>NC_134534.1:141856562-143106562 GCF_050624435.1 Tenrec ecaudatus
ATTTACAAAGTGATATTGCTGGTTCTCCATTTTCAGTTTTGTAGGTTTGTTTTATGTTACATGCTTTTATATTTGAATTGACTACTATATGGTGTTGTCACATATGTTAATCTCAGATTGTGGACTGTTGTTGGTTCTCTGTCTGAAAAACTCCTTTTAGTGTTTCTTATAAAGTTGTCTGTTTTTTTGCAGATTTCTTTAGTTTCTATTTATCTGGAAGTTTCCTACTATGCCATCATATTTGAGAAACAATTTTTCTCGGCATAGACATCTTGGTGGCATTTCCCCTCTCAGTTTTATATATGCTATCCCATCGCTTCTCGGCCTTTTGGCTAAGATCAAGTATATATGCTACCCCAATCGCCTCCATACCTACAAGGTTTCTCCTGAGAATCAGAGTCTTTTTCTCTTTTTGTAGGTAAGTTTTTTCCCCCAAGTTCCTTTCAAGAATTTTTCTTTTGTTTGGATTTTGGAAAGTTTGATAGGTCTTGGTGCTTTTCTTTTGGAATCTATCCTGTTGGGAGTTTATTCATACTCTCCAATGCTTATTTTTCATATTTCATGATTTTAGAAGGTTTTCTTCCCCCGACTCTTTTACAATTTTCTGTTTGTTTTGGTTAACTTTGATTTTTGTTTCTTCCGCCTGTAGAATTCCAATCCCATGCAAATTATCTCTCTTGAGGGTGTCTCACATAATTCTTAGGCTTTCTTCAGTTTATTGTTGTTGTCCTCTTTTTATTGTTTCTCTAGTCGTTTAGTACTGAGAAATTTGTCATCAACAGTCTTTCATGGATTCTATTCTACCTTTTGTCCTTTCAATATATTATCTTCTGATATATTAATTTTCTGAATCTATGTTTTCTGTTTTTATATGATTTCTGATTTCTAATTTGTTCTTGTAGTGTTTTTCTGTATTCTTCAATGTTTTTCCTGTACTTTCATTGTTTCAGCTGAAGTTTTCTTTCAAGCATTTGAAAATACTAAATATAATTCTTTTGAATTCCTTATCAGATAATTACAATGTTATTTATTTCTATAAATATATATATATTAATGTATTTTGAACACTTGTTTGAGACACTCTATGTATTCTGTGTGTGAATTGAAATAGTCTGTTGTCTCCGAGACATTGCAGTGCTTCGTTAATATTAACTTGATGATTGTATGCTGATGTATCTTAGGCAACACCATCTGTCTCTTGATGGGTGTGATAGAGAATGTGAGCATGTACACAGCTCGCTGCTCACTGTTGAAGCTCGCTGCTCACTGTTGCATGTACACAGCTCGCTGCTCACTGTTGAAGTAATGCAGTTGTGGGAATGCCTGATTGGTGCTGGTCACTGTCTATTGATCAGGTGATGCATGAGAGGGTGGAAGCCCTCACTCAGTGGGTCGAGTTGTAAGAAGAAGGGCTGTTGCTGGGCCAGGTGGGCATGGTTGTTGTCTCCTGTCAACTGGGACAAGGAAAAAAAATACTACATGGAAAAGAAAACAAAATAACAGCCGAAAAGAAAATGATAAAGAAAATAAAAAAGCAAGCAGAGAAAGGAAGCAAACAACAGTAAGAGAAAGCATTTAATAGCCAAAAAAGAAAATGGAAAAATAAATAAAAGAGAACAAACACAAAAACAAAATTAAAGGAAAGGAAAGGAAAAATACCTGTAGGAAACAAAAACAAAAAGATGTAGGGGGGAACATAAAATAAAAACAAATGGAAAAGCAGAGAAAGAAATAATTTTTTTAAAAAGAGAGACAGAAGGAAAACAAGAACAGGTGGGGTGCGGGGGGGGGGGGGGAGAAAATTGGTAGTGGCATGAATCAGAGTCTGGGTTGGATGTGTGATGGCCTGGAGCTTTCTGCCAGTCAAGGGACTCACAAAATGTGATAGGCATTTGGGGTGGGGGACTTGGTGATGTGCCAGTGACATGTCCAAACTCAGAGTTCTGGCCGCCTAGATGATATATGGGGTCAGGGCTGGTGATCTGGAAGTAATCCGTTCATGTTCAGAGAATGGTTGATGTCAGTGTGCTTGTTTGCAGAAGGAAATCTTTTGGGTCCACAGGGAAGTTGAGATCAGGGAAGCTGGTGATGGAAAGGGTTCTTGCCTGACCAAGGGTGGCCTAAGACCGGCCACTCAGCAGGTGCTATAAACTCTGCTAGAGGAGCTGTGTTTGAGTACCTCCAATGGTGCCTCTAGGCCTATGTGAGGAGGGAGGCGGATGTCACAGGTTCCTGGGTGAGCAACGGTGTAGACTGGTCATGCAAAGGATATGAGGAAGAATGCAGAATTATGCCTTTCTCGTGGTCAGCCACTGGTATGAAAACTGTTCAAAGGACTAATGAATCATGTGAACCACCCCCTCCACTACCCGGAGACCAGACAAACGACACGATGCCTGTCTACTACCACACCCCACTCTGATTGGGATCACAAACAGAAGGTACTGGGGGAAACATGCAGACCAAAGTTCAAAATCATAGAAAAGGACAGACCTACTGGTCTGCTGGACAGCATTAGAGGCTCCAAAATGGTGGCCCTTGGACACCCTTCAGACTTCAAAATAAATCCACCTCCAGAGATCACCTTGCAGAAAACAACAAAAAGGCCAATTGAGGCCTGGTTAACAACCTGGATTAACATAATCCTTAGAATTGTGTTGTTACATTTAAGGAACTACAACTAATGTTATACAACATTATGTGTATGAACTGTTGAATAAAAAGCAAATTTCCTCTGTAAAATTTCACCCAAACCACCTATAAATAAGTACAAAAACCCCATTAAAGTGTTCCAAAGTAAAGGTGTTACATGGACCTCAAGGTGCACATGACTCAAGTCATAGTGTTATCGATGGTATCATCTGCAATTGGAAACTGGGCAATGAATAAACAAGACCAAAGAATTAATTCATTTGAATCATGGTGTGGTGAAGAATAGTGAATATACCATAACTGCCAGATGACCAAATCTCTCTTGGTAGAAGTACAACCAGGATGCTACTGAGAGTTAAGGACAATCAAACTTTATCTCGTATATTTGGGACATGTTTTCAGGAAAGTGAAGTCTCTGGGGAAGGACCACACATCTGGTAAAATATAGGGTCAGAGAATAGAGGAAGACCCTCGATGAAGGGGGCTGAGACAGTGGCTGCAACAGTGACCTCGAACACAGCCAAGTTTTGCTGCACACGAGGTCCTTGTGGTTAGAACAACAATGCCCATGTGATTGTCATGTGTGCCATGCCGTGAGTGCGCGTCTCAGGGAGTGTTGGGCCCTGAGACGGTAAGAAAAAAACAAAGCAAAGGTGCTAGTCTTAGTAATACATTATCACAAACCTAGAGGCTTAAAACCACTTTTCAAAGTGTTTTGATCAGAAGTAACTGGGTTCTTTCTTGGCTCGGAGTTTCACCCGTCTGAAATCAAGAGGTCCTCTAGGACAGCGCCACGTGTTCTCATCTGAAGCTCTGCCACGTTCATCTGGGTTGTTGAACCCAGTCCCTGTGTTTGTGGGACAGAGATCCCCATTTCCTTTATGAGTGTCATACAGCTAGGGGCTTTCATCACATCCCAGCCGTCTAGTCCAAGTTCATGGCCAACCCCAAGTCATAGGATCCTCTAGGACTGATAGAACTGCCTCGTAGGGTTTTTAAAGCTGTAATCTTTACAGAAGCAGGCTGCCACACCTTTCTTCAGTGTGGATGTTACATTCAAATGGCTGACCTTCGGTGAGCAGTCAAATACTTTAACCATTGCACTACCAGAGCTGCTTCTTAGCCACTTAGCCTTCTTAAAACATAGCAACTGACTTCAAAGCCAGCAGGAGAATCTCCCCCACCCCCAACCCCCTGCCATGTGGCAATGAGAGAGGGGGAGAGAATCTAATTATGGAAGTGACTATGCCATCATTTTCACTGTGTAATATAATCAAATCCTAGGAATGACTGCCCTGTCATTGTCACAGGTCCTAGGCACTTTTAAAGGAAGGGGATTATACCCTACAGGCCTGGAATCTTGGGGGTCAATTCAGAATTCTGCTTCTCATAATGCTGGAGATGTACTCTGAGTACAGCTTGATGGCTAAAGGCAACGGCTCTGAAATCAGGCCCAACCAGGTTGTGATTCTACTTATATGACTATCTACATGACCTTGAACAAGCTAACCACTTTGTACCTTATTTCTCCATTTCCATTTTTAAAGTGGAATGGCTTCACCTACATGGAGACGATTAAAATGAATTAATAATGTATGTAAATTACTTAGAGCAATGCCTGGCACCTAATAAGCATTTAATAAATGTAAGCTATTACTGTTATCTCTCTGCAAGCCTATGCGATAGGAGAATAGACATCTGTTATTCTCTGCTCAACATTGTTTTTCTTCTCTTGGTAATAACACCCTACTTCCCCATTACACTAATTTCTTCAGATAATCTTGGTTAGCCTTACCCCTTTTTTTCCCACTCTCACTTGTTGTCTTTCCATTTCCCTGGCTCATCATGGACAATTATTTCAACTTGATCGTTTGGAGCATTTCAGCCCTCTGGCCTCATTAGTCAAGGATGGGGATGTGATTTCGGTTGGTCCAATGAGAGTCAGTCCTGGAATTTCTTGTGGATTTTCCTTAAGTTGCAGAGTGGGCTCCATTAAGAAAGACCCTGCCTGAGGATGAAGTGGTCATGCAGAGGGCATCCTGGTAGCGAGGTGGAGGCCAACAGACTTCTGTTGTCATCTTTGAGTTGCTGAAGTACCATATATACTCGAATATAAGCCGACCCGAGTATAAGCTGAGGTACCGAATTATTACCTGGGAAACCAGAAAAACTGATTGACTCGAGTAGAAGCCTAGGGTGGGAAATGCAGGATGTGAATTCACACAGAGACCAGAGGGGAGAGACGGAGCGCAGCCACAGACACATCCTTACCAGTTCAGCTGCTGGCATAAGTGAATCCCTACGGGTGCTTCTGTGAATTGGAGCCGTCCACGTTATAGGACGGCTCTGATTGGTTAGATGTGAGTAAACAAACATTCAAAACCTGCAGTGTCAGTGGGGCTTTGAATGAACAGCGGAGGAATGGCAATCACCGGCGAGATAACGGGTGCTTGTCCTGTTACCTGGGGGAAGGGGGGGCAGCGAGATGATATACCTCACTGGGGTACCACTGGCCCGTGTATAAGCCAAACCCCAGTTTCTCAGCACATTTTTGTGCTGTAAAACCTGGCTTGTACACGAGTATATACAGTAAGTCATACCTGAAGCCAGACCAAACCCTACACTATGAAATTACTTGAGCTAAAATCTCCTCTTATTCTTTAGGCTCTTTGAGTTGGGTTTATATTACTTAAAAATAAAAACTTGATAGAACCTCGCCCTGCTAAACAGTCATTGCATGATACCCACCTTCCCGACATGATCACTGAAGACGGACGTGTGTGTAAGCAAACGTGATGAAGAAAGCTGATGGTGCCTGGCTATCAAAAAGATATAGTGTCTGGGGTCTTAAAGGCTTGAGGGAAAACAAGCGGCCATCTAGCTCAGAAGCAACAAAGCCCACAGAGAAGAAGCACACGGCCTAAGCGAATACAAGGTGTTGAATGGAACAGGTAGCAGACACAAAGGAACAAAAACAATCATTGTATGATCACCTTCCTCACATAAACGCTGAAGACGAAAGTGTGCATAAACAAGTGTGGTGAAGAAGGCTGATGGTGCTCGGCTACTGAGAGATATAGTGTCTGGGGACTTAAAGGTTTGAAAGCAAACAAGCGGCCATCTAGCCCAGAAGCAACAAAGCCCACACGGAAGCAGCACACCAACATGTGTGATCATGAAGGGCAGAGGAGACCAGGTATCAAACAACAAAGGCGGGGTAGTGGTGAGAATCACATCACCGTGAATGAGGGGGAGTGCGTGATGGGGACCCAATGCCCATCGGTAGACAGTTGGACATCCCTTCCAGAGGGGTAGTGGGGAGGAGATGAGTCACTCAGGGTTCAGTGTAGCAACAATGAAACTCAAAACCTTCCTCTAGTTCCTGAACGCTTCCTCCCCCCCCAATTATCATGACCCCAATTCTACCTTGCGGACCTGGTTATACCAGAGGATGTACAGCGGTGCAGTAGGGATCTGGAAACACAGGGAGTCTAGGACAGATGAACCCCTCAACACCCGCGGTAGGAGTGGCGACACCAGGATGGAAGGGGGAGTAGAAAGGGAGAACCGATCTTGGAGATCTATGTGTAACCTCCTCTCTGGGAGATGGGCAATGGGGAGGTGGGTGAGGGGAGACCCCGGGGAGTGTAAGATAAGATATAATAATTATTTATAAACTATCAAGGGACTAGGGGGAAGGGGGGAGCGGGGAAGGGGGGGGGAGGGAAACCGAGCTGATTCCAGGAACCCAAGTGGAAGGTTAATTATGAGAATGATGAGTGCAACGAATGTATAAGGGTGCTTTGCTCAATTGATGTATGTGCGGATTGTGATAAGAGCTTTATGAGCCCCAATAAAAAGATTTATTAATTTAAAATAAATAAATAAAAATAAAAACTTGAAGTCTAGAAGCAAAGGCCACAGAGATTTAAACTGTCTTGTATTTTACCAAGAAGGAGCTCATAGAAGGACGGGATGGAGCTGAGGTGATCAAGCCTGGAAATAGAAGATTCAAACTCTTGACACCTTATCTACTCTATCAGTAATTTATTACTGTGTCATAAATCACTCCAAAATTTAGCAACTTAAAACAGCATTCGTTTTATTTGTTCTTGATTTTACCATTTCAGGTCAACATTTCAGGCCAGGCTCGGCAGATTGCTTCCTCTGTAGGTCTTTTCTGAGGAGACTCCGCAGCTGTACTCATTCAGATATCAACCAGGGATAAATGTTTTAAGACAGCCTCACTTACATGCCTGGTATTTATTTCTGGCTTTATCTGAAGGACTTCTGTCCTTATCTATTGGCCTCTCCAGTAGCATAGTTCAAGTTCATTTACAAAGAGGTTTCAGAGCAATTGAAGAGTAACCAGAGAAGCTGTGAGACATCTTGAGATCTAGATTGAGATCAAGACTTAGTGGCTGCATACCATAACTACCACTGCATTTTATTGGTCAGAGCAAGTCAAACCAGTACAGACTAAAGGGGAGGGGAAAACAGACTCCATTTCTTGGTGATGGGAGAAAGAAGGTCCAATTGCAAAGGGGCATTTTGTATAAGGGGAAGAATTATGGTGGTCTTCTTTGCATACAATCTATTTCATTGATTTAAACTCAAATCCCACTGTCAATAGATTGATTCTGACTCATTGCAACCCAGAGAGACAGGGTAGAACTGCTTTTGTAGGCTTCTGAGAATGTAACTCTTTGCAGGAGTAGAACGTTTCCCCTTTCTCCTAAGACTGGCTGGTGGTTTCAAACTACTGACCTCATGGTTATGGGCCCAAAATGTAACCACCATGCCTCCAGGGTTAATTCCATCGACTACTGAAACTACACTGATGCTGAAGGCAAAATGGGTGCATAAGCAAATGTGGTGCAGAAAGCTGATGGTGCCTGGCTATCAAAAGATAAAGGGTCTGGGGTCTTAAAGGCTTGAGGTCTCAAAGGCTTGAAGTTAAACAAGCAGCCATCTAGCAGAGAAACAACAAGCTCATCAGCCTGCACAATCAAATGGTGTTGTCGGATCAGGTCACAGGCATCAGAAGACCCAAAACAAACCAAAAATACATATTGTTGTGAATGAGAGGGGTGGAGCAGAGACTGAAAACCCATCTGTAGACAATAAGGCTTCCCGTCACAGAAGGGTCACAAAGAAGGGATGAGTCAACCTTGGCACAGTATAGCACCAATGAAGCACATAATATTCCTCTGGTTCTTTGAGACTTCCTCATCCCCCAACAATCTTGACCCAAGTCCTAACTTTCAGTTCCAGCTAGACCTGAGCATGTACACTGGTACAGATCAGAGTTCACGACACACAGAATCCAGGTCAGATAACCCCCTCAGGAACAGTAATGGGAGTAATGATACCAGTAGGGTAGGTAAAAGATGAGGGCAGGAGAGGTGAAAGGGGGACCTGATTGCAATGATTGACCCATTTCACCCCTTCCCCAAGGGGGACAAACAACATAAACGTGGGTGAAGATAGACAGCAGTCAATATAAGATATGAAAATAATAATAATTCATAATTTATCAAGGAGTCAGAGGATGGGGGGAAGAGAAGGGGCAAAAAAGGATCTGATATCAAGGGGTCAAATAGAAAGCACTTGTTTAGGAAATGATGATGGCAATGTATGTTAAAAATATGTTTGATACAATTGATGTATGGATTGTTATAAGAGCTATAAGAGCCCCCAATAAAATAATTTAAAAAATAAAATAAAACTACATTGAGCCCATTAACTTTCCTCCCCTAGATGATTCCATTTGCAGAAAACCACATTTGTGTATATGTTTTCAATTTCATAAATGAAGTGAATATTTGTAAAACATTGACACCCAATCATTCTAGTCATCCTGATTTAAATTTAGGGTCAATATTTATTTTAGTGTTAAAGAAATTAAGACTTACCAAAACATGCTTATTCTGAGAAAATGTAACAAAGAAAAGTCCCCAAGTTTTCCAACAGCAACATTTATCGTTACATAAAGTCCTATATCCAGGGACCAAAGAGAATAGACAAAAAGTGATGCTATGGAACGTCACTATTTAAAGAGTTGTTGGTGTTGGCTGAAGGCAAATTGACTTGACCTCACAGGAAACTGAGTGTGATAGAAAGGAATGTTGCCGGGTCTTGAATCATCTTCACAATCACAGTGACTGTGAGTCCATCATTGTGTCTGTCCTCCTATCCTAGCCATGTAACCCTCTTAAAACCTGGCATGTCACCGAGGAGCTCTTGTCCTCAGTTGCCCTCTACTTTGCCAGACATGACGTCTTCCTCTCATGACTGATCCGTTCCCTTGATGTGTCCAGAGCAAGCAAGGCAAAGTTCTGTTGTGACCTGTAAGGATTTCAGGGTCTCAGGTTCAGAAATAGATCACCACGTCTTTCTTCTCAGTCTGTTTTTGTGCTGGATGCTATGGGGTAACCTGCTCACCAAGGGTGACCTGGCTTGTATTTTAGACATACAGGTGGCATAGTTTTCAACATCACAGTAACATGCAAGCCGCCGGAGTACTACACATTCAGAGTAGCATGGTGGGTTTAAAAATTAGGAACAGCACACAACAGATATCACTGATAAGGCTAATTTGGTCACAAGTAACAAAGGCCCCAAATGAACTACTTGGAGGGGGAACAGAAAAAGAACCTGAACTCATCGATTCAGAGTACTACTGGGAAATTCAAGGCTTTAGGTAAAACCGAACCCAGTGACTCAAACAAAGTTTCCAAATTCCCTTTCGTGCACCAGTGGCTCTGTTTCCCATGCTTTGGCTTTCTTCCCTGGATCTTACTGACTCCTGTTCCTTGTTTATTCCAGGAAAAAAAAAGTATGATTATTGACCTTGCCTGGGCCTGTGTACCCCTACCTGGGTGAGAATTCTGGTCTTGGCCAACGCGTGTCCTGAGCCTACTCGGGGGAGTAAAGGCGGGGCTTATCCATGATATTCAGCACATTAGAAGGACGAAAGTAGGGGAAAGGCAGGCTGGAATAAAGTAGCTACAGTTCTATTTCATCTTTCCTAACAATCTTCTATATTAGGAGCGCTTATGAACCCTATTTTAAAGACGTGAAAATGTAGGTGCTGAGGGGTCACCCAGTTTAAAGGGAAGCCACCAAGCAGTAGGAAATAAGTCCTAAAGCCTAGTTTAAACCAAGTCAAATCCATTGCCATTAAGCCGATTCTAACTTACAGTTATGCTATAAGACAGAGCCAATTTTCCACATAGGGTTTCCATAGCTGTGAATCATTTCATGAAATACTACCAAGTCTTTCTGCAGCTTCAACCTGATTACACGTATGAGCAATTGATGGTACATTTCACAGTTGGCTTCTGGCCTTGTTTTTGCTGATGGTATTGACTTTTCCATTGTCTCTTACCACTGGTATAATCAATTGGATTCCTGTGTATTCTATGTGGAAAGGTCCATGTGCATAGTCACCATTTATGTAGTTAATGAAGTGTTTTCAATGAAGAATTACTTCTTGCAAAGTTCTATCATGCACTCTTCAGCTTTCTTTCTGTTACTAAGGCATGTATTCCAACTACAGATTCTTCCTCTTTGTCTTCATCTTTTACATTCCAGTTATCAATGATTATCAATGCAATTTGATTGTATGCTTGATTAATTTCAGACTAAAGAAGTTGACAGAATTCTCCCATTATCTTTAGTGGTTGGTGTGTACATTTGAACAGTAGGGGCATTAACTAGTCTTCCTTGCAGGCATCTAGATATTATTATACTTCCAACAGCACTGTACCTTAAGATAGATCCTGAAATATTCTTTCTGAAAATAAATGTGACTAATTCCTTTCCAAGTGCCATTCCAGAAGTAGTAAATTGTAAGATTAGGTGATTCAAAATGGTGAATACCAGTTTCCATAGTGTAGTGGTTATCAATTTTGCCTAGGAAAATGGCCACTTTCAGTTCACTCATGCCTACTATGTTGTTCTTTATGTATTTAATTTCTGATGACTTTCAGTTTTCCTAGATTCATACTTCTACAGTCCACATTCTGATTATTAGTGGATGCTTTCAGTTGTTTCTTCTCATTTGGGGTTGTGCCCTGTCAGCAAACCAAAGTCCTGAAAGCTTTGTTCCAGCCGCATCCCTAAAGTCGACTCTACCCAGGAGAAGCAGCTCTTCCCCCAAGCTTTCTACTCCCATAAAGATTACAGTTGCAGGATAGGGCAGAGGTTGTACACTGGTGCATATGGGAGCTGGAGGCACAGGGAATCCAGAGTGGATGATACTTTCAGGACCAGGGGTGTGAGGGGCAATACTGGGATTGTAGAGGGTGAGTGGGTTGGAAAGGGGGAACCCATTACAAGGATCCACATGTAACCTCCTCCCTGGGAAACGGACGGCAGAGAAGGAGGGGGGAGGGAGAGTCCGGATAAGGCAAGATATGACAAAATAACAATCTATAAATTATCAAGGACTCATGAGGGAGGGGGGAATGGGGATGGAGGGGGAAAAAAAGAGGACCTGATGCAAAGGGCTTAAGTGGAGAGCAAATGCTTTGAAATTGATTAGGGCAAAGAATGTACAGATGTGCTTTATACAATTGATGTATGTATGTGTATGGATTGTGATAAGAGTTGTATGAGCCCCTAATAAAATGTAAAAAAAAAAAAGATTACAGTTGCAGAAGCCCACAGGTACAGTTCCGCTCTGTTCCCGTGGGATCACGGTGAGTCAGCATTGACTTGATGGCAGTGAGTTATTTTGTTTATATTATTCCCCAACCTGAAGGACTCATCTTTGGACACGATGTTCGGCTGCTGTTCATAAAGTTTTCAGTTGCTTCCCCCGCCCCGCCCCACCCCACCCCACCCCCCAGCCCAAAATTAACTACCTCCTTCTCCTTCCTAGCTTGCGCTTAGTCTGTATTCTCTTGTGAAACTTGTTCACCATGGGTGACCTTGCTGGTGGTTGAAATATTGGTGGCATAGCTTTCAGCACGATACAATAAGCAAGCCACCACAGCATGACCAACAAAGCCGAGTGGGGATTCCAAGGTGATGACAATAACTTATGAACAGTAAGCTTCATCATCGCCTCTCCAGCTGAAACAGGAAAACAATGTAATTGTACAAAGATAGGGGACAAATAGTTCAGTTCAATATTTCATTTTGTAGGTGTTTAGTAGAACTTTATGCTGACATTTACAAATGAGGCTTTAAAAATTTAACATATTAAAACCTAAATGGCAATGAATGTACAAATGTGCTTTACACGATTGATGTATGTATGGATTGTGATAAGAGTTGTATGAACCCCTAATAAAATGATCAAAAATAAAAATAAAATAAATAAAATAAAACCTAAACAATTTACAGATAGCTATAATAATGTTTTCCAAAATCAAGCAAATATTAAATATGTAAAAAATCATGAATTTAGATGTTCTAATAGATTTTCTATGTTTGTGAAGAAAAAGCTCCCAATGTGTTCTGAAATTATTGATTTTTCATAAATATATATATGATATTTCTGTAACCTGTGCCTCTAAAAAGGCAAACTAAAACAAAATAAAAGTTCAAAGTAGAAAATGTTCCTATCATTTATAATACTAAATTCAGGTGAGCATGCAGTGAAATAGACATTCATATCTGACCATGGAATAAGGGGTGGTTTAAATGTGCCCAAAATAATCTAGTCAGTGCATAGCAAGAACTTCACAAATGTTTATATCTTGTTGTTTTGTTTTATTTTGTTGCTTGGTTTTGTGCATGTTATTCTCTCAACACGTCTGTCTAAATAAGATAGGATGGACGAACAATCTGGAGGAGAAAACAACAGGACCAACAGTTCTGGGGGGACATGGGAGAAGGGGAGGTGGGCAGAAAGGTAGTGGTGGTAACAAACTCAGGGAACAAGGGAACAACAAGTGATCCAAATCGGTGGTGAGGAGGGTATAGGAGGCCTGGTAGGGTGTGACCAAGGGCAATGTAACCAAGAGGAATTACTGTAACATAAATGAAGGCTGAGCATGATAGTGGGACAAGAGGAAAGTAAAAGTAAAAGGAAATAGAGGAAAGAGCTAGGAGGTAAGGTGCATTTATAGAGGTTTAAATACAGGCATGTACATATGTAAATATATTTATATATTATATTTATATATGAGGATGGGGAAATAGATCTATGTGCATACATTTATAGGTTTAGTATTAAGGTAGCAGGTGGATATTGGGCCTCCACTCAAGTACAACCTCAATGTGAGAATTCCATGATGATCACCTTCCCGACACATAGCCTTAGCTCAAATATACATACATGTTAAAGTGATTGGAAATATATATGTGATATATATGTTAAGATAAATTAAGGAATCAAAGACCAAAATAGACATCAGAGGTGACTATGAGCCTTCCCCTTGAACGTAGAGCAGCTAAGGCAAAAGGAAGAAAGGGTGAAGTAAAAGTGCTGAGGAGAAGATTTCAAAGAAGAAAAAGTAAAGTACTGTAATGAGTTGTGAAAGACCAGCGATGACAAACCAAAAGTGAAGAACATTCTCAGCACATCTTAAGCTGAGAACCGAAGGAAAAAGTGAAGCCTCAAGTTGCAATATTGAAGGGAAAATATTGAACAGTTCAGGAAACCAAAAGAAGATGGAAGGAATACACAGTCATTGTACCAAAAAGAATTGATTGATATTCAACCATTATAATAGGTAGCATGTGATCAAAATCTGATGATAGTGAAGGAAAAAGTTCAAGCTTCAATGAAAGGATTACTAAAAGCAAAAAAAAAAAAAGAGATCAAATAAGCCTTCAGGCATTTAAGGCATACCAATTGGGGGGTATCAACACAATTGTACAGTGCTGGGAGCTTCACTGGTGTGTGCCAATAGATTTGGAAGAAGGCTACCTGGCCATCTGACTGTCACTGACTTTTATATGTGCCCATTCAAAGGAAAGGTGCTATTACAGAATATAGAAATTAATGAACACTAGCAATATAACACATACATGTAAAATTTTGTTGAAGATAATTCCAAACCAGTTGCAGTAGTACATTTACAGTGAACTCTGAAAAGTGGGAATTACAGAACACTGAATTGACCTCACGTGCAGCCTGTATAGAGACCAAGAAGCTGCCAAAGAGAACAAAGGGGATACTGCGTGGTTTGAAATCAGAAAGGGCAATGGTCAGGTTTAGATCTCACCATACGTGTTCAATCTGTGTGTTGCGTTCAACTGTGCAAAGAACAACCAGCTTCAGAATTGGAGGAAGCATTATTAACAACTTGTATTCGGCTGACACACGTTGCTAGCTGAAAGTGAAAGGATTTGAAGGGCTCACTGATAAAGTTCAAAGACTACAGCCTTCAGTATGAAGGCATAAAGAAAACAAAAATTCTCCTAACTGGACAAAGAACAACATAATGATAAATGGAGAAAAGACTGACACTGCCAAAGATTTTGTTTTACTTGGATTCAAAATCAATACTGTGAAAATACAATAGAGAAATCAAAGTATTTCATTGGCAAATCTGCTGCAAAGGACCTCTTTAAAATGTGGAAAAGCAAAGATTGTCACTTTGAGGACTAAGGTGTGTGTGATAGTTATGTTTATTGTGCCAACTAGGCTTCCATAGGCACACGTGGGAGGAGCTTTATCAGGTCACACCTTGATTGAAGGGTAAGGAGATAAAGGGCTTTCCAAGGCCGCCCCCTTTCTCTTTCTCCCGGGTGATGAGAGCAGTGCTCTGCTGCTGGAGCTGTGCCTTTGCCTCAACAGTGTGCTGCAGTATTGTGGCCTGAGCCCACCCAAGGATTGTGTTACCTTGCCATGCATGCATCACTGGAGCTTGACGTTCCATGAGACCTGCTTCGCCCTGCGTCTTGAGCTAAACTCTTACACTACTGGTCTCTGCTGTGCCTCAACTTCTCAACTTCCTGCTGCTGCTGCCCCTCTCTGCCTATCTTGCCTGAGGGCAGACTCCACTGTCTGCATCCTTGACATTGGACCAGCAACCCACTTGAGTTAAAGGACCTTCAGTATTTTAACTGTTCCACGAAAGTGAGTTGAAGAGAGCCCTCTGTATTGCTGTGTGGACTAATAATTAGCGGCTATAAGCCTTCTCGCTATATAAACCTATCCTCTTGTATAAATATATCATCAAAAGTGTTCTGGTTTTTGTCATTTTCCATCACAAGGAAGGATAATCATGTGATCCAATTCTGACCAATGAGAGACAGCGGAAGACTCCCGAACAGTTTTCAGGTCTGTGAGGAGGGCAAACCAAGTGTTCTGGGAAAGTTTCGCTTTTTTAAAAGTGGATACCAGATATCTGCCTCAGGATGGAACACTGCACCACTACTTATAAAAAAAGTAGTGTGAATATATGAACTTAATCAAGCCTCTAGAGCCAACCATCATTTTAAACTACATACAAAAGACAGATGCCTGTGTTAAAGGAAATCACAAAACTGGCATTAGCAAATCCTAAGTCATGGCACACTACAGGACAAACAGCTTTATTGCTTCAATCAGTGAGAGAGAGAAAACACTTTGTTCTGTATTTCACCAGTTTTTATAGTGCTTTTGTTTTCTAGCACTCAAAGCTTGATAATCCAGTATCAAACAAATTATTCTAAATCATTGATATTTACAATACAAATAAGAGACCTGCTGCCATTGATTCAATTTTGACTCACAGTGATCCTCTGCTTCATCTTTTCTCACAGTGGTTGGTGGGTGTGAACTACTGATCTTTGTAGTTGGATATTTCGTTATGTTTTTGGTCAAAAATTTAATGTTTATATGAGATGTGTTAATCTGGGAGGTGTGGATCTGCTCTTGTAAATGAATCTTATCAAAAGTTTTGCCCTTTCACCAAACTCCATTGTTTGTGTGAATAATGTCAAGTCACTTAAGGGTTTAATCTGTACCAGTGAATAATTCTCATATAGCAGTTCATAGCTGACCCATACTAGTACAATTTTCTTTTCTCATCAGTGTTCTGAATTCTATAACATTGGCTAAATTAATGAAGTTATCGATAGAATTTACTTTTGCCCCGGGGGACTATTGAGAATGCGCTCTAACTTAAAATGACAATAATATCTCTAGGTGAACCCGAGACGTATAGAAATCATAGGTATGTGAGTGGATTTTGGGCTTGCACTTAATTCTAGCCCCAGTCTAAGAACAATTAGTACTTATAACATGGCCTTGCTTGATGTTCATCTTCATGAAGAGATCATTATGGGTGCTATAGCAAAGTGTGGTGAAGAAACTAGATGGTGCCTGGCTATCAGAAAGACTAGTGTTTGAGGCCTTAAAGGCTTGTTGTCAAACAAGCAGACATCTAAGAGAGGCAACAGCTAAGTCTACACAAAAGAAGCACACCATACTATGTGATTCAAGGTTTGTGAATCATAACATCCAAATCCAAAGGAGGGAATGGTATCAGAGCTTAAATTGTGAACACCTGGTTTACAGAAGGCTATGGATGACAGTGGAAACCCAAAATCCACTTCAGCATCTACACAGGGATTAAGCCTCCAGTGAATACCCTCTGACCATGGTTGGAGGATGTGAATACCTGTATTATCAGACGGAGAAACCTTGTAAAGGTCATTGTGGCAGAAGTAGTTAGGTTAAAATGTGATATCATTTCATCTCCCTTTTGATCCATTATAAAGTTGTTTCAGTTTCAAAAAAATAGTGAAGGGGAAATACAGGTGAATTAAGCCTCTGGTTAATCACCTCTGACCATAAACTAGGGATGTGAATAACCTTGTTATCACACAGAGCACATTGGAAATTATTGCAGATGCAGTTAGGTTAAAAATTGACTATAATCTGAGCTCCCTTTTGATCCATTTATTTATCTATTGTGTGTGTGTGTGTGTGTGATAGGCATACATTTTATCAGAACAGTTCAGTGCAGTGATCTGCTGATTCAGTTCATGTATTCAATATGTGTTTTATGTCTGGGAAAGAGATCCCCCTGTACCTGCACTAGCCCGCTCTTTTCTTTTTAATCATTTTATTGGGGGCTCATACAACTCTTATCACAATCCATACATACATCAATTGTGTCAAGCACATTTGTACATTCATTTCCCTCATCATTCTCAAAACATTTGCTCTCCACTTAAGCCTTTGGCATTAGCTCCTCATTTCCCCCTCCCTTATGAACCCTGATAATTTATCAATTATTATTTTGTCATATCTTACACTCTACCATGTCTCCCTTCACCCCCTTTTCTGTTGTCCACCCCCCAGGGAGGAGGTCACATATAGATTCTTGTAGTCAGCCTCACCTTTCCACCCCACCTTCCTTCCACCCTCCTGGAATCACCTCTCTCACCACTGGTCCCGAAGGGATCATCTGTCCTGGATTCCTTGTGTTTCCAGTTCCTTTCTGTACCAGTGTACATGTTCTGGTCTAGCCAGATTTGTAAGGTAGAATTGAGATCATGATAGGGGTGGGGTCAATAGGAAGCATTTAGGAACTAGAGGAAAGTAGTTTGTTTCATTATTGCTACACTGCACCCTGACCGGCGTGTTTCCTCCCTGAGACCCTTCTGTAAAGGGATGTCCAGTTACCTACAGATGGGTCTTGGGTTTCCAATCTACACTCCCCCTCATTCACAATGATTTGATTTTTTGCTATTTGATGCCTGATAACTGATCCCTTTGACACCTGTGATCACGCAGGCTGGCGTACTTCTTCCATGTGGACTTTGTTGCTTCTGAGCTAGATGGTCGCTTGTTTACCTTCAAGTCTTTAAGACCCCAGATGCTATATCTTTTGATAGCCGGGCACCATCAGCTTTCTTCACCACATTTGCTTATGCACTCATTTGTCTTCAGCAATTTTGTAGGGAAGGTGAGCACACAATGATATAATTGTTTGTTCTTGGATGCCTGATAACTGATCCCTTCGGCACCTCGTGATCCCACAGGCTGGTGTAATTCTTCCGTGTGGGCTTTGTTGCTTCTGAGCTAAATGGCTGCTTGTTTATCTTCCAGTCTTTAAGATCCTAGGGGCTATATCTTTTGATAGCTGGGCTCCATCAGCTTTCTTCACCACATTTGCTTTTGCACCCACTTTGTCCTCATCAATCGTGTTGGGAAGATGAACATCATATGGGCGTCATGGTTACCTGAAGATACCCTGCATTTTTCCTCAGACAATAGAATGATACTTTGGCTAAATGTTTATTAAATGACCCTTATGATCCATTTAAAATTTGTTCTAGTATTTAATATTTTCTGCTTTCCTTTCAATTGCGGATTTTCTTGTTTACGTTAGTATTGTTGTTAGTTTTCAAGTTTTTAAAATGTTTTTCTGTATATGAAATCCAGGATGGGTAACTCCATAGAGTTACTAATTATATTAATGGTTCCTTGGGGATATGGCTGGGGAAGGTGGGGGAAATGGGGAGTTAATAACAATTAGTACAAGAAGGAAGAAAATGTTCTAAAATTGATTGTGGTGATGATTGTGCAATGTTTCAGATGACTGAACTGTTGATTTGTGATTTATATGACAATAGCACTGTTAAGTTAAAAAATGTAATGTTTGCATCTATATGGAAGAATTCTTTAAAATGAACATATATTGAAATATCAGATGAAATTATAATGACTACTGGGACTTACTTCAAAATAACACAGGAGTGGAAGAAGAAGGTAGTGATAAAGATGGAAGAGGCTTGGCCATTAGTTAATCATTTCAGAACCTATGTGACAGGTATTTGGAGTTCCGCGCATTTGATTGTCTATTTTGATATCCTTTCAGTGAAGTGTGTTTGAAACCAGGGAGGAGGTACATGTAGCTGGCAGATTCCTTTCTCTCCTTCTTCCTGACTCGCACACAGATATGGTGCTGGAATGATGGCAGCCTTCCTGGTTCAAAGTGGCTGATCTATGACGATGAGGATGGCCAAGCAAAATCACGGATCAAAGCCTGGGCCTTTGATGACACTCACCAGCTGCTCATGGCCACACTTCTTATAAAATAAGAATAAACTGCCAGATGCTTAAGTCACTATTTGTAAAAAATACCCAAATGCACTGCCATCAAGCCGATGCTGACTCATAGGGACCCTATATGGTAGAAGTGCCTCTGAATTACAGGGACTACTGTAACTCTTCATGGAAGTAGAAAGCCCGTCTTCCTCCTCAGGAGTGCCTGGTGGTTTTGCAGTGTCACCCTTGCAGATTGCAGCCCAGCAGGTAACTACTAGCAACCAGGGCTCCTAAAGCATTCTAGGTGGTGTGTTTTTGTTACTTGCTCCTGAAAGCATCTCTAATTGATATAATTACTGTGCAATAAGTATGACTTTCTCAAAATTGTGGTTTCAATTTCCTGTCCATTATTAAACATTCACATTCACAGTTATCGTTGAAAAGGAAATGATTACATATCTGATATGGTGAGTTTATTATTATGAGAGTAATTTAGATGCATATTATATACCAAATATATCAAATATAGCTTACTTTAAAAAAGGTAGCTATGTAAATTTTTATATGAAAAGGTATTCAAGACGGTATTGTCCAAAACAATAGCCCAAAGCCACTTGTGACTGTTTAAATTAATTAAAAGCAACAACAAAAAACAGAGAAACTCATTGCCATCTAGTAAATTCTGACTCAGGGCGACCCTACAGGGCAAGGTCGAATTGCCGTTGTCGGTTTCCGAGATTGCAATTATTGTTATTTTAATTTTCATCTTTAATGAAACGACGTTGGAAAGAACGTACAATTCCATGACACCAACACTACAGTTTTGGGAATCACAGTGAGATAGAATTTTACCCACTCTGCAATTAGTATGAATGCCAACATCTCTCGCTGTTCATTTTTGTTACATGGCAAACAACATTGAGAAGCAATCATCAAACAAAAGATAACATTGAGAAGCAATCATCAAACAAAAGATACCCAGAGCTTCAGACAAGGCAAAGACTCTAATTCTTTATAGGAGTAGAATGCCTCCTCTTTCTCCTGTGGAGCTGGCTAGGGGTTTTGAACTGCTGACTCTGAGGTTTGCAGCCCAAAGAGTAACCACGACACCACATGCTCCTCAATTAATTACACGTGCTTACAATCTAAAACTCCTTTTTGTTGCACCGGCCAATTTCTGGTGGTTCAATAGTTAGATATTTAGCTGGTAACTGAAGAGGTGGTGATTCGAACTCACTCAGTCCTTGGGAGCAAGGCCTGACAATCTGCTCCAGTAGTGATTTCACTATTGAAAGCCCCACGGGGAAGTTCTACTCTGTCCTACGGGACCGATACGAGTTGGAAATCAACTCAGTGGCACCTAACGATGACAACAGCTCAATTCAGGTGCTCAGTGCCCACTAATGACTAGTGGTCACCATATTGGATAGCACAGATGTAGACTAGAAGGTGTGTCTCCCCCCCCCACCAAAAAAAACCCCAGAATTTCCCTGGGCAGAGCGGAGCTTTAGTAGCATGCACTTTTCTCACTCGGCAATGCTGGAGCGACTCGCTCTGAGTTAGTGCACCCAGCTGTGTTGCCTGAAAAGGTCCTCTCTGGTCACAGCGAATTTTTTCATGAAAGTAGTTTCACTCGAACTTTGTTTTTTGTGATGGCTTACTTAAGAGAAGAGTGTGCGGCTGTGGAATTGTGTTTCCCGCTCAGGAAAAATGCCATAGAAACTGTTGTGATGTTGAACACCGCTTACAAGGACAGCGCTATGGGGAAGACTCATGTGTATGAGTGGTTTTCTCCTTTCCAGAAAAGGTGAAATGTCGATTGATAACAAACCTTGTTCTGGACATCAGTCAACTTCCCGAATGGACGAAAATGTTGACAGTGCATTTGGAGTTCATGCCACCAGACCAGACTGTTAATCAAGCCTTCTATGTAGGGGTGCTGCAAAGATTGCATAACAGTGTGTGACAAAAAAGGCCTGATTTCTCAGAAGCAACAGAGCCCACATGGAAGAAGCACACCAGCCTGTGCGATCACGAGGTGTCGAAGGGATCAGGTATCAGGCATCATCAAAACTAAAAATCTTACCATAGTGAATGAGGGGGGAGTGCGGAGTGGAGACCTAAAACCCATTTGTAGGCCAATGAAAATCCCGTTGCAGAGGGGTCTCAGGGAGGAGATGAGTCAGAGAGGGTGCAACGTGGCAATGATGAAAAATACAACTTTCCTTTAGTTCCTAAATGCTTCTCTCTCACCCCCCCCCCCATCATGGTTCCAATCCTACCTTGCAAGTCTGGCTAGACCAGAGGATGTACACTGGTACAGATAGGAACCAGAAACACAGGGAATCCAGGGTGGATGATCCCTTCAGGGTGTGAGTGATGATACTGGAAACATAGAGGGAGGGTGGGTTGGAAAGAGGGAACCAATTATAAGGATCTACATGTGACCTCCTCCCTGGGGGATGTACAACAGAAAAGTGGGTGAAGGGAGATGTCGGACAGGGCAAGACATGACAAGATTATAATTTATAAATTTTCAAGGGTTCATGAGGGAATGGGGAGCGGGAATGGAAGGGAAAAAATTAGAACCTGATGCCAGGGGCTTAAGTGGAGAACAAATGTTTTGAGAATGATGAGGGCAATGAATGAACAAATGTGCTTTACATAATTGATGTATGTATGGATTGTGATAAGAGTTGTATGAGACCCTAATAAAATGATTTTTTTAAAAAAGGTCTGATTTGTGGCAGATGGGGGACTAGTTTTGCCACCATGACAATGCACCTGCTCCCGCATCCATCTCAGTGCGCCAGTTTTTGGCAAAATAGCATGCCTCCCTTACCCCACACACCTTACTTAGCTGACCTCACTCTGTGTGACTTCTTTTTGTTTCCACAATGAAGAGGGACATGGCTGGATAACGTAGAAGAGGCACACACAAAAAAAAAAAATCAAAGGAAGTGCTGTCAGCCATCCAAGCAGATGAGTTTGAAAAAATGTTTCAACGAATGGAATTGCAGATTTGAAAAATGTATTAAGTGTAATGTAGGTGATATGGTTGTTTTGTAAAAAAAAATTAAGTACATAGCTTTGGGAGGGTAAGAATAAATTGAAAATTCCAATTTTGGGGGGCGAGGTGTTTGTTACCTCCTTGTATTTCCATCATTGTGGAAAATCTCTTTGGACAGCATTGCTTGAAAACATATTGGATAATGGTAACACAGTAATTCAATGGAGGAAAGAGTGATTTTTAAACAAATGGCACTGGGTCAAGAAGACATATACAGGCAACAAAACTAAACCAAACCAAACCAAAAAACCTAAAAGAACCTGACCTAAAATTTACAACTTATACAATAATTAACTAAACTGGATCAGATAGTTAAATGTAACATGTAAAACCATAAATTCTCTAGAAAAAAAGAAAATGAGAAAATCTTTACGATCTAAGTCTAGACAAAAATTAAAATTTTAAAGTTGGCACCAGATAGATGTCTGATTCATGTATGAAAAACTTGATACAGCAGACCACATCAAAATATAAAATTTGCTCTACCAAGGCCCATGAGATGAAATTTATTCTTTTTGTTACACTAAACTAAAAGAAGCCATTATTTTTAAAGAATCAAATATTCTCCATAGTGCTTGTCACAGAGTAGATGGTCAGTCAACGGTAATAGTTACTAGGGCATTTTGTTATATGAAATATTTTATGTAATATATAGTATATTAATAGAGTATCATTGTACTTACTATATATCTAAGAAAGAAGACATAAAAAGAATGCCCATGTGGGAGATCTCCAAGCGCCTGGGTGCGCAGTGGAAGCAGCTGCGCGACGACGAGAAGGGGCCCTTCGTGGAAGAGGCCAAGCGGCTCTGGGCCCGGCACCTGCGGGACCACCCGGACTACAATTACCGGCCGCGGCGCAAGACCAAGAGCCCGGGCATCGCGGCACCACACTTCGGCCCCAGAGGCGGCAGCGTGGCCCATGGCGGCCCTGCCTGGGGACCAGCTTATGTGACTACCCAGGGTACCAGAGGCTTCGGATACCAGCCCCCCCAACTATTCCACCACCTACCTGCCCGGAAATTATGGCACTTCACCTTGCACACTCGAGTCCTCTGCATCCTGGCCCCTCCCTCAAGGCTGCCCAATGCTCCCAGCTGAGCTGATCACCCCTCATAACCCCTACAGACCTGTGGCTGACCTTCCCACGACCTACAACCCTCCCCTAACCTACCTTTAACCCGTGGACACAGACTACCGGGAAGAACCATACTCTGCCCCCAGGCTGCAAACCCTTTTGTTATTGGGACCATTCCCCTCAAAGGCAAGAGCATTGTGATCCTCCCGGAGCCAGCAGAGGGAGCCCACAAAGGTGCCAGCCATGCAAAGGACCCCCATTTTCCTGCTTGTAGAAGACAGAATTGAGGTTACCCTTCAGCAGAGCCCCATTAAGTTCTGTGATTTGTGTGTGTTTGAGAACACTTTTTTTTCCTGATTAAACCCTGTCTCAGTCTGTACTCCAAAAAAAAAAAAAAAAAGAATGCCCATGTGAAGAGGTTGAAAAGACAAGGCTAATGCTAGAAGAAGATATTAGCAGACCACATACCAGACAAAGGTTTAATCCAAAAAACTCAAGTCCACTGCCACTGAGTTGGTTACAACTCATAGCAATGCAACAGGACACAGTAGAACTGCTCCCTCCAGATGGCTTCCAAGACAGCAAATATTGCCAGGAGTTTTGTGCCTTATTTTTCTCTTGCTCAGTGGCTGGTGGGATTGAATCACTGACCTTGCAGTTAGCGGGCAAGTGCTTATAGCTCAGCACCACCTGGGCTTTTTGTCAACAGACTAGTCTCTAAACTATATAAACAATTTTCAGCTCTCAACAGCAGAAATCAAACAATCCAAGTAGAACATTGCCAACGGCCTTGAAGAGACATTTCATCAAAGAGGACTTACAGATGGCAAATAAGCACACGGAAAGATGTTGAGCATCGCTAGCCATTAGGGACATGAGAACTAAACCCACAATGAGGTATCACCGCATAGTTATCACATTGGCTAAAATAAACAATCACGACAATAGTAAATGCTGTTGAGGAGACAAAGCAAATGAATCACTCATATGTTGTCAATGAGAAAGTGAATATTACAGCACTCTGTTTGGCAGGTTGTTGTTGTTGTTTTCCTTACAGAGACACCTTTTTTAAGCCTTCAAGAAGATAAACATGAGAGAAAGATAAACATCCAGCTGAGGGAAGCCATCAGCATGATGCCAAATTTGAGTCCAAGGAATTCCTGGTCCTGGGACGAGTTATAGACAACGAGCAGCAGATCAATGTACCACAGTCACAGGAGGGGCTACAGAAATGGGGAAAGGACCATGATTGAGCCAGACACAACTGCTGAATTAAGCAGCTTAGAGGGTGGGTGCGGTGGGTCATCAGTTGGATAACTTCTTTAAAAGGTTAGCACACAACTCTTCATGGAGCCCAGCAATTGCACCCCTGCATGCTCTAAAGAAGGCAACACAAAGTGTCCTGGTGGTGATATCAAAGTGATTCTTTATCTTGTCAGCATTGTCGTCATTATAGGGGTTGTGATGGAAGATGCTACCATAGGGGGAAAATGGGTATAGGGTACACGGGATCTTTCTGTACCTTTAAAAAGGGTATTGACATTAAATATCATTAAATTCACCCTTTAAAAATTATAATTCAGTGACTTTAGTGTACTTAAGGATTTGTAAAATCATCACCACTCTCTGGTCCAGTAATTTTTATCATCCTAGAAAGCAAATACATACCCACTAGCAGTCTTTTGCTACTTCCTCTCCCCTATTCCCTGAGAAAAGAACCCTAGTGGTATAGCCACTGTATTGCCAACCACAAGGTCAGCAGTTCAAAACCACTAGCTGCTCTACAGGAGAAAGAGAGGCTTTCTAGGCCCATAAAGAGTTACAGTCTCAGAAACGCACATAGGCAATTCTATCTTGTCACGCTTAGTTGAAATTGACTGGATAGCAGGGAGGGATTTTTTTTAAGTCTCTGGCAAACATGAATATGCTTTCTATTTCTATGACTTTATGTATTCTAGATAGTTCCTTTAATGAAATATGGAATTATATGATATGTGGCCTTTTGCATCTGACTTCTTTCACTTAGCCTAATGTTTTCCAGGCTCATCCATGTTTCAGCATGGATCAGTACTTCATTCTTTTTTTGTATCGAGTGCTTTTTAATTTTCCACCAAACTTTGTGCAAAAGTCAGATGGAAGAATAGCAACATCTACCTCCTATATATACTTCTTTCTTTGCCCAAATTGCAAACACCCCAAGGGCAAATATATCATCCAGGTGAAGGAGTTTTTTTAAAGATCATCTAATTACATTGTCCCCACCCTCAGTAACCAACCCAGCTTAAGAGTATCCCTTATTTGAGTTCAAAGCAAATAAAACATGCACTAACTTTACCCATCTGTGACTCGGAAACATTTTTGCTATTGGTGCTTCTCAGTCTCTATCACCGGTCAACGGGCTGGGATTCAGCAGTGGGATCACAGGATATTTTGAGATCTTCTAATATTTTCGCCATTCACGAGATGGTTTCTCCTCCATTTGTGGTCCAGAAGATAGATTCGTGGTCTGTTCTTCCCTCCCACCGGACGATTAAGAAAGTGTTTCCATTTCGTGAGGGGCCAGGGCTTCAGGAAGCGTAGTTCGGTAGTTCCGCAGGGTCCTTGGAAGTGAAACCTGAATCTGTCAGTGGCTGGGAGGTTTCCCTGTTAACTTCGCCACAGGCACTCACTCCCCTGGCAGACACTGGAGGGGCAAACCTGAGGGTGGGATAAACCCGGAGGAAGTGCCCACCACGAGGCATAAGACACAGCTCTAGGCCCACCTGCCCCAGAATAGCCGGATCCAGGTTTCCTCCGAACCACACCGCGTGCGGCCGTAGCAGGTGCCTCCTCACACCGGGGAAGTTTTCCCACGGGGAGCCTGGCATCTTCAGCTTCAGGTTGTGCTGCACCTTTTCCCGAAAAAGCTGGACAAATCGGACTCTCGTCATTCTCGGCCACGTTTCCACAAGAGGTGCACTGAGTTTGATATAAACGACTGTGCATTTCCAGAAGGTTCTTGGTGCCGGCCTTGCGAAGTAGCTCGTGGATGTTCTGGGTGATGACCACCACCCTCCGGCCCTGCCCGATGGGCGATGGCCAGGGGTCCAGGGTTGGGTCCTTGCTCTGCATGGCCTCGCGCTGGTCGTGGGAGAACGGCCACACCGGGATGGGTTTTGGGCAGAGGCCAGGTCCTGAACCTTTTTCGCCCGCAGCCTCCCGCCCCTCTGAACGTCGGGGCTCCGTTCTCTGCTCGCACACCGGCCCCTGTCAGGATGGCTAAGTGCTTTGCTTTTGCAAAAGTCTTCCGGAAACCTGCCGTATTTGAACTTGGACGAGCCCTGGCTGGGCAGAATTTGGCTTGCGCAGAGGCTGGTGACTGCAGTCGGCAATACAGCTGAGAAATCAGTCTCCGGGGAATAATCCGGAGAGGGCGCCTCGGGATCTCTCGGGGGTACAGAGTATTGAAAGGGACGGCACACCGGAGGCGGGACGGCGGCATCCACTTCATTCATTTTAATGGCTAAATAATATTCCACCACCTTGAGGTCCCATATTGGAAAAAAAAAACATTTATGGGGCTCGTATAACATTCCATACATCAATTGTATCAAGCATATTTTTACATGTTACCATCATCATTTTCTAAATATTTACTTTCTATTTGAGCCCTTGGTATCAGCGCCTCTTTTATCCCGAGGTACCACATTTTGCTTATCCAGTGTATTTGCTTATTAAACACACTGTTTATAGGTAGAACACAGACATCAGTATTTTTAAAACTCCCTAAGTGATTTTAAGTTGCAGTAAAATTTGATAGATACTATTCTAAATGATATATATACATAGATATATGTAACTTTTATTGATATAGTTATTTATGTCTGGTGACATTTTATTGATATAGTTATTTATGTCTGGTGACATTTGAGGAAATTAATATTTTCCTTTTTGTAAACTTTTATGTTAAATTCTTACAATTTATGTATACTACATTTGCAGTTAAAATTTTAAAATTTTAAAGTAACATTATTGTGACATGAATCTAGATATATTTGCTGAAACAATTGCAGGAATCTCTGCAGTAATTTAATTTTGTTTCATAATTTCAACTTTTACTACTTGTAAAATAAAAGCAATGTTATCCAAATGTTGCTTCTCTTGTGTAGTCTTCCCTGATCATAACAGTCAGATATTATACATTTTTCTAAATTTTTATACTGCTTTGCTTGGACTTACACATACCATTAAGATTCTTGTAAGTGACAGAAAACCAACTTAACTTTGCAAACAAGTGTCTTGAACAAAAATAGGGCTTTTAAATACTCCATAAAATATCAACAAATTTACTCAGCAATATATGAAAAGAATAATGCACCATAACCAAGTATAGTATATCTCAGGAATGCCAGGCTAAATCAGTGTTTGAATATTCAATCAGTAATACTCATATTAACAAATTAAAAAGAGAACCACACAATCCTATCAATAAAGTAGAAAAATATTTGACAATATTCAATATTGATTCATGAGAGAAATTCCTTGTAAACTAGGAACATATAAGCAGTTGTCATCGTTAATTCTGATTCATGGCGACCCCATGTGTATCAGAGTAGAATTCTGTGCTCCACAGGGTTTTTTTCTGTGACTTATTTGGAAGTATATCACCAGGCATTTCTGATGAAGTGTCTCTGGGTATACTTGAATTGCCAATCTTTTGGCCAATAGCCGAGCATTTGTATCACCTAGGAATTATAGACTATATATAAGGAGGTTTTTTTAAAGTTCATGAAAAAAGTAGAATTGAAATATAATGGCATTTGTCCTCAGGTTTTTTAAAGACCCCCTGTATCCAAAAATATCTCAAAACTCAATGAGAAGAAAACAAAAATGGGCAAAAGACACCAACTGCCACCTCACTGAACAGTTTACGTGGATAATAAGTAAGCACATGAAAATATGTTTAGCACCATCATTCATTACAGATAGACAAATTAACATCATAATTTGATGTCACTAGATAGTTCTTGAAAGATAAAGACATATTAAACTGCTTCAATAAAGAATACAGCCTTGGGAACCATATGGACAGTGCTGTAAATCAGCACCAACTCAATGGCAGCAAGCTACATACCTATTTAGGAGACCTCATGACACAATGGCCAAGTGTTTGAATGCTCACTGAAAGGTTGGCAGTTCAAACCCACCTAGCAGCTTCATGGGAGAAAGACCTGCCAATCAGCTTCCATAAGGCCATTATGGCTTAGAAAACCCCACGAGGCAGTTTTCCTCCGTCACATGGAGGCTCTAGGAGTTGGAATTCACCTAAGAGCGCCTAAGAAAACCAACACTAAACTATTTGAAGGACTTAACGGAAACTGACTATGCCATGTGGAGCCTAGGGTGAGTATTAAATGGAGCTCTACCTGAATGGGTACACGTGCTACAATTTAAAATATAACTTTCAAAAATGGGTCTTCCATGATGCTTCAAATGACACTTGAATGATAGAATTCAGGAGCTTGAACAATGTTAGCAAGACTTGGCTTCTCTTCAGTTTCTATCTATTATACCAACTTGGGTCCTGTGTCGATCCTTGAATTAATCCCTGTGAATGGAAGAGTGGAAGATGCTCATTGGCTGGGCCTCAGTCATGTGCTTATTTCTGGGACATGAGGGGGAAGGTGAGGGTCAAATGAATGCAATCTATGTGAACTCAAAGTGAGGGAGAAAGAGTTTTCAAGAAAAATCACGTTGCCGTCTTACCAGAATGAAGACAATATATGCCAGATAGGAAGCAACTATTGATGTCTCTGGCTTCTGTCTGGTAGTTCTTTGACGCTTCATTATATTATACTTGGTTGGCTATGATTTCTTACTGGTAAACCTTGAATTATTGGAAACCAAGGCCTCAACCATGTGTTCCTGTTTTTACTTTTAACAATATGCACATCACCTTCCACACAGTGGATGCTCACTAGTATCAGTGGCACAAAGGAGTGACAGGTTGGGTGATACCTGTTAATCAATATCTTAAACTAGATGCTTATGTGTATATCAAGAGCCACTAACTAACGGCATCTTATTTCATGTTCCTCCGCAACCACATTAATGGCCACACTCCGCTCAATCTCGCCTCTCTCTCTCGGCTTTAACCACTGCAAATCAATCATTACATCATCACCCATCATGTCAGAGTTCTCAGTAATGAAGGTGTCTTTCTTTCCACATTAGCAATGTGGGTGGGGGGAAGAGTCACAAAGATGTATGACAGAAGAGTGGAGAATTGGATTAGACAAGGTTAAACAAGATCGCGTGTTCTGGGTCCTTCTGCACTGTAGATAATTTGTTGATCCACAAATGAAAAGGCCAATTGTTTGCAAGTACTTCCCCCTCACTCTTAAAAGAAAGCTGTACTGAAATCATTTTTGCTCTGTTATGGGAATAGCAGGAACCTGGTTGCCGATGTGTGTTACATGTAGATCTGCTAACTCTAAGGCCCGCAGTTTGAAACTATTGATCGGTCCTTAGGAGAAAGATAAGGCTTTCTACTCCTGTGAAGATTTACAGTCTCAGAAGCCCATGGGGGCAGTTCTGCTCAGAGCAGTTGACTCCACGGCAGTAAGAGTTTGAGACTGGACTCGCAGAGCTGGGAACAGTAGCCTTAAGAACCGTGACTTGTTTATTTTAAAGTGATCAGAGGACACACTTTTATTCACCCGAAATCATACATTGTGGTAGCTATGGAGTCAGACCTAAAGGTCCCAAACCGTAATATTTGGGTTGACTCTTTGTCTCCGTCGACAAAGCGCGTTCTGATCCAGCCCTGCTTCTCTCATCATCTTCCCATCCCCTCAGTCTCAGGATGTCCCATGCACATCGGCCTCTGCCTGTTTCTCAGAGTTACCCGTTTTTATTTCAAGGTCTTTGCACTTGTCTATCCCTTGAGGTTTTTCAACCTTGGTATGATTGATACTTGGGACCAGATAATCCTTTGTTACTGGGAGCAGTCCTGTGCATTGGAAGATGTTTAACAGCATCTTGGGCCGCTCTACCTACCAGATGCTGATAACACCCCAGAGAAGTTGCCCCCAACTGAGAACCACTGCTCTCACTGGAACATGCCTGTGGTGTTTGCGCCATCCTGAGGGCAGCCTCAGAGTGACTTCACCTGGCACTGTATCCTTCTGGTCAGTCTTTATCACAGGGCAAGCCCTCACTCACACTGCCTGTGATCTTGTTGGTTCATGTATTATTTTTTCTCTTTCTCCCCACCTGGAGGATGGGCTTTACGCAGACAGGAAGCACATATATCCTCCTTCCTCCTACCCCCTTTCTGTTAAACTTCCTTCTTCCCTTTTCCTCTTGTGCCTCCTCTCCTCCTCTCTGCTTACTCTCTGCCCTTTTCCTTTCTCCTTCATGGATCAGGCATCGAAAGATGCACCAAATGCTGTTTAAAACCGCAGAAACAGTGAGGTACAGCGTCTGCCCCGTGAGTCCTTGCAGCTCTACCAAGGAGACAGGCCATAGACAAATACACTAACTCTCCATTTAACACCTGACATAATTTGTGTTATGAAGAGACTGTCGAAGGAAGTCTCGGTGAACCCAGGATGGCTTTGAGAAATATTTTCACCCTGTGCTCATAATGCGGGTAATCACATGCAGAGCCTTCTTCCCCTTTCGAGGTTTTTATGTTCTTCAGGGAAGATTTGATGTTATCATCTCTGTAGATGATAATATTATCATTTTGTATTTTCATCCCTTCCCAGCATGTACCATGGTGTTTGTAGCAGAGCAAACACCCAATAGCTGCTTATTGAATTGATTAGAAAATAATGTCCCTTAAAAATCCTGGTAAGATATGACAAAATAATAATTTATAAATTATCAAGGGCTCATGAGAGAGGGGGAGCGGGGAGGGAGGGGAACAAAGAGGACTTGATGCAAAGGGCTTAAGTGGAGAGCAAATGCTTTGAAAATGATGAGGGCAAAGAATGTACAGATATGCTTTTTACAATTGATGTATGTATGGATTGTGATAAGAGTTGTATGAGTCCCTAATAAAATGTTTTTTTTAAATCTTGGTATGGGGAAACTCTATCTCCCCCTTCCCTCCTTCTTTATCTAATTTGAATAGAAAACAAATATTTTCAGTCACTTTGCTTAGTATAAGGACATCCATACTGGGAAATAGGAAGTCTTTTAATCTATCCCATCCCTCAAAAACCACAGGGGGGAGGTGACATTGAGATGGAACCAGGTCCCTGACTAAGGAAGGAAACAGGCAAACACTCATAGTAATTCAGAGGAGGGGGCTATTGAACTGGAAAATGATTGGTGGTGTTACTCAGTTTCCACTGTGACCTATTGATACACAAAATCATATTGAAAGCACCCGGAAGACACATTTTTGAAGTCTCGTAAAAACCACATTCGCTGCATCTTGTCAATGCCAACTCACAGTGATCTTATAAGACAGGGTAGAACTGCCCTGTGAGTTTCTGAGGAAGCCACAATTCTATCCATAAAATATACACACAATTACATTTACATATATAAAGAAAAACATACATATATAGTTTTTCCTTCGTATTAAAAAAAGAGGTGAATTTAGCTCAGATTACCCTTACAGATTTCCAAATTTTTCCATATGGCTAAAAACAGAGGCCATCAATTTGTAGATCCTAATTTTTGCTAACAGTCTTTTCTTCCCCACACGTGGCCAGTACAGATGCCCTCCTCTAGACAAGCCTTCTGAGCATGGGACCTGCTGCAATTCTGAGAGGGTTTCCAAGGATTCCTTCTGATGGACCCCTGCTGATAGCTTGCATTTCCACCCCCTCAGCACTCAGAATCAAAATCTATATCTTAGCAAGCTCTCCAGACAATCCACATAGGTCTTATAGACCAAAGATCTGTTTTTTAAAAAAAGTAGATTGTGATTTGGGTCTACTTGCGGTGGAAATGCAAATTCTCAGCAGGGGCTGAACAGAAATGAGTGATTTTGAAGCCCTGGATTCAGATTAGGGGGCAAATCAAACAGATGGCAGGGAGAGAAAGAGGCTCTTGATTTCACCCTGCTTGTAGAAACGGGTGGCGCTGTCTGTTTTAAGCACATGACAGCGATCAACCCACAGCTCTGGGGGAAAGTAAAGTGGGAGGGAAACCATTTGAGATAACGAAGACAAGAAAAGACTGGGCAGGTCATGGATAACCTCAAATCCTACTTTACTAAGCTGAAACTCTGCCACCAGCAGAAGAATGTGCTGCTTGTCTCAGAGTACTTATTAAAATGCTGGATCTGCCGGTTTTCACAAAGGGTCCGCTAGGACACCAAACTTCCCTCAAAGGATGTAGCATCAATGGGGAAAGCTTTCACAAGACGCAACATCCAACCAAGATTTCTGGGCTGTTCATACCAGTCAACAACATCACTACTGCACACTTGGCATGTGTTGGGCTAAAGGTTGTTGCTGTGAATTCCTGCCAAGTCAGTTCTAACTCAAAGAGGACCACTGCACAACAGAACCAAATCCTGCCTGGTCCAGGGCCATCTCCACAACTGCTAGGCTTGAGCCTATTCTTGCAGCCAGGGCATCAGTCCATCTCATTGAGGACTCCCCTCTTTTTCACTGCCCTTCTGCTTTACCAAGCCTGAGGTCCTGCAGGGATTGATCTCTCCTCTTAACATGTCCAAGGCACCTGGAACTCAGTCTTCTCATTCTCGCTTCTAAGGAGCTTTCTGTCTGTACTTCTTGGAAGGCACATTGGTTTGTCTTTCTTGAAGTCTACTGTATCTTCAATATTCTTTACCAACACCATAATTCAAATGCATCCGTTCGTTAGCCGTCCTGACTCAGTGTCCAACGTTCACATGCCTCAGAGGTGATTGGCTAAGGCTTGCTTCAGGCACACGTTAGTGTTCCTCAACGTGACATCCTTGCTCTCCACCACTATTCAGAGATCTTGTGCAGCAGACTTGCTCAGTGCAATGTGCAGTTTGATTTCTTGGCTGTTGCTTCCATGAGCCTGGATAGTTTATCCAAGCAAGATGAAATCCTTGACAACTTCAGTCTCTTCTTTCTTTATCATGATATTAGCTATTGAGCCAAGTGTGAGCAGTTTTGTTTTCTTTACACTGTTTTGCAATCCATATTGAAGGCTGCAAACCTTCATCTTCCCAACAAGTACTCCAAATCCTCCTTGATTGCAACAAGCAATGTTGTATCACCATACACATTCAATCCGTATGTCAAGCAAATCATTTGAGCAGCTGGACTATATGAAGCAGTAGGCTGTATCAGGACTAGAGGAAGCTCATCAGCAACCTGGGATATGCAGATGACATAAACTTGCTTGCTCAAAGTGAGGAGAATTTGAAAAATTGCTGATGAACAGCCAGGACTACAGTCTTCAATACTGGCTAAAGGTGTGTGTGTGTGTGTGTGTGTGTGTGTGTGTGTGTGTGTGTGTGTGTGTGTGTGTGAGAGAGAGAGAGAGAGAGAGAGAGAGAGAGAGAGAGAGAGAGAGAGAGAGACACTGGTTAAAGCACTCAACTGCCGACCAAAAGGTCAGCAGTCTGAATCCATCAGCCTGTCAGTAGGAGAAAGATGTGCCAGTCTGCTTCCATAAAGATATACAGACTTTGCAGCTCAATGGGGACATTGCCACTCTGTCCTTTGGGGCCTGTGTGCAAAGCAGTGAGTTGGGTGGTGGAGGAAAAAGGCTCAGAGAGGTAGCATGACTTACTAAAAGGTACACAGCTATTAAGTGACAAAAGCAGTGTAAGGAAAATATAGTGGGGAATTGTTAACTCTTGGAAAAGAAACTGGGTGCACTGCCTCTGCTCGTGTACTTCTTCATTCCTGGCCCGCAACCATCCCCCCCTCCCATTCCCCCCCCCACCTCCTAGCTCCTTTGCTCAGGACCACACCTCCACTAGACATCCCTGCCTCTTCTGCTCCTGTAACCCCACTGCTTCCTGGTGCAGACAAAGTATAAGAGCTATGCTCATCCACCATACAGGCCCAGATCTTCCAGAACCAGTTCTTCTGGGTTGGCTAATAATTGAAAGTTCCTCTTTCAAGTTCTCCCAGAATGATGCCTGATGATTCCCGAGTCATGATTTTGCTGTTACAGAAGAATTTAAGGTTTTTTGTTCTTTTTTTACTAACTCCATAGCACCTACCGTCCACCTACACCAGAGGGACCCAAACTTATTTGGCCTGCTACCCCCTTTTCAGAAGAAAAAAAATTACTCAAGCCTCCCCTGGCACGCAACTACTTCTATACTGTCGCTCACACTCCAGGATGAAAGTGTAGGCATGTACTTTTGCAACCCTTCTGCATTGTTCCAGAGCCCCACAGAGGGCAGGAGCTCTCACTTGGGAGACACTGACCTACACCTGGGCTGCTCAAACTGTGACCCCATCAGAAGGTGCCTTACAAGGGAGTCCATGAGCTTGGAAGCATGAGGAGCCCACCCAGACCCACACAATCGGAATCTGCCTTCTCACGGACTCTCGGGGTCTTCTGTGTGCACTAACAGTGAGGAAGCACAGTGCAGGATCCAATCCATGGCCACACATTTGAAGCGGCAGGAGAGAGTGTAAAAGCAAAAATACCAGAGCCCACCTAACCCACCACAAGTTTGTCTCTCGCTCTCTGGGGATAGAGTCTGGACATTGATATTTGTTAAGTTCCTCAGGTGAAGCTAATTCTCAATGTCCAACTTTCACATGCTGATGCTTCTATCTCCCCATCAAGGCTATTTAGGGCAGGGAGATAAAGAGGCAGGGAAAGTTTGTTTTAAGGTCTTTGGGCACACTTGTCTTGTTTCAAGGCAGACTTTGTCTAAGCCCGAGGCTCTCAACCCTTGCTCTACACCCGAATCTCCCAGGGAGCCTTTTCGAGTCCTGATGTGCCAATGAAGCCCTGTACCAATCACATCAGACTCTCTGGGGGAGCAACCCAGGCATCAGTAATTTTTAAAGCTTCCAGATGATTCCAATGTGGAGTCAGGGTTGGAAACTCCATCTTTAATTAGAATTCTGGGACTTGGAAGCTCTTCATTCCTCTAGCAATAAATGCCAGTTTATAGGGACTCTGAGGGATAAAAGAACAAGTGCATCCCTACCACAGAGAAACAAACAGCCCAATGAAGGCAGGGGGCAAGTTCAGCCAGTGTCTCCAATAAACACACACATAATATTTTTAAAAATGGGAAGTGGTTCAATATTCTACTTCTTCTATTTTTGTGTACAGATATTTAGTTTGCTTGTAATTTGGGGGTCTTTTTCTACTTTGTTTTTATATTAAACTATTTTTATTGGGATACACTTTACATATCATATAATTTAATCATTCAATTATATTAAGTAGATTTGTACAGTCACCACAATCAATTTCAGAATATATGCTTCTTGTCCTCATTGTCTTTAGCGCACCCCCTTTGCTCCCCATCCTCCCTGCCACCCCCTAGGCAATTATCAATCCAGTTATTGTCTCTATAAAAAACAAACTCACTGTCATCGAGGCAATACTGACTCATAGCGATCCTATAGGACAGGGTTGAATTGCCCCTGTGACTTTCTGAGGTGGGAATTTTTTTATGGGAATAAAAAGCCCCATCTTTCTCCCTCAGAGCTGCTGGTGGTTTCAAACAGTCAGCCTTGCAAATCACAGCTGAGACAGAACCACTACGCCACCAGAGCACCTTACTGTTTCTATAGCTCTATCTATAAACTCCATATGTAGAAAATCATGTGAACTACAAATAGGAAGCAAACAAAATATCTCAACAACAGTGTCTAGACAACACATAGAAAAACTTCACTCAAAAAGAAAGCATGAAATATTAAAAACTGGAAAACTTCAAAAATGAGTCAAAAGGGAAATCAAATGATAAGGTATTGCATTTTCACCTGACTCCATCTGCCATAATCTACTTTATAATGCTCTCCACCTGACAGCGAGGCTCTGATCAGAGAGTTTCCCTGAGGTTAGTCCTTTTGGGGACCTGCAAATGGATTCGGGGCTTCCAGTGTCATCCATAACCTGAAAACCAGGTACACACAATTTTAGATCCGATGACATTCTTTCTTTAGGCCTTGGATTTGTTATTTGAAATCCTTGGATCACATAGCTGATGTGCTTCTTTCACGTGGACTTGGTTGATACTTCATTTTGATGGCTGCTTGTTTTAAGACAAGCTTGTATACCCCAGACACTATTCTTTCTTAGAGCTAGGAATAATCGGGTTTCTTTTCCACACTTTGTATAGCACTCGTCTCTTCAGTGATCTCTTCAGGAAGGCAGCCACTGAGGAGGCCATGTCATAAGAACTAATTGTTCTTGGATTGACCTTGAATTAGTGTGTGAGTGAACCCCACATCTATGAATGTGTCTGTGGTTTGGTTCTGTATCTGCCTCTGGTTCACTTTAAAGACATCACCATCATTTTACATTCGAGAACATTATAAATCAAGCCCCTGGGATGTAAGGTACTTCCATTGATAGTGCCGTTAATTTAGCCAATGGTATAGAATTTAAACCACTATTGAGAAAGGGAAATTATATAAGTATGAGCTGGTTTCGGACTGAATTACATTTCTTATACAGATTAAACTCTTAAGTGGTTGTCTACTATTGGAACAAACAATAGGGCTTGTTACAGGGGAAAACTTGCAATAACACTTTGCAAGAAAGCATTCATTAGATGGTGCCCGGCTATCGACAAAGATAGTGTCTGGTGTCTTAAAGGCTTGAAGGTGAACAAGCGGCCATCTAGCTCAGAAGCAATAAAGCCCACATGGAAAAAGCACACCAGCCTGTGCAATCACGAGGTGCCAAAGGGACCAGGTATAAGGCATCATGCAAAAAAGAATATATATGTATGTGAGTGTGTGTGTGTATACACACACACACACACACACACACCATAGTGAATGAAGGGGGAAGTGCAGAGTGGAGACTCAAGGCCCATTTGTCGGCCACTGGAGATCCCCTCATAGAGGGGTTTAGGAGAGGAGACGGGTCAGTCAGGGTGCCATGTAGTACCAATGAAGAACACAGTTTTCCCCCAGATCCTAGATGCTTCCTCCCCCCAACTACCATGATCCGAATTCTACCTTGCAGGACTGGATGGGGCAGAGGTTGTACACTGGTGCATATGGGAGCTGGAGGCACAGGGAATCCAGGGTGGACGATACCTTCAGGACCAGGGGTGTGAGGGGCGATGCTGGGAGAGTGGAGGGTGAGTGGGTTGGAAAGGGGGAACTGATTACAAGGATCCACATGTGACTTCCTCCCTGGGAGACGGACTGCAGAGAAGGTGGTGAAGGGAGACTCTGGATAGGGCAAGATATGACAAAATAACAATGTATAAATTATCAAGGGCTCATGAGGGAGGGAAGAGCGGGGAGGGTGGGGAAAAAAGAAAAAAAAGAGGACCTGATGCAAAGGGCTTAAGTGGAGAGCAAATTCTTTGAAAATGATTAGGGCAAGGAATGTGCGGATGTGCTTTATACAATTGATGTATGTATATGAATGGATTGTGATAAGAGTTGTATGAGCCCCTAATAAAATGTAAAAAAAAAATAAAATACATTCATTAAAATAGTCATTACATGGTGGTCCTGGGCCACCATTCATCGGGCACCCTCAAAGCAAGAGCTCCAAACCAAAGTCCAACAACTGCCATTTCCATCGCCTTGGGAGAGCAACCATGCTTCCTCTCACATTAGGGTGTTTCAGCCTTCAGTCCAAGGGAGTATGTACATTTCTTAATCTGCTATAGGTGAATCGGAGGTAAACCTAGTTTACTTAGTGGTGTTCCCATTAAATCCTTCTGGTGTGATCTGTGAAGGATGTTGTGCTCCTCAAGAGGACAGTCTAATTAGGAACAGTATGGGATGCATTCTCCCCTTGGATTCTATGTAAATATTGTTAAGCATTTCTTTTTCCTGGTGGGAAGGTTTTGTTACAGTATCTAATGGGGAACCTAGGAATCTGCACATTACTCTGTAACACTCTCTCCTCAGAGGATTCTGGTAATAATAAAATTCTGAGGACCCTTCTCCGTAGTAGGGAATTCATTATGCCCTTGGGTTTTCTTGGATCCCGCCCAAGTGGGCATTGCTACTAAAAGCACAGCCGTTCTCAGCTGGCCAAACATTTGGACTGTACCAAGTACGTGCTAAAGAGTCCTGGTGGCACAACCAAAACTGGTCATTGGCTATTCCAAAGGTTGGTGGATTGAATTCACCAAGCACCTCTGCAAGAGGGAAGACCTGGCAATTGGTTCCTGTAAAGACTACAGACTAAGAAACCTTAGGACACTCTGTCATGAGTGAAACCTGATTCCACAGCACCTGACAAGAGCCATTCATTTGGGCTAGATTCAGTGTCTCTGCCATCACAACGAGTAGGCTCAGACTGAGTTATGCTGTAAACATGAACTATGCACCAAATTTCAAAGACTTAGTACAAAAAAAATCACATCAATATATTTTTTTATTGGCTGTTAATTGCTGTCAAGTCAACTCCCAACTCATGGTAATCCCATGTTGCTTGGTCCTGGACCATTCCCCAAATCATTTAAACCTTATGATTTTCATTGACAATGAATTTCCAAAGGAGATCACCAGGCCTTCCTTCCTTGTCTTAGTGTGGAAGCTCAGCTGAAACCTGTTCAGCATCACAGCAACACACCAGCCTCCACCGACACATGAGCTGTCGCTCTACGTGAGGTGCTCTGGTTAGGCATCTCACCTGGGTCTCCCACATGGAAGGTAAGCATTCGACCCCTGAAACACCACTGCCCTTTCATACTGGTTACATGGTGAATTGGATATACTGAGTTAGTTAGATTAAAAATATAAATGAATAGATCTTGTTTATTTTTTGTAAGATAATTACCAGAAAACTTGTAAACTAGAAGTGAGCGTATATGGCTCACATTCTATTTCTATTGGACAGTAGCAGTTGAAAGCCTCAATACTTACAACATGGTCTGATGCCCACAAAAGTATCCTTGGGGGGGCTTGTTAGAAATACAGACTTGGGTCCTAATCGGGACTGCTGATTCAGAATCTGCATTTGACCAAGCTGCCTCGCTGTGTTTCTGCCTGTTTCTTGAGTCTTTCTTAATTTCTTCCACTTGTCTGGAACCCTGTGGATCAAAGAAGATCCCCAGCGGGCTCATTTAGTGCATTCCCCTGCCCCAGGCAGCGTTGCATTTAAACTCTCTAAGTACATCCTCCTCCTCAAGTTATTCACCTTTCTGCTCAGGGCCAGGAAATAGAAATTTTCCTCCCCTTTAACCTCTTTCCTGCAATTTAAGTCTTTTGAATTTCAAGTCTGTTCTCAATTGCTGTAGAATGACAGCTCCTTCCCCCACCCCCTTCCCTTCTTCTCCTCTCAATACTTCCTCTTCCAGGCCTCCTTCAGCTTCTACCTTCCTTTTCTCAGCTAATTCCAACCATGCCTCATAGAACCCGTTTTGCAGTTCTTCCAATCTTCTGGTAGTCTCTATCGGGGGCATGCTGCATCTCCCTTCCCAAACAAACTGACCAAATGCTGGGGTGTCACCAGCCTGTTCTTTATGTAAGTTCTTAAAATGGCTGGTGCCAGGCGGATCATTGGGAGAGAGGACTTTGATAAATGTTCCTGTCCTTGGAAGGTCAGGCAACAGAAAAGAGAGTAAGGCGGGGCTGAACTCCTCAGAGACCAAACAGGAAACGGTAACATGAAATGCTTCTGCCTGGAATGAAGTGGGTTCAGTGGAGCAAGAAGAGGCGGCAGGAACTTGGGGATTCTAATTTTGGCTCTTTCATTAGCTCCCATCACAAGCGCAGGAAAAGTCCCCAAGTCCAAGTGCCCCAGTTTCCTCCAGCCATTGGGGACAATGTTACTCTTCTATCCTACAGGGGAATTTTAAAAGTTTGTGATTAAAAAAAAAATTTCAAAAACAATCTTGAAAAAAAAAAAGCAAACTAATATTCTTGTTCATGACGACATTTATTTCAACATCAGCCATGTGAACCTTGCCTCTCTTTGGGATTTGTCAGAGAGCCTTTATTGGTCAAATGCATAATAGGTCCCTTTTGGAAAGCTATCTAGTTCTTTAAGCAAGCCGTTACTCTGGAGCACCTCACTGTTATAAACCAGCGAGTAAAATCCATTCCATTGACTTGGTGACCAGGGACCCTCACTTCTGCAAGTACAATGAACAATTCAGTACTCCACTGAGAGTGCCTTAGTGACAAAGAGGAAATCTGAGTGCTATTATGCCCATATTAAAGCTAGAGATATTAAATAGTGGAAGTCTTTGGAAACTGGAAACAAATTCATTTTTACTAAAAGAACCTCATAGGTAAAGTTGTCCTGTGAAACTCCTGGTTGTTTTTCTCCTCCTGATTTATTTATTTATTTGTTCATTAATTAATTCATTAATTAATTCCTTAGCTCTGCTCAAAGTGAAGCTCAGCCTTTGGAAGCCAAGGATGATCCCCACCAGCTAATGTTTTCTTGGAAAAAAGCATGAAAACACTTACGTTCCTGCCACAGTGTGATGAAAGTCCAGTGTACTTAACATTTGTTTTACCCTTTAAAAATTAACCGTATTTTGCATTTCTAAAACGCTTTGCTTCTGCTAATTAATATCACAGTTGGGAAAGTGACTTTTATTCTTTCCTCCAGGCAAACAAGCTGTGAATTTAAGTGATTTACCCTTTCTGAAAGAAGAGGTCAGAAGCAGAATTCAGGAATTTGAACCTGTGCATTGACCAGTCAGGCAATTTTTCAGGGGCTTAACCAATACCCACGTGGCAAAGTGAAGCCATCTTTGACAAAAGCAGCTGTCGCCCCGATTGTGGCCGGCGGGGAACCTTGTGGATGTTAAGGAGAAAGAAGATCTGCTGAGTGAGCTGACTTCTCTGAAGCGGATGGGAGAGATGCAGCCGGGTGACAGCAAGAGCTGACGTCTATTGAGGACTGACGGTGTGCGCTAGACTTCGTTTGTGGCATCCTATTACCTCTTTAATACCTGGAGGTGCAACATGTATCATCTCTATTTTTACAAATTAGAAAATAAAGCGCTTAGAGAGATGTAACCACTCATGGAAGGTCAAAGGCTAAAATTGAAACCAGGAAGCTAAAAACTCAGACTCTAACCAGGACACCCTCTTGATAGAAATACTGTGATGCTGTCTATAGCCGTCATTCCCATTCTTACAGTAAATATCTACACCCATTCTGCTTCGTCTACAGACCCCAGTGATAACGATTCTGGCTTTGAACTGACTTCAAAGTTTACATTACAATCAAGACATGTTTTATCATTTCTTATGCTTCTGAGTAGTCATCTGGAGACTTAAATCAGAATAAAAATTTAGGAAGAGAAAAAGCATTGACAAAAGTATCAATCAATTAGGAATATTGACAACTTATATTTCAAATCACCAAAAGCAATAACCTGTGTTTAGGGCATCTATCTATTTTTTTTCCCACCTAACATATTTTTGAGATACTAGAATTGTTTTATTTTTCACAAGTAGAAAGTACAAAACATTACTGATAATATCTATATTTAATTGTAAATTCATTAGATTTAAATATAGACATTCCCACTTTCCTTGATTGCTTCCAGGGGCTTTCTGTTTTAAACTTGAAAATTTTGCTAATATCATTTTTAAATGTTTGCTGAAAATGAGGAGGACTTGAAGCACTTGCTGATGAAGATCAAGGATTGTAGCTTTCAGTATGGATTACAACTCAATGTAACTAAACCTAAAATCTTCACAATGATGGATAGGTAGCATCATGATAAGGGGAAAAAGACTGAAGTTGCCAAGCATTTCATCTTGCTTGGATCCACAACCAATACTATTGAGATCAAACAATGCATTGCATTGGATACCTGCTGCACAAGACTTATTGAAAATGTTGAAAAGAAAGGATATTACTTTGAGGATTAAGGAATGCCAGATCCAAGCCATGTATTTTCAGTGGCCTCATCAGCAAGTTGTACAATGAATAAAGAAGACTGAAGAAGATGTATCCATTTGAATCATGGCGCTGACAAAGAATGTTGAAAGTACTATGGGCTGCAGACAGAACAAAAAAAGTCTGTCTTGGAAGAAGTACAGCCAACCAGAATGCTCCTTAGAGACCAGGATGGCGAGACTTCATCTCATATACTTTGGACATATTGTCAGGAAAGATCAGTCCCTGGAAAAGGATATCATGATTGGTACACTAGAGAGGCAGGTGGGAGGTGGGGGCGGGGGGGGGGGGAGGAAGATGATGGAACAGATGGGTTGGCATGGTGGCTGCAATGATAGACTCAAAGATGGCAGTGATTGTGAGGATGCCACAAGACTGTCAGTGCTTTATTCTGTTGTACATGGGGTGGTTATGAATCAGAACCAACTCAATGGAACCTAAAAACGACAATTAGGAGTCCCTAAGGAAATGTGGTGACACGAGTTAGGGGTAAGCGCATAGACCATGAGTTGGAATTGACTAGATGGCACCTCACAATCATCGCAATCCTTATCCAAGCTCAGCAGCTGACACTAAGATAATACCGCTGCTTTCTGTGGACAGTTTTGTGTATTTGAGATTTCTGCAGGAAGGAGCTCATCTCTTAACCCTTAAAGTGTTTCCATATTATTTAGACTTTACTCCAATGCCCAGCTCATCATCTTGAAATCATCAGAAGTCATTTTTGCTTCTTGATTTAAAGTCCAGATCTTATAACTCTCTGACTTGATTGAATTTGGCTTACTGGGGTATTTTTCTCCACCGATTTTTTTTTTCCATCACAGGTTTTTGTAAACATTTGGGTTAGTTAGTAACATTAAAATTCTGAAAATTTGCACACAAGTTCATATTCCTACAAGTTTATATTCCTCTAAAAGAAAAAAGAAAACAACATATACTTTCCCCCTACCTCCTCCCTCTCCCACCCTCATGACCCCTTGATAAATTATTATTATGTTCATATCTTACATTGACTGCTGTCTCCCTTCACCCTCATTTCTGTTATTTGTCTCCCTGGTGGTGTGTGTGTGTGTGTGCATTTGTAGATCATTGTGATTTGTTGCCCCTTCCTCTCCATTTCTCTTGGTATCGTTACTCCCATTTCTGTTCCTGAGGGGTTTATCTGACCTGGATTCTGAGTGCCTTGAGCTTTTATCTGTACCTGTGTACATGCTCCAGTCTAGCCAGAACTGAAAGGGAGGACTGGGGCCATAATAGTGGGGGGTAAGGAAGCTTCAAAGAACCAGAGGAATATTGTGTGTTTCATCAGTGCTATACCACGCCCTGGTTGACTATCCCTTTCTTGTGACCCTTTTGTGAGGGGCTGTCCTATTGTCTACAGATGGGTTTGGGGCTCTGCTCTGACACCTCTCGTTCACAAAAATGTGCTTTTCTTTTGGTTTTGTTGTGGGTCTTCTGTTGCCTGTTACCCGATTCTGTCGACACCTCATGATCACACAGGCTGGTGTGTTTCTTCCATGTGGGCTTGTTACTTCTCTGCTAGATGGCCACTTGCTTAACTGCAAGCCTTTAAGACCCCATATGCTGTATCTTTAAATAGCTGGGCTCCATCAGTGTTCTTCACCACATTTGCTTATGAAGACATTTTGTCTTCAGCGATCTTTTCAGGAGGGTGAGCATCATAGAGCATCATAGAGCATCATAGAGCACCAGGTTGTTAGAACAAAGTAATTCTTGCATCAAGGGAGGGCCTGAGCAGAGGCCCAGAGCACGTTCACTTCCTCAATGTATTGCCAAATAAATATATGTACATAGGCCAATACTTCTATTTTTATGAATTAATATATCTACATAAATGCACACCTCTATCCTTAGCTTTGCTTCCTAGATTTTTCCTCTGTTTCCTTTTACTTTTCTCCTGCCCCACCATCATGCTCACCATTTTTCTTCCTCTTAGTAATTTCTGTTGCTCCAACACCCCAGGGATCTCTACGTCCTCCTTGTTGTTGATTTTAATTCCCTAGTTGTTCCCCTTTCTACAACGTTGTTTGCTCACTGCTCCTTTTCCTCACTCCCTCCTCCTTCCAAGTCCCTCTGGAAGTGTGGGTCCCATTGCTTTCTTCTCTGGCTTGCTTCCCATGCCTATCTTATATAGGTAGGCAAACAACAATAATGGAGATAAAACAAAAAGAAAACAAAAGATTGAATAAAAAGGGGGCACAAACCTAACAAGAAAACCAAACAACAAGTAAACCAGACAGTGGTTGGTGTGAGATATGAAAATCATAATAATTTTGAATTTATCAAGGGGTCAAGAAGAGGGGGAGGCAAGAGTTGCTGTTACCAATGGCTCAATAGAAAGTAAATGTTTGGAAAATAATGATGGCAACATATGTACAAATATGTGTGATATAATCGATGTTACATTATTATAAGACCTGTAAGAGCCCCCAATAAATACCTTTTAATTAAACCCAAAGAAACAAAAAGAAAAAGCATACATAATTCCAGGTCTGTCCGCTGACTTTAGTGACTATCTCCCCACTGGTCCTGGGGGATTCTGGGAACTGTCCCTTCTAGCCTGAACTATTTTGGGGTTCCTCTGGGGTTTTATGGATTTCCTTAGCTTTCTGTGGATGATCTATAATGTTCTCTTGTTGGTCCACCGTCCACTCCATCGAGGATGGGCGTGGTTGGGGTGGGGGTTGTCAGACTGGACTCACTCCCCACCGTGCATTCCCAGTATGCTGTTTCAATATGCTTCAGGAAGGAGACATCATGGCTTGAGCTGTTGTCGGCCCTACAGTCCTCTGTGCCTAAGTAGCCCCTTGCAGGGATGTCATGATGTCATCCTCAGGGCTTGGCATGCCAGTATGGGGTCTAGTCCCTCATTCTCTTTTCATTTCTTGGTTTGCTTCTGTAGGGGCATGACAGGCTGGCCCCTCTCCCCAACCTGTAGGTTCAGTGCTGTTCTCTGTAGCTCAGACTCCTGGGGGTGGGAGTGGGCTGTCAGTTTGCCTCTGCTTGGGGCCAGCCCTGGAGACCTCTCTGTTCATGAGTTGCTCCATATGGTTACATTGTCCTCAAGGTTTGGTGTGTGATTTATTAGAGGTGTAAGAGCCCCCGAAAAAATGATTTAAAACAAACAAAACAAAATTCACTTGGATTACAAAAATAAATTTAAAAGGGGGGGAAAGTCTGAAAATACTGAGCATCCATGTTTCTATAGAATTTAGCCACGAATGCCTTCTTTAGCTGGGGCGTGTACTCCCCTCCAGTTGCTGCCCATTGTGAGTCATGGAAAGATCTTCTGTGTCAGACTAGAACTCTGCTCCCTAAGGGGTTCAACGGCTGCTAGGCGGGAAGTGGACTACCAGGCATCCATTGGTGGACTTGAGCCACCTTCCAGCTAGCACCCAGGAACTCCTGGCTCCACAACATCGTCCACCACGCTCCATTGTCACACCTGGCAGTTGCGTTTGGATTGTTGTTGACTGTCTCCCCGTTCTGCCCCACATGGCAGCTGCTTTGTTCACCGCTGTATTCGGCAGACCCACCCTGAGAATCGGCGCCCAGTAAGTGCTTGATGAGTGTCTACTGCAAGAATATGGAGGAGAGAGGCCAAATGCCATCTGACAGGAAAAATGAGGAGCAAACAAGCGCTGCGTGGTGGTTAAAAACTATTTCCACAGTTATTTTGACACTCCTCTCTGTAAAACGTGGTGATGAATACCCCCCACTTTGACTATGAGACAGTCTTAATTATTCACTTCAATAAAATATGACAGTGACCGTGTGTGTGATTCCTGAGATTAGGTCCAAATAGCTGTTGCCACTTATTTCTTGTCTCATGCATTCTGGGAAAAGCTGGCTTTGCTGTCAGGAGGACACTCAGGTGCCCCTTAGGAGAGATTGAGATGGCAAGGAACTGAGTCTCCTGTAAACAGTCGGCCCCAGCTGGTTGATGAGTGAGCTGATCCTCCAGTCACAGCCAAACTGTAACCTCATGAAAGACTCTGAGCCAGAGCTGCCGGCAAAGCTGCTTCTAATGGTCTGACCCCTGGAAACGGTTAGATGGAAAGTGCTTAGCGTCTGAAGCCATTAAGTTTTGGAGTAATTTATTAGGCAGCAACCTTAGACTTGTTAGCTTCTGTTGACTTGGTTTCGACTCATTGTGGCCTTATGAGGGTAAATTAAAAGGCATTGCTGCTGTCCCCGTGATCAGTGGATGACTGCAGACACGTTCTCAGAAATACGTCTGTCTTCGTCTCCTTATGGCGCCTTCAGAGGAAACGATCTCATCCAAACAGTGGCTTCCATGAGAATCTGCTCCGCCATTAAATTCAAGGCAGGTCAGTTTAGAAAAATATGGCCTCTCGTTTTGAAGATTCCCTCGTTGTCATCTCAGGAACCCTGATGGCACAGTGACTGCACATTGGGCTGCCGACAGCAAGGTGGGCACTTTGAAGCCACCAGCCACTCCACAGGAGAAAGATGGGGCTTTCTACTCCTGTGAAGAGTTACAGTCTTGGAAATCCACAGCGCCATTTCTAGCCTGTCCTATGGGGTCACTAAGAGTCAGAGATAACTTGATGCCAGCAAGTTTGGTTTAGAGTTGTAATCTTGATAGATTTTCTCAAAGGAGGCTAGACTGTCGTGGGCACTTAGAAGAAGTGTTTTGATTTGTTATTTTGGTTGAAAACTGCATTCATGAAGAAAAGGCAGAAAAAAAATTCACTATAATATACTTGGCTCGTTCGTAAGGGTGACAAGGGCTGTTTTATGAGAATTTAATTTCATTGGAAACCTTGACCCATTCACCCTCCAGCCCTGATGTCTCTCTCTTTAAAAAAAAAAAAGATTCCTTTTAAAATTTTATTTTAAGAAATAGTTTTGGCTTTGAAAAGATAGGTTTCAGTTCGCATTGCTTATATTCTAATAATGGCCAGACAAACGAGGCATTAATAGATTTTACTTAACCTCTCAGTCCCTCGACGTGTGGGTCTGATTTCAGCCATGGCGTGAACTGGCACCAGAGTATGGGTTGAGCTCGGATGAAGGCGAAGGTGCTGGGCTTCTTGGGAATGCTCCCCCTCCAGCAGAGCGCAGCTATGAGACCACCCTCTGGAACCAAGTGAGAGGAAAGACAGGCAGAGGGGACATCTCAGCTTGAAACAGCAGATGGCTGCGTCTAAAGTCAAGAGAGATTCATTAGGTTTTATGTTTCTTCAGTGAACAGAGATGCAAAGACAGGAGCAAGTGTCAAATTGCTCATTTAATTATTATTTTTTAAATTCTCTCCTTGTAGGTCCTCTACGTTTGCAACCTGGCATGCCACTGACCCACAGGTATGAAGTCGCTACTAAGCAGGAACTTTCGGGACAGTGACCAATATGGCCTGTCCGCAGATTATGAATAAGTTCAGTCCCCTGGTCTTTAAGTCAAACATGTACGTAAGTAGGAAACAGGTACAGTTCGCATCTAATGTGAGTTTTCCTTGGCCCATGGTACATTTTATAGATAAGAAACACTGTTGGACAGGGGAAAGCACCTTTAACATAGTAATAAAGTAATAATTAGGTTTTAATACATGTTGCAAAGGAGCCCCTGTTTCTTAATTAGGAATCATTCCATAATACTTGGACCTCCATGTTTTAATACAATAGGCTTTATGTTTTCCAGTTGTACATAAGTCATTGGTTCCAGTTGTACATAAGTCCCTTGAAAATCTATTTTGACATGGTGTAAATCAAATATGGAAGAATTATTTGCGGGAAGGGCTAGAGAGTTGGAAATACTGTCTTTAGAAATGTATAGACCTTGATGGAGATTATATTGAGGCACGGTAGTTTCACATTTTAATATATTTGTTGAATGAAGATCTCTATTCTATTGTGACATACTTTCTGACTGGCCCTAATGTGTGTAACAGAACACATGTTGCCTGTTTGCGTCATCTTTGATTGTTGGCATGTTTGTGTCCACTGTTGTGGCCATTGTGTCAATTCAGCTCATTGAAGACTCCCTTTGATTTTGCTGACCCATTACCCATTAATATGACCAAAAAGTAGGTCTTTTTCCAGGAATGGATCTTTACTGAAGTGAGTGAGTCAAAATCGCATCTTCCTCACTTCTAAGAAACACTCTGGTTGTGATTCTAGTAACGCTCTGGTTTATTGATTCTTTTGGCAATCCTCAGTACATTCACTATCCCCGACATCAGCGTTTAAATGCAGTAACGATGTCTGTTCACCATTGCCAAGTTCTTTTTGGTAACTTTTGATAACCTCAAGCAGTTCGTTGAGGGCTCAAGTTATTTTCCCTGATAATGTCACTGAATGAAAACAGTGGAGGCAAGTCTCAGATCTAATTTTGCCAGGTGAATACGGAGACACAGCATACGCATAGTCTGCTTTTATAACTAGTACAAGTCCATTCCCTCTCTCACACTTGGCACTTTGGTGACTTGGCATACAAGCTTTATTTTGAGGCCAATGTGACCACGTTGTGATGGCAGAACCCACAAACCTTCTGGTTGGGCAGAGGCAAGAATCCACACTGAGTTAAAACAACCCCAAATGGGAAAAAAAAAAATCAAATGTAGGTAATACTCAAGAGAGTTCTGTATTCTACAGATAATTATACCTCAGTTATGCCTGAGTAAAGATGCCTGCACAATATTTCCTACCAACTTCACATCATTTCACACATGAAAACTTATTTTTAATATCTCCTCTGCTTGTTTTTAATGTTCTTTCTTCTTCTGTTTTTCAATTTATAATTGTTCCGGTGCTGATTCAGATAGGGTTGTTTGAAGGTGTTGGGGAAGGGAGCTTCTCTGGTTGTGTTGATTCCTGATTAGGAGCCTGCCGATGCTGAGTGGAAATTTTGAGTGTTGGTCCAGGACACTCTGGGTGATAAGGTAAAGTTAGCTTGTGCATACATAAGACATCCTATCCACTGAAATAGATATGAAATAAAATGTTACAAGCACAATAAAAAGAAGGGCTATTACATGATGAATTACCGTAATGCGATGATAGCCACCAGGTGAACTAACTCTGAAGTTATTTAACTGAAAGAGTCATGAACCAAATTAAGAGGCTCAAATTATATTGAATCAATTTAAAGCACACAGTGAAGAGATGGGCTGGGGTACACATTTTTAATGTAGGAAACCAATGAGATGAAAGGTCCCTATTATCTGAATTCTGGGGTGTTTTCATGTCTCTCCCCCTGTACGACACCAGCCTTCTTGGCCAATGGTGTATTTATGAGAATCAGAGATAAATTCTGACTGAGCCAGAGGACCCAGGCAATGGAAATTACCTGGGACCATAATACACAGTTGTTCTATCAAAGACCCACTAGTGAGTAACCTGGTCGATAGCTGTCGTACGTGATGATCAGCCATCTGTCGTTCTTGCACAAACACCCTGTGGTCAGAATAAAAACCAGTTGCAGCTCAGTTGATTCTGACTCATAGAAATCCTACCGAGTTTTTGTCACAGGTCTCTGGGGGCTTGTACCACCAGTTATTGAATTGGTTGGCAGCTCAGCATGTTAGCTGCTTGCATCATCCAGATACACTGTAGGTGCCACCAATAGAAAACCAATTCAAGACCTCGGGAGTCCTGAATGCCTCAGTTGCCTCACGCACTCAGAGGCAACCATTGAATTAATGTAATTTCCTGTACAACCCCCGTTATCCCTATCTTCTCTCTAACTCGTGTAGCCGGAATATTTGGGTGCCGCTTAGACTTTTTATCCTTTCCTATCTGCACTTAGCATACATATTGCTCAGCTTACTTTATCTCTGCCTAATGTGTCTCATAAGCTACTTGCTTCTGTGTTCAGTTTCATCTCTTCCCCCTATTTGCTTCTCTTATTTTCCATAGCAAAATAGAATAATCTTAAATAATGCTGAAAGCACACATTACAAGAGATTATTGTAGAATTAAGAGATTTGGGGGGAAATATTGGCTTTAGAAATGATGATAGAACCTATTATATAAAATTCATTTAGCTTATCTATCTTTGGAAATAGCCAAGGGAAAACCCCCGTCTTTTTTTGTTGGTGGTGTTTTATTAATCTAGGGATTTACCTCTAAAAAGAGAGGACTTTGAGGAAAGCAGACATTGCAGAATTAAATTCTAAGTGGGTTTCTGCAAATGAAAGTTGGACCCAGGCTAATTCAATTAAGTTCAATCCACGTGATCAGTATGTCAGGAACTCAGAGAGCATCAGATCAGATGCAAGAAATCCAGTGAAGCAGGACTGAGAAAGCAAGTGAATTGCCCAGATCCCCAGTTCTAACAATCACAAGAGTATTCTCTGTTGAGTTATGTTGATCAGCTCAGCACCAGTCCTTGTGATTCATTTAGGAGGCTTGTACCTGCCATAGAAGACATTCCACAAGGGGGAGCCTATTTGCCTAAATGAGTAAGCTACTTCACTTCATAAATCACTGTAAGGTAATTCACCTGCTTTTCCTGAAACTTGGAGCTTGTTCAGTCACCTCAGACAACTCTGTATTGAATATAAAATCGGACTTCCTTGAAGACAAAGAGAACACGGAGAAAGGAAAGCAATTGCAAATACGTTTTACTGATGCACAAGCTCATAAATGGATCACCTGGATTAGGTTCAATGGGGCTGCTTATTAACATGCACATTTCTGGACCTCTTCCCAGCCTTAACCCAGTACAGGCTCCCAGGTATCTTCATCTTTTAATAAATTACACAAAGACTTCTTATGTACACTGATGTCTGATCAACAAAGCTAAGGAATTGTTTTATTATTAACACAAGGATAGAGTAAAAGTTACAGCCTTTTCATTAAAAAGCGTTTTCCCTTTGCAAATAGAACTATAAATGGCAGCGGAATTACAAAAATTAACTTTTCTTTTAGTATTTTATTAAAATTTGAAGACGGTAAAAGCCAACTGCAATTGAGCTGATTTCAACTCATGGTGACCCTATGTTTATCAGAGTAGAACTGGGCTCCATGGGTTTCCAATGGCTGGTTTTGGGGAATTACATAGGCACCTCTCTCTTTCTTTTTCTCCCTTTCTTTTCTTTTTCCGAGGAGCCTCTGGGTAGACTAAATCCTTCAATATTTTTATTGTTAGCAAGTTAACCATTTGAACTACTCAGCATTCTGATAAGACATTTGTGTGCTAGAGAGTTAATTTCAATTCATAGCATACTCAGCATTCTGATAAGACATTTGTGTGCTAGAGAGATAATTTCAATTCATAGCATCCCTCAAAGACAGGGTAGAACTGACTCTATGAGTTTCCAAGACTGCAAATGTTTATAGGAGTAGAAAGCTTAATGTTTCCCCCAAAGAATTTCAAACTATAGACCTTGATGGCAAAAACCAAACTCAAAGTAGGGGGCGGGGGGGGGGGGAGAGTAGGTGTGTGCAAGCTTATGGTATGCTTGGAATTCAGTAACTCTTTTTGTTTGAGCTTGAAAGGCAGAAGTTGGAAGCAATTTCCTTTCCTATCATTTAGCTTATCTATATTGGGAAATAGCCAATGGAAACCTCCCTCCATTTGTTTGTTGGTGGTGGTTTATTTATCTAGGGATTTTACAGTTGGTGGGTTTGAATTGCCTTGGTTATCTGATACTGTCACCAAGAGAGACCAGTGAAAAAGAAGACTTTTGACAAGATGGATTGACACAGTGTTTAAAACAATGGGCTCTCCACTCAAGTACTCCCTCAATGTGAAAACACTTTGTTCTATTCAACTGGCATTCTATGATGCTCACACTCCAGACACTATCACTGAAGACAAATAGGTGCATATGCAAATGTGGTGAATAAAGGTGATGGTGCCCAGTTGTCAAAGGATATAGCGTCTGGAGTCTTAAAGGCTTGAAGGTAAACAAGCGGCCATCTAGCTCAGAAGCAACAAAGCCAACATGGAAGAAGCATACCAGCCTGTATGATCATGAGGTATCGAAGGGATCAGGCATCAGGCATCAAAGAACAAAAAATCATATCATTATGAATGAGGGGGAGTGGAGATTGGAGACCCAAAGCCCAGCTATAGGTAATTGGACATCCCCTTACAGAAGGGTCTTGGGGAGGACATGAGCCAGTCAGGGTGAACTGTAGCAACTATGAAACATACAACTTTTCTCTAAAATGCTTCCTCCCCTCTCCCCCACTATCATGATCCCAATTCTACCTTACAAATCTGGCTGGACCAGAGGATGTACACTGGTACAGATAGGAACTGAAAACACAGGGAATCCAGGACAGATGAATCCTTCAGGACCAGTGGTGAGAGTAGCGATACCTGGATGGTGGAGGGAAGGTGGGGTAAAAAGGGGAAACTGATTACAAGGATCTACATATAACCTCCTCCCTGGGGGACAGACAACAGAAAAGTGGGTGAAGGGAGATTTCGGATAGTGGAAGATATTCCAAAATAATAATAATTTATAAATTATCAAGGATTCATGAGGGAGTGGGGAGCAGGGAGAGAGGGGGAAAAATTAGGAGCTGATACCAAGAACTCAAGTAGAAAGCAAATGTTTTGAGAATGATGAGGGCAACAAATGTACAAATGTGCTTGATATAATGGATGTATATATGGATTGTGATAAGAGTTGCATGAGCCCCCAATAAAATGATTAAAAATAAATTAATTAATTAATTAACTTTTAAAAATCCGATGGGCTCAAACATAACAGTTGTGAGAATTGTTCTTTGTTTTGTTTGATTGTACATAGTGTCACTATGAGTCAGAGCTGACTTCGTACCACCTAACAACTATTGTTTCAGATTAATGAAAGGCATTGATGAAATATTTGAACATGTCAGTTGAAATATTTCAACAAGCTGATGAAACACCAGAAGCAAGGACATTTAGAAGACAGCTACTAGGTCAACTGAATGGAAGGGATACATTTTGTACCCATTCCAAAGAAAGGTGATCAAATAGAATGCTCAAACTATAGACAATATCATTGATATCACATGTCAGTATAATTTTGCTGAAAATCATCCAACAACAGTTGCCATACTACATTTACAGAGAGCTGCCAGAGATTCAGAAGAAAACAAAGAACAAGGGATATCATTGATGATGTCAGATAAATCTTGGCTAAAAGTAGAGAATAGTAGAAATATATTTATATATGTTTTATTGACTTTGTACAGACATTCGACTGTGTGGATCATACCAAACTTTGGATAAAATTGAGAGGAATGAGAACTACAGAACACTTGATTGTACTCTTTTGGAACTTGTACCTGGGCAGTTGTGAGGCTCGAAGAATGGTTTGGAAAACACAATCCACCAATCTGCTACCTACAGGAGACACATCTCAAGGCTACAGACAAAAATAGGCTGAGAATCAAAGGCTGGATAAAGATATATCAAGCAAACAGCAATTCAAAAATAGCAGGGGTTGCAATTCTAATCTCGGATAAAATTGATCCCTTTAGGACCAGTGGTGTGAGCGGCGATACCTGGAGGGTAGTGGGAGAGTGGGTTGGAAAGAGAGAAGCAATTACAAGGAGCTACATGTGACCTCCTCCCTGGGGGACGGACAGCAGAAAAGTGGATGAAGGGAGACGTCGGACAGGGCAAGATATGACAAAATAATAATATATAAATTATCAAGGGCTCATGAGGGAGGAGAGAGTGGGGAAGGAGGGGAAAAATGAGGACCTGATGCCGGGGGCTTTAGTGGAGAGCAAACATTTTGAGAATGATGAGGGCAGTGAATGTACAGATGTGCTTTACACAATTGATGCATGTAAGGATTGTGATAAGAGTTGTATGAGCCCCTAATAAAATGATTTAAAAAAAGAAATAGGGGTAGAAAGGGGGAACTGATTACAAGAATCTATGTATAGCCTCCTCCATGGGGGAGGAACAGCAGAGAAGAAGGCTGGGGAGACATCGGACAGTGTAATATATGACAAAATAATAATAATTTATGGGCTATGAAGGGTTCATGAGGTAGGGGGCAGTGGGGAGGGAGGGGGAAAATGAGCAGCAGATATTAAGGTCTCAAGTAGAAGGCAAATGTTTTGAGAATGATGATGGCAACAAATGTACATATGTTCTTGATACAATGGATGGATGGATGGATTGTGATAAGAATTGTATGAGCCCCCAATAAAATGATTAAATTTAAAAAAAAGAATGAAGGATGAAAGAGCGGACATTATGACAGACCCTAATGAAATAAAAAGGAAAATCACACAGCACTATGGATTGTACTCCAATGAATTCAACAACTTGGAAGACATGGAAAAATCTTGGGGAAAAAAATCCCTCCCTAGACTATCCTCGATGAACTTCAAGAATCTCAACAGACCCATAGCAATAGAAGAAATAGACAAGGTTATCAAGGGATTACAACAGAAAAATCCCCTGGACCAGATGGCTTCACTGGAGAACTCTACCAAGCATTTAGGGAAAAACTAACACCAATCCTACACAAACTCTTCCAGAACATAGAAAAAGATGGCAAACTCCCAAACTCCTTCTATGAAGCTAGTATAACTCTGATACCCAAACCGGTCAAGGATCCCACAAGAATCGAGAACTACAGAGCAATATACCTAATGAACATCAATGCAAAATCCTTAACAAAATGCTGGCCAATAGAATACACAAGTATGTAAAACAAACAGTTCACCATGACCAAGTGGTGCATGGATGTAGGGATGGTTCAACATACGAAAGACCATTAGTATAATTAGTCACATTGACATGAAGAGCCACATGATAATATAAGATATAAGAGCCACATGATAATATTGATAGATTCAGAAAAAGCATTCAACAACCTCCAATACCAATTACTGTTTAATACACTTGAGAAGATAGGAATGGAAGGAAAATTCCTCAAGACAATACAAACTATATATGAAACTCCAACAGCCAACATGGTAGTCAATGGAGAAAAGACTAACACAATTCTACAGAACAAAAATCATATCATCTGTAAATAACAATAGTTTCACCTCTTCCTTCCCCAGACTAATAGATTTGGTGTCTTTTCTTTGCCTTATGCTGTTAGCTAAAACCTCCAGCACGATATGATTTTCTATATGGAAAATACACAAAACTCCAAAAGGTGAATCCTGGAAGCAAATGAGGAGTTTGGCAGAGTGGCAGGATACAAGATCAACACACAGAAATCCATTGGACTGTTATACACATCGGGTAAGACCACTGAAGGGGAGATCAAAAAGGTGGAACCCTTCACAATAGCCAAACACACATGGAAATATCTAGGAATATACCTGACTGAAAGAACAAAAGATCTATACGAGGAAAACTAAAGAACACTATTACAAGAAACTAAGAGTGACCTCAACAAATGGAAGTATATTCCATGCTTGTGGATTGGAAAACTCAATATAGTAAAGATGTCACTTCTGTCTAAGTTTTATGCAATCTCGATACAATTACCTTCATCTTTCTTCAAAGAAATGGATAAACTGTTTACCAACTTCATATGGAGAGGGAAGAAGCCCAGAATTAGCAGAGAACTCCTCAAGAAGAAGGACACAGTGGGAGGGCTTGCTTTACCTGACTTTAGCACATACTATATAGCCACAGTTGTCAAAACCGCATCGCATTGGTACAATGACAGATACGCGGACTAATGGAAAAGAACCGAAAACCCAGAAATAAAATCATCAGCATACAGACAACTGATCTTTGATAAGGGCCCAAAAAATACCCAGTGGGAAGCAGATGACCTCTTTAACAAGTGGTGCTGGAAACAATGGATATTTACCTGCTGAAAAATGAAGCAAGACCTTTATCTCATTCCATGCACAAGAATAAACTCAAGGTGGATCACAGACCTTGAAGTTAAGCCCCAAACTATTAGGGCCATCAATGAGGGAATTAGGACCAACTTGAGAACTTTGGCACAGATAATACATAGTCTTTCAGAAATATGGAAGGACACAAACACAGAGGAGGCACAAATTGACAAATGGGATATACTGAAGATAAAAGACCTGAGTACATCGACAGAATTCTCCAAGAGAGTAATAAGAGAGTCCACAGACTGAGAAAATATCTTTAGCAATGACACAGCAGACAGAAGCCTTATTACTAAAATCTACAATACTATGCTAGTATCTAAAAAGAAAAAAACAAACTAATTACTTACTGAGGAGGTGGACAAAGGACCTGAACAGAAGTTTCATAGGGGCACAAATTCGAATTGCTAACAAACATATGAGAAAATGTTCCCGATCTTTTGCCATAAGTGAAATGCAAATTAAAACAATGAGGTATCACCAAATACCATCAAAGATAGCCCAATTCAAAAACTCAGATAGCACCATGTAACTCTCATCCACTGCTGGGGGATCTGTAAGCATTTACCGCTACTATGGAAACTGATCTGGTGATATCTAAAACAGATGCAAATCGAGTTACCATATGACCCAGCAATCCCCTTACTGGGCATATACCCAGAGGCAAGAAACAAACCACGGCCAGACATCTGTGCTCCAAAGTTCATTGTGGCACAGTTCACAATTGCAAGGAGTTGGAAACAACCCAAATTTCCATCAACTGACGAGTAGATTAAAAAGCTGTGGTAGATATATACAATGGAGTATTACATATCACCTAAAATCAGTGATGAACGTATGAAGCACATCACTGCATGGGATGAACTGGAGGAAATTGTGTTAAGGGAAGTAAGCCAAGCACAAAAGGACAGGTACAACATGAGTTTTGTTAGGTAAGCTTTAAAAAAAAAAATGCAAAAGGGGCATAGGGAAAAAGCTACTGTATACAAACATTCCTGGGGTAAGGACCAGGTAGCATGGCAGGGGCTAGACCAAATCCAGGGATGCATATTGTAGCCAACTGAAAAGGAGGTGGGGAAAGGGAAAAAAATTTAAAAAGAAATGGGTAGCAGGGGCACAGGGCACTAACCCAACCAAGGGGAAGGTATTTTTTATATCTCCACAGGGAAAGAAGGACCAGACTTTTCAACCCAGTGCTCCAAGATGTGACTGCAACATGCCAACGTGGAGTAGGGAACGAGTGGAAAAGTCTGAGGGGCTGGCCCCAATCCCAATTACGTGGACACCTGCCCCTCCCCCCAGAAGAATTTATTTCAGAGGACAGTGTAAGATATGCCAAATAATAATAATTTATAAATTATTAAGGGTTCATGACAGAGAGGGGAGCGTGCAGGGAGGGGGAAATGAGGAGCTGATTCCAAGGGCTCAAGTAGAAAGCAAATGTTTTGAGAATGATGATGGGAGCAAATGTACAAATGTGCTTGACACAATGGATGTATGTATGGATTGTGATAAGAGTTGTAAAAGCCACCAATTAACTGATTTTTAAAAAGATATGAAAATTAAATAATTCATCATTTAAAAATGAAAAAAAAACCCCAAAGATGAACCATACATTTGAATTGTGATGCTGGCAAACAATATTTAAAATACCATGGACTGTTCACAGGACAAAAAAGATCTGTCTTGGAAAAATTACTTCCAAGAAAGCTTGAATGCTCCTTAGGGCAAGGATGACAAGATTTGGTCTTAAAAACTTTGGACACACTGTCAGGAGATACCAGTCCCTGGAGAAGGATATCATTCTTGGTAAACTGTAAGGACAGTGTAAAAGAGGAAGGTCTTCAATGACATGGGTGGATGCAGTGCCTGAAGCAATAATTTAGGCATGGGAACAATTATATGAATGGTGCAGGACCGGGCAGTATTTAATTCTGCTCTGCATTGGGTCTCTATGGGTCAGAATTGACTTGTTGGGTCAGAATTGACCTAATAACAACAGCAGCAACAGGAGCAGCAACAACAACAAAATAACAGCCATTAAAATAACTGGCCTGGATCAGCAGTTCTTGAGATTCCTTCTTGTGCACTAAGAATACAACTAAAAAAAAGAAGAATACAACTCTTTCTCATCAACTAACGGCAACTAATGGAAAGATTAAAAAACATTTATTCATTAGTGAAAATAATAGATAAAAACTAAAATCCTTTACACTTGTCTCAGAGATTCATTTGCATCTAGAAAGTAACCCACCCCAGAGAACCCCTATTTCAATGGTTCTTCAAGGCCAAGCAAGAAGCACTGTCAGTGTAGAGTTGTCTAAATTTTAGGACCCAGAAGAATTCCTAAGAGCACTTTAAGAAAACACAAATTTAGAGCCTATTCTTAGACAATTTGATTTAGCAGGACGAGGGGTGAATGGGTTGCACTTTCAGTTATTAAAAGAAAGGCTAGCAGTTCAAACTCATCAGCCCCTCTGCAGAAGACAGATGAGGATTTCTGCTCCCATAAAGAAATACAGTTTTCCAAACACCCCGGGGTACTTCTATTCCTATAGTGTCACTATGATTGGAATGGGCTCAGCGGCCATTAGTTTGACATTTTGGTTCAGGAAAGGATTGGAGGAGATGGGGCCCAGTACTTTTAATTGCACTCCCCAGATGAGTCCTAAAATTTGATCAGATTGGAAAGCACGGATTGAAGGTATTGCTGTCAGTTATTAGTCACAAAAATGGATTTCCCTTATAAAAACACTCAGGTGTATTTCCTCTTCACAGACAAAGTTTGACTAGGATTGTGGCAGCCCAGGGTCTGGCCTTTATCTAGCTACGACTTTAATTTGAGCGAGTTTTCCCTTGTATATTTCCTAAGCTAATGGAAATGAGTGTATATCATATTAGGATGTGAGGAGCTTGCACAATTCTGTCTGAGGGCACTTCACCTAGTGATGGAAGTCAATGTGGGACTATACCAATTATCTTTAAAGTATTCGTTGAAGTTTCTCAATGAATACGTTCAAAAAGAACTGCTCCTAGCATTCCAGAATAGGAACCCTGGTGGAGTATTGGTATTGCATTGGACTATGATCTGCAAGGTCAGTAGTTTGAAAACTCCAGCCATTATGTGGGAGAATGTTGGGGATTTCTCCTTCCACAAAGAGTTACTGTCTCAGAAACCCTCAGGGGCAGTTCCAACCTGTCCTGTGGGGGCACATTGAGCTCGCATTGACTTGATGGCAGTGAGTTTGGTTTGCTTTTTTGGAATTTAGGGATAGGCTGAGTGAGTCCCTTGTATACACTTTCCTGTCAGCCTCACTGTTAACTCACTGACTTGAAATTACTATGGCTGAAAATATCAGTGATTGAACAACCTAGTGGGTTTTACTCTGACATGTCCAGGGTCACCATGAGTCAAAAATGACTTCACAGAAGGAGTGTGGTAGGTAAGGTGTATTGTGCCCACCTCACTGATAAACACATGTGGGAGTAATTAAGGGGCAGAGAGATAAATGGCTCAGCGAGCCTCGCCTTTCTAGTTCTCAGATCTCTTGCTCTCTGATGGTTGGACCAGGATGCAGCTGCCTTACCCAGTTCCTTGCTTCAGCTTGCAAGGCTCACTTCCTGTGAGACATCCCTGGTGAGAAGCCACATGACCTACCCTGATGCAGCCCTGGGTGCTGGAGCACCCGTGTGGAGACTTGTGCCAGCACTGAGATGCTTACATGCTCACTGATTTGGCTTTCTTACTGCATTCGGCGTTATTGCATGTGTTTTGCTAGTTTGAGGAGGACTTTGTAGATCGGTGTCGGACATATGGGCCAATGTCAGAATTATTGGACTGAGTTAGGATGTTTCTTTTCTTTTTTTTTTTTTTAAACTTTTTATTAGGGGCTATACAACTCTTATCACAGTCCATACATATACATACATCAATTGTATAAAGCACATCTGTACATTCTTTGCCCTAATCATTTTCTTTTCTTTCTTTTTTTTTTCCCTTTGCTTTTTTTTAACATTTTATTAGGGACTCATACAACTCTTATCACAATCCATACATATACATACATCAATTGTATAAAGCACATCCATACATTCCCCGCCCCAATCATTCTCAAAGCATTTGCTCTCCACTTAAGCCCTTTGCATCAGGTCCTCTTTTTTTTTCTTTTTTCCCCTCCCTCCCCGCTCTCCCTTCCCTCATGTGCCCTTTGTAATTTATACATCGTTATTTTGTCATATCTTGCTCTATCCGGAGTCTTCCTTCCCCCCCTTCTCTGCCGTCCCTCTCCCAGGGAGGAGGTCACATGTGGATCCCTGTAATCAGTTCCCCCTTTCCAACCCACTCACCCTACACTCTCCCAGCATCGCCCCTCGTATGCTTGGTCCTGAAGGTATCAGAGTTAGGATGTTTTTAATGTACTCTTACTTTTTATATAAAACTTTCTCATATATATATACTTTTCTGTGGATTTGTTTCTCTAATTTACCCAGACTAACAGTACTAGTTTGAGTATTTTTTTAAATTGGGGGCTCGTACAATTCTTATTACAACCCATACTTACATACATTGTGTCAAGCACATTTGTACATTTGTTGCCATCATCATTCTCAAAACATTTGCTTTCTCGTTGAGCCCTTGAAATCAGCTCCTCTGAGTATTTTGTTTGGTTAGTAAACTTAGTCCCCAAACTTGTCACTGAACTACTCTTGAGGTTTCTGATATTAGATGAGGTTGGTGAAACCCTTCAGGGAGAACATTTATTCAGGAGTTCCAGCAAGATGGCGACTGAGTAACACACACCAGGGGGACCACAGAAATCAGTGCAGGAGAACCACTGAGAGGGAAACTCCACTCTTCCAGGTCACAGGAGGAGCATCATAAAAGTAAGTAGACACTGATCCACTAGGTTTTGAAGAGCTGACTGAGGCTTAGCCTTAGCCCCATCACAGTCTCAGCCTGGGCAAAGCTACTTTGGTTGGCCCAAGGACTTTACTTCCATGCAACCACAGCTTGTCACCACTTTGGGGCAGGGTTTAAACCCCTCTAGCCCCACAGTCAGGTGATTGGGGTTCAGCTATCTCTTTCCTTTTTTCCCCTTTCTCTTTCCTGCCATAGTCTCAGTGGGCTCAGTTCTCTCACCCCGAAATCTGTTTTTTTTTTCATCTCTCTTTCCGTTCATACCCCACTATGGCCTCCAGACCACTCCCATCAACCTAGGGCAACTTCGCCCGCTCATTTGGTGGAGCACCCATCTGCCCTCTGTGGCCTTACAAGTAGCTTCTGAAATCCCACATGCCCTCTGCCACACCTCAAATGGCTGTGGGAATCTCCCCTTAAAAGACTGGGGGAAGTCCCACCTACCCTTCAAGGCTCTCTAAGCTGCTGGGGGAACTCCCCCACAACCTTTGTGGTGCTCCACTCAGCTAGGGGACCATCTGCATGCTTTCTATGGCACTCCATGTGACTGGGGGAATCTCCTGTATGTCCTCCACAGCCCTACCCAAGTCTGAGAAACTTTCTCCCACCTGCCACTGCTTCACACAGTCTAAGACAGCTCGGCAAGCCCTCTCCAGAACTCCTTGCTGCTGTGAACCCAACCTCCACGGTGATCTTGCTGAGTAGGGCAATTCCATCCATCATCTGTGGTGCTCTACACCAAAACGGGAACACCCACCTGCCCTCTGTAGCATTCCTGTTGCAGAAGGCAAACCCACATGCCCTTCAAGGTGCTCCAAGCCACCATGGGCCACACTACTATGGCTTCCTGTGAGATCATCCAGAGTAGGGCCATCTTCGTGGGCTCACAACCACACAGCCAGTTTTCCCTGAGAGGACCTTCCAACTTTCCCTCCAAATAACAGAATACTGGTTTCTTGGGGAAAGAGTAAAACCACAGGAGGATAAAGGAGAATACCAGAAGTAGACACAACGAAGAAGTCAACAGCAAAAACAACAAGGGAATTCTTAGAGGAAAAATTACCCAGCTTACTGAATGAAAACCAGACACCGATTCAGGAAGCTAGAAGAACACCAGCTAGACTGAATCCCACGAAGAAGTCACCCAAGGCATATATAACCATTCAACTGTCCAACATTGAGGGAAAGGAGAAAATCATAAGAGGAGCTTGGGGGAATAAAAAGCAATCACATATAAAGGCACCCCAAAAAGAATATGCTCAGACCTATCAGCAGACATTATGAAGAAGAGGAGAGAGTGGATTAACATACTAAAAAAATTGAAGGACAAAACTGCAATCCCAAGAATACTCTCTCCAGTCAAATTATCTATCAAGATAGATGAAGTAAGAGACTTCCCAGACAAGGAAAATCTCAAAGAATATGTTAAAAGAAACCCAGGGCTACAAAAGATCCTTGCCTACTGAGTATGGGCAGAAGAACAACACTCACCATACACAAATAAGAGACTGCCACATAGAAGAATTCCACCCAGAGGGCAACAAAAGGACAAGAACCCCATGATAGCATTAGCTAAATGGTGGAAAGAAGGCAACAATGAAATACACACACACACACACACACACACACACACACAAACCACATGCACAACATACTGATAAGACAGGGATATAGGAAAACACCCAACACAAAAGTACGAGATGACATAACATGGTCCACAGATTGATGTAATAACCCTGACTATCAATGGACTGAACTCAGGCATCAAAAGGCACAGTTGCTAAGAAATCACAACCCATCGATCTACTGCCTACAAGACACACATCTCAAGAATGTAGACAAAAATAGGCTGAGAATAAAAGACTCGAGAAAAATATACCATGCAAATGGAAATTCAAAAAAAAGCAGAGGTTGCAGTCCTAATCTCTGACAAAATTTATCTCAAGGTGCAAGCCATAACAAGAAATGAAGAGGGTCACTATATAATTCTCAAAGGAACAGTAGACAAAGAACCAGTTATCATAATAAATATATATGTGCCCAATGAGAGACCCAAGGAATTCATCAATCAAACACTCCAAAAGATGAAAAGTGAAATCACAGGGTCAGCAATTATAGCAGGTGACTTTGAAACATCACTCTCCGAGAAATAAAGATCATAGGGAAAGAAGATTAACAAGGAGGTTACAGATATAAACATTACAATTAGATGACTTCACCTAATAGATATTTTCAGAGCGCTCCACACAAATGCAAAAAAAATCACTTTTTTTTTCTCAAGAAAACTTGGCACACATTAAAAGATAGACCATATTCTGGGACACAAGTTGAATCTGTGTAAATTCAAGCACATAGATATGATACAGAAGATCATACAGATTCTCTCTGGCCATTATGCCATAAGGCCGGAAATCAGTAAATGAACAATTAAAAAAACAAGGGCAAACAATTGGAAGATGATTAACTCTCTATTGCAAAAGGAGTGGGTACTGTCCCAGATCAGAGAAGAAATTAGGAAGTTTTTATAAACCAACGATAATGAGAATACAACATACCAAAACCATAGTGAAGGTCGTTATCAGAGGAAGTTTGATAGCAATACATGCACACAAGAAAAAGGAAGACAGACTTATGATTGGAGTTCACTTTTGAATTTCTTTAGTAAGGGTCCTGTAGATTTCCTTGCCTAAGTCTTTTGAATTTTTGGTTAGATATAACCCTAGATATTTCAAATTGTTCTTGATGATTGTGAATGGTACTGCCTTCTTGATCTCCTCTTCCATGTTCATGTCTGATGTATATAATAAATCAATGGAGTTCAGTTTGTTGATCTTGAATCCTGCCAGTCTTCCTTATTTCTCTAACACTGCCAGTACTCCTGTTTTGGAGCCTTTGGGAATTTTCAATATATAGAATCCTGTCATCTGCAAGTAGTGATAGCTTCACCTCCTCTTCTCCCAGTTGGATACCTTTAATGTCCTTCCACTGCCTTATGTTGTTAGCTAGGTCCTCCAGTGTGGTGTTGAATAGATGTGGGGACAAACATCCTTGTCTTGTTCCCCTTTTCAGTGGGATTGTTTTAGCACTTCTTACATTGATTATGATATTGACTGTTTTCTTTTTTTAGGTAGCTTGTATTAACTTGAGGAATTTGCCTTCCATTTCTATATCCTTGAGTGTCCTACCCAGGAACAGGTGCTGGATGTTGTCAAATACTTTTTCTGCATCTATCAATACCATGCGATTTTTATTCTTTTTCTTATCAATGTGGTGAATCATGTTTATGGATTTTCAGTTCTTGAACCATCCCAGCACTCCTGGAACGAATCCCACTTGATTATGATGGATGATATGTTTTATTTACTTTTGTATTCTTTTGTTAAGGATCTTTGCATCTATATATATTAGAGATATTGGTCAATAACTCTCTGTTTCTATGGGATCCTTGCCCTGTTTGGGTATCAAAGTTGTACTGCCTTCATAGAATGAGTTTGGGAGTTTGCTGTCTTTTTCCATGTTCTTGAATTATTTGTGGAGTATTGGTGTCAGCTCTTCCCTGAATGATTGGTAGAATGCTCCTGTGAAACCATCTGGTCCAACAGCTTTTTTCATTGGTAGTTTATTGATAACCATAACTATTCTTTTGCTATGGGTCTGTTGTGGTTGTTGACTTTTATGTGAGTTAGCTTAGGTAGGAATTTTTCCCCAAGTATTTTTCTATGTCTTCCATGTTGTTGAATTCATTAGAATACAGACTTTTATAGTACTTTGTGATTATCATTTTTATCTCATGGGGTTTTGTTGTTATTATCCTGGTTTCATCCTTAGCCTGGCTATTAATGTTTTGTCCTTCCTTTCCTTGGTTAGGGTTGACAGCGGTCCATCAATTTTGTTTTTCCTTTCAAAAACCAGCTTTTTGCTCCTTTGATTTTTTACATTGTACTTTTGTCTTCCCACTCTTGTCACTCTGCCCTGATTTTTATTAGTTCTTTTCTTTTGATATTGGAGGGGTCATTCTGCTGACTCTCTTCTGGTTGCTGGAGGTTTTGTGATACTGTATCAGTAATAAGTCTCTTTCCTTTTTCATATATTCATTAATCATTATCAAACTTTTCCTGTAACTGCTTTTGCTGTATTCTATAGGTTTTGGTACTTTGTATTTTCATTCTCATTAGTTTCTAGAAACTCCCTAAACTCCTCTCTAATCTTGGCCAATACCTATTCGTTTTGCAGAAGATTGTTATTCATCCTCCAATTGTTTGCCCTTGCTTTTCTGGCTGTCTTTTTGTTGATCTCCAGCTTTATGGTGTGGTGGTCTGAGAGTGATGTTTGAGTAATCCCTGTGTTTGAATTTACTTAGGCTCAACTTGTGTGCCAACATGTGGTCTATTTTTGAAAATTAGTCGTATACACTTCAAAAGAATGCAATTTATTTTTGCATTTGGATGGAAAGCTCTATTATCTCTGTAGCCTCCTTGCTAAGCTTCTTTCCCAGTGACCTATCTTTCTTTCTTTTTTAACAATTTATTGGGGCTCATACAATTCTTATCACAGTTCATACATATATATACATCAATTGTATAAAGCAAATCTGTACAGTCTTTGTCCTAATCATTTTTCCTCCTCTTTTCTTTTTTTACATTTTATTAGGGACTCATAGAACTCTTATCACAATCCATACATATACATACATCAATTGTATAAAGCACATCCGTACATTCGTTGCCCTAATAATTTTGAAAGCATTTGCTCTCCACTTAAGCCCCTTGCATCAGGTCCTCTTTTTTTTCCCCTTCCTCCCCTTTCCCCTCTCCCTCATGTGCCCTTGATAATTTATACATCATTATTTTGTCATATCTTGCCCTATCCGGAGTCTCCCTTCCCCCCTTTCTCTGCTGTCCCTCTCCCAGGGAAGAGGTCACATGTGGATCCTTGTAATCAGTTCCCCCTTTCCAATCCACTCACCCTCCACTCTCCCAGCATCGTCCCTCACACCCTTGGTCCTGAAGGTATCATCCACCCTGGATTCCCTGTACCTCCAGCCCTCATATGTACCAGTGTACAGCCTCTGCCCTATCCAGTCCTGCAAGGTAGAATTCGGATCATGGTAGTTGGGGGGAGGAAGCATCCAGGATCTGGGGGAAAGCTGTGTTCTTCATCGGTACTACCTCACACCCTAATTAACCCATCTCCTCTCCTAAACCCCTCTATGAGGGGATCTCCATTGGCCGACACTTGGGCCTTGGGTCTTCACTCTGCACTTCCCCCTTCATTTAATATGGTATATATATATACATATACATATATACATATACATATATACATATACACCCCAGTGACCTATCTTTCTCTGAACATGGTATATTAATGTTACCCACTATGAATATTTAGTCTGTGATTTATTTCTTATCTTTTATATAGTTTGATGAATTTCATGGGTTTCTGTTTGGCATTTATATATTTGTGTTAGTCTGGGTAGACTAGCAAAACAAATCCAGGGAGATTCATATGTGTCTAAGAAAGAACTTTATATCAAAGAACAATTATCCATTAAGAAAACATTCTAGTCCAGTCCAGATCAAGTTTATAAGTCTGATATTCATTCATAAGTTCAATACTAATACATAAATTCCTCTTTTGAATTGTTCACTTATGCAATATTGCCAAATTTAGGAAGATCACTGTCCAGTGGGTAGAAATTCTTGGTGATCCAGTGGCAGTGGAAGCATCTGTGCTGGCGTGGGTCTCCACATGGCTCCTCCAGTTCCAGGGCTCTGGCTCCTTCAGTGTATCTCCATGTGTCTTGTCAACAGGAATATTAAGCCAAGAGACTGTGTGTTCTGCTTCCAGGGAGGAAGATAGGAGTTCCCAGAAGCTTCAGGGGAAGATATTGCCTATACAGAGGCCTCATTGGCTATTTCTTGATTGATAGGGTAGACTCTACCCTTTCACTCAAGTTCACAGATGATGTAATTGTCATACTATTTATTATGCTCTGTGTTCTTGCTCTACTGGTCCTTTGAACATTATGTCATGCCAACCTTTGTCTCTTGTTATGGTTTGCAGCTTGAGTTCAATTTTGTCAGAGATTAGTATTGCAACCCCTGATTTTTTAAAAGTTGTTGCTTTCCTGGTATATTTTTGGCCAGTCTCCTATAGTTGGTCTGTTTTTGTCTGAGAGTTTAAGATGCGTCTCTAATAAGCAACAGAATGATGGGTCATATTTTCTGAGCCAGTCTAGTAACCTTTGTCTTTTAATGGGTCAGTTCAGGTCATTCATAGTTATTGTCACCATCTGTAGGTTTGTTGCTGCTATCTTGTATCTTTGGAGATGGGTATCTGCCTATCTCCCTTCATATCAGTATTATGTGTTTATGTGGGGGACTTCATTCTTACTTTTTTCCCTGTAAGCCAATGTTGGTGTCTGTTTTTGATGCATTAACTTCTGGATGGAGTTGCAGTATATGATGCTCTTTTGCTTGTGCTTGTTGGATGTTGGTCTTGGATTTTGCACAGGGTTATAGCCAATTGTGTTTTTTCATGTCTATGAAGACTCTTACCTCTCTGTCTATCTTAACAGATTTTTTGGGCAGGTGAGTGGATTCTTGGGTTGGTGTTCTTTCTTTGTGTTAATCTGGGTAAACTAGGGAAACAAATGCAGAGAAACTCATGTATAAACAAGAGTTTTTAAAATATATAAATGGTAAATGTACATTAAGAAAGCATCTCAACTCAGTACTGTCCAAACCAATAAGTCCAACATTAGCCCATATGTCTGACACTGATCTACAGAGTCCTCCTCAATCTCATAAAACACACGCAATGATGCCGAATGCAGGAGGAAAGTCGAATTAGTGAGCATGTAAGCATCTCAGTGTTGGCAGGAGTCTCTACGTGGCTTCAGCACCCAGGGATGTATCAGAGTAAGTCCATGTGGCTTCTCCTCAGGGATGTCTTGCAGGAAGTGAGTCTTGCCAGATGAAGAAGGGAACTGCCACCTGCATCCTGATCCAACCACCAAAGAGCAAGAGATCCGAGAACTAGAAAGACGAGACTCAGAGTTATTTATCTCTCTGTCCTTCAAATAATCCCACATGCGTTTATCGGCCAGGTTGGCACAATAAACCTTAACAGTCTCATCTTTCAGCTTTCAGAAGATGTTACTCCACTCTCTCCTACTCTTAATGTCATTTAGTGTTAGGTCTGAGCATATTCTTACTTGAATACCATTGTATGTGACCCACCTTCCCTTGTTTTTCTATTCCTGCTCTTAAAATTTCCTCTTTTTCCTCGACGTTGGGTAATTTAACTATTATGTACCTTGGTGAGTTTTTCCTGTAGAGCCAGTTTTTGGCATAGGCCGTGGTTTTCTATTGGAGCTTGTTGGTTTTTTCTGTATTGTTATGTTAAATCCTAAACTGTTCCCCTGGGATTGCATTTCTCACTGTTATGTTATGTTAATGATATGCTAATGGAAGAGTTGTGATGGCTTACATTGAAAGTTACACAAACATTTCCCCCCTTTTTTATAATGGGCTTTTGTGGTGCCCTGTTATTGGGGCCCTGTTGTGTTGTCCCCCATAGAAGGGTACCAAAATAGCAGTGAGTGTGGGCCAACTTGGTCTGAATTATCCCCTGGCTACACTCCTTTATCATTCCCAGCTCTATCCTGCCCAGCACTACAGTTTGTGCTCTGGTGAACTGGGATCTGTCCCAACTCTTCAATTGCAGAATATTAGTGTCTAATTGTTGCTACCTATGCTGGCAGGCGGGGTGCAAGGGAGAGTTGGAAAGGGGATTGTCAATATAGTTACTCTGTTCCTGTCTGGGGAGGGGAGATGCAAAACCCTAGACTGCAGGAACAGGGCAGAGAGCAGACGGGGGAATTCCAGTGTGAGGTCTTGTGGTTCATTCTCGGAGGCATTCCATGAGCCTGGGATTATGGCCCCTTTTAGACAGCAGCTTGGGGAAATTACTACTCACTGCAGATCTTGGTTCATGGGCATAAAAAGGGGTGGTGGATGCCATCAGCTGGACCTGGCAAGGAGTTAGCAGAGCCCGCAGGCAGATACAGTGAATTTAGAGTGTTTCAATGAGTTCTTGAATCACTTTGTAACTGCAAATCACAGGGAGAGGTCTGAAACAGATCCTAGTACACTGAATCAATTTTTAGCACCCAACCTCCTAATATTAGCCTCTTTACCTCTTAATTTTCTACTGTAACAACAGGAGCACTAGGTGGGTAATTCTACTTGGATGCCATCTTAACTCTGTTCCCCAAGTTGGGTTTCTTTTAATGTGTTCTTTCAGTTTTTCCTTGACCGGAAAGACTCTTATTTCTCTATCTTGAAATATAATTTGGCTGGATAGAGCATTCTTGGGTTTGCATTATTTTCCTTCAACTTTTGGAATGTTACTCCACTCTCTCCTCTACTTCATAGTGTTTGCTGATAAGTCTGAGCATATTCTTATTTGGGTATCTTTATAGTTGATTGTTCCCCCTCCCCACCAGCTGCTCTTTTGATTTTCAATTTTTTCTCAAAGTTGAATAGTTTAACTATTATAAGCCTTGGTGAATTCTTCTTGGGATTCAACCTAGCTGGAGTCCTTTCAGCTTCCCAATAATATGGCTAAAGTACATGAGATGAAGTCTCACTATTTCCACTATTAAGGAGCATGTGGGCTATACTGTCTCAAAGACATTTGTTTTTTCTTCAATATAGTTCACTGACACAATAAGTCAAATATACCTTTCTTCATTTTGCATGCATATAAGGAGCATAGGTCAGACTCACCTTAGTCCTCCAAGTGACATATTTGTTCTTTAACACTTTAAAGAGTTCTGGTGCAGCATATTTTCCAATGCAATATGTCATTTTATTTCTTGACTGCCATTTCCATGAGCATTTATTGTGGATCCGAGTAAAATGAAATCTTATTTATTATGATGTTGTCTGTTGGTCTAGTTGTAAGTATTTTGGTTTTCTTTACACCAAGTTAAGAAACTTAAAAGAGAACAAATCTTGGTGAAGGAAGAATCATGTTGTTAATGGAAAATGATTGCTTCCTTGCAAAAGAATTCTCCTTAAACTAAGTAAATATAGGAAAAACATAATTAGCTTCCATAATAATAAGAAGAAGCTAAAATAAGCCATGATTCTATTTTACACTGAGCATACTGATCAAGATGAAGCCATGTAGTTATGTGGCGAGGATGTGAGCAAGTAGGAATATCAGAATTGCCATATACCACTGTTAGGGGTAGAAGTTCGTGTTTCTTTTGAGGATAGCTACCAAAAACTCTTTCACTCAGTCATTTTGGGGAATTATTGTGTAGCTTAACTTGCATAAGTATGAAAAATATTTTTAAAAGATGTTTATTGCAGCATGTGAGATGTTGGACTATATCCTCAAACTTTCTGGAAAACAAGAGAGGTTTAATGGCTTATTTTGGAGAAGAATGAAAAAATACTTTATTCTTTCCTGGGTGTAGATTAAAAACAAAAATAAAAATGGGAGCATATTTTACATTTATAATAAAATACTTGTTTGAAAAATGTGCCACCAGCTCCCTCTAAATTACTAGGTGTCTAGTATATTAAAAAACCTTCATTTATAAAACTTGATTTATTCACTTCTTTTTCCTGGAGCACATTTATTGCATTAAGGTACACCAATACAGTTAATGGCCCATCACCAATGGGTTTCTATAAGGATTTTGTTTTCCACTGACCATTTCCTCTGCTATGGAGACTAACAAATTGCCAGGGAGCTAAAGAGTCTCTCAACTTAAGTGATTAGAAACCTTTTATTGCCCTGAATGGAATCAGGCTCATTTGAAATGACTTCTGAAATCACAAAAGATTGTTTGTGGGAGTCTGTCGTATTTTGGATTAGCAAATGGAATCACCCCAATATGATGGATCATTATCACCCCCAGGGTTCTTTTCTTCTTTCAAAAGACACATTTCCTTTATCACAACTCCCCCATTCCAACCAACTCAGTCAGGTAGGAATGATTAACTTGTTTTTTATAGTTGCAGGACTCTTCTAATACAGAGCCAGTATTGTTTGGCAGTCCTCTCTTTTCTGTTTTAGAGATTACTCTTCAGTGGTTCAAGTCATTGTTTCTAGAATGGGGTTACTATTTGTTGGCTCAACAAGGGGAATATGTTTACAATTCTGGAAGTCTATTGGAATGCAGAGGGAATGTGAGAGGGAGGACTGAGTTCCTTAAGGATCATCCTCAGAGAAACTTAGCCACAGAGAAAGTCTTCCAAAGGACCATATCTATGACATCTGTTGAGCTATGATTTTAAGAGGCAAGAGTGATGGGAACTGCTTAAAACAACACTTCCCAAGACAGCTGTTAAGGCTGTCTAGGTGGAAATAGGGAGCCCTTTCTGAAATAATATCTCTTAAGGTGGCCTAGATCCAAGACTTGCTTATGGCTCACTGAACAGATATTTAAAGATCACCAGTGATTGGGAGGACACTTACTTTTGCTCTGAATAAGTGTAGCCAATACCCACCCCCATCCCCAGACCCCATGGAGTTGACTCCAACTCTATGACGACTCAATGTGCAACAAAATAAAATATTGTGTTGTCCTATGCCATTACCATGACTCAGACTGTAGGACACAGCAGAACTACCTGCTGTGGGTTTCCAAGGCTATAAATCTTTATGGGAGCTGAAAGCCTCATCTTTCTCCCCTAGAGCACCTGATGGGTTTTTACTGTTCACTTTGCTGCTAGCAGCTCAATTTGTAGCCCAAACTGGTAACCTACTATACCAATAGCCACTAGCCTCTGCCCACACTATGTCATCTAGCACATTATCCAGATGTTGTTCTAAAGTAGGCTGAGCATTAAAAGAACTACCTATTAAGCCCTTTTATTGTATCCAACAAAACAAAACCCACTGCCATTGAGTCTATTCCAACTCATAACTACTCTCTATATGGTTTCTGAGACTGTACATTTTTACTGGAACATATAGCTTAAACCAAGTTGGTGAGTTCAAACTGTCAACCTTGAGGTCCAATACATAGTAGACAGTGCCACCATGGTTCTTGGGAAGGATTTAATAGGATTCTTTCAGGAGCTGGCCTCACATTAAGAAATGAACACCACCATCACCACCACCACCACCACCACCTCCACCACCACCATCACCATCACCACCATCACCACCACCACCACCACTACCATCACCACCACCACCACCACCACCTCCACCACCACCTCCACCACCACCACCTCCACCACTTCCACCACCACCACCACCACCTCCACCACCACCACCTCCACCACCACCACCACCTCCACCACCACCACCTCCACCACCACCACCACCACCTCCACCACCAGCACCACCACCACCACCACCACCACCACCACCACCACCTCCACCACCACCATCACCACCTCCACCACCACCACCACCACCACCACCACCACCACCACCACCACCTCCTCCACCACCACCACCACCACCACCACCACCACCTCCACCACCACCACCACCACCACCACCACCACCACCACCTCCACCACCACCACCACCACCACCACCACCACCACCACCACCACCACCACCACCACCACCACCACGACCACCACCACCACCACCACCACCACCTCCACCACCACCACCACCACCACCACGACCACGACCACCACCACCACCACCACCACCACCACCTCCTCCACCACCTCCACCACCACCACCACCACCACCACCACCACCACCACCACCTCCACCACCACCACCACCACCACCACCACCACCACCACCACCTCCACCACCACCACCTCCACCACAACCTCCACCACCACCACCTCCACCACAACCTCCACCACCACCACCACCACCTCTACCACCTCCACCACCACCACCACCACCACCACCTCCACCACCTCCACCACCACCACCACCACCACGACCACCACCTCCACCACCACCATCACCACCACCACCACCACCACCACCACCACCACCACCAAGTGTCTTCACAATGAAGAAAGTGTATTTGCTGGCCCTGCAGAGTAATCCCTTCAAATGACTCTTTTCACTGCTCCCACCTTCCTGAGCTACTCTCAGTTCCCTAAATGCTCGAAACTGCTCCGTACTCTGTGCCTTTACCAAGCTGTCCCTTGCTCTTCCTGGGGGAGGTCTGCTCAGCTTGGGTAACTAACCTCCTAATGAATTGGAGCATACCAGTGACTGTGAAGATGGCACAGGATCACGCAGAATTTTGGTTTGTTGTACATGGAGTCAACATGAGTCAGAGCCCCTCAATGGCAATTTACCATTCCTTCCAGCGAGCCTGTAGGGAGATCGTTTCTGACTCCCACCCTGGGCGAGGTCTCCGTGGAGCCGCCTGAGTGTGCACTGGTCTCTTCTCACTGGTTCTCTTTACTTTACTGTGTTTACACAGAATATTTCTGAATGGTATACTAGAATAACAATTGTTTGGCCATTTGGATGGCTGGAGACATGAATGGAAGGGACATGCTTCATAGTACAATATATGTACCTTGTACACACCCTAGGGTATGCAGTTTTTTCTTTTGAACTTTTGTATTATGTAAATTTATCAGCTATTCCAGTTAATTCAATTCCAATTTTAAAACAACAATAACATGTCCCAGCTGTAAAAGAAATTCTATCCTATGCTATTCTCAGATTAATATCTTTTAGGCAGAGTTCCTTATCTGAATCTTAAAAAAAGAATCTTTCTTTTAATTTCACAAGTAATATGTAAATTCTCTCCATTAAAATGCCAATGCAAATTAATCTTTTTGCTACCAGGCCTCTTTTCTGACATAATACTCATGTGATTTCCATTCTGCTCTTGAATTTGTTTTTAAGTTAGGTATTTAAAAACAAATCCTGGGGTGTATTATAAACCTGAGGAGGGCAAATCATTTGCAAAGTGTGATCTCAAGGTGCTCTGAACTGAATGCTGTTTAAATAAATAAATAGATAAATGCATGCTGTTGGGTTTCGTTGAAAGTATAACTAGGGTGGCCGACCATCGATGTTCCTCTGAATGTGAGACTTTCAGGGCTTAGAGTAAACAAATGTCATGTGAAGAGGTACACATTAGTCACTCCCGAGAACCAATCAATCAGAAGAGATGCCTGGCCAATCCAAATGGGCACTGGACCAAAGAGCAGAGCTATTTGATGTGAAAATGTAGCCCTATTACTTGTGCTTGATGACTAATGACCGGCCCTGGCTTTATAGCTCCCTCCTCATATTTCCAGAACTATTGTTCATCAATTCTATGAAATTGTCTAAAAGTCCTAAAATTCTACTTTAAATTGCATAAAGAAATAAGTGGCATAAAGAAGAAATTCCTATGACATTTTATGTGTTTTGGTTCCTCTCTGAAGCTGGGAGAGTTACCATGTCTAAGTGTGCATGCAAAGTAAATCTTACTTTTAACTTTAGACAACACCCGCCCCCAGAAAAAAACAAAAACCAAACTAACCAAGTAGCATGCTGATGTATTTTTCTGAAACAATCTAAGGTTAACTAAGTCAAGAACCTCGGAATCATTACTGGAATTGTACAGAAGAAATAAGCAATTAAAAAGTAAATTAACAGATGAAAATAATGAGTTTGCAAGTGGGAGGGGGCACAAAGACCCATAAAATGTACTCAAGCTGAGCCAAAAGTGAATATGAATTTCAGTGAGGAGCTGACATAGGAAGCTCACTGCATCTCAGCTGAAGACGGAAATGAGTGCTGTGGAAGGCTGCATCAGACTTACTCCATGAGTCGGTCATCTGTGTCCTTCAGGGTGGTCCTGAGCAAATAAATGTAGTGAGCAAAATAAATGTGTTTTTCAAAAGAAATGTTTTTTAGAAGTAGCTAGCTAATTAGTTAAAATATAGGAGAAACCCAAAAGCAAGTCTACAAAGAAGTTTTCCTTTTTACAGAATTTCCCCTGCTTACTAGGTGCTTTCCTCTAATCAGGATCCTATAAACAAAGGGAGTGAGTCCACACCTGCTGGACAGATGACAGACAGTGGTCAGTCAGATTGGGTAGAACACTGTGAAATGGTTAGTCGTTTCTGTTGGGCTTGGGGAGCCCCGAGCGGAAACGCTTCACCTGAAAACCTTTTTAGAAATACAAAACCCTCTGAAATTGTCTGCCAAGGTTTGTGTTTATAGATCCATGTGCATTTTCATTGAGGAAATGAAAAATTCCTCAGCTGTCTTTAATTCTCAAAGGATTTGGTCACCCCTAAAATGTTTAGTCAAACTGGAAGTGCTACAGAAAAGTAGTCCTTTGGGCCATTCTCTTTCTGTCAGTTTTAGATTTCTGCTGATGAGACAGAAAATATCACATATCTCAGATGAGCCTTCCAGCTAAATCTTTTAAACTTACCAAAGGCTGTCACTTGTTTAAAGTACGTTAACCCGACATAAGTCATAGGCACCTAATCTTCTCAGGGAAGGGTTTGAAGGTGCTGAAAGTCCAGCTCAGTAGGCAGAGGAAGGATGTCACTATTATTCCTTCTACAGTGGTGGCCCGGGAATATTGGGGTGAATTTGCATAGGGTTAAGAACATCAGGTTACTTTGAGTTGAAACTCATTGGATGGTACACTAAGAAATTCTCGGGGAGAACATAAATCTAGACCTTAATACATTCCCTTTCCACTTTACAAACACATTTCAAATGGACTGGAGAGGCCCTGAATGAAACCGGTTGACGAGGAGGAATGGAGTGGAAATGGTGAAACTATCCCACAACAAGCTCAGAGTCTGGCAACTTAGGTTCTCCAAGGTGTCAGAATAAATGTATCACACTTAGAAATAAGAAGAGATGTCTGGATTTCTTTTATTAATTCACAGCAATACTGGTTGACTTTCTTTTATTCTGGCCTTTTTATAGCTCAGAAGGGACAGAAGTTAACTTGTAGGGTTTTTGTCTGATAAGAATAAAAAAATCTGTCCAGTGGAATAAGACCTCTAAAGGTTACAGTTATGGCCCTGTTGGACATGAAGCAGTTTTGCACCTAGCCCAATACTCTTTTACTAGTATCGCCTACCAACACCTAGTTCCTCAAAGACTCTTTGGAGAGGGTTAGCGTGTCTCTGGCCTTCTCTCTCTTGCTAACCTAAGTCTGAAACATTGCTTTTATATGTGCACAAGAGCCATGGTATAACTCCCTGATAATTATAACAGTGAGGTCATAGGTGAGCTTAGGGACGTGATTCCCAAACACATTGGAGTCACCTTGGGAGCTTTGAACAAATTGGTACCTGGATCCCACTTCCCAGTTTCAGCTCTTCTATGGTGAGCCTCAGACACAGGGTGGGTCCCCCCGCTCCAGTATCCTAGGTAATTTTACCTATATTTAGGGCTGATAATTACTGCCTAACGGAGAAGTCCGATTTCAGTGACTCCCCTTCTGATCCTGTCTCACTGATGCTGGGACATCCTCACTGGGAATAATGGTGATGTGGGGGTGTCATTGAAGAGAAAGAGCACTGGGAACCCTGCGCTTTATTTTAGCTGTAAGCACCCCTAGGTGGCCAGTAGCTCCCCAGTCCTTGTGTCTTCTTTATGCTTAAGCAAATTGAGGCTTGGTCTTTGGAGTTCAAATGATCAGTTCACACTGTGACCTTAGTGAGGGATACGCCCTCTGGAGAGGGCTGCCTTTTTCTTGTTCCTGTCACCTGGCCCCATTCGAGGTCATGTCCGACCATTAGGAATGTAGCTCTTACATTGTATCATGTGTCATCACAGGGGTAACCCAGCCCATTGCCTCCAAGGCAACACAAAGGGCACCCACAATTGAAAGCTCAAACTGATGTGGTAAGTACCTCAATTGACAAACAGAAGGGTGGGGTAAAAGTGGGAGCTTTAGTGGAAGACCTTGATGACCTAGGTAAGCAAGTAAAGGAGGTATTTTAACAAGTGGGGGTGCCCTCTCTGCTCTTGCAGTGAGAAGTGAAAGAGGACATTCGGGGGATTGAACATGAAGTCATTTGATTATACAGGGAATGTCCCTCACTATGAGCCGTCTCCTCCTGTCCTGTTGTTTCTCTTTCTTTTTACCCTGTTCCTTCTGCCTTTTCTTCAGGATAAGTCCTTTATTCTGTTTTCCCTCCTTAGACTTGAAAAGAAGTTTATGTCTAAGAGGTGCTTTAGTGTAGGAAGTGGGCTTTGGAGTCCAGCTGAAACCTCTCATCTGTAAAATGGAGGGTGGGGGGTGGGGGGAGATATTATGTCTTCTTTATAAAATTCTTGTAAGCTAACACAGAAAAGCACTTAAAATAATTCCTGGCACAAAGTGAGTGCTCCATCACAGTCAGTGCTCTTGTTGTTATAGTATTATAAACCAGGAGTTAGAGCCCACAGCCAAACTAACAGTTAGGCACAGAAATCTTCAGGGCCTTGTAGGAGGATGTCTCTGAAGAGGGTTCTTGGAGGAACCAGGGAAGATGCGTGGTCTTGTGGTCCACACTGAGAACTTCTGTGCCAAGGAAGTCGATTGGATGGACCGGGCATCTGCTTTGAACAGCTGGATGGGCTCTGTCTCACAGAAAATTGGGCTGGCAAATGCAGATTCCATCTAGCAATGGGAGTCCTACTTGGGGGAGGACGAGTCTCCCAGAGGGACTCTCCTCCCTGTCCAGCTGCCATAGATCTTCTTCGACCACGCTGGGTGATGCTAGTTTTTGTATTCACGTGATTAACATGTCTGTTGCAACCCTGCAGCATCCCCTTAGCTATGCCAATGATGTGGGCAGCCCCTGACCCATCCTGTTTGCTCAAGCCCCGAGCAGACTACCCCCGCCCCCTACAGAACGCAGGGCAGAACCTGTAGCAAGACAGGGGGGAGGATTCCAGGCTGGGAAGCACAGCTTGTTGATGAACCTAGATTCTTTTCACTTCTGTACTTCGTCCTCCTCAGTTAATCATTGTATTCCTGTGACCGTAAGATAACAGCTGCAGGAGAAAAAAAAAAAGCAATGCTATCTGAAAGAGGAAGAGAAAAAGAGATTCCTCTCATTCATTTCCTTGGTTATCCCAAGAGATTTCCACTTCCAGACCCAGTCCGACTGGATCACATACCCACGCCAAGGCTGCACTGAGGCTAGGACATTGAGTATCTGGATTTTTCAGTTCCCCGGAATGTGAAGAGGGGAGAGATCATGGGTAAGAAAGAAGAGTAGGAAAAATGGCCATTAGGTTGACAGTTAAAGTGTCTGTCACACCCCGGTGGTAATTAATACCTTACTATTCTAGGACCACTTTCTAAACGACTACCTGTAGCTGACTGATATATTTTTGGGACAGACAAGATTTGCTTAGACACCACTGCCCCAAGCAAATCCTTTGTCTCTCCTTGACCACGCACCATACTGAGGCCCAATTCAATGTTGCAGTGGCTAGGGAGTTCTGTGTGTCTCGCTCCTCCAGACTTCTGTAGAATTTGTGATCCCCTAAGAGCCAATTTAATTTAATTAATCTAGCAAAGGACAGCACAGGAGAAGGTTACTATTGTGCTACAATACTCAGGAGGTGGCTTTGTATTTGATTTTTTTTAAAGTTTGATTAAAAATCCAATAAAGCAAACAGGTTATGATGTATAATTATCATTAATCTCAGAGCAGATTATCTTCATGCATTTATGAAGAAACAAAACAAAATAAACACAAGACCTCCAGGATTCTTATCCAGTCTTGTACGAGAGAAGTCAATCCACAGAGGACCTCCTCTTTGTCTTCTTTCAAGGTTCTATTCTGTCCCACTTGATCCTTTAAATGTTGGGTATGTCCAAGAAGATACAAATAATATAAAACAGAGAAAGTAAGTTACTCCTCTATCCCGAATTTCTCTTCCCCAAAGTTGGTCACCTTTAATGATTTCATTATTGATCTAGGACTGTCCAAATATCCAAACACATGTATAAAACTGTGTGTGTTTACACACTGTTCTACCAGTTTCTTATTCAGTTGGCACTCTTTCCTATTCAACTTTCCATGTCCTTGTGTCTATTGAAAAAATCAAGCAAGTTGTCATTGTGTCTGCTCCAGCTCATGGGGACCCTGGGTGCATCCCTAGGGCTATCAGTGGCTGTATTTTCAGTGGTACATCCCAGGTATTCTTTGGAGACATCTCTGGACAACTTGAAGCTTCTAACCTTTTGGTTAGCAGCTGCGCACTTTTAACCATTAGCACCACCCAGCACTCTAGTTCCTTCAGAGCTCATAAAATGTATGTGTTGCAATGTTCAAAATATTTTAATCTCATATTCTTTTTCATAGATAATATTTTCTTTTTACTAACACTACAATGGCTTCTCTTTTCCTCTTCTTGGTACATAGTCAACCAGTATTATTTCAGATAATTATCTCAAATCTTTTTCGTATATCAAGTTAGGACCACTCAATAGTCTGCTTCCCCATCATAGCTGTTAATATTTTAAGGTACTTAAGGTGGAAGAGCTCTTAAAAGGATTTGACATAGAATGTAATTTAGCTCTTTGAACAATTCTATGTAGCAGACACTGTTGTAATTAGGTGCTGCTGAATCGGTTCCAACCCATAACAGCCCGTGTACAACAGAATGAAGCCACTCCTACACCCTCTCACAATCCTTGCTACGTTTAAGACCATTGTTGCAGCCACTCGATCAATCCGTGTTATTGAAGGGTTTTGTCCTTTTCACTGACTTCTACTTTACAAACTTGATGCCTCTTTCCAGGAATTGATCTTTCCTGATAATATATCCGACGTGCATGAGACAAAGTCACAGCACCCTTGCTTCGAACGATCACTCTTGCTGCACTTCTTCCCACGTTGATTTGTTTATTCTTTCAGCAGTCCGTACTATACTTGATATTCTTCACCAACAGCATAATTCAAAAGCATCAACATCTCCCGCAGCCCTCCTTATTCATTGTCTAGCTCTTGCATGAACGTGAAGTGGGTGAAGATATCATGACTTGGCTCAAATGCACCTTAGTCTTTAAAGTGACAGCTTTTAAAAAAATACAGCATTTTAAAGAAATCTTTGCAATAGATTGATCCAACACAGGACGTCCTCTTGTATGTGTGTTTTCTTAGCTTTTTATTGTGAATTAGGTGAATGTTTATAGTTCAGATCATTCAACTGTGCATACACATTCTGGTTCAACTCATCCGTTGCAATCCCCTCAGTGGACCATTTCTTCCCCTGCCCCTCCCCCAACAGTGTTATTGGCATGTAGTTTACATATCATACAATACAAGAGTTCCATCATATCAAGGAGAACTGTACAATCATACCACATCAATTTTAGAGCATCCACCCTTCCCATGGTTACATCACCTTTAAGATGAGTTATAAAATCATAATCCATTCTGTTGCTCCCTATCCCCTCTTGACTTCATTATTTACTCCACAAATCCCCTATCCCACCTTATGTACCACCTCTATACCTGTATTCCCTACATCCCCTTCTGTCACTTACTACTATTATTATAACTATTTTTAAAATCATTTTATCGGGGGCTCGTACAACTCTTATCACACTCCATACAACCATCCATTGTGTCAAGCACATTGTACATTTGTTGCCATCATCATTTTCAAAATATTTTCTTTCTACTTGAGCCCTTGGTATCAGCTCCTCATTTCCCCCCTCCCATCTCCCTCCCCCATGAACACTTGATAATTTATAAACTATTATTTTGTCATATCTTACACCATCCAACATAACCCTTCACCCACTTCTCCACTGTCCATCCCCCAAAGGAGGTTATATGTAGATCCTTGTAATCTGTTCCTCATTTCTCCCTCACCTTCCCTTCACCCTCCTTGTATCACCACTCTCACCACTGGTCCTGAGGGGTTCATCTGTCCTGGATTCCCTGTATTTCCAGTTCCTATCTGTACCAGTGTATATCCTCCGGTCCAGCTAGATTTGTAAGGTAGAACTGGGATCATGATAGTGGGGGTGGGGTGGGAGGAAGCATTCAAGAACTAGAGGAAAATTGTATGTTTCATCATTGCTACACTGCACTCTGACTGGATCATCTCCTCCCCATTTCCCTTTTGCAAGGGGATGTCCAATTACCCACAGATGGACCCTGTGTCCCCACTCTGAACTCCCCCTCCTTCACAATGCTATGAGATTTATTTTTTTGTCTTTGATGCCTGATACCTGATCCCTTCAACGCCTCATGATCTCACAGGCTGGTGTGCTTCTTCCATGTGGACCTTGTTGTTGTCATTTATTATTATTATGCATCCACTCCTCCTATGCTTCACAGCTGGCAGACCTAACAGAAAGCAATGGAAAACAAAATCAGATTAAGGTGGTAAGGGTAAAGTCATAATGGTACATAGACAAAAATACAAATAATGTGTAAGAAGAAAAAGAGCCCCCACCCACGTTCAAAGAGACAAGGAAGAAATTTCTGTCATGGAACCAGTAAGAGATACTACTTGTACCCAGAACAAATTCAGGTCACATCTGTAAGGTGGTCAACTGGCCAAGTGTCGAGTTCAATGCAGCATAACCAAGATTTCAATGTTCCGTTTCTTCATCCACTTTCTCCCTTGGTTTCCTGTTTCCATTTCTCTTTCCTTCCTAACTATATGAGTTTGGTCCTTGCCTTATTGATCTTAAATGATTGATTATTCTAACACAGTACAGTTTTAAACCTGGTGTGCAAGGGCCATAATTTTGGGGGCCCTACCAGTCTTTATCTGATCAGTAAGTCTGGTGGTCTCTTTTGTGATTTTGAATTCTGTTCTCATTCTACCCAGGACTTTCTAACGTGAACCTTTTCTGGTGCTGGCACTGGTAGCTGGGTATCATCTAGTTCTGTTCTCAGCGTTGTTGAGGCTGATGTTTATGTGGCCCTATTATTTTTTGAACTTATTATTTCCATGTATCTTTTGATTTTGGTCATTTTTCTTTTCTCTAGACAGATCAATAGTTGCAATTTAGCTAGTTGCTCACAAGGTTTTAAGATTACATTTGCTACTTATCAAGGTATATGCTTTGATTTCTGGACCGCTGCTTCTATAAGGGTTAATTGTGTATCTAAGTAAAAATAAATGCTTGAGAATATCAATCTTTCCTTCATTTATTGGTCCACTTGAGAAGATTTTTGTTTCCTATATATTGAGCTGCAATACAACTTTATGGTAGTTACTACAGATATTTTATTTTCATTTTATAGATTAGACAACTTAGACATAGAGCAGTTAAGTAATTTGCACCAAATCACATAGCATTAGTGTCCAGCATGTCAATGCATTTGTAAATGATGGATCTGGGATTTAAGTGCAACTGTTTTCTCTGCTGTTAAAGGGTTAATAGCAGCCTATTTCCATCGCAAGTTTCTTAATTGTGGTAAAATATATCTGTGGGCTTCAAAAAGCTTGTGGGAAAATTCCATTTTCTTTTACTTCCATTTTTTCCATGAACTTTTTGAAGGCCTCTTGGTATATGTTACGGATTGAATTGTGTTCTCTCCATTGGCATACTAACCCCTATGCCTGTGGATAGATGCTCTGATGGTCTAGTGGGCTGGGCATTGGTTTGCTAATCACACAATTAGGGCTTTAATTCCACCAGCTCAACAGGAAAAAAAAAAAAAAAAGAAGAAGTTTTTTGCTCCTGTAAGGAGTTACAATTTTGGAAATCCCTAAGGGCAGTGCTGCTTTATCCCATAGCATCATTATGAGACAGCATCTGCTCCGTGGTAGTGCTTCTTCTTTTTAACACTGTGGATAAAATTGCTATATTAATGAGGCTTTATCAGTATAGGGTATGAGTCAGGATCAACTTGATGGCAGTGAGTTTCCTCCGTAGAAGGTATGTCCAAAGGGTCATGAGAAGCACAGGAGTGAGGCAGGGTGGTGGTGGGGACGGGGGTGTTGCAGGTAGGCGGTGGGAGAGCAGACAGGATGGAGGGATAAAGGCCACCAGAAGATGTCCAGGAAATGGAGGAATGCTGGAGCACAGAAGCTGAAGGAGAAAAGGATCTTCTTCACAGAGCCCGGGAATACAAGCCTTTCTTCCTCGCCAGTGTCCTCACCAGCTGGACGGTGAGACGACAATGCATTTCTCTTCTCCAGAGGGCACTCATTTGTGGCACTTCTGATATAGCACTTAGAAAGTAAGACAAAACCAAACCAAAAAAAAAAAAAAAAGAGAGAGAGAGAGAGAGAGAGAAAAAAGAGAAGTTGGAACCATTTTGAGGTGTACAGTTCGGTGACTTTAATTACATGGACTGTACTGTCTTCCTAGCAGCAGAACACATCTCCAACATGTACATGATGAACTCCAACAAAAACACGGTGCCTCTTACACCATCATGTCCCATTCATCCCCCACCTCCCAGGCACCTGGTGAGCACTAGGAAACTTCTGTCTTTGCATTGGTCTACTCGGTATATTCCACAGAACTGGGATCATATAACATGTATCCTTTTGTGCCCAATTTATTTCACTCACTAAGCTGTTTTCAAGGTGCAAGTCATTGCATGTGCCGGCAATTCATTTCTCTTTAGGTTGAATAATATAAGATATAATATGTCCTGTCTCATATTTAATCCAGGGACACTTGATTTGTTTTTAGCTTTTGGTGATTGTAAACCATGCTGCCATGAAGAGTGATGCACACGTGTCTGTTTCGGACCCCACTATCCAGTCTTTTGGGCATCAATCTGGGAGCGGAACAACTAGGTCAGTTGCTGGAGTTTCTGAGGAACCGTTAAGCTGTTCTCCACAGCTGTGGCACCATCCTACATTTCCTCAAGCAGTGGCCGAGGGTTCCGGTTTCTGCACAGATTTGTCATCACTTGTCGTTTTTCATTTTCCCGATAACAGCTGTCATAGTGGGTGTGAAGTGGGATCTCATTGTGGCTTTAATTTCCATTTCCCTGATGACTAATGACAAGCATCTTTACATGTCTTTGTGGGCCAATTGTGTATGTTCTCTGACAAAAAATATAGCCATTCAAGTCCTTTCCCCATTGTAAAATTGATTTGTTAGTCTTTCGGCTGTTGAGTTGTAAGTGTTTTGTTTTAAATATACTCTGAATACTAAGCCCTCATATTTTCTCCCATCATTTAAGTTTTCTCTTCGCTTTGTTGATAAAGTCCTTTGAGGTACAAAGGTTTTTAATTTTCATGAAATCCAATGTATTTATTTCCTCTTATGTTGCCTGTGCTTCTGTGTCGTACCTCAGAATCTACAGTAACAACAGTAAACTAGGTCTTAAGGCTTTAGCCCTGTTTTTTAAAAAAAGTTTTTATAATTTTATTTCCTATATTTAGGTCATTGACTGGCTTTTAGTTAATTACCACATATGGTATGAGGCATGAGTTCAACTTCATTCTTATGCCTTTGGAGATCCAGTTGTCCCAGCACCATTGATTAAAACACTTCTTTCCCAATTGCCTGGGCTTGGCACTCTTGTCAAAAAACAATGAACTATATAGATGTGTAGGTTTATTTCTAAACTCTCCATCCTGGCCCATCAGTCTACAAATTAATCCTTATACTAGTACCATACTATTTTGATTCTTGTAGTGTTATGGTATATTTTGAAATTGGGAAATGTGAGCCCTATTACTTTCTTTTTCATGACTTCTTTTGTCTTTTAAAAGAGAATATTTACTAACTCTTAAAAAGGGCAATTTCAGAGACTTGTCATCTGGATGAAGGCGATTATTAGAACGAGGTCATAATGGTGTCCAAAGGATCGCTGTGATACATGGATTTGAAAAGAGCCTGATCTTCGGAGAAAGCTGTTATATAAACACAGTTGGCAGCAGATCAATGCAACATAGTTACTTGTGGAATTCTCAGAGTGGGATTGGGATCTTAACTGGGACATTTGCATTATCTAAGGCAGAGGAGTCCAGGATATTGGGCTAAGAGCACCCCTGAGGCAGTCCGGGCATGGCTCATGACTAGTAACCCCCACTTTGGTATTATCCATTAAGGACACACCCAGGTAAGTCCCTTCCCTGGGCTGGTCAGGGAGATTGAGGCACATGCCTTTGCAATGCACTCTCTCTGAGGACTGGACTATTCACATTGCTGGTCAATGGTCAGAAGGAATTCAACAGAGGCTTAATTCATTTGAAAAGTGGGGACTTTAAAAATGGGTCTTGGGCTTTCACTGTCATCCATTGGCCTTCTGTAAATTGGGTGCTCAGAATTTAGGCCTAATAAAATTCCCTCTTCTTATAATTATTCATGACTTCTTATAATTCCATATGAATTTGAAGATGGGATTTCCCATTTAAAAAATGTACTATTGGAATTTTTATAATGATTGCATAAAATTAATGGATTTCTTTGGAAAGTATTGACATTTCTACAATATTAGGCTACTAATCCACAAAGATCGGTTATCTTTCTATTTATTTAGGCCTTCTTTAATTTCTTTAGCAATACTTTATAATTGTTCATATGTAAGTCTTTTACTTCACTGGTTAAATTCACTTATAGGAATTTTATTTTTTCAAAGGACCACTGCTAGTGCAGTGCTTCAAGTACTCAGCTGCAAACTGAAAGATCAAGGACTTGAACCTACCAGTGGCCTTTGGGAGACAGACATGGCCATCTGGTTCCTTAAGATTTACAGCCACACAAACTCTATGTAACAATTCTAATCTCTCCATTGGGCTTGCTATGAATCAGAATTGAATTGACAGCAATATTTTTTTTAAAAATCAGCAATTGGCAGAGAAAGAAAACAGTATCAATGCAGACTTTGAAATTTAAACAACCCAAATTTGAACCGCCCTTTGATTCGGAACTGTACAATGAATATTCTCTTCAAGTGCACATGAGACATTCATCAGGACAAACCGTATAAACTCTGCCATAAAATATATCATAGTAAATTTAAAGGGAATCAAATCATGTATGAAGGGACTTCAAAAAGTTTGTAACAAAAATCCATTGCTTTTTAATCCCACAATCAATTTTAGAACATGTTCTTCATTCTTGTGCACATTTTTATTACTTCCTCATTGCCCCCACAACTTCCCCTGTGTAACCCACAGGAAATATCAGTCTAGTTACTGTCTTTATAGATTAGCTGTCATTGTTGTTTTGAATTGCACCTCTCAAATGGGTAACGATCAAGAACATTTCTTCATGTTTGTTTGCCACCTGAATGTCTTCATTGGTGAAGTGTCTGTTCATATCCTCTGCCCATTAAAAAAATCATTTTATTTGGGACTCTTGCAGCTCTTATAACATTTCATACATCAATTGTATCAAGGATATTTGTATATATGTTGCCATCATTTCTAAAATATTTTCTATTTGAACCCTTGATATAAGCTCCTCTTTTTTCCTCACCCTCCCCTCCTCTCTCACCCTCGTGAATCCTTGATCAATTGTATCTTGTTATTATTTCATATCTTACACTGTCCGTTGTCTCCCTTCACCCACATTTCTGTTATCCAACCTCTTTGGTGTGTAGCAGGTGCCTATATATCCAACCTTGTGATGGGCGTCCCCTTCCTCTTTGTTCCCCCCCTGACCATCCCCTTACCCTCATGATTTAGCTTCTCCCATTACTGTTCCTGAGGGTTTTCCATGTGTGTTCTCCGGTCTAGCCAGATTTGTAAGGCAGAATTGGGTCATGGTAGTGTGTGTGTGGAGTGGGGGAAGGAAGCATTCAGGAACCAGAGGAATGATGTGTGGTTCATCGGTGCTATGCTACATCTTGGTTGAATCATCCCTTCCTTATAACCCTTCTGTGGGGGGATGTCCAATTGTCTACAGATGGGCTTTGGGTCTCCAATCTGCACTCCCCCTCGTTTACAATGATATGATTTTTTTGTTCTTTGATGCCTGATACCTGATCCTGTTGACACCTCATGATCACACAGGCTGGTGTGCTTCTTCCATGTGGGTTTATTTGCTTCCCTGACAAATGGCTTCTTGCTGAACTTCAAGTATTTAAGACCCCAGATGCTATATTTTTAAAATTTTTAATCATTTTATAGGGGCTCATACAACTCTTATCACAATCCATCCATCCATCCATTGTGTCAAGCACATTTGTATATTTGTTGCCATCATCATTCTCAAAACATTTTCTTTTTACTTGAGTCCTTGGTATCAGCTCCTCATTTTTCCCCTCCCTCCTTCCCCCACCCTCCCTTGCTCCCTCACCCTTGATAATTTATAAATTTTTCATGTCTTACACTGTCTGATGTCTCCCTTCACCCACTTTTCTGCTGTCCATCCCCCAGGGAGGAGGTTATATGTACATCATAGTGATCCGTTCCCTTTCTCTACCCCACCTTCCCTCCTCTCGGTATCGCTACTCTCACCACTGGTCCTGAAGGGATCCTCTGTCCTGGATTCCCCGTATTCTTATCTGTAACAGTGTACATACTTTGCTCTAGCTGGATTTGTAAGATAGAATTGCGATCAAGAAAGTGGGGGGGGGGGGAACGGGGGAGGAAGCTTTAAAGCACTAGAGGAAAGTTGTATGTTTCATCGTTGCTAACTGCACCCTGACTGGCTCATCTCTCTGCAACCTTTCTGTAAGGGGATGTCCAGTTGCCTAGAGATGGGCTTTGGGTCTCCATTCTGCACTTCCCCTCATTCACAATTATATGATTTTTTGTTCTTTGATGCCTGATACCTGATCCCTTTGACCTTGTGATCACACAGGCTGGTGCACTTCTTCCATGTGGGCTTTGTTGCTTCTCAGTTAGATGGCCACTTATTTATCTTCAAGTCTTTCAGACTCCAGATGCTGTATCTTTTGATAGCTGTACAAAATCCATTCTCTTCACCACATTTGCTTATACACCCATTTTGTCTTCAGTGATTTTGTTGGGAAGGTGTGTATCCAAAAGTGCCAGGTATTTAGAATGAAGTGTTTTTGTGCTAAGGGAGGCCTTGAGTAGCGGTCCAAAGTCTGTCTGCTGTCTTCATACTTAACATATAAATAAATATATGTAAATTGGCCTCTATCACTTTCATTATAAATTAATATATTTACATGCCTATAGCTATACCTCTATAAATAGCTTTTGCCTCCTATTTCTTTCCTCTATTTCCTTTCACCTTCCTGTTACCCCGTTATGATGCTTACCCTCCATTTTGCTCTCAATAATTCTTCTCAGATACATTGCATTTGATTAAATCCCACCAGGCATCATACATCCCCCTCACCATCAATTTTAGATCTCTTGTTGTTCCTTTATCTCTCAGTTTGTTGAATCCTTTCTCCCCCTCCCCACCCCCTACTCTCCCATGTCTTCTCTGGAACTACTGCTCCCATGGTTTTCCCCTCAGGATTGTTTGTCCCATCTATCTTATATAGATAGATATAGTCTGTCCATTTTAAAATTGAATTATTTTTCTCTTTCTCATTGAGATCGTTTCTATACATTTTCTTGTTGAGGCAGTTATTGATACATTTTAAAGATTAGTTCCCTTGTTCAATATGTCATTGCCAAAAAATATTCCCCAGGCTGGGTTATCTTTCTACTCTTTTGTGAAATCTTTTGATGTACATAAAAAACTCACTACCATCTAGTTAACCTGCCTTGTAACATTCAGTCATCTGGTTTGTTATCTGTTGTTTGTCTCTTTTGATTCATTGTGTGCTTGTGCCGTATATTTTTACCCCTAAGTTTGTCCTTATTTTTCTATGGATGGCTTTTACAGTTCTAGTTCTACATTTAGTTATTTAATCCAAAGTTTTGGTTTATGATGTGATAGGCAGGTCCTATAGCATTGCTCTGTAAGTGGATATCTAGTTTTTTTTCTAGTACCATTTATTTAAGAGACTAATTCTTCCCTGGTTAATTTATTTCGCTCCTTTGTCAGAGATCGGCTATATGGAGGTAGATGAACTGACTTCTGGGTGTGCAGTAGGTTTTGCTACTTTGCTCTCCATGAATTTTTTGAAGCTCACATTACATGTTTTATGTCTTCAGAGATATTAAATCTAAATAAAAAAGTAACACTAAAAATAGGCCTAGGAACACCTTGGATTCTTTGAAATTAAGTAGCATTTAGGTAACTCCTAAGTAATTAAAATTTTTTCTAAATAACTCTAGGGTACAGAAGAAATCACTGGGGAAAATTAGACACCATTTTAAACTATATGATAAAAACATGCAACATGTCAAAACTTCATCACTGCCCAAAATGGTGAATGCAATTAACATCACTGGATTGTATACATAAAAATGGTTAAAATGGCAAATGTTTTGTTATATGGGAAGGGAAAAAATAAAAGCAAAAGGAATCTTGAAGCACCAGGAAAAAGGAAGAATTGGAAAGGGTAGAAATATGAGTACAAACAATAGAATATACTTTCCTTTTAAGTTTTAGCAATCTTATTTGATGATTGAAACACAAGTTGTTGTACCATTTAGTATCTGAGACAGGAGTGTTTAACAATAGGGAAAGCAGACTGACCAAAGGGAAGTGAGATCTTGATACTCAGAGATGGAAAACAGTTGATGCTAATCTATGTTAAAAGTCATATATTAATATATCCATCAAAACCATTAGGAAAATGATACAGAAGTATATAGTGAAAATACTGTAAATAAGTTAATATAGAATCTTTTTAAAATGTTTACGTGAAAGTTCTAAAAAGAATAGAAAGAAGTGGGAATGGGAACTAAAGGAAACAAATAGTAAGGTGGAAAATTTATGTGATAGCGTACTAATGATTGTGTCAAATGTAAGTAGTCAAAATAGACCACTAAAAGAGATTGGGAGGGTGGGTTGAAAAAACACATGACTGATTCTAGATAGTCCCTGACTTATGACTGCTTCTGCTTTGCACACTTGATCCCAACTCAATCCTGATGTGGCTTTGCCACTCTTTTTCTTTTTTCCCCTCGCTCCCCCTTGCCACTCTTTTTCAAGAGTGTATGGAATTCTGAGAAAAGAATATTTCAAGAAAAGGAAATAGAATGCATATAGATAACATAATCATCTAAGCAAAACATTTTTAGACTAGGTGAATTTGACAAAGTTGCAAGATATAAGATTCACGAAAGTACATTTCTGTGTACTAACCAAGAGCATGCACAAAGTTAAGAAAATGATATCATTTACAATTGCTTCAAAGAAAATAAATACTTATGCATATACTTACTAATATATGAACAAGGTGTATATACTGGAAATGATAAAATAGTAATAAAAAAACTGAAGCCCTAAATAAATAGAGAGACACAACATGCTCATGAATTAGAAAATTCAGCCTTGTAAACAAGCTTATTCTCCTCCCCCAATATCTATAGGTTTAACACAATTTTATAAAAGTTCTAGGTACGAGCTCCTAGAATAGTTAAAATAATTTCAACAGAGAATAATTGGAAAAATCACTATCCAATATGAGGGTTTTTACTCTGGATGCTGTAATGAAACAGTACATACAGTATGGGCAGATTAAAGGTCCAAAATTGAGAACACAGAAATTGACACAACTATGTTCAACCTTTTTTTTTTTGACAAAAGTTTAAAAATAAATCAGTTATTTTTTCAAACTTTTCAACAAATGGTGCTGGAATCATTAGACATCTATAGTCAAAAATAATGAACAAAACAAATCAAACCAAACCACCAAAGAATCTTGAATTAAACTCCACACCCTTTAAGAAATCACTTTGAAATGGATCATGAATTTACATATAAAGTATAAACCTTAAAAAATACAGAAAAAGCAGTCAACTTTATGATCTAGGACAAATCAAAAGGTTCTTCAGTTTGCCACCCAAAGCACAATCCATCTCAGGAAACACTATTAGTGGAGCCCATCAAATTAAGAGCTTTTGTTCTGCAAAAGCCCAAGAAAAGCAGCGAATAAAAGGAAGTACAACATGGGAGTATGCGTTTGCAATAAAAGTGTTTGACAGAAGACTAGAATCTAACATATTACAGAGAACTTTTAAAACTCAGTGATTAAAAGGTAAACCATAAACTGGCAAAGTCATGAAGAGACATTTCACTGAAGATGTACAAATCCAAACAGCGATCATAAAAGTGATGCAGAAAACCATCAACCATTAGAGAAATGAAAATTAAAACCATAATGAGATAACATTGCACACCTACCGAAATTGCTAAAATATAAAATGCTGATGGCGCCAAATGGTGGTGTGGATGCGGAGAAAGTAGATGGCTCACACGTTGCTGGTGGAAACACAAATGGTCCCAGCTGTTGCTAGGTGCTGTTAACGTGGTCCTGACTCACAGTAACCCTCTGTGCAACGGAGCCCCGCACAGCCCCATCCCGCACCATCCACACACTTGGTCTCATGTTTGAGTCTGTTGTTGCAGCCACTCTGCCAGTCCGTCTTGTCTAGGGCCTTCCTTTCTGCTGGCCCTCTACTTCCATATGACCCAGCAATTTCACTCCTGGGCAGTTTCCCCAGGAAACGCAAATGTATGTTTACTTAAAAATATGTACATGAATGTTCATAGCAGTTTTATTTGTAGCAGTACCCATCTGGGAACAGCTCAGAGGACTTCAAACAGCGGTATTTCTATACTGTGACATCCTAATCAACAATGCAAAAGACCAAACAGCTGAAATACAAAAATTTGGATATATTTCTAAGGAATCATTCTGAGTGAAAAAGGGTTAATCCCAATACAATATAATTCCATTTATATAACATTATAAAAATGAAATAAAGGATGGGGTGGGTTCTCATAAATAAATGGTTTATGTCCCTTTTACAATTTACATGATTATTACATAGAAAATTGTATGGAATTTATAAAACTGCAAGAACTGATAAGTGAGTATAGAATTTCAGGCTACAAAACAATTATACCTAACTCAATTGTATTTTTATATACTTCAAGGAGCTGCAGTTTAAATTCCATGTACAGTAGTACCTCAAAACACAAAATGCTTAAAAGTCTTAATATTCATGACTTTGACACTAAAATGATTGCTGAGAACATAAGAAGACACAGATAGAGATAAATACTGTGCTTTCAAATTTTAAAACTTAACATTACTGAGATGTTTACAGATTAAACAGAGTCCAATCTAAACGCAGTCATTTTTCTTTGAAGAAATTGACAAAACTGATTTTAAAATTAAATGGAGTGCAAGAAACCTAGAATTGTACAAACAATTAATAAAGAAGAAAAACTAAGAGACCTCACTCCACACTGGAGAAGAGAATTTCTAAGCTCTTTCTATTATTGCATTAATCATGTTCTAGTGTACTTATTGTTACTGTAATTGTGATCCTTGAGGACAAGGACAATATCTTAATCATATCTGTGTTCTTAACACAGCACAAATATTTTCAGTAGGCAAATGGTTTAAAACAAAAAACGAGCTGGTTAAAAAAAAGACCATTTTCTGTAGTGGTATGTTTAATTTGGGGAAAAAATTTAAAAGTCCTAGTGGCAAAATGGTTAAGTGCTTGGCTACTCAGTGAAAGGTTGACGGTTCAAACCCACCCACTCTTTCCTGTGGGAGAAAGGCCTCGTGAACTGACTGCTCCAGTAAAGAGTACAGCCTAGAGGATTCTATGTTGCTCTGAGTCAGAAAGCATCTTGGTGGCACACAGCAATAGTCCGAGATAAGAAAGAAGACAGATGGGCATCTCTGTCACTGAACATGTGGGTAGAACTCTGGTCAGAACGTCAGAAATGTAGCCAGCTTTTTTTCCTTTCAAGGCCAAAGTCAGAATCATTGAATTTTGTTTTCCATTTAGCACCTGGGCAACTTCCCTTGAGGTTGCTCAGTTTGGTTTTACAGCAAGGACATATAGTCACATGCTTTTAATGTCTATAACACATTGTTTGAAATAGAATGTTAAGTGAGTTGACATTTTTCAAACACCATATCATAGTCTGGTCCTGATTTTTCTTTAAGCATCTGGAACAAGCCTTAGCAGTGATGCTTAATGTATCCAAAGGGATTCTCTTTGGGGTCGCATCATTAGTAATTTCCCCACATCTGATATGGGTCCCGCTTGGATTTTCATTGGAACCGATGTCTTTACAGCTTTGTGAGTTTTGTTGTTGACGATTGTCGTGATTTTTGTGTGTGACGTCCCTAAGTCAGGAGCAATAGCATCCACTGATTTCCCACCTTTGTGTGGTTTAATAACCTTTTGTTTTATTTCCAAATCAATACTTCTTTGTCTCTTGTTGTTGATGCTCTCACTAGCTCTGGCTTTGCTACGTTGGGAGCCATGATATACGTCACCGTCATATCGTGGCAGGAAAATGAAACAGAGAGATAATACTACAGCACTCAAGGGAGCACACTACACTCTATTGGATACTGCTATTTATCAGTGCAAGCGTCCACTGTTATACGGTACACAGCTTATGTAGAGAGTACAGGACAGTGCCCTCGAAAGCCAGTGACGCAGGCATTTAGTATGAACATCAAGACATGAGATACAGGTCATCTATGCACTGGATCATCATAGACAAGGCCACGTGAGATACTCATGCTACATGGGGGAGCCTGTTGGGTTTGCTATGTCCTGTTCTCTGATTGGGATTTCTGAACTGTATTATTGTTACAGTAATTTTCTGGTGCGTGCACGACCAAGCAGCACTCTCAGAGAAATGGAAAGATAATTTATTTAGCTGGTGACTCAGTTGAGCTCAGTTCTAAAGATCTGGGCTCTGAGCAAGGTGTGAGGACAGTTTTTAAAGGTAGCAGGTGGGGTTCTCTGTGCACAGGTGTGACGATTCATTTGGCGCCTGCGGGAATTTTGGCATCAGCGGGAAATTTGGACAGCAGGTCATTAATATCGGTAGGAGTCCTAGCTGGCCGCAAGGCGGGAACTTGAAGCCAAAGCAGTGAAAACAGGAATTTCTAGGTTTTCTTCTTCATTCCCCCCTTTTGATGCTGTATAATGTATTATGGAGCATCAACTTCCAGAGGGTGAAATGGCTAATATCCTTACATGGCAACGATGGACAACGATGGACAAAACCAGGGTCAGGGCCAGAGTCCGGCAGGGGCACCCGGCACTCATCTACTAGTTGTCCCCTTGGGCTTATGTGGAGCACAGGCTGGTCAGCCTCCAGTCCTGTGACTTGAGAGGGCTGCAGTCTTTCTTCCTGAGAATCGCTCTGAGTACATGTGTGGAGCCCCCAGGCAGAGGCAGCAGGGGCCTGTGCTGCTGTGATTCTGGAATGGTTGATCCATGCAGTGCCTTGCAACTTGAACAGTGCTCAAGGTTAAGGGACCTGTCTTATTGACTGAAAGGGCTCCCATTTTTCATTTTGGACCCAAATGGAACCCCCAGGTTGGAAGAGGTGAACTGGCCTTCCTACAGGACTGGACAACTTTTAAGTACAACATGTTGTTTTTCTAAGGGCAGCTCCTAAGGCTTAGAGCTCTTCACTGAGACCTTTCAGCCCTAGGACAGTGGGTTCGCCCCTGAATTGTCTTACTACGGGCTGGTGGGGGTGGTGGCCTCCTAAACATGACTGCAAAACATTATTTTAAATTTTGTTCCAAAACATTATTTTAAACATGATTTCAAAAGGAGGCTATTTGCTGTGTCCCAGGGTGCAGAGTCTGGAGAAGAATGAAAGGTGGGACTTTGGGTCCCACAACTTTCCCATTGTAGCCTTCAGGGGTCTGGTTCAGGAGCTCAACTTTCCCAAAGTTCTCAGGGTGGTAGGCTGCCTGCAAGTTCCACTTTTTCCTTAAGAGGGTGCTTAGTTGTTGGACCACTTGTGTACAAATGACAGTGCAGTGTCACTTTCTGTAGTCAGAGACATTCCCTACCGTGGGATGATTGCATGGAAGACATGTTGGGTCACATCTGGGGCTTCTCTATGAGGGTGGGTCTGGCTCTACCCATCCGGAGAAAGTGCAGACTATTATCAGCAGGTAACCATATGCTTCAGATTTGGATATGCCAGTGAAGTCTACCTGAATGTCTGGCAGACCTAGGGCAGGGGTCTCGGTGAGAACACATTTCATCTTGGTGAAGGCTTGATCTTGAGCCTGTATCCATTCAAAAGTGGTCCTGTCTGGCCCCATCAAGGCAGCATACACAGGTTTTGCCTTTTGTGCAAAGCCCAGTGTCCGGATGTAGCAAAACCCAGAAACTTTGGAGTTGCTTCCTGGCAGAGGGATAGAGCAGATGACCTGTTTCCTTTTGGGTCCCAAAGTGCGGCATCCCTCTGCAAGGTTAAACCCCAGGTATCGAACACATTGCTGGCCTATTTGTGCATTTTTCTATGGTACCTTGTCCAAGCGCCGAAGGAGCACATGCATTCCCACTGTTTCCCGGGTCTCGCTCTCAAGGAGCAAGTCATTCACATATTGGAGGAGAAAGCAGTTTAGCTTATCTCTAGGGAAGCTGGCCAAGTCTGATTTTAAGTCCTCTCCGAACAAGGTGGGCATATTTTGTACCTCTAGGGTAAGAGGGTCCAGGTCATTTGAAAATTAGATCCAGAGGTTGGGTCATACCATTCAAAGGCAGGGCTGGGCTGGCTGATGGGCGCTAGGCTTAGGCAGAAAAGGGCGCCTTTCTGCTGCAGCCAGGTCAACCAGGCGGCCTGGGGTGGAAAGAGCTTCAACGGTGTGTGTATGTGACTTCGGGACCTTATGGTGAGGATGACCTGCAGGATGACTACAGCGTTGTTGAAGAGCTTTCCTGGGGCAGTACCCTAATGCACCCCACCCCTTCCTCTTGGGGAGGAGGGGAGTGTCCCAGGCAGACTGGCATTCTTGAAGTGTCTCAGCCTCTTAAAGCCTAACATGTGCTCTTGAATCCCCATAAGGGCCTCTCTGGAGAAATGGCACCCTGACCCTGACGGGTTGGGCTCCTGGCTTAAGTTCCATCACAATTGGCGCCTGGGTGACTGCAAGTTCCAGGGCTGAGTGCTTGGCCCAGCCAGTGAGGAGCTCTTCTGGGTTCTCATGGCTGTTGGGATGGCTTGAGTGGAGTCTCCACTCTGCCTGAAAGCCTGTAAGGGCTGTGACCACGTGCTTTGTGTCGGTCAGGAATAGCAGAGTGGAGTCCACTGGCACAAAACTGATCCTTGCTCCCAGTGTGCAAAGTTTGGATCTTAACCCAGAAGGGGCGCAGCGCCGTCAGAAATGTAGAGAAACGTGTACACTACTTTGTTCCCCCCAGCCGGAAGGTCTGGGGCTGAAATAAGGCTGTGTGGCCGTTTGCCCGGTAGCTTTGGTGAGAGTGACACTGTCCTTGCGGAGAGGGGCTCCTGGGTGCTGATGCGATTTGGGCTTCACGGAGCGGCTTACAGTCATCTCCGCACTCGTTGCTCTTCTTGGTTTACTGTGGTTGGTTTAGACACGTTCATGGGGTTTCAACCTGTGAGGAGGACACTCTGTAAAAGGACTGCCCGGTATTGTGCTGAGCAGCCTGCCCCTCCGGAGTACCAAAGTCCTTGTCAGCTGGGACTCTGGGAAGGCTTGGGCCTCCCACTATGTGGGATGGAGAGGGGTTCTGGGGACAAGTGTTTGTAGGTACTTTTGTGCTTCAGGGCAATACACTTTCTCTCTTCTCAATTGAAGGTGGGATGAGAAGCTGGGACTGGATCACCTAATCTCACCATGGCCTGGGGCTTCTCTGCATAAGGGGGGTGCTATTTTTCCAGTGGAGGGGTCAGAGGTGGTAAAGGACAGGTAATAAAAGGTGGGCTGCCTGGGTGTCATTGCCTCATCAGGTTGCACAGTGGGAGGTTGCTGGGCTTTTTGGACTGGGAATTGTCCAGCGAATTGAAGCTGATGACTGGACTCAGTAGATGAGGGAAGATGGCTCTCAACCGGACCAGAAACAGCCGGGTTGGCTGGAGCGGTCAGGTCAGCTGCCAGAGTTGGTGCTGGGAGCGTTGAGGGAGACTGAGTGCGGTGGTGTGTCCAGGAGACTGGCTGCTGCAGCCTATGGTGGAGCAGGAAGGGCTCTTCCACAGAGGTAGTTTGGTGGACTTTTTGCTGAGTTTGACTTCTTTTTTGAGTGACAAAATCGTACTCTGCCCCTGACTAGTGCAATGATACCAGGCCTGTGGAGGCAAGGAACGAGCGATAGTTAACTGAGAATCTGTATAGAGGAACTGGTCAGGGCTTCCTGTGATCACATTCCAAAATGCCTGAACTGTAAGGGGGTTCAGCGTGCCATCTGGGAGCCCAAAACTCCAAAGGATGGCCATTTAACCTGGCACAGCATGTGGAGTTGTTCTGATTTTAGTTTTACACAATAGTCCTAAGGAATTTTTCTAGATTTCGGATCATACAGTCTAACACCGTGGACTGTGACTGGCATATGGGGAACCCTTGAATGGTGGTGGGACAGGCAAGGGAAGTGGGTGGCCCTGGATGAAGACACATAGACATCCACCTGACCGCGTCCTTTTTCGAGAGCTTTAGGTCCATCCTGGCTAAGAAGCTCCCGTATCAATCCTGGGCCTGGTCAGCCTCCAGAGGGGGCTTCTCTATGAGTTCGCCCGTTTGTTCACCTCTCCACACCTGCGGCACAAGCGGCCAGCATGGTGGAGATTCCTGGCCAATGCACCAATGTTACAGCAGCTTTCTGGTGTGAGAGTGAAAAGGGGATGCCCTCAGAGAGAATGAAAGAGGATTTATTTAGCTGGCAACCCAGCCAAGTTCCAGTAGAAAGATCCGGGCCCTGAGCAAGGAGTGAGAGCAGCTTTTAAAGGTAGCAAGCAGAAGGCGGGGTTATCTGTGCACAGGCTTGGCAATTGGTACGGCGGGAATTTTGAACCGAGGGTCGTTAATGTCAGTGGGAAGATGGACTTTGGGCCTCTATTTAAATCTTAACTCAGTACAAGGACTGTTTGTTCTAATAATGTGGCACTATATGATATTCACCTTCCCGACACAATCGCTGAAGACAAAGTGGGTGCATAAGCAAATGTAGTGAAGAAAGCTGATGGTTCCCACTATTGAATGATAATAGTCTGGGGTCTTAAAAGCTTGAAGTTAAGCAAGCGGCCACGTAGCAGGGAATCAACTAAGGCCACCTGGAAGAAGCACACCAGCCTGTGTGATCATGAGGTGTCTACTGGAAGAGGTATCAGAAGTTCAAAAACAGTCAAATTGATGGAAAGGAGTGGAAACTACCTGTAAGATAACTGAACAAATTCTCACAGAAAGACCACATGGATAACCATTCCATAGCAAAGAAGAAGCTTCCACATGGATGAAATCGCACATAAATGATAAACCTAAGGAGCAGTAAAACACTGGTGAAACTTATAGCTACCCTCAATTCTTTAATATTTCCTCCCCTTATTATTATGGTCTTTGTTTTACCTCATTAACCTTGTTAGACCTGCATGTGTTCATTTGCATAATTAAGAGTGCTCATTGTATATTGAGAACCCTTCAGAAATAGTAATGGGAGTAAGGATTCCCTGAGGATACAGGAAGAGAGAGAGGGCGAAGGGGTTGCTGACAGCAAAGGTGACTATATAAGCCCACTCGAGGGGAACAAATGACAGAATTGCAAGTTAAATTTTGCATGGGATTGTGTAAGAGATGGCAAATAACAATAATAACAATAATCTATAATATAAAAACAAGGATTCCTGTGGGGGGGGGTAAGGTGGAGGGAGGGAAGGAGTAAAGGGGAGCTGATATCAAGGAGTTCAAGAAGAAAGAAAATATCGAAACTGATGGTGGTAACAGTAATATAATTACACTTGATCTAATTGAAATATGGATTGTTACAATATCTGTAAGAGCTCCTGATAAAATAATTAACTAAAATATATAGGTATATTGGCAGGAGCCCTAGGTAAAGGGAAGGGTTGGTGCAGGTGGGAATTCTAAGAAAGAGCAGGTAAAACAGGAATTTCTAGTGTTTCTTTGTCATTATAACCTCATAGAACCATGTATGTATATGTGGACAGATATTGTCTGAATGGTTATTATGTAGCACATGGCTATTCTCAGAGTAAAGCTGTAGCCAACCCTAGATTTCATTATTCATGGTGTTCTTGGCCCATTGAGATATATATATATATATATATATATATATATATATATATATATATATACACATATACATATACATATATATTTAATGTTTTATTAGGGGCTCATACAACTCTTATCACAATCCATACATACATTAATTATGTAAAGCACATCTGTATATTCATTGCCCTCATCGTTTTCTTTTTCTTCCTCCAATTATTTTATTGGGGGCTCATACAACTCTTATCACAATCTATATATACATCCATGTATCAAGCACATTTGTACATTTGTTGCCATCATCATTCTCAAAACGTTTGCTTTCTACTTGAGCCCTTGGTATCAGCTCCTCATTTTCCCCCCAATCATTTTATTAGGTGTTCATACAACTCCTATCACAATCCATACATACATCAATTTTGTAAAGCACATTTGTACATTTGTTGCCATCATTCTCAAAACACTTGCTCTCCACCCAAGCCCCTGGCATCAGGTCCTCATTTTCCCCCTCCCTCCACACTCCCTCCAACCTCATGAACCCTTGATAATTTATAAATTATTATTCTGTCATATCTTGGTCTGTCCCATGTCCCCCCTCCCCCACTTTTCTGTTGTATGTCCCCCAGGGAGGAGGTCACATGTAGATCCTTGAAATAGGTTCCCCCTTTCCAACCCACCCTCCCTATGGCCTCCCATTATCTCCACTCACATCACTGGTTCTGAGGGGATCATCCGCCCTGGCTTCCCTGTGTTTCCAGTTCCCATCTGTACCAGTGTACATCCTCTGGTCTAGTCAGACTTGCAAGGTAGGATTTGGATCATGACAGGGGGCGAGGGGGAGGAAGCATTTAGGAACTAGAGGAAAGTTATATTTTTCATCATTGCTACATCGCACCTTCACTGTCTCGTCTTCTACCCAAGACCCTTCTGTAAGGGGATGTCCAGTGGCCTATAAATGGGCTTTGGGTCTCCACCCCACACTCATTCACTATGGTAAGATTTTTTGTTCTGATGATACCTGATACCTGATCCCTTGACACCTTGTGATTGCACAGGCTGGTGTGCTTCTTCCATGTGGGCTTTGTTGCTTCTGAGCTAGATGGCCGCTTATTTATCTTCAAGCCTTTAGAACCCCAGACGCTATATCTTTTGATAGCCGGGCACCATCAGCTTTCCTTGCCACATTTGCTTATGCACCCATTTGTCTTCAGCAGTTGTGTCATAGAATGCCAATTTAATAGAAGAAAGTGTTCTTGCATTGAGGGAGTACTTCAGTGGAGGTCCAATGTCCCTCTGCTACCTTAATATTAACCTTATGAATATAAGCACATAGATCTATTTCCCCATCCTCATATATAAAAATATTTGCATTGCCCATTGATATTTTTGTTCATACTGAATCTAATTATTTCTAACTTGATTGCCTATGACTGGCTCTTCTTCCTGTAACATCATGCACACTCAGTTGTTCACAGTGAAACACAGGACTTCCTTTCAATGTTAAAGGGAATTGCTCCTTAGTCCAGAACAACATTGATCAATGAGTTTCACATCCTGCTGATTCTCCAATACTTGATTTTTAATCCACATTCCAGTGAAGTTTTAGAAATAGTTTTTGCTAAATCCAAAAGGCCATCCACTTTGTCTTAACAGGAGTTGCAAATCGGTATCCGTCCATGTTTGTGCATTTCCAGTCCGTTTTCTACCCAAAGTGGTTTCCTTTGCACTGCAGCCCAGCGTCATGTCCACTGACACTATCCAGAATGGCTTCTGAAGTCATCTTTCAGTGGTTTGTCTCCAGGAAACTTCACGGCACACTGAAGTCATTCTAGCCAATCTTGCTTTTCTTTCTGTTAAGTCAGCAAGATAGCACCAAATCAAGGCAAGAAAGGTGCTTCCCCCCTCGCCCCATCAATAAGTAACAATGCTAATTCTTTTTGGTTTCCTGGGCATTTCAACCTCACATTTTCTGACCAAGGATGTTTAGACGGGATCAATATGATGCAAAAAACAAAACAAAACTCTTCAAAATAAAACACACACACACAACACTGTTTAGATAGATCTGGCCATCTTTGTTTCCTATGAGGTTGCGTGTAGGGAACAGTAACAAAACACATGCACTGAATTGTCAGATTCAATCACACAGAATCATTGATGAGCACTACCTTATAGAACTTCACAGTGCATGCGTAGCTTCTCATCAGTCAATGTTTGCTGAGCATATAAAACCTGTTACAGGACACGACTAGTACTACACATAGATGCACAAATGAAATAAAGAGATATAGGTTAAAATCAATAGAAAGGCATAAATAATGCTATTGGGGCTGAAGAGGGGAACACATTTTAGAACTAGATTCTAGTCCCTAGATTCTAGGGTCTAGAAGGCTTCATGGCGCACTGGGCCTTGGAGGATGGATAACCATTCTATAGTGAGGAAGAATCCCCATGTGGATGAAATAGCACATGCAAAAGCCTGTAAGTCAAAAAATTAATGAAAGACCTGGAACCATTTGTCCTGGGTAAAGTGCATGGCCTTAGGGTCAACAAAATTTGGGTATACCAGCAGCTTCATGCACAATGATGTAGAAATAAGAAGCAGTTGATTTGTTTAACCAAGATTTACCTCTGTACCCAGGCCATCTAGGGACTGCTAGTTTGATGAAGCAGATGACCTTTTTAAAGAACAGCTTATTCAGTAGAACCCAATCCATCCATACGATCTTACCCTAAGATGTACTGGGCATATATTTTCTCTGTGTTGAACAGGGAGTGTTGGGGCCTGGTGTAGAACCTTGTTATCTTGGGCCCACAGCACGTGGCTTTCAAAAAAAAAATGTGGATACACCTTTGGTGATACAAACACCACCAGCTTCCATAATCACAGGAGTTTCGAGTTGGAAGACATTTGCAGACTGCCAGGTCTCTATGAGGAAACTGGACTTCAGACTGGGGAAGCTTCTTGACTAAGACTGCCTGCCAAGTGGAGGGAGAGCTGCATGATGAGAGTTGAAATTTCAATTTTGTCACTATCCCTACGAAGAAAGAAGAATGCTCTGGGTGGCACCACGCCATTTTATTTAAACTTTGAAGGTGATATATTACATCTATAACACCTTTTCTCTCTAAATATGCTTACCTTAACCTAATATGAATATTAGTTTTCAAATTCTGCACTAATCCTTCAAATAGGACCATTAGGAGTTGACAGTAAACATAACAGGATTTTATTGGAGGAAAGGGTAGATGCCAACATTGTTGTTTTTATTGTTGGTTGCTGTCAAGTAGACTGACTCAGGGAGAACAGCATGTAACATTCACTGAGTATTATCTGTATTGGGGGGTATGAGATAAGTATTACTATTCATCAACTCATTTAATCCTGATAACAACACTCCGAAGTAGATACTGCCACACCAAATTTATATTTGATGAAACAAGGCACATTTAAATAACTCGAACAACTTCCCATAGCTAGTGAGCACAGGAATTCAGATTTGAATCTAGGTAATGTGCGCCGACAACACATACTTCCACAGCTAGGCTCAGTACAATGGAAATGATAACGGTACAGCTTTCCTAGCATTGTTAGGATCATTTCCTGAGCCACTACTGGTAGAGTGCTTGACACAATATCTAGCACATGATAAATACTCAGTTAATTGTTTTTCAAAATTATTATTGAAAGATTACTTATCCAGAGTGGCAGATGGACAGGTTGACTAAGTAGTAGAATGCTTAATTTAGTCACATATAATGCCAGGTGGATAATCTTGTCTTTACAGTAATCATGTCACCTTTTGTTGTTATCTAGTTTAGTTTTGTTTCAGAATCCTCGACTTGGTTGCATGGCTTCCACAGGTTATTAAAATATGAGTTCTGTGGTGAGCATGTGTGGGGTAAGGTGCCAGCCCCCCCTAATCATGGGTTCGATATGCACAAATGTATGGTACAGGTATATAAATATTAAAGTCCTTGAAAGCATGAGAGATAGAGGAGAGATTGAAATAATAGAGTCAGACACATTTCATGGTAGCATGCTCACCTCAGCCCCGCTTGGTGGTCCACATGGAGAGAGAGACCGGAGGGCAGAAGAGAGGGGGAGGGCAAGGAGGACAAGGGGAAAGGAAACAGGGGAGAGAGGACGGGAGAGGAAGGGAAGCCAACCAGAGGCCAAGGGAGGGGAACTCGAGAAAGAGCTCTGTTTTGCTAACCCAGGCCTATATACCTTTGGGGGTGCATGCAAGCCCACTAATTACAGGTAAAGACATACATCATAGGAAGGGGTTGAACTATATGTAATACGGCAATGAGAGGGGAGACAATCTAGAGATATACTAGCAATAGGAAGAGGAGAGATTGGGGGTATACATGTGACACGATGGGCGGATCCTAGATTCAGGATGGCAGCCTAACTTTGGATGTCACTGAGCAGGTTTGACCTGTTCTCTGGATCTCCATAGAAACCATTATCAGTAGAGTGTGAACCCCACATACAGGAATCAAGCTAATGGTCACAAGCCTTTAGGGAGAAGTAGTCCATTGTCCTTAACAACAGGGAGCAGGCCTACCTGTGGTCTGGCAACTGCCTGCCTTCAGTGAGGTAGCTTGACAATCATTTATCATTAGCTGCAAGCAGCATCCTAAGTCTAACATATTTGTGGGAGAAGACTTGGGAGAAATCTCTGTTTCCCACAAACATGCACAAATTCAAAGCAAGCATGGCTGAGTCCTTTCATTATTGGGGTTTGAAGAAAACCTATGTGCAGGGAACTTGAAATTTTACACATTCAACCAAAGGCAAAGTACTTCACGTCACTACAACAGAGGCATTTTTGAAATGGAAGGTATTTTCCCTCTACACTATGGGAATCTCACTTGATGAAAAGAAAACGTTATATGTTGAAACACTGAGGTTTTCCATAATCAGCAAACACTAGGTTTTAATACTTCTCTCCTCTGCCTTTATTTTTCCCCCTGATGTCTTTATTTCTAAAACATAATGCTCCTGGGATATGTATGACCTCTAGCAGGAGAATGCTTTTTATCATTTAAATATTCAAAATTTTGAGGAGGCCACAGTTGAGAGAAGCATTCTTTTCTGAGGGACATCCGATTAAGAACAAATTGAAAGCTTTATTCCCTTAAAAAAAGGGGAATGGATACTAATATTTTTTTCACCTTCCATTATATGTCCTGTACTTTATATATGTTGTCATATTTTAAATCTTTTAGGACAGGAATTAAAGGAAATAAGCTGAATTATAAAATATTGTGTTTTTTTCAGCCTTCTTTCCTTCTTTTTTTGGGGGGTGTTCTCATAAAGATTTAAAAACATTCATTAAAAACTATTTATTTGTTTTTCATTAAAAGATCATTTTATTGGGGCCTCATAGCTCTTACAACAATCAACACATCAATCGTATCAAGCATATTTGTACATATGTTGCCATCCTTATTTTCTAAACATTTACTTTCTATTTGAGACCTTGGTATCAGCTTCCCCATCCTTGCTGTTGACTCGTGGAGCTGTCTCTATTGTGCAGGATCCAGATGGCCCAAAGTAACCAGAAAGCCAGGTGCACTATACCAGGCTTTTTACCCTCGGTACTCTTGATATGTGGGGCAGGATAGTTCTTTGAGGAGAAGAATCTGGGCGGTGAAAATAGTAATTGCATCCAGCAGCTAACTGAAAGGTTAGAGGTTTGAATCCACCCAGAAGTGGCTTAGAAGACAAGCCAGGCAATCTCCTTTTGAAAAATTAGTCATTGAAAATCCAGTGAAACACAGCTACTTTGGCACAAGGGAGATTGACACACTTTGACACTACTCTGAGTTTGCCATGAGTCGTAAGTGGCAGGAAAGTAGGGGTTGTCCTGGACAGCTTTGTAGGATGAGAAGCAGCATCCTGAGCCCCTAGTTGAGTCACAGCTCTGCATGTTGAAAGGCTGAGTTGGAGAGGGGCAGGCATGGGGACCAGGTACTGGACTACAGGGATATTAAATCTCAGTGTTGAACATCTTGAAGGTTGAAAAGAGAAAAGGGGATTTTTCAATTTTTCATTCTTGGAATGACTATTACTCTTCATAACAGAGAATGAGAGAAGCCCCCAAAGGGTCTTGAAGAAGTATCGTTATAAATGAGTTCCCCTCTTTCTAATTTTCTTGAAAAATTGAATCAAGATTTAAGTTACTCTGAATTGTTTTCCTGTTACTCTGAATGCTGTTTTCTCCAAGGTGGTCTTGTGTTGAAACTGGACTGTGAGGTAGTGATGTGTGCAGGTTTTATAGATGATAGGTTACACTTATAATAGTCTGTTGAATTAGAATCCCCACCATTTTTGAAGACATGACCTTGACCTCTCAGAAAGTACAAATTGCGCACTGCACCATTCTCTTCTCTCTTCTTTCTTAGCAGGGCCCAGATTTCATTTTTGGGCTTTAAAAGACTTGTAAAGGGAACCTTTTCTTTTTTTAAGTGCTACCATACCTTACGCTCAGAGATAGCGTCAGACCCTCCTGTGTTTTAGGCAGGTCTATCTGCAAGGCTCTTATTGTTGGCATAACAAATTACCACAGATGTCATGGCGTAACATAGCACACTTGCATTATCACACATTCCAGGGGGTCAGACATATCTAGTATCAGTGGGGAAAATATAGATGTCAGCAGAGCTGACACCTTCTGGAGGTTCTAGGGAAAAATCTATTTTCTTTCATTTCCCACCTTCCTGTGGCACAGTGGGCTATCAATTAGACTCCAAATGTAAAGGTCGGTAGTTTAAACCCTCCAGCCACTTCAAGAGAGAGGTGAGGCTGATCAGCTTTTTACAAGTCCAGGAAATTTGAAGGAACAATTCTACTCTGTCCTATAGGGTGACAGTTAATCACACTGACAGTGGGTTGGGTTGAGAAGTGATTGCACATTTACCCAGCCTGAAGGCCTCACACAACTAAGACCTCTTTTCCTGTGTCTTTTTCTGACCTGCCTGCCTCCTTCTAAATAAGGACCCTAACTGGAAACACAGGGAATCTAGGACAGATGATCCCTCCAGGACCAGTGGTGAGAGTGGAGATACAGGGAGGGTGGAGGGAAGGTGGGGTAGAAAGGGGGAACCGATCTCAAGGGTCTACATAGAACCTCCTCCCTGGGGAATAGACAACAGAAAAGTGGGTGAAGGAAGACATCGGACAGTGTAAGACATGAGAAAATAATAATAATTGATAAATGATCAAGGGTTCCTGGGGGAGGAGTGATGGGGAGGGAGGGGAAAATGAGGAGCTGATATCAAGGACTCAAGTGTTTTATTTTCAAACATTTGTTTTCATCAAACAAATGTTTGATGGAAACAAATGTACAAATGCACTTGACACAATGGATGTATGGATTGTGATAAGAGTTGTACAAGCCCCAATAAAATGAGTTAAAATAAATAAATAAATAGCTAGCTAGCTAGCTAGATAAAAAAGGATCCTTGTGATTATATTGGTATCAGCCTGGATAATCCTTCTCAAGAATTTTAATTGATTTTTTTTTCTTTGACATGCTACTAAGTCAAGGGCACTTTTTCATTACCATACAAGCTTGCCCTCTTGGTATTTGGTCATCTTTGGTCACTCCATAAGAAGGGCTATTCTGACCCCTAGAAATCTCCAGTGACAGTGTGTCTGAAGAGTCCCTTTCCACCACGCGTCTCCGCAGGAAGCCTTCAGCAGAGAAACCACTTACCCTGTGAGGAGGAGGAGAAGGAGGAGGAGGAGGATTGCCTGCGTTTTCTCCTTGCTCTGCCCACTTCCCCTCCTGACTTTGCTTACCTTCCTCTGGGGACTTCAAAGACGTAGGCAGAATCCTAACATGAAATGCAGAAACAGAAGGCTGTGCCAAGGCCGAAAGGGATCCTCCTGGCATCCCTTGCTGGCAATCCTTGCTCTGGCCTGGCTGAAGCCTATTGGGCCTAAATCCTAAGCAGGTGCCACAGATTCAGTAGATGATCTGTAGGTGTTTGGTTTTCAATGGGAAAAGCCCTCAACAAAAGAAGTTGTGTTACCTGCAACATTGGAGATATTTACCTTTCTCTTAAAAACCTTGAAACCTGGAGGCAGAGTGGTTTACATATTGGGCTGCTAACCTTAGGGTCAACTGTTCAAATCCACTAGCTCCTCTGTGGGAGAAAGATGAGGCTGTCTATTCCTGTGGAGATTTACATCCTCAGAAATCCAAAGTGGCAGTTCTGCCCGGCAAAAAAAAAAAAAAAAAGAACTTTAATTGAATCACACCTGAAAAGTTCCCTTTCCTTTGTGAAGTAATATATTAGTAGATTATGGGCATTAGGACATGAATATTTTAGGGGGAAGGTGGTGGCTTCCCTTTTTTTTTTAACCTACGACAGCAAGGTGTTAGAAGGTGCATGATGGATGGCTGGATTCTGGAAGCTTGAAGGGGGCTTCAAAAATCGACTATAGGGCCACTATGCATCAGTATTGATTCAATGACGAGTATAGTACTCAAAAATTTGTGGAAAAGTACGAGAAAAAGTTAATGGAAATTTTCTATGACTTTTAAAAAGCCCACTCCTATATTTAAATGGTTCCTCTTTGATTTGATCTTTTTAAAAAATAATTTTGGGGAGCCCTTACAGTTGTTATAACAACCCATAATTCAATTAGATCAAACATAATTGTACACTTGCTGCCATCATCAGTTTTAAAACATTTTATTTCTTTGTTGATCATAAAGATGGTGTAGGACTGAGAAATATTTCATTTTGTGATAAATACAGGATCCCTGAGTCAAAGCCAACTCAATAACAACTAACAACAATGATGTAAATAATAGTATTTTTTAGATGGTGGGATTTATGGTGATTAAAGTAAGCCTTTATCTTTCTACACTGTTGTATTATTTATCATGAACACCTATATTTTTATGAACACCATAGGGCGATTTAAATCCACCGTTCATTCTAACAAGCAAACAAAGACTATGGAGTCATGCGTGTCACACTCTTAATGCTAATTAAGGCTGAAGAAGAAGTGATGCATTTGAATGGTGGTGCTGGAAAAGAATATTGAAAGTACCATTCACTGCTGAAAGGAGAAACCCCTCTGTCCTGAAAGAGGAATGGCCAGCGTGATTCTTAGAGTCAAACATGGCAGGACTTTATCTTCCAGACTTTGGATAGGTTGTTAGGAAATGCCAGTTCCTACAAAGGACACCGTGCTTGGTAAAGTGGAGGGTAAAAAGAGGAAGGCCCTCAGGGGATGGATTGACCCCATGGCTGCGACAACGGGCTGAGGCATAGGAACAATTGCAAGGATGGCACTGGACCGGGCAGCGTTTCTTTCTGTTGTGCACAGGGTCGACTCTAGGGCTCTCGACAATATAAACAATTATGGGGAGATTTTGTTTAATTGTTATTTGACTTTTTGCTCCTTTTTGAGTATTCTAATTGTCATTTAAAAAATACTTTTTATTGTAACTTAGGTGGGAGTTTACATTTCAGATCGTCAACTTTGTATTCAACAGTTTAAACCACTAGTCACCTCCACCCCATGTTAACACCTGCCTACTACCTAGTCTAATGTTTTATCTTTCCTCCATTGCCCTCTGCCCCCAGAGCCCTGGCAATTTCCAGTCTGTCCCCTTTGGTAGGAAAGTCCTTATCTTGTTGTACTTTTCCCTTCCTTTAATAGTGGCCTCATATAATATTTGTCCTTTTAGGATCGGTGAAGTAGTTACCTTATTGTGCCAACCTGGCCAATAAACACATGTGCTGCTAATTGAAGGGGTGAAGGGATAAATGACGCAGTGAGCCTCACCTTTCGAGTTCTCGGGTCTCTTGCTTCATGATGGTCAGACAAGGGTGTGGCTGCCTTAGCCAGTTCCCTGCTTTAGCTGGCAAGGCTCACTTCCTGCAAGACATCCCCAAGGAGAAGCCACATGGACCTACCCCGATGCAGCCCTGGATGCTGGAGCAGCCATGCGGAGACCCCTGCCAGTGCTGAGATGCTTACACGTTCACTGATTCGGCTTTCCTCCTGCAGTCAGCGTCATAGTGTGCGTTTTGTGAGATGGAGGAGGACTTTGTGGATTGGTGTCGAACATATGGGTTAATGTTGGACTTGTGGGCTTGGGCAGCACTGGGTTGAGATGTTTTCTTGATGTGCACTTAACTTTGATATAAAACTCTGTCTTATACTTGAGTTCCTGTGGATTTGTTTCTCTAAAGTACCCAGACTAATACAATTGGCTAACTTCATTCAGTATAATATTCTTCACCTTCCATCCAAGCCATGAGGTACTTTGTAGTTTCCTTATTTTATTTTTCAGTGATGCATAGTATTCCATTGTACATCCAAGTTTCCTTGTCTATTCTTCTAATTAAGGACATTTGTTGCTTCTATTTTCTCTCTGTTGTGACTAGTATTGTGATGAAAATGGGTGAGTATATGTCTATTCATGCTGTGTCTTTTACTTATTTAGGTGTACACCCAGCAGAGGGATCGCTAGAATGTGAGGAAATTCTAGCCCCACTCTTTTGAGGTAGTGCCCTGTCATTTCCACAGAGGTTGTATGTATTTACAGCCCCACCAATAGTGTATGAGTGTTGCAGACTCTCCCCAGTCTCTCCAGCATTTGTTATTATTAATTTTAACTTGACTATTGTTGTTGGTATATGGTGATATCTCATGACTGCTTTGATTTGTATCTCCTGGATCATGAGGATATGTTTCATATGTTTCCTGGAAATTTGCATGTCTTCTTTGGTGAACTCTTCTAATTATTTAAAAAAATGTAAAGTCCTTAAAACATAGACAGAAAAACATTAATAAAGACCCTTAAAACATATCATCCTGACATGACAAAACTGTTAGGGATTATAGCTGATAGGGGTGTTAATTGATAACTCGATTCTTGTCCTTGAATTAATTCTGATATGTAATATAGCTTTATTTTTCAAAAATTCAAGTGAAACACAGTTCTTCCTGGATTTTAACAACTGACTCTTACATCTGTCCATCAAAATGCCAAGACTGCAGAGGAGGGCATTGTCTGTGCCTTTGCTCAAGAACATGTTCCATTTCCAGGAATTCTCCACCTACCACCAAAATGCCCAGAGATGGAACATCTGCTGTGTGCAGGGCACAAATGGAAGTCATTGCTCAGGGAGCTGGATCTGAAATTTCTGTGAAACAAGATGCCAATAATCCCACCGCAAAGGGAGAGGCTTTGTGGTAAATGTCTACATTAAAAAAAAATTATTCTATTTACTCATTGCTTTTTGAGTTCCTGGGAATTATAAATGTTGATTCCTGATGATCACTAATGTGCTTCTTAAGACATATTTTACTCTCAAGAAATAGGAGCTAAGTTAAATTAAGCTTTATTGTAGAACAATGACACGGTTTTACAGGATGCAAAAAACAGAGTTAGGCATGCATTTTTAAGACAAAATTGTACTATTGATGAGACGTGGCTCGGAGCAAAAATTCTGAAGTCAGATTGCCTGGGTTTGGATCTTTGCTCTGACACTACTCTCTGATCATGGATAATCTATGTAAATACTTAAGAGTACTCATCTGTAAAATACTACAGAAACAGCCATGTCATTATAGGTACTTGTGAACACAAGCTGCCTACTGAGCACTCAATATTTGTTAGTTCTCTGCAGTTTTAAAAAATTATTACTACATTGTGTCACTTAGACTAGATTTCTTAACATTCCATTCCACGTGGTAGACATATCTATTCTAATGTTTTATATGTTTCTGCTCCATCCACAGGGGACGAATGAAGTTAACGTTCTCTTGATTCCAAATTCAAATTCCCGGAGAATAGTTTGCTTGGCTCAGTGGAATAGCTATCCAATTAATTGAAGACCCATTGGCTAACGATGGGTGCCAGGGACCCAATGTTGTAACCATGCGGATGAAGTAAAGGGGGGAGTGGACACTGGCGAGACAAACTGAGAAATGGCAACATCTCAAGACAGTCTCTAAATGTGCTACTTGTATGAGGTTAAGGGAAAATAATGCCACTAGGGTTCCAATTCATACATGCACAGGCTTATTCCAAGCAAGACATGTTTAAATTGGATTCCAAACGGCTGGATGTGTACAGGCTCTCTCAGTGTTACACTTGTACTAGTGTACTGAGAGGGTCTTCAGAAAAGGTCCTGGCAAAGCCACGGCTTCTAACAGAATCTGCTGGGCCAGTTAAACTCAGGCAGAAAGGTCCCCTCAGAAAGTTGCAATGACTGTTTTGGGGGATTCTAAAGGAAGAATCTTGAGAGATTTTCTCCAAGGGCACAGGATGATCATGAGACCTATAGTGGACATTTTAAAAGAAAATTGAAAACTGAATTGGTGAGAAAAAGGCCAGGAAAGCTGCCCAAAAGAATTTTTTTCCCATCACGACAATGTACCTGCTCATTCTTTAAGAGTAGCAAGGCCTGTCGTGTGAGAATTTCATTGGGAAACCTTGCCCCATCCATTCTCCAGTCCTGATCTTACCCGATGCAGGTGTTCTCCACTCTCTCCCCCTCCTCTGCAGGCGCCTGCAGCCTCTGTGGGTGGTCGGATGACAGCTGAGATCACCGCTCTTCTTTTCTCCTGCACGCCGGCAGCCTCTGTGCTGTCCTCGCTGGACTGGGCGAGAACCTGCCCGCTTCTGTGCGCTGCTACCTGGTGCACACCGCATCCTTGTCAGATGAGTGTCAGATGTGGCTGCTCTTCGTCTCCCGCTCCTCCAGGGCTGTGACCGATGACGTAGACTTTGCAGTCTTGCTGTGCTTAGTCATTCCCCCTTGCTCCGCCCAAGCATTGCTGAATACAAGTACCTGTACATCTGGTCCTGGATAGACGGTGTGTTCCTCTACAGTACTTAGTCTGCTACATTTTATGTTTTATTTTCTTAGTAACCCCTAGCTGGACCCAGTGCTGACTATGCTTGCATAGAGCAGCCTGTGTCAGTGTACACACTGTGTCAGTGCACGCACTGTGTCAGTGCAAGTGTTGTGTTAGCCCTTCCCATACACACACGGTAATGCTGCGTATGCAGTAACGCAGCACATGCAACAACACAGTGCGTACACAATGCAGCGTGTATAGTATGAGTGAGCCCTGACACAGACTGCTCTATGCAAACAGTCATGTCATCACATTCTAGAATATCATCAGCCTGCTTAGGCCTCAAACTAGACAAGCTATGTTGTGTACCTGAGGTAAGGCAGCGTATGTGGTAATGAAGCACATGCAGTAACACAGCATATATAGTTATTGTTGATACCATATTGGTTTTGCTGACACTCTTTTCTACTCACAGAGCTACCTTACTGTTTTTCTTTGAAATAAATATTCCAAAACCTTTAACCTACTGACGCCTCAATTAATGTAATTTTATTGGTATCTATTTTTAGTTTGAAATTTACCAGTAGCTGCTGCATTTCCCACCCTAGGCTTATGCTTGACTTAATAAGTTTTCCCAGTTTTTTTTTTTGTGGTAAAATTAGGTGTCTCGGCTTATATTTGGGCTGGCTACCACTTGAGTATATACAGTAATTTGAAACATGCAGAATTCTTCAGGGAAAGATGGGGAAAATGTAAACTTTGATCTTAGAAGGGTATAGACAGGGATGGAAGTTAATGTACAGAAACAATACATGTTGATGTTTTTGTTTTATAAAAAGTCTCTTTGTGACTTACTCTTGTATATCCAAAATATATCTTGGTGTAAATTCTCCTATTTCTTCTTTTAAAAAAGTGTTCTTGGATTATACATTTTACAAGGAGACTTTGAAAATTGCCATGGAGATGATAGAGGGAATTATACACTTGTTCTTTTTTTTCTTCACAGCCTATGCATAAAAATGGACTGAGGTATTAGCCTTAGCTCTTTTTCCAGGGCAAACTGAAGTGTTTTAACAAAATCTGCCACTCTGCCAACAATAATAGGCTTTTCTACATGTCAGTGTTAAAATCTTGTCATTGTAAAATATTCAACTTTACTAAACACTGAGCTACATTAGCTTGCTGGGAAAGATGTCCTGCATATTGAAGCTAAGCTATGGACCTCTAAGATAGCCACACAGTTTTTTCTTCTTCTTCTTTCCATTCTGGTTTTTTAAGGATGCTAATCTTTTAATTTCTTTTCAGCAGCATAAATAATGAACCATATTCTTTGGGTTGCAAAGGACGTTCAGCTCCAATTACATTAAAGAATAGGAGGAATTGGCAGCACATTTAATTGAAATGTCCAGTGGAAATCAGCTTCAGGCATAGTTTGATCTAGTGGCTCAGCCATATTACCAGTGCCCAGTTTTGTTTCTCTATACTGTCTTTCTCCTCATCAGCTTTGCTTAAAGACTGGGTTCCTTTAAGACTACAGGATGACTGGAAGCAGGTATGGGGACTAGACTTCTCTGTTTTGTCTGGCAGAAAAGAGAAAGCATCCTTTGGAAACTTTCAGTGGCAGTGGTTGGGAGTGTACCTCTTTCTCAGAATTCCTCCCCAAAGTCCTCTTATCAAAGGTTCACAAGGGAGGGAGGGGAGGGAGGAATTATGAGCTGACACCAAGGGCTCAAGTAGAAAGAAAATGTTTTGAAAATGATGATGGCAACATATGTACAAATGTGCTTGACACAGTGGATGGCTGTATGGATTGTAATAAGAGCTGTATGAGCCCCCATTAAAATGATTTTTTTTAAAAGGCCTCTTCTACATCCTCAGCTCATGCCCATGGGTGAGCCATCCTGGCTGGGAGAAGAATCCACAAAATGACATAAAACTAGTCAGGGTTTAGATTCTTTGAGTTTAGGGGTGGAGGCTTCAATTCCATCCAAACTTCATGACTGAGAAATTTGAGGTTCTGTTAAGAAGATCAAAAGCTAGAAGGTCTGCAAAGAAGACACCCAACAATTGTGCTGTACAGAATGATTCTCTTTAAGATATATTCACATGGTGTTTTTCCAATATTTGGTGAGTGGGGCTAGCTGCCTGACTTTAATTAGAGAACAATCATTCCCCATACTTCTTATAGAATGCCTTAGAAACAAATTCAGAGGGTCTTCCTGCTGAAGATACTCATCAGGAAGACAAGATCAGTTTTGATTTCTCAAAGTAGTATATTTATGTTTATGCAGATTTTTCATAGTTTGAAGAAAAGCATGCCTAGACATCCTGATTTTGGATTTAAAATACACCCAGCCTGAGTACAAGTCCTGTTTTCATAATAGCATTACTAATTATTTAGGCACTAGCGAACATTAGCCTCCTCTCATGTGTGTCGACAGTTGAATTGATGATAATGCCTGATTTACTTGAAATTATAGAGGGAGGGGTTTCTGCAAAAGAGAGTGTTAAAGGTGGGGGGGCAAATAGAGGGACAGAGAGGAAAAATCAATTCGGAAGAACTTTGGAGGCTGACTAGTTAAACGATGTGCTTCACAGCCGTCATTGGTTCCCTTTGAGCAAATAAAACTAATTGGAACATCTGGAGGAATGAGGTGAATTGCCAGAGGAAAACACTGATCTGTCAAGATAACAGTTCCCCTTGTACTCCTTTCCTCTGGTGACCTAGACAGTGGCCTCAGTAGAGGATGTTGGAGGGCTGGGCGGGGTTTAGGGTCCTTGTCAGATGTGGGACGCCTGAGTTTTGGCAGAAATTTATTATTTTTATTAACAACATTTTTTTGCTAAGTCCAGTTTGCATTTATCCACATACCGACAAATGCATTGAATCTCCTAGTGTGCTCCGGCCAGAATGACCATTCTGATGTACTTACAATGATGCTTTGGATCCGTGGTTTCACCCGAATGTGCCAGGAGCATGTGCTGCTGTTTCCTTTGCTGTCAATTTTCTAAAAATTAAATAATATTTTTATTGACATATCTTACCTATTCCAATCTATCCCTTCCCTTCCCATACAGTTCTGTTTTTCAATCCCATCAGGTGGGGGCAGTATAATCATCAATGCTACCAACTCCCCTCTCCCCTTTCACCCCCCACTCACTTTCTGTACCTTCTGGGAACCTTACTCCTGTCACCGTCTCTGAAGGGTCATCTATTTTGACTGACATGTACTGAGCAATCTTGAATGTACAAATGAACATATGCAAATCTAACATGATTAATGAGGTATATCACATAAGGGCCTTAATAATAGGGGGAAGAAATTCTAGTAAATTCTAATAAAGAACTAGAGGGTAGTTATGTGGTTCATCAGTACCATACTGCACCCTAGATTTATCCTCTGTTCCACAAAACCCTTCTAAGAGGGACTGTCCAATTGTCTTGCTGGTGGACTTCGTGTCTCCACTTCATTCAATCCCCTTCATGTTGATTTGGTTGCGTATTTTTGAGCTTCTGGTACCTTTTCCCATCGACACCTAATGATCATACATACTGGTGTGCTTCTTCCATGTGGGTTTACATGCTTCCCTGCTTGATGGCCACTTATTTAACTACAAGCCTTTAAGACCCTAGACAATATAGCTTTGATAGCCAGGCACTATCAGCTTTCTTCACCACATTTGCTTATGAGCCCATTTTGTCTTCAGGGATTGTGTCAGATAGTTGGGCATTATATATTGCTACATTATTAGAACAAACCATTCTTGTACAGAGGTAAGATTTAACTAGAGGCCCAAAGTTCATAAGCTTCCTGTGTTGCATATGTATATATTTATATATACAGACACATATATACACAGAAATACATTCATACAAATGCATACCCCACCCCAAACAGAAAACAGCTCTGCTGGGCGGAGCCTTCATGGTATGCATTTTCCCACTAGATGAGCATTGAACAGCTTGCTCTGAGTTAGAGCACCCAGTGCTGTTGCCTGGGAAGGTTCTCTCTGGTCACAATAAAATTTTTTTGTAAAAACAGTTTTGCTGGAATCTCACTTATTGTGATGGGCTGTGTTAGAGAACAGTGTGAAATTGTGTTTCCTGCTCAGAAAAATGCCACAGAAACCATTGTGATATTGAACACAGCGTATAGGGACAGTGCCAAGCGTGTGAGTGGTTTTCTCATTTCACAAAAGGTGAAATGTTGACTGATAACAAACCTCCTTCTGGACATCCATTAACTTCCCGAACAGATGCCAATGCTGACAAGATGCGTGCACTTGTGCTCAGAGACTGACAACAGACCATTGAAGAGACGGGGACGTGATCTGGACGATCTTGGAGTTTCGTTCAGTGAATAAAGAGCTCTGGGAATGAGAAGGGTTGCAGTGAAATTTGTGCCTCTGATCCTGACTGATCAGGAAAAAAAGTGTCGAGTGGAAAAATGCAGTGCTTTGAAAGAACAGCTCCAAAATGCTGCACCCCCCACCCACCCCCAAGTCATTACTGGTGGCGAGAGACAGTGCTATTCTTAAGACCCTGGAATCAAACAATCAGACTGTTAATCAAGCTTTCTCTTTAGAGGTTCTGAAAAGGTAGCACAACCATTTGTAACAAAAAAGACCTAACGGGAGGCAGGTTTTGCCACCATGACAATGCACCTGCTCACGCAGCCATCTCAGTGTGTGAGTTTTGGGCAAAAACTAGCATGCTTCTCTTGCCCCATGTACCTTACTTACCTGACCTCACTCATGCAACTTCTTTTTGTTTCTGAGAATGAAGAAGTACATGAAAGGACAGTGATTTGATGTCATAGAAGAAAATAATGAGGAAGGCCTGTGATCCACCTTGAATTTGTTCCTGTGTGTGGAGTGAGGTAAGGGACTTGTTTCCTTCTTCTACAGACTGATATCTAGTTGTCCAGCATCATTTGTTACAAAGGGTATCTGCTTTGCATTTGATTTTTTTGTGCTGTAGTCCAGAGGTTTGGGTATGGTGCATTCTCCTTCTCATTAGTTGCTAGAAACGGCCTAAATTTATCTCTAATTTGGGCCAAAACCTAGTGCTTTTAAAAAAAGTATATTATTTAGCGTCCATGTATTTGCCTTTGTTTTCTCTTTCTTTTTTTTGTTTATTTCCAGCTTTATGGTGTAGTGGGCAGAGAAGGAACTGTCCGTGACCTCTATATGTTTGAATTTACGCAAGTTAGACTTGTGCCCCATTATATCATCTGTTTTCGGATACATTCCATGTGTACTTGAAAAGAATGTGTACCTTTTGCATTTGGATCGAGAACTCTGAATATCTGGATCAGGTTGAGTTGTCTAATTGTAGCGTTAGTTCTGTAACCTCTTTGCTCAACTTCTTTCCTGTTGGTCTGTCTATCTTGGAGAGTGGTATATTAAATCGCCTACTATGATTATTGATCCTATGATTTCTTTTTCCATCTTTAGAAGGATTTGGTTGACAAATTTCATGAGTCTGTTGTTGGATGTGTATATGTTTATTATGCTCACAGGTACCATATTGGTCTACTATTCCCTTAAGCATTATATTGTACCCATGCTTATCTTTTCTTATGTCCTGCACCTTGAGATCAATTTTGTCAGAGATTAGAATTGCAATGCCTGCTTTCTTTAGATTATCATTTGCTTGATATGCTTTCCACTATCTTTGAATCCTCAATCGGTATTTGTCTGTGAGCTTGAGATGTGTCTTCTGAAGACAGCATATTGATGACACCAATAGCTATAAGTAGTGACAACTGGCTGTAGTAACTCAACAGGATACAACTTGGTTTGAACTTGACTCTGCCTATGAAGTCCAGCACAACCTCATTCCTGGTGAGCTTGAATGTTGATATCATTAAAGACAACTAGTCAATCTGATGAACTTTGTCAGCTAACAAGGAGCATTATATCATCCTGTTTCAAAAGTAGTCCTAAAAGTTTTCTTCCATTTTTCTCATGTGAACAGGCTAAGAAAAAAGTAGAAAAGATTTGAGTAAACCATGAAAACAAATCATTGCTTAAATTTTGCTGCCTCAAGTATCTTGTCAGCATCACCCTCAGTTGATGATTTCTTATTAATTCTTATGGATACTTAAAATTTTACCCTTCTAAAATTTCATATATTTTTATGTTTTTTGGTATTTTCTTTTTAAAAAATGTGTTCATAACATGACCCCAAAACCAAACCAATTCAGTGACTGCTGAGTGGATTCTAACTCATAGTGACCCTTATGTGTCAAAGAACTGTTTCATAGAAGTTTCAATACTTGTGACTGGTCTTTTGTGTGCAGATCAGCACACCTTTCTGCCAAAGCACCCCTTGGTGAATTAAAACTTACAGCTTGCTGGTTAGTAGCTGAATAGTTAACTGTTTGCACCACTGGACACTCCTGATTGTAAAATATGATGGTGTAATAACTCTTTCCCGTTGAGTTCATTATGACTCAAAGCAACCCTTTAGGACAGAGTAGAAATGCTTCATAGGATTTCCAAGACAGTAAATCTTTACAGGAGCAGAGAACCTCATCTTTCTCCCATGACTTGGTTTGTGTGTTCAAATAATTTATCTTGCAGTTAACAGCCCAATGCTTACCCACGGTGCCACCAGTGCTCCTTGCTGTGTAAAAATGGAAAAGTTTATTTCTCAATAAGATATAACTGTAATTGTCTTCATGTAAAAACCCAACCTATGACTTTAAATGGTGGGGACTACATTATATTACATTTTATTCTTTAAGTGTTTTGGGGTCACATGGAAAATTCAGACTGCAAGCTCAGGTGAAGGTTGGCTGGTGATTATATATTCTCAGGGGAGGTCTTGTTCCTTTACCTTGATCCAAAATTGTTTTCTTCTGATTCCCTTCAGCAGATTAGGGTTATCTCTCTTTGTTCTTTACACTGAGGGTTAGATCCTGTCAGGGTCTTGGTTTTATGTGGGATTATCATGTTAGCACCCTCTACAGGCTCCATTCCCAGACACCCACTTAGAACAAGTGTCCATGCCAGGTTCAGTAGAATCTCTCCAGGACCTCATTTCTCTCTCCCTTTGGCCTCTGGAGAATCCTTCCTCCCATCTCAGCCCAGCGAAGCACTTAAACAACCCCCCTCCCTTTCCCCTTCATGTTTTTTGTATTCCAATTCCCTTTTAGCTTGTTTCATTCAAGAGTATTGCTCGTCAGCTATCTGGCCTGCTGGTGTGAATGTTCTGAATTGCTGTTTTGGGTGACCTTTCAAAGGCTTGTTTACAAATAATAAGAGTCTTGGATTTGTGAAGTTATATATTCAGGACTACTTTGTAATTCTATTTTAAATATCCTTAAAAAATACTTTTTAACAGTATCGTTTGACTTCCATGATGAACCCAATCCCATATTACTCAGCCGAGTTCTGATTCAGTAATTTGTTCTTCAGATTAAAGTATAAGACCACATATCTCTTCTTCCTGGTGGATCATTTTTTATGAGGAAACAAAATAATACTTTATATTTATACATGTATGCTAATCTTTTAAAAATAGCTTTATTATTATACTTCACATATCATTCAATTTAAGCATTCAATCATATTAACATGTGTATGTTATTCTTATACAAACAACCACTTACTATATTCTACTTTCCACCTAGTTGGCCTTTATTGGCTTAGTCTCTGCTCAAAGACTTATGCACTTATTTGCTAACCAAAAGGGTAGGGGTTGGAGTCTAACCATAGACTCCTTAGAAAAAGAGCCCAGTGAACATATTTCTCAAACTCAGGCAGTAAAACACCTATGGATCCACTTCTGCTCTGCTATCCGTGGAGTTGCCATGAGTTGGAATCTACTCAATAGCTACGGTATTAGAAGGAGCTGCATTTTCTATTTCTGGGTCTTTTATCCTCTGCACCATAACTGGACTTTGCATCCAGCCTGTTTAGCAATGGTGGATGAAATAACTATTTGTCACAAAGCATTGATCCCTCATCATAGTGTTTTTTGTATTCTTGACCATTTCCATGCCACTCTTTCTCAATTTGGGCCATAGTTGGAGCCAGAATTTCTTTGCTTTCAGGAAATGCTTCTCCTTATGTGCTTCTCCTATTTGTTGGAAATAGAAAAGCATTTTTCTGTCTTGGCTATTACCTTTGCCTTTTAACTAATACAGTTAGAATCATTTGCCCAGCGGCTTACTTTTTAGCCCCGTACACGGTCTTCTCTTTCTCTTTCCTAATCTGGGCTTCGTCTTCCAGAGTATGCAAGGTCACCTGATGGGCATCTCCAAATTAAAACCAAACTCTCTGTCATTGAGTTGAATCTGACTCATAGTGATACCATCACATAGAATCTGACTGCCCATTTCAGCTTTTGAGACTGTAATTTTTTGCAGGAGTAGAAAGCTTCATGTTTCTCCATTGGAGCAGCTAGTAGTTTCAAACAAGTGATCTTGCATTAAGAGCCCAATGTGTGACCCATCATGCTATCAGGGCTTCTATACCTTTGTGCCTAGTTAAGGGTAATTAAACATTTCTCGCAAGGCTGATTGCGTTTTGCTCATTCCTTGTTCTTAGCTCAGAGCCGGTTCTACAGAATGTGGTATGATTTGGAATGAATGGAAACACAGTGAGAGGTGCTGAACTTCATAGGGCCTGGCATTGAAGAATCTTAACCTGGTACCATCGCAGCAAATCATACTGAAAGCAAATGGCCACTTTTGTCTTCTTCGTTATGGTCTTTGTTTGAAATGCACTTGGTTGTCACGAAAGAATCCAAGTCTGTTTCAGTTTTACTTTACTCCTTTTATAGCCACTCAGACCAACGTTTAGATCTAAGAGGCAAGGAATCTGGAGACTTTAGAGGCTGTGACAGTTCTTTTTCTTTTGAAAAAAGGTAAATTTATTAATTATTATGAATATGTTTATATATTTTTAACCCCCTTTTTTATTTGTGGAATATACTTACAAAGAAAAACATATTCATTCTATGTAGCTGTGTAGCTCATTGCATCAAACCATATCAGAAACAGTATCCCAATAAGCCCTTGTATTCCTGATTCTTCTTTTTTTTTTCCTTTCTACCTTTCTTCCCTCCATAATTTCCTGTCCCTTCTTTCTACCCTCCACCATCCTCCTCCACAACCCAAATCTTCACAACTGGACCACTAAGGAGTAACATTCTGATACATGGAGAAAGAGTGAAGTTATCAAGAATTTCATCCACACTCTGTACTCATGGTAGCAGCAGTCAAAAGATCGAATGCCACCATTTCATTGGGTAAATTTATTGCACAAGATCTTTGTAAAGTGTGGAAAAGCAAGGATGTTACTTTGAGAACTAATGTGTACCTCACCCAGACATGTTATTTTCAACCACCTCATATACATGTGAAAGTTGGACAGGGAATAAGGAAGACTTAAGGAGAATCGATGCGTTTGAATTACGTTGCTGGCCGAAGAATATTGAAAGTCTAAAGAGGTACTGCCAAAAGAATACACACATCTGTCTTGAAAGAAGTACAACCAGAATTCTCCTTAGAGGCGAGGATGGTGAGAGTTTACCTCATGTAATTTGGTCATGTTGCTAAGGGAGACGAGTCCTTGGAGAAGGATATCATTCATGCTTGGTAAACAATGGAGTCAAACATGAAAACAATTGTGATGATGAAGCAGGGCCTCATGATGGTTTTCTCTGTTGGACACACAATCTCTACCAGTTGGAACTGACTGGATAACACTTAACAACAACCACCAAAACATATCTGCTTGACTTTCTAAATTGGGGCACTTATTACATTAAGTACCCACAAATCAAGTCCACTGCCATGGAGTTGACTGAGCCTCATAAAAATCCCATACAGGATTTCTGAAATAGTAAATAATTTTATTTATTTATTTATGCTTTTATTGTGAAGTCAGTTGGGATTTAGATTTCAGATCACTATTTTTTATATTCAGCAACTTAAAACTACTTATCAAACTTCCCAGTAGCTTGCCTTGCTTCCTCCTCTTTTTTTTTTTAACCCTTTTCTCCTCTCCCTCTTGTAGAATAGTACCTGCCTCTTCACTCAGGTTAACATGATCCACCCTCTAGCTTCTTTTTCCTCTTCCCTCCCACTCCTGGTAAAAATCAAAGTTTGTTCATTTGGTAAGAAAGTCTTCATCTTAATTTTTCTTTCTTTTATAACAACGATCTCATAAATATACTTGTCCTTTTGTGATTTACTAATTTCATTCAGCATAATATCCTCCAATCCACCCATTTCATGAGATGTTTCACAGTTTCATCATTATTTTTGTTTTTTCATAGTTAAGTTGCTTTTAAAAAGAGTTGTGTATTCATCATTACTATCTAGTGATGCCGAATATTCTATGATATGTATGTATTAATGATTATTTATCTTTACTTCCCCTGATGAGCTTTTTGGTTGTCTCTGTTCTCTTGCCATTGTGAGTGGTATTGCAATGAATGTTATGCACATACCTGTTTGTGCTATGCGTCTTACAACTTTGGAGTGTATGCCAAGTACAGGAATAGCTAGATCATATGATATTTCTATTTCCTGTTTTTTTAGGCAGTGCAGACCACTTTCCACAGTAACCACAGTTACTGTACAGTTTTAAAGTCCCATCAGCAGTGTAGGGGGTTCTAATCTCTGCACACCTTCTCCAGTGTTTATTATTTTTTGTTTTTAAATATTTTTAAAACTTTGTTATAAATGATGGTGTGAAGTGGTATTTCATCATTGCTGTTACTTGCAACTCAAACACATTTGAGATTTGGATTCCAAACAAAGACTTGGAAAATTCTTCTTGGACACTTTGTCCTATTCCCCAATTTTATTGTCTTCATGGAATTCATTGTCTTCATTGCTATGCTAGGTCTATTCTCATGAATATTATATTAAGGAAACTGAGGGACTGATGCATTTGAATTATGGTGTTGGTCAAAAATAGGGACTTGACTGTAGACCACCAGAAGAATAACTATCCCTATCTTGAAATACGTGACAGCTTCCTTCTTAGAAGTAAGGATGGCCAGACTTTATCTCACATACTTAGAACATTGTCAGGAGAACTAGTCCCTGGCAAAGGATATCATGCTTGGCAAATAGAGGATTAGAAACAGCAACAAAAAAGAAACCAGGAAGATCCTCAACATTTTGAACTGACACCATGTATGCAATCATGCACGAAAGCATGGCAATAGTCGTGATGACTATGGTGCAGGATCGGGCAGTATTTCATTCTGTTGCACATGTGTCTATGAGTCAGAACCAACTTGATGACCCCGGACCACAAACGCACATCTCCCATACTGAAACAAAATCAGGGTTAAATGAGGGGGATTCAGAAAGTTTGTGGAAAATAGAGTGAAAAGATCATGAGATTTTCCCATGAACTTTTTGAAGCCCTGTTATAGTAGGCATGTAATATATTTTCAATTAATGAATAAATGATTATGTAACAGGAAAGTTTTATAAATTCTAGCATTTTTTAAGAGTCTCATACTTTACTAAGCTAATTGGTCACCTAATTTATGACAAATTTTTAAAAGGTTACCTACCTAATTAGGGATTCATGTACATATAATATTTTTCTTTAAGTTGAATATAAATTCTTGAATGGCAGGAACCTTACTTTACATTTCTCTGATTCCTATTCTGGCAGCACGTACCACTGCATGCACATTTTGAAATGTGTTATTGTAGTTTTGGTGAAAACATGCACAACAAAGCAGGTTCTCATTCAACAATTTCTACACAAATGTTTACACTGGTTAGTTCACATTATATCAACATTCTCATTTTCATTCTAGTGGCTCCATTTCCATCAATTTACATAACACTATATTAAATGTCAGCTACATCTTGGCTGAAAGCAGACAATGCCAGAAAGATGTTTCGTTGTTTACTTTTGACAATGCAAAGGCTTTTGACTCTGTGGATCATAACAAACAATGGGTAATATTGAGAAGATTGGGAATTCTAGAGCACTTAAACTCTGCTCATGCATAACCTTTATATAGAATGAGAGGTATGAAAAGGAAAGGAAATACTTCATGGTTTAAAACCAAGAAAGGTGGGCATCAGGGTTGTATCCTTTCACCATACTTATTCAATCTGTCGGCTGAACAAATAATTTTGAGATGCTGGACAACATGAAGATTGAGGCATCATGATCTGAGGAAGTCTTCTTCATAGCCTACAATGTACAGATAACACAACCTTCCTTTCAGAAAACAAGGAGGACTTGAAGTACTTGCTTATGAAGATTAAGGACTCCATCCTTACAATTTAAAGAACCCCAAATCCTCACAATTGGACCAATAAATAAGATCAGAATAAACAGAAAACTTTGAAGTTTTCAAGGATTTAATTTTGCTTGTATCCACAATTAATGCGCATGGAAGTAGCAGTGAAGAAAGCAAATGATTATTATATTGGGCGAATCTATTGCACAAGACCTCTTCAAAGTGTTGAAGAGTGAGGGCATCATTTTGAAGATTAAGGTGTGCCTGATCCAAATCATGGCTTCTTCAGTTGCCTCATTTGTATGTGAATGATCAATGAGTAACGAAGACTGAAGAAGAACTGATGCATTTGAATGATGGTGTTGGTGAGGAAGGTTAAGGGTACCATGTACCTCCAGAAAAATGAACAAAATCCATCTTGCAAGAAGTACAGCCAGAATGAATGCTCCTTAGAAGTGAGGATGACAAGACGTTGTCTCATGTACTTTGGACATGTTATCAGGAGAGACTAGTCTCTGGAGAAGTACCTCATGCTCCGTAAAGTAGAAGAAAAAGAGGGAGACCATCAAGGAGATGATGATAGTAGATACGACAGTTGACTCAAATATGAAAGGTCTAGTTCCATGCTGTGGTTGAGTTGGAACTGTTCTGATGGCATCTAACAACAGTGTATGTCAAAAAGATGCTTGCTTAAATGAAGACTTCCTGGCACTCAGGATACAGAATGGGGACTGTAATGTGAGCTTTTCTTTGGTTAAATCTACCACACTGTAGCCCCAATTTTTTATGGCCTGTTTTTCCCCATTTAAATGGGACCTATTTAGAATCTTATGCTGGTGTGCATCCCACATGCTTGAAGAACAAGTGAATAAATGCCTTCTAGGACGATGCTCTCCCAGCTTCTTTGCAAAAAACCCAGCTGTCATTATGCTATATAATGGTATGTGTCATATAAAATGATTTCTAAAAATCAATAAGTTCTGTGAAAGAGTGAATTCTGCTGTCTAGAGAGTAAGGTTCACATATCTAAGATGAATAGTTTGTGGTGCTGAATTTTAGACAAATGAAGAATCCTGATTTCTGCTCCAGATCTGTTGAGAGCTCTGAGCCACTTCTGCGTGTCTTCCTTTGGCATACCAGTGCCTGTGATAATTGGATTTTGTGGTAACATGGATTCTCTGTGGTTTGGCAGTTAGGACCTGGTAATCCTCCATGATGTGGCAAAACAATGTAATCAACTCCATAATGGGATCTGCTCTGGGCAACAAAGCAGTTGTAAAAGGATTAAGGAGGAGTAGTCTCCTCACTCAGGTCACAGCCTCAATGAAATGGAAAGAAGTTCTCTGGTGGTTGTTTGGTAGAGGGTGGCAGTGGGGGGAGGGTGACCTATTCCCATTTAAGCAAACTTTGTGGAAATACTTGTCTATTTTGACTGGTCTGAGTCCTGCATCTGTCTCATCAAACTCTGGACTGCCATGTTGTCTAATGTCCTTGGGAGCTATTAGCAACCTGCCATATTGCCTGGCAACCTTGGATTCGTTTGGTGATATAGCCATGAGCCTGAGCTGCTGAACTTGGATTCATTTGCCTATGCATCCCCCTGCATGTGGTCTTCCTGCTTTCCAGCTTGTCCATCACGGCAGCTATTTGAGTCAGGAAAAGCTTCCAGCTTAACATATGACCAATGGGACTTGAACCAGACTGGACATAAACACATATAGCACTATTTTTTCTTTAGAAACTTAGCTTAACATAGAGGCCTAGGTTGATGATGCTGAATAAGGCTATATGGAGTCTAATCTTGGTTCCGCCATTACTGGCATTTGTGAGTTTTCTCAAGAGCAACTGTTTTGAACCTCAGTTTTCCTCATTTCTAAAGGGAAGGAAAGAATATTCCCAGCATTTCTAATGCTGTTACTTAGAAGCAGGATGTAAAATTTAAAGGAGTGCCAGTAAACTCAGTAATCCAGATATATAATATTTTAATGCAGTATTTAACAACCAAAATGATTCACAATGAACAACATATCAACATTTTCTATAAAAGAAGCTCAGTAACAATGCCATGTCAGGTCATTTTAGGAGCCTCAGGCAAAAGGAAAAAAAAACACACTAAATTAGATAATGCTTATAAGCTGTTTAGCACAAAGCCTTGCATATAGTAAGAATACAATAAATGTAAACCAGTAGTGTTACAAAAATAATTTCCAAGTTTCCTTTACGTCTGAAATTGCTTAGCTACCAAATATCCTCATGATTTGGATCTTGTAAAAATGGAAACAACTAATATAGTGCTACATAAAAGTTTTGTAAGACTGCTCAATGACCACCATCTTTCTGGTAAAATGTAGAATTAGTACTTGGTGGGGGGAAACAAAGTATAGCTTAAATCTTTTTTATGTGCCCTTAGAATATAGTTAAATATACTCAAATGTTAAAATGATGTAGGAACAAATGTAATTCTACTTTCAGTCAGAATATCTAAGCACAAGTAACCCCTAATTGCTCTTATCACCAAAGTACCAATCCACCTACTCAGAAAGCATATATTGGAGACCTATTATGCTCCGTTGCACTGAGCTAGACTGTGGACACCCAAAGATAAAAGATATATGGAATCTGACCTTGGAGTGCTCTAATATGGAGACAGGACATGCTTGCAAACACAAGGGAGTGGATCACATATCAAGGCTATATTCCAGGAAAACATAACTTATGGTACAAAAGCTTATAAAGGGAAATTATTTCATAAGAATGATTATATAACATCTAGATTCAGTCAGTCTCACTATTGAACACTTTTTGTCCATTAACATTGGCTTACGTATATTTAAAAACCACTCAAGAGATCATTTGTAAATACTGGAAGAATAATAAAGGCCATGTATGTTTATTTGTATCTCACTCTGTTGACATTTGCCTTGGTAAAGGGATGATGTAAGGGTTCCTTTTGCTGCACAAAATGTCACGGCTACATCAGTGTGTCTTTCAATGGGAGAGGGACGAGGAAGAGGAGGAAAGGGAGAATAAGGTTTGCCCAGAGCCACTTCTTTCTAATCTGTGCCTATAATAACACCATATCCACGTTGGTGAAGTGAGATATAAGGGGGTGGGTGGTGGTAGTGTTGTTGAGAGGGTCAGTGGATGCCCAAGAGAAGGTCACAATTCTTCATATTCTTCTCAAATGTAATTAAGAAGCGAGCTACTGATTTTTATCACCAAGCAAAGACTTGTATGGTAAAAGTCTGTCAACTCATATAGTGAGGTGTTTACAGATAGAGCATAAGCAGGGGTTCCCTTCCCCCCAATGTAGTTTTTTTTCAAAGCTATGTATATCTATCTATCTATCTATCTATCTATCTATCTATCTATCTATCTATCTATCTATCTATCTATATAACACAACCTATCACCTTCAAAGCACTTTCTATTACACTTACTACATTTGTCAAATCTGGGACTCCATTCTTGGAAACAATCTTTAAATTCATCTGTTTGGATGGCTGACAGCACCTCCCTCATTTTCTCTTCACCTCTTCTAGATCTTCAAATCGTTGTACGTCCAAGTCATTCTGCATTTGAGGAAACACAAAGAAGTTGCACGGAGCGAGGTGAGTAAGGTGTGTGCGACAAGCGAGGCATGCTGTGTGGGACTAGAGCTGGCTGCGTGAGCAGGTGCACTGTAGGGGTGGCCAAACCAGTGCCCCGTCTGGCACACTTCAGGCCTTTTTGGTTGCACACTGTCATGCAATCTTTTCAGGACCTCTGGATAGAAAGCTTGATGAACAGTCCGACCTGGTAGAATGAACTCCAAGTGCACTACGAGTGGACATTTTCTGTTTTTGTCCCTTCGGGAAGTTGATGGACGTCCAGAATGAGGTACGTCATCAATCAACATTTCACCTTTTTTGAAAGGAGAAAACCACTTATACTCACATGAGTTTTTCCCATAGCGCTGTCTTTGTCAGCTTTGTTCAACATCACAATAGTTTCTTTTTTAAAAAAACGTTTTATTAGGGTCTCCTACAACTCTTATCACAATCCATACATATATCAATTGTATCACAATAGTTTCTGTGGCATTTTTCCCTAGCAGGAAACAAAATTTCACAACCAGACACTGTTCTCTTACATCAAAACGAGGCTCGAGTGAAACTGCTTTCACAAAAAAATTCACTGTGACCAGAAAGAGCCTTCCCAGGGGATGCCACTGGGTGCATTAACTCAGAGTAAGTTGCTCGATGTTTGCCTAGTGGGAAAAATGCATATTATGAAAACTCCGCCCAGTAGAGCTTTTTTCCATTTGGGCGAGAGTATTCCCTCATAGACTGTCTCCCTGACAAATTTGGAAAACTGAGACTCATTTCACTGATGGTCCCACTACTAACAAGCAATAAGCCAGGAGAAATGTCTTTATAGTGAATAAAATTATTTTTAAAAGAGTGTCACAAAGTCAGAAGTGTAACCAGCGATACACCAAGAGATAACTGCTGAGCCTATTGCTCACTACTCTCCTAAGTTTTAAGAGCTGAATTAAACACCCTAACTGTTATAGTTTCTGTTTTCCACAAATGGTTAATGCTCATCTACTAGCTAAAAGGTTGGTGGTGCCTCAGAAGACAAGCTTGTTGGCCTGCTTCTGAAACATCATAGACTTGAAAATCCAATGGAGTAGTTCTGCTCTGCACACATGGGATTGACATGTGTCAGAATTGGCCTCCGTGGCCAATTGTTGTTGTTGTTAGGTGCCATTGAGTTGGTTCCTCTCACAGCATCCCTGTGTACAAGAGAAAGAACCACTGCCCAGTCCTATGCCATCCTCACACTTGTTGTTATATTTGAGCCCGTTTTGCAGCCACTGTATGAACTCATCTCGCCAAGGTCTTCCTCTTTTCACTGCACTTTTACTTTACCAAGTGTGATGTCCTTCTCCAGGGACGGTATTTTTCCTAATAACATGTCCAAAACAGGAGACAAAGCCTCACCATTCTTGCTTATAAGGAGCATTCTGTCTGCACGTCTTCCAAGACTGAGATGTTTGATCTTTTGGCAGCCCATTGTTTTCAATATACTTTGTTCATGATAACTAACAACAACAACACACAAGACACCATAATCTTACATGTTTAATTCCTTGGGTTTCGATGTCTGTATTGACTTTAAATGATGTCATCAGAGATATTCTCACTGTCATCGAGTTGGTGCTGACAAATAGTGACCCCATATGACAGGGTAGAACTGCCCCTGAGGACTTTCAAGACTATAACTCTTTGAGGGAGTAGAAAGTCTCATCTTTCACCCATGAAGTGGATGGTAGCTTTTAACAGCTGACCTTTTAGTTAGAAGCCCAACTCATAACCACTACCCACCAGGGGTCCATTTCAGCAGATTGTATGGTTTAAATATGAAGTTGATTAGTTTTAATCTACAGGCTAAGGCATACTAACCTCTCTAATGGGAATATGCTCCAGAGATAATCAGCTTGCATTTATTCATACTGCCATATTCCAGATGGATCTACTGTGTGCTTCAACTATTTTTAAACCCTGATCAATGCCAAAGGCTTGCCTATTAGCATAATAAATATTATAACTGGGTTTTCATTGGTAAAATGCTGCTCAAGATATAGATTTGGCTAAAGTATTTTAGCTACATTTTCCATTTTTACATGAATAGGACTTAAAACTGTCATAAGCTTTTAACCCTTAAATTTTCAGAATTGTGCCAAGGCTTGCATCTTATATGGTGGTCCCAAGGCTATCTGTATTTTCTGAATTTAGCTAGTTATAAGGCAAATAGAATTCTGCCTCAAAAATGTGTTTGTGTTTGCCTCACGAGAATACGTCATGCAAAGTATTGCTGAAGCACATAGAAGGATTGAGAACTGGAAACTCACTGAGTTTTCAGGGTGTATGTCTGCTCCCCTCCCCCCACATATTGATAAAATTTATCTAATAAAGTTTGTGGTAGTTACATTATCTGGTGTCAATTTAGGACTTGAGAGAATAAAGAGTGAAGGGGTGAAGTTTAGTCTGTCAATTGGATCCTAGCCAATGAGGGCTCTGAGTGGGCTTGGCCTTCTCTTGAGAATTCTGGGAACCCCTGTATTTTCCTCCTTGGAGGCGGAAGACACTTTCTCTTTCGACGCTCTACTGACAAGACACAGGGCACTACGCTGATTGACCCCGTGCCCTGGGAACTGAAGAAGCCATGAGGATGCTTACATTGTTACTGGATTCACGAGACTTCCACCCACTGGCCTGTGATCTTCCTGCATTCAACGTCATTACATGTGTTTCGTGAGTCTTAAGAGGACTTTATAGATTGGCATGGAACATATGGGCTAACATCGGACTTATGGACTTGATCTGGACTGGGCTGGGATGTTTTCTCAATATTCAATTGCTCTCATATATAAAGCTCTTTTTTATACACATATGAGTTGCTATGAATTTGTTGCTCTAGTCTACCCAGACTAACATATTATGGTACCGTGGGAGTGGGATACTAGAGAAACAAATCATAAGATGGAGAGTGGATGTTTGTTTGACTTCTCCCTCATGGTAGTTTTTCTTCTTTGGCTAGCCAGAAGTCAGATATGTAAATGTGGTTTACTGGTTTGTTTTCTGGAAAGAATATGGGAAGTTAAAGTTTTGATTATTTTGTTTGGTTGTGCCTGTGTGAAATGGCAAAAAATGAATAGTGTTAATGCATATTTTGAGCCCAGGGTTACAAATCGCCATTGAATTTCTCAGAAACCACACTGCTTGAAGAAAATGGCTGACAGGTCAAAATGGCTGAAAGGAATCCTGGCCCTGGTTTGGTGCTCTCAGAGACCTAATCCCCTATTTTGTTTCAATAGAATAGTTTAGATAAGGATTTGTATAAGTCAAATAAGGATTGAACTAGACGGTTTTAAGAACTGAGTTTAGTATCTGATTCTACTTTGTTTATACTAATTTCTTCTGCTTATGATTGATAGAAATGTTTATTTGAAGGTATGAGAATAGAGAGTTTGTAAACCCACTTGTCTTCAGCCATTAAAATTGGGTCATTAAATGGGGATCATTAAAGAAGGCTCTGAAGAGATTAGCCCCACCCAGTGCTTTGGAGTACTCAGGATATTTGCATTCCACAAGATGTGCCTAGGGGCTGTTGACAGATTGAAGGGGGAAAAGGAGCTCTTTGGATTTTGGAGTTTCGAACTCCACTGTTTTTTGTCGGAAACTGGAAAAAATCTGGAACCATGAAAAAACTCCTCTCTAGGACTGACCACTAACAGAAGCCTGTGGGCAGGCTGAAATGCTGGCTAGGTGACTACCTGGATCCACTTGTTGAGTGGAAGTGGGAGACATGCAGCAATAAAGAGACGGTTGAGTCTAGCCACTGACACCAGTGCACTTAGTTTACAGGAACTAGAGAAGATGAGAATGAGTTGACCGTTCTGAAGTTCATGACCCAGCACACGGGGGCTAGAGTTGTTGAGAATTTGTGATGGGTCCATGCCTCTCAAGTCCCAAATTGACACCAAATTATGTAAATACCACATGGTTGATGTGGCAGAATTTGACACAGGAACCACTTTAAAAAAGATTTTTATTAAATAATTTTATTGTGGGCTCTTACATCTCTTATCTGTATCCAGACATTCATCCATTGTGTCAAGCACATTTGCACATATGCTGCCATCATTATTTTCATAGCATTTCCTTTCTACTTGAGGCCTCATTTCCCCCCTTCCTCCCCCTTGATAAGTTATAGATTATTATTTTCATATCTTACATCGTCCTCTGTCACCCTTCACTCACTTTTCCCTTGTTCATCTTCCTGGGAGGGGTTATATGTTGATCCTTGTGATTGATTCAACCTTTCTCTCCCACCTTCCCCTAATCCTCCTAATATCTCTATTCTCATTGTTGGCACTGAGAGGTTTATCTATCCTGGATTCCCAGTGATGCCGGCTCTTATCTGTAGCAGTTTGCATGCTCTGGTCTAATCCAATTTGTCAGGTAGAATTGAGGTCATGACAGTGGGGTGGGGGGGGGAGTTGTGTGTTTCATCTGTGCTGTACTGCACCCTGATGGGCTCATCTCTTCCTTGTGACCTCTCTGTGAGGGGATGTCCAAATGTCCTAAAACTCATATCCTGGTGAAATAGCCACATGGCAGCCAAAAACCGTATACCCTAGTTTGTCATGTATTCTTTCCAAAATCGGGACTTTTTAAAACACCGTGGGACGCGGAAAAAATTGTTAAAAATCCGGACTGTCCCACCCAAAGCGGGAAGTTTGGTCACCTTTGGGTCTCTACTCCACCACCACCCCCACACCCCCACCAATCACATTGTGTCTGATTTTGTTCTGGGTCTTAGATGCCTGATACCTGAACCTATCAACATTTCAGGATAACACAGGCTGGTGTGCTTATTCCATGTGGGCTTTGTTGCTTCTCTGCTAGATGACCACTTGTTTATCTTTAAGCCTTTAGGACCCCAGACACTGTATCTTTTGATAGCCGGGCACCATCATCTTTCTTCACCACGTTTGCTTATGCACACATTTTGTCTTCAGTGATTGTGTTGGGAAGGTGAGCATCACAGAATGTCAGATCATTAGAATAAAGTGTTCTTGTGCTGAGGAGTACTTGAGTCGAGGTCCAATGTCCATCTGCAACCTTAATTCTTAACATACAGGTATGAGTACATGGATCTATTCCCCTCTCGTCATCACAGGAACCACTTTTATTGCTGCAGATTTGAGGGAGATAGTTTACAATGACCCATCTCTAATTATTTTAGAACATACATTTTGTAAAATGAATCCAGCAGTAGTATTTAACTAAACTGGTCTGAGTCAGTTCACAATGTCCTGTTGCATCTTTTCAAGATGGAATATATAAACTAGGTTACATCCCAGCAAGAGTTTGTTTAGAAAACACTGGTTATCATTAGTATATCCTTTAATTACCTTCTCCTTAGATTTGATCTGTGGACATATCATGTAATTTGTAAAAAAAATAAGTAAAGAATGCACATACGGGTCAATTGTAGCTCTTTTCACAACAGTCACGAGATAGCAAAAAAACCTCAGTATCCATCACAGATTATTGGATAAACAAAATGTTGTAAATTATAATGTACGTAGTTAATGATTTAATATGACCCTTCTTGCTACAGCCCTGATGTATTGCAAATTCTAGCCTTTGCAACTGTGGTTATAGTTTGTGTTAAAGCAAGTACATCAGGTTTTAAGTTGGTCCCTGAGTAAGCAGACTGCCAGCTGCCTATCTAACGGAGAAGAGCAGGAGGCTGGGGTCACAGAACTGGCTGTGACTAGACCTGGGCCAACTAAGATGCACTGGAATGATTAGCATGTGTGTTCTCTACCTAACCTCTAGACATTGGGAAGCAAAAATCATACCTCCAATCAGAGCTCTAGACATCATCTTTGTAATTCCCAACACACTTTCCTGACAGCATGTACAGAAAGAAGTCTTGTACTTAGTCACATGGTGATGAACACCTGTCAGACACTAGTTATTGCTCTAAGCGACTGCTGGCCAAGGGCCATAGTAACCATCTTGATACGGCCCCAGCATGCTTCTTTGCCTGGCTAAGCAAGTGAGGCCTCCTTTCGCATTTGGGTCTTGTGTATCTCTAACTGTGTTGAGCAACTCTGGCAAAGTTTAAGCTCTTGCTCTGAATCTGGCTCATCTTGGATTGACCTCTTTTCTTAGGACTCGATCTGGCAACCTATCGCTAGACCTGAGTCATCAGCTTCTGCAGCCTTGGGAGTCAAGAGCCTGGTTTTGTTCGAGTGAGGAGGACCCTCCAGAGGATGTCTAAACTTCAAATTTGGAAGTTGCCAGTCTCTACAACCACACGAGCCATTTCCTTGGCAGTTCCTGAGAACTATGAAAGTTGCAGAGAATTGCGAAACCTTGGGATGTGTAGGAGAATTCTGATGGGAAGAGAGGTGCTTAATATCAAGAATAATGGAGTTGGATAGCATTTTGTTAAAGTCAGATATTTGGTAAATTTTTAACCTCTACCTCATCGGAACAACAACAGAAAAACTCACTATGTTTGAGTTGATTTTGACTCATAATGACCATATAGGAATCTATAAAACAGAATAGAACTGCCCTAGTGGAGTTCTGAGACTATATATCTTTATGGGAGCAGAAAGCCTCATTGTTCTCCCGTGGAATGACAGGTAAGTTTGAACTACTGACTTTGTGCCCCTATGCCAACAGGGCTAAACATTGTACTAATTATTTTAAAATAAATTAATTTGGTATGTATGTATAATAGAATATCACATAAAAATGAAAGCCTGATGCATATTACATCATGGATGAATTTTGAAGGCATCATGCTGAATATAATCAATCATCCAATGACACATTTTGTAGAATCCTACATATTTAAAATATCAAGAACAAGCAAATGTATGTATACCAAATATTAGTGGTTAATAGTGGTTTGGGCAAGGAAGAATTGGAAATCATTACTTAGGTAGCATAAGTTTCTGAGAATGGTCGTAGAATAATGTAGAAACTTACAACAGAGATAATTGCACACAATGATAAGCATAATCAATGTTACTGAACTGTATAGGTAAAAATGTTGATTTAGGAAATGCTTTGCTATACATTAGCATAATTGTGTATATGTGTTCTGATAAATATAATGTGTGTATTATATTATAATAATATATAATCTACAATATAATATTTAAAATGCATTTGACTTGAGTGTGTGAGAATTCAAATGTTAAGGCTTACAGGCTTTCCCAAATACCCTGTAAGTGAGTCTTGCCTTCACACTTGTTCTCTGATAGACCTTTCCTCTCTCCTCCTGAGAGCTGATGCTAAACAGTTTGACTTTGAAATGCAGTGATTTATAGCATATCAATGATCAACATGATTATGCAAGGGACACTGAGAGATCAGTTGGCACTCCAAACCTCTCCAACTGCAGGTCAACACAGCGAGGGTCTTCAAAAAGACAAAAGAATTTAGGGGAGGGAGCCGTTACCTTGAGTGGCAAGTAGGAACATTTGAGGAAGGCCTTTAAAGAGTAGGCAGGATTTGGAGACTCTTCTATATATTTCCCCTAATTGTCAATAAAAGGAAGAGATATGGAGGCTGTAATGTGACTCTTCAAAAGGGCGCAAAGGGTCATCTATAAGAGGGATTGCCCATTTTCCCATGGGAGGGAACGGTCTCTGTGAAAACCTAGATGGAGAGGAGAGAGCTGGACAAGGGTGCAGCACACATGTCATGCTAGTGACAGTGAGAAAGGGCCAGGAAAAAGGACGTCGGCAATGTTGAGAAAAAGAGAGGAAAGAGCAAGAGAAAAGCTTTTAGTTGCATTTTAGCACAGTGGGTTATTTTTGAGATAATAGAATATGCTAATAAGAGGGGTATGAAATTAATAAAACTTTGGTAAGTGGCTGAGGCATTACACTTTTTTTCCTCCTGTGCATTTCTACTAAGACTAATGGAAAGGGAAAATCAGAAAAATGAAGAAGAATTGCAAAAAGGATGTAGAGAAACAGGCTCTTCCATTTACTTTCGGTGGGAAAACATTTTTTTTTTTTTTTGGTGGTAAAAACTCTTTTGGAGAGCAGTTTGGTAGTGGATTGATCAAGTGAGATGTCAGAATGCATTAACCTTAAGTTATGGCAGCTTAAAAAATGCCCATTATTCATTCGTGCTCTGGGCTTGTGGCAGGCCAGAGGGGTTTCTTCTACACTGCGTTCACTGTTGGTTCCCGGGAAGCCACTCTTTGCAATCCTGCTAGTCCGCTGGAACAAGATAAAGAGGGCTCTGGAAGGTTTCAAACTGGCCGTAAGTGGTGATAGTGTGTGTTCCTTGCATTCACATTTATTGACTGGCTGTCTGTCTAACGCGGCCTTTCTACCAACAGGTATCCTCGGAGGTGCAGCCTTACGAGGCCTTGGGAGGTAGAACAGTGAACATATTCTGGGAGTTTACTAGATGACTGCCTTGGGCCATAACTATTTTAAAAATGTCTATACCCATTAACCCAACAATTCTGTTTTCGGAATTCATCCTAAGAAAATATTGTAGTCAGTGCTCAAGCCTATTTGTTCCATGATATTCTTTCCAGCACTGGAAACTCCAACTACATAGGAAATAACCATCAATGGTGGAATGATTAAATAAATAATGGGATAGTCATACATTGGCATTCTATACAATCATTAAAGACCAAGAGAGCTACTCTAGATAAACTAGTAAGTGATGAAAAAAAAACGTACAAAATCCTATGCATAGAATACTATTTATGTTAAAATCATGTTATGTCTAAAACTATGATCACATGTGCAAACGAAAGACAGCACAATGACATGCCTATTGCTTTGTACTACGGACAGGCATTTTCCTAAGTGCTCTATGCTTTACTAGCATGATTTCCATGCGAGGTAATAGGAATCATCATTCCCATTTTACAGATGTAAAGGTAAGGTACAGAGAAGTTCTTACGCGTGGCCAACCTGATAGACAGTGCTGCAGCCAGAGCCCCAGTTCTCTCTGAGGATCCTGGCCACCTTGGAGGCACGGCATTACTGGGAAACAGAGGAGTTGTCCACAGTCTACTATAAGGAGTATAATAAGCATGTATTTGCTCTTATAAGCTTGCAGTCCTTTTACAAAAAATTTTTTTTTAATCAATCTTTCTTTTGAAAATACAAAGTGATGTAAACAAAGTGGGGGGAGGTAGAATTTGTTTAGACAGGATGGAGATAACCAGATATAAATAGAAGCTGAGGATTCTTGCAGTGGAGTGGGAGTGGGGCAGTATTTACAATATACCAAACACTGAACCCCAGGATCAGGAACTACAGTGAAGGTAGGGAGGAAATCCCACATCAGACTGACTGAACATATACAACAAAGACAGGGCGGAAGCCTGGTGATAGACTCTGGAAGAAGGGGCCTTATACCGAGGCAGGGTGACCAGGAGCAAGGCTGGTGAGTGTGCCTAACAGCCTACTGGAGAAAGGCATGAGGGCCATCTTGAGAACCCCTCAATAAACACTGCCGGCGATGAATCACTGCAAACAAGCAGCAGGGTTCATAAGGAATAACTCATGTCAGGCCATTTGACAGCCCTTGAAACAGAATTATTAGGCTGGTGAATAAAAGAGCCATCACAATCCTCTGCATTTGGAGCTCAACAGGAATGTTTTAACAACTCCTCCTAGATAATTCATCCAAATAGGCTTGCTCTACAGACTTGGGTGTGGATTCAGCACCACATAAAAGATATTCTATATGGAAAGATGTATGAACAAGGATGACCATCACAGCAGGGTTTTTTTTTTGGTAACAGGGAAAACTGGAAATGATCTACATGTAATCAATGGGGGATGAATTTAAAATGTTTTGGAATATCCATGCGGTCTTAGCTATCTGTTGTTGTTGTTGTTAGGTGCCATTGAGTCCGCTCTCATCCACAGTGACCCTGTGCACAGCAGAATCAAACTTAGCCTGCCTGTGCAATTGTTCCCATGTGTGAGCCCGTTGTTGGAGCCACTCCGTTGAGGACCTTTCTCTCCTGTGCTGCTCCTCTCCTATACCAAGCATGCTGTCCTTCTCCAGGGACTGGTCTCTTCTGACAATATGTCCAAAGAAGAAGTTACTCTTGCCTTTAAAGAGAATTCTAGTTTTACTTCTAATACAGGCTTGTTTGTCCTTTTGATGGTCCATGGTAATTTCAAAATACCTCAGCACCACAATTCAACAATTCAAATGCATTGATTCTTCTTCAGTCTTCCTTATTCAATGTCCAAGATCCACTTGCATAAGAGGCAATTGAAAATGCTATGGCTTGGTTCTGGCACACTTTAGTCCTCAAAGTATTCAAAGAGGTCTTCTAAAGAGCCCGGGTGGCACAGTGATTACACGTTGGGCTGCTAACCACAAAATCGGCAGTTCAAAACCCTCAGCTGCTCCATGGGAGAAAGATGAGGCTTTCTACTCTTGTAAAGAGTTAAAGTTTCAGAAAGCTGCGGGAGAGTTCTACCCTTTCCTGTAGGAATGCTCTGAATGGTAGGAATGCACTGAATGGGCATCAGCTTAATGGCAGGGAGTCTGAGAAAAAGGTCTTGTGCAGCAGATTTACACACTGATCTTTTGATCTCTTGACTGCTGTTTTCATGAGCACCGATTGTGGATCCAAATAAGACGAAATCCTTGACAACTTTCATCTTTCCTCCATTCGTCATGATGTTATCTATTGGTCCAGATGTGAGGATTTTGGTCTTCTTTATGCTGATTTGTAATCTGTCCTGAAGGCTGCAATCCTTGATCTTTATCAGCAAGTGTTTCAAGTCCTCCTCACTTTCAGCAACAAGGTTGTATCACCTGCATTCTGCAGACTGGTGATAAGCCTTCCTCCATGCCACACTCTTATCCATAAAATCCAGCTTCTCTGATTATTTACTCAGCATGCAGATTGAACAAGTATGATGAGCGGATACAATATTGACACATACCTTCCCTGATTTTAATCCATGAAGTATTCCCTTATTCCATTTGAACAACTGCCTCTTGACCCATGTCCAAGTTCCACAGGAACACAATGAAGTGTTATGGAAATCCCGTTATTCTCAAGGCTATTAATAGTGCATTATGCACTACATGATCAAATGCCTTGACCATGTAAAAACAAAGAAACCAACAAAAACCACAAGTAAGCATCTTTGTGTTATTCTGCTTTGAGCCAAGTTCTATCTGACACCAGCTATGATATTCCTTGTCCAATGTCCTCTTATGAATCAGGCCTAAATGTCTAGCAGCTTTTTGTCAATGTACGGTGTGTTACACAGCACAAAGGAATATAACAGCTAATTAGTCCACAGAGCAATACAGCGGGTTCAGTTCAACTCACTTCCATGGAACAGTAAATATACTGGAAGTCCTTCAACTGAAGAAGGCTGCTGGGTCCAAGGTCAAGGAAGCAGTCAGCTGAGTCTTCCCTCGGGCAAGGCAGGCAGAGCCTGCCCACAGGCAGCAAACAGCAGGGTGGGTCACCAACAGCCTGCCCCTTAGGAACTTAGCAAAACAGGCCAAGAGGGAATACCAAACTCAAGCAGTGAAAGATGACAGGATCCACCAGCCTAGTAGCATGGTGAAGAAGGTCTCGAAGTAACATAAGCTCTAGCGATATGATCCACAGGTTGGCTGTTCCATGGGTAGTGTAGCTCACAAATTGAGGCAGAGAACTAGCTAAAGCAGCCGTACACTGGTCTGATCACCAGAGAGCAAGAGAGTGAGGGGCGGGTCTTGCTGAGCCATTTATCTCTTTGCCCTCTGATCAAAACTGCAACCTGAAAAATCCCACAGGTTTTTAGTGGCCAATAACATTAATCCCTAATGTTGGCACAATAAACCTACCTATCACATACTGCTGCAGTTATTGTTTGATTGTCACAAAAATCTGCTTGCATTTGATCTTAATGATATTGTTTTATAATTTGAACATTCTGTTGGGTCACCTTTCTTTGAAATGGCTACAAATATGGATCTCTTCCAGTCAGTTAGTCAAGTAGCTGTCTTCTTGACACAGACGAATGAGTTCTTTCAGTGCTTCATCTGTTGTTGAGCCATTTCAGTTAGTATTCCATCAATTCCTGGTTCTTAGTTTTTGCCTACTGCTTTCAGTGAAACTTGGACTTCTTCCTTCTATACCATTGATTCTTGCTCATATGCTATCTTCTAAAATGGTGGCATGTCAATGAGCTCTTTTTGGTACATTGACTGTCTTTTTTCTAGCTTTTTTTCTACCATCAAGATCATATTTTCCAATTACCGTTCCTTCCTATTTGTTTCCAACTTTTGCATTTCAATCAATAATAATTATTAATGCTTCTTGATTGCATGTTTGATCAATTTCCATCTGAAGACATTGGTAGAATTCTTCAATCTCTTCATCACTAGCTTTTGTGTTTAGTGTATCTATTTGAGTAATAATTATATTACATTGACTGAATTCATATCAAATATAATCCTATCAGAGACCAAGTTGTGCTTCCAGATAGACCGACGAGGAATGCAACACCATTCCTCTTGACTGTGTCCTTTCCAACATAGTCAGCCATATGATTTTCTTATCCAAAATGGCCTGTATCAGTCCAGCTCAGTTCACTAACATCTAGTTAGAATGGATAAATTGATCTTTATCCATTCCATTTAATTTTTGATGACTTCCAATTTTCTGGACTCATATTTCGTATATTCCAAGTTTTGATTCCTAATTGAGTTTTGCAGTTTCTTCTCATTTTGAGTGTCCCATCAGCAAATGAAGATCCTGAAGGCTTTACTCATGCAGGATTTACTCGATTCACGTCCTCATGGTTAACTCTACTTGGAGACAGCAGCTCTTCCTCAGTCATATTTCAAATACCTACCATCCCCAAAGGACCATTCCCTGGCACCATCACTATCAGGCAAGTTTCTGCTTCCACTTATTAAGCCTTCTGTATCTGACAACGTTTTGATTCTATGCACACAGTTTTCAGTGGCTACTTCCACGGAAGCCTGTTCATTCTTTGTAGCCTGTCCTTGTTCTGGAAGCTCTGCTGAAACTTCTTCACTTTGGATGATTCTGCTGGCATTTGACACATCAGTGACATGGCAGTGCACAAGGCACCACAGTATGACAACCTGACAGACCAGTGGCGACTTAGTTATCTAGCACTGCTGAAAAAAATGCCACACAACTGAGTGACTTTAACTAAAGGTAGTTTATTTTCTCACAGAATAGGAGGGTTGAAGTCCAAATTCAGAGGCTGGTTTTAGGGGAAGGCTTTCTCTCCCTGTCAGCTGTGGTGGAAGGTTCTTGCTTTTTCTGAGCTGCTCCCAAGCAATTTTCATGTAAACGGTACTTTACTTCTTGTATCTCTGCTCAGCTAGCTTGTTTAATCTCTTTATATCCTAAATGCACTTGACTCAAGACACACCCTACACTACTTTTGCCTCATTAATATAACAAAGGCAACCATTTGAAAATGGGATTATCACCGCAGGCACAGAGGTGAGGATTGACAACACACATTTTGAAGGACACAATTCAATCCATAACACATGGAACGGACTGTAATGTAGCTGTTTGAAATCAGGCCAAGAATGAACTGAAAATGAGCTAAGAATGAATTTTAAATTTTTAAATGGTGCAAAAAAACAAACAAACTAAAGGACAATGCTGTCATGAAAATGAAAACTATATAAAATTCAAATTTCCATGGCCACAAAGTGTCATTGACACATAACAACCTTTCAAACTTCACTGCCATGGATGGAGTCCATGTGGACTCATAATGACCCTCTAGGACAGAGTAGAACTGCCCCTCTGGGTCTCTGACACTGTAACTCTTTCTGAGAGTAGAAAGTCCCTTTCTGTCTCCGGAGGAGCAGCTAGTTGCAGATTGTGGCCCAATATGTGGCCCACTATGCTGCCAGAGCCCCAATGTTCATCAAGGTATCGTCAGTGGCTACTTCTGTGTTCAGTGGCTGAAAAAAAAATTTCAGCAACCCCCTCCCCGCCCCACTTTAGAAACAATAATTAATCAGAAAGTTTAAGAATAACACATTTACCTTAAACCCAGGCTTCTCCTGAGGGGTCTTCTTTTTCCAAATTGTGGTAAAAATATTCACACCCAAATGTTGCCACTACCACAACTTCCATAGTTACAATCCAATGACATTGATTATATTTTTATGTGTGCCACATTTATCTCTACTTTTTCCATGTTAGTCTATTAGCATTAGCTTAAACTCAATCCTGACCAAAAACATATTCCCCTATGTCCCCCTCCCCCAAGCTCCAGTAACCATTAATAATCATTAGTAATAATAATATTAATAGTAACTTGGTCATTTCATATAAGTGATATTGTACATTAACTTTCAGCAAGCAAGATTTGTCATTTGCATATTGCAGGTTGTCAATAAGTGTTCCTCCAAATCCCGATGCCATATAATCCAGCTGCTTGATGCTTTGCTCAGCATATAGATTGAACAAGTATGGTGAGAGGCACAACACTGACCCACCTTTCCTGACATTAAACCATGTAGCATTTCCTTCGTTCACACAACTGCCTCTTGATGAATGAGTACAATGAAGTGTTCTGGAATTCCCATTCTTCTCCAGATTACCCACAATATCATATGGTCTACACAACTGAATGCCTTTGCATAGTCAATGAAACACAAGTAAACATCTTTATGCTTTGGGACAAGATCCATTTGACACCAGCAATGATATGCCTGGTTCCACTCCTTCTAAATCTGGCCTGAACTTCTGGCATACCCCATAGACAGGAACTGTCATGGGGACAAATTAGGTCCTCAAAAATTTCATGGCAAAAGTCCCTTATCTTTAATTTCACTTTTTCATGAATTTTTGAAGCCCTTAATACTGCACATTGTGTCAACAACCATCGTCTTTCCTCATATTACTGTTACCAGTAATTTAGATTTTTTGAATTTTAAAGTTTTCATTTGCTTAGATTTCACTTTTCTTTTTAACCATTTTATGGGGGCTCCTACAACTCTTGTTACAAACCATACATCAATTGTGTTGGACATATTCGTACATATATTCCATCATTCTTTTCTAGACATTTGTTTTCCATTGAGCCCTTGGGATCAGCTCCTCACACACTTCCAAGGTGGGGGTCAGGCTGACTCTGGTTGGGGCAGGCCCTGGAGTCCAGTCTTTTCATGCATTCCTCCACGTGTTACATTGCCCTCTTGGTATGACGCACCATGATGGGGTCTTTATGCTTCAATTCTGTGGAGACACACCAAGCAGCAAGACCACCTTCCCATGAAGCCAAGGTAAAGAGCTGCAGTGCTACCACCAATTCCTCAAACAAGTTCTCCATCTGAATGAATCACAGAGAAGACTCAGAAAAGACAGGCCAGTCAGGGTCACCTCTTGGAACTCACCCTAATCTGCATATTCTGCTCCTTAATGACTTCACATTCCAGTGAGGGACTCCAGTCCATTAATATTAACAGTCTTTTTAATAGGGTAGGATGAAACTGTTTACGATTGCCACATGGCTTACTCATGGCAAGTTATCCAGTCAGTTTGCAATTTATCATCCCACTTGAGTCCTCTTGAGGGATTTATGGCCAATCCCTTTGATCTCTGTTCCCCAGGGAGCTTAAAAAAAGAAACTCAGGTTGGTTAAAAAAAGTACACAGGGATTTTCAACACCACCACATCCGTGTGTGAATAATCAGAAGATCATTTTGATTTAAATATATTGCTAAAAGGAACTGAGTTAGACAGGGTTCTGTCTAACACATTTTGGTACCAGGAGTGCTTCTAGAGAAATAAAACCATAAATATGGGTTTCTTAAATTGGCTCTCCAGCCTGGTTAGTCTTAACAGCACTAATAATGCTACTTCAACACCCCACTCTTGGTACCAAAATGTGTTAGACAGGGTTCTCTCGAGAGACAAAAGCAGATTTCTAGTAATTATAGATATAGATATTTATAAAGATAGATAGATATATAACACAAGAAATGAACTATTTAATTACATACAGATAGATATATAATATAAGAAATGAACAGTTAAATTATAAAGCAGTACAAATGGCTCAGTGCAACTCACTCCCCTGAGAGAGTTGTGAGACACTGGCAGTCCTTTAAGTATTGAGGGCCACCAGTTAGTCCTCTGTAGAGGGAGAGCTAGGCTATATAAGCATGGACAGCAAACAGCAAGGCAGGTGACCAGCTGTCAGCTAGGTAAACAACCATCAGTCCCCAGCTCTAGATGTACATTTCAATTGTGTGGTCTTAAAGGGACCTCAACTTACAGTGACACAGTCCACTGACTAGGCATCCCACAGGTAGTGTAGCCTGTAAATTGAGGCACAGAACAAGCAAGGCAGCCACATACTAGTCCGATGATCAAAGAGCAAGTGACAAGAAAGGCGAGGCTCACCGAGCCATTTATTTGTCCACCCTTCAATTAATCCCACTTGTGTTTATCAGCCAGGCTGGCACAATAAACTATCTCAAACTCTGAAACCTTTGGGAGAATGGCTAGCATTGAAGGAAAAGACTGAGGAAATATGAAGAAAAAATAATTTCTACAAAAATGTGCATGTGTGGAAACAAAGAGACAAGCTAGAAATGACATGAAAATTTCTTGCTTGGTAAGTTAGACATAAAACAGAAATTTCTTGCTTGGTAAGTTAGACATAAAACAGAAAGCAGTCATGCATGGGGACTGGTATATATATATATATATTTGTATATGTATATATTTTTTGGCAGGTGGGGACTGGGATATTTTTAAAGTATTTCTCATTAATCTGTTATAAAAGTAAATTCTGATTCACTGGAAAATGATTGCTTGCAACCATGCTACCCAAAGTTTGCTGTCTTGTTGGTGCAATCTGCTCCAACTTGTGGCAACCTTATGAGTGACACATTGCCCAATCCTGAGCCATCTTCATGATGGTTGCCATGTTTGAATCTAGTGTCCTGGCTACTTTGTTAATCTGCTGATTATTGGCTTTCCTTCCTTTTTGCTATTCTCTTCTGTACAGAAACATGATGCCCTTTTAAAAATCATTTTACTGGGGACTCGTACAACTCTTATCACAATCCATCCATCCATCCATCCATCCATACATACATACATACATACATTGTGTCAGGCTCTTTTACAGCACTCATCTTTCGTGATGGTGTGACCAAAGCAATGGTGTATGATCATCTTTGTTTTGAAGGCTTTATTTCCTCTAGGGCTGATTTGCTCATTTTTCAGACTAGCCATGTTATATTTAGAATTCTTCACCAACATCACCATGAGAATGCATTGATTCCTCTTCTTTCTATTACATTGACCAGCTTTTGCGCACATGAGGCAATTTAAAAGACCTTAAATTAGATCGAGTGCACCTTAGTCATCAAAGTGACATCTTTTTTTAAAAAACAATTTATTAGGGGCTCATACAACTTTTATCACAGTCCATACATATACATACATCAATTGTATAAAGCACATCTGTACAGTCTTTTCCCTAATCATTTTTTTCTCCTCTTTTCTTTTTTTACATTTTATTAGGGACTCATAGAACTCTTATCACAATCCATACATATACATACATCAATTGTATAAAGCACATCCATACATTCCCTGCCCCAATCATTCTCAAAGCATTTTCTCTCCACTTAAGCCCTTTGCATCAGGTCCTCTTTTTTTTTTCCCTCCTTCCCCCAAAGTGACATCTTAACTTTGAAAACTTGAAAGAACTCTGTTGCCACACAGGAAAAGAGGGACTTCAGCAGATGGAATTCTCAGTACAGTCAGAATGCTTCTTACAGATTAAGTAAGGTGAAAAGATACAACCCTGGCAGATAGCCTCTCCAAATGTGCACCACATGATATTCTCTTGTCTTGTTTGAGTGATAACCACTAGCTGTGTGAACAGCATCCGCAGGAGCACAATTCAGTGCTCTGGAATTCCCACTCGCCATATTGCTTTCCATAAACTGCCGCAACCCACACACTATTGAATGCCTTCACATATACAATAAGAGGTGTTGAATGTGTTTCTTTTTTTGCCAAAATATGCACACTGATTTGAAAAGTGGTATTATACCATTCATATTATTATTTATTGCAACTGGTTTTCAAAACTATTTTATGAACATTTTCCCACAGAGCTAACAACTCCAAACAGGATTTAACTTATTTTTCAGTTAATTCTTCATATTTCAGATATACCAAAGATGTATGAAGAATAATATAGTACCCACCACCCAGTTTAAAAAATGAATCATTACAAAAACAAGTGTATTTCTCTTGATTTCCTTCTGGATTTACCGTCTTCTGCCTTCCCATTTAATTACAATTATTTTTTCTGGATATATAACATTTCATCATCAAAAAGTATTATAACTGATTTGTCCTATTCATTATTATTGAGAATTTTAGACTATTTCCATTTTAATACCAACAATAACACTGTAATGATCATCAGAAATAAATGTGAATTTTTGTACACACCTCTGAATATTTCTTTACAACAAATTCCATGGCAAAATGTTCTTAGGAAAAGATAACCACATACCCTACCTAGATCTCACCTCTATCAGCATTGTATGAAAAAGCTTATAGAATACCCTTATCTTGGAAAATAATAATAAAGTCTGTTTCTCATCCATCTTTTCTATCGATAGTGGCAGAGTATCAGTGATAGGCACAGACTGTGCTAGGCATGAAGGATGCGGAGGTAAGGAAGAGCCTATAAATCTAGTAGAGCAGAATAATGTTGGAATGGAAGTTGAAATACGTATAGAGAAGCACTAGCGTAAAGTGTTTTAGAGCACAACTTCAGCATCCACCTTGGACAAATTACCTAACACCTCTTTGCCCAGGTCCCTTATCTGTAAAATGGGAGTAATCAAACTTGCTCAGCACAAGCCCTAAAGTGGAGGTTTAATAGATGTGTTGCACCATGCCATTCACTTGGAAAGCAGTGTCATTAACTCATCTGTGTGAACAGCATCTTAGGGAAAGATGAGGATTAGGAGAAGGGAGGCAGATTAAAGGAATGAATAAAAAAGGGGGAATGGACAGGTTGTAGAGCAAAGAGGTGAGTGCTCATAGCACAAAATAAAACTACTCTCCTAAATAGGAAGGCCCGAGGAAATGCCCAAGACTGTTTCCCTGTGTCTCCTGTGTGTTGACCCTAAAGATTCATAAAATGTTTCATAACTGTGATCGGCTTCACCTACTTGGGTTCATATACAAGCAGCACTCAATGTGGATTTGAATGTGTTTCTGTTGCCAAGAAAGAAGGAAAATCTTCTCTCTTCCTGTCAAATAAAATCTGTGCAGTAATATACCTACCATTATCATCATATAGAAAAAGAAAGCACACCATAGCTATGTTATATAAGATTATATACATATGTATACAAACACACATAGACATACATAGTTAAATGTTAGTGTCTATGTGATATGTCATCAAGTCAATTTCAATTTTGAGAAGTAGGATGAGAGGTGGGATAGAAACTTACTCTTTATATCTTTCATAAGTCTATATTTTAAAATTTGATTTTAAATGATTTCAAAGTTTTTAAAGGCTAACTTTTGGTTTTAGAATAATAATGATCTGCTATGACTTAAAACAGAAAAACAAATGACAACACAAAACGAAGCAAATAAAAAATAAATCGGGCCAAAATAAGTTAAGAAATAGTCATGCTTAAAAGAAAAGTGAAATCAGTGGGACATGGGAGTAGGGAAAGTGAGCGAAAGGAAGTGGGTGTTAACAAACCCAGGGATAAGGGAACAACAAGTTATCTAAAATCAGTGGCATGAGGGTGTAAGAGGTCTGGCAGGACTGGATGAAGGGCAAAGTAACCGAGAAGAATTCCTAAAACCCAAATGAAGGTTAACCATGATAGTGGGACAAGAGGAAAGTACAAAGAAATAGAGGAAGGAACTAGGAGGCGAAGGGTAGTCATAGAAATTTAAATACAGGCATATAAAGATATAAATATATTTATACATGACGAGGGAGAAATAGATCTATGTACATATATTCATAGGTTTAATATTAAGAAACCAGATGGGCAGTGGGCCCCTGCTCAAGTACTCCCTCAACACAAGAACACTTTGTTCTAACAATTCGGCAGTCTGAGATGCTCACCTTCCTGGTACGATCGCTGAAGACAATGGGTGCACAAGCAAACGTGGTGAAGAAAGCTGATGGTTCCCGGCTACCAAATGATATAGCATCTGAAGTCTTAAAGACCTGAAGATAAACAAGCAGCCATCTAGCTGAGGAACAACAAAACTCACATGGAAGAAGCACATCAGCCCATCCCAACTCGATCGCTGAGGACAAAGTGGGTGCATAAACAAAAGTGGTGAAGAAAGCTGATGGTACCCAGCTATCAAATGATATAGCATCTGGGGTCTTAAAGGATTGGAGATAAACAGGCAGTCATGTAACTAAGAAACAACAAAGCCCACGTGGAAGAAGCACACCAGCCTACTCCAACACAAATGCTGAGGACAAAGCAGGTGCATAAGCAAATGCGGTGAAGAAAGCCGATGGTGCCTGGCTATCAAAAGATATAGAATCTGGGGTCCTTTAGGCTGGAAGATAAACAAGGGGCCATCTAACTGAGAAACAATAAAGCCCATATGGAAGAAGCACACCAGCCTGTGAGGTCACAAGGCGTCTAAGGGACCAGGTATCAGGCATCAAAGACCAAAAAACAAAAACAAAACAAACCATAGCATTATGAATGAGGGGGAGTGCACAGTGGGGACTCAGGGCCACTCTGGGAAATTGAACATCCTCTTGCAGAAGGCCTGTGGGGAGGAGACAAGCCAGTCAGGGTGCAGTGTAGCAATGATGAAATATACAGGTTTCCTCTTGTTCTTGAATGCTTCCTCTCCCCCACTATCATGATCCCAATTCTACCTCACATAGGCCGGCTGGACCGGAGGATGTACACTGGCACAGATAGGAACTGGAAATAAAGGGAATCCAGGACAGATGAACCCCTAGGGGCCAGTGGTGATGGTGGCATGGAGGGAAGGTGAGGGAGAAAGGGGGAACAGATTACAAAGTCTATATATATCCTCCTCCCTGGGGAATGGACAGCGGAGAAGTGGGTGAGAGGAGATGTTGGGTGATGTAAGGTATGACAAAATAATAATAAATTATCAAGGGTTCAGGGGGGAGGAGGAGTGGGGAGGGAGGGGAAAAATGAGTTGATGCCAAGGGCTCAAGTAGAAAGCAGGTGTTTTGAGAATGATGATGGCAACATATGTACAAATGTGCTTGATGCAATTGATGTATGTATGGATTGTGATAAGAGTTGTATGAGCCCCTAATAAAATGATTGAAAAATAGAAAGAAAAGTGAAATCAAGTGTCTACCACAGAGACTGACACTAGACCTTCTGGTGGGGGAAAGGAACCGACCAACCACACCCAGATGGAAGCAAATCAAAAAGGAAAAAGAGAAAGGACAGTCAGCCTAGACTCTATATGGACACGCCAAGCCCAGAGGACGAGGTCCCTGCATGGAGCTGCTGGGACACAGAGAGGACTGTGGGACTACCAACAGCTCAAGACAGGTTGTCCCCTAACTGGAGTATATGGAGACAGGGGACAATAATGGGGACACACAGTGGGGAGGCAGTGTGGGAATGAAGCATAACAGATCAATAAATGGAATAAAGCTGAGCCCCAGAGCCCCAGAGGTGCCTCAAGAATGGACTTTAGGCTAGGAGGGACAGCCCCCGGATCTCTCTCAAGACCATGGGGGAGGGTGTCATGGAGACCAGTAAACAGACCTGGACCTGTGTAGGGTTTTTTTTTTCCTTTTTCTTTCTTCCCGCCCCCTTTCTCTCATCTTTTTCTCTTTCTTTTTCTTTCTTCAACCTTATGTTTTCTTATTGTTTGGACTAGCACATGGAGAGTTTGCCTAATTATATGGGATGGACCATGAGAGGGAAGCCTGTGGAGAAGGCAATGGGGCCAATGGCTCTGGAAGGTAGAGGGGGAAGGACGGGGTGAGGAGAAGGGTGTGGTGAACAGACAGCATTATGAACAGGGGAACAACTAGGGAAGCAGATCCAGCATCTAAGAGAGGGTGCAGATCCTGTGAGTATTAGAGAATCACCAAGCTAGTGAAGAGGAACACTAAGAGGTGGAAGAAGGGGGAAAGTGATGGCAGGGCGAAAGGAGGCAAAAGGAAACAGAGGCAAGCTCTAGGAAACAAAATAATAGATAGGGAAATTAACAGAGGCGTGTACTTATGTAAATACATCAATCCATAGCAATAGTAGTATTTTCCTATGTACATCTATTTATTAGGCAATACAATAAAGCTGCAGATGGGTGTTAGGCCTCAGTTCATACCTTCCCTCAATACAAGAACTGTTTGTTCTAACAAATTGGCATTCTGTAATGCTCACCCACCCATCTCCCCCCACTCATACACATGATTGCTGAAGACAAAATGGGTGCATAAGCAGATGTAGTGAAGACAGAGGATGATGCCTGGCTATTAAAGATATAGTGTCTGGGGTCTTAAAGGCTTGAAATTAAACAAGCAGCCATCCAACAGTGGAGCAACACGCCCACAAGAAATAAGCACACCAGCCAGTGTGATCATGAGGTGCCATTGAGACTGGGCAATGGGCATCAGAAGATCCACAACAAACAGTAAACAAAGAAACAAAAATGCATTGGTGAGAATGGAGGGGGGTTGGAGCAGAGACCCGAAGCCCGTCTATGGACAAAGGAACATCTCCCCACAGAAGGGTCGTAGGGAGGGGGTGAGTCAATCAGGGTACAGTCGAGCACTAATGGATCACATAATATACCTCTGTTCCCTGGAGGCCCCCTCATCCCTCACTATCATGACCTCAGTGCCGCCTCCCAATCTAGACTAGACAGGAGCATGTACATAGGTATAGGCAAGAGATAAAATGCACAACACATGGAACTCAGGAACAGGAATGGGAATAGAGATATCAAAAGGGTAGGGGAAGTTGGGGAGGGGACTAGGGGGAGGGAGTCACTGATCGCAATATGGCACATAACCACACCCCCACCAGGGAGAAGAACAACAGAAACCAGGGGGGAAGGGAGACAGTGGTCGGTGTGAGATTTGAAAATAATTAACAATCTACAATTTCTCAAGGGGTCATGAGGGTTGGTGGGTGGGGAGTGGGGAGGAGGGGGCTGGTGGGAAGAGGAGCAGATTCCAAGGGCTCACTGGAAAGCCAATGTCTAGAAAAGAATGATGGAATAGATGTACGAATATGTCGGATACAACTGATGTATGGTTTGCAATAAGAATTGTGGAGCCCCCAATAAAATGATAGGGGGAAAAAGAAAGGTTGACACTGGGCGAAAGACCTCAAGGTAATAGGGGAGGCCAATAATGCACGCACAAATGAAGTGATTTCCTGAAGGAAGAGGAGCCGCAGACGTCACGTTCATTTGGAGTGTTTCAGCATATGTTCTGAATTTGAAAACATTGTGCAGAAGGAAGGCAAGGAAACGAGATTTTTGCCGCATAGCTTAGGAAATGTGTGGGAACGTGTTTATAGCAGGAGGATTCAATTATAAGAGCTTCCTGTCCTTCCCTTCTGCCTGCATCCTTCTCCCTTCTCCTCCACAAAGAGTAGTTCAGAAAGTCCCCAGGGGATAGAGTAGCAATCTTATCAACGAACCTTGGTGGGGTCAATCAATGGCTTCCCAATGTACATTCATCAGGGCTTTTGCGGTTGCAAGTGACAGAAACCCAATTCGAAACTAACTTATGTAAAAACAAGAAGGACTTTGTTGGCTCCAGCAATGGAAAATCCCAGGAGGTAGGGCCCTTTCAGCTATGGATGAATTTGAGGTCTTACTTGGTGACATCAGGAATCTATCTTTCTCAATCTCGTCACTCTGTTTTCCTCCAAGTTAGCTTGATGCCTAACTGTGTTCTCCATTAATTGTGGTTTCCAAAAAAAAAAAAAAAGATTGCCTGGAAATAGCTAGCTTAATAAACCCAACAGAAAGAAGGCATCGCTTGCTCAATGACTCTGGTAAAAGCCCCGTTTTGAGTATCACTGTTCTAGCTTGTGCTCCATGTCTATCTTAAATCCATCACTGTGGTCAGGGAGGTGAATGCTCTGACTGGACAGGCTTAGGTTCTGTGTCTGTTCCTGCATTCAAGGAGATGGTGTCTGCGCCACCCTAAGAACATAGACAACAAGCGTGGTGAATGGTGGTCTCCTAGAGGTATCTTGGAATGCATTTTGAGTGGTACAAACAATTAATGGGCTCTGAGGCTAACTGAAAAGTTGGACGTGTCTCAGAGCCTGGCAATTTACTTCTGAAAAATGAGCCATTGAATGGAGTTCTGCCCATCCCTAAAGAGCAGCGATGAATGCATGAACTACATCATGGCATGGGTTGGAGGAAATCATGCTAAGTGAAGTAAGCCAAGCACAAAAGGACAAGTACAACATGACTCCACTGAGGCAAGCTTTAAAACCACAAGGGCCATAGAGGGAAAGTCACTAAATGCCTAAATTCCTGGGGTGAGGCCCAGCTACTCTGGCAGGGGTCAGACCCCACCCAGGGATGCATATGTCAGTCAACCAAAAAGGAGAGGAAAAGAAAAAAGAAGACGCGGATAGTGGGGCAACAGGGCACTAACCCAACCATGTGGAGGGTATTGTTTATGTCTCCACAGGAAAGGGAGAGAGGGACCAGAACTCAACCTGGAACGCCAAGCTTTGAGGGCAACATACCCGCATGAAGCAGCAAACTAATAGAGAGGTCTGTGGGGTCAGCCCCAATCCCAGCTACATGGATCCCCTCCCCAGAATATTGCACTACAGAGGACAGCACTGAAGATACACCTGGGGATGAGTGGCGGGTCTGCCCAGACCACACAGGAGCAAACTAAGAGGGAGAGAGAGAGAGAGTGGACCTCTTTCTTGACCACCAAGTCTTGAGGATGACACTTCTGCTCAGAGAAGTCAAGGCACAGAGAGGACCATAGGGCCAGCCCCACCATGAGACATGACATTCCCTTACTGACCCCACAGTGCTTCAGGGGACAGCACTGGAGAAACAATGTGGGAATTGTGCCCGGTCTGACCCCTATACTGGGGCAAAACACAAAGGAGTCACAACAGAGCAGGAAGGGGAATAAAGCAACAAAGTCCCCCAAGGAATCCCCCAAATAAACTTCAGACACAAAGGGCAGGGCTTGGCACTTCATCAGACTCTATGGGAAAACATACATAAGGGTCAGCAGACAGACCTGGCAATATTTCTTCTTCTTCGTCTTCATTTTTTTCTTGTCGGTCTATATAAGATAGATAAGATAAACAATCCTGAGGAGAACGGGGGAGAGGGGGAGATGGAGGTAAGGGATGGGGGAGCCAACAAACCCAGGGACAAAGGAACAATAAGAGATCTATAATTGATAGCAAGGAGGGTAAAGAACATCTGGCAGAGTTTGATCAAGTGCAATGTCCCTGAGAGGAATTATTAAGAGCTGAATCAAGGTCAAACATGATAGTGGGACAGGAGGAAAAGGAAAATAGAGGAAAGAACTAGGAGGCAAAAAACATTTATAGAAGTATAAATATAGGCATTGTATATGCAAATATATTAATATATAATGATAGGGATATAGGTTGATGTACATATATTTATATGTTAAGTGTCAAGGTAGCAGACAGACATTGAGCCTCTACTTAAGTCCACCCTTAACACAAGAACACTGTTCTTATATGCTGGCATTCTGTGATGCTCACCTTCCCGACATGACTGCTGAAGACAAAATGTGTGCATAAGCAAATGTGGTGAAGAAAGCTATTGGTGCTCGGCTATCAGAAAATATAGCATCTGGGGTCTTAAAGGCTTGAAGTTAAACCTAGCAGGGAAGCAACAAAGCCCACATGGAAGAAGCACAGCAGGCTGTGTGATCACAAGGTATCAACGAGATCAGGAATCAGACATCAGAAGACCCAAAACAAACAACCATATGATGCAAACAAGTGGGGTCGGAATGGAGACCCCAAACCCATCTGTAGACAATTGAACATTCCCTCACAGAAGGGTCATAGGAAGAGTCAGCCAGTGTGCAGGATAGCACCTACAAAACATACAACATTTCTCTAGTTCTTTAATGCTCCCTTCCGCCCCCCATAAACACTATCATGACCCCAGTTCTACTTTACCAATGCGGCTAGACCAGAGCATGTACACGGGTACAGATAAGAGCAGGAAACACAGAGAATGCAAGATAGATAAACCCCTCAGGAACAATAACAGGAGTAATGATACCATGAAAGTAGGGGAAATGGGGTGGGGGAAGGGGAAGAAGGGGGAGGAAGTGCAAACCAATCATAATGATTAAAGTATAACGCCCCTCTCCCCTTGTGGGAGCAAACAACAGATATGCGGCTGAAGGGAGACAGCGGCCTGTAAGATATGAAAATAACAATAGTTTATAATTTATTAAGGGAGGGTGGGGGAGGAAAGGAAGAAAGAGGAGCTGATACCAAAGGTTCCAGTAGAAAGAAAATGTTTTGAAAAAAAAAAAAATGGCAACACATGTACAAATGTGCTTGTTACAATTGGTGTATGGATTGTTTTAAGAGCCCCCAATGGAATGACTTCTTAAATAAATAAATAAAATGAGCCATTGAAAAGCCCCTGGGGCACAGTTATGCTTTGATGTAATGGTCACCATGAGTCAGATTTGACCTGATGGCAAACTGGTTTTATCCTCACAAAAGGGAGTAAACCATGGATGTAGAGCAGTCAAAAGCTTCAGACAGAAAGTCCAGTCTTCTGAAAATCAAGTTAATTGAACTTCTAGAACTAGTATGTTAACCATCTTACGCAACAGAAGTACCTAAGATTGCCTTATGGAAGGCTAAGCGGATCACCCTTAGTCTGTTCTGCTACACTTTGTCCTACAATGATTCTTTCACCAGTGACTCAGTGACCAAGGGTTTATTACCATAGAAACTACCTTTGAAGGGGCAATTCGCACTTATTGTCACCATTGGAATGTCATAATTTCACCAGGAGTTGCTAATAATGGGGCCCCTTAGGTTTCCCAGGCTTTCCTATGGATCTTCACATTTCAGTTGCTTCCCTGAGGTTGAGACCCACCTCAGCTCATTACCAGGCAGCTAATTAGGGGCTTGCTGGATGTCTATGTGGCTCTGCCGACTCTTCTAGTTTTAGGCTTCTTAGGTGCACAGAAAGAAAAACTAGCGAGTATAATTCTGGGTTTGCCAACCTGACCATGGTATTTTGTAGCTCTATTTTAATTGGCACAAAGGTGGGGAGGATATTATAATTAGATATTCTATGTAGAGATTAGAAGCTTGTTAAGTCTCCACATATACAACTGCAAAAGAGGAATAAAGATTAAGGAATAAATAAAAGCAGGTGTCCTTATGCTTTTGAAAAATGCCATGAGTTTTCTTACATATAGGAATATGCTACATTTCTCTTCCCAAAATGATCACTAAAAACTTAAGGTCAACGCTTCTCAAGTGCTGGCCTTTGGGTGCCCTGCATTAGAACTGACCGAAATATCTTGCAATATGCTTTTGGCTGTAAGCATCCGAAACTAACTGGCTGATTTGAACAAATAGCGTTTACTGGAAAGATAAGATGCGGTAGAATGTTGAGGAGCTTGAGGGAGTGAATTATTTGGAAGTTATTTGAAAGGTACCAAAGGGATTCTTGGTGGTGCTGCAGGTTAGCATTGGGCTGCTACCTGAATGTTAACTGTTCAAACCCACCAGCTATAAGGAATTTCAGCCTCAGAAACCCTAAATAGAGGCTCTCTGAGCCAGTGTAGACCCTATCACAGTGGGTAGGAGACTCCATGGAAGCTATATGTGGTCAAGAAACAGGAATTATGTGGGAACAAGATGCCATGATTGAGCTGTGCCTTCTCCCATTATTCCTTCCCTCAAGATTCCAAGTCCTGGGAGAGGACATATTGGCCAAACTTTGGTCCCAGGACAATCCCTCCGCTAACTCAGTGAAAGCAGAAGAGCACTTCACTTCTATAAAGGTTCCCAAACCAAACAAATTCCTGTCGAGTCAATTCCAACTCAAGTTGACCCCATGTACTTCAAAACAGACCTGCACGCCATAGGGTTTTCTTTCGAGGCAACTCTAGCTAGGTTTGAATCGTCAACCTTTCACTTACGGTACTAGCCCAGTACTTAACTGCTTGCCTCACCAAGGGACTCTTCCATGAAGGTAAGTGCATGAGACTTCCTTCCCACCAAGACCAAGTGCACCCATTTGGGGAAAGTCCCCCAAATAAGTTCAGTTGGTTTTAAGTCAGAGAATGGATGGTGGGCAACTACAAAATAATACTTGTCTGCTTTGGCTAAGGTGCTTACTCAAAAGTCAGATTCGGGGTTCCATGCTAGTGTTACCGATGAGGGTCTTAGAGTGAGGGGCCTATGGTTTCTGTTTTTAACCACTTACAGGTGAAATGATGCACACCTGAGGTGGAGAACTGCTGGCCTTGAGGAGTAGGTACACGCATCTGGAGAATGATCACAATTCAAGTCTGCTTGAATGAGCTGGCAGAAGAGAAAGACTGGTGAAGGTACTAAGGGCTTTCCCCTACTGATGGCTTTCCCCTTCCTCCCAGAATTTGCCCAGGACTAAGGACCTAATCTTGGCGAGCAGTTAAGAACTGCAGGAATTCCTTGAATAATTGGCATGGCACGTCTGCAATCAATCCAGGGTTTTCCTGACCAGACTTGTGGCAGGGTAGGTTTGGCAGTGGTTTCACACTCATTTATTGTTTTTTACATGTACCACCTTTATAATCAGTCATTTAAAAGATAGGAAAGGTTAGTGGTGAAAAACATGGGCTTTGAAATCTCATAGAATTATGTTCAAACTCTGCAGTGCTGGTTACTACTTAGGAAATCACACGCGAACAAGTTGCTCAGCACATCTGGAAGTCTTACTCGCCTCATGTGTAACATTGAACTAGTAATACCGATCTCATATGGTTGTTTTGAGAATTAAAATCAGATAATGGTTGCGGGATTCTTAGCACAGTTCCTGACAGGTGGTATGTGCTAGTTAAAGTATAACTATTATGATTACATAACTAACACCAGGTATTTCTGTAGTACTCATATGGGTGACCCACGGAAGGTCCTACATGGGTGACTCATGGAAGGTCACCACACACAAAGAGGTCACGTTCTAAGGAAAAAAAGATAAGTTCACCTTATGATTCTTCAAGAGTCTTCCAGGATGGGAGATTTGAGAATCTTGTCACCCAGCTCCCCTCTTCCGTCCTTTCAATGAACTCAGACTTATGAATTTCCCGATGCCACTTCCAACTCCATCATGGTGATAAGAGACATTTTTAATTATGCATGAAATGTGGGAGCTTTCTGATCCTTCATATTCGCCATATTCTTCCAGAGTGAACCTATAAGAAAGTCATGATTCCTTGCGTGGTACAAAAGTTTAACTGCATGGCTACAAGCCCAAGTCACAGCTATTCAAGGCACTGAAACCCCCACCCCCAAAACCACCCCCTGAGGAGCCTTGAAATCTGCTTCCAAAAGGTCTCAGCCTTGAAACTCCTACGGAGAACTTCCATCTGCACACAGGAGGCCTTCATGCACTAGCACTGCCTTGCCGGCAACTAAACAACAACATAAGCAAGTCAGATTTTTCCCTCATTAGCATTGCTGTTTTCTTTTAAAAATCTTCTCTTTTTTACTCTCTTTTATCAAAGACTGGTGGTGCAAATGTTAGTGTACTTGGTGGCTAACCAAGGTTGAAGGTTTCAGTCTACCTAGGGGCATATGGAAAAAAGACCTGATCATCTACCTCTGAAAACTCTGTGGAGTCAGAGCTCATCTCTGACACACCTGAGATGGTCATTGGACAGGATCGACTCAGTGGCAAATTTATATCATGGATATAAATGTTATACAACTGAAACACATTCTTCGACCAGTGCAGCTTTAAAAGATATACTGCTCACTTGTGATAAAAATCATTGCTAGTCAATGTGGTGAAGAAAGCTGATGGTGCCCGGCTATCAAAAGCTATCACGTCTAGGGTCTTAAAAGCTTGAAGGTAAGCAAGCATCCCTATAGCTCAGAAGCAACAAAGCCCACATGGAAGAAGCACACCAGCCTGTGTGATCATGAGGTGTTGAAGGGTTCAGGTGTCAGGCATCATCAGAACAAAAAATCATATCATTGTGAATGAGGGAGAGTTCAGAGTGGAGACCCAAAGCCAGCCTGTAGGCAACTGTACACCCCCTTACGGAAGGGTCACAAGGAAAGATGACCCAGCCAGGGTGCAGTGTAGCAATGATGAAACATACAACCATTCCTCTAGTTCCTAAATGCTCCCTCCCGCCCCCAGTTCTACCTTACAAGTCTGGCTAGACCAGAGGATGTACACTGGTACAGATAGGAACTGGAAACACAGGGAATCCAGGGCAGATGATCCTTTCAGGACCAGTGGTGTGAGCGGTGATACTGGGAGGATGGAGAGAGGGTGGGGTGGAAAGCGGGAACTGATTACAAGGATATACATGTAACCTCCTCCCTGGGGGACAGACAACAGAAAAGTGGGTGACGGGAGACGTCGGACAGTATAAGATATGACAAAATAATAATTTATAAATTATCAAGGGTTCATGAGGGAGGGGGCGGGGGGAAGGAGGGGAAAATGAGGAGCTGATGCCAGGGGCTTAGGGGAGAGCAAATGTTTTGAGACTGATGAGGGCAATGAATGTACAGATGTGCTTTACACAATTGATGTATGTATGGATTGTGATAAGAGTTGTATAAGCCTCCAATAAAATGATTTAAAATATCATTGCTAGTCATAAACATAATTGTGAAAAGCAAAGTGGCTCCCAATGTGGAAGAGGATGTGGAGCAACCAGAACTCTTATACCCTTGGTAGGGGTGTAAAATGGTACAATCACTTTGAGAGAAAACTGTTTAGCACTTTAATAGCTAAACCTATACATATATCACCCAACCATTCTAGTCCTATATATCTGCCCAAGAGAAATGAAGCATACTTGTATATCCACACATACACTTGGACATGAATGTTTATTTTTACTGTGTTTATAATAGCTCTCACCTGGAAATAACCCAGGTGTCTATTGACACATGAATAAAAAATTCTGTTATATCCATATTATGGAATACTACTCAGCAATGTGAAAGGATGAATCATAGATAGACACACTACCTCACTAAATCTCAAGTCATATATAAAGTGAAGCAAGCCAAACTTAAAACAATAAGCTTCAATTTATATCAGATTATATACAAATGTTAACTAGTCTATAAAAATTAAAAAGCAAAGTGGTGTATGGAGGAATAAGGAAAATTTTCAGGGAGCAATAGAGATATTTGTTATTTTGATTCTGGTGATGGTTTCACAAGTCACAATAGACCCTAATTATATACTGTAAACATACACAGTTTAATACATTTCAATTCTGCCCCAGTAAAGTGTGTTTGTGTGTGTGTTTTAAAGAACATCTGATTAGAAACCAGAAAAGATGCCAGTCCTTGCTCTTATAACGCATCAGTGGATGAACATGGACAAGTCTTTTCAATGCTACATACCTCTGATTTTCACTTCTAAATTGAAAGTGATTAAAAAATTTTCTGTTTCTACAATCTTTTGGTCAATAGGTAAATTCATCAAGGTATCAGTTTCTTTAATTGATTTAACTCTGTGGCAATTTCCCCCCTGGGTTTTAATCGACACTGAATTCTCAGATCTCAAACACAACAGACCAATAGAATGAACTTTTTCAAGCTTTGAAAGGAGATCAATGTAAGCCTAAGGTCTTCATGTTTAATCTGTTATCAGTACCTGCAGATTCATAAGCAACTCTCAGATGAGGGATACAGGTTAACAGTGATTCTTGATGGCAAGAATCACAAGAGAAAAAAAGATCAAATTGCCTTAACATCAGCTTTATAGGCTGTAGAATAACTGGGGCAGTTCAGATGCTCTCTCCACGATTAAACCTTCCAGACGTCTCTTGATGGGACTAATATCGATCTCTACTGGAACACAGGAGCACTTTGTCCCCATTTCATTGTGCTACTGTGACTTTTGGGGAGGGGGGGTTCTATAGCGTCTCTATGCTCCTTACTTATAAAATGGGAAACAACTAGGGGTAATGTGAGGGTGAGATGAGATGACACATGTAAAATATTTTGACTAGTCTCTGGCACATTGTAAGTTCTCAGTACGTGCATGTTAATTATTCTAATTAATAACTGCTGTGTACTGTTTTGCTGTGTACTGTGAACTGATTCTGACTCACAGAACCCTATCGGAGAGAGCAGAACCACTCCATAGGGTTTACAATGCTGTGGTCTCTATGGGGGCAGAGGGCTGATCCTCTCACAGAGTCACTAGTGCAGGTTTGAATCACAGACTTAGCAGCTGAGTCCTTACCCATTGGACCCCAGGGATCCTTTAATTAACAATGCCTCTGGGTGATGAGTTACATAGGTGCATGTATCATCTTCTTTTTAAAAATCACTTTTGGGGGCTCTTATAAAATTCCATACATCACTTGTATCCAGCATATTTGTACATATGTTGCCATCATTATTTCCAAAATATTTTCTACTTGAGCCCTTGGTATAAGCTCTTCTTTTTGCCCCTCCCTCCCCAGTTTCCTACCCTTGTGAATCCTTGATCAGTTATATATTGTTATTATTATTTCATATCTTACACTGTCTGTTGTCTCCCTTCACCCACGTATCTGTTACTTGTCCCTTTCGGGGTGCTGGTGGTATATATCCAATCTTGTGATGGATTACCCTTTTCTCCCTCTTCCCTCTCCCCAACCACCCCCTTAACCTCATGATATCGCTACTCCCACTACTACTGCTCCTGAGGGCTTTATCTGTCCTCAATTCCATGTGTTGAGAGCCCTTATCTGTACCAATGTGTGTTGTCTGGTCTAGCCAGATTTGTAACTGGGTCATGATAGTGTTTCATCCGTGCAATACTACTCCTTGGTTGAATCATCCCTTCCTTATAGCCCTTCTGTGGGGGGATATCTGATTGCTTACAGATGGTCTCCTCCTCTTTTGCATCGATAGAGCTTTTTGTTTTGGATATTTTGTGTATCATCTTCTTGTGGGAGCCCTTACTGCTTGAGATCTTAATCTTTGTATCTGCTAGGGCCAACCACACAGTAGGTGTTCAGTGAAGGCACACATTGATTTGGATGAAGGCACAAATGATGATGGGACAAATATAGGGACCCAGGAAGTTAATTTCTTCATTGGACACCCAGCCTCTGTGCAAATCTTGCTGACTGCAAAGGAAATGTCACCAACTGTCAGGGACATAGCAACACATTGCTCAAGCAAATGTGCCAGGGAAGCCAGAAACTTGTTATTGTATGTGTGAGAAATCCATCACCGACTCAGTCACAGAAATGCTCTTGGATTCTTCACTGGGCTCCAACAATTTATCTTTAGGTATTTCATTCTCGCACGACATTGCAAGGGATATTTACCATGTGATTCCTTGGGGCACGGCCATGGCATAGAATCATAACTCCAACTGGGTGATGTTTTTAGCCCTGGCTTTCTCGCTTGTTTTTGGAGGCCCTTGGCTCTGACCCCCAGGCTTGAACCATTCAGTTTGGAAACAGCAACTAAGACTTCAAGATTCACTGGAAGAGGCTTTAGGCTCAGAGATTTCAGCTGCATTCTTCCAAGGAGAGTTGTTTTGTTTTATTCACTCCCCAGAACTTGATTAAACTCTGCCTAGGAACCAAAGGATGTACAGTGGTCCAGAGAGGAACTGGAAACACAGGGAATCCAGGATAGATGAACCCCTCAGGACCAGTGGTAAGAGTGGTGATACTGGGAGGGAGGAGGCAAGCTGGGATGGAAAGGGAGAACCGATTATAAGGATCTATATATTACCTCTTCCCTGGGGGACAGAGAACAAATAAGTGGGTGAAGTGAGACATTGGTCAGTGTAAGACATGACAAAATAATAATAATTTATAAATTATCAAGGGTTCATGAGGGAGGTGGGGTGGGGTGGGGAGGGAGGGGAAGAAATGAGTAGCTGATGCCAAGGGCGCAAGTATAAAGCAAATGCTTTGAGAATGATGAGGGCAAGAAATGTACAAATGTGCTTGACACAGGACTGGATGTATGGATTGTGATAAGAGTTGTACGAGTCCCCAATAAAATGATTTTAAAAAACCTGCTTAGAAAAGGGGGAGCTGAGATTGGGACACCATTCACACTAGAAACTTAATCAGTTCCAAGACCCTTTTAATTGTTAAACAGGAAAGATATAGTTTCTGGAGTCTTAAAAACGTGAAGATAAACAAGTAGCCATCTAGCTGAGAAGCAACAAAGCCCACATAGTAGAAGCACATCAGCCTGTGTGATCATGAGGTGTTGATAGGATCAGGTATCAGGCATCAAAGACTCAGAACAAAAACTCAAATCATTGCGAATGCAGGGGAGTGTGGAGTGTAGACCCAAAGCCCATCTATAGGCAACTGGATATCACCTTATAGAAGGGTCGTGGGGAGGAGATGAGCCAGTCAGGGTGCAATATAGCACTGATGAAACATAAAACTTTCCTCTAGTTCTTTACTGCTCCCCTCTCCCACTAACATGACTCCAATTCTACCTTACAAATTCGGCTAGACCAGAGCATGTACACGGGTACAGATAAGTGCTGGAAACAGAGAATTCAGGGCAGATAAACCCCACAGGACCAATATTAAGAGTAGCCATACCAGGAGGGGAAGGGGAAGGTAGGGGAAGACAGGGGGAACAGATCACAATAATCTACTATAACACCCTCCCAGGGAGATGGAAAACAGAAAACTGGGTGTTGGGAAATAGCAGTCAGTGTAAGACATGAAAAAATAATAATAATTTATAAATGATCAAGGGTTCCTGAGGGAGTGAGGGTGAAGAAGGGAGGGGAAAAATGAGAAGCTGATACTAAGGACTCAAGTAGAAAGAAAATGTTTTGAGAATGATGATAGCAACAAATGTACAAATGTGCCTGACACAATGGATGGTTGTATGGATTGTGATAAGAGTCGTACGAGCCCCCAATAAAATGATTAAAAATTGTTATCTAGAGAGGACCAATAGTTGCCAGTGGCAGTACATCTGCAATTCAGTGTCCAACTTGTACAGTTGTAGGTGTGCTAGAAGCTCTGGCTCTACTAACATGCTCACGGATTCGTTGCCTTCAGTAAACCCATAAGTCTGTCTAGGAGGCCCTTTCAATGCTTAATGGGATTCGTGGACACACTGTGGACCGATGGGGGCACATTAGCAAAGCTTTGACTAGCACAGGACCTGCTGGCATTTAAGCTAGAAGCCGCAGCCACCTGTGGACACATCGCCTCATTTTCAGGGGTCAGATGGACTCTTGAATCAACTCCCTTGGGTACAAATCCTTACGTAATCATTTCATAGTGATATGATGTTAGATGTATTTCTCAACCAGTTTTGTCATCTTTTAAATGATAGCCTTCTCAAGTTGGAAACAACAGAAAATCTAACTTGGGCAAAAAGAGCTTCTTGAATAGATATTAAGGGCTTGGAGACTCGAAGGCAGCATGAGCTCTTAGGAACAAGCAGCTCCAACCGATCTCCTGGCTCGAAGAATCTGCTCTGAATGTAGTTAGTCTCAAGGATGGAGTGAGCACCAACCACTGCCCCTCTCATCCACCTGTCGCCCAGTACTCAGATCCTAAGGAGAGAGATTGGGCAGGCCATTCCATGCTAGAAGATATCCAGTGAGAAGGATTACTTTTCAGGGAAACTTGTGACTGTTAGGGGGAAAACATGGATTCTGGGTGGTCCTGAAACAAAGAGTGCACATGGTACTAACATAGACAAGACTTTTGTGAGGATTAAAATAATAGGACGCATAACAACTCTTAGCACAGTAACTGTCCCAAGGATAGAGACTCAATCACTATTAGTGATTACACCACCCACTGAAGTGCAGGTGCCAGGAACGCAGGTATTGTACCTGTGTTTGTTCACTACTATCGGCTACATGTTAGTCAGCAACAAAGCAGTAGTGAATGCATGAATGAGTGAGTGAGTGAATATCATTATGTAGTCAATGTCTTTTACTGATATTCATAAAATACATAGCATATTCAAAACCAGGCACACAATGTGAAAGTGGTCCTTTCTGTTTTTCTTGGCTTGTCTTAATCACTAGGAAACATTGATGCTGAAAGGTCTATACCCTTGCTCCCAGAAGAAAATTACACTGCTATAATCCATAGATATTTAAACATCAGTGTTTCTAATTATCCCTGGAAGCATCTGGCTGGTCACTACAGATGGTGACATGCTATTCTGATTTAGTGACCTCTGAATGGGTAATTACATCAATGAGATGGAATCTGTTAAGTGATCGTAGTGCCTTATCCTTCGAAAGCCTTTGTGATTACTGTTCTTGCTACAAGGCATTCGTGTCCTGGCTGCTGTATTTATTCTTTACAGGGGACTTAAGTCTGGTGAGTAGAGCCCTGGTAGCCCAATGGCTAACCACTGTATTAGAGCGTAAATTCTGAGCCCCACGTTTGCAGAAGGCTGCAATTTCCAGTGAGAGCCCTGAATGAATTTTTGTTTCTCCACATTGATTCAGCCTCCATTGAGTTCTTTCTGACTCCTGAACAGCAATAAAGGGGGCTTTGCCCTCAGGTAGAGTGTGTTTGAAAGAAGATGACTACTTCTACTCTTGCCAGTCTAGAGAGGGGAAGGCTCACCCTCAGAGACTTGCCAGGATGTGCCCTTGATGAAAATCGGGGTACTGAGGTTACAAGGTCATGAGTCTTACCCTGACTGCTTTTGTCAGTGAGCCCTGAACAATCTTGTAAGTTTCTAATTTGCCCATTGAAGCCCCATCCTGGTCCCTTAACCACTTCTATAGTTTTGCCTACGACTGTGATGAATTGGTCTGTCACTAATTATGATTTCATGTCAATTTCCAGGGTTCTCCAGGTCCTATTTAAGGGGCTGTGTAACCGAGACTCCTCGGACACCATTGTGACCTTGTGCTGATGGTCTCTCCAACCCGGATGATTTGTCTTTGTCTTAAGACTTAATAGATGCATCTCTATAAATCATATTGGAATCTAAGGTCTCTACTATCACCCACAGCCGTGCTAAACCAAAAGTTTAGCAATTTGAGCCCATTAGATAGTCCTTGGAGAAAGATGAGCAGACTGCTTCAGTAAAGAAACTTCCTGGGTAGTTCTACTTTGGCCTATAGGGTTGAGATAGGTTTCAACTTGATGGCAATGAATAATCTTGAGTTTATTATAGAATAAGAATTCATTTCTTCTGGACCTAGGTTTTTAATGGAGGTTCTTTGTGCAATCATCCCTTCACTCATCCGACAGATACCTATTGAATGCCCACACTGAGTCAGGGGAAGTACTAGGTGCCAGGATAAACAACAGCAAACATGACGCATGCCCATATGAAACTAAGCATCTATGGGCAGAGATCAACATGTATGAAATACTAAAAACAAATGTAAAATCATTTGTGATGAGTGTTACGAAGAATGGATTTGCTGAGCTTGTGAAATGGGAATCTCAACTAATCTGGACATTAGCAAAGGTTTCCCAGTTGACTGTGCCTGACTGGAGTAGAAGGATCAAGTGGCCTAAATTAGGCAGAGAGAGGGGGAGAAGCAGTCCCATGAGCATTCAACGAAAGTGTCCATGTAGCGAGGCCAGAGGGAGCTTGGTGGAGATGATGAGAGCCCCAGGAAAGGTCAGTGTAGCTGGAACAGGGAAATAGGGGACAGGGTGCCATCTGAGCCGTGGCTCGAGAGTTAGGCTGGCTTCCAGATCATGCAGGATCCTGAAGGCCATGCCCCATCAGGGACTGACCCAATGCCATTTGCATTGTAGAAGGTGAAGGAAGCAGAAAGGTATTGAAGGGGAGTGAAGGGATGGAGCACTCCAGTGCATTAATTGTGATTCAGAATTCTGCAGGGACATGTCCTGAGATGCTGTGTGTCTCAGATGACATCTGTGGTGAGAACGGTTCCACCCGGCATGTTGTTTCCCATCAATTACCAACAGTTGATAACTGACAACTCAAATACTATGCTTAATGCTGGCCTCTACAGAGGCTTCATTAGCAATTCCAATTCGCCACCGTCTCAAATAGCTCACAGTCTTCCAGAAAAGTAAATGTGAAAAAAGAGACATAAAACAGATGATGCTTTTATTATCTTTGCCCCAGCCAGATTTTATCCTTCCCATGTTCCTTAAAAAAAAAAAAAAAAAAAGAAGTGGTAACCTCTCTCCAATTTTCCATCTGCTTACTTTTTATTCATCTAATACTTTTCAGCCTTCCACGTCCACTCTTGTGCTAGGTGTTGGAGAATCAAAGATGAAAAAGAGTCCCTGCTCCCCTCCACAGAAAGCACATTCCAACAGCAGAGATCAAGACGCAACCAAAGAGCGAATGTCGTGAGATGAGTCTAGGGCGCATACATGTATAAAACGCTATGCGATTCTGGGGAGTGAGGGGCGAGCGCTTCGATAGCAAGGAAAGCTATGTGGAGGAGGCAGTTTTTGGCTTGGGTTAATAACGTTTATTGAACAGAAGGCAAATCAGTGTCAGAGTGAAAAACATCTTCTTAGGTTAAGCATTAAGTATGGAGGATGCAGTTGGTTAGTGAGTTTGTTAATAGATCATTCTGCTTGGCAATATTCATTGGGAGACAGAGAATGCTCTAAGCCGGTGCTTTTCCAGTGTGGTAGCCACCAGCCATATGTGAGTACTTGCATTTAAATAAAAATTAAGTCAAATTTCAAAATAAGTCCGCCCATCGCATGAGTCACATTTCACGGGCTCGATGACCACATTGGGCACCGCATGGCCAGTGCGGTTATAGACTATTCTCCCCACTGCAGCTGGCCTTCACTGGACACCGCTCTACTTATCCAGCGCTGGTTTGGGGAGAGCAGGAATTAGCCAGTAGATATTCAAAGGGTCGGCAGGGAAGAGACTGCAGGGTGTTTATATTCTTGTGAGTACAAGTGTGACAGAAGCCAGTTGGAGAGAAACCAAGTGAAGCAGAGGACTTGGCGGAGACACTTTTAATTGTTCTAGCTAGAGAGGTCTTCATCTTATGTCAGTGACACAAGGAGCCAAGCCCTGCACACATGAGATAAACAGAAATCGGGGTGGAGTAACAGTCTCGTTTCACGGTGGAACCTTTGTGGTATACTTGGAAAGTGCTGTGTGTCAGAGCAGGGTGGGTGAAATGTCTAGGGCATGATGGGGGTGTGAGAAGAATGGCTTATCGAAGTCCTTGCGCTTCAGAACTTACTGGGTACTGCAGGTCTGCTGTGGCTTCTTAAACTTCTAACCTCTCGGCTAGCAGCCAAGCATGAAGCATTTATACCCCCGAGGGGATCCAAATGGAAAGGTCGTCCCAAACCCTGAGGAACCTATGATCTAGCATTCCTACCACCTCTCACCCAGTCCCACCCAGACTCCACAGAGAAGGGAAGCCAAGACCCTTGCGCCGGCCTTCTGGTCTCCTTTTAGCTTCCTCTGCGTTCCTCTCAAGTCTCTGTACTGTGCCATGTCCAGCTTTCTACGTTTCTATGACTTGTGGTAAACATCGAACATCCACATCTTAAAATTTGTCCTGCTGATATATAAGCAGAGATTTTAAAAATTCATTTTTGTCTTAGACTTAAGTCTGGCTTTCAACACCATTGTTTCACGGGTGTGTCGTTGTCCTCAAGAGATGATGATTGATCAAGAACTGCAGGTAGAGGATGTCAGGGAGATTAAAACACCATCACCTGGAGCAAACTTCGTCACTGCCTCCTCTCAGAGGCGCAGCTTCTCCATTCCTTCAAGTCCTTCACAGGCGCCCACACAGTGCCTCTGCGCTCCCCAGCCAACTGCGTTCTACTCCCATTACGAGTTTCAGGCTCAGAAACTCACTGCGGCGGTTCTACCCTGTCCTATAGGGTCACTATGAATCGGACTCAACTTGATGGCAGTGGATTGGGTTCTGCGTGTAAGTGCTTCTTTGCTTTTCTAATCTTTTTTTTTTAAGCAAACAAAACAACAAGAACAACCAACACAACCAAATCTCTTTTATGCCTGAACCATAGGAGGATTCCGGTTGACTAGGTATATCAAACAATATACATCGATATTCTGCTGTATGTATTGGGAGCGTTCCAACTCCTTCTTTAGTCATCGTGATCCTGAGTAATTCACTGCGGTTAAGTCAAATCTGACCATGGTGACCCTCTTGGACAGAGTAGAACTCCTCAAGGCTATATCATCTTCATGGAAGCCCCATCATTGTCCGACAAAGTAGCTGCTGGGTGGGAATCACCTAACTTTTGGTTAGTGGCTTGAGTATTTAGCCTCTGCATTGCCAGGACTCCTTGACCATAAGTAAAATGAAGGTCACTTTTGAAGGGGTCTCCATTCTTCAGTTTCATTTTTTCTTTTTAATAGTGTAAACAGCAGAACATTCTCCAACTTAATCTGTACATATACAGTTTAGTGACATTGGTTATCTTCCTCATATTGTACCACCATTCTCGCTCTGCTTTTTCAAATCATTCCTCTCCCTATTAACAAAAACTCTCCGACTCTCAATCATCCTACCTAATCTTTTCTTTTCTATTGTCAATTTGATCCCATCTAGATAGACCTCAAAGGAGCACCATGCTCAAGGCAGATACTCTTTGCTAATGGAATTCAACTATTTTGATTGAAAGAAGATTTTCAGGGGATATTTTTGGTTTAAGATTTTAAAAGACTATCCCAGGGCAATAGTTTCAGAAGTTCATCCGGACTCAACAGCCAACAGTTGCTCAAGTTCATTCCTGCAACATGAGACGCAGATCCTAATTCTATGGCGATAGCTGAGCAACATTTTTATTATTCTAGCACAATGTGCCAATATTTTGGGTTGGATAGTTCTTTATTGGGGGCTGTCCTGTGCATTACAGGATTTGTAACAGCATCCCAGATATCTTCACACTGGATGCCAGTCATTTTCTCTCAGAGGTCACCACCCCAAATGTCTATAGACATTGCTATCTATCCCCTGAGGTGCAAAATAGGTTCTGGTTGAAAGCCATGTCTAGTACATATCTACTTAGGAAAAGTTGAAATGTGTTTATAAAAAAATGAAAAGCCACAGGGCATTTAATTTTCAAAGGAGAATTACAAATATTCTTGTTTAACACATTATATTACTTGTTAGACTACTAAATGAAATGTTTCCAAAATGTCCATCATGTAGTAGTTTTAATAGCTATTATATGAATTCTGGAACGCGGCCAGAAGGAAATAGTTCACCATTGAAGATCTTATCATTAGGATACTGACACTATCAGATTTATGTTTTAGAAACAGATATCTGATGGCATTGTAGAGGATTAATTGAAGGAGATAAAGTTGGTGACAGCAAGATCCATCTGAGTTCAGAAGGAGAACTCCGATCTTGCCAAATGCTGATAGAGGACTCTGAGCTGGCTATGTATAAATATCCTTCTGATTGGAGCTGAGATAATTTGTTGCCAGCACAGCCATTCAGATAATCTCTCTGGAAAGAATGAAGAAACCAATGACAGGGTCTCTAACCACATCCGTTTCCTGTGCAGGACCCTGTACTAGAATAGACTTAGCGGCAACAATCCCATCCTGATCCCTACAGGTTGACCCAACTCCAGTCATAACTTTTTAATATCTGTTAATATTATAACAATCTGTTTCTTGAAGATGGGTTTTCTGTAGATAGCACCATCTTTTACAATTCCCAGAAATCTTTTCTTTGTCAGTTTGGCATAGCTCATTGGCAAAGTCATTTTGAAAGTTGCCTGGGAGAAATGATGGATGCTTGCATTCCATTTTAGCATGGGTATCCCCTTTTATTTCATAATTTACATGTGTTAAGAGAAGGCTTAGCTCCTAAACATCCTCAGACATAACTCCATTCTGTCGCCTTTTACATTTTGTATATGTTGCATCCTAGTGGATAAGAAATGGCCATGGTCACTGCTGAAATGAATATAGAACTTGAACTGCACTTGAATCAGTAATCTGTCTTGAAAAGAGGGAGCAGGAAACAGTGGAGCTCTCCAAGCAGCAGATGTCCTTCTGATCAATTATCGACTAAAACTTCTGCATGCTTTTCCTTCCATTTGGTATTGGCAAAATGTACAGGACTAGCTGCTTATCAACCATCAGTAGTGTGATGGACACAGTTATGCCAAAGCGGTCTGATTAGCTTTTGCAGGTGTGGTTTTCTACCAAGGGCCATTTCTGCCCTTCCCTGCTCCTTTTTTGCTGGGAAATTAGAGAGATTGTTGTTGTTGCTGCTTTCTGGGTCCTGCTATATCTCCTTCCAACCTGGACTCATTTTTACTCTCCCTCAATAATTAGAAAAATCAACCTTTAGGGTGAATTTTCTCTTAAATCATCTCAGAGAATGTTCCCATCCAGATTGCAATGTTAAATATTGTCCTAAAAATCAATTAAAGCCTTGGAAAGCTTCAGTGCTGCTATAGAAATGATATAAAGAAAAATCCCTAGAATTTCCCTGCATAGTTTGATGTTTACAGAATCCACTCTTGCTTTACACTGCCTGTAACAAACCTCTTAGATTTTGCTTATGGTGTACTGATTTGCCACGTTTGATTTTTTATTTAAGCCCCAACTAGCTACTGATATCCTGCTGTTCAAATCATATAGTGCCTTTGATTCACTGCCAGACAGTCCTTCTCAATATAAAAGTCATGTCTATAATCCATGGCAGGCCACCGAAGTAGTCTTTTGATATTTCAGAGTTGTTTTATTGTACATTTCCAGCCTCTGGTTTCATAAAACACAAGCTTCATAACAGCTGTAATTGCTAAGTCCATTTTTCTCATATGCTAGACCAGGGTTTTGTGGAATTTCTGGCTTTCATCAATTTCAACAGGCTCTACTCCCCATCCCCCAAGTCTCCCTCCTAGACTCCCCTCCTTGTGTTGCCTGCAGGAAACTCAACTACAATAAAAATAACTTTCTCCTCAAGAGACAATATGGCTCATACCTGCTTCAAGAGACAGTGGGGTCGATGGCATTTGCATGCCAGGACTCTGATGATAATACTGATACCAAGGATATCAACTGATAATTGTTGAGGGCTTTTCCAGGGCAATCTCTAATGCTAGGCACTTTACATCCACCACTTTTCTGAATCTGCAAAATAACCCCACAAGGCACCATTGCTATCCCTATCTTACAGATGAGGAAAAAGGGAGAAGCACAAATCAACAGTAGTTACAGCTAAAGAGAAGAAAACGTCTCCTGGAGGCTAATGGTCCTAGTGCCATGATGTCAATCCCTGGTGACCCTGTTTGCTTCATTTACTTGGTTCTAAAAGTTTTATTTGTTACCAAGACTGAGCACTAAATTATAACACTCTCCTAGAAAATCTGTACTGCCCCTAAAGTAATAAACATATTAGATATTTATAGATTTGGCTATTCGAAATTTAACAGGCACAAATTCCTTTTAGTATTTTCAACCAGGTGTGCAAGAAATTTAGTCCTTACTATTCAGCAATTGATTAAAATTTTTATTGTGATCGAAGTGATAATTTACAAAGAATATTCGTTTCCCATTTAACAATTTTTATACAGATTGTTTGGTGACACTGGTTGCCAGGCCTGCAATGCGCCAGCATTCTCCCTATTTCTACCTTGGGTTCCTCATTTCTGATTGCCCAGTTTTCCTGCCCTTTCTTGCTTTCCTAACTTTTGGGTAAATGCTGCCCATTTTGTCTCAGTTCATTGTTCTGAGAACGATGCTCCATCGATGTGTTACTGTTCACTTTATAGGCCTGTCTTCTATGTGGCTGAACAGTGACCCCTGAGAGTGATGTTAGTTCTGTTAGGAGGCATTTAAGGGTCAAAGTCTCAGGGGTTCCACCAGTCTCTATAAGACCGATGAATCTTTTTTTTTTTTTTAATGATGGAGTTTCTCCCCACATGTTTCTGCCCTTCAGTCTGGTATCTTCTATTGTGATTCTGCTCGGAGTAGTCGAGGGGCACCATCTACAGCTTTTGGTCTCAGGTGAGTGGAGGTTTTGATATGCCATCCGTTAGTCCGTTGGATTAATTGTTTCCTTAAATTTTTCTTTTCTTCACTTTTCTTTGCTCTTAATAAAAAAAAACCCAAAACAAACCAATAGTTGTAATTTAGATGCCTACTTGCAAGCATTTAAGACCCCAGTCACTGCACACCAGAGCAGGGCATAGAATCTTGTCTTTTGGAACTACGTTATGCCACTTGACCTTGATATTCCCGAGACCTCGCTCCATAACACTTAAGCCCAGACTCTTAGTTCAAGGAAGTGTTTGTTTGTGATGAAAGATTTTCATAACTCTAGTGTTCAATCTATATATAGAAAGAAAAACAACCAGGCAGTTCTTAAAACAGAACAAGGAGATAGTGTGGTTTAAAAGCCACAAAAAGTGTGCATCATGATTATATAATTTTACCATACTAATTCTATCTGTATATTTTGCAAATAATTCAAGAAGGGAGAAAAATGAGAATGCAGCATCATTAACAACCTGTGATATGCAGATGATACAACCTTGATCATTTAAAGTGAAAAGAATTGCAACACTTATTGATGAAGATCACCATAGACGGCACCTCAACATAAATCAAACACAAATTTTTATAGCTTGACTATTAAACAGCATCTAATAAACAAAGCGCTGCAGTTGTGAAGAGTTTAATATTTTTGGATTCATAATCAACACCTATGGGAACGGTAGTTAAGAAATCAAATGATGCAGTTAATGAGACTTTATCTTAAGGACTTCGGACATGTTATCAGGAGAGACCAGTCCCTAGAGAAGGACAGCATGCTCGGTACAGTGTGGGGTCAGCAGAAAAAGAGGAAGACCTTTGCTGAGGCAGCGGCTGCACCAAGGAGCTGCAGCAGAAAGGATTGCGAGGATGGCACAGGGCTTCCTTCTGTTGCACGCAGGGCAGCTGTGAGTCCAACCTGACTAGACGACACCCATCAGCAACAGTAGTAAATTTATTCTGAAATTAGAATGATCTGCCACTTGTAATGAAATGAAATATTATAGATGCATTTAGTGGAAATCTTAAACTCATTTATTAATTTTTATTAAATTGTGGTTGTATCCTTGTCTCTAAAAGTGCAACAAACTATCTTCAAAATCAGCAGGGATGAACTCTATTTTGCATATCAGCATGTCCATATAAAATTGTAAATAGCATGTCTGCTTTGAGTTGCTCAAGAATGGATTTACCTATCAGACCCTGAAATATTAGGATGAGGGGGAACAAGATATTATATTTTTCTTCTACAGGAGTATTAAATTGATGTAACTCATTTTCTAAGAGATGGTATACTAGAAACATTTAAATTGCTTCAAAAAGGGTTACATCGGGTTTATAAATGGCAGATATGAAAAAATACTTTTTGAATTTGTGTCAGAAAGGTTATGATCGCCTGCAGTGGGTAATAGTCATCATTTGTTGAGAAAGTACTGTATGTAGGTATTGTACTATACAACAGTTTGAAATTACATAGGAGGGGTACCCAAAAATATCCAGAATTTTTTTCTTCAAAACTGTCTATTTAAATTTTTTACAAAACAACATTATCACCTTCAAATTACTCTCCATTACACTTAATGCATTTGTCAAATCTGTGAATCTATTCTTGGAAACATTTTTCAAATTCATCTGTTTAGATGTCTGACAGCACCTCCCTCATTTTTTCCCTCACCTCTTCTGCATCTTCAAATTTGTCTCAAGTCCCTCTTTATTCATGGAAACAAAAAGAAGTCCCATAGAATGAAGTCAGAGGAGTAATGTGAGTGGGCAAGAGAATCATGCTATTTTTTGCCAAAAAATGGCACACCGAGATGGCTGTGTGAGCAAGTGCATTTTGTGGTGGCAAAACCAGTCCCCCATCCATCAAAAAGCAGGCGTTTTTTGTTGTGCACTGTTACACAAACTTTTCCGAACCTCTAAAGAGAAAGCTTGATTAGCAGTCTGACCTGGTGGAACGAACTCCAAATGCATCACGAGTCAACATGTTTGTCCATTTGGGAAGCTGACAGACATCTAGAATGAGGCTTGTCATCAATTGACATCTCAACTTTTTTGAAACGAGAAATCCACTTGTACTCGTATGAGTTTTTTCCATCGTGTTGTCCTCATAAATTATGTTCAACATTACAGCAGTTTCGGTGGCATTTTTCCCAATCAGGAAGCAAAATTTCATAGCTATGAGCTGTTCTCTTAAATTGGCCATCACAAAAAAATGAGGTTTAAGTGAAACTTCTTTCACGAAAACATTCACTGTGACCAGAGAGCACCTTCCCAGGCGACGCCACTGGGTGCACTAACTCAGAGCGAGTTGCTCAATGCTCTCCTGGTGGGGAAATGCACACTACTAAACCTCCAAGCAGCGGAGCTTTCCCCCCTTTTTTGGGGGGGAGTGTGTGCCCCCTCCTATAGCCACTAACATGGTTTTGCAAAAGAACAGTTGGAAATGCTCATATGCAAATTCCTAAAAGTGTGTAAAGTGTAAAAGACAAATTCCAGATGTTAGCTCTAGCAAAATGTATGTTAACCCCGGTTATATCTGGGTGGTGAAACCATGTGGGATTTGATGTGGTTGATTATTGCTTACCTAAAATAATCACGTAGTACATTGGTAATTTACAAAAATGGAAAGATTGCAAAATATATGGAGGGAGGAAGAAAGGAAAACTTGTTGAAAGCTTAAAAGACTAACGAGGGGCCCAGGTAACAACCCAGCATATTCTGAATAGTTCATGTTTTTAAAAATGGCAGGCAGTATTGTCTTCTGTGTTACACGGGAGTTTCCTTCCTTTTGTGTTTTTTCACATGGACCCAATTGTTTTCGATGGAGAGATATAGGTTTGACTAGCAACTAACCTGAATTAAGCCTTGTGGTTCTCCCTTTGCAGTAAATTACTTGACGCCTACCTTGTTCTGCATTGGGGACATCTAAGCACTTTATAAATGTTTTCATTTCAATTATCACAGAAGCCAGATGCTTTAGTAATAGGCACTGTTTTTAGTTCCTGTTCACAATTTATGAACCTGCTGAATTATTAATTCCTCGTCCTGTGTCACACCATTCCCAGAGCACAAGTGAAATACAAAAATAGGTATACAATTTATGGTAATGAGAATTATCAAATTACATAAAAATGCAGTTACAGCTATTTTACTTGAACCTTGGAAAATTTTTGTTCATTATTAAGGGGGAGAAATGTCTGCTTTTGATTATATATAAATTATACTGTAATTAAAACATGGAGACTACTCTAATATCAATTTCTTTAATATTATGTTTCTAAGGTGATTGAAAATTATCTTGTAGAAGTGGAATGTGGAACATAGGGTTGACAACATTGTGTAGGGGACACAGGATTGACTACATAATGTACAGGGCCCAGTGTAAAATGAAAATGCAAAACACTTTTGTGAAGAATGACTAAGAATTTCAAACTGGCGATAGCAGAGGAAGCCTATGTGGCAAAAACTTGAGACACAGAGCACCAGAATCCTAAGCCAGTTATGCCATTATGTGATCAAATCAGTCACTTATTCCTTGAACTGCCCCTGTGAGTTTCTGAGACTGTAACTCTTTTTTTCCCTCTAAGATCCATAGCTCTTTATTATAAGAACATCTCTATTTTATCTATCTTGAGGACTCCCATGCATCACATCATTGATTACAATCCTCAAAAAGTAACACTGTTAATCCCACAAATCGCCCTTGGGTTTTCTGGTTTCATTTCTCTCTCTCTCTCTCTCTCTCTCTCTCTCTCTCTCTCTCTCTCTCTCTCTCTCTCTCTCTCTCTCTCTCTCTCTCTCTTGTCTTTTAAAATTAAAAGATCATTTTACTGGGGGCTCTTACAACTCTTATAAAAATCCATCCATCAATTGTATCAAGCATATTTGTACATATGTTGCCATCATTCTTTTCTAGACATTTACTTTCTATTGAACCCTTGGTATCACACCTCTTTTTTTCCCTCCCTCCCCACCTCTACCCTTGTGACCCCTTGAAAAATTATAAATTATTATTATTTTCATATCTTACACTGACCGCTATCTCCTTTCCCCCGTGGCTTCTGTTGTTCGTGCCTCTGAAATGGTGTGTGTGTGTGTGTGTGTTTACGTGTTAATTATTGTGATCAGTCCCCCTTCCTCTCCTCCCCTCCCCACCTCCCTCCTACACTTCTGGTATTGCTGCTCTATTCCTGTTCCTGGACTCCATATGTCCTGAGCTCTTATCTCTTATCTTTACCTGTGCACATGATCCAGTCTAACCCACAGTGAAAGTCAGTATTGGGGTCATGATCGTGGAGGGGAGAGGAACCAGAGGAATATTGTGTGTTTCACTGGTGTTATACTGTGTCCAGGTTGACTCATCCCTTCTTTGTGGCCCCTCGCTGAGGGGATGTTCCAGTGTCTATAGATGGGCTTTGGGTCTCTGCTCTGACCCCACTTATCCTCAATAATATGGTTTGGTTAAATTGTTTTGGGTCTTCTGATGTTTGTCACCCGATCCTGATGACACCTCATGATCACACAGACTGGTGTGCTTCTTCCATGTGGGCTTGTTGCTTCTCTGCTAGATGGCTGTTTGTTTAACTTCAAGCCTTTAAGACCGCCCGCACCGCCCCCCCCCCCGCCCCAGCTGCTATATTGTTTGATAGCTGGGCACCATGAGTTTTCTTCACCACATTTGCTCATGCACCCATCTGTTTTCAGTGATTGTGTCGGGAGGGTGAGCATCACAGAATGCCAGTTTGTTAGAACAAAGTGTTCCTACATTGAGGGAGGGTATAAGCAGAGGCCCAAAGTCTGTCCACTACCTCAGTATATTGTCATATAAATATATGTACCTAGGCCAATACTCCTATTGTTGTGAATTAATGTATTTACATATGTACACACTAATGCTTAACACCTCTATCCATAGCTTTGCTTTCTCGTTTCCTTTTACCTTCCTCCTGCCTCGCCATCACATTTGCCCTACTTCTACCTTTTAGTAATTACTCTCAGTTAGATTGCTAGTGCTCCAACATCCCTAGGATCTCTACATCTTCCTTGTTGTTGATTTTAATTCCCTAATTGTTCCGCTATCTGTGGTGGTGTTTGCTCAGCACTCCCTTCCCCCACCTCCTTCTCCAAGTCCCTCAGGGACCTTGGATCTTGTTGCTTTCTCCTCAAGCTTGCTTCCCATGCCTATCTTATATAAACAGGCAAATCATCAATAACAGAGACCAAGCAAAAAGAAAACAAAAGATTGAAAAAGAAAAAAAACCATAATTCCAGATCTGTCTGCTGACCTTGGGGAATCCTGGGGGATTTCTGGGAGCTGCCCCACTTAGCCTGAAGTTTATTTTTGGAGCTCTTTGGGGGCTTTGTGGCTTTGCTTTGCTCCCATTGACTATCTGTTATGTTCCCTTCTTGGTTCTCCCCACTGTGGGGGGTTTGGTGTGGGTGGGTGGTCAGACCACACTAACTCCCTGCCGTGGCTCCTCAGTGTTGTCCTCAGTCGCAGTGTGCTCCAGTAAGGAGACAACTTTTTTGAGCTATTGATGGCCTCACAGTCCTCTCTGTGCCTTAGCAGTTCTGGGCAGGGGTGTTGTCCTCTGGGCTTGGTGTGCTGATATGGGGTCTACACCGTCTCTTTCTCCAACCTGTAGGTTTGGTGCTGTCTTCTGTTTCATAGACTTCTAGGGAGGGGGCCAGTTTGGCTTTGGTTTGGGCCGGCCCTGTAGCCAAATCTTTAATGCGTTTCTCCATGTGGTTACGTTGCCCTCAAGGTTTGGTGTGCCATGGTGGGGTCTGACAAACACTCCCAATTCTGTGGAGACATAACCGAGACTCTCCCCCTTTGGGGGGGTGGGGAATAGTGCCTTGCTCCCTCCATGCCATCATTCTCCTTCCATCCCCCCCCTCATTTTTCCCTGTTCCCTTCCCCTCTTTCCTTTTCTTTTGTTTGGTCTGACCTCCACCTGACTGCCTGCCTCAACCCATATAGTGTGAAATAAGTTACTTTTCTTCTAAACCTACTGTGCTGATTATACTTATCTCAGTGGACTCATGTTATTCTTGCCTTTTTGTGATTGGCTGACTTTGCTTAACATAATTTCCTCCAACTCTTCCCGTGAAATGACTTCATGTGCTTCATGTGATCATCAGTCCTTTTTTGATGCATAATACTCCATTGTGTGTATGTGCGAGAGTTTTAGAATCCACTTGTCTTTTTATGAAAATTTAGGTTGTTTCCAATTCTTTGTTATTGAGAATTGTGCTGCAATAAACATTGAAATGCAGACAAGTGGTAGCCATCTATTTCTTTCCTCTTCTGTGTGTATGCCCAGTAGGGGAACTGCTGGATCATAAGGTAGCTCAATTCCCATTTGCTTTAAATATCACCAGATTGCTTTCCACAGAGGCTGTATGTATCTATAGGACCACCAGCAGTGGAGGAGAGTGCCTATCTTGCCACATCCCCTCCAACATTTGTTACTCTCTGATTTTCTGGTTCTCACTATCCTCAAGGCTTTTAGGTAGTATCACATGGTTGTTTAAATTTGAATTTCTCTGATGGCTCATGATTGGGAGCATTTTCTCATGTTTATTGGCCATTTGGGTCTCCATCCTAGTGGAACATCTTTTCAGGTCTTTTGGCCAATTCCTCAGGGTGCTGTTTCCTTCTTTGTGTAGGCTAGTAGGGTATTGTAGATTTTAGTTATAAATTTTCTCTGTGTGTCATTGCTAAAAATCCTCTCCAAGTCTGTGGGTTCTCTTGTTACTCTCTTGGTGAAGTCTTTCAATGCACAAAGATGTTTTATCCTTAGTATATCCCACTTGTTAATTTCAGGTTTATCTCTGTGTGTACACTTCCCTATGGCAGTTAGCCTATGTATTCCATGTATCACGGTTCTTAGGTTTGTCCTGATTCCTTCATTGATGGTCCTGATATTTTGGGATTTTACTTCTAGGTCTGTGATCCCCTTGTGTGTTTTTTTCTTGTGCATGAGGTGAAGTAAACATCTTAGTTCAATTTTCTACAGATGGATATTCATGGTTTCTAGCACTACTTGTTGAAGAGGGCATATGCCTCCCACTCGATGCTTTTGGGGCCCTTGTCGAAGACCAGTTGTCTATATTCTGATGGCTTTATTTCTGAGTTTTCTGTTCTTTTCCATTGGCCTGAGTATCTGTCATTATACCAATATCATGTTGTTTTGAACACTGTTACGGTTTAGTACATGTTAAAGTCAGGTAAAGCAAGCCCTCTGACTTTGTCCTTCTTGAGCAGTTCTCTGTTAATTCTGGGCTTCTTTCTTTTCCACAAGAAAATTGTGGTAAATTTTTCCAACTCTTTGAAGAAGGTTGTTGGTATTTGAATCAGGGGAGCATTAAACTTATATAGTGCCTTAGGTAAGATTGACATCTTTATGGTATTGAGTCTTCCAATCCACGAACATGGGATATTCTTCCATTTGTGGAGGTTGCTTTTGCTCTCCTATAGTATGGTTCTGTAGTTTTCCTTGCATAAATTTTTTTCTTGTTGTTAAATATATCCCTGAATATTTCAATTTGTTCTTGGCGATTGTGAAGGGAATTGCCTTCTCAATCTCCTCTTCTCTGGTCTTGTCTGATGTATATAGTAAAGCAGTGCCACTCCTCCATATTCCTCTATTGCTGTCAGTATTCCTATTGGGGAACTTTTGGGAGTTTCAGTGTAGAGAATCATCTGCAAATATTGATAGTCTCATCTTCTCTTCTCCCAGTTGGAAAACTTTAATGTCCTTCTGCTATCTTATGTTGTTAGCTAGCACCTTCTTACAATGTTGACTAGAAGTGGGGACAAGAGGCATCCTTGTCTAGTCCCCTTTTTCAGTGGGATTGCTTTTGTCTTTTCTCCATTAGCTATGAGGTTGGCTGTTGGTTTTTCGTAGATAGCTTATATTAACTTGAGGAATTTTCCTTCCATTCCTATCTTGTTGAGTGTCTTAATTAGGATGTCAAATGCTTTTCTTTGTCTATCGATATTATCATGTGATTCTTATCCTTTTTATTTTTAATCAATGTGGTGAATAATGTTGATGCACTTTCTGATGTTGGACCATTCCTGCATCCCTGGGATGGATCCCACCTGTTCGTGGTGGGTGATATGTTTTATATACTTTTCTGTTCCATTGGTCAATATTTTGTTAAGAATATTTGCATCTGTGTTCATTAGAAATATCGGTGTGTAGTTCTCTGTTCTTGTGGGATTGTTGCCCTGTTTGAGTATCAAAGTTATTCTGGCTTTGTAGAATGAGTTTGGGTATTTACCATCCTTTTATATGTTCTAGAATAATTTTTGGAGGATCGGTATCATCTCTTCCCTGAATGCTTAGTTGAATTCCCCTGTGCAGCCCTCTGGGATGAGAGCTTTTTTGTTGGTAGTTTCGTATTAGTCTGGGTAGACTAGAATAACAAATTCATAGACACATGTGTATAAGAGCTTTATATAAAGAGTAATTGTACATTCCAGCCCAGTCCACATATACTCCATAAGTCCAATATAGGCCCATATGTCCAATACTAGTCCATCCTCTTTAGACTCATGAAGCCATACAATAATGCCGAATGCAGGAAGATCATAGGTGAGTGCATGGAAAATCATGTTAATCCAGTGGTGGTAGAAGCATCTAAGTGCTGGCAGGGGTCTCCACGTGGCTCCTCCAGCTCCAGGGCTCTGACTCAATCAGCTTATCTCCATCTGGCTTGTCATCAGGAATGTCTCACTGGGAGTGTGGGTCTGGCCTCCATAGCACCTCAAAATGAGGTCATCAAGCTATGACCTGATTGACAGGCTAACTTCCACCCCTTCACTTTTACCAAGTTTCTTGGTAGTGATATCTATTTATTCCCTTGCTATGCATTTGTTGAGGGTTTTTACCTCTATGTGGGATAATCTAGGGAAGGATTGTTTCAAACATTTGTCCATGTCTTTCATGTTGTTGAATTCACTAGAATACAGACTTTCATAGTGCTTTATGATTATCCTTTTAATCCCGTTGGGGTCTGTTGTGATTTCCCCTGTTTCATCCCTCATCCTGGCTATTGATGTTTGCTCCTTTATTTCCTTGGTTAGGCTTGCCAGTGGTCTGTTGATTCTTTTTTTTTAAAAAAAACCCACCTTTTTGCTGTGTAGATTTTTTGCAGGTTTCTCTTGTATTCTCACTCGTTTAACCCTGCCTTGAATTTTATTATTTCTTTTCTTTTGCTATTGGAGGGGTTGTTTTGTTGCCTTTGTTATAGTTGCTGAGATTTTGTGATAGCATATCAGTCATAAGTCTCTCTTCCTTTTTCATATATGCACCTATTGCTATCAAGCTACTTCTGATAACTACTTTTGCATTATCTCATAGGTTTTGATACGTTGTATACTCTTCTCATTAGTTTCTAGAAACTTCCTAAACTCCTCTCTAATCTGGGCCAGTACCCATTTGTTTTGCTGATCTTTCTTCATTCTCTAATTGTTTGCCCTTGTTTTTCTAGTCATCTTTTATTGCTCTCCAGCTTTATGGTGCATTGGTGAGAAAGATGTCAGAGAAATCTCTATGTGTTTGAATTTACTTCAGATCGACTTGTCTCCCAGCATGTGATCTATTTTAGAAAATGAGCCATGTGCACTTGAAAAGAAAGTGATATTTTTGCATTTGGATGGAAAGCTCTACCAATGTATTTCAGGTACAGTTGCCTAAATGTAGTTGATAGCTCCTTGCTGAGCGTCTTTTCCAGTGATCTATCTTTCTTTGGCAGTGGTGTATTAAAATCAGCTACCATGATTATTGAATCTGTGGTTTCTTTTTTCATCTTTTAAATAGTTTGACAAATTTCATGAGTCTCTCATTAGGTGAGTATGTGTTTATTATGCCCATTGGTTCCTGGTTTACCTATCCTTTCAGCATTATATAGTGCCCATCCCTGTCTCGTTATGGTTTGCACTTTGAAGTCAATTTTGTGGGAGATTAGGATTGCAACGCTCCCCCACTTTTTAAGTTTCTGTTTGCCTGGTATGTTTTTTGTCAGCCTTTTATTCTTAGTCTGTTTTTGTCTGTGAGCTTAAAATGTGTCTCTTCCAGGTAACACATTGATTGATTATATGTTCTGAGCCAGTCTTCTAGCTTTTGTCATTTAATGGATGAATTGAGGTCACTGACATTCAGAGTTTTTGTTAAAATCTGTGGAACCATTTCTGGCTTCTCTTACCTTTTGTGTTGGGTGTTTTCCTATCTTCTTTCATATCAGTATGTTTTGTTTCTGTGTGAAGCTTTCTTCTTGCCTTATTTTCCCTCTGAGGTCATGTTATCTTGGTAATTGTAACTGGCACACTGGCGTCTGAGTGGAGTTGGGTATATGGTGGTCTCCTGTTTGTGCTTGGTGGATGTTGATTTTCTGACCATAGTGAGTCAGCAAGGATTTTCTGCAGGTTTGGGTGTCTTATGGTGCATTCTTTGAGTCTTTCCTTGTCCTGAAAGACTCTTACCTCGCTGTTTATTTTAATAGATAATTTGGCATGGTAGAGGATTCTTAGGCAGGCTTTTTTTTTTTCTTTCAGCTTTCAGAAGATGTCACTCCACTCTCTCCTCCTCTTCATGGTTTCTTCTGATAGGTTTCAGCATATTCTTACCTCAGCACCATTGCATGCAACTGATGTTTTTTTCTCTTACTGCTTTTAAAATTATTTCTTTTTCCTCAAAATTGGATAATTTATTATATGTCTTGGTGAGTTCTTCCTGGTTTTTTTCCTACTTGGTATCCTTTCTGCTTTCTGTATCAGTGTCTTATTCTTATTCATTAAGGTGGGGCTATCCAGAAATTCCCTTGGTAATTTAGCTGTTGACTTCTTTACTGTGCCTTTTGGTAGACAAATTATTTGAATAATGTTCCTTTTAATAGCATCTGAATTGATCCCAGGCTTTTTTTTGCCTCTTTGATTTTCTTGTTTGACTGTCTTTCCCATTTGTTGAAATCTACCTGATTGTCCTTGAGATCACCGGTATGATTTTCTATCTCTTCTAGACTGTTTTTGAGATCTCTGATGTTGTATTTTTTTTCCTGTTACTTCATTATCTCATGTATTTCCCTTTGGTGCATGGACTGTATCCCCTCTATCATGAACTTCATGTCTTCCACCATTGTGTCTTTATTCTGCATTGCTTCTCTCATCTCCTGTATTACTCCAAGTAGCCTATTGATTATTTCTTTTTGTGGCAGATCCATATATGGTTCTTCTATGAGCATTGTTATCTCCACTGTTGTTTTTGCTTTTCTTGTTTTCTTGTTGAGGATGTTGAGGTATGTTGCTGTTTGTGTGTCATCTTTGAAGAACTGGGAACTATGTTTCTGAGAGACAAGGGGCCCTGAGCTCTTTCTCTGTGTGACTGGCAAAAGTGTTTTTGAGGATCAGCTGTGGCTTACTGTGGGTGGGTCAGACTGCGATGTAGGCAGGGTGCTGTGATGACTCAGTGGCCAGTGGTCGTGGTGTGGCCTCAGAGACTGGGATGAGGCTCTTAACTGCAGGCATGCTCCTGGGCTGAGTTGGGACAGGCCTACAGCTTGGCTGTGGGTCAGGGCTGTTAGTTCACAATGTTCACCCTTTCAAAGAGTGGTAAGGTCTGTTGGCCTTTCCCACTTTGTTATGTTAAAAAAAACCCAGGCTTTGCTCTAAGGATGAGCTCTGGCAATCTTGTTATGTTAATGGGTGCTAACGGACAGAGTTCTGTAGGCTTATATTCAAAGTTACACAAAGGACCACAGTCTGGACTTGGAAGCATTTTAATAAAGAAACAACATTTCCCCTCTTTTTATAATAGGCTTGTGGGGTGCCCTGGAATCAGGGCTGTGCTACCCTGTGAACACGAGGTGCTGAAGGGATCAATTATCAGGCAACAAAGAACAAAAAATCATATCACTGGGTGCACACCTCCATGATACGATCGCTGAGGATAAATGGGTGCATAAGCAAATGTGCCGAAGAAAGGTGATGGTGCACAGCTATCAAAAGGTATGGCGTCTGGGATCTTAAAGGCTTGAAGATAAACAAGCAGCCATCTAGCTCAGAAGCAACAAAGCCCACCTGGAAGAAGCACACCAGCCTGTGCAATCACGAGGTGTCGAAGGGATCAGGTATAAGGCATCATCAGAACACAAAAATCTTACTATAGTGAATGAATGTGGGAATGCAGAGTGGAAACCCAAAGCCCATTTGTCAGCCACTGGAGATCCCCTTGCAGAGGGGCTTAGGGGAGGAGACGAGTCAGTTAAGGTGTGATGTAGCGCCGATGAAAAATACAACTTTCCTCTAGTTCCTAAATACCTTCTCCCACCCCACCCCCACCTTACCCCAAATATCATGATCCAAATTCTACCTTGCTAGACCAGAGGATATACACTGGTACAAATAGGAACTGGAAACACAGGGAATCCAGGGTGGATGATACCTTCAGGACCAGCGGTGTGAGTGGTGATACTGGGAGGGTAGAGGGAGAGTGGTTGGAAAGAGGGAACCGATTACAAGGATCTACATGTAACCTTCTCCCTGGGGACAGACAACAGAAAAGTTGGTCACATCAGACAGGGCAAGATATGACAAAATAATAATTTATAAATTATCAAGGGCTCATGAAGGAGGGGGAAGCGGGGAGGGAGGAGAAAAAATGAGGACCTGATGCCAGGGGCTTAGGGGAGAGCAAATGTTTTGAGAATGATGAGGGCAATGAATGTATAGATGTGCTTTACACAATTGATGTATGCATGGATTGTGATAAGAGTTGTAAGAGCCCCTAATAAAATGATTAAAACAAAAACAAAAAAACCCAAAAAACAAAACAAAAGACTCAGGGCTATGCCACGCTGTCCACCAGGGGGAGGGGACTAGGTTAGCAAGAGCATTTGGGGCTGAATGGATTTGAATTCACCCCTGGCTGCCGCCTGTGTCCCTCCCCTCTATCCGAGTGTGCTCTGTGGAGCTAAGTTCTGTCATAGGTAAGCATTCCAGTGGCTCTTCAGTTGCTGCAAATTATTGTCGAATTAGCTATCATACCCACGCTTGCATGTATGGAGCTAGGGAGTGGCGGGAAGGGGATGGCCGATGCAGTCACTCAGTTCCTGGCTGCGGTGGGGATTGCAAAGCCCTAGACTACAGGCGGGCGCAGGGCAGGGAGCAGCGCAGGGAACTCTGGTGTGAGGTCTTGTGGCTAGCTCTCAGGGGCTCTCTGTGAGCTTGGGATTATGACTACTTTTAGACAGCAGTCTGGGGAAATTACTGCTCACTGCAGGACTAGGGCACAGGAAGGGGTGGCAGACACTGTCCTTCTGGATCGCGTGAGGGGTTAGTGGAAACTGAAGGCAAATGCAGTAAACTTAGAGCTTGTTCTTGTTTAGAAAAATCATTTTATTGGGGGCTCATACAACTCTTATCACAATCCATCCATCCATCCATTGTATGTCAAACACATTTGTACATTTGCTGCCCTCATCATTCTCAAAACATTTGCTTTCTACTTGAACCTTTGGTATCAGTTCCTCATTTTGCCTCCCCTTCCCTGCTCCCCCCTCCTCATGAACCCTTGATAATTTATAAATCATTATTATTTTGTCATGTCTTACACTTTCTGATGTCTCCTTCCTATCACCCACTTTTCTTTTGTCTGACCAAAGGGAGCAGGTTATATGTAGATCCTTATAATTGGTTTCCCCTTTCCACCCAACCTCCCTTCCTCTCGTCAGTATTCATTCTCACCGCTGGTCCTGAAGGGATCATTTGTTCTGGATTCCCTGTGTGTCCGGTTCCTATCTGTACCAGCATACATCCTGTGGTCTAGCCAGATTTGTAAGGTAGAATTGGGCTCATTATAGGGGGCGAGAAGCATTTAAGAATTAGAGGAAAGTTGTGTTTCATCATTGCTACACTACACCCTGACTGGCTAATCTTCTCCCCATGAGCCTTCTGTAAAGGGATGTCTAGTTGCCTATAGATGGACTCTGGGTCTCTACTCCACCCTCCTCCTCGTTCACAATGATAGGATTTTTTTGTTCTTTGATGCCTGATACTTGATCCCTTCTACACCTCATGATCACACAGGCTGGTGTGCTCCTTCCATGTGGGCGGCTTCTGAGCTAGATGGCTGCTTGTTCACCTTCAAATCTTTAAGACCCCAGATGCTATATCCTTTCATAGCCAGGCACCATCAGCTTTCTTTGCCACATTTGCTTGTGCACACATTTGTCTTCAGTGATTGTGTCAGGAAGGTGTGCATCATGGAATGCCAATTTAGTAGAACAAAGTATTCTTGCAGTGAGGAAGTACTTGAGTGGAGGCCCAATGTCCATCTGCTACCTTAATACTAAACCTATAAACATATGAATGTAGATCTATTTCCCCATCATCATATTAAATATATTTTCTTATGTACATGCTTATAGTTAGACCTCTATAAATTCCCTTTGCCTCCTAGTACTTTTCTCCATTGCCTTTGCTTTCCTCTGGTCCCACTATCATGCTCAGCCTTCATTTGGGTTTCAGTAATTTCTCTCAGTTACATTGCCCTTGATCAATCCCTACCAGGTCTCTCACACCCTCCATGCCACTAAATTTGGATCACTTGTTGTTCCCTTGTTCCTGGGTTGGTCAACACCACCTACTTTCCCCTGTCCCTCCAGAACCATAGGTCCCATTGTTTTCTCCTCCAGACTGTTCATTCAGCCTGTTTTATCTAGATAGAGCTGCAGAGATAATAATATGAACTTAGAGCTTTTCAGTGCATTCTTGAATCACTTTGTGTGTGAAAATCACAAATGGTGAGGTCTGAACCAGATCCTGCTACACTGAATCTATTTTTAGCACCCAGCTTCCCAGTATTGGCCTCCTCACCTCTTAATTTTCTGGTCTGGCAACAGGAGTGCTTGGTAGGTCCTTCTACCTGGACACCATCTTCCCTCCTCTCCTCTCCCTTTTCTTTCAAGGCTGTAACACTTTACAGGAATAGAAAGCCCCATCTTTCCCCCCATAATGGCTTGTGATTTCAAACTTCTGACCTAGCAGTTAGCAGCCCAACACATAGCCACTTTGGCATCAGGGCCATACTTTCAGGTAATTGGCATAACACAGTTCATAAGGTTTTACATCTCATGAGGTGTGGAGTGTTTGGGTTGTTAAAAGCTGGTGAGATATCGCTGTTGATCTCTATTTGTCTGGAGCAAAAGAGAATGACCAACACAGAAATTTATTTCATAATTTAAGAGGCTAGGAGTCTAAATTCAGGGTATTAGCTTTAGAGGAACTCTTATTCTGTTGGCTGGCTTTTTAAGAGGAAGTTCCTTGTATTCTTTCAGCATCAGTAGTCCCATCTTTCCTTAGAGATTTCCATGTCTTGGCATCAATCTACATCTGGATCCAGGAAGTTTTTGGTATAAGAATCTGGGTCCAGTCGACATGATCTGTTCCTACTCCTCTTTCTTGGCAGTAATAGGTCACTTTCACTTTGTTGGTTTCTCTCTTTTTTATCTTTCATGAGATAAAAGGCCATACGCCCTGGGAACTGGTAAATTCTCCTTAGTTGGCATTAATACTGTGCTGAGGTTATGCATGTTGCACACCACCCTTAAGACTCTTACAATTCTGATTGGCTTCTTACTCTTCATCACATCCTGGGGGATCATTACATCAATGACAAACCACTGAGACTCATGGCCTAACCAAGTTGACATGTAGTTTTGGAGGACACAATTCAATCCATGTAGTCCTTTAACCCTTAAACTAAAATAGCCCCTATCGCTCACCTTTTAGCTAAAACAAACAAACAAAAAAAGCAAACAAAAAACCCCGCTATTGACTTATAAGATAAAGATATAACTCTTGAATAACGAATTCCTTTAAAAAATCATCTATAGGAAACCAAATGGTCAAAAATTACTCTACAGCAAAGAAGAGATGATAAGGAGGTAGGGAATCTTCAGTTCTGGAAATAGCACAACCAGAGACTGATGACACGGTATGAAAAATGTACATAATATCCATGAGTAATTAGTGTAAAAATTGCGAAGCCTCATTTGCTGTGTAAACTTTTCTTTAAACACAGAAAATATTATTAAAACCACAAGAAAATAAATAAAACCAAGAGAATATCCTTACATTTTGTTGGAAGAGGCAGGGCTCCAAGTCCCACTAGCTTAAGTGAAAAAGAAGTGTTTTGGCTCACATAACAAGTCAGGGTGGTGCTGTACTTAATTTAGAGCAGTGATAAGCAGACTTTTTACTTAAAGAGCCATATACTAACTGTTTTCTTCTTTGGGGGCCATATACTTTCTGTCACAACTACTTGATTCTGCTGTTGTAACACAAACCCAACCACAGACACTAATATATGAATGAACAGCATGTTCCAATGAACATTTTTAATGGATATAACATTTTTGTTTCATCTAATTTTCATGTGTCACAAAATATATTCATTTCTCTTTGGATTATTTTTTAGTCATATAAAAATGCAAAATTAGGCAGAGGGCTGGTTTTGGTCTGCTAGTTGTTGTTCTCTGCCCTGTGTTAAACAGTCAGAAGGTGGCATCACTATTGGTGTTTCTGTGTGTTATCTGTATGTCTCTGAGTCTCTTTCTTACATGGCTGCGCTTCTCCTTTTTTCTTTTAGATACTATTTATGGTGTTTTTATGATGGCTTACACAGTATTTTAGGTTTCCACTGATCAATTTCTACACACTCTTCATAATGTGTGAATGTTTCTGATTTCTATTGTGCCTGCTCTGTTTCATTCATCTTTTTGGTAAGAGCACTATAATGTCTCCAGTTTGGTACTGTATACAGGACTTTAAGGAATACGGGTGCCATTGATCCCCACTTTTCATTGTTTTCAGTCGACTTGTTATTGAACTACAAAGCCCTGCTCCTCTTTGAGTACTGACCTTATTCTTTTCCACCGCAGATGAGCCGCTAGCTTCAGGTTTAGTAGTTCAAAACCACAATTCCCTCAGATGGAGACAGAGGAAGCTTTCTGCTCTGCAAAGATTTATATCCTTGGAAACTCATGGCGGCAGGTATCCTCTCTCTTCTAGGGTCATTACAAGTTGGAATGAAATTGATGGAAATGAATTTGGTTTTGGAGTTTATACATGAACCCTCTCCACAGACAACATTAGTGGAGGTGAGGTGGGGAGTGAGCTCTCCAAGTTACCTCACCACTCCAGTTTAACTTAAAGGCAAGAGTACCTTTTTTCTGACTTCCAATGTCTGAAAATAAAATCCTAGTTGATGGTTGTCGTAGTTACATAATCTGTTGACAATTTGTGGAGGTGTGGAGTCTAGCCTGGTCAATCAGATCACAGCTTGATGATCTCATTTGGAGTTGCCACTTCGATAAATAGCTCACTGGAGGTCGGACACACATGAGAAGATACATGGAGCTATGCTAGAGCACTGGAGTTGAAGAAGCCACATGGAGACTCCTGCCAGCACTGAGATGGGTACACTGCCACTGGATCCACAAGATTTTCCACCCGCTGGCCTGGGATCTTCCTGCATTTGGCATCATTGCATGTGTTGGGTGAGTCTGAAGAGGAATTTAGAGATTGGTATCAGACATATGGGCTAATATCAGACTTATGGACCTGATCTAGACTGGGATATTTTCTCAATATTCAATTGCTCTTATATATAAAGCTCTTTCTTATACACATATGCGTGTCTATGAATTTGTTTCTCTAATCTACCCAGACTAACACAATGGTATTAAAATGGGTTGTGTGCTCATCTGGGGTCAATCACTGTGGCTAAATAGATGGGATAATCTGACTGGTCACCCCAAAGCCTTGTGAGCATCCATCTCTGTGGCTGTGATAGATAATAAATTCCGTAAGTTTGCCATTGCTATTAGAACCACATAGTTTAGGAGAGGAATTATCTTTCAAAGGCAAGAGACAAGGGACATAGGATGGAGGAAAACAATAGAGGGCTGCTACCATGGAGGATGGACAAAATGTTCTTTAAGTTTCTTATATAAGTTAACTTTAGATTGTATTTTATGATATGTGGATCTTATCTTAATGAAACTGTTCTTTTACAAATTTGTTCAATTACAAATCCTGAGAAGGTTATATTCATAGTATTCCACGTTTGGGGTTAGAATCGCAATGATCCGTTAATTCCGTGTTGAAGGGGGGAGGAGCTCACTATCCCATGATCGGTTTCCTATCAAACAGCCACATATCTTGAAAGTCCCACCCACTTTCGCCGACCTGATATGTACCTCTCCTGGTCACTCTTTTTCCCAGGCCAGTCTAATTGCCATTTCCCCACTTGCATTAAAGAAGGGGACATCATGGGCCATTCGCAGTTCCATATCTTAAAATTACTATACACAGTACTAAATTTGGCTTGTTTGTAATTTTACAAGAATAGCATATATTTATTAACAGCGTTGAACATGGTGTTACTGAATCCTAACAGAAAATACAAATATGAACAAAACAAGCCCTGATGAGAAGGTTGCCATTCAGAAATATTAAAGGGCCTTTTCCAGATACCACCCTTGGTGTCCAACTGGGCTGGGACTTGAATTCTGGGCCTTTGATGATAAACTGAGACCCTTGGCTCAATGTGCATGTAAATATCTTACAGCAATCAGTACATTATCCTCTTCCTCCGCTAACGACTCCTTCTCTCGACCATGGTGCCCTTCTATTCCTCTGGGAAACACACAGGTGGTCGTCCAGGGTCTCCACCTTCATCATCTTCTCTTCTTGGATCATAAGCCCTTCTAGAGATGACTCCTGGGAGGTTTTCTAGGATTCTGTTACTAACACTAGTATGAACTGTTACTCATTCTCTTTCCTGCCCTCAGTACTTGTGATGTCCCCATATCAAGCCTTTCATATTACTTTGCTTTCAGGGGAGAAGGTTGTCATCCACCTTAACTTCTCCTTTTGAATACAGCTGATAAACCAGTTACTCATTAAAATGAAACTGAACTAAGCACTAGCTTCTGGAGGACAGCTTTACTGTTCTGGGACAGTCTCTAGTAGTGATACCATAACATGGCCGTTAAAAGTTCTCACTCCACTTCCCTGCTCAGGTGACCATCCAGAACCATCCAAGCAGAATCAGTGCTGGATGCGCACCTGTTTTGGATCGTCACTCTGCCCACATTGCTTGCAAGTGTGCTGAGCGCAAAGTGAAGACTGATCACCATTCTGGAAAGAAGCTGAAAGAGGCCCCAAATGTTTGAAGCTTGGTGATGCTGTACCTAGCATCATTGATATGGTATCTGGCAAGCCCAGGTGTGTGGAGAGCTGCTCTGACTGTCCTCCTCTGGGCCGTTTTGCTGTCCGAGACACGAGACAAACAGTTGCTGTGGGCGTCATCAAGGCAGTGGACAAAAAGGCTGCTGGAGCTGGCAAGGTCACCAAGACTGTCCAGAAGGCTCAGAGGCTAACTGAGTATTCCCCATCACACCTGCCACCCCAGTCTTAATCAGTGGTGGAAGAACAGTCTCAGAATGGTTTGTCTCAATTGGCCATTTAAGCTTAATAGTAATAGACTGGCTGATGATCACAATGAATCATAAAACCTTCAGCAGGAAAGGAATATTTGTGGACCATATGTTTCTTTTTTTACGTGACAGTTTTGAGTTATGAGTTTTTAAAATCTGTATTTTTTTAAACGGAAAACAACTTGACCAAAAATTTGTCACAGAATTTTGAGACCCATTAAAACAAACTTAATGAGAGAGAAAAAATGTCCTCATGACACAGGGAGACAACTACAAAGTTAAACCTCAGGAGTTGTGTGACGGTGGGGAGGTTAGGTACCTCACTTACCCTTGCTCTCCAAAGCTCTACAATGGGCATGGTAACAATCATAGCACCCCACGAGGGTGGTTATTAGGGTGGGATAAGGAATGCAGGGTGATTAGCATGGGAGCTAGATCTATGACAAGCTTTCCTTTAGTTGGAATTATTATTAGGCTTTCGCATATGCTAAATAATAAGGGCAATTTATGGAGTTCCTCAATGAGCTTTTCACCTCCCAGGCTATCAACCTGGATGGAGTCCTGTGCAATCATCCATTCTCATGGAGATAGAGTCTTAATATCTTCAGTTTGCTTTAGCCGCACTCCCCCATCATCTGCCTAATGGACTAGACTTGCAAAGGATGAGTGAACCAAAGAGGTGAGGCTTGTCAGTCCTCCTTGGCAGAGATCCAGGGCAAGGATATAACTTATAGGCATTTCCACACAGCATACTTTCACCTCGAACACCGTCACCGACCCCTCACATCTGTGTGTACTTTGGGTTTAAGGCTACCTGGGACACACTTTGTGATATGATTAAGCCAGAGGGTACACAGGTATTGTTTCACTAGGGTAGCTGTAGCTCTATTCGCACCGAAAGGGCAGCTTCTAGTCTTGCTACACAAATCCACAGAGCAACTCTGAGGGTAGAGTGCCCTTTGAACTCTTCACAAGATCTGGCTTCAGCTAAGGATCTCAGGGCTCCCCTGAACATGAACAAAATCATGCATGTAAAGTTGCGTAATCTTCGTGGAAAGCACCCTCCTGAGCTCTGCTCTGTCCTCGAGGTCACCGGGACTCTGAAATTCCTTGAGGGCCGTGGGTTTACTAGTGTAAGTTAAAAAGGGATAAAATCCTATATCATGATGTAATAACACAGTGGAAAAGTTCACGTGAAATATGGAGAAGGGTATGTGGGGTGTGCCTCTAGCTCTAGGGAATGTGTGGAAGTGGAACCACTGTGAAGGTTACTCTTGAACTTCTATTGGCACAAGCATATTAAGTCAACAAATCAGATAAATAATATAGGTCCAGGAATGTTTAATTTTTGGAAATCAACTTAAAGGTTTTTGATAATAGTTTAATGAATCTACATCCCAGTAATTCTGCAACATGCTTTATTGTAGTCAAATTGGTCCCATCCCTATCACTCTCTGAAAGTCTCCCCTTCCAATTAATTTTATTCCTTGCTATTTTATTCTATGCCTTTGCTCATTAAGCTGGAAAGTTGGCTTACCTACTGAAGGGTAAGGCATCAGAATTGATTTGATGGTAGTAAGTTTTGGAGTTTGGAGGTTTTACACTTAAGTCTTTGTTCCATCTTGTGATTTTTTTTTATGGAGCTAGATATGGGTGCTGTTTATTTTTCTACAAAGGGATATCTGGTTTTGCCATCATCATTTATTAAATTGCTTCTGCTTTTAATGTGTTTCAACTTTTTTGTGAATTTACTTCAGTGGGTGGATTTACTTCGGGGCTCTCAATTCTGTTCCATTATCTTTTGTTGTACCAGTCAGTACCAGCCTATTTCTGATAGGGTCAGTATGAATTAGAGCAGTGTGTTTGGGGGAGGAGTTACCTAAGTGAAATTGCAATACTGTTGTCAAAAGAAAGGTGGGAGGAATAAATGCTAATAGGGAAGAATGGGTTGTACCAACACAAGTTAATATAGAAGGTGGAAAATAGTAATACTTAATATTATTATGAAATGGAAGGGTCAGAATGATGGAAAAATATTTTTAGGACTCTGGTCCTCAGTAGTTCCTGAAAGTGTTATTTAATAATAGTACAGGACAACAGCAAATGCCCATGAGAAGTGACTTTTAGGAGATGTACTCTTTATGATGTTGGAAGAGTCTCTAACCATTTTAGAACTATTTGGCTCTTCTCCTGGGACTCAGGAAGTCCATTGATTCTGTAAGAACCTCAGATTTATGCAGTCCTCTCCTGCTTTTGGTGGTCTCCTGAGCCCTCTGCACTCACGGGGGGTGGGGGTGGGTGGGGGGGGTGGGGGGTGGGGGGGGATGGGGTGCAGTAAAGAGCTCAGCAAATATTTGTTGATTAGCTTAGTGAGAAGAAACAATTAATGCACACTTACAAATGAGCTTCATTTGCCAATTAAAACTAACCCTGACATCAGGCCCACATCAGACCCAGCACTTTATCAGCTGTTTTTCATTTGAGCACTTTCCCCCTCCGTTTTGAAGCATGTGCTAGAAAAATAATGAAATTTTTTAAAATTTAAAATATTTTCCTGTTCAGATTTGACTAATTTAGACTAGCCTTATCCTAATTAATCCAAATGAGTACAATTTTACTGGATACATACTCTTAAATGTTTATTCCTTTCTTCCCTGCACGATTCAAAAGTGTGGTCTTTCTTAGTTTTCCAATAACATGATTTCTAGGTCTTCCTTTTTAAGCCCAGGTATGCTTGAATGGCCCATGATAAAAATAAATATAATGCATGTAAACCTTAAAGACAGACACCTCAATTTTAGTCTCTGTTCTGTTGATAGCCAAAAATATATCAGTATTAAATTTTCATTATTTATAATCCCATTATGTCCCTAAGACATGGAGTAATGTAATATTTTAGTATGATTGATGTTTTCTTCCTTCTTTTAATGCAGTAAGATGAGAATCTCAGCCTCTGAAAAATGTGTTTCAAGATCTGTTTTACTTAGGAAGATCCTATGAGAAACAGGAAATGTAAACAATTTGCCATAGAAATCCTTTTATTGTTGCAGTGAACTTTTAATAAATTCAATCCATTGTTTTCTTACCCATCATGCCTTAAGGAATATGCTCTGCTTGATTTATGGGGCATAAGTTTATTATTTTCCTAAGTTATAATCAATACCTACAAAGTGCTCTAGTTAATGATGAAATATTTTATCATTTGACTTTCCATTTAAGAACCCTTGACTCATTTTTAGCTATGCAGAATTTCTGGGTTTTCATTCTCTTTCGGTGCTTATTCCTTTCTTTATTTTAACCAAAGATTAGGCCCTGCTTTCTTGACTCAAAAGAACTCCTTTACCAGTAGTTTCTAATACCCTTCTCCTTGCACAAGACATTGAAAGTCTTGTTGGTGAGTAACTTATGTCCTCCATCTATCACTAAATGGAATCATTTATTTTTTGTTGTTGAGGGGTTTACGTTTTCTATACATTTTAGATAGAGCTCTTTCCTTTGTCCAATATGTCATTGCTAATATTTTCCCCCAGTCTGTGAGTTCATTTTTACTCTTTTGGTGAGATCTTTTCATGCACATAGAGTCAAAATTTTAGGAGGTCCGAGTCATCTAGTTTGTCTCTTTTATGTTTGGCAATGTATTTATGGCACGCATCACATGTTTGCTTTATGTTTGAAAATGTATTTATGCCATGTACTAGTGAGTGACTCTAGGATTGGAGGAAGGCTTATTAACAACCTGCGATATGCAGAAGACACAACCTTGTTGCTGAAAGCGAGGAGGACTTGAAGCACTTGCTGAGGCAGATCAAGGATTGCAGCCTTTAGTACAGGTTACAACTCAGTGCAAAGAAAACCCAAATCCTCAGAACTGGATCAACAGGTAACACCACGGTGAACAGAATTGGTTGAATTTGTCAAGGATTCCATCTTGCTTGAACCCATAATCAATGCACATGGAAGCAGCGGTCAAGAGATCAAAAGGTATGTTGTATTAAGTAAATCTGCTGCACATGACCTCGTTAGAGTATTGAAAAGCAAGGATGTTACTTTGAGGAGGGTAAAGTGCATCAGACACAAGCCATGTATTTTCAATTGCTTTATATACATGTGAAAGTTGGATATTGAATAAGGAAGACCAAATAGAGATTGATGCATTTGAGTTATGGTGCTGGAAAATAATAGTAAAAGTTATCATAGACTGACAAGAGAAAAAACCAATCTATCTTGGGAGAAGTATAGCCAGAATGCTCCTTCGAGGCAAGGATGCTGAGACTTTGTCTCACTTCCTTTAGGCATGTCAGGAGAGACCAATTCTGGAGAAGGGCATCATGCTTGGTAATGTAGAGGGATAGCCCCAAAGATGACAGTCCTTGACATGGTGGATTGACACAGTTGGTACATTGGGCTCAAACATAAGAACAATTGTGAGGATGGGGCAGGGCCATATTGTGTTCTGTTGTACATAGGGTTACCATGAGTGGGAACTGACTCTATGGTACCTAACTAAAAATGCCTCCAACTCTGGTCCTATTCTCTAGTCATGATTTTTATATTTCTAGGTGACGTAGTAGATACATGTTGGCCATTAACTGTAAGGTCAACAGCTCAAAACCACCAGCCCCTCTCCTCAGGAGAAAGATGGGGCTTTCTACTGTCATAAAGAGTTAGTCTTCTCAACTCACAGGGGACAGTCCTACCTTGTCTTATAGGGTTGCTCTGCATCAGGATTGATTTGATGGCAGTGAGTTCTGGAGTTTGGAGGTTCACAGACTCGATATAAGTGCTGTTTCATTTGTCTACAAATGGATATCCAGTTTGCCAGCATAGTTTATGAAATCTCTTTTGCATTTAATGTGTTTCAAGTTTTTGTGAAAGGAAGTGCGTCTGCAGGTGGGTGGATATTCTTCTGGGCTCTCAATTCTGTTCCATGATCCAATGCTGTACCAGTACCGGCCTGTTTTGTCTTCCATGGCTGGTAGTCGAATTTGAGATGGGGAAATTAGAGCTCTCCTACTTTATTGTTATTCATTAGTAATGCTTTTCTTCTCTAGGGTCTCTTTCTTTTCTATATAAAGTTGGAAATTATTTTTTTCACCTCTCTAAAGAATGGAATTGGATTGCGATTTTCTTAGATGTGTATATTGCTTTGAGAAGTTGGTATTTTCACAAAGTTAAATGTTCTTATCTACGAGCCTGGCATCTTCTTCCTTTTATGTAGGTCTCTCTTGGTTTCCTGTAGAAGTGTTTTTGAAGTTCTCTTTTGCTTCTCTGGTTATTTGATTCCTAATTATTTCAATTTTATAGCCCTATTATAAATACTGTTTCCTTGATTTTCTTTTCAGAGCTTTCTTTGGTAGCATAAAACTCTCTGACTGATTTTTGTGTATTCATCTTGTACCCGTCCACTTTGCTGATTGTATTAGGTTTGATTAAAGAAACAAATTCATAGATACTCATATGCGTATATGAGAGAGCTTTATATAAAAGAGCAATTGTACATTGAGAAAACATTCAAGCCCAATCCAAGTCAAGTCCATATATGGCTGATATAAGCCCTTCTGTCTGACACTAGTCCATAAATTATTCTTTAGACTTACACAGTCATGTAATGATGCCAAATGCAGGAAGATCACAGGTGGAAAGTCTTATGGATCCAGTGGCGGTGGGAGCATTTCAGCGCTGACGTGGGTCTCCATGCGGCTCCTCCAGCTCCAGGTCTCTGGCTCAATCAGCTTATCTTCATCTGGCTTGTCATCAGTAATGTCTCACAAGGAGTATGGGTCTGGCCTCCAGTGAGGTTTTTATTTCCATTTAGCACCTTCAAATGAGGTCATCAAGCTGCAACCCTATTGACAGGCTAAACTCTATCCCTTCATTCTAAATAGTCTCAAGTTGACACCGGGTTATGTAACTACCACACTGAATCTTTCCCTTCATTCCAATATTCTTCTTGATGAGGCTTTTGGAGTCTCTATTTTTAGGGTCAGATCATCTGCAAATAGAGAAAGTTTTTCTTTTTCTCTGCTAATTTGGATCCCTTTGTTTCTTGATAGCTCTGGCTAAGACTTCCAGCACAATATTGAATAGCTCCCATTCTCAAAGAAAATCCTTTCATTTATATTTATTTGGAATAAAACATTTTTTCTTAGAGTAACACTGTCCATTGTTCTTCTATATACACCCTTAATTTTGCTAAATGATTTCCATTTTATTCCTATTTTGTTGAGTGTTTTCCTGAGGCATGAGTGTTGGGTTTTGTTAAATGTCATTTTGTGATAACTGATATGTCATTCTTTTTCACTGATTATTTATATTATGGGTCCTACTGATTGTTTTTCTAATGTTGAACCAGCTTTGTATACCTTGTCCAAATCCCACTTGGTCATAATACATTGTTGGATTGTATTTATTAGGATTTTGTTGAGAAATTTTGCATCTATGTCATGCATGACATTGGTTCATAATGTCCTTTTTTAAATTGATGTCTTTGTCTGGTTTTGCTATCACGGTTATGTCTTTCATAAAATAAACAATAGCGTGTTTAATTCTTTGCTATGCTCTAGTTTGAGCTACATTTGTGTCTGTTCTCCTCTGAATGTAGAATTCGCCAGTGAATCATTTGGGACCAGATGTTTTTAAGAGCCTTTCAGTTACCTTGTTCTTCTCTTCTTTTGTTATGGGTCTGGTAAGATATTCTGCTTTGGTCTATGTTAGTTTAGATGGGTGTGTATTTCAAACACGGGTGCATTTCTTCAGCACTCTAACATTCTAAATTTGTTACAGTGTTGCATAGTATTCTGCTATTATCCTTTATATTTTCATTGACTCTGTTGTGATATCACACACGTCATTTCATTTTTGTATTATTTGCATCTCCATATGCTTTGTTAGATTTGCTGGAGGAATGCCCGGTTTATTAATTTTTTTCAGCAAACCAAGTTCTAGCCTTTGTGATTCCCCCCTGCTTTTTTTTCTGGTACCTTTCTTTTTTCCTTTTTTGGCTAATGATGTAATGAGTATTGTGAGATCACCTGCTCTGCATAACTCAAAACGAGTGGTTGACAATTCTGATCCCGCAAGGGCCTTTTTTTGCAACAGGCAGATTTCAAGGAGAGAATGGAGCTCGAAGGGGAACCGGCAGGTCACACACATCAGCTAGCGCGAGCGCAAGATGAGACTGTCTGTTTCTGCAAAGGGTTACAAAGCCCAGTAACGCTATCTCGGGCTGCTGTGAGTCAGAATTGGCTTGATGGCAGCAGTTTGGGATTTTTAGGTTTCATCAACTAGTGTTTCCCAAAGTATGTGATACTGGGGCAGGAGTGGGGTGGGTTGGAGGTGTGTGCTCGAATGATCAAGGGGTTGGGTGAGGCTGCAAAAGTGATTCCTGTGCTTCATCATGGATTATGGCCAATAATAGAAAAATTTTAATTGCCAGGGTGGTGTGATTAATATACCGTATATACTCGAGTATAAGCTGACCCAAACATCCACCGAGGCACCTATTTTACCACAAAGAATGCATTGAAAATGTGCTGAGAAATGAAGCTTATACTCGAGTATATACGGTATATATATTTGAAAAGGGAGTGTTAGGCCAAACACATTTTGGAACCTATAAGCTAAATGGTTTTGCTTATCTAAGGTATTTATACAGCTATTGGACTATGGAGATCATAACAAACTATGGGTAACTTTGAGAAGAATGGAAATTCCAGAACATTCCATTGTGCTCCTTCAGAACTTGTACATGGATCAAGAGGTAGCTGTGCAAACCTAACAAGGAAATGCTTCAGGGTTTCAAACCAGGAAAGGTGTGTGTCAAGGTTTTATCCTCTTACCATACTCAATCTGTATGCTTAGCCAAGAATCAGCGAAGCTGGTATATAAGAAAAAGATTGTGGCCTCAGGATCAGAAGGCTTATTAACAACCTGTGATATGCAGATGACACAACCTTGCTTGCTGAAAGTATGGCGGACTTGAAGTATTTGCTGCTGAAGATCAAGGACTGTACTATCAGTATGGATCACAACTCAATGCAAAGACCACCGAAATCCTCACAACTGGACCAATAGGTGACATCATGATAAATGGATAAGAGATGGAAGTTGTCCAGGATTTTGTCCTGCTTGGATCCACAATCAGTGCTCATGGAAGCACTAATGTAGGGATCAAAAGGCATGTTGCACTGGATCAATCTGCTCCACAAGACCTCTTTGGGGTATTGAAAAGCAAGAATATTACGGTGAAGACTATGGCGTAAAAATACCCAAGCATCGGTGTTTTTAATTGCCTCATTTACATGTGAAAGTTGGACATTGAATAAAGAAGCCTGAAGAAGAACAAATACATTTGAATTTTGGTGCTGGAGAAGAAATTGAAAGTACCAGGATTTGCTGAAAGGACAAACCAATCAGTCTTGGAAGAGTGCTTCTTAGAGGCAAAGATGGTGAGACTCATCTTATAGACTTTGGACTTGTTGTCGGCGAGACCGGTCATTGGAGAAGGACATCATGTTAGGGAGGGTGGTGGGGCAGCAAACAAGAGGAGGGACCTGCAGGAGACGGGTTGACACCACGGCTGCATTAATGGGCTCAGGCACAGGAATGATTTTGCCGAGGCTCAGGATCAGGGACTGTTTGCTCGGTTGTTTACCGAGTCACTAGGGGTCAGATGGCACCGAATGACACCATGTAGCCATTTGAACAATATTAGTCTCTTATTTAATTTGTAAAAACTTTTATTTAGGTATAATTTACATACTATACTATTAGGTTATTTTAAGAATACAAGCGAATGTGTTTTTAGTAAATTTCCTGAACTTTGCAACCATCACCACCATCTAGCTTGAACGTTTCCATAACCTCAAAAGATATGTACAGTTGCATCACTTCCTGTTCCCACTCACGCTATTCCCACTGCCAACCCTAAGAAAACATTGACCTATTGTGTGTTTCTGTAGACATGCATCCTAAAAATGTCATATAAATGGAATCCTAAATAGGTGATCTCTTAGATCTAATGTTTTACTCAATGTAATATTTTTGGGATTCATCTACATCATAACATGGGTTAATATGCAGTTCATTTTCATAGTGTTTCAGGGTATAGCTAAACTATAGTTTATTTTGACCTTCACCAGTTTCTAGATACTTGGATTGACTCCACCTTTTTGGTGATTATGAATAATGCTTTTCTGACTGTTTCTGTGAAAGCTTTTATATGGACATATGTTTTCAGTTCTCTTGGTTAGAGGCCTAGGAGTAAAATTGCTCAGTCATATGGTACATTTGTATTTAACATGTTAAGAAACTGCTAAATTATTTTCCAAAGCAGCCGTACCCTTTTATTCTCTTACCAACAGCATATGAGGGTTCCAGGTCCTTGATATCCTTCTTAGTACTTATCCTCTGTTCAACTATGAATGAGTGCTGGTGGTGTTGTGGGTTACCTGCTGGCCTGTCAGCCCCCAAAGTCAACAGCTTAAAACCACCAGCTGCTCTGCGGGAGAAAGATGAGTCTTTCTGTTCCGGAAAATATTTATAGCCTTGAGAACCCAACGGGCAGTTCTACTCTATCTTCCAGGGTCCCTATGAGTCAAAATTGACTAGATAGCAGTGAGTTCGAGTGTTGAGTTTGTTATGATTATAGATTATGATTGTGTGTGACATGGTCTCGCATATGCTTTGGTTTCAGTATTCAATGAAACATTCAACCATTTAGCAGATATTTACAAAATATCGACTAGATGTAAGTTACTATACTAAGTGCCGAGTGTGTACAGGTGAATAAATTAGCCTCTCTATCTCCAAGGAGCTCATAGACCAGTAGAAGTACAGAAATACTAAGTATGTTTCATTATATTCCTCATATAATATAATGAGTAGCCAGAGGAAGAGGAAAGAGCTAACTGCAATGTGCAGAAACGAGAAAGCCTCATAGAAAAATCTTGGGTGTGCTCCAATCTGTTTTGTGTTCTGTTGAAAGTCCAGATGAACTTTGTTTCCTCTTTTGGACTCGGTAAGATTGCTGTAGTATTACAATGAGCCCATCTCCCATTTCCACGTGAGCTACGTTGAGTAGTTTCTGCTGTTCGTAATCAAAAGGACTTTGAGAAGAACCGCTACAATGTTAACTCAAGATCATTTTGCGTGAACGTTCTCACTCTTGGGTTATTGCATACAGGCTTTTCCAACAGCCCATTATTCACCGCAGTTCTTCCTTTCTGATTATGGACAAGCAGATAGTCCTTAATGATTCATATTAGTAAAGGAAAACAGTGAAATAGCTATGCAAAAATGATCAGAGCATTTCCTCCAATCAAATTTTATTGTTCACTTTATAGCCTGTGTGATTAAAGAACACATCCTTCTCTCAATACTCGACAATTCTTTATTCGGCAAAAACTGCTGATTGTCTACCCATCACGGGCAATGAACCTAAGAACAGGAAGAGCTTTTATATTCCTTATGGGTGGCAGCCTGGAGTCACCCGGAAGAACAAACCCAGTGCTTTCAGTTTACTTAGACTCACCGGGGCACTGAGGGGCAGGCCAGAACTGCCCCCTAGTATTTCCAAGGCTGTGCTGTGCTACTGTCTCCCTGGAGTGGCTATTGGGTTTAAACCACCAACCTTGACCTACTGAGACTCCAGGACTCCTTGGAGAAATACAAGAGGATTACCCACCTAAGTGGATAGCCCACAGAGTACACACAAGACAAAGGAAGATATTATTGTGCTTAACACACTAAGCTGCTGTTTCCTCTGTGCGCCATACTACTGTGAAGAAAGCTACTTGAGGGCTGACCCATAGGCAATCCCTTTCCCAAGGCCTGAGGCATAAAGTAGTGTAAAAGTGAACAAAATTTATTCATCTACAGGAGCAGATTAAGGAAAAGATTTAACTAAAAGCAATACATCTTCCCCCTCCGATGATGGCTCCAAAGAAAATGAACAGACAAACCAAGATTCTAAAGTGACAGGAGGATGTGGAGGTAGCACCTAATCCTGCCTGACCCCAGACCTCCGAAGCGGACAGGTACGTTCACAAAAATCCCCAAACCTCACATTGGCACTCTGATTCTCTGCATGCGTGAGCTCTCCTTCAAAGCCAGGTGGAAACAGAGGCTGGGAAGGCAGGTAAATTCAAAATGATCAGGGTTGCTCCCCAGGCTCAGAGAACATCCAGCAGAGTGTAGAAACAACTAGAAATCTTACATTGGGCAGGGTGTGCTCAACCAAACCAAACCAAACCAAACCAAACCAAACCAAACCAAACCCTCCATGCACAAATCTGTTGCATTTGACTGATAAACGACTTCCTGTGATAGAGAGTGAGACTGGCTGCAATATTTGAGGAAATGCGCCACCAAGGAGGTCAGTGTTCCTGGGGGACTGGCATTACTAATCTGTGCAAAGCAGCTATCACTTAGGCACCGTAGGTTTGCTCCAGAGTCTGAGTAATGCAGCCACATGGCCTCACCCCATCTCCACGCACTAGGACAGGAAAATCCAGAGGCCTGGGCCTTTTCTATTTGGCATCCACAGATAATACAGCCTCGAAGAGAAACCTATGAAAGGTAGAAAATTAGGGAAAACTTAGGCTAATTCCGGGACAGTGAAAAATGGGTCGTTTCATCAAGAATAAAATACTCAGAGAAAATTGTCCAATTTGACAAAATCCTACCTGCCTAGTCAGATGTTGCCTATCCTGACACACCGTAGAGCCACGCGATGTCTCTGGCCTGGGGGAAAACAGAATGGGGCCCTGGCAGGAGAAGAGGTTAAGCCGTGGACTGCTACCTGGAAGGTCAATGAGAGTTTATTGGTCACTCCAAGAAGAAATTGTACAGCTTTGGAAACCTGGTGGGGCTATTCTACTCTGTCCCATTGGGTTACTCCGTGTCATTAGATGAAATATTCTGGAAGCAGACTCACCAAATCTTTCTCCAGTAGAGAGGCAGGTCTGACCAGCGACACTTGGTTGGCAGTGGTGCTTAACCACTCACCACCATGCTTAAAAACCTCGGGGGAGTATTTCCATCAGTAGTAATTCTATCTTACCATACCCATTTCTCTCTCTGAGTATGGGAATTAAAAACAGACAAAGAAATCCCATGCGCTCTCTCCGTGGCTGGCACGGAAAGCAGCAGGGGGCATACTGTGTGTACACACTCTATGCAAAAGCTGGGGCGGAGAATGTTGGTGAACACCTTCCACTCTGCCACCACCCACACTTCACACCCGTCTGAATTCCCAGTGCTGTCAGAGAAATGGGGAGGTGTGGGAGGGAAATTGCAACGTGCTGGCCTCGTCCCCGTTTCAAGTGGCAAATGTGAATGTAGCATTAATCCTATTTCAAAGTTGGGGGTCTGATCGCTAGACTAAAACCAACTGAGAAACTGCACAGTATAATCTCTTAAGAAGGGGATGGCCCATTCTTGTTTCTTCTTAAATTTTGATGATATTGAAAAAAATTCTGAATAGATCTAACTTAGTATGTTATAAAGTATGCCTCTGAAATACTGGGAAACAGATGTACACAGATAAGCAGGGAGATAAAATGGATCCAGTAGTAAATGACCCAAGACTAACATATTTATAATATTTTTCTGACAATGTTTTCCATGTAATAATTCCAAAGAACTTAATGACAAACATGTTTTCTTTTCTGTCTCTCTCTTTCATATCTCACTGCACTCACTCTCTCCTCTATTTCACCTATCAATGAAGATATGAATGATGTAAATGAAGAATATTTCTGGGATCCCTTTCTCCTTCCTCTTAACTCTAAAATGTTTTCTAATATTCTCCTCACCCCTAATTCTGAAATAATCATTACCAATAAATGTGAGACAAAATAAATAGCATTTTTCTTCGATGGTTTGAATTTTAGAATTAAAACTTCTTTTTCTTTTAGATTTTCACTTTTTAAAAATCAGTTGTTTTAAAAAAATTATATTGATGTGAATGAGTGGGAGGGTGGAGTGAAGACCCAAAGTCAACCAGTAGGCAATTGGATATCCCCTTTACAGAAGGGACCAGCCAGTCAGGGCGCAGTGTAGAAGCAATGATACATACAATTTTCCTTTGGTTCTTTAAAGTTTCCGCACCCACCCCCTCCCCATTATCATGACCCCAATTCTACCTTACTAATCCGGCTAGACCAGAGCATGTACAATGGTATAGATAAGAGCTCTTGATACACGGAATCCAGGACAGATAAACCCCTCAGGACCAATAATAAGAGTAGTGATACCAGGAGGGTAATGGGAAGGTGGGGGGAGAAAGGAGGAACTGATCACAATGATCAACATATAACCCCCTCCCACGGGGACAGACAACCTCAAAGTGGGTGAAAGGAGACAGTGGTCAGTGTAAGATATGAAAAAAGGAATAATTTATAAATTATCAAGGTTTCATGAGAAAGGTGGGTGGGGGAGGGGGGAAATGAGCTAATACCAAGGGCTCAAGAAGAAAGAAAATGTTTTGAAAATGATGATGCCTACATATGCACAAAGGTGCTTGACACAATGGATATATGTATGGATTGTGATAAGAGCTATGTTAGCCCCCAATAAAATGATTATTAAACAATGAGGTTTTTAAAATCAGTTGTTTTAAGAGTTATCTAACTCAAGAGACAATGCAATGTCATAGAGCCAGATTCCCTGCCCCAGTTATACCACTTTACCAGGGGAGTTTTAAAACATCTCTGTCCCTGTTTTCAACTCTTAAAATCAAGGATGATGGATGTGTTAGTCTGGGTAGTCTAGAGAACCAAATCCAGGAAGACTCATAGGTGTATGAGAAAGAGCTTTATATACAAGAGCAATTGAATATTGAGAAAACACTGCAACTTAGTCCAGATCAAGTCCATGAGTCCAATATTAGCCCATATGTGTGATACCAATCTATAAAGTCCTCTTCAGACTCACACAACACATGCAATGACATCGAATGAAGGAAGATCATAGACCAGTGGGTGAGAAGTCTTGTGGATCCAGTGGTGTTGTAAGCATCTCAGGACTGGCAGGAATCTCCATGTGGCTTTTCTAGCTCTGTGCAGTAGTGTAGTTCCATGTGTCTTGTCAACTGCAATGTCTTCCAGGGAGTCAGCAGAGAGAGAGAGAGGCTCATTCCTCCAAGGAGGAACACAGGAGTTCCCAGAATCCTCAGGAGAAGGCCATGCCCACACTGTGGCCTCATTGGCTATGACCTAATTGACAGACCTAATTGACCTAATTGATTCCCCCCCTTCACACTTAGTCCTCTCAAATGGACAAATGATTATGTAACTACCACAATGGATCCAATTATTTACCATGGAGGAAATGGCTCAGGGGTCACAGTAGGGGGAAGGAGCAGCAAACTCCACACCAGCTCAAGATGAATGGCTGCAAGGCCAGACATGCCTCCACCTTACAGCCTTCTTACCCTATTCTGATACGGGCATTCCTCCCACAACATTCTGCTTTTCTGCTGGGTTTGATAATCTGTTGCAATGGCTGTATAGAACTCACAAATAATGCTCCTGATTAGGGGGATTAATCAGGAAGTTAACCAGTCACCTAGGATTTGTGCATGTAAAATCAAGTTATGTATGGAAGAAGCATAAAAACATATCTGGTACATAGTAGGTCCTCAATGAGAGTTGACCATAGAATTCATTTGCTCCTATTAAACCAACATTTCTTGAGGATCTGCGATTATAGGGACTTATTAGACGAATGTTTAAAGTGGGCTTCAACCCGGTTCTCCCCAGTCCAGTCAATGACAGCCTAGTACAACTGGAATGCACTTGAATATGTCAAATGTTAGTGTACGGAAATGATAACTGGAGCAGGAAAAAATGTTGGTGGATGCTCTGCTTTAAATTTAATCTCCCTCTTAGAAAACAAGGGTAGCATTGTTACCAAATCTCTTGGTTGACAGAGTTGTAAACCACTTTGCCCATCTCAAAGACTGTTCATTTGAGACTGTGTCAATCCCCAAAGTCCTGGTAATAATCCAGTCTCCAATTTCAGGCTCATCTGAGTTTCCCATGCCAGGAATTTAACTCATGATTTCTTTCCATTCTGGTTAGTATTGTAATCTATTCACATTTTGTGAATTTGAGTCTATTATGATTTTATTGTACTGGCCAGGACTGAGCAGGTTTGAACCAGTTTGAAGCCTATGGGGCAGTTCTAAAGATACAGAAACTGATAGTCTGCTTTTGAGGAAACTATTTCAACCCTTGAGCTGACCTGCACAGGTGAGCTCACAGGCCCCAAGCACTCCAACCCTGGATTTCCCATTGGAAAAAGCAATATAGCCAGCTTCCCGCTAACATAATAAGCTAAAGATTTTGCAGAGGTGGAGAGGCACAACAGATATCCCTTCTTGTATCCTCTACTATCTAATGAAGGGAAGCTGGTCACCTGCAAAACCTGGTTCAAAAGCACAGCGTTTCTCTGCGAAACTTTCCATAAATTGCCACAGTGCTGTTTCCTCTTCTGAGCTCTGCAATAACCAACAGGGCCTGAGACAAATCACAGGGTCAAATATGACACTTCCTTCCTTATTCATATTGCATCTCTCTCTGTGTGTGTGTTACTTTGGCCTAGAAACAGGAGCCCTGAACTCTGAATCTTGGTGTATCTTTGCCCAACTCCAGCACTGAGATACAAAGACGTTCCTCTCAGGTGTCTGTTGAACCAAAGGTTGCAAGCATATAACAGGCACACTGATGTAAAGGAATGTTGCACCATAACTAACCAAGTAAACCAGGGTTTTAGACTCCTGTCTAAAATTTTTCTGAGTGATGGATTCCATTTTGGCTATTGGTGGCCTAGGGGACACAGCCCCATGTCCCCTCAGGGAGCGGAGGACACCAGGGATACCTGCCATTTAGTCTATGCATCCCTTGGACTGCTTTGCCTTCTGTTCTCAGAAGACCAGTTAAAAGCAGAGTTGTTGACAGACCAAAGTGTAAATTAAAGGGCTGGGATAGATCACTAGACATATGGTCTCCTAGGAATTGAGACTTTCCTGTGGTGGGAGGAATTTGTAACACCCTGGCCTCTAGGACCATATGGTTGTATTTAGAGATGCCAGCAGAAATAAATACTTGACTTCTAGCACAAGATTCCTTTTCGCTGGCTCCCCCCACAGCCACAGAGAAATTTGCTGCTGCAAAATTTAAAGGCACAAAATGAGTATTTTGTTCAAATCATTTCACTGCTTTGTTGGTTGTTATTTTACCCTGTCTATGGAATGGGATTATCAAGGGCCAATCTTGTTGAGGGTCAGTGACTCTTGAGGTGGGTGAGAGGCATGACCTGTGTCGTTTTACTCTGGATTCTGACTTAGGACAACCACTGAAGAGGTCGCCTGACTTTATTAAGATCTGCCCTTGATAGGAAAGAAATGAAAAGAAACCCCACCAGCAACAAACGATTGGAAAATACATTTGGATTCTGAATGAGCCACTCCAGTTTCCATGGAGCCTGCTGACCAGACTTATTGTTCTTTCCCTGAGAGTTCCATCTTTGTCTTTGTGGATGTATTCCTTTACTTGGAAGTCAAGGGCCATGGTGACCCTATATGGGCTTTCTGAGACTATAAATCTTTGTGGGGCAGATGGTCTCATCTTTTTCTTGAGGAGCACCTGGTGGGCTCAAAGTGACAACCTTCCAGTTAGTAGTCAAGCATTTTAATCACTGTACCTTCAGGGTTTTTGTTCAAGGTTTAGGTGTGAACAAACAGGCAAAAACTCCTGAAGACACAATGGGTGCGTAAGCAAATGTGGTGAAGAAAGCTGATGGTGCATGGCTATAACAAGATATAGCATCTGGACTCTTAAAGGCTTGAAGATACACTAGCGGCCACCTGGCTGAGAAGCAATGAAGTCCACATGAAAGAAGCACACCAGCCTGTGTAATCATGAGGTGTCAATGGGATCAGGTTTCAGGCATCAAAATCCCAGAAGAAAAAATCATATCAACGTGAATGATGGGGAATGTGGAGTGGAGATCCAAAGCCCATCTGTAGACAATTGGACATCCCTTACAGAAGGGCCACAAGGAAGAGATGAGCCAGTCAGGGTGAAGAATAGCACCGATGAAACATACAACTTTCCACTAGTTCTTTAATGCTTCCTCCCCCAACCCCCATCATGATTCCAATTCTATCTTACAAACCTGGCTAGACCAGAGCATGTTCATGGGTACAGATAAGAGCTGGAAACACAGGGAATCTAGGACAGATAAACCACTCTGGACCAATAACGAGAGTAGCAATACCAGGAAGGTAATGGGAAGGTGTGGGGGGAATGGGGAAACAATCACAATGATCTATATATAATCCCCTCCCAGGGGGATGGACAACAGAAAACTGGGTGAAGGGAAACATCGGTCAGTATAAGGCATGAAAAAAAATTATCATGGGTTTGTGAGGGAGGGAGGGTGGGGGAGAGGGAGGAAAATGAGGAGCTGATACCAAGGGCTCAAGTAGAAAGAAAATGTTTTGAAAATGATGATGGCAACAAATGTACAAATGTGCTTGACACAATGGGAGTATGTATGGATTATGATAAGAACTGTATGAACCCTTAATAAAATGATAACAACAATGACACAACAACAGGTAAAGACTCTGCCTCTATGGAGTTTGCATTTTGATTGAGGAAGCAAATTTCTACACATATATGTAGAATATGTAACATGTTGGATAGGATAAATGTATGGTGGGAGCTATAACTTTATGCAGGATGGACAGGAAGAGCTCCAGGGAGAATTGAAAGACCTTTTTCCAGACATGAGCTGGTTTAAACTACAAAGGGAATTTATTAGTTTCTACAAGCCTCTGGGTCCACCCTGAGGCACAGCTGGATGCATTCTGACAAGGGGAACTTTCTGGAATCAGACTCTTTTCATCTCTTGGCTTTGCTTGCTTCTCGATAGGCTGGTTCTCTCCTGGTGAAATGAACTCAAGAGGGCTGTGAGATTTACAATCTCTGCACTGTGCAGCCCCAGGGAAAAGAGAGATCATCTTCAGGTTTCCACAAATGCTCCGGGGTGCGTCTCATTGTCCTGGTTTAGCTCACGTGGAACTGAGAATATGCTGCTTTTCCAGGATCAGCCAGGTGTCCATCCCTGGGGCAAAACTAAAGCACAGGGGTGGGGTGGGGGGGGGGTTCATCAAAGGGAAATGTCTGCTATTTGCAGCAAATGGGGGTGTGCGTGAGCGTGAGTGCCACCAGCTGCCTGCCCACCCGGCCTGGATTGAGTGGAGACGCTGCTGCAAGGCATGAAAGTGAAGAGGCACCAGAGCTCAGCGCCCCAAGTGGAGCTCTAGCAAGTGCCAACCTTGCTGTGCTGGCTTGTAACCCGAGCGCCACACAGAAGTCTCTTCCTCAAGTGCTTTTAACCGTGGTTAACCCTTGACCTTGGAGCAACTGATTTTCAGGTGATTAGGTGAGAAATCACATGTACCTGAGGGAAGGAATGCATGCGATGCAGAGTCAGGAATGCACTCATTAAATGACTACAAACCAGAAGGTGGTGGTTCAAACCTACCAGCTGGCTGCTCCATAGGAGAATGATATGGCAGTTTGCTTCTGTAACAACTGAAGCCTTGCAAATCTTCTGGAGGGCAGTTCTACATTATCTTGCAGGGTCGCCCCGATTTGAAATGTATACAACCCCAACTGTGAAGTCAAAGACACACTGTTTGTAGTAGATTCTCTAAGGCTTCTCCTCTGGGCTGATCTGCAGGTTGTAAAGTGACTACGAGACACATGAGGATGCCAGGTGAGTGGGCTGGGGTGCCACAATCCTTCTGTATTTCTACTCCAGAAAAGTAGAACTAGTGGCTAAAGCTACAGTTGTGGAGTCAGAGAGACCCGAATTAACAGCCCAGCAATTCATTTCTATTGTGACCTTGAGAAAGTTGGAGGACCGCCATGCCTCTCTCTTCTCATTTATAAAATGGAATGACCTTTACTTTTAACAGTTCTTGAATTCATAATATAGAAATAGTTGTTGTTGATGTTATGACCACCACTACTTTGGATAGCTTAACCAACACTTAAGTCAAAGGTTGTCCATGGAGTCAAATCTAGGGACAGTACACGAACTCCACCCAACATGCCAGGATTCCCATATCTGTTTATACTTTGGGTCCAATGAAGAGTTTTCTTATATTCTAGATATATATTTTTTATTTATAATCATTTAATTGGGGGCTCATACAACTCATCACAATCCAAATATACATCCATTGTGTCAAGCACATTTGTACTTTTGTTGCCATCATCATTTTCAAAACATTTTCTTTCTACTTGAACCCTTGGTATCAGCTCCTCATTCCCCCCTCCCTCATGAAGGCTTGATAATTTATGAATTATTATAATTATTTCATGTCTTACACTGACCAATGTCTCCCTGCATCCTCTTTTCTGTTGTCCAGCTCCCTGGGAGGGGGTTACTATGTAGACCATTCTGATCGGGTCCCCTTTTCTCCGTCCCACCCGCCCCCCCACCTGCCTTTCCCTTCCCCTCCTGGACATTCACGCTTTGTGTCTTTCTATTTTCCTTATCTTTTTCTTTCATTATCTTTTCTCCCTTATCTCATTTTCCTTCTTTCTCTCTTTTTGCTTTTCTTCTTTAATTATACTTTCTTTCTTTTTTTAAACATTTTATTAGAGGCTCATACAACTCTTAATACAATCCATACATCAATTGTATAAAGCACATCCATACATTCTTTGCCCTAATCATTTTCAAAGCATTTGCTCTCCACTTAAGCCCTTTGCATCAGGTCCTCTTTTTTCCCCTCCCTCCCTGCTCCCCCCTCCCTCATGAGCCCTTGATAATTTATAGATTGTTATTTTGTCATATCTTGCCCTATCCGGAGTCTCCCTTCACCCCCTTCTCTGCTGTCCGTCTCCCAGGGAGGAGGTCACATGTGGATCCTTGTAATCGGTTCCCCCTATTCTAGATATTTTTAAAGGTACCAAAATTGTGCTTAAGGACTACAAAGGAAGAGGAAATCGGGGGACCATCCAGTCCTTGGGGTCTCACCCACCGCTTATGGAAGAGATTTCCTTACATCTGTTTAACACATTAGACTTGTACATACACATTTCTTTGACCAAGAACATTGTAGCTTAACTCATGAGACTGAACCAAAGTATCGAACAAATAAAAGGCAAACCACACTGACAGCGAAGACCTGCTCCCTGGGTTTCATGGATGCCAATCTTCACAGAAGTAGACAGCTTCATTTTCCTCCAGCGAGGGGACTGGTAGGTTTGAACTAGTGGACTCCATCACTAGGGCTCTTTGAAATCACCAAAGTCCCCTAATGAACATCAGTAAGCATGTACTGCTCCACAATCGCTAACAACAACAGGGTCTTCACCAACGACGATGCACTTTGGAAAGAGACCGAGGCTGTTTTGCTCCCTGAAGAACAACCAGAGGGAAGATACGGGTTCTTCTCATGAGCTTGATGGGTTATCTATCACATGCATTCAGAGTCAACCAGTGGCAGATGGAAGCTTGATGGACAGAAGGAGGAAGCTGTTTGCAGACATTGAAGTTCTTTTTCCAGCAGCTCATTTCTGAGGTGGTGGACGACTGCTGTCTCTGGAGATACTCCAACAACCCCTTCAGACAGCCAGGGACAGCACTAAGGGGATTTCCTCAGGAGCGGAGATGCACTGTGACTGCTGAGGTTAAGTCCAAATTCTAAAATTCTGTGACTCTTGACAGTACAGCTAGTTATTCATGTGTTTTACCCTTGTGAACTGACTTCTGGGTGAAATTTTATCACCTATATTACATTCTGAGAGTATGATTTTAAAAATAATGTGCTGTAGGACAGTTTTATTTTGAACTAATTTTAGACTTCCAGTAACATTTTTTAAAGTGGTAATGCCTCAAAGAACAAACATCAACAATCTCCCCCCAATTTTTACCTTCTCTGAGCTCCCCATCCCCAGTTTGAAAGTCTGACATACCCATAATGCAACTATTGGAAATAGGACATTAATATCAGCACAACACTATTAGCTAAACTAAATAACTCATTTGAATTGTATCTCTTTCCCTCCCCTGGACTCAACAATGTCTTTTCTCTGGTAGTGAGAAAGAGTTTAAAAAAAATTAGTTACAATATATTTAGTTATTGGTCAATGTAAATAGAAGCTATATAGTTTAGTTCTCACAAGCTATACCCTTGTGAGAAACATTTCCTGACTAGATTAGAGCTCTTTTCCTGAATCACAGCATTTTAGGATATAGAATAGTCTTAGTAACACCCCATCCGCCTCCTCTTGAAGAAACCTTCCACTATTGTTCCTGACAGCCCATCAGGGGAAGTGGGATGCTAAGGCACGACATCAGAAAGGCGTGTTCTGCGGTTTTAAGCCAGCGTCAGCTCCATGGCAGTGAGTTGAATGAGTCATAGGGGAAATGTTATGGAAGGGACAATGGTTGTGAGAGAAGACTGGGTGCCTCTGTAGGTTCAAATGGTTCATGCATTCAGCTGCTAACTGAAGTTTAGTGGTTCGAGTCTACCCAATGGTATCTTGGAAAAAGGGCTGGAAGTCTACTTCTGAAAATATCAGTCATTGAAAATCCTATGAAGCCTAGTTCTACTCTGTCACCCATGAAGCCACCACGAATCCAGCAACTGGAAACTGTCAGCACCAGATTTCCTGGAGAAGATGGGTGAGCTGAGTCCAGGACTGTTTCCCCAGATTCAGTTCTCCACATCCCTTCCAGATGCCTCAGTTTGAAGAAAGCTAATTCTAAAAGTTACTAGCATTTCTATTCAATGAGCTGAAGTATTACATCTGAAAAGCACTTTTCTAAGTGCTTTCCCTTCACAAGCACCTGCCACGTCCAAAGAATGGCAGGCATTTTGATTGCTGAATGAAGAACTTCAACGGGGCAAGCGTGGAGGTTGGCGATGAATCAACTTGGGCTCATAGAATGAGAAAATAAGGTTTCGCTTTTAGTGTCAGCATGGAACCCAAGTGACACAGTGGTTAAAGTGCTCCCTTGCTACCTGTAAAGTTGGTAGATCTCAACCCACCAGTCACTTAATGGAAGAAGATGTAGCAGTTTTTTTGTGTAAAGATTTATACTCTATTCTGTCCTATAGGGTTATTATGGGTCACAGAGTCTGCTTGACAACAGTAGGTTCAGTGTCAGTCTGGTCTTGAACCAGCTGTGGGGTTTTAGAGAAGCTTTTAACCTCTCTTAATCTCACTTCCTTCATCTATCAAATAGGGTATTAGGTGTTGGTTAGACTTTCTGTGTCAACTTGGCTCTGGTGGGAACATGTGGGTGGAGTTTAGCCTGTTAATCAAGTTGCAGCTTGATTGGAGGGTGACCCAAATACATGTATTTCCTTCTTTCTTTCTCCCTGGTGATCGGACAACTGGAGCTATTCCTTTGCCTCAACTGTGTGCTGCACTACCTGTGAGCCAAGCCAACCCGTGGATCATGTCACCTTGTTGTGCATCACTAGAGCTTGATGATCCATCAGGATCTGCTTAGTTATGCTCCTCTTCTACGCCTCAACGTCTCATCTTCTTGCTTTTTGCATCATTGCATGTGACTTTGTGGGCTTGAAGAGGGATTTATGGACTAGTATCAAACTTATGGGTTAATATTGGACTTATGGATTTGATTTGGACTAAGCTGGGAAGTTTTCATCATAGCTAATTACTCCTTGATATAAAGCTTTCTTGTACATACATGAATATCCCTGGATTTGTTTCTCTAGTCAACCCGGCCCAATACAAGTGTAATAATACTTTTTTTTTCATAAGATAGATAGCAAGATTAGATATTATATACAAAATGAGGTCGCACAGTAGAAGCATGGATGCCATGCTCAATATATGTATATGTCAAGGTCCAAGCAAGAAATAGATGAGGCACTCAAATGTCAATTATTCATGAAGGGTTAATTACAGGACTGCTTTCAAAGGTATAGGCAGAGTTTAAGGCAGTGGTTCTTAACCTTCCTAATGACGCGACCCTTTAATGCAGTTCCTCATGTTGTTGTGACCCCCCCAACCATAAAATTATTTTTGTTGCTATTTCATAACTGTCATTTTGCTACTGTTATGAATTGGGTGACCCCTGTGAAAGGGTCGTTTGTCGCCCAAAGGGGTCACGACCCACAGGTTGAGAACCGCTGGTTTGAGGAACCCTATAAAGAACTGTGGCATACCCCAGGTCTTGTAGCTGCCCCATCTGTAGTCCTGAAAGAATCAGGGATGAGAACAGTTTCAAAATGGAGAATGTAGAGAGGAAATTGTCAAAAAGGGTTGCTTGTTGGTTTAAAGGTCTGGGCTGCAGAGACCCCTTCCTTTTCCTCCAGTCTCTGGCTAGTGGGCTTCATTTACCAAACACAATCAGAAGTCAGAAGTGTGGCTTTCATCCATTTAAGTCCATCTCCTCGGGTAGCAAACAGGTGTTCCGGATGCAGAGTGGCTCTGGAAAGACAAGTGACAGGTTTCTGGCCCATCCCATGATGTGAATGTGAATTTTTAAGAGAAGGGCAATTGGCTGGGAGATTCTGCCAGAAAGGTCCGCTTCCCAGGTAGCTTTTCAGAGTTTTCTTATCCACGGCCCAAGCTCTGGCCTGTCTTTAACTGGAAGCTGTAGTAGAGCTCGTCTAGTCTCCTTTCTTCTAGTAATAACACCTCTGTACTCTTTCCCACTCTGTTTGCGGGTGTTCTGTCCTAGAAGGGTGAGTGCCTGAATGTGGGTCAATCCATCCTGGTCATCATGGTGGCTTCAAAATGGAGCGCATGGTTCAGTTAGGACCCTTGAGATACATCTTTGGCTAAGAATGCGGGGATAAAGGCTAAAGGAAAAACCTTAGCCAGAATGAAGCCAGCTGTGTGGGAAGCAAAGCACAGAGCACCTTATCCAGCTGAGCCTGGAAGTGAAGGCAGTGCTCCCTCTGCACCCTGCAGTTAAGTAAGCCAGGAAATTACATTTCTCTTCAATTGTTTTGAACTTGATTTTCTGTCACACACACCAAAAAGAGCTCCAATATAGACAATGACCCAACACATTTTCTCCTTGACAATAATTTTAATGCAAATGTGAATTTAAAAAATCAGTTTTAGCCAGTGGAATCGTTATTCGAGGCTGTTCCATACATCCTGTAACTATATACTGTATCCCTTGAAAGAACAAAGTTAGTGATATCTCGTATAATACAAAGGCAATTCTTGTGGTAATCAGCTGTAAATGTAATAATAGGGCAGTTGAAATTTGTGTTTTAAAACACATTCTTGCACAATTACTTCCCCATTAAATTAATGGAGAAAGCTGAGGCTGGAAATCATGATTGATATCAGATATCTGCTAAGTGTCTGTCTGGATAGAAAATTAAAATCGTGCAGAAAGTTAAAAGTGCACTATTTGCCTGAATTGACAATATAGTAAAATTCCAATGGGTTTAATTCACAGTCACTGGTGCATTTACAGTTTTCCCCTAACAAAAACTGTGACTTAGGATTTATTGCGTTAACTTTAAATAATTTATCAGCTATTCTTGTTTAAATGTCTCTATTTCAATATAATTAATCTTTTTTGACTAATTAAATTTTAGGGTGCAAGGAACATTTTAAATAGCAAGACTCTAACATTGAGAATTTTAAAAGTGTAGAGCTTGTTTTTTCCCCAAGACAGAATATGAGCTATTATTTGTAATAATTTTTCTGAGATATAATTCATATATCATACAATTAGAACTTTTAATGTCTCTAATTGATCAATGTGTAACCGTCACCATGATCTAGTTCTACAGTATTTTCATTGCCCCCCAAATCAATCCCCTTTCCCTTAGCAATCACTCCCAACTCTCCTGTCCTCCATGCCTAGCAATCTCTACTTTCTGTCTATGGATTTGCCTATTCTGTACTTTTTATATAAATGGAATCATACAACATGTGTCCTTTTGTGTCCGAATTCTTTCAATTAGCATTACATTTTCAAGGCCTTCTATGTTACTGAGTAGAAGATCTTTGGACTCAGGTTTAAAAGAACAATAAAAAAAAATCCAAACTCAGTGGCCTGGAGTCAATTACAACTTACAGGAGGACCCTGATAGAGGTAAGCGTCTACAGTTTTTCCACATCTCTCCTTGTTCTTTACCAAACCATTTTTACCCTGCAGTCAGAAGGATTTCCGTAGACCAGTTTATGGCCCTCCCATCTACTCGCAATGACCTACCAGACCCTACCCGCTTGTCCCAGGTGACTTACCCTGTCACATCAGGGTTTACTCTGGTCTTGTTTGGGTTCGGAACTATATTTCCTATGGACAAGGACACCTATCATCCATGTGTTCACCTCCAGCAGCCCCTCTTTTGTCACTGTTAGTTAATTCCTTAGGTCCTGTCTTTAATGTCTTTAAATCTCAACTCAAGTTTTCACTCCAGCAAGTCTAGGCCACGTTTCTTTCCTTCGGAGCATTTATTTAATTTACAACTATCCCTCATCAGTGTGATTATGTCATGATGCTTGTTTCCATCGATAGTCTCTCAGTCACTGCCATCGAGGTGGTTCTGCTCACGACCTTAGAGGATAGAGCAGAAGAGCCCTGTGGGCTTCGGAGTCTTTAAATCTTTACAGAAGTAAACAACCTCCTCTTCCTCGTATGGAGCAGCTGGTGGGTTTGAATGGAGGATCTGTGGTTAGCAGTAATGCTCAGGAAACAGCAGCACCTATGTCTGTTGAGGGTCCTTTAAAAAGGTCCATATGTCCCAACACACAGTAGCTATTGTCTGGTCCTCAAAGAACTTAAAGGAGCACTCTAGTGGAGTCTTCCAGTTGGGTGTGCTTATCAATAGTGGAATACATTCAGAATGTTAGATTGACCGTTGCTGGAGCAGACTGTGTTAAGGAGTTCACTGGGTTTTGTTTAGCGTTGACTTCACTGATCAATAACCAGGGTTATAATTTTGCAGAAAATGAATGAAATGGAGAGTCAATATAAACACCCCCTCCAATTTTTGGATGAAAACAATCTTTTTTCTCTTTCTTTGTTTCTATCTCTCTCTTTCCCTTTTTCATCCCTCTCTCTGAGTCAGAAGAGAACAGCTATCAAATTAAATTATAGCCTTCTCTCCTTTCCAGATGAGAATTAGTGCATACTCATGTATTAAAAACACAATCCTACGTTTTTATAGAACAATAAATGACACGATCTCCTATTTTTACAAGGTAATTATATTAGAAAAATCTCTTAAAAGTTTTACATTCCGTTGACATAACTGTTTTAAAAAGAGATAGTAAATTGGCAGATTGTCTCTTTCTTAGAATAATTGATCTCCTGAGGTACCCAATGAATTCTAGTGGGATCTTTTCCCTCAAAGGGGTTAGCAATTCAAAATCTATATCAGATAGCAGTCTGTGCCAGTGGTTCTCAACTAGTGGTGGGTTTGCCCTCCAGGGGACATTTGACAATGTTTGCAAGTATTTGTTAGAACACATTGCTACTCACAAGTAATGGGTAGAGGCCAGGGATGCTGCAAAATGTTCTATAATATGCAAGACAGACAACAAAGAATTATCTGACCCCAAATGTTTATAGTGCCACGGTGAGAAATCCTGGTCTATGCAAAGTAAGTGTTACATGATATTGTTAAATGAAATCTAAATGGCCATTTGGTGCTTTATTAATGGACAGTTTGTGGATTTTCATGAATACTAAAATGTGCCTTCCTCTGTTCACTCAACCAGCAGTTTGGAGCACCTGCATCGTGCCCGGGAAGGGATTAGGCACTATGGAGCGAATGGGTGAACTGTGGAAAGAGTGAGCAAAATGTGAGAGATAGTGATCCAAGCATGGGGACCTTGGTGACCCACAGCCACAAAGTCTGTAAATATTTATGTGTGCATCTATACCTTGTGTCCACAGTTGAGTGTATCTAGGTAATATTTGTTGGAGCAACAAAGCACACAAGACACAGGATAGGAAACAAAATGGTTTGCAGGAACCCACAGCTCATATCCTTTCTGGACATAAAAATTATGGATATATATATATATCCCTGGTTAGAATATTGAACAAAAGGCAGCAAATTTTCCCCTATTACCAAGAAGCTTGAAACTCTTTCTATGTTAATACTTCAGACAATCTCTTTTTTTCTTTAATGGAAATACCTATGGAAACACCACTTTTAGGTGGGTGATCAAAAGAGTCATCTATGAAGGCAAAGAAGAAATTACTAGAGAGCTAGGAGAAGAATTAACTAAGGGTAGAATCCAGTAAAGGCAGACGTATGAGGGGATTTCAAAATGTTCATGGAGAAACTTCATTATCTTTTAATTCGACATTTGCACAAACTTTTGGAAGTCCCCTTGTAGTTAAGCGGGTTCTCCGTAGAGACAGGATCAAGAACATCAACTCTGAAAGTGCTCGGGTTATTGGTACTGTGTAGGTCTGTGCTGTCAGCATAAACATCTTTTTGTCCAATCAGAGTAGCGGAAGTCAATGCATTACAAAAAATGGTCCTTATTAAGATGAGTCAAAGACGTCCGTCCTCCAGGAACCCATTCTCTGAGAGGGGACAAAATCACAGTCATGAGGTGGGCATAAGGTCCAATAGTAGAAAAGAGGTAGGAAACAATTCATTACAAAAGGTTAGAGCTATCATATAATCATAAATAATTAGTTTAAAAAGAGGAAATCTAGGTTCAGGAGTCAGTATAGATGTGTGCCCACCTTGGACCCTATCAGAAGATGTCAGAAAAGACCAGTGTATTCAAGTTATATGCCATTGGGGTCTAGGCCAGAATTTGTAAGTATATAAATACACTCTCAACATTTACTGAATATTTGCTATGTCTGGTTCTGTGCCCTAAGCATTTGCTCATCTAATTCCCACATCCACCTTATTCATAGGTCCTTTTAGTATTTCTATTGCACACATCAGAAAACTAAGCCCACATTCTCACCCACTCACTGCCATCAAGTCATGCCCACTCACAAGGCCCATGTAGGACCATGGAGAATTGCCCCTATGGGTTTCTGAGACTGGGAATCTTTATGGGAGTAGAAAGCCCTGTCTTTCTCCTGTGGAGCAGCTGGTGGTTTTGAACTGCTGACCTTGCAGATCACAGTCCCAGGGGTAACCACTATGCCACCAGGGCTTTCCTCTAGTTATGTTCGGCTATTAACTGAAAGGTTGGAGGTTTGTACCTATCAGCTGCTCTCTGGAAGAAAGACACAGCAGTCAGTTTTTCTAACCATTACTGCCTTCCCAACCCCTCTAGGTTAGTTCTGCTCTGTCCTTTAGGACCCACAGGCATTGATTCCGTATAAACTTGACGGCAATGGATTCCATTTGGGCAAGGTGGTTACTCATCTAGAAAGGGAGGGTGCTGGAGTACAAATCCTGCTGTTATGAGACTCCAGAATCTGGGCTTTCTCGAGGTAGACCATAAAGTGTAGCGTGGGTGAAGGAGGGGAGAGGAGATGGAATTCCTTTCTCCTGATCTGAAGGGTGAATTGGTAATCCTGACCCCGGAATAGTATTTCCCAGTCACTCTTAACTGACAAGGATAACAGAGGAGCAAGAGATGTTTTGGCCAGGTTTATTCATCCTCAGTTCAAATAACAGAAGAGGCGCCTGGAATATTGTCAAATTGAAGTCCGTGTCTTACTCTATAATACATAACACTGCATAAAATGTAGAAAAACTAAGATTGTCTTTCAGACCCAGTATAGAGGACAGATTGTTAGTCATTTTATGGAATGTCTTAGCCAAGATATGAAATGATACAACAGATTGAGGGGATTCATGGAGGAGGGACCCTTTGATGCAGTGGGCTTGGTCTCCTCCCCTTTCTAGGCCAAGAGGAAATGCTTCCTAGATATTTGCCTTTCTCTAAACACACACACACACACACACACACACGTGTGTGTGTTTTATTTTAAACAAGCAGAAAAGCAAAGAGAAGAGAATAGGCAGCACTTATGATATCTGGAAAGATATGTAACGTATCCAAGAGTTACCAGTCACAAGAACATTAGCTATAAGTTAGTGGACCAGCAATATATTTTTAACTTAATTTTTAATTAATTAATCATTTTATTGGGAGCTTTTACAGATATCATAACATTCCTTAGTTCAATCACATCAAGAACCAATGTACAACTGCTACCATATCAGTTTCAAACCATTTTCTTTCTGTTTGAACTCCTTGATATCAGCTCCCCAATTATTCTCTCCCTCCCCTTCCGTCCCTCCCAGAAACTCTTATTATTATTTTCCTATAATAGTTTTTTTCTTATATCTTACACAATCCAATATACCCACTCACATGCAATTCTGTGTTCAATCCCATCAAGTGCACTATGCAGTCATCAATCCATCAGCTCCCTATTCCCCACCACCCTTTTCTCTTACCCCCAGGGGACCATTACTCCTGTGACTGTCTCTGAAGGGATATCTATCCTGGCTTTTATGTATCAACCAATCTTAAATATGCAAATGTACATATGCAAATCTAATATGATTAATGAGATAAAACAAAAACTATAATAGTAAGGGAGAAAATATTAAAGAAATAGAGGATAGTTCTGTGGTTCATCAGTGCTATACCACACCCTGGCTTTATCATCTCTTCCCTGTGGCCCTTCTGTGAGGTACTGTCCAATTATCTTATAGGTGAGTTTAGGGTCTCACTACATCCACCCCCCTTCACATCAATTTGGTTACTTATTTTTGAACTTCTGATACCTGTTCTTGTGACACATCTTGATCACACAGGCTGCTGTGCTTCTTCTATGTGGTTTTTGTTGCTTCCCTGCTGGATGGCCACTTGTTTAACTACAAGTTTTTAATACCCCAGACACTGCATCTTTTGCATCCATTTTGTCTTCAGTGATTGTGTCAGGGAGATGAGCATCATAGAATGCCACATTATCAGAACAAACCATTCTTGCACTGAAGTAAGCTTTATGTAGGGACCCAAAGTCCATCTGCTTTCTTGTTGCATTTGCATATATAAAACAAACACACAGATATTTATCTATTTGCATATGGAAACACATATATTTCTTAGTGGACTTACTATACTGATAAATTCAGCTGACCGTCAGTCCTGCTCATCTCCTCCCTGGTTCTATTCACTGTAATAAAAATGCACATTGAGGTCCAGCTGGTATTTCTACATGGACATCTCTGCTCTGTTTGGTATACTGTTAGCATTCAAAAATGTTACTCATGCTAATTTCATATAAGTTCTGAAATAAGTAATGTATACTATTATTTTAAAATTAAATAAAAGCACTGGCTTTATTTACGTAATTTCTTTTCTTTGCTTTGTCTCACATAAGATAGCTCTAATGTCTCCCTCTGATGGTTGATTGTCTAGAGTCCAGTAAGAAGGTTACTCATGAGGAAGCATTAAGAAGAAGATGACATCCTGGGGCAGGACTGTTCTTGCACGTGGTCATGGGGTCATCATCTCTCATAGTTATTCCGAGTGTTGATAAGTTAAAACATGCTTTTCCAGAAAAATTCCCACTCTAAGATAACAGAACAAATATGCTTATCACTAATTTTGCTGGTAAATGGTGTCTCTTAATTCATTTCCCAGGGTTTTGTGAGTCTCCAGATATGGCTATAATACATGTTATATTACTCTGCGGCTCCTTGAACCCTATCATAAAATAGTACTGGTAAGAGCGTTAGATAAATCTTGGAGATAATGAAACGTGACTTACCAACCTCACAGGTTTCTTGGGAGGATAAGATGAAATAATGGATGTGAACGTATTTTTAAAAAGCACAAAGTGCTATAACATTCAAGGTAGTATTTTTTGTGCCTTGGTTGCAAAATTGTTTCCTATCGTATTTATTGTTTATCAGCTCTTCTCCCCCTATGTATGGGGAAAAAACCCCACATTCTTAGCTTCCCTTTGCTATCTTCCAGAAGCTGGAATTTCCCCTCCTCTTTCTTTACGGAGGCAGTGCCGCTTAGGTTTTCGTAAAAGTCTCCATTCTTCATCCGTTGTTTCTTCTCCTTTAGGATGAGATATAAGATAAGTGCGCATGTTGTTCTGGGAGGCCTTGTAATCTTTGAAGAAATCTAAACAGCACAAATGAAAGACTCTCTTTGGGAGTCACATCCTCAGTCGATTTGGACAGCCATGGATCAATATGTTGATAAATTAATACTGTGCTATCCTAGCGCATTATGTCACCCACATGGATAATAGCATCCCCCACGCTTAAATTATAGGCGAGTCTCTCGCTTACTCTTTTTTTTACTTCCTGAAATGGAAGCCATCGCAATTCCAGATTTCCCCATTCAAATGCATCCTGAAAGTCTTTTTTATGAGACGTCATTAATTTATTTTTAGTCAGTAGTTTCTTTAACTCCAGTAGCCATCCCTTTGTAAAAGGTGAGAAATAATGTAATAATACATATTCGAATAGTTTTCACTTCCTAACAATACATAACTTTTTATAAATAAAACCAAAGACATGAGACTAGAAAGAAAATGAAAATGCGGAACTGTATATATTTGTCTCTGAATGCTACTTGGGTAAGAAAGGAGTCCCCAGATGAAAAGCACTATGAATCACTTCAAATCTAGCAACCTCATATTATCATAAAATTGCATTGATGTATTTGTAACGTCCATGAAGAATTCTACATGGAACCTTTGATCTCAACAAGATCGAGGACAGGGATGCACACAGAAGAGGAAATACTTTTTTTATCCAGTAGCCTCTGCAATACAGTATCATTTAATTTACTAATAAAAGATGTATTCAATTTTAAAGCTAAAGTAATGATTATATTCAAAAAATTTTTTAAAGTGACATTTCTCTGTGTAGAATGTTTAGAAATGAAAGAAAACTTAGTATCTAGTTTAAGAAAAGATCTTTCCACTCCCCACTTACTTTACTAACCACTGCCTGTACTCCTTCCTGCTAAGCCTTTCCGTGACTTCCTACCTGCCACTGAGCTGATGCCAACTCATGGAGATCTAGAGAACAGAATTGAACTTCCTCATCGGATTTCCAAGACTACATTTTATGGGAGAAGATAACCTCATTTTTCTCCTGATAATTGTTTGCTGGATTTGAACCACTGACCTTGTGGTGAGCATCTCCATACTTCATCTCCAGGGCCACCAGGGCTCCTTGTACATGACCCGAGGCCCTTCAAAACACAGGCAGCCATTATTAGGCCATTAGTAGTGGCATGTAAGTAAAATCTGTTTATCAACTTTTGTGTATTGTGTTTGTTTGTTGCTCTCCAGTTGGCCCTACCTTGTGGGACTTCGTGTACAAGATTGCAAAACACAGCCTGGTTTTGCACCAATGTCATGATCATTGGTATGCTTGAGTCTACTTCTTCACCTTGAGTCTTTTGAGTGTCTTCCAACTACAGTAGTTCATTTTCCAGCACTTTCTGTAGTGATCCATACTGTTGTCATTGGCTAATTTTCAGAAATATATCTCCAGGATTTTCTTCTTAGCCACAATGGATGGCCCTGCCTGTATAGCTCCCAGCATCATTGTAACATGCGATTCACTACAGCATGCACGACAAACTGACATATGAGTGGCCGAGTCTTCCTATAGGGCATTTAAAATAATAAATTTTAATTCCCTTTATCACACCAACAGAACAGACTGGATTTCTGTCCTCAAAGAGCTTGCAAGTAAGATAGAGAAAATAGAAGTTAACAAATGATGAAAACAATAATTACCACGATGAAGCTTTGTGAACACCATTCATAAAACCAAAAACCCAAACGCACTGCCATTGCACCAATATTGACTCCTCATGGCGTTATAGATAGGATTTCTGAAATGATAAATCTTTATGGGAGCAGATAAGCTTGTAGTTCTGAAGAACAGCTGGTGAATTTGAACCACCAACCTTGTAGTAAACAGCCCAATGAATGTCTAACCCACGGTGCCACCAAGTTGCTTAATGTTACACATAGAACGATTTATAATACAACTTGAGCCTAGACTTTTTTAAAATAGATGCTGCCTTAAATAAATTTTGGGTATCAAAAAAGTTATCCAGAAAAAACTATAATATTATAGAGGCACTCTCCTTTGTTATTTCTACCTCAAATGCCTTTACATCACAAACAGTTATTTAGATGCCCCAAAGATCTTTTGTTTATGTTAATTTTAACTACATACACTTACAAAATTCAAAATAAAAGCTGTGGAGTTTTAAATATTTATTAGTGCATGTGTTAGAAATTAATAAACTCATTGCTTGTTAACATAAATACACTTTTTAAAGTAAAATAACTATTTTTTTCAAAAGTAAAAAATGTGAAAATATCACTCTATATTTTTGCACATTTCTTTGGTGTCTAGCTTTTATTTTATTTTTTATGATTTATAAAGGTTTTTTATTTTCATCTGTATAATTTAGTATCTAAAATTACTAGTTATTAGCAAAATACAGCACAAGGACACTTAAAATATTAACTCTACCACATATCATTATTTATTAAAAAACACTAGTAAACTTTTTTTTTCATGGCCACCCGAGAAAGACACCACTAGGCAACATTTTATAGTTCGCTGAAGAAAATAACTGAAACCTGGCCCAAAATAATCAGCATGTATTTATAAAACAATGAGTATACTATTTGCTGTCCACCAAGTTTATTGAACACCTCCTATTTTTCAGGTTCAAAAACATGTTCCCTTATAGAATTCTCAAATCTGTTACAAAAGGTAGAAAATGCTATCTCTTATTTTACAGATGAGACTGGTATGAACTTGTGTAACACCATAAACTATCTTCTTGTTGTATATTTAATTCTATTAATTGACAGTTGTAAGGAGACACTGCTTATTTTTTATATTTATGTTTGCTTTTATATTCATTTTTCTTAAATTCTTTTATATTTAAATAGTATTTTTACAGGTATAATCATCTCTTCTTTTTACTAATTAACTCTCTAAGGTCATCATCACAATTTCTGTAATTTCTCACTTATAAATCTCAGTAAAATACACATGATTGATAATGTGTAATTTTCAGTAGGGAGCCTTACAAAAATTCAAGGGAAAACTCCATTATCTTTTAATCCCATATTCCACACTTTTTGAAGCTCCTCATTACAGTACTCTATGTTTTCGTAGTCTAGAAATGACACAGGCACATACTTTAAAAAGCTACACTTATTAAGAAATAGACTATGGTTTTTAAAATATACTTAAGCTCATTTTCATATTTGTTATAAATATAACTATAGTTTGTTAAAAAGTGCAAGCAATTATCTACTAAGACAGTCAATCACATACAATGTACTGACATACAGGTTCTTCAGTGCTTATAACATTTCTAAGAACTTTACTAGTGACTTGGTCCTTATTTTACTTCAACTGGAGGAACGTTATCAAAGAAATTTTTTCTAATATAGGTGCGAAACTATAGCCAAAAAGTTAGACACAGAATAGAATAACTATTGAGGTTATTCCAATAGTTAGTAATATCAGATTCTAGCCAACTTCTATTAATATGGAGTATAAACCCTTAGGTCATCAACTGAATTTTAACTTATTGCGATCTTAAAGGACAGAGGACTCCCCCATAACGTTTCTAAGGATGCAAAAGTCTTTAGAGATGCAGACTACCACAGCTTCCTCCTACTGCGTGGCTGGAGGAGTCAAACCACCAGCCTTTTGGTGAGCAGGCAAGTGCTCAATGTCTGTATGACCAGGGCTTCTCTGAGTCTATCCGGTATAGAAAACCTACCTTGTCAAAAGTGCAAAAGGAAAAAACATAGTAAATGCCCTCATTTTATAGAGTAGGGACTGAGGGTCCAGCTTGGCAAGTCACTTGTCTACGTTAAATCCAATGGTAGAATCAGGATAGATCCCTGGGCCTGATTTCTATTCTTGGCTCTTCTGACCACCATCACAGTTTCTCTCATTTTACAACTCAATTAAATTATTTACTATAAGTAACTTCAATTTGAAAAATGATTACATAATAGTTTTCTCCATAACCCACAGTTCTGAATTTTTTCTACACCCGAGTATTACAACAGAATGCCTAGTAGTACATAACGTTAGAGGCTCACAGAGCTTCAGTAAGATGAGCAATTCATACAAGAAAAGTTCACTTTACAAATAATTTGGTTTGGCTGCAAAAAAAACCAACAACAACCAAAGACCTTGGAAAACCTATGGCTTTAAAATGCCTTATAACATAGTAACTTCGTACGTGGTGAAATGGTTTTCTATAATCTTGACGTTTTCTTCAGAGAGCTAGTTTTCCTGCTGTAGCTGCCTTATGAGAGCTTCCAAGGACTTTAATCTTCCCAGAGTCTGTTGCTCTTTTAGTTCAAGGAGAGTTATCTTTGAATGTAGCTTAGACACTTTCTGCCAAAGATGTTCCTTATTTATGTCTTGTCTGCAGTACGACTATTCAATTTGCAAAACTTCTGTTCCATAGTCAACGTCCTTGAATAAGGAGTCTTCGGTGTCTAGGTCCTCCATTTCCACAGTGTCTGGTTGGGCAGGTACAAAAGAATTCACTCTAGGCCTGATTGTCACCAGATACGGAAAATATTGTTGGAACTGCAGTTTGTTTCAAATATCGAATATCCCATCTGACATCGAGAGTCGGGAGTAAAATGGTCACTATACAGGAACTGGTATTTGCTAGGAACCCGGGAATCTCGTTTCATGTTCCTTAGCCATTTTTCAAGTCTCTCTTTGTCATACAGACAGAATGGGTAAAAACTCAGCTTCCGGTCTTTATTATTCCGTCCCCGGCGGTTCTTACAGGAAACCGCTGCACAATAGCGGGGCATGGCTCAGGTGACACTCCGGGGGGACCAGGCCCAGGTAGGGGGATCAGCCCGTCCCTCCTTCCTGAGGCGGGGGTCACGGGTCTGGGCAGTCGGTGTCTAGCTTTTATATAAGTCAACCAGATTCTCCATTTGTTTCTGTATTTCATTTCTTGTGCGGTAAATTGTTTAGCTTGATGTATAAGAACAAAATAACTATGTAGTTGGAAATTATATATATATATACATTATATATATATATATAAAACTTCTCAGAAAATTACAGCTATCTTTTTTGATACTACATTAAAGTGAATAAGTAATTTTTAAAGTTTATTTGAAATGTGGAATCTAAACCACATCAATTAACATTTTGTATGTTGTTTCTTAAAGATCCATTGAACTATTTTGTACTTTGGATGGGTTTTATACACATGTGTAATTCTGCAAAAGTCTGCTTTAGATATTTGTGAAATAGTGCATCGCTTACTTTTTTAGACCTTCCAGAATTGATATGTTTAATTGCATAATAATAATAAAATCACCTATGTTAATATCACCGGGGATCTCATTAGAGAAGGCCTTAAATAGTGGAAGCTGTTAATCTTATAGAGGTGAATACAGATTTTGCAAAATTCTAGTTTTCACGTGATACTACGAGTTGTTTTTCTTGAAAACATATACATGAATGTGATGGCATATATAAGAAGCAACACTACGAATCCTTATTAGACATAACCAAAATCCTTGGAAGAGTAAATCCCTGGGCCTTGGGGATCAAGCCTATTATGCCGAGGACACCAAGGTTTATTCACAGGACTCATTTCACAAAGACAATGCCTGCCATCCTTTTTGGGTGCCTAGCAACTGTGGTCTTCAAAACTTAGGAGCCATCTAGGATGCATCCATTGATCTCTCCCCATCTGGAGCAAAAAGTGATGAAAATAAAAAGTCACATGGAGACAATCAGTCCCATCAACTAATGGGACACCCAAGCATCAATCTACACAGCCCTGAGACTAGAAGAACTAGATGGTGTCCATCTATATCACAGCCCACTGATCCTTTTTAAAGGAGCACATTAGAAGGTCTTGGAGAGAAAGGGGGGGCAGGGGGAAACAAAAGTGAAGCATGAAAGAAACCAAGTTAATTAATCAGTTAGAGACAGATGGGACCTCTAAGACTGTTATGAATTTTAGTTATCCTTTAGGCCTGGAAATGAAACTCACCATGAGGTAGAATAATCAATCCTTTAATATCAAAAGGACATAATTGATCCAATGACAAAGTTCAGAGAATTAGGAATGAAGGAGCCGTGGAAACAGTAAATACAGGGAGATATTGGAGTTCATGATAGTACATTGAGGGTATTGCAATGAATGGGTTGGAAGAAAATGTGAACAGTTGAACGTAGGCTGATGATCTTCTCTATAAATCTTAACCTAATTCACAACAAAAGGTAAGCAACAACAAAAAAATCAGTATCACCTCTGATCCAAGGAATAGAACATTGACTCACCTCCAATATTCCGTAAGAGACAACACCTCTACGAGTAGAGTTAAAAAGTTAAAAAAAAAAAAGGAGCCTGTGTTTTTGTTCAAGCCTACTTTATTAATGAATTTTCCTTATGATTCATGTTTACATATTAGTGTTTGTAAAGTTGTCAGGAGATCAGTCCTTGGAGAAGGTCATCATGCTTGGTAAGGTAGAAGGGCAGAGCTCTCCACACCGTGGTTTCAACAATGGGATCAAATATAAGAACAAGTGAGAGGATGACCACGGCCCGATAGTGGTTCATTCTGTTGTGCCTGGAACTGACTCAATAGCATCTAGAAAGAACATTTGTTTTGTGGGGAGGTTTGTTTTAGAAATATTTGCCTATTTCAGGGCCATGAAACTATTAGACATTTCTTCATTAGTTACATGTTTAGATTTATTATTTATTCAAGTACATTTTATGTATGGTATGAAGTATGGGTTTAATTGAACTATTATTCATACATATATACATCTGATTCTGCTGAAACCTGTTGAAAAGACTAGTTTTTTCTCCGAATGAATTAACTGGTCACTTTTGTCTTAGTTCCTGTAAGTTGATATATTTTCGTAAGTCTTTAAATCAGGATGAGTTCTCCAATCTAGATTTTTCTTCTTTAGCTTGTTTTGTTTATAAGAAAACCTTTGGAATTACAAATAAATATTAGGATTGCCTTGGAAATTTCTTGAAAAATTCCTAATGAGATTTTAACAGGAATTAAATAGTATAGATCATTTTTTAAGATATTGTAAAAATTTCATATTGAATCATAAAGCTTATATACATCTTTATTTATTTAGGTCTTCTTTAATTCCTCTCAGTAGTATTCTGTAATTTTCAATGTGAGCATTTTACATTTTTGTTTTTGTTGTTAAATTCCTTCCTGTTTTGTGTTTTTGAATATAGCTATTAATAATATTTTAAATGAACTATTAATTATATTTGAATGTTAATTTATTGGTTAATATTATATAGATATATAATTAAATTTTTAAGAAATATACTTGATTTTTACATATTGACTTCAGATCTTGCTAAATTCACATAGTCATTCTAACAGCTTTTCTTTTTTCCCTCCAAAACCTTTTTTATTGGGAGGTAATACAAAACATAAAAAAATATAGAATCTGGGGTCTTAACGGCTTGAAGATAAACAAGCAGCCATCTATCTCAGAAGCAACAAAGCCCACATAGAAGAAGCACAGCAGCCTGTGCGATCACGGGGTGCTGATGGGATCAGGCATCTAAGACTCAGAACAAAATGATATCCGATGTGAATGGGGGTGGGTGGGGCGCGGAGTGGAGACCCAATGTCCATCTATAACAATTGGACATCTCCTCACAGAGGGATCACAGGGAAGAGACGAGTCAGTCTGGGTGCAGTAGCACCAATGAAACACACAACTTTCCTCTAGTTCTTTGGTGCTTCCTTCCTCCCACTATCATGACCTCAATTCTACCTTACAAATCAGATTAGACCAGAGCGTGCACACTGCTACAGATAAAAGCCAGAAACAGGGAATCCAGGATAGATAAACCCCTCAGGGCCAACAATAAGAGTAGAGATACAGGAGGATTAGGGGAGGGTGGGGGGAAGAAGGGGGAATTTATCACAAGGATCAATTTATTAACCCCCCCCAGTGGGATGAACAATGGAAAAGTGGTGAGAGGTGATGGAGGACAATGTAAGATATGAAAATAATAATCTGTAACTTATCAAGGGTTTGTGAGGGAGCACAGGTGGAGGAGGGATGGGGAAGAAACGGGGAGCTGAAATCAGAGGCTCAAGTGGGAAGAAAGTGCTTTGAAAATGATGATGGCAGCGCATGTGAAAATGTGCTTCACACATTGGAGGAATGTATAGATTGTGATAAGAAATGTAAGGGCCACTTTGCGCAGTGGCAATATCGTAGCGAGTGAGGTTTATCCGAGGCGCGATTATTGCTAATTGAAAACTTTTCCCAATACCCCGCCGTGACGACTTGAAATATAGTCGGCATTGGCAATTTTTGACAGTCTCTACGGAGACTGAGAAAAAAAAAAAGAAATGTAAGGGCCTCTAATAAAAGTATTTAATGATTTTTTAAAATGTGGGAAAAAAAGGTAAAAAAAGAGAAAGATCCCGGTGTTCTTTAATCTGATAGCTGACCACATATATATTCTTCGCCACACTTTGCTAGAGCACCCATATCTTCTGCGTTTCCTTCCTGAGGGTGAGTATCGAGTAGGGTCATGATGTAAGAACTACTTGTTCTTACATTGGGGCTAGGATTCCGTGTAAGCCCCAAACCCATTCCTACATTTTTGTCTTTTAAAAAAAAATCTGCCTGTGGCTCCCTTTAGAGACCTCCTTGTTAATGTATGGTAGAGAGTCTTATCGATCTTCTCCCTGGAGCATAAAGGTCTTCTGTTAATGTTAGTCATTGATTGGCCCCTGGGACTAATTTTTAAAGCTTTTCTTCTACGATGCCCTGGGTTGGGCTGCAAAATCAGATACCTGTATTTTATCCTGCATTATGGGCTACAGTACAAACGTTTTTCATTGCTGGGTGGGGGAGGGGTCTGAATAATTTTTTTCTGTAAAGGGGGCTCTTTCCGTGCCATTGAGTCAGTGCTGACTCATGGTGACCTGCTGTGGGTTTCTGAGATTGTGACTGTTTATGGGGATAGAAAGTGTAATCTTCCTCCCCGAGCTGCTGGTGGTCTCAAACTACTGACCAAGCAGATCGCAGGCCAGCACATAACCATGATACCACGAAGGCTCTTTTGAAAAGGTAGCGGACAGTAGGGCAAATAAGTTTGGGAGCCTTTGGTATAGAGTGATAGACTGTGTTGGGAAGTGCTTTGGCAGTAGCAGCTTTGATCCAGGAAATCAAGAAGTGACTTTCGATCATGGTCATTTGTACCACAATTTTGATCCTGTTAATATGTGTTTGATCCTGGCTAGTGTGTATTATGAAAGCTAAGGAATGAGCATCTCTGGAATCCAAAAGAAAAGTATAATTCTAATTTTCCTTACGCTGCTGTGATACATTTTAAGTGAAGGGGAAAAACTAGAGTTCTAATAAGAAAATGTTCTCAAAATAAAACGCCATTAGAAGAGAGATTATCATGTATCATGTAGAGTATCCCTCTAAATTCTGGTTTATTATAAATGACATTTTTTACATTTTCAAAAAATGTGTCGTGTGATTCATGGTTCAATTAAATAGTATACATTTGCCGGAAGAGGTATAAAGAGGTGTAAAGGCATATCCCATACGCTGAAAGTCAGTGGTGAATCTTGGTGTTATGAATATTTACTATCTATCTCTTGTTATTGGAAGATCATTTAGAAAAGTAAAAGGGATTGAAATATTATTCTAGATGCTGGTAGCTTTATAACCACAACATAAGGTGATGACTTTTACGTGGACAGATCTAGTTGTTGATGGCTTAATTCATCTATTTATCCAGCGGAAGCTATGTGCCACTGGATGACATCTTAGCTTGGCAGTGCTGTGACAACAGAAATACTCCAAGTGGCTTTCACCAGCAAAGCTTCTTTTCCTCACAGTCGAGGAGGTGAGGGTTTGGATGCAGGGTGCCAGCAGTAGGGCAGGCTTCCTCTGTGAGCCTGAAGGGAAGTCTTTGGATTCTTGGTGAACTTATGTAACTTGGCATCTTCCTTGCCCCACCTCCACTTTGTTCATCTGATCCTTTTATATCTGAAAAGAGATAGACTCAAAACATAGCCTAATAATACCGCACACTAATAATGTCACATTAATATAAGAAAGAAAACAGCTCCAAAGGGGATTTTAGAAGGGGGGCAATTCAATCCATAATAAATAGTATGCTTCGAGAATTTAGTTCCTTTTAGAAGGGGATCCAAGCCCAGTTAAAAATGTATTTTTGATTCATTTATTATGTTTGTGTGTGTGATCAGTGATCTTAGTTTTTTAACGTGTTTAGTAAAACTCTCCCATTCATATCCATTGGTCCAGTTTCTTCCTGACCCACCAAAGCCCACATATTTTTAATTTTTAATTTTAATAGATAATTTTATTGGGGGCTCTTACATCTCTCATAACAATCCAAACATTGACTGTATCAAGCACATTTGTACATATATTGCTATATTTTGAAGTGTCTTTCTAAAATTTTTGTTTCGGGATTTACTGTGTAGTATTTATAATGGCTTCTCATTCAAAATCCCTCTCATTGAGTCTCTTCTGACCCAGAGCAACCCTGAACTGCCTCTGTGGGTTTACAAGACGGTCAATCTTTATGTGAGGAATGCGTATGCAGACAAATATTAATATATATCGATGCCCCCCCCCCAATAGTGTTATACTGTGTGCAAGGCATGCAACCCACCAACTACCATGGAGTCCATTCTAGCTCCTAGAGACTCTGCATGACAGAGTAGAGCTGTTCCCTTTGTGTTTCTGAGATTGTAAATCTTTATGGGAGCAGTTTCATCGTTCTCCTGCAGAGCGGCAAATGGGTTTGAACTGCTGATTTGCAGTTGGCAACTAAAGGTAACACCGGTATTCAAATGCCAGTGGGTCACACCGGAGTCAGACAGATAGCAACCTACTACAGAAAAGACTGACAATCTCTTTCCAACACTGAGCCAATTAAAATCCTGTGAATGACAACCAAATACTATTTGGTATAGTTCTGGAGGAGGAGCCCCCGAGGTTGGAAGGCACTCAGAATTCCCACGGACAGCAGAAGTGAACTCAAACCGGCCAGCGGTCACGGCGTGGAGATGGTGCAGGACTGGACAGCACTTTGGTACGTTGTGTCGGGGATTGCTGTTATCTGGAGGAGACTCAACAGCAACTGACAATAGTACCTTATGCATAATGCAATATTCCTTGCTTTTCTTACTTAAAAACGTATCCTGGAACTTTCCCCAGCTGCATATTATTTGTTTTTATAGGGATACAATGTAGTTAGTGGGCATTCATAATTTTCCCAACATATCATTCAGATTAGTGTTGCCATGATAGCTTTGAAAATAAGACATTTAAATGTAGGATGAAATTCCATCTATAAATTACTAGATCAAACAGCCTTTGCATTTACATGTTAGTACACACGCCTAAATTGTCCTCCATTGGCAGAGGCCAAGTATTTTAAATGGATTTATTTCTAAAGTTCTGTATAGTATTCAACTTTCTGCAAGAATTTTTATTCATTGGCCTAGAAGAAGGAGGAAGCGAGGTAAGATTTCTTGAGATTATTTTCATAAGCACCTTCAATTCTTTTTCTTATGAAAAAAGGGAAGGGAAAAACATTGAACCATCTACTATGTGTCATGCATTATTCTTGGCTATTTATGTAGATGAATCCTCACCTGCACTCTGGGAGGTTGGCTTCACTTTCCTTATTTAAAGATTAAAAACCAAGGGCTTTGAAAGGTTACCTATGACACCAAAAGTTGTGCTCATGGTTTCTCAACGGAATCTCAGTTGTTTCTTCTCTCTTTAAGGAGAGAGATATTTCTATAATTGGGGAAAATCTATCTTTGTATCACCCCTAGTAGATCAAGCTCAAATTGCTCTTTGATGATAAATCTATATTATTCCTGATTCTTATGTTAGAATAGACTGCTATGATGACCACATTTGGAGACCATTTGAATTCTCATTCATCCAAAAACTCACCAGGATTTAAAAAACTCACTGTTAGGAGATGACACAGAGTTAAATTCTCTGGGATAGAGGGTTTTTTTTTTTCCTTTTCATAGTTCTGTAGAATTTTTTATCTAATAATAGCATTTTCAGTTACACAATCTAAGATAAGGCAATCGGATCTTTTGCTTGAGGGTGTAAATTAATTGCTGGCAAAAGCCATTCAAGAGAAAGAATATATGTTTTGATTAGAGTCCAGTGAGTGAGGAGTCTTCATTCAGGCAGGCCACTGATTTCTGGGTGACCTGTGGCAAAGCATTTAACCATGAGTGCTGTCGCCCTCCAGTTGCAAAGTGAGGGGCTGGCAGAGGTGATACTGATCAACGAAAATGCCTTAGCACAAAATTAGTCAAGATTTCGGATGCAGGAGGAAACGTGAACTATTTCAGAGACTAGATTTGGTAGCTTGTAGATCTTGGTTTGAAGCCTCTCCGCTCTTATTTCCTACTAATTAATCCAAGTGGGACAATGGTTAATGCTCTGCTGCGAACTTCAGGTTGGAGAGTTGAACCCAGCATCCTCTCTCTGTAGGAGAACAGACCAGGCAATCTGCTCCCACAAAGATTATATTCTCTTAAACCCATGGGGCAAGTCTACTCAGTTCTCTAGGATCAAGGTGCGCTGGAATCAACTCCATGGCTTGCAATAGAAAACAAGTGCTCCTTACCAGGTGTATGACCTTGGAAATGCCAATCATTTTTGTTAGTCTCTTTTCTTGGTCTGAAAAACAAGGATATCAACTGCCCCTACCTCATGGAGTTGTTGTAAAAATTAAATGAGATGACATGAATAAAATGCTTAGCATAGGGCTTGGCACATAATAAGTACTCATTAATTGGTGGATGCTATTATTTCTCATATTTCATATTATTACCCCTGTCCCCCCTATCCTGAGATCCCTTTAACACTAGCTATTGGGGCCAATTTCTGTTCTGTGAATCAAGTTTGTATGTTTAATATGGCTTTATGCTCAGCTAAATCAAAACACAGAGGCAAAGCTGTGCCTGACCTTGTTGATGATTAGCTTTTGCTTTTTCATGCGTGAGATTTGATTATCTTTATCATTGTCTTAGCGTGTTACCTGCATATCATAAAATTATTCCAACCTTTTAATATCCTGTCAGAAGCATTTATCTTTTTGACCTTCAATGGAATTGTGGTAAGAATGCCCGCTGTTGAATACATCTATCCATTGTAATGTGAAATTATCAGTGTTTAAGTTTAATATTTACAACATGGCCACTCAGGTGTCATGCGTTTTGATTCATCCTTGCCACTAGATGGCACTATAATAGAACACATTCATTATATCAATTCTTTACTGTCTAGGAAAAGTGCCATAGAACTAAGACTGTTGAGATGAGAAAGGCTTTGATATAGGGACATTTCATTCCTGGAGAATTTGACGTTTAGGTAAAATGTGTTTTGGGTTTCTCCAAAAGCAGAGACTTATGTGAAGGCTTATTTGCAGGTGATCTAGGGGGCATGAGTGAGAAAGTAGGATGAAGGAGGAAACCCCCCACAATGTTTATAGACCACCTCTGTGAACAAATAACTTGCCTACATTTTCCCGGAACATTCTGCAAAGCAAGCATAATACTTCCCTAAATTCTCTACCCAATGGTTGGGTGGCAGAAGTGTTTATCCATTAGCTCCTGCCCCCCATTCATCAAGATTACCTCTTGCTCTTTCCCTACATATATTTAAAGACTAAAAGAAACAAAAAGAAAACCAAAATATCTCCTGCCAAGACCTAGGTCATTAGCCGTGGCCAGAAAGTAAACATACTCAATGTGAGCGAGAGGCGGGGTGATAACAGGTTGAAGAGACCTAAAGCTTTGGTTGAATTATCTATTCCAACCTGGCTAAAATCAGATGTAAGGCTAGTCAAATATGAATCAGGGCACCAGATGTGCCTGCTACAGCTACCTAATAAATCATGTTCTCTGTAAATTCTCCAGTTGAAATAAACAAAGAATCCTAATGAACCATCTGCAGCTCTAAATCCTTGGGGGCTATTCAAGAGGTATTCTGACAAACATTTAGTGAATAAAGGTATAACTGGTAATTTCAGGAAATTCACAGTAAGTAGATGTTTTATAAGTATATATCATGCCTTTCATGTCCTAGTCTTGAAAAAAAATTGAATTCTTTACTAATGCTGCTATATAGAAGTAGATCGCATTTGGTATTGAAGAAGTAGGAGTTTGATAATAAAAAACAATTGGGCTGGGTAGTGTACAAGATAGAAGTTTATTTGGTTGCCAGGAGGACTAGAGGGTTGAGATCTCCTGAGATTTTTGATAGATTACTCATGTGGCCCTAAAGAAACCTTTGGGTCCCCAGTGTCATTATCTGTAAAGAGGGTAAATGCTGTGAGCTTGAATTTCTTTAAGTTTTCTTTTAGTCTTAAATTTCTATGACCATGAGCAATGTAGAAATCCAGCTGATGTTAACTGTTTGTAGTTTGATGCATACAGTATGATGGGGAGTCAACTATGCATTGAGCTGTTCACTGCAACGTCGGCAAACTCACCAGCTGCTCTGTTCTCTTCCCACTAAGAAACCCCAAGGGGCAAGCTTGCTCTCTCCTACAGTGTTGCTATGAGTTTGACTCAATTTGATGGCCCTGAATTTGGTTTGGGTTTGGATAGTATGATGAATACACTGTGGTCATATGATTATGTTTGAATACATGGTACTTTAAGTTTGGGGATATTGGAGTTGATTTCCCACTTGAAGGTTTGAAGTTCTCCTTGATCTTTAAAACAGAAAAGTTCTGTAGGATCCAGAATGGTGAATCAAGTATGCAAAGAAGTAGAACAGATATCTATGATACACAAAGGTGAAAGAAGTAAACTAGACATTAGAGGCAGAGTAGTCACAGAATTTGTTGCAGATTAGAAACTTTGGTGAGTGAAAGAGGGAACTAGCAATCAATATTATAGATTAAAGGCACCTATCAGGGTCCATTAAGGAAAACTTAGATATAGTATCATCCTATTTAAAGATATATTTCAATGTACATGATGGTTGGGCATGTATGCTAAAAGCAAATTAATTCACCAGTATTCAAATTACCCCCCCTCCCCCATGAGAACAACTCTGAAATCTTAGTAAAATGTGAAATAACTGTTTGATGCCATCTGATAATAATGAAGGCAATCCAAACTGAAGGGGCAACATCTCGAAAATGAGTCATGGCTTTCAGTTTAGTTCTAGCCTTACTACTGCATACCCTTTGCTTAGGCATTCAGGATTTGAAATGTCTCAAAGCTCTGCATAAGGTTTTAGTGGCTTCTTCCTTCAAAGTGGGGAGCAGAGGCTTTCTTCATTGTCTGTTCTCAGTCTGGGAGCTTGTTCACCACGGGTGACCCTGCTGGCAGTTGGAAGACCAGTGACATCTTCCAGCATTACTGCAGCACACAAGCCACCACAGTATGACAAAGAGATAGACAAGTGGAAATTAGGAAAGTTGGAAGCAGTAAAAGATGAAATTGAATGCATGGAGATTGATATCCTAGGCATTAGTGAGCTGAAATGGCCTGTTATTGGCTATTTTTTTAAATCAGAAAATAATATGATTTTCTATGCTGGGAATAACATAATCAAGAGGAATGACATGGCATTCATTATCAGAAAGCATCTCGCTAAATCAACCACAAGTCACAATGTTATCTGTGATCATATTGTACCTATCTGCCTTGAAGGAAATCCAATCAATGCAACTATTATTGAGCTTTATGTACCAACCACAAAATCTAGTGATGAAGAAATTGAAGAATTCTGCTACCAACTTCAGATGGAAACTGATAAAATATGCAATCAAGATGCATTGATAGTTATTGGTGATTGGAATGAAAAGTTGAAAATAAAAAGGAAGAAACCATCTAGCTCAGAAGCAACAAAGCCCACATGGAAGAAGCACACCAGCCTGTGCGATCACGAGGTGTCGAAGGGATCAGGTATAAGGCATCTTCAAAAAAAAATCTTGCCATAGTGAATGAAGGGGGAAGTGCAGAGTGGAGACCCAAAGCCCATTTGTCAGTCACTGGAGATCTCCTCACAGAGGGGTCTATGGGAGGAGATGAGTCAGTCAGGGTGTGACGTAGCACCGATGAAGAACACAGCTTTCCTCCAGTTCCTAAACGCTTCCTCCATGCCCCCCCCCCCCGCACTACCATGATCTGAATTCTACCTTGCAAGTCTGGATAGAGCAGAGGTTGTACACTGGTGCAGATAGGAGCTGGAGGCACAGGGAATCCAGGGTGGATGATAACTTCAGGACCAGAGGGGCGATACTGGGAGGGTAGAGGGTGAGTGGGTTGGAAAGGGGGAACCGATTACAAGGATCTACATGTGACCTCCTCCCTGGGAGACGGACAACGGAAAAGGGGGTGAAGGGAGACGCCGGATAGGGCAAAATATGACAAAATAATAATTTATAAATTATCAAGGGCTCATGGGGGAGGGGGGAGCGGGGAGAGAGGGAAATAAAGAGGACCTGATGCAAAGGGCTTAAGTGGAGAGCAAATGTTTTAAATGATTTAAAATGATTAGGGCAAAGCATGTACAGATGTGCTTTCCACAATTGATGCATGTATATGTATGGATTGTGATGAGTTGTATGAGCCCCTAATAAAATGTTAAAAAAAAAAGAATGATGAGGGCAGTGAATGTACAAATGTATGGATTGTGATAAGAGTTGTATGAGCCCTAACAAAAAAATTAAAAAACAAAACAAAAAAAAAAAGGAAGACACAGTAGTCGGAAAACATGAACTTGGTGATGGAAATGAAGCTGGAGATAGTATAATGGAATTTTGCAAAGACAACAACTTATTCATAGCAAATACCTTTTTTAACAACAAAAAAGGGGTCATACAAATGGACTTCCCCAGATGAAATACACAGAAATCAAATAGACTATATCTGTGTGAAGACATGATGAAAAAGCTCAATATCAGCAGCTAAAATCAGACCAGGGGCCGACTATGGAGTAGACCATACATTTCTTATATGTAAGTTCAGGATACAGCTGAAGAAAATGAAAGCAAATCCACAAGAATCAAAATATGCCCTTCTTGAATCTATCCCACTTGAATTTCGAGAACATTTCAACAACAGCTTCGACTCATTGAACATTAGCAAAAGACTTCATGAGCTGTGGGAGGATATCAAGACCATCAGTCATGAAGAAGGCAAAAGGTCATTAAAAAGAGAAGAAAGGGGAAAAAATCAAAGTGATGCCAGAAGACAGTCTGAAACGTGTTCTAAATTGTAGCGTCGCTAAAGCAAGTGGAAGAAAGAATGAAGTCGAGAAGCTGAATAGAACATTTCACAGGGCAGTTCGAGAGGATAGTCAAGTATTGCAATGAAACGTGCCATGACTTAGAATGAGAAGAACCGAAGGGAAGAACATGTTCAGCATATCTCAAATCGGAAGAATTCAAGAAAAAAGTCAAGCCTTGAATTGCAATTTTGAAAGAGTCTAAAGGCAAAATATTGAACGATGCAGGAAGCAACAAGAGACGATGGAAAGAACATAGAGTCATTACACCAAAACAGAACTAGCTGACAGTCCACTATTTCAAGAGGTAGTTTATGAGCAAGATGTAACGTTGCCAAAGAAAAAAGTTCAAACTGAACTGGATGCATTAACCGAGAACAAGGCTTCAGGAATTGGTGGAATTCCCATTAAAATGTGTCAGAAAGCCGAAGAAGCACTGGAAGCATGCACTGATCTATGCCACGAAGTTAAGAAGACAGCTACCTGGCCAACTCACTGGAAGAGACCCATATTTGTGCCCATTCCAAAGAAAGGTGACTCAACAGAAAGCTTAAGCTATAGAATGATACCATTGATATCACACATAAGTAAAATTTTGCGTAAGATTATGCAACCGTGGTTACACATGTACCTTGACAGAAAATTTCTATAAGTCCAGGCTGGATTCAGAAGAGGATGGGGAGTAAGGGATATCATTAGTAATGTCACATGGATCTTGGCTGAAAATATGCAATACCAGAAAGATATTTACTTCTGTTTCACTGATCATGCAGACATTCAACTGTGTGGACCCTGTGAAACTGTGGATAATCTTGAGAAGAGTGGGAAATCTGAAACATTCCATTGGGCTCATTTGGAACTTGTACATGGATCAAGAGGCAATTGTGCAAACAGAACAAGGGCAGGCTAACTAGTTTAAAATGAGGAATGGTGTGTGTCGGGGTTGTATCCTCTCACCATACTTGTTCAATTTGTATATTGAGCAAGTCATCAGAGAAGCTGGATTATACTGAGAAGAGTGTGGCACCAGGATTGGAGGAAGGCTTATTAACAACCTGTGGAATGTAGATAACACAGCCTTGCTTGCTGAAAGTGAGGAGAAATTGAAGTACTTGCTGATGATGATCAAGGATTGTGGCCTCCAGTGTGAATTCTAAGTTTACTAAAGGTAAAGACCCAAGTCCACACAACTAGACCAATAGGAAACATCATGATAAATGGAGAAAAGAGTGAAGTTGTTGAGGATTTTGTCTTGCTTGAATCCTTAATCAATACTTATGGAAGCAGTAATCAAGAGATCAAAAGACGTATTGCATTAGGTATATGTTTTGCACAAGCATCGAAGAACAAGGGTGTTACTTTGAGAACTGAAGCGCACCTGACACAACCCATGATGTTCCCCATTGCATCATATTCATGTGAAATGTGGACATGGAATAATGAAGACTGTAGAATAATCGATGCATTCAAATTGTGGTGCTGGAGAAGAATATTGAAAATACCATGGCCTGCTAAAATTATGACCCAATGTCTACTGGAAGACGTAAGGCCAGAGTGCTCTTTATCATATTTCAGACATATTTTTCAAGAGAGACCAGTCCCTGGAGAAGGACATCATGTTTGGTAAAGTGGAGGAATGGTGACAAAGTGGAAGATCCTTGACAAGATGGATTGACAATGTGGCTGCATCACTGGGCTCAGGCATAGGGACAGTTGTGAGGTTGGCATAGTGTCTCATTCTGTTGTGAATAGGATCACTGTGGGTCAGAGCCACGCCTAACAACAATTCACTTACTCAGAGGAGATGCTCATTGGTTTTGAAGGCCAAAACGATGGAAGAGAAACTTGCAGCAATATCACTGAGACAAGAAAGTGAAAATTGAACTTCAGGGGCATTATAGCAACTGGAAACTAGGGGTCAAGATTCTGAACCAATTGGAACTTCAGAGACATGATCCCAGCATTCTACATATGAATTACATTCAAGGCATTAGATGATCCCTAAGTTGAGAGTCTGTAGGATGAGAGCCTTAGAAACTCATCAGCAAATAGTTACTAAGGGGATAAAGAGTTAATTATAGCTTTTGGTAGGCTCATAGTCCTAGATATTGACAAAAATTAGAAATTAGAAGCTTCTAAGGAGAAGGAATAGTAGTAAATTTCTTAGACTTTAAACGAGACTTAAGAATAGAAATGAGAACATGAGGATAAGTAGAACTCAGTAATATATTTTAGCCCATGCAAAGTCTAAAAAATAACCTTTAATTATTTCATCCTCTGACTGGCTCCGAATTTCCTTGGGATCTGATAGAAGAAAATAAAATATTCCAAGGAGAAATAGAACATCATCCAAAGTCTCTACAACCAGTCATGTATAATATCCAACTTTCAATTAAAAATTATCAACTCTATCAGGAAATATGATGAAATCACAAAAGCCAAGGAGAAAAAAAATATAACAGACAAGTGATACAAATATCGATGTGTTATAAAGTTATAAAATAAGTATAATTAATATATTTTTAAAGTAAGTGAAAAATGAAAACTTCATTAGATAATTGAAATCTATAAAAATATAATCAAATGGAATTTTCGAGCAGAAAGAATTCATGAAGTCAATATGGGTTTAATTGCAAAATAGACACAACATAATAGAGAATTTATGAGTTAAAAGTAGCTAAGTGGAAAATATCCATTTTGATGTACAGAGAAGATAAATGGATGGATATACAAAGAGAAGCACATAAATCTCAGGGAAAATAGCCAACATATGTATAATTTGAATTCTTGAGATGAGAGAGAAAGGGACTCCAAGAAATATTTAATGACATCATCAAATAATCGATATAACTAATGAAATATATAATATTGAATAATCCTGAACGTCTAAAAATATGAACAAATCATGGTAAATAGTGCTTAAATGAGAAAAAGTGAAAATTTGAAGTATATCAAGAGGAAAAAGTTACTTCAAAGGAGCAGCAAGACTGTTACTTGATCTTTCAAAAGAAATAATTAAAGCCAGAAGAGAGTGGAATTACACTTATAAACAATTGGAAGAAATTAATTACCAAAATAAAATTCTATACCCAGTGGAAATATCCTTCAAATGTGAAAGTGAAATAATGGCGTGAAATTGTGCAAACAAACTCACACTAGAATGAGCACTAAGGAGAGTCTTCTGTAAGAGGAGAATGCTCTTAGTTAGAAACATGAGATTGCTGGAAGGGATGAAGACCAAGAAGAAGGCTGATACAGGTTGTTAAGCGCTTTCTCGCGGATTCCAACTCGGAATTGGCCCACTTACACCAGAACAAAACACTACCAGGCCCGTCACCACTCTCCCAATGGTTCCTTTTTTTGAACCTATTGTTGCAACCACTGTGTCACTCTCTCTCGTCCATGGCATGGTCTTTTTTTCTGTCCCTTCACTTTACCAAGCATGATATCCTTCTCCTGGGACTTGTCTCTCTTGGTAACATGTCCAAACTATGAAATGAAGTCCAGTCATCCTCGCCTCTAAGGAGCATTCTGGTTGTACTTCATCCAAGACAGACTTGTTTTGTTCTTTTGGCACTGGAGGGAGGTTTCCATCTTCTTTGCCAACATCATAGTTCAAATCCATCAAGTTGTCTTCAGTCTTCCTTATTCAATGCCCAACCGTCACATGCACATGAGGTGATTGAACATATCATGGCTTGGGTCAAACAGTCCTCAGCCCTCAAAGTAACACCCTTGCTTTTAATACTTTAAAGAGTTCTTGGGCAACAGATTTATTCAATGCAATGTGTTCTCTGATCTCTTGACTGCTGCTTCCAGGAGCATTGATTGTGGATCCAACAACATGAAATTCTTGAAATTTCAGTCTTCACTCACCATTATTTTACTTATTGGGCCAGTTGTAAGGATTCTGGTCCTCTTTCCATTGAGTTGTAATCCATCCTGAGGGCTGCCATCCTGATCTTGATCAGCAAATGCTTTAATTCTTCTTCACTTTCAGTAAGCAAGATTGTGTTATCTGCATAGCCCAGAGGTTAGTAAGCCTTCCTCCAGTCCTCATGCCACCTTGTTCGTCATGGAATCCAATTTCTCTGATGATTTGTTCAGCATACAGATTGAATAAATATGATCAGAGGATATCATTCTGACACATACCTTTTCTGATTTTAAATAATTTTCTATGCCCTTGTTCTGATTGCACAATTGCATCTTGATCCATGTAAAAATTCCAAATAAGCACAGCGAAGTGTTCTGGAATTCCCATTCTTCTCAAGGCTATCCATAGTATACTGTGATCTACACAGTTAAATGCTTTTGCATAGTCAATGAAACAGAAAGTAAACATATTTCTGGTATTCGCGGCGTTCAGTCAAGATCCATCTGAGGTCAGTCATCATATCCCGTGTTCCGTATAATCTTCTGAATCCAGCCAGAGCCTCTGGCAGTTCCTCAACAATGTACTGCTGCAACCATTGTTGAAGCATCTTCAGCAAAATTTACTTGCAAGTGATATCAATGACATTTTCATATGCTTTGTGCATTCTGTTGGGCTTCTTTCTCTGAAATGGATAAATATGAATCTCTCCCAGTCACTTGGCCAAAGCTCTCTCTTTCAAATTTCCTGGCATAGACTAGTTTGTACTTCATCAGCTTATTGAAACATTTCAAGTGGAAATTCATCATTTCTCAGAGTCTTGCTTTTGGCTAATACTTTCAGTCTAGCTTGGACTTTTTCCTTCAGTACAATTGGTTATTGCTCATATAATCCCTACTGAAATAATTGCACATAGACTAGTTCCTTTTTTGTACAGTGACTGTGTATTCCTTCCAAGTTCTGCTTTTGAAAAAGAAAACATTTTATTATGAGCTCTTACAGATACTATTACAATCCAGAGTTCCATTAGATCAAGCAAATTGAACATTTGCTTCCCTCATTTTCAATACATTTTCTTTTCTTCATGAACTCCTTGATATCAGCTCCCCCTTTATCTCCTCCCCCTCTCACTCTCCCACCCTCTGACGCTTTAGTATCTTATAATTAGCATAACTCTTTGCCATAATTTACACAATCCCATGTACCCATTTTCCTTTAATTCTGATGTTGAGTGGGGTTATACAATCATCGCAGCTATCTGCTTACCCTTCTCCTTTCCCCACCTTCCCTCAGGAAGTCAATACTCCCCTGCTATATCTTGAATTTTGTGCATGGAAAGGTCTTGGTTGTACCAATGTACCTATACAGTCCTAGCAACTTTAGCGAGGTAAAACCAGGGCCATAATGATGGGAGGAAGAGAAGCAACAAAGCCCACATGGAAGAAGCGCACCAGCCTGTGTGATCACGGGGTGCTGAAGGCATCCGGTATCAGGCATCAAAGAAAAGAACAAAAAATCATATCATTGTGAATGAGGGGGAGGGTGGAGTGGAGACCCAAAACCCATCCATAGACAATTGGACATCCCCTTACAGAAGGGTCGCAGGGAGGAGACGAGTCAGTCAGGGTGCAGTATAGCACCGATGAAACATACAACTTTCCTGTAACTCTTTAATGCTTCCTCCCTCACCCCACTCTCATCATCCCAATTCTACCTTACAAATCCTGCTAGATCAGAGGATGTACACTGGTACAGATAAGAGCTGCGAAAATAGGGAATCCAGGAAAGATAACCCCCTCAGGGCCAATATTGAGAGTAGCCATACAAGGAGGGTAAGGGGAATGTGGAAGGAAAAAGGGGGAATGGATCACAGTGATTTACATATAACCCCCTCCCGGGGGATGGACAACAGAAAAGTGGGTGAAGGGAGACATCAGTCAATGTAAGACCTGAAAAAAAAATTTATAAATTATCAAGGATTCATGAGGGGGGAGTGGGTGAGGGAGGGGAAAAATGAGGAGCTAACACCAGGGCTCAAGTAGAAAGAACATGTATTGAAAATGATGATGGCAACCTGTGGGTTGCGACCCCTTTGGGGGTCGAACAACCCATTCAAAGGGGTTGCCTGATTCATAGCAGTAGCAAAATGACAGTTATTGAAGTAGCAACGAAAATAATTTTATGGTTGGGGGGTCACCACAACATGAACAGTATTAAAGGGCCGCGGCATTAGGAAAGTTGAGAACCACTGATGGCAACAAATGTACAAATGTGCTTGACACCATGGATGGATGGATGGATTGTCATAAGAGTCGTACGAGCCCCCAATAAAATGATGACAAAAATAGTGGGAGAAAGACATTTCAAATAGCTATAGGATACTGTGTGTTTCATCAGTGCTATATTGCACCCTGAATATATAATTTCTTCTGCCTTCCTTCTTCTTTTGCCCCCACCTGCATCCTTCAATATTTTTCCCACAGAATTTTTCAAGATCAAAACTCGAGGTTTATCTTTTTCTTGCATTCTTTCAGTTTCAGAATGTTGAATGTATTTTTCCTGTTTGGCTTGTTAACGCTAGGTCTTTGGAAATTTCTTTATAATATGTTACTTTGTCTTCTGAGCTGTCCTTTGAAATTTTCTGTTCAGCTCTTTGACATCATCACTTGTTCCATATGCCTTATATGTCTTAACTACCCTACAATTTAGAGCAAGTTTCAGAGTCTCGTCTGACATACCCTTTGATCCTTTACTTCCTTTCCTGTCTCTTTAATGATAATATGCTTTCTTCATCTATGATGTGCTTGACCTCATCCTACGGCTCCTCAGGTCTTTTGTCATTAGACAAAACCTATTAACCCTATTCTTAAAATGTTCTCAGAGTATAGACCGGATATATTTAATGTTATATTTTGGATCTCACGAATTTGTTTTAATTTCTTTTAGCTTCAGTCTGAAGTTACAAGTGGGAAATTGATTATCTGTTTCAGAGTTTTCCTGCCCTTATTTTAGCTGCTAATATTGAGCTCTCCATAATCCCTTTCCTAGGTGCAGTCAATTTGATTCCGCGTGTTCCATGTGGAAAAGTCCAATTGCCATTTGTGTTGTTGAAAAAAGGTGTTTGCTATGAAGATGTCATTACTGGTCTTGCAAATTCTATCATTAGTCTTACAATTCTATTATTGGTCTTCAAATTATTTCACTGAAGCCCCAGCTTCATTTCTATCACCAAGATGACATTCTCCTACTATGGTTCATTCTTTGTTGTTTCCAACTTTAAATTCCAATCACCAATGGTGGTATTCTTCAATGTTTGCATCACTATTTATAGTTTGGGAGCATGCATTTGAATAATAGTATTACTTGCATTTCCTTGCATGCATGTAGACATTATCCTATCATAGACAGCATGTCTGTTTTGGATGTAACCCCATTCTTCTTGATTATGTCATTCCAGCCATAATAAACAATATGATGGTCTGATTCAAAATGGCCAATACTGTGAGTCTATTTCAGCTCACTAACACCTAGAATATTGATCTTTATGCATTTTCTTACTTTTTTAACAGCTTCCAATTTCCCTAGAGTCATAATTTGTACATTTAAAATTCCAATTATTAATTGATATCTGAAGCTGTTTTTTCTCATTTTGAATCCTGACCCATCTGCAAATGAAGATACTAAAGACTTTATTCTGCAAACTTTACCACCACTTTTCTATCAGTTTGTCCTACGGTGGTGCCTTGTGTGTTGTTGTGATGCTGAAAGCCACGTCCTTGTTCTTTCAAATACCAACAGTCACCTGAAGTGAATAGATTTTAGCAGAGCTTCCAGATTCAGAGCAGACCATGAAGAAGGAATAGCTGTTCACTTCCAAGTAATTAGTCACAGAAAGCCCTGTGGATAACATTGAAACATTGTTAGTTATTGAAAACCTAATGAATGAAATCAAAACAAAGATAATACTAGAAGATGCACCCTCAATGTCAAAAGACAAGCAAAATATGACTGAGGAAGAGTGGCCTTCTCCGGGTCGAGTCAGTTATAATGATGCGATGGAGGCAAAGATATAGATACGTGAAAGTAACTATCGACTTTAAAAATAATAGGGGCATTGAGTGGTCTTAAACTGTATGCATAATTAAATCTATGAAAACATAACATAAAATGTAGAAAAGGTATAACTAGAGTTGAAGTGTTATGAGACTCTTGCATAGTTTGGGAAATTATACTAATTAAAGTAATCCAACCCACTGTCATAGATATGATTTATACTAATGCTGTTGTTAGATGCTATTGAGTTGCCCCCAATCCATAGCAACCCTATGTGCAGCAGAAAGAAGCACTGCCTGGTCCGGCACCATGCTCACGGTTGCTCCTATGTCAGTCCATTGCTGTAGCCATTGTGTCCGTTCATCTCATTGAGGGCCTTCTTCTTCTTCTTTTTTAGAAATCATTTTATTGGGGGGGGGGTCATACAACTCTTATGACCATCCATCCATCCATCCATCCATCCATTGTGTCGAGCACATTTGTATATTTGTTGCCACCATCATTTTCAAAACATTTGCTTTCTACTTGAGCCCTTGGTGTCAGCTCCTCATTTTCCTCCCTCTCCCCCACCCTCCCTTCCTCACAAAACTTTGTTAATTTTTTTTCATGTCTTACACTGACCGATGTCTCCCTTTACCCACTTTTCTCAGGGAGGGGGTTATATGTAGATCATTGTGATCAGTTCCTCCTTTCTCCCCCCACCTTTCCCTTACCCACCTGGTATGGCTACTCTCAATATTGGTCCTGAGAGGTTATCTATCCTGGATTCCCTATGATTACAGCTCTTATCTGTACCAGTGTACATCCTCTGATTTAACAGGATTTGTAAGGTAGAATTGAGATCATGACAGTGGGGTGGGGGAGGAAGCATTAAAAAGCTACAGGAAAGTTGTATGTTTCATTGGTGCTATATTGCACCCTGACTGACTTGTCTCCTCCCCGTGACCCTTATGTAAGGGGATGTCCAATTGTCTATGGATGGACTTTGGGTCTCCACTCCACCCTCCCTCTCATTCACAATGATATGATTTCTTGTTCTTTTATCCCTGATACCTGATCCTGTCAACACCTTGTGATCACACAGGTTGGTGTGCTTCTTCCATGTGGGTTTGTTGCTTCTGAGTTAGATGGCCACTTGTTTATATTCCAACCTTTAAGACGGAAGATGCTATATCTTTTGAGAGCTAGACACCATTTGCGTTCTTCACGATATTTGCTTTTGCACCCGCTTTGTCTTCAGCTATTGTGTTGGGGAGGTGAGCATTATGGAATGCCAGGTTAGTAGAACAAGGTGTTCTTGTATTGAGGGAATACTTGAGTGGAGGCCCAATATCCATCTGCTACCTTAATACTAAACCTATAAGTATATGTACATAGATCTATCTCCCCATTGTCATATATAAATATATTTACATATGTACAGGCCTGTATTTAGACCTCTATAAATGTCATTTGTCTCCTATTTCTTTCTTCTATTTCCTTTTATGTTCCTCTTTTCCCACTATCATTTTCAGTATTCATTTGGGTTTTAGTAATTCCTCTTGGTTACATTGCCCTTGATCAAGTTGTACCAGGCCTCCTACACCCTCCTTGCCATTGATTTTAGATCACTTGTTGTTCCCTTGTCCCTGGGTTTGTTAACACCCACTTCCTTTCCCCTGCCTCCATCTCTCCCATGTCCCCCCAAACCATCGGTCCTGTTGTTTTCGCCTCTAGATTGTTTATCCCACCTATCATATCTAGATAGCCCTGAAGAGATAATAATATGCACAAAAAAAACAAGACAGAACAAAACAAAGCAAACACAGAAAAGAAAAGAAAGCAGCAACAAAAATCAATGACAAAAAAGAGAAAAGCCTATAACTAGTTCAAGGTCTGTTTGTTGAGCTTTTGGAGTGTTCTCTGATTGAGTCTGATGGGGTGCCATGCCCTGACCCCAAAATCTATTTTTGGCATTTCCTGGGGACTTCATTGCTCTGCCCCCCTTGCTGTTCTGTTGTATTCTCTTAATGTTTCACCTCAGTATTGTGGGGTCAGATTGGGCACAATTCCTGCACTGTGTCTCTAGTGTTGTCCCTGTAGCACTATGGGTCAGTGAGAGACGTTGTGTCTTGTAGTGGGGCAGAGAGCCTTCTTCTTTTTAACTGCCCCTCCACTGTACCAAGCATGATCTTCTCCAGGGACTGATCTCTCCTGATAACATGTCCAAAGTATTTAATATGAAGCCTTGCCATCCTTGCCTCTAAGGAACACTCTGGCTATACTTCTTCTATGACATTGATTTGTCCTTTTAACAGTTTGGGACACTTTAAATATGCTTCTCCAGCATCACAATTCAGACCCATAAAGACCCTATATAGGGTTTCTAAGGCTGAACATATAACATGGTCTTTCTCCTGAGGAGCGGCTGGTGGGTTTGAACAGCCCACCTTAGGATCAGCAGCCCATTGAAGAGTCAACAGTGCCACCAGGGCTCAAATGTAAGTACTGGGGTCAATTTAATATAGATCAATAAATTCAAGATTACACACTACTAGAAAAAAACACAACTAACAATCTAATATTAAGAAGAAATGGAATGATAAAGTAATTACTTAACTTAAAAGAATGCAAGAAAGGAGAAGTAAAGGAACAAAAATGCAATAGGACAGTACAAGTGGGCTATAAATAATAATATGATATAGCTAAACTCTAATGCATTGGTCATAATATTAAATGTAAAATGAACTAAGCATTTTATTCAAAAGTCAGTTTGTTACTCTAGATTCAAGAAACAAGCAAACTAAATACTGAATTTTGTACATAACTTACTTTAAACATCAAGACAAAAAATGTTGAAATTATATGATGGAAAATGATCCAATATGCAAAACCTAACAAAAGTAAAGAAGCTCTGGTGTCCCGTTGGTTGTGTGATGGACTGCTACCTGCAAGCTATGTCTGGAAGCTACCAGAGCACAAAGATGAGGCTGTTTGCTGCTGTGGATATTTAGTCTCATATGGTCACTATGAGTTTGAATTGACTCAATGGCTGTCGGTAACCAAGAGAAGAAGGTTTATCTATACCAATATCAAACAATATAAACTTGAAGGCAGGAATTGTACTAGAAGTAGATGGGAGTGTCATAATGATGGAAGAAACGCTTAACAATCTTATATTTTTATGAACCTGACATTGATACGTTGGAATATATGAAGAAAAATCTGCATTAGGGTTGGTGGAAAGCTTGTCAGCAACCTGTGATGTGCAGGTGACTATCTGCATTGCTTGTGGAAAGTGAGGTGAACCTGAAACACTTGATGAAAATCAAAGACAGCTGCCTTCAGGATGGAGTGCAACTCAATGTAAAGCAAACCCAAACCCTCAGGACTGGATCATAACATCGTGATAAATGGATAAAAGATTTAATTTTTTCAATGATTTCATTTTGCTTAGATCCATCATAAATGCTCATGGAAGCAGCAATCAAGACATCATATAAAGTACTACACTGGACAAATCTGCTAAGCAAGACCACTTTAAAGAATTAAAGGGCCAAGACATCTCTTTGAGGAATAAGGTATGCTTGACCCAAACCATGGCATTTTGATCACCTCATGTGCATATGAAAACAGGACAATAATTAAGGAAAATCACAGAAGAATTGAGGTGTTTGAATTATGGCGTTGGCAAAGAATATTGAAAATATGCTGGATTGCCAGAAGCACAAACAAATTTGTCACAGAGGAAGTACAACCAGCATGTTCCCTAAAGCAAGGATAGCAAAGCTTCATCTCACAGACTTTGGACAGAAGAGACTAGTTCCCGGAAAAAGGACATATTGGTAAAGCAGTGGTTCACCAAAAGAGAAGGAAGAGCCGGGACGAGATGAATAGCTTTATTGACTGCAGCCACGGGCCCAAATATCACCATAACTCCGAGGATGCCCAGACCCAGGCAGTGTTTTGTTCTTTGGTACATGGGATTGCTGTGAGTCAAAACTGACTCAACCATACTTAGCAACAACGAATTTGATGCAAATACGTAAAAATAAAAGTAGGCATGAAAAGAAAAGAGAAGTAGACAAGTTCCTAACCATGCAGTAGGGAGATTTTTGCCATACCTCAGATCAAATGTGGTAGATATATAAAATATTTGAGCAATACAATTTACAAATCTTTGCATGTGTGTGCATGTATGTGTATAACACTGTAACCAACAAATGTGAAATAAACACTTTTCTTTTACATACACAGGGAATATTTATTTAAATAAGTCATATTCTGGGTCATAAATCAAGTGCTGACAAATTTCAAAGGAGTAGAATCATACAAAATATATTCTCTGACTACTGAGAGAAAAACACATATGAATTATCCAACAAAAAATTCAGACTCAGAAGTCATAAAAATTTTTAAATAAGAAAAAATGTTGTCCAATGTTGACAGGACTAATTGACTTATTCCAAATAATAAAGAGAACAATACTAATTTTACAAGGGAGAAAACTGGAAAACATTTTTAAAACCAGTGTTCAAGGTTAACATTACCTCTGGATATTACACAACTCTGAAATTATGAAAAGGACATTTCACCTTTCTGATATGTTTTCCAAAACCTAGACTGCTAGTCTAATCATGAAAAGAAGAACAAACAAAAAGACAAATTCATATTGAGAGATTTTCTACACAATACTGTCAATGGCATAAAAACAAAACAAAAAAAGATTGAGAAACAATTTAGGCCAAAGGAAACTGAAGCCATAGGATGATTAAATGCAATGTGGTAATCTAGTTTGAATCATGAAATAGAAAAAGGACATTTCTGAAAAAACTGGCAACATCCATGTCTAATCAGGAGTTCAGTTATTAGTAATAAACTCATTGTAGTTCTGAGTTTTGACAAATCTACCATAGTAATGAAAGGAAGTTAACATCAGAGGAAAGTAGGTGGGCTGTATACATGGAATGTTCTGAACTGTATAACATTTCTATAAACCTAAAATTATTTTAAAAGGTGGTAAATAATTCATTAGAAAAGTAATCAAGAGATGTGACAGCCACTTTGAAAAGAGGATAACAAAACATCCTGTACATGGAGCAAAGCAAAGGTGATCAATTCCATTAGTCCTGAGATAAATGCAAATGAAAATCTTACTGCATTACCACTCCACAACCTCTGGTTTGTCTATCATGAAATAGATGGTGTGTTAGACTGGGTTCTCTAGAGAAACAAAACCAGAATGCTAATAATTATATACATATATTTATACACATATATAAAACATAATAAACAGTTAATTAAATTATAAAGCAGTACAAATGGCTCAGTGCAACTCACTCCCATGAGACAGCTGTGAGACCCTGGCAGTCCTTGAAGTCTTGAGGGCCACAGGGTAGTCCTCTGTAGAGAGACTCAGGCTATCTCGGCACAGGCAGCAAACACAAAGGCAGGTCACCAACAGTCAGCCAGATGACAGGGTCTGACAGTCCCCAGCTCAAGAAATGTAAATTCCAATGGTGTGGTGAAGCAGGTCTTGAAGGAACCTCAAATTACAGTGACACGGTCCATGGGTTAGGTGTTCTACAGGTAGTGTAGCTTGCAAGTTGAGGCACAGAACAAGCAAGGCAGCCTCACACTGGTCTGATGATCAAAGAGCAAGAGACAACAAAGGCAAGGCTCGCCGAGCCATTTATCTCTCTGCCCTTCAATTAATCCCACATGTTTATCAGCCAGGTTGGCACAATTAAACTATCTCAGACAGAGAATACCAAGGTTGGTGAGGATATTGAGTGGCTGAAACATTTAGACACTGCAGGAAGATAAGTAAATTACTAAAAGCATTTTATTAGTTTTTGGCAGTCTAACTAAAAAAAAGCATACAGTGTTCTTGTGTTGAGGGAGTACCTGAGTCAAGGCCCAATGTCCATCTGCAGCCTTAATTCTTAACATATAAAAATGAGTACATAGTTCTATTCCCCTCTCATTATATATATATATATATTTACATATGTACATGCCTGTATTTAGGCCTCTGTAAATGTCCTTTGCCTCCTGGTTCTTTCCTCTATTTCTATTTACTTCCCACCATCATGTTCAAGCTTCATTCATGTTTAGTAATTCCTCACTGCTATATTGCCCTTGATTAAGCCCCACTAGACAATCCTACAACCTTCCTTCCATTGATTTTAGTTCATTTATTGTTCCTTTGTCCCTGGGTTGGTTCTGTGATGCTCACTTTCCCAGTACAATCACTGAAGACAAAATGGATGCATAAGCAAATGTGGTGAAGAAAGCTGATAGTGCCTACTATCAAAAGATATAGTGCTAGTCTGGGGTCTTAAAGGCTTGAAGATAAGCAAGTGGCCATCTAGTTCAGAAGTAACAAAGCTCACATGGAAGAAACCTGTGTGATCATGAGGTGTTGGTGAGATCAGGTATCAGGCACCTAAGACCCAGAACAAAATCATACCCAATGTGAATGGGGGGGGGGTGCATGTGGTGGTGGTGGTACATGGAGTGGAGACCCAATGCCTATCTGTAGACAATTGGACATCCCCTCACAGAGCGGTCACAGGGAAGAGATGAGCCAGTCAGCACCAATGAAACACACAACTTTCCTCTAGTTCTTTGGTGCTTCCTTCCCCCCACTATCATGACCTCAATTCTACCTTACAAATCAGATTAGACCAGAACATGCACACCGCTACAGATAAGTGCTCACAACACAGGGAATCCAGGATAGATTAACCCCTCAGGGTCAACAAGCAGAGTAGCGATACCAGGAGGATTAGGGAAGGGTGGGAGCATAAAGGGGAATGTATCACAAGGATCTATCTATAACCCCCTCTCAGGGGGCTGAACAATAGAGAAGGGGGTGAGTGGCAATGGAGGACAATATAAAATCTGGAAATAATAATCTATAACTTATCAAGGATTTGTGAAAGAGGGAGGACGAAGGAGGGAGGAGGAAGAAATGGGGAGCTGATATCAGGGGCTCAAGTGGGACAAGAATGCTTTGAAAATGATGGAAGCAAATCTGCAAATGTGTTTGACACACTGGATGAATGTATGGATTGTGATAAAAGATGTGAGATCCCCAATAAAAGTATTAAAAAAAGAAAAGAAAAAAAAAGAAAGCAGACATTTACTCTATAACACACTGATTCTATTCTATGTCCACACATTTACTAAAGAAAGTTCAGATATTTTCAAACATAAACAACTTAAATGTCTATGAATAGATAGTGACATATGAATACAATGCTATATATTGATGGAAAAAAAGCAAAATGGACTATTATTGTAAGAAGATAAGGATGAATTTCAGTCATATAGTTGAATGGGGAAAGAGCCAGGCATAAAAGAGAGCATACTTTGATTCCATTTATTTGCCTGTCAGAAGTAGATGAAAGTAATCGCTGGTGATGGAGGTAAAATAATGCGTATCTCAGAGTGTGGAAGAGGAGCTCTGATGGATGTCAGGTGAGTGTTGGACCGCTGATCATAAGGTGGGTAGTTCTAATCCACCCGAGGAGGGTATCTCCACCCATCAATATTTACAGCTACAGAGACTCTATTTTGGTTGATATGAGTTGAAATAGACTTGATGGCAGTGGGTGGCTAAGGAGCCCAGGAGTCAAAAAGGTTAAAGCACTTTGCTGCTAACAGAAAGGTTTGCAGTTTGAACCTACACCTGCCCTGATGGAGCAAGATGTGGCAGTTGGCTTCTATAAAGATTACACTTTTGGACCCTATGGCGTAGTCCTACTCTGTTCTATAGACTGATTATGAGTCAGATTAGACTCGAAGGCAATGGGCTTGGATTTTGTGGGGGAGGAAGTGTTTGGGAGGGACACGAGGAAACCTTCTGTGGCAGTGTTCTGGGTTGAACTGTGCCTTTAAGATTGTGCAAATAACTGTATAAATATTACATATCTATAAAAATAAATGTCCTTGTAACACGAATCTTAATATTAAAGATTTCTTTCTTTCTATTTTATGGTGCAAAGTATGGGATTATGTTTTTGCAGAAGTTCAAGAACTTGGAAATGCAACTATTTAAATATATTTAAATAATATAAAAGATAATGGAAGGAAACAGTTCAATGTCAATCGTGCATGCTTTAAAAGCCAAATACATTCACAGAATTCTCTTCGATGAAGAAAACATCTACACAGTACTTTGAAAACAGTTTGTCTCCTGAACTTTGAGATTTACTTTCATTTTATGAATGAATCTGGGAGACCAGGTACAATTATTTTACCTACTAAGGTCAGATTGGGGATCCCTCATGACAAAAGCAACACTGGACTACTAACCAAAAGATTGATGGTTCCAGCCGACCTAGAGATGCCTTTAAAGACAGACTTGATGATCAGCTTCTGAATGTTGATGGCCTTGAAAACAGCCATTAAACGCAGTTCTGGCCAAAACGTGGTCACCAGGAATTAGAATTCACTCTATGGAAACTCACAACAAAATTAGCTAAGTCACATTAGGCAATAGATTTTCCTGATACTCTATTATTTTTAAATGTAGAGAGAACTATTTCATTTCCTAATAGGAATTTGACACAATTTGGGGACCCCGTAATCAAAACAAGCTAAGGTTAGTTAAAGAGAATATGCCAGCAGGAAGTTTCAGAGCTTTGGGGATCCCTCTTAGGGAACAATAATGTGATACCAGCAAGGTAATTATGAGCACTAAATTGTGTGTGTTTTTGTAAGTTTCTCAAAAGGCTTGATAATCAAAAGGCTTGATAATCAAATGTCCACCAAACAATTGAAAAGATGTCTGATGTCATTAGTTGTCAGAGAGACGCAAATCAAAACCACCAGAAGACAACACTAGGAAAGCTACAATGAAAACAAAGCATAATGAGAGTAACAAATATCAATAGGATGTGAGGAAATTAGAACCCTTATCCATTGTTGGTGGGAATGCTAAATGGTACAGTCATGCAAAAAAGCGGAGTCTTGGTTCCTTAAAAAAAAGAACAAAACTAAAAATAGAACTACCACATGGCCCAGCAATTACACTGACAGGCTCGAAAGCAGCAGCGTGAATATATATATATACACATTTCAACTTTATTCACAATAGTCAAACGGTGGAAACAACCTACAAGCCCACCAACAAATAAATGGATATGTAAAATGTGGTATATCCATAAGTGCAATCCTCCAGAACCCAAAATCCAACGGCTGCCTCTGAGTGATTCTGGATCATGGTGGCCCTGTAGGGCTGAATTTCCAGCAGCTTCCTGTCAGTGTCCTGCTACATCACTGTTCTGTACAAAATAGTGTTCTATACTTTGTCCACTCTGTTGGGTCACCTTTATTCCAAATGGGCACAGATACGCCTATTCCAGTTATAACATGTCTCTTCCAGTTAGTTGACCAGGTAGCTATATTGGACATTTCTTGGCATAGATGAATAAATGCTTCCAGTACTTCCACTTGTTGAAATATCCAGTGCTTCAAAACTTGGTATTCCACCAATTCCTGGGACCTTGCTTTTGGATCAGAACCGCTTGGACGTCTTCCTTCAGCACTCTCGGTTCTTGCTGACATGCTACCTTTCGACATGGTTGAATGCCAACATATTCTTTTTGATGCAGTGAGTGTGTATTCTCCCCATTTTTTTTGGATGCTTCCTGCAGCATTCAATGTTTTGCCCACAGAATCTTTCCATATTGCAATTTGTGTCTTGGTTTTTTTCTTTAGTTCTTTCAGTTTAATATATGCTGAGCATGTTCATCCTTTCTGGCTTGCAAACTCAAGTTCTCTTCAGATTTCATTGTAATATTTTACCTTGTCTTCTTGAGTCACTCTTTGAAAGGTTCTGTTCAGCTCATTGATGTTATCATTTGTTCCATTTTCCTCAACTACTCTATGATTAAAAGCAAGTGCCAGAGCCTCTTCTGAAATCCACTTTGATGCCTTCTTTCTCTTGTCTTTTTAATTACCATTTGCTTCCTTCATGTATGATGGTCTTGATGTCATCCCATAGCTACTCAGGTCTTCTGCCATTCATGCTTACTGCATCAAATCTGTTTTTGAAATGCTATCTAAAATCAGGTCGAATAGATTCCAGATCATATTTTGGTGCTCAGAGATTTTCTTTCATTTTCTTCAGCTTTATCCTGAAGTTAAAAATGAGGAATTAGCGGTCTGTTGCACAGTCAGCCCCAGTCTCATTTTAGCTACGGATATTGAGCTTCTTCCGAATCTCTTCCCATAGATGTAGTCAACATGATTCTATGCATTCCATCTGGAACAGTCCATGTGTATGGACAGTTGTCTTTTGTGTTGTTTAAAAAGGCGTTTGCTATGAAAAAGTAGTTTGTCCTGCAAAATTCTGCCATTGGATCCTCAACTTTATTTCTATCACCAACTACCATTCCTTTCTCTTGGTTTCCAACTTTTTCATTCTGATCACCAATAATTATTAATGCATCGTGATTAAGGCTAGGGTTGCATAATCAATTAATGTAACCACTGTTGATAGTGTACCCCTGTAAAAATGGAGTTGGGAAAAATTGAGTTCACATGATTTGTCTGATAGCTATATTTAAAACAAACAAACAAACAAAACAAAGAGCTGCTGATGAAGCTGTTTATGTATAACTGAGCACCTCATGGAATTCTGTGTCTTGTCCTAGAGATTTAGGGTCATGGTTTCATGAGATATGCCAGTTAATTGGCATGTGGTGTTTAGTGCTTCTGTTCTACCTTCTAAACCATTGTGTAGGGCTTTGAGTCTTAAAACCTTGCAACTGGTCTATTTTTTCCCTGGAGCAATAGAGGAAGAAGGAGAGTCAATAATGAGGAAGGGTGGAATATATGGTCAGCATCCTCCATTAACATCTGCCTCCTTTGCCATGAAGCTGTTGAGCTGAATGATACTGGCTATAATTACGGAATATTTTGACCAAAGAGTCTATAAAATAATCCAGATCAAAGAGGGTAGGCATGTGGGTGGTGGGGGTACGAGATAAGGAATAAACAACATTTGGTATTCTCATTGACTCTAGATTTTCTGGAGTACAATAACTGCAAAAATCCCCGTAACTGTTACCCTGAGATGATCTTCAAGCCCTAAAGCAAAATGTTCCTCAAAGTCTATATAAGGTTAACAATAGTCTCTTTTAATTAAATCATGTCTGTCTTTGTACTGTGCTCTTTTTAGAATTATCTATGTGGCATTAACTCCTGTGAGTTTCCCAGACCATGACTCTTGACAGGAGTTGAAAGCTCTGCCTTTCTCTCATGTCCTAGAGGGGCTGCTGGTTTGGAACTGCCAACATTGGAATCATGACCCAGGGCCTAACCACTATGCTATTGCTCTAGAGCTCCTGAGGAACTTGTACATGGACCAAGCGGCAGCTGTTCAGACAGAACGATGGAATGCTCCATGGTTTAATATCAAGAAGGGTATATGTCAAGGTTGTATTCTCTCACTATACATGTTCAATCTGTATGCTGGACAAACCATTAGAGAAGGTGGCGTATATGAAGAAGAATGTGGCATCAGGATTGGAGGAAAGCTTATTAACAACCTCTGATATGCACATGATACAATCTTGCTTGTTGAAAGTGAGGAGAAATTGAAGCACATGCTGATGAAGATTAAGGAGTGCGGCTATTACACCTCAATGTCGGGAAGACCAAAATCGTCTCAAACTGGACAAATAGGTAACATCATGATAAATGGAGAAAAGATTGAAGTTGTCAAGAAGTTTTGTCTTGTTTGGTTCTACAATCAATGCTCATGGAAGCACCAGTTAAAAGATTAAAAGACGCATTGCATTAGGTGAATCTTCTGCACAAGATCTCTTTAGAGCATTGAAAAGCAAGGATGTTACTTTGAGAATTAAGATGTGCCTCCCGCAAGCCATGGTATTTTTAATCGCCTCACCTGCATGTGAAAGTTGGACATTAAATATGGAAGACCAAAGAAGAATCGATTCATTTGAATTGTGGTGCTGGAGAAGAATATTGAAAGTACTATAGACGGCTACAAGGACAAAATAATCTTGTCTTGGAAGAAGTACAGCCAGAATGATCCTTAGAGACAAGGATGGAGAGACTTTGTCTTGTATACTTTGGACATGTTGTCATGAGAGGCCAGTCCCTGGAGAAGGACATCATGCTTGCTAAAGTGGAGGGGCGGTGAAAACGAGGAAGGCTGTCACCAAGAGAGACGTGTACTGTGGCTGCAACAACGGACTCAGCATAGGAACAATTGTATGGATGGCACAGTACTGTGCCTAGGGTCACCATGGCACGGACTCAATGGCATCTAACCACAGCAGCATATCGAATCATACTGACAAAATTTAAAAAAAACACAACTATGAAATGTACCTTCTTTATGTTCCCATTTTGCATATGAAGAAACTGAGGCCTGCAGAGATTAAACTGCTTTCCCAGGATTGTGTGGTCAACAGGTGGAAGGAGCACGGTTCAAATCCAGGTGTGGCCGGCTCCATAGATCATGTTCCTATTCCATCAGCAGGATTTCTCTGAAGTATGACTTTCTGTGCCACCAGAATCCAAGTCACAAGGTAAGCTTTCCAAATATACATCCTGGGTACTCAAAGCAGGCAGCCTGTGGGAAGTCACACTGTGCGTGTCACTGGTTCTTAAGGACCCCAGAGCTTGACAGCCATCTCTCTCTTCTCTAATGACTTCACGCAGGATGGTGACACTTTGTTCCGACTCAGTCCCCCAGGCTTACAGAAATAACAAATAAGAGAAAGAATAATGGTCCTTGAATGTGTGCGCTGCGGTGTTGTCTTGAGTAGTCTTTCTCCCAATCCTTATCAGTTCACCTGAGACTGCTAAAGATATAAATCCCTTTCAAGCATTTTCAAGCTGTTTATGAGTTGAATATACACAAAAGAATCCTTGCGTTTGCTTAAATAAACATTTATGACTCCCAAGAACAGAATATGCCAATGATTCTTTCCATTACATTCTAAGTATTAAGGTGAAACAATAAATTCATCAAAAGGAATCTTATTCTGCCTACACAGTTTTCTCTATTGGACCCCTTGAGACAAGAGGAAATACCAAATATGGCATACATTTTTTTCAGGATAAGATACAAAGAAAAAGGCAATACAAAAAGGATCAAATAATATGTAATAGGTAATTGTCAGCCTTAAAATGAAAAAAAGGATAAATGTTGTCGGAGAGAATAAGACACCGCCCCTACCATCTTCACATCTGCTGCTAGGTTTGTGTCTATCATTGTAGCCTGTGTCTCAGTCCTGTTCCAGGGACTGGTCCCTCCTGATAACATGTACAAAGCACGCGAGACAAACATGTCTATACCCTAGCTCCTAAGGAGCATGCTGGTTGTACTTCCTCCAAAACAGATTTGTTTGTTCTTCTGGCAGTCCATGGTAATTACAATATTCTCCACCAACACCAAAATTAAAAATTTTTAATAAGAGTAAATAGAGGATGCTTATAGTCTAAATCTTGCATTTTGTTTTCTCCAATTTTTAAAAAAGAAATCAAGTATCATATCCTGATTATTAGTATTACTTTTGTTAGACAAAGGGAGGGAAAGGTAACAGAAAATTACAAAAAGATTTCATTGATAAGCACCTGAGTTGGGTTTGAACCACATCCGCTATATAATATTGTGCTAATTCCTTATCATTTTCCCTTGGTCTAGAATGGTGTGCTAAAAATGGTGTGCAGTTCATGGTGCTGAGACTTAGGGATATTTAAATGGAGTAAGGATGCAAGTACAGTGACTTGTACAATGTTTGGTTCATACTAAGCATCATAAAAATCATTTGCTATTAATGTAATTATTTCTGTCCACGTGTCCCATGGCACCTTACATAAGTAAAGTTTCCTTGTATAGAAATTATATATGAAATATACAATTAAACATTTCCTGAGTGAGGGAACTGATGAAGGAAAACCCACAAGAGGTCTTGTAACACACTTGCCAGCTGGTGTTAAGTGCTCCTGTGTGACACGCGGATATGTATAGCCATGGACAGGTTCCTCATTTTTTTCCTGGATTGGGTGGCAGGGGAAGTATTTCCTCTGTTTCTTCCCGGAGTCAAAGTTTCTGGTTCTGTTTATTGTGGATTAACAACTTCCTCATCATGCAGATGAGATTTCAAGAGCAAAACTAAAGTTGCCTGTGGTAACCTACAGAGGACAAAGCTGATAGAAGTTTGTTAGTTCATCAGCCCATCAGTCTTCGGGAGATCCCTAAGGCTTTCAAGCTGCATTAATAAATAGAAAATTGCCAAGATGATTTTGTTAAGTATTAAAAAATTTTTCCTTCCTGGATGAATGAATGTTTAGTGTATAAAACTTGGAAAACATGGAAAAATGACAATAAATACCTTTTAACATTAAAGAAAACTACAATTATAGTTGCAGGTTACTATATTATAGACTCATTTTTCATATAGAATGTAAATATCTGTGTGTGTGTGTGTCAACACACACACACTCACACATTATTTGCCTTGCTAAAAACAAAACCATGCTGGAATTTTAGGTTCTTTTCCTCCTCCACGGACTGAGTATTTTTTCAATTTGTTGTAATTGTTAGGGGCTGTCGAATTGACTACTGACCCATTTCAACTCCATGAACAACAGGATCGGACTCTGGTAATCGATGGGGCTTTCATGGGATGAGGTCCAGAGATAGACGACTAGGCCTTTCTTCTTAGTCTGTCTTACTTGGCGAGCTCTGTTGACATCAGCTCAGCATCACAGCAACACCTAAGCCTTCAAGGACTGTCAGGTGGTAGCTCCAGGTGAAGTGCATTTACCAGGAATTGAACCTGAGCCTCAATTTGCATTTGAAAAGGAGAGAATTCCATGACCTACCATTGCCCTCTTTCAGTTTTTAAATTGCTATTTTCCCATAGATATTAAGAGAATTAGGAAAGACGAGCATGCAGGTAGAGGTTAGTTATAGTTTGAGTTGATTGTCTTGTATGTAGATTCATCCAGTCATTAAACATGTGTTTTGTGCCCACTGGGTGCAAAGCACAAAACTGGAACCCTGTGTGGGCTTCGGTCCTGCTCACCTCTAGCCCTGATGTCTAGAACTGTGTCTGATACGTAGTACATGCCCAGTAGATATTGTTGAGTGGATGATTACTGAATTGATGTTTATTAGTATTTCAATTCCTAGCCAGGGGTTGGAGATTTAAAAGAAAATAAACCACATCATTGATATGAAAGTATGTGTTAGCCAATTTTGGGGTTTTCCTAGAAAGGTGAGTCATCTGAGTAGGTGAATGGCTTATTTTTGTTTCAGAACTGAGGGAAGGTTTTATGGTTTTGAAATGGGAAAAAGAAGGGTTATTTGTCGATGACGTTTGTGTCTCTATGTGTATCTAGAAAGAACTTTTGAAGATATATGTATTTAGTTTTGAGCTGAAGGGTGTTCGCATTTATTCTGATACTACCTCTCAAGTGACTTCTGCAACCTCACCTCCAAGTTCCCCGTGAGTCTTCCAAATACTTATCAAGTGCAGTGGCCCACAGTAAAACACCACCCATGGAAACCCAAGCCGGGCTTCGGCTGAAACTTTAATTTCCCATCTGAAGTGTAATTCTATTAAGATAAAGAAAAATTGAGACCCAGGAAAACAATCGGTCCTATAAGAAAAAGGGATTTTAGCCCATTGATCATTTTTGGCTCACAGGGAATTAAGAGTAGGAGTTGGCTGAGATGTGTGTGGTGGTCGTGGAGAGGAAGATGACAAACCCAAACACATTCATTTTATTACCGCCTCTCACTGCCATCGAGTCAATATTGACTCATTGAGACCCTGTAGGACAAGGCAGAACTGCCCCCAGGAGTTTCCAAGACTAACTGTTTATGGGAGTAGAAAGCCCCATTTTTCTCCCACAGAGTTGCTGGTGGTTTCAAACTGCCAACCTTGCAGGTTGCAGCCAAACGTGTAACCACCACACTACCAGAGTACCTTATATTATTACCTAGAATATGATAAACCAGAAAAAAGGGTGTTTTGCATACTGGTAATATTTTTTATTCTCCCAGATAATTTCTGGACCTGTAAATTATACCCCTTAGACATTGACTCTATACAATGGGGATGGAACATAGCTTTTCATGTTGTTTTACTAGCTTAATTTCCCATTAGACTAAATCCCGAAAGAGGGTTGTTGGTGCTGTTGATACACACAGGTTGGGGAAATAGCCTGATACCTACTTTTCATATATATGTATATTTTCAAATATATGTATATTTGTATTGCACTCCCCAAACCAAAGCCAAACCATTGGCTTCTGCTCATGGCAGCCCTGTGTACTGCCGAATTAGTCTGTCCGGCACAGCGTTCACACAGATGCCCCCTTTCACAAGCAGGTCACTGACCTTTCCTCCACAGTGCTCTGAGTGGGATTAAATGGTTAACTTTTTGTTAGGAGTGGCTCACTTAACTGCTTGCACTATTTAAGGATCCCTGTCCCATACACCGGAGTCCTGGTGGCATGGTAGATTGCTCAGTGGGCTGATAACCTCAAGGTCAACCGTTCAAAACCACCAAGCACTTGGAATGAGAGAGAAGATGAGGCTTTCCAATCCCATAAGTATTTATAGTCTCAGACACCCACAGGGGCAGTTCCGCCCTGTCCCATAGGGTGGCTCTGAGCTAGAATGGACTTGATGGCAGTGAGTTTTTAGCATACCACATACAAATGATTTCAAAAGCTGATCAAAAAGAAAGACTAATGAATCCCCACCCCTATCCCATCTGCCTCTTCCCCCCACCAACAGGATAGTCCCTTGTTAACTATCTCCTGACCTGACATTTGACTTTTATAGTGTAAAAAAATCTACGATCTGACTATTTTTCAGATTAACTTGGGAGCGGGCATGGCAACAATGACTGTGGCGAGCTCCCTTCCTCAAGGAGGGTCGGCCTCTTGGAAGCTTGGCCACGCTGCCCGTTGCCCTCCACGGCCTCCTGCTGGTGGGGCCACCAGGAGTATCAAAGGGAAGCCCTGGGCCAACACAGTAGGAAGGTGAAGTGGCTACGGAAGGGACTCAATGGCAGCGGTTTTTATTTTCTATTATTTTGAACGTCTTAGGAAATTGAAATTTGGAGGGGCCTAAGGCACAATTAGCTGTAGAAAGAGTAAATATTTCCATTTGGGCAACCTAATGGACGAGAATGATAGAACCTGGGTGTGCCACAGATAGATGCCGTCAAAGGCTGGCAAGAAGGAACGTAGCCTACCCCTCAGAACACTGAGAAATGAAGGGCTCAGTTAGGTGCTCCATCCCCACACAACATTCGTGAGTTGATAGGGCTTTCTATGGGTCCTTAGGACTGAGTACCGAGCTCTGCTGGAAATGTGATGAAGTTCCCGCTATGAATTCTGGGTGGCCAATTGTGACATGGACGAGGGGGATGGGGATCCCTTCAGAACTACAAATGAACCCAGGAGGGGGTAGTTGGGTGAGCTTTTCTTTGTTCTGATGTTTGAAATTCATAAGTTCTTAAGACCATTTACCAGCCCCAAATAACCGAGTAGATAGAAATCACTACAACTAGACTAGTGAGCACTGAGTTTGACGCACTTTTGTATGGTGAAATAAAGAAATGTGTTTTTTCAAGAATCACAGAACACATTATATTACAACGGTGCTGTTAGCACCCAGCGCCTAGCCTTCGGCACTACCAGGGCTCCTTACAGAGGGAAGTGATAATAAATCCTGCTGCATAGGTTGTAGTTAAGATTGGATAGTTTGTCTTAAAGCAAACGTTGCCCTGTGCCTGGCTCAGTAAAAGTAATCTGTAATTATAATTATCCATATCAAGCCCCATGGTTGGAGGCTTCTGGAAATACAATGACCTCAGCTCTTCCTTGGGACAAGGGTAGCAGAGATCTCCAGGACACAAAGCCAAGGGAAAACTAGAGATCGATATTCATGTTGAAACTACGGACAACCTGCTTACCCTGTCTTATTAGATAGAATGGTTTAAAGATAGTTTACGTGGACCAAACATAGTTACTAAACTATGGTTTGACTTGATTGGACATTGTCATATCCACTGTAGCTTGCAACTAGCTAGAGATGCTATATGAATATATGACCCATCAGCCTAAAATACTTGTTCTAGCTCTCTTTAAGAAGCTTGTTGATTCTTGAATTTAGGTTGCCTTGGGATTTAAATGAAAGCAAATAGAAAGCAGGAGCCATGCCTTGCCATTAGCCAGGGGAGAGTGTTCGGCCTTGGAAGAAATGGAATGTGCTGATAGGGCCCCAGGGTTGCTTGAATATGGAAAGATAATATACAACCTTGGACTGCCAAATAGAGGGTCTATGATAAGCCTCTGAAAATATCCTTCCAGTTCTATTCAGAGCTAGATAAGAAAGAAACTTATGATTTAAAGGACAATACATATACAATCCCTGGATGGCTCAAATGGCTAATCCTTGTCTGCTCATTAAAAGTGTGAAGGTTAGAGGCCACCCAAAGGTACCTTTATAGAGAGCCTACTGATTTGCTTGCAAAATTTCAGTCTTTGAACCCCCATGGAGCACTCTGACACAACCTGAGGTCAAGGTGAGTTCAAATCAACTTGATGGCAACTCATTTTGATTTCATATTACAGACAACCAAACACAAAGGTAGTTTTTCTTTTTAGCTTTATAAGAAAGTTGGTGAACCAATTGACTGAATAGGAACTATGGAAATAAGACTTTTAAACCCGAACAGGCTCCCACAGCCTGAGGATCAGGGCTGAGGGCATAGGAGGAGGGCAGCTGAGGATGGAGGGTAAAATCACAGCCTCTGTGCTGGGAAATCAGAGAGCTGCTCTTTCCAGTTGACTTCCTTGAATCCCCCTAAGCTTGTGTCTAGGCAGATCAGATTTCTTGGATAATCTGCTTTCTGTAGCTTTATCTTTAAAGATAGATTCACATATCATACAATTCACTATTTAATGGGCCTGTCACAGTTACCCTTCACACCAAGAAGAAACTCATATCCATTCAACAAGCACCGGTTTTGATCTCAGAGCTCTGGATCACCCTGCCTTACTAGAGGGTTGGAGTGAATCCAGAAGAGGGGAAGAGGAGGGACAGGCTGGCAGAGCCCAGGAGAACTTAAACCACCAGCGCCGAGAGCACTCACTCATTGCAGTCATGTTGGGGTGGGTCTTGATAACACTCCAAACATGGAAAATATAAAAGGACCTCATCTTTAAAGAGCCCCGGAGTCAACACAGAGCGAAAGCCTTGCCCTAAAACTGGAGCCTTGAATCTAGACTTTTCGTCTCTTGATTTATGAGACAATGTCTGTTTGTTAAGTCAGCAACAAAACAATTACAGTTTTCTCCTTGTGATTTTATAAAATAGTTCTAAGTTCACTCTAAAGAATAAATAAGTCAGGAAGAAGAAGAAGAGGTGGAAGGGGAGAAAAGGAGGAATTTGAGAAAATTCTAGCCCATTTTTAAAGAGTGCCAATTGGTTGTGAGAGTTCAGGGCCAAGCAATGGGGATGAAGCAAAGGGGACTGTGATGCTGTGAGAGAGGGCTGATGAATCTCCCAGGTGTAATTAATAGGCACTACATTGGAGAAACTATAAGGATAGTAGGGTGAGCGGGATAGATCAGACTGAGAATAACAAAGGACATGACATATTGCAGGGCATTGTGGGAGTGTCTGCGTCAGGGTGCCAGTGAGGGAGAGACATGGACAGCCCCACACTCGTCACAGGGATGTTGAGTCACACTACTCCTGGAACATCTACGAACAAGAAAACTGCCCCTACCCGTGCATGCATAATGAACTCCACAAATAAACCATTCAATTTTCCACTACAACCCTCTGCAGCAGGACCAACCATATATGACGCCTGAGCTTAAACTCAAAACCAAACTCACTCCCATTGACCCTATAGACTCAGAGTGACCCTATAGAACAGGGTAGAATTACCTTTGTGGGTCCTGAGACCGTAATTCTTTATGGGAGTAGAAATCCTCATCTTTTGGAATGGTTGATGGTTTTGAACAGCTGTCCTTGTGGTTAGCAGTCCCGTGTGTACCCATAATCCCATCAATCTCCTCAAACTCCTGGGTTAACACTTAAAAAAAAAAAACCCAAGGAGCCATTTGCCATCTAGTGGTCTTCAGGTGGGTGTTATCAGGTACAGTCAAGTTGGTTTTAACTGCCTGGTCCTGGGCCATCCTCACATTTTTTCTTGTGTTTGAGCCCATTGTTGAAGTCGCCGTGTCAATTCATCCTGTTGAGGCCTTTGCCTCCCCTTTACTAAGCATGATGTCCTTCTCCAGGGACTTTTCTCCTGATAACGCCCAAAGTATGTGAGATGAAGTCTCACCTGGCCTCTAAGGAGCCTCGCCTCTAAGGAGTGTTAGGGCAGTACCGTTTCCAAAGCAGACTTGGCTGTTCTTCCACCCGTCTCTGGTAGTTTCCATATTCTTTACCCACATTGTAGTTCAAATACATAACGTTTCCTTCAGTTTTCCTTATTCAATGTCCAACTTTCACCTGCATGTGAGGCGTTTGAAATACCACGGTTTGGGTTAGAAGCACCTTAATCCTCAAAGTAAATAACATCTCTGCTTTCCTACACTCTTAAGAGGTCTTTTGTAGCAGATTTATCTAATGTAATGTGTCGTTTTATCTCTTGATTGCTGCTTCCATGAGCTTCGATTGTGGATCCAAGCAAGATGAAATCCTTCACAATGTTAATTTTTTCCCATTTATGATAATGCTATTTATTGGTCCAGTGGTGAAGATTTTTTTTTTTTACATTGAGTTGTACTGAAGGCAGCAATACTTGACCTTCACCCGTAAGTGCTTCAAGTCCTCAGGTACAGATAGCAAATTTGCTGTTGCTGGGTCATTCTGATTCATAGAAAACCAACAGGTGGAGGGGAGCTGCCCAATGGTGTTCCCAGGACGGAGAGTCTTTGCAGAGTCTACTACCTCTTTCTCTCATCGCGTGACTGCTGGATAAGAGCTTCCCTTTTCACTTTCCTTCTTCCAAAGAAACAATATAAAACCAGACACACACTCACACAAACGTGATAAAATGGCCCCCTTCCAACAAAAGTTGATAAAACACATGAACTCACAAGGAAAGAACAGACGAGGAAAGACAAAACATTGAATAAGGAGAGATTTCTTCTGTGGAAGCCAGAATAACACAAATCAATGACGAGTTTCAAAGTGTGGTGCTAAATCAGTTTACAGGAAGCAAAAAGCACACAGAAAACAACAAGCAGAGTTCAGGAAATGACAAATGGGGGTTAACCAAATGAGAGACTTAAAGAAATTGAAAACAAAAAAGCCACCTGCTGGAACGGAAGAATAATGCCTGACAAATCCTCAGCAATAGAGTCCAACAGACAGAAGATAAAATAAATAAACTGGAAGATAAAACAACCAAATGTATTAAATCTCAAGTGAAGCAAGAGAAAAAACAAAGAAAAGCAAACAAGCCCAAAAGGAAATGCTGGATTCAATTAAGAAGTCTGATATTAGAACTCCTGTGACCCTGGAACATTTAATAACAATTAAGCATGGAAACAATTCTTACAAAGGATAAGCAGAATTCCCGAGACCCGAATAAAGAACTAAGATTGCAAATACAGGAAGCTACAGGAACCATTCGTTGAGACACAAAGAGATCAACTCCATGATATACACTAATAAAATTATTGAAAAACAAAGCCAAGTAGACTATTCAGAAAGCATGAAGAAGATCACATCCCATCACATAACATAACATAGCATACCAAGGGTCTTTCATAGGAATCACTTCATATTTCTCCACAGAAACAAGCATATGAGGAAATTGAAAATACCATGACTTGGGTCAAGTGCACTGTATTAGTCTGGGTACTTTAGAGAAACAAATCCACAGGAACTCATGTATAAGACAGAGTTTTATATAAAGGCTAAGTGTGCATCAAGAAAACATCCCGACCCAGTGCTGCCCAAGCCCACAAGTCCAACATTAACCCATTAACCCATATGTCCAACACCAATCCACAAAGTCCTCCTCCCTCTCACAAAACAGATGCAATGATGCCAACTGCAGCAGGAAAGCGGAGTCAGTGAACATGTAAGCATCTCAGCGCTGACAGGGGTCTGTCTCCACATGGCTGCTCCAGCACCCAGGGCTGCATCGGGGTAGATCCATGTGGCTTCTCCTCAGGGATGTCTTGTGGGAAGTAAGCCTTGCAAACTAAAGCAGGGAACTGGCTAAGGCAGCTGCACCCTGGTCTGACCATCAGAAATCAAGAGACCCAAGAACTAGAAAGGCGAGGCTCACTGAGCCATTTATCCCTTGGCCCTTCAATTAACCCCACATGTGTATATCAGCCAGATTGGCACAATAAACTAACTACCTCATGCACCTTAGTCCTCAAAGTATCATCCTTGCTTTTCAATACTATAAAGAGGTCTTGTGCAGCAGATTTACCTAATGCAATGCATCTTTTGATCTCTTGACTGCTACTTCCAAGAGCATTGGTTATGTATCTAAACAAGACAAAATCCTTGAGAACTTCAACCTTTCCTCCTTTTATCCTTTTCCTATTGGTCCAGGTGTGAGGATTTGGTCTTCTCTACATATAGATGAGTATAGGCAAATTGGTATAAGGATAGATACAGATGGGTATATAGATGAGACCAGAAATATCTACTTTAAAATAATATTAAAAATGAAACTCATTGCGATCAAGTCGACTTGGACTTATAACAATCCTATAGATCAGAATATGTGCTATCGACATATTGTCAGGGACAGCAGTGCCTGCAGGAGGACGTCATTCTCGGTACAATAGAGGGACTTCGAAAAAGAGGAAAGCACTCAGCAAGTTGTATTGACACAGTGACTGCAACAATGGACTCAAACATCCAACGACTGCTTGGATGGAGCAGGACTAGGCACTGTCCCTTTCTGCTGTGCATGGGCTGTCTGTGCATTGGAACTGACTCAATGGCAACTAACAACAAAAACATAGGACAGAGTGGAACTGTCCCTGCGGGTTTCTGAGGCTGTTAGCCTTTATGAGAGCCGAAAATGCCATCTTTTCTCCCTTGGAGCAGCTGGTGGAATCGAACTGCTGACTTTGAGGCTGTCTGCTCAACATATAATCCACTATGCTGCCAGAGCTTAATGCAAATATGTGAGTGCAAGCAAATCTATTTACTCCTTAGACATAACCAAATGTCTTCCAGCATTGATTTCCAGGGCTTTAATGCCTGGTCTCATGGAATCAACTGGAATAACATAATTCACAAAAATTATGGTCTGCATTATCACGACATGAATAGCACCTAGAGCCTTAAAAGCTTACACGGCTACACGTCTCAATTTGCAAGGAGCCAAGCAGTAAAAAGTAACCAAACACCCAAAGAAGAAGCGCGTCTATAAGAGCCACAACTTTATCTACCTTACTCCAGCAAGATTCCGATGGCTCTTGGCTACTATTGGTAATGGTTCTGACCAAGGCCATAAAAGTTGGTTCTAGATAGAATGGAAGACAAAATATAGATACAAGAAAAAGCCAGACAGCCTAGAACAGAGGAACCCTTGAGAGTATCACCCCGAGACACTGAGCTTCTCCCCTGAGATCATGTTCCAGTGAAGTAGCTGAGTGTGGCACGCACACTAACAGACACTACTGACACACTCGGTGCTCTGTTTAACCACTACCAGCACGAGGCCGTCAGGGCAGCGCTTTCTCAAAAGCAAAGGCGAGAAGATAAGGGGTAGAGGAAGCAGAACACGGAAAAAGGGACAAAGTGAAAACAGGCAAGGTGATATATGGTGACAAATGCCACCATGTTACTAGACAATTTGTGGGGAAATTGTCAAATGAGAACCTAACTTGCGTTGTAAAGTTCCACCAACACCCCCGCCCCTGCCCGTCCAAAATTATTTCTAAAAGTATTTGTTATCTGTTTGCTAAGGTTTTATTCTGTCAAGAGCCCTCTTCCTCCGGGAGAGGTTGCTGAGATGTGACTGGGTGGATGCCCATTGGTAGCCATAGTAGAAAGGAAATGTGGTCAGACTGCATGGGGGTGTTTCTTCCAGTTGCTGTTGGGGAAAGCATCTCGATAGCTGTATTGCCTGTCCCCCTTTACGGGGAAGACATAAAAGCTGAACTTTATTTCCTAAAACCTTAATTCTGGAGAAATCCAGGCTTTTCTCCAAAGTGATTTCCCCTGTTCTTTTTCCTCTCCATTTTATTTTCCTCTTTTTATTATTTTTATGATGTATTAAATTGAACCATTTACTTGCAGTGTGCTAGTTAAGACAATTTCCTTAGCATTTGCTGAATGATTTGGCAGGGTAGACGTCCTAGAGCTAAATTGTAAAATCTCATTAAAACCTAGTCATATAAAAATAAAAGATGCTTCCTGGTGCACTCCATGACACGTTATGGTGAGGTCTCATCACATTATAATAACAAATGCCAAAATGGAGTGACTACCGTGTAATAGAATATGATGAAGAGAGAGGAGTATATTAGCGATGCAGCCAACTGCATTTAATTAAATCCCATGTCCAAATTAGTTCCCTGATTGGCATGTAAAAAGAAAACATGTTTACTGTGATAGTTCAGGAGGTAGCACAGTTGTTGCTTTAGCACGCGGGCTATTTAGCTTCTTGTGCCCCCCACCTGGCCTTCAAGTTTCTTGCAACCTCAAGGAAGACGTAATCATACCAAGATTCTTCTTTCTCAGATGAGGAACTGCGCTCAACAGAGTAGGGAGCTGTCTCAAGTCACGCAGGTTGGAAAGGACAGAGCTGGAATGATGACTTAAATCAAGAAGGTTCTCCCGGGCCTGCCCTTTTGTCTTTGTCATGGGGTCGGCACAAGAGGGCCTCCAGGGCGCACCTGGCCAGTCTTCGGTTTACGCATACACGGAGAGCTGAAAAGGGCTTTCATATTTTTAAATAGTTGAGGAAAACCATCAGAAGAAGGAAAATGTGAGAATAATGTGAATACAAATGTCAGTGTCCATCAATAAAGGTCCTTTGGGACACATCATGGCCCTTTGTTTATGTATTATCTATAGCTTCTCTTACACCATAATGGAAGAATTAGTTAGGTAGGGGACACTGAACCTAATATTGTAAACATCTGGTTCTTTATAGAGTAAATTTGCTCATCTCTGATCTGTGCTATGTTTCCTAAAAGCAACACCCTTCAAGCATTAAATTAAACGGAATCAACTAAAGGTTGGGACCATGGAATTCTTGTGTTTTAAATAAATTTCCAATTGCATTTTTAACCTTTCTCAAAGTACTTATCATCACAGTTTTACATCATGATTATTGTTTATTACTAGCTTGTCATTTCTTCAAGGGTTAGGATGTATGAAGCATCTGTGAATGAATACATGAAGGTGGAGTACATTTATTAATTCAATAAGCATATTCTTCCTCAGTGTCTAAGGCATGTACTCTTCGGTGAGAGAAAAGGATATCTGTGTTCTTGGGGAAAGAAAGAGAAGGGGCTGGCAATAAAGTACATAAGAGCCCTTCATGAACTGAATAGGCTAATGTTTACTGCTCATCATGGTAACTCATACGACCCTTCAAATTTCAAAGATTACATTATTTTAGTTCCATTAAAGGATTAGATACATCTTACTGAATCCAAGAGTTCATTCTTGCATAGGTTGGGGTATAAAAGCAAACACTAATGTGTAGGCATCATGGAGACATTGGGACCAAAGAACTAGCTGTTAGCTGTGTTATAATGAAATATTGAATCAGGGTGAATGACCCATCAGACATCTACCGACTAATTTATATACCAGGGGTCTGACTAGTCTAAAGAAAAATAGTGGTTATTACTACATTGTTTATGTAATTAGTTAAAGAAAGATTACTGTAACTTCCATACAGAGACCTCTGGAGAGCAATGCCAGCCTTCAGTATCATTCTGATATGTACAAAAGTGTTTAATAAGCCTAATGGAATCAAAAGCTTATTTTTTTAACTTTAACTTAGTTGAAGATTCTTGAAACTGCTTGAGGCCTCCTTTAACTGAAAACTAGAGGAGCATATACAAAATTTCAGTCGTGATATTTCTTCCATCTTTTGGCCATGGGAGAGGCAGATGTTACCACATTGCCAAACCAGCATCATTTTTTGAGAAATACTAGCAACATGCCAGGAAAAGCAGAAAGCAGAAAATTAAACACTAATAGGGAAAACAAACAAAACCAACAAATTAAAAATTAAGATAACCATTTATAGATTTATATATTAATTATCTATGGATTAACAATTTACTTCTAAGCTAATCCATTTAAAGCCGTAGATACATATTATCTTATGGTTTCTGTGTGCCAAGAGTCTGGACATGGGTTGGCTGGGTGACTCTTATGTAGCCAGGGATGCAATTACCTCAAGACTTTACCAGGCTGGGGACTCTGCTTAATCACATGGTTGTTGGCAGGAACCAGTAACTCATAGGCCACTGGACTGAGGGCTCTTGGCCAGAGGCCTCTCTCAGTTCTTTGCCACATGAGCATCTTTACAGGGCAGGTTACAGCATGGTAGATGGCTTCCCTCAGAGCAAGCAAGTGAGAGAGTAAGGCAGACATCTGAGTCATTTTGTGACATAATCTCAGAAACAGCCTCCTGTTATTTTTCGTGTATTTTATTTATTAGAAGTCTATTACATATTTAGTTTGTGTCTAAGGGGAGGAGCTTATACAAAAATATGAATACTGATGGCCTTTACAACACAATTTAATTTCTTAAAATTATAAAATAAAACATATATAAATTCAACCACTAGTAGGAGAAACCCCATAATTGGTAAAATCTTGAGTGCCTACTATGTGCCCCACCATCTATTTGGCAGTATGGTGTTCTGTGGTGAGCTGAGTGCCACTGGAGTGTAGTTTTTAATAGAGACCGGGAGAAAGGCCTAATGATCTATATCCGAAAATTCACCAGTAAACACCTTAGGGCTCACACTAGAACATTGCTTTACTCACTTGCTTTGGGCACACCATCAGGCAGGCTCAATCACTAGAAATTGACAGCATGTTTGGGGAAGGAGAGGGTGAGTGAAGGTAAGGGAGACCTTGGATAAGATGGATTGGCCCACAAGCCTCCTCAAGGGACTTTAACATATTGGTGCTTGTGCTAATGAAGAACTAGAGAAGAGCTTTACCTGTTATACATAGGTTGCCATGTTTAGAGCTGACTGGACTATCTTTCTATCCATCCATCCATCCATCCATTCAGACAGTTTATCTATGTGTCAGGTGTGGGGTATGCAATAATATTTAAAACAGGTGGGAATCATATCATTGTAAATGAGGGTGAGTGCAGAGTGGAAACCCAAAGCCCATCTGTAGGTAACTGGACACCCCCTTACAGAAGGGTCACGGGGAGGAGACAAGCCAGTCAGGGTGCAGAGTAGCAACGATGAAACAAACAACTTTCCTCTAATTCTTAAATGCTTCACCCTCCTTTACCTCCACACTATCATGAGACCAATTCTACCTTACAAATCTGGCTAGACCAGAGAATGTACGCTGGTACAGATAGGAACTGGAAACATGGGGAATCCTGGACAGATGATCCCTTCAGGACCAGTGAGTGTAAGAGTGGCGATATCAGGAGGGTGGAGGGAAGGTAGGATAGAAAGGGGGAACCTATTACAAGGACCTACATATAACCTCCTCTGTGGGGATGAACAACAGAGAAGTGGGTGAAGGGAGAGGTCAGACAGTGTAAAATATGACAAAATAATAATAATTTAAAAATTATCAAGGGTTCATGAGGGAGGGGGCAGCAGGGAGGGAGGAGGGGAAATGAGGAGCTGATATCAAGGGCTCAAGTAGAAAGCAAATGCTTTGAGAATGATGATGACAACAAATGTACAAATGTGCTTGACACAGTGGATGTTTATATGGATTGTGATAAGAGTTGTATGAGCCCCCAGTAAAATCATTAAAAAAATTAAAAAACAAAACAACCCAGGTCAGAATCCCTGCCTTCATGTAGCTTACATCCCAGAGGAAATAAGAAGCAAGGCATTAAGAGGCACACAGGAAGGCTCTCAAACATTACTAGTTATTTTCGTTTTTGCAGGATACCAGCCTGTCACAGAAACAGAGCCATGCTTCCCAGTCTGTTGCATCTCTAATCCTTTTGTAGACAAATAAAATGTGCTTAACCAGAGCAGCGATGGCTTTTTGTTCATTGATACTTGAAAGAGGCAATTCATAATAGTTTGCAACCAATACCTACTTGTAACTGTCTTTCTCACATGCGTGCTTTTAAAGTGGCCTTTTCAGAGAAACAAAACAAAACACACTCACACACACACAGGCGCTGCGCAGAGTCACACAGCAGTAGCTGTGTTAGTAGGTTTCCTGGAGTGACCCTGTCCCCATCATCCCCTTTTGTGCTACACATGCCAAGTTGACCCAGTATCTTCCAGCTCTGAATTATTTTAATTGCTTTCTTTTCTGGATGCATTTTCTCTGTCTCCCAAGTGCTCTTTAAAATGTGGCTTCATGAACTACAAATAAGATTTCAAATGTGTGCCTGATGATGCCAGTATGTTACAGTTGCTTTCTCTAATTAATATTCCATATCTCAAAAACGGTCTCCAGATTTTAATTGACTTTTGTCACCCTCATCTCGTTCAAGTACTGCGCTGGCCATCTCTGTACATTATTAATAAACCACACATACTATGCCTCCTCCCCCCCCCCCTTTGTGATATTTAGTTCTTCCTTGAACTTTGTTTGGAATGACAACTGAAGGGTAATTTATTGTACTGGGCTTTCAACACTAGTATGGCCGGTTATCATTTGCTACAGTAATTAGGAAAAATGTGTCCATCAAAGAAGTTACCGTTTTGTGAAAATAGACATAACTTGTTTGTCCTGCACATAACCACTGACTATTAATTTGTTGCCAAGTCAATTCTAACTCAGAGTCACTCTATGGGACAGAGGCGAATTGCCCAGACTGTACGTCTTTACTGAAGCAGCCTGTCACATTGTTCTCCCATGGAACCGATAGTGGGGTTGAACCTCTGATGTTTCCATCTGCAGCAAAGCACTTAAGCCACTGCACAACCAGGACGTCTTCCCTCTGCACACACACCCCTTCATTGAGTACAGCGCCCCTTCCAACACTGGGAGAAGTAGAATTCTTATAATGAAAATAATAAGTTTTCATAGAAATATTGATTTAGTCTCCCCAGCTTTAAAAATAAGATACAGTAAATGGATAAGAATTTTGGTTGAATACAGTGATTGTTCATTAAAATGGATTATTTGAAGGCTCTCTTGAAAATACGTGGCTTAAGTTCTTCCACTCATCATTCTTCATTGTCAACCTCACAGATTCGCAGAATTGAAGTTTCTCGCAGCCCGTTCCCAATGTATCAGAAGTCACATAAGGTTGCCGCGACATTAATTGTCATTATTCCAGTGGTAGCTGGTCATCTAAAACCTGCTCCTCTTCTCCATGGAATGATCCACTCGTGGGATTTGTAAACACGGAATCTCTGTTTGTGGTAGTGTTTAAATTTCCCCAGTGAAGGAGATCGTTTTTCTCCTTTAAGTTTTCCTTATTTTGCTCCTGTTGCGAATATACCCAGTAAAACACGCCCACCATTCAACAGTTGTTAGATATACAATTCAATGACTTAGATTACACTCTGAGTTGTGTGATCCTCCTTTTTCTGTGTTCTTCCTTCTTCATTAGCACAAGCTCTTCAGGGTCCCAGCTGATCTTTTGGGTTGCTGTTATCAATGTGATTACATATGGATCGTTCCTGAAACAGCATAACAGTGGACATTTTTTTTTTACTAGTTAACCTATTCAGTTTTAAGATAACGTCAGGGGATGTTTATTGGTTAAAGGTTGAATGATTAGTTTCAGTTGTTCGTCTATTCTCCATGGCTCCGGGAGGTCTAAAGCTCATGAGAATTTTCAATATTTACCATCTTTGGATCATGATTCTTCTGTGGAATCCTGGATTAAAATATTAACGAATGGTAGCTAAACACTGCCCAGTTCTGGTCTCATAGCAAAAGAGGCAGTTGTTTCTAAAGGCAGTGAGCTGCACATTCTCTAATCCTTTCCGACTCCGGATTCTCCTTCTTGTTCTGCTGTTTCAGGCAATGGAAACTACTTCTCATGGCTTGGATAGCCACGTGCAATCTTTTATGACCACAGGCACTACAAAATGAAATAGAAGGTCAAGCAGAAGCCCTAAACATATTACTATGCCAGTTAACTGGTGAAACCATGATCCTAATGCCCCAAACCATGTAGCCAACTGCTGTAAAGTGCTTGGTTGTATACAAGGAACCTCAGCAGCTGTTGCTTTGTTCATCGTTGTGAATTTATCTATCACACGACTTTTGCCCATTCAATGTTTTAATAGGTTTACAGCTTATTGGCAGTCATTACAGTAATGGTCTATGTGGCCCAACCCTAATCAAAGTGCTTTTTCTATCTTTGTTGAATCACTTTTCCTCTCTCCCTCCCTCCTTTTTTTGCCAGGTGTCGTCCAGTCAATTCCGACCCCACGTCCGACAGAATGAACCACTGCTTAGTCCTGTGCCTCCTTCACACTTGATGTGATGTTTAAGGCCATTGTTGCAGTAACAGTGCCGATTCGTCTCCTGGAGGTTTATCCTTTTCTTGGCTACCCTTCTACTTTACCGAGCATGATGTCCTTTTCCAAGGACTGGTCTCTCCTGCTAACATCTCCAGGGATGAAGTTTCACCAACCTTGCCTCTAAGAAGCACTCTACACTTCTTCCAAGACAGATTTGTTTGTTCTTTTGGTAGTCCATGGTACTTTCGATATTTTTCACCAGAACTAGAAATCAAATATATTGATTCTTCTTCGTTCTTCTTTATTCAACATCCAATTTTCCCATGCATAGGGAACAACTGAAAATACCAGGGCTTGAAACAGACACCCCTAAGTCCTCAAAGTGACATCCTTGTTCTCCAACACATTAAAGAGGTTTCATGCAGCAGATTTGTCCAGTGCAATGTACTATTTGATTATATGATCGCCTCTTCTATAAACATTAAATATAGATCCAGGCAAGATGAAACCCTTGACAACTTCAATCGTTTCCTTGTTTATCATGATGTAGTCTATTAATCCAATTGTGAGGACTTTGGCTTTCTTTACATTGAGGTATAATCCATCCTGTAATCCTTGATCTTGTCCTTCTTCTGCCATTAGTAACCACTAATTAACCTCGGTCTCTATGCATTTGTCCTTTTTTGTTTTTTTTTTATAAACAAAGTCATCTATTATTCGTCCTTTGATATGACTTCATCCACTCAGAAAAATGTATTTAAGTTACATTTACGCTGTAGTATGCATCAAATCTTCCTTTGTTCTACGGGTTAGGTATGTATGCTTGACTTACTGTTTATTCATTTATTTATGGATGGGCATATAGGTTGTTCCCACTTTGGCTATTGTGAATAATGTGCATTGAGTGATGCTGTACATGTCTCTGCTTGAATCCCTGCTTTCCAATCTTTGGGTTGTGTAACTAGATATAGAATTACTGGATCATATGGTCGCTCCATTTTTAGATATTTTATGGACCACCACATTGTTTTTCAGGAGGGCTCTACTATTTTGCATCCTCATAACTGTTCTCATTGCCTCACATCCTCAACAACATTAGTTATTTTTGGTTTTATTTTTAATCTTAGCCATTCCAGTAGGGGGTGTACAGGCATCTCATTGTGGTTTTGATTTATGTCCTTCTGATGCTAATGATGCTGAGCATCTTTTTATGTGTTTTGTGATGATGTCTCCTCTTTTGTGAAATGTCTGCTTGTCTTTTGCCCATATTATGATTTAGTTATTGGTCATTTTGATTTTAAATTGTTGAAGTGTTATATCTATTTTGGTTATTAAATTTGCTCGGTATATGACTTCCAAAGATAGTCTCCCACTAGGGAGCTTGTCTTTTCAGTTTTTGGTAAGTCTTTTGATGGGCACAGTTTTCATTGTTATGAGGCCCTGCTAATTTATTTTGTCTTTTGCTGTTTGTGTTATTGTTTTAGATACTATAATATTTGAATAATGTAGAAGTGATGGTACAACACTAGAATAATGTTAACAAATATGTTAACAAAGAGGCCTGAAAGCATAGGCCCTGCTTTTACTTCTAAGGATTTTATCGTTTTAGTTTGCACATTTAGGTCTTTGATCCATTTTGAATTTGCTTCTGTGTATAATGTGAGAGGTATCGTGTGAAAGTACACTTTCCCCAGCACCTTTTATTAAGGGACACTTGTCTCCTCATCAAATGGACTTAGCACCTTTGTAAACAACTAGTTGATCCTAGAAAAGTAGGTTTATTTCTGAACTTCCAATTCTATTTCATTGGTCAATGCACCTCCTGGTATACCGAAGCTGTTTTGATCACTGTTGTTATATGTTTGCTGTTGTTATGTGCCATCCGGATTAGTTCCAAGTCGTGATCCTATGTACAACAGAACAAAACACTGGCTGGCCCTGTTCCAATATGTTTTACAATCAGGCAGTGTGCATCCTCCTACTTAGCTTTTCTATTTCAACATTGCTTTAACTGTTCAGGGCGTCTTGCCATTCAATATAAAGGTGAGGATTGGTTCTTCTATTTCTGTAAAGAAGGCTGCTAGTATATTGACTGGAATTGCATTGAAATCATAGGTCACCTTGGGTAGTATTGAGATCTTATCAATATGAAGTCTTCAAATCCATGGCTATGGGATATTTTTGCATGTATGTAAGTCTTATTTAATTTCTTTCAGTTCTGTTTTATAGTTTTCACTGCATAAATCTTCCATGTCCTTAGTTATATTTCTTCTGAAGTATTTAATTTTCTTAGATGCTATTGTAAATGGAGTTGTTTCTCTAATTTCCTTTTCAGATTTCTTATTACTGGTGTAATGAGAACTACTAATTTTTGCTTGTTGACTTGTACCCCGAAATTTTGCTAAATTCCTCTATTAGTTCTAGATTTTGGGGGGTAGTTTTCTATATATAGAATGCTATCATTGCAAAATGTCAAGAGAAATTTGCCTCTTTTTCAATCTGAATACATTCTATTTCTCTTCCTTGACTTATTTCTTGTACCAGCAAAATATGTGAAGCAAAAGCTTGCTGGACTATAAAGAGAAATAGATAAACCCACAGTCACTGTTCAGAACTTCAACACACTTCTTCAAACAATTAATAGGAAAATAAGACAGAGAATCAGCAAGGATATAGAACTCATTACCACTGCCAACCAACAATCGAATTGCCCTCAATAGAATATCCAATAACATTAGAATACATATTTTATATAAATGTGCATGGAACAAAGTCCAAGATAAGCCATATCATGGGCCATAAAACAAATCTCAACAAATTTAAAAGAATTGAAACTAATTCTTTAAAACCAAAGTGGAATCAAACTAGAAACCAATAACAGATTGTTAACTGAAATTCCCAAACACTTGGAAATGAAACCACCCATTTCTGAATAATTCACTGGTCAAAGAGGATGTCTCAAAACAAAATCTGAAATAGAATTCACTGAATGAAATGAAAATACAGCACATCAAAATTTTTAGGGTGCAGCAAAAGCAGGCCTGAGAGGAAAATTCATAGCATTGGGGTGTACATTAGAAAAAGAAGGAAAGTCTCAAATTAATCATCTAAGTTCCCACTTCTAGAACCTACACCTATATCAAAGAGAACTCAATGAAGAGACTTTCATTGAGGTAAGGCAGAATTAAAGGAAATAAAAAGTGATTCAGATCTTGTAGCAACAGAAAGTGTTACCATCCTGAAGGCACAGTGTTGGAACTTTTGCTGAAATTGAGAGCTGTGGCTTTAACAGAAGGCTGTCTGGCAGGAGCTTCACATTTGGTAATGGAATATAGCCACGGTCATTCTTCAATGTGGGAGAGAAGGAGCCAGTAGGATACATACTTTAATTTCTCTTTTTGTCCTTTGAATCCCTGTGGTGCTGCCTATTGGTTGAATTTATTAGGAAGCCTGAGGGCAAGAAGCTGATGGTATAGACATGAAGACCTACGGGAGCACAGGAGAAGATGGAGAGCAACGGATAAGTGGGAGGATATTTAGCATAAATTTCTTTCAAGATTATCAAATAGCATTAACTATAAACCAGTATTTTATCTTTAAAACATTTTCCGAATGACTTTAATAAGCCAGAGAGTTATTTGCGCTTAATGAATTTATGGGGATTTGAATAGAGATGCTAGTTTTTAAAGAGATTAAGATATCAAAAAATGATGATCTATTTTTTAATCCTCATGACTCCTTCATCCTAATTATGTAATTAATAACTTATGAAGGGAATATTGCTAAGCAACAATAGATATCAGCTTAAGGCTGGAAATACTAGTGTCTGCCTCATCTATTTTGCCTTTTTAAAAACTGGATGATCTTGGGTAAGTTTCTTGACCTTTGAGTTTCTGCTTTCTGGTCTTCAATATAATACGATATTATCTATTTCCTGGATACCATCTCATTAGATACAGTAATATAATATCCTCATACTAGCTGCTTAAAATAGTAGGATAATAACTATCTCTTCTTTCTTGGTTGTGTTGCTAAGAGCGTTAAGCATCCATGTGAAGGCACCTGGTAGGCATTCAATATGTTTTGATTGAATTTGAATCACAAATCTCAAATTAGTGGCTTCAAAATTCATGAGGCAGGGCCACAAGTTAGGATGAAGAGTGAATTTTTAAAAAGAGAAGAAAATCTGTGTTTAGACTGTTAGTCATCTATCACTCAATCAACAACTATCCTAATATGATAAGCAAACTGTTCTCCATTGACAGGTTTTCACCACATTTCGATTACAAATATGAAGTAGAACCAGGAGTCAGTTCATATTAGGAAGACAATGAATTTCTAAATTATCTGATTACCTGGAAAAAAAATACAAGTCCTTTGGTGTGGGCGGCTGCCTACATCAAGAGTGTGTACTTCATCCATTTAGTTGAAGAGGAGCATTATTGGTGAATATCAGCTATAGGCAAGCCTGAAGTACATCCTTTTGCAGCCCTACTCAAACCGGTTGCCATGGAAATGTTGACAATCACAATTTCTTAATCGAGACGACAGAGGGTGTGTGAGAAAGAGAAATAATGCAGGCAAAGTTTTGACTCAGAGGTTTTGAATTCTTCTAGTATCCGCCAGGTTTCCTTGGTCGTTACAAGCTCAGATTTGGTTATTATAAACATTTATCGGTTTTAGCTATCTTTGTTTCTATTAATCATCTTCTTATTGGCATTCTTTTCGAGAGCAAGCCAGCTGGACCATTCCTATAGGTAGGCTTATTTTATACATAAGAATTGCCCTATTGGGTCAAAGTCGTGCTCTCTGTATTTTGCTGGTGAGAGACGTGCCAAGAATTATATAAATTTCCCTTCCAATGCAATTTTAAGACACTCAAGACACGGTCACCACTAGTATATGACTCTATGTATTCATCTGTATGTATATTTATATGTGTATTATATAACATACAGGCATGCCTTGAGTAACGTGCACGATATATCTATGAAATAGGACATTATGTAATTTAGACATTGTGTAAACATCCCACTAAAGCTTTCTGGGAGCCCACTTCTGATTATGCGCCTTTGCTGCCACTTTTGCCACAGCTGCGACTGGTGGTGGGGGCTGGAGGAAATGGCGGCGGCAGCAGCAGCAAATGGGAGCAGAGGAAGTGAGGGGAAGGGAGCTGGGCCCACCTGGCCTTGCTAGTTGTTTTGTTCTCCAGAGGAGTCAGAGCGGCCCAGGCCCTGCAGCCTTGAATCTCTCAGCCTTGCGGTGGTGTTCATGCTGCAGCCTGCCAGCTAAGAAGGCTGAAGAAGAGCGCAGGCTGGAGCGAGGTCCTCTGCCTCCCACGTCTGTGTCCCACCTGAGGTACAGCGCTGTAAGAGTCTAGGTTGGGGAGGGGCGGGGTTTGTCTTTAAAACCATTAGGGGGTAATAATAAGCACAAGGAAATGGCTTTTCCTTTACAGACGTCTCTCTGTGCTGGACATGACTTAAGTGGATGCTAAATAACATTTACCTGTGTATAACAATTATGTATTACATAGCTACATGAAGTTGATTAAAACTATTGGTATGAAATCATAGAAACTTTTATCAAACAAAAATACCCAAATGTGAAGCTCTTGTTTCTCCTTATCCCCTCTCTCCAGGTGTATGCGCTTCTGAAGGTGGCATTTCCACCTTTCCAGCCTTTCCCTGAAGAAGCCTGTGATCATGGATTTACCCGGAATGAGAGCCCCGATCAGAGCGAACAATGGCAGTGTTAGCACCCTTGAGGAACACACACGGTAGTCCTTCAAAATGTCCCTTGAGTTTTGAGAACAAAAGACACCTGAAGGGAATGATGAGGCTGTGGGGTGACTAGATCAAGTTTCCCGAGGCAATTTATGTAGGGCAGCCCTTGCTACCCTTGAAGACCAAGCAGGTGCATTGTTATGATGGAAAGTAATTTTCGGAAATAACTTTCTAGGGCTTTTTCAATTTTCTCAAAACTTCTTCTTAAGAAGCTCCACGATTGTCTGTATCTTTCCCAAAAGCTTCATCAATATTGTCTCTTTGGGATTCTTTTCAACAGTAACTATAAACTTCTGATCGGCCACTCTTCCTTGAATTTAACTGGTCCCACTGAACCTCTGGGAATCACCGCTTTATTAATTGATTTCATATTTTGTTGGAACATAGTCTTCAAATCATACCATTCAATACTTTAATCATATCAAGAAGGGCTGTGAACATCTTCTTTCTTGTACTCCTTATCACTAAATCTCTACTTAACGCCACCTCCCCTGCCATACCCGCAAGAAACTATCCATCCAGTGACTGTCTCTGTTGATTCACCCACACTGGATTTCATATACTGAAGAGCACACAAAAAACAAAGAAACAAAAAAAAATCTATAACAAAATTAAATGAAGAAAAACCTCAATAGAAATAAAGCAGAAAATATGAAAAACTCAAACAACTTTAAAATGGTTCAAGAGGGAGATAAAATGATAAGATGCTGAATTTTAACCTAACTACATCTGCCATAACCTTCTCTTTCTTGAGCAGATCAGCCGATGGCTTCAAACTGCTGGCCGTAAAGATAGCGGTCCAACATGTAACCGTTGGGCTTGACATGTTCAATCGTTCTTCTATGTGGCATGGTGCTGTTTTTGGTCCAGTTTTGAAGATTTCTGTTGTCTTGATGTTGAAGTATTATCTTCATCAGTAAACTCTTCAAATTCTCTTCATGCGCAAGAAGCAAGCTGGGTCATTGGCATATTACAGTTTGTTAAGGAGTCTTCTTGAAACCCGATGCTACATTCTACTTCATATAGTACTGCTAAACATATAGCCTGAATAAGTACCGTGAAAAGATATAATCCTGGCACACACACCTTCTGAATTTAAACCATGCAACATCCCCTCCTTCTGCCCTTTGGTCTATGTGCAGATTCTTCAAACACAATTAAGAATTGTAGAATGCCCATCATTCAAAAGGTTACTCACAGTGAAAAGTGTTTGGCATAGTCAATAAACACAGGTAAGCAACTATGTTAGTCTGGGTAGGCTAGAGAGACAAAATTCTAGACACTCATATTTTATAAGAGAGTTTTATATAAAGGGTAAGTAAACATTAAGAAAGCATCCCAACCCAGTTCAATCCAAGTACATATGACCGAAATTAGCCTCTATGTCAGACACCGATCTACAAAGTCCTCCTCAAACTCACAAAAACACACAATGATGCTGAATGCAGAAGGAAAGCTGAATCACTGAGCGAGTAAGCATCTCAGTGCTGGCAGGGGTGTCCAAGCGGCTTCTCTAGCATTCAGGGCTGCATCAGGTTAGGTCCATGTGGCTTCTCCTCTGGGATGTCTTAGAGAATGTGAGGCTTGCCAGCTGAAACAGGGAACTAGCTAAGGCAGCTGCACCCTGGTCCAACCATCAGAGAGCAAAAGACCAAAAAGGCGAGGCTTGCTGAGCCATTTATCTCTCTGCCCTTCAATTAAACTGCCCTGCAATTAATCTCACATGTGTTTATTGGCCAGGTTGGCACAATAAATCTTAACCATCACAACGTCCCAGTGGCATTCTTTGGTTTCAGCGAGGATCTGACATCAGCAGTGGTATCCCTGATGTCATTTCCTTTTCTGAATCAACTTGAATTTATAGTATTCAAGTTGATGCTGATACAGTGCTGCATTGATTTTTAAATTATTTTCTGCAAAATTTTACTTCTAGGTGGTCTCAATGGTATTGTTCAGTAATTTCGGCATTCCTTTCAGTCACCTTCCTTTGGAATAGGAACAATTTTGGATCACTTCCAGTTAGGTGGCTAGAGAGCGGTTTCCTAATTTCTTGGTATACACAGGTGAGCATCTGCAGCACTGCTTCCATTTGTTCCAACCTTCCGGTTGGTATTCTGTCAATCTTGGAGCCAAGCTTCTCACCAATACCTTCAATGCAGCTTGGACTTCTTTCAATACTATCGATTCATGATCATATGCTACCCCTTGAAATGATTGAATGAATCAATTCTTTTTTCCCCCATGGTAAGAATGTTTTTATTTCATTTATTTATTTACTTGTTTTTATTTATTGGGGGCCTCTTATAACAATCTATGCATCAATTGTGTCCAGCACATCTGTACATATTATTTTCTAAACATCTACTTTCTATTGAGCCCTTGGTATCAGTTCCTCTTTTTACTGCCTCCTAACCCCCCAGCCCTCATGACCCCTTGATAAGTTATAAATTATTATTATTTGCATATCTTACACCGACTGCTGTCTTCCTTCCCCCATGTTTTCTGTTGTTTGTCCCCCTGGTTGTGTGTGTGTGGTTATGTGTCAGTCCTTGCGATTGGTTCCTCCTTCCTTCCCTCCTCTTCCCACCTTCCCCTACCCTCGTGGTATTGCTACTCCCATTCCTGTTCCTGGATCCTGTGCATCCTGAGCTCTTATCTCCTATCTGTATCTGTGCACATACTCCAGTCTAGCCCGCAGTGAAAACCAGGCCTGGGGTCATGATAAAGGGAGTGAGGAAGCCTCAAGGAGCCAGAGGAATATTGTGTGTTTCATTGGTGCCATACTACACCCTGGTTGACTCATCCCTTCCTAGTGACCCTTCTGTGAGAGGATGTCCCATTGTCTACAGATGGATTTTGGGTCTCAGTTCCAACCACTCTTGTTCTCAACAATATGGTTTTTGTTTGTTTGTTTGGGGTCTTCTGATGCCTGTTACCCGATCCCATCAACACCTCATGATGGCGCAGACCAGTGTGCTTCTTACATGTAGGCATGCTGCTTCTCTGCTAGATGGCCGCTTGTTTAACTTCAAGCATTTAAGACCCCAGGCGCTATATCTTTTTATAGCCAGGTACCATCCGCTTTCTTCATCACATTTGCTTATTCATCCATTTTGTCCTCAACGATTGTGCTGGGAGGGTGAGCATCACAGAAGGCCAGGTTGTTAGAACAAGTGTTCCTGCATTGAGGGAGGGCTTGAGCAGAGCCATGACACCTGTCACTTCCTCGGTGTATTGCCATAGAAATATGTGTGCATAGACCAATACCTCTATTGAGAGGTATTCTCTTTTCAGAATCAATTCTTTTGTACAACTACCCTCTGATTTTTTAAAAATCTTTTGGTGATTTTTATATTACTCAATATTTTATTCACAGGATCCTTCAATATTAAACTCAAAGCTTGAAACTTTTCTTCAGTTCTTTTAGCTTGAAAAATGGCAATTGTGTTCTTCCATGTTGGTATTCTAAGTCCACATTTCATTTTAATGCTTATCGTGTCTTCTCTAGCTGCCCTTCTAAATCTTCTCTTTGAGTTTTTGATCTTATCGTTTCTTCCATTAGCTTTAGCTGCTCTATATTTAAGGGTAACTTTCAAAGTCGCATCTAACATCCTCTTTGGTCTTTCCTTTCTTCCTTGTCTTTATAATGACCTTTTACCTTTCTTCGTGCGTGATGCTCTTGGCGTCATCTCACAACTCATTCAACCTTCCACGTTGCTCTGATGCTGGAAGCTCTTCCATTAGTATCTCAAATATTAGCAAGGTCATCAAAAGATTAAAGCCTTGGGAATTCCAAGGCGGAAGTCCACTCCATCCTATAGAATTGCTGTGAGTGAGTATAAACCCAATAGGAACAAGCAGATAAAAGGGTTTTATCTCGATGGGGAGGCTCAAAATGTTCAGCAGAACACTCTACCTCCACACACACAATTCTCCAGCAATCTAACCTATAACCACAAGCACCATCACAACAGGGTTCTCACCTGTTCTCTTCCCACTGTGCAGATGCAGTGTGATGTGGTGACTTGGAGTAACAGTCAGCAAACATTTAGCAAGGTGTGAAAAGTGGCCACAAAACAAAATTTTAGCACTTACGTGCCATATTGTTTTTACCTCAACTACTGAACACAGCAGCAAAAGTAGGCACATGCTACATGTAAACAAATGGATGTGACTGTGTCCCAGTAAAGCTTTTTTAATACAGGCAACTGAAAGGTCACACTTGGCCCTGGGACTATTATTGTTTACCAGCATGGTTTACTAATATCTGGTTCAAAGCATCAACTTTCCAGAGGCACTGCCTGGGGTGCATCCTGTACTGCCACTAACGTTGGACAAGGCCAGTGTCTTCTCCATGAAAGAGCAACAGCAGGGCCTCCTCCAAAGTTGCTGTCAGGATTTCATGGGTAAAAATGTGAAGCTTCAGGACCAAGACCAGCCTTGTATATTAATATTGATTATTGTTGCTAGTTGAGTGAACATAAACTAGATGAATCAATCAGTGGGAAAGGGTACAAATTACATGTATGCCTTTAATTATATAGTGTTTTTACTTTCTTTGGCGATAAGCTGAAGAACATCAAATTTGAACAACAACTACGATTTTCTGTAAGTCCTAGGCATGTTCTTAATTTTGTTCTGATGCTACATTATTAAGAAACACCTACTAATAGTTTTAAACAGTGATGATGTTTACAATCACCTCACTATATTATCTCAGGAAATGCTTCAATAAGCAGAGATGTGAAAAAATATTAATTTTCAAGTTCATACAGACATGCATTAAACTGGCAACAGAAAACGAATGTGTATTTGGAATATATTTGTGTGTGCAAGTTTGTTTGATTTTAATATTCATTTTATGAATATATATGAAGGGGCTTCACAAAGTTCATGGAAAAATTCCATTATCCCTCTTAAATAATTAAAATGTGTACATTGTGTTGCATGAAAATTATGCCTCAGTGAAGTTAATTTTATTTTTATTTTTCCCTCAACAAAGTTAACACTTGTCTACTCTCTAGCTCCTGACTTCTCCCTTCATCTTTTCATTCTGTTTGTCCGAAAATTTTCAAAAATCCCCTTGTATTCACACACACATGTGTATACATGTGCGTTAGGCCAGTTGACTAGAGAAACAAAATCTGTAACACCCATATATGTGTAAAAGAGAGCTTTATATCAAGAAGTAATTATATAACAAGCAAACATCTGAGCCCAGTCCAGATCAAGTCCATAAGTCCAATACTAGTCTATAAATTCCTCTTCACACTCACACAGCTACCTGCAATGGTGCATTTTGCAGGGAGACCACAGGCTGGGGGTACAAAGTCTTGTAGAGCCAATGGTAGTGGATGCATCTCCAGTTCTCTGACTGCCATATGTGTGGTTCAAAGTGGCTTGTCAACAGGAAGGTGACAGGAGAGAGAGAGAGAGAGAGAGAGAGAGAGAGAGAGAGAGAGAGAGACAGAGAGAGACAGAGAGAGATGTGCGGCCTGCCTCTAGGGAGAAAGAGAGAGAGGCCAGTCTCCAGAAAGTCATTTATCTCTGTGGCCTTCCACTCAAGCTGTGACCTGATTGATAGGCTAAACTCCACCCAAGTGTTCTATGGGAGCCACATTGGCACCAAAAAACTATTGCAATATATGTGTGCATACATATATACACAATGCACAAATTCACACGTACAAGGGGACTTCAAAGAACCTTTTGAAAAATGGAATGAAAGATAATGGCTATCATTTTATGTATGGATTCTCTGGATGCCTGGCTTACTGTAATCCTCACATTCATATTCACCCCGAATTAAATCATTCATTTATCCACCTTATTCTGTGGGAAGTTGTGGTCTTGGTGGTAGGGCCCAGTAGCCATCTCTTCTTGTGTCTCTTGCCTTCTCTGACCTGTTCTCCACATGGTAGCCTAAGTGATCTTCAAATACACATCAGCTCCTGTCCCTCACTTGTAGAATTTGCTTTCTTGACTTGCTTAGGCAGGCACATCCAATGTAAGTGTCTAACACTGGCCCACTGTGTCTCCGACAATGTCAATGTGGCCCACAGCATCATCTAGGTTCTGCCTCACTCTCCACTCCATCTTGCACCTCCCCTCGCACCCATTCCAAGCAAAGGGAGTGGAAGCTTCTCACTGGAGCTGCAGCAGGTCAATCCCCCTCTTCTCTGGCCTTTCCCCTGGCTCACACTCATTGGGTGGGAACCTACAGGGGTTCTGCCAATCAGGTTCTCCTGAGCTTCAGGTCACAGTTAAGTGTCCCCTCTGTAGAGATGACCACCCACCCCATTTACCCTGTCCCATCACCCTGGATGCTGTCTTCATGGCATCTTGCCATTCCCAGAATTGGTATGTTCTCCCCTAGTGGAATGCCAGCTCCAGGAGAATGAGAACTTGAATGCTTTTGTGGATCCTTTCTGCCAAACAGAGTGGCTGGCATTACTATGGCAAATGCAATTTTCAGGATCCAGTGTAAAATGAAAACAACCATCCCTTTGTTAAAAAAAAGAAAAAGATGAGCGGTGATGATTTCAACATGCCATCTGAGCATCCGTGCTGAGACCCAGAGGAAAAAAAAAAAAAAAAGAAAAAGTTAAGAATTCCAAGGCAGTGACCAAACCAAACCCAAGGAAAACTCCAATGCCACCAAGTTAATTTTGACTCGTAGCGATCCTGTGGGACAGATTAGAACTGCTCCTGAGAGTTTCTGGGGCTATAAATTTTTAAGGGAGCAGAAAATCTCTCCCTCAGAGCAGCTGGCAGATTTGAACTGCTGATCTTGTGACTAACAACTCACCATCACGGTTCCTTAAGGCTGTGACCACAGAAAACTGAACACGTCTGAACACCGAGCACAGGGAGGTTGCATAGCCCACACGCATGTGAAGTTAGTTGTCACCAAGCAAGAAACTCGACATCTTTAGAAGCAAATTCCTCCTCTGTGTAGTGGTCCAATAGTGGTGTACTGGCTTATGCCTGGGGCTGCTAACCACAAAGTCAGTAGTTCAAAACCAGCCTGGAGAGAAAGATGAGGCTTTCCACTCCTGTAAATATTTACAGTCTCAGAAGCCCATAGAAGCAGCTCTACTCTGTCCTTTTAGGCTAAGAGTCAGAATCTACTCACTTGTGTTGTTTTTTTTGGAGGGGAGTGTCCCCTCAAGGCGTCCCCGGTGGTGCAAATGACTAAATGCTCAGCTAGTAACTGAAAGGTTGGTCGTCTGAGTCTACCCAGAGGCACTTTAGAAGAATGTTCAGAAAACTCAGCCACTAAATAAACCTATGAGGGACAGGTCTTCTCAGACTCTCCCACCACCATCATCAGGCGGGGTCATCTTACTGGCAACTATTTCCTGCTGCTCCTGCACAGGATGCTCAAAAACCAAAACAAACCCCCCTCACTGCCATCGAGTCAATGCCGACTCACAGTGACCCTGTATAACTGGCACATTGCCCCCTGTGAGTTTCCCAAACTGTATCTCTTTACTGGAGATAAAGCCCCATCTTTCGTCCTTGGAGCTGCTAGTGCTTTTGAACTGCTGATTTTGCAGTAAATCATCTAACCTGTAACTATTACGCCACCAGGACTCCCCCGTAGGCTGCTGGTAAGCATTAAATAAGAGACGGTAATCTCCGGGTTTACCAGTCCTATCCTATCCACAGGAAACCCTAGTATAAATTGGCATTAGCACGAACTAGCCCTAATGCTAAGCCCAATTAATTATCAGCCTCAAGCCCAAACCCTGCAGCTCCAATTTTCTGTCATTCCTCTTCTCGGAATAACCTTCCCTAGAAACTCTTCCGAGTGACTAACCCACCTCAATGGGATGGGATGTGGATGTGGGTGTCGCTTGCAAATTATTTTGACACATTCAAGGTATGGACCGACAGCAGATCGGGCTTGCTGAAAAGAATGTGTCAAACGGGATTAGGCGGTTATGAAAACTCGTTTGACAATAGGTAAATCATGTCACCCTTCTGAGCCCACTGGTGACACTGGAGTGATAAATAATGTCTGCCACCTACCTTTCTGACAAGAGCAAGGCATGCATGAATTGGATTAAGAAGGAGCCAGTCAAACACTTTGATTTTCTTGGAGAGAGGGGACACGCAGGCATTGCTTGCTCGAATAGGTGCATCTTGTCAGACGCCCTGTTTACGGAATCTGTGCGGCTCTGGTTAAGGTGTGCATTGTATGACAAATCAATTGCACCTTGAATGGGAGCTATTCACAGACTCTCACATTTTGATTTATTTTCTAGGTACAGCCAGCAATTCAAGTGAGTTTAGCAATGCAGAGGACAAGCAGCATGCCTTCTACATTTAGATCATGGTCTCGGGTGCTGTGGACTGTGGACGGAGACGTGGGTTGGTTTGTTCCTTTGTTTGCATGGTGGCCTGTGCACTTTTTTTTTTAATCAGTGGTTTCTTTCTGCCAACGGAAGTTAGCATGAAATGGAAAAATGACATCTCAAGAGCACGGGCACCGTATGAAGGACTCCTCCAGGGACGCTACTTGCTTTGGGAGGTTCTTTTGTGGGATGACGAAGAGTACAGATGCTAGACCAGACAGCTGACTCGTCTTTTCCGAATCTCGGTTTCCTCATCTGTAAAATGGGGAGTGCTGGCTATCTTTGCTCCTCCAAACTGCCTTTCCACGTTGTTTCTACCTTGATCCCTGCCCTCTGGGACGACTGGGCTGGACATACGGCACCCCACACTCCCTGCTCAGGCTAGCACTTGGAAGGCAAGCAAGGAAGGCGGAGAGTGGAGTGAAGGCATTTCTGTCCTGGGTTCCTCACTGTGAGACTGAGAGGAGTTGGCTGTGCTTGTTGACAGAAGGGCAATGATAAAACACGCTCTCCTTTCAGCATCAGGCAGCTCCTGTCTCTCGGGGAGGTGAAGGCTGCACTGCTCCTGCCTCAGGGCACTTTGCTTCCCCTCCCTGCATCTCATGAAGACTGAAGACACCAAACCCATTGTCTTCAAATTGCTCCCAACTCCTGACAACTCCTGGGGTTACCAAGGAACTGCCCCATAGGGCTTGTTAGGGAGTGCCGTGGTCATGCATTTGCCAGCTAATTGCAAGGTAAGCAGTTTGTAACTACCATCAGCCGGGTGGGAGAAAGATGGAGATTTCTACTCCCACAAACAGTAAAAGTCTCACAGGGGCAGTTCTAACCTGTCCCAAAGGGTAGCTATGGGTTAATGTTGACTCAATGGCAGTGAGTTGGGTTTTCTGAGTATAGGATTAACTAGTTTAGATTTTTCCCCAAGGCTTCGTCAGGGCTTTGGGGAGGGTTTGAACAGGAAGCTTTAGAATCACAGCTGATTGAAAACCACTGTGCCACCCAGAGGCCTCAGGACACTCCTACCCACCCAACCTAGAACCCAGCCAGTTGCTGTTGAATTGAAACCTAGCCCTGGCTCCATGTGTGTGGAAAGAACTGCACTCCAGAGTCTACCACGCCGTGGGCTTTTGGAGTTAGACCGCCAGGCTCTTCTTCCCAATGCCACTGGACGCACTTGAACGACTAACTTACCTGTTTGTAAATGGCCTTTTGCAAATAAGTCCTCCCAAAGGTGTTATTTTCTTATTTGGACCTGTAAGTTCCTTGGTAAATGTGTGTGGTAAAATGTATTTAACCCAAAATTTGTGATTTTAACACTTTAAAGGGCATAATTTAGTGATATTAATGTTTGCACCTTTGAAGATTGTAACAATTGTAGCAGAGCAATTTGTGTAGACTGGATGGTAAACTAAATTGCTGAATACATTTTCACTGAAAACACAATAAAGTATTACTTAAAAAAGTAAAAGAAGAAAACTCTGTGGGGACCGTTGTACTCTGTCACACAGAGTCACTATGAGTCAAAATCCAGTTTATGGCACCTACCAATTTCAGCATAGATATAATCCAGTCGCACACAGCACTGTACTTCATGACTGGGTTTGCAATGTCCTTTTTGACAATGAATGTCACGTCATTCCTCTGGAGTGTGTTATTCCCGGCATAGTAAACCATATAGTTTTCTGTTTCTTTTTTTTTTAACAATTTATTAGGGGCTCATACAACTCTTATCACAGTTCATACATATACATACATCAATTGTATAAAGCACATCTGTACATTCTTTGCCCTAATCATTTTTTTCTCCTCTTTTCTTTTTTTACATTTTATTAGGGACTCATACAACTTTTATCACAATCCATACATATACATACATCAATTGTATAAAGCACATCCATACATTCCCTGCCCCAAACATTCTCAGAGCATTTGCTCTCCACTTAAGCCCTTTGCATCAGGTCATCTTTTTTTCCCCTCCCTCCCCTCTCTCCCCTCCCTCATGTGCCCTTGGTAATTTATACCTCGTTATTTTGTCATATCTTGCCCTATCCGGAGTCTCCCTTCCCCCTCCTTCTCTGCTGTCCCTCTCCCAGGGAAGAGGTCACATGTGGATCCTTGTAATCAGTTCCCCCTTTCCAACCCACTCACCCTCCACTCTCCCAGCATTGCCCCTCACACCCTTGGTCCTGAAGGTATCATCCACCCTGGATTCCCTGTGCCTCCAGCCCTCATATGTACCAGTGTACAGCCTCTGCCCTATCCAGCCCTGCAAGGTAGAATTCGGATCATGGTAGTTGGGGGGAGGAAGCATCCAGGATCCGGGGGAAAGCTGTGTTCTTCATCGATACTACCTCACACCCTAATTAACCCATCTCCTCTCCTAAACCCCTCTATGAGGGGATCTCCATTGGCCGACACTTGGGCCTTGGGTCTCCACTCTGCACTTCCCCCTTCATTTAATATGGTATATATATATACACACATATATACATATACACATACATACACACACACACATATATACATACACACATATATCTTTTTTTTTTTTTTGCATGATGCCTCATACCTGGTCCCTTGGCACCTCGTGATCGCACTGGCTGGTGTGCTTCTTCCATGTGGGCTTTTTTGCTTCTGAGCTAGATGGCCGCTTGTTCACCTTTAAGCCTTTAAGACCCCAGACACTATCTCTTTTGATAGCCAGGCACCATCAGCTTTCTTCACCACATTTGCTTATGTACCCATTTGTCTTCAGCGATCGAAGGGGCCAATACCAATCCATTTCAGCTCACTAATACCTAGGAGATCAATCTTTAGGTGCTCCATTTTTTAACCATTTTCAATTCGCTAGATTCATATTTTGCACATTTCAAGCTCTGATCATTAGCAGATTTTTGCAGCTGTGTCTCCTTACCTTGAATCATTGCTCATCAGCAAATGAAGATTCCAAAGGCTCCTGTCCCACAGGCTTGTCCCAACTCATGTCACCATGGGCGACTCCAGTTTGAGGAATCAGCTCCTTTTCTGTCATAATTTGAGTGCCCTTGAACCCAAAGGGCCCATCCATTGGCATCATCGCCAACAACATTCTGCTTCCATCATGAGGTATCTGACAATCCTTCAAAGCTCTGCATAAGGTTTTCAGGGGCTTCATCATTCAAAGTGGGGAGTTGAGCCTTCTTCATTGTTGCTTCTTAATCTGGAAGCTCCGCTGAAACCCCTTCACTTTACGTGACCCTGCCGGCATTTGAAACACTAGCGACATAGCTTCCAGCCTGACAGCAACACACACGCCCCCACAGTATGACAAACTGACCGTGGGTTAAAACCAGGAAAGGTATGTGTCAAGGTTGCGTCCTTTCACCATACTCATTCAGTCTGTATGGTGAGCAAATCATCACAGAAACTGGATTATATGAAGAAGAATGGGGCATCAGGTTTGCAGAAAGGCTTATTATCAACCTGAGCTGTGCAGATGACACGACCTTACTTTCTGAAAGTTAAGAGGACTCGAAGCACTTGCGGATGAAAATCAAGGACTGCAGCCTTCTGGATGGATTACAACTCAATGTAAATCCTCACAACCAGTGCAGTAAGTAACAGCATGCAATATGGAGAAAAGGTTGAAGTTATCAAGGATTTTGTCCAGCTTGGATATATAATCAATGTTCATGGAAGCAGTGGTCAAAAAATCAAAAGATGTGCTGCATTAGGTAAATCTTCTGCATGACACCTCTTTAAAGTTTAGAAAATTAATGATGTTACTTTGAGGACTAAGGCACAACTTGCCTTAGCCTTGGCATTTCACGTGCCTCATAGAAATGTGGAAGTTGGACATTGAATAAAGAAGACTGAAGATTAAGTGATGCATTTACTTGTGGTGCTGGAGAAGAATATTGAAAGTACTATGGACTGCTGAAAGCACAAACCAATCTTGAAAAAAGTCTTGAAAGAAGTATGGCCAGAATGCTCATTAGAGGCAATGATGGTGAGACTTTGTCGTACATGCCTTGGACACCTTGTCTGGAGAGACTCGTCCCTGGAGGAGGACGTCATGATTGTCAAGTAGAGGGCGGGCCCTTAAGGAGCCGGATTGGCCCTAGGGCTGCAACAATGGGCTCCGGACTATGAAGAATTGTGAGGATGTTCCATCCTGTTGTGCATAATAAGCTCTCTAGGACTCAGAACCACCTGGATGGCCCCCAACACCAGCATCAGCAATTTATCCAGATGACTTGATTTCTATTCCTACTTGAACTCTTTCTGAAACAGTCCCATTTCCAAACAAAATCATGTTTTGAGGTCCCAAGATGGCATGGGTTTTGGGTGAACCCAATTCAACCCACTGGAGCCCTAGGGTATCTGTGAGTCAGAACTGACCATCTTCTTCTGGAAGCAATCTTAGCCACTGCAGGTAGATTTGGTATTTGCATTGCTGTGCATGCATCTCCAACCTAGTTGCTTATTGTAGTGTATTGTTATATCCTTTTACTTCTCCATCTCTCCACAGGTTCCTGGGGGTAAGTACCAAGTTTTTATTGTTATGCTTAATGCCTTGCACAATTCTGGCACATTGGAGCTATTAAATTAATGTGTGAATGAGGGGTGGTGGAAAGTTCATGTGTGAAACACAATGTCAAGCACATTGAAGGTATTCAACAAATCCTGTTGAGTTAAGGTACATAGACCACATACATGGCTATGCATGTGTTCATGAAAACCACATGCAAAAGAAATCACAAGACAGCGGCAAAACAGACCAGTCATCTATTACTCAACAAATATTCATCGGTAACTATTGTACACTCTCTGAGGGATAGGTCATTAATCATATTTACCTTCACAGCCCCGTGCATGATATGTGGAAAACACATGGTGAGATGCAGATTTTCTTTATTAAATTGGATAAATGTGTAAATCAATGCTGTGGGGTTTCAGAGGCAGGAAAGAATTGAGAAAAAAAATCACACAGTACATGACAGTGGACCTAACTGAGCACAGAGGGTGGGGACTGGTGTTTCAGCAGCAGCTCTAGCATAGGCAAAGGCATGTAGACGGGAAGATACAAGAGTAATGTCTGGTTCTGCCTGATGGAATTTAAGGAGAGAGAAAATGTGAAGTGGTTCAGATAGTAGGGGTCTTAGGTTGGTGAATTATCTTGTTCTTTATCAGTATTGATACCTATGGCAGAAATTACCTATTGCTTTCCCAATATCTGATCTCCCCTTATTTTGTAATAGAACTTTGATTTTTAGCTGAATACATCCCTAGCTTCCTTTGCACCCACATGACATATAAACAGAAGGGTTCTGTGAGACTCCAGAAGTCTATTAGAAGGAATAGGTGTGTTCTGCTTTTTCCTTTCCTCCATACTTCTACTGGAAAACTCAAAAACCAAACTTACTGCCATAGAGTCAATGCCAATTCATAGCTAACCTGTAGGGCAGGGTTGAACTGCCCTTGTGGGTTTCTGAGACTGTAACTATTTATGGGAGTAGAAAGCCTTATCTGTCTCTGATGGAGCAGCTGGGGGTTGAACTGCTGACCTGTGTATCACAGCCCAATGCATAACCAGTACACCACCGAGGATGCATCTACTGGAACAGAGATCAAATGGCCTTGTTGGATTGGGAGAGTGGGTATGTCCTTCTAGGTATGTCCTTGAGGATGCCTGGTGGAGCATCATCTAGGATGGCAGCACTGTGTTGCCGGTGCAGTAAGCAGATGTCTACCTTCTATGGGAGATTTCTCCTAAATTAGAAACGAAAGCGATTTTTCCTTTAAGTCATTGTTACTTGAGGATTTCTTGATTTATGTTGCTGATTCAATACCATTTTTCAGTATTATAAAGAGTGTTATGGGACTGTGATAGGTTTATCATGCCAACTAGGCCAATGGAAACATGCGGAGGAGTTTGGTTGGGTCTCATCTTGATTGGAGGATGACCAAAATATATAAGATATCTGGCATCACATGTCCCTTTTGCTCCCTGGTGATTGGAAAAGCATGCTACTGCTTTAGCTAATTCTCTGCCTCACCCTGGTGCTGCAGTACCTGTGGGCCAAGCCAACCCATGGATTGTGTGCTAGTGCTTGAGGCTCCTTAGAGACCTGCTTCTACCAACATACATTGCTTGAGCTTGAGGCTACCGGATCCTGTTGCAGGGACTGCCTCATTAAACTCCCGAGCGCCTGACTTTTGCTGACCCACCCTGCTGTCTGTTGCTTGCAGGCAGACTCTGCCAACCTTGCCTGAGGGAAGTCTCTGCTGTCTATTTCCTTGACCTTGGACCTGGCAGCCCATATGAGTTGAAGGACTTCCAGTATATTAACTGTTCCATGGAAGTGAGTTGAACTGGGCCCTCTGCACTGCTGTATAGACTAATTAGCTGTTATATTCCTTATTGTGGTATAAACAGATCTATAACCACAAGTGTCCTGGTTTGTTTCTCTAGAGAACCCTGCTTAACACAGGAACCAAGATGAATTGTCCTTAGGGCTAATTGTTATTTCTGGGTAGTGTCTCCATGCTTGCTTGCTTCCTCTCTTCAAAGTTATGAACTTCTTAAGAGTCCCTTCTTCTTGACACTGGCTGTGGGGTGAGACCATGTGTCCACATCCCTGCTTACTCCTTTGCTGGCCCTCAAAGTAAGCACCTAGTGCTTTTCTGCTTTAAGGGTGCTTACAGCTAACCACCATGGGAATATCAGTCAGTGAGTAACGAATAGCTATGTTTCTTACATCACCTTCACCCCTGTCATTCCTCATGTGCAGTGTTTGGTTCACCTTCTGGGAAGTTACGGGATATAGGTTAGTTATTGGGGAATATTTAGTAATGAATAGGCATTTATTATTGCACATGACATTTTTCTAAAACCTAGCTATTCAAAACAATAAGCAATTCATCTTACAATTTCTGTGCATCAGACATTCAGACATGGCTTCAGCTAGGTGCCTCTGGCTCAGAGTCTCCAATGAGGCTGCAACCAAGCTATCAGCTGGACGTTAGTCATTTCCAAACTCTTATGGGGAGCTAAATAATTCACTTCCAAATTTACTTACTTATGTGATTGTTGAACAGATCTCCAAAGATCACTTGTAAATTAATATGTGTTATTGCTGGTGGTTCTCAATTCCTCACCACATGGGTTGCCTGATTCTCTTTAACATGAATGTCGGTGAAATCAGAGATAGATAGATAGATAGATAGATAGATAGATAGATAGATAGATAAATAGATAAATAGATAAATAGACAAAGAGAGGAGGGAGAGAAGAGGGGAGGGGAAGACACAGTAGGGAAGGGGAAAGGAAAAAGGGGCGGAGGAAGAACGCAAGGAGAAAGAATCTAAGCCAAAAGCCACAGTCCTTTTATAACCGAATAATGTCCTATCCCTTTGGCTGTTAAAATTGTTACAAGGGAAGCCCTAAGCCTTGCCCACACTCAAAGAGGAGGAGATTCCATAGGAATGGAATGGATGAAGGCTTGATTCATCGAGGAACATCTTAGAAACTATGTACCACAAGGAAAGTTAGGAAGACTTCTTACTAAATTCCAGGCTATAGGATCGCTTCAGTTTTTACCTCTTTAGCAGAGTTATTTTCTGACTGGTAGAGCCAGTGGCATATTCATTCATTTAACAAACATTCCTTAAGCACTGTGACTGTCAAGCTTGTGCTAGGAACTGAGAGTAGAATGGTCAGTAAAACATAGTTGGTCACTCCCTAACATCCAGGGGGAAGCCAGGCCAGAACAACTGTAGAAGCTTACTATGCTGTGTGTCTCCCATGAGATAGGAGCAATTGAAAATAGTCACGCATTATAATTCAGCCCCATCTCTCTGACTGATCGCTGTACTTTAGCGATTTGTTCAGAACTTTTACTCTAACTCAGAACCCTCCCATTGGAAAAGTAATGGATATAATTTGGAAAGAAGAATTGCTGGAACAAGCTTACATTCAATCCTTGCTTCACTCACTATTAGGCATGGGCCTTAATGATCTCTACTTTTCTAAGCCTCATTTTCCTGATCCGTGAAATGGAGACACAAATACTAGCGACTCATGTGGTCGCGATGAAGGTGGCTGTGAAAGTATTATGCAAAGCACTTGGCACAGATTCTAGCCCTGAGTCGTCCCTCCGTGCATGTTAGTGACTTGGAGTCATAATTTTGTTATTAGTTTTAGTTCTTTTATTCAGTTGAAAGCAAGGCATATATCCACAGATAATTCAGTTGCTCAAATGGTATATGAATTACCTCAATATTTTTTTCTTACAGCAAGCAGGCCTGGGTATAAGTAAATTAACTAATGAAGAAACGAGATCTGTATTTTGATTTTTGTAACTGTAATCCTTTTTGCAATTGGGGAATAATCTTTTGGCAAATAGAGAAGGTGGAACATGTTCAGGCTAATAGCATTTAGTTAAAATGGGCAAATATTTAGCTTGCGAGACGCAAACATAGTCGAACTGTACAACTCCCAATAATCCTCTCCGCAAGTGTATGCCTGTCCCTTGCCGCAAACCTTCTGCCTTCCAAATGTGTGCCCAGCCTCGCCAGTGCTGCCTGCTTAATGTATTCTGAGTTTTCAGCACACCCGCACCCGCTGGGGAGGGGAAACAGCAGTTTTAAGAACACATCATAGAAATGCCGATTTCCAGTTGGATTTGTTTTGCTATAACAGAAGTTAACACAAGAACCTCTAACCAGTTTGAATCAGTTGTGTCGTGGCCAATACAGCAAATTCAGAACAGCCCCAAATTTATGGAGCGTGAGAGTGCTGGAATGATAACGTTAAGGGGAGAACAGGGTGGAATGGAATAGGAGGTCCAGAAGAGCCATCGGGGGGTCTGACGCAGAGCCCATTGTCAGTAGAGTGGCAAAGGCTGCATATTCTAAGTGCCCCCATGTGGGCATCCTGGAGCTGGGCGTCACTGTTTCTGCCTCTCCAGACCAAGAGAGTTGGTGGCTACGTGATACACACAGCACCTGTGCTCACTGAAAGGCAGGTGGGCATTTGAGCAGCACATCGACACATAGTCTTCCCATTCCAGGTATTGTACCGGTGTGTCCCCATCTTTCACATTTGGGTTGGTCCCAGTTTCACTTCATTGGCCATGACTGTGAATCCTGGAAGTTCATGAAGTAGTCGGGGTGAAGCGATTCAGAGCATATTATCAAATTATAGTGGAACCTGTCATGGAATTGAAGGCCCGGAGAGAAGGAAACGGAAGCAGCCATTTAAATTATTCTCTGAAGCTAACAGAAAGGCAAAGAAACAAGGGGTATTAAGTGGGTGGGGAAATACTAGGGGTCTTCAGAAAGTACTAGGGGTCTTCAGAAAGTTCTTAGAAAATGCATCTTATGAAAAAAAAAACTCTGCTGGACGCCAATTAAAAACAAAAAATCCCCACCCCAAACCTCTCTTACTTTTTATGACATGCTCAAACAAGATCTCGTTTGAAGCACTAAGGAGGATAAGACACCAGTTTGGAAACTGCCCCTCTCAGGGTAACATGAATCTTGCTAAAATTGGTGAAATCACTGAGCGTTTGCAAATATTTCTGGAGACGATACCCTAAAGAAACCAGCAATTTAGAAACGAGTAACTCGACTTCAGAGGGGACGTGAACTGCAGCAGCAGCAGCCCATCCCTCTCAATTTTCAAGGAAAGAACCTTGTTGGTGTCCTAATAGAAGAGGATCCGTGGGTATCAGTTGAAACAACAGCCCGCCCCATAGACTTCCCAAGTGGTTCAGGTCACACAACTCTGACGGAAAGATGGCAGTTGAGCTAACTAAAGCTGCTGCGCCCCATCAGCTGCAGCCAAGAGCGGAGCTATCAACATTTAAACAAGTGGGATCGAGGTCCTGAAGGGTCTCCCAGAAGAACTGTAGCAGGAGATGAAACACAGCGTTACTGGCATGATCTTGAAGATTAAGCACTAGCAAAGCAATGGCTACCAAGGCGTGGAAGTGGTCCAGTCAAAGCCAAGGTCAAGAACAAAGGTTGTGGCCACAGATTTTGTTATCTCCAAGGCATTTTACTTGTTGACTTTCTGGAGAACCAGCGAACAATAACTTCTGTTTATTATGAGGGTTTGGGGGGGAAATTAGCCAAAACTCAGTCAGAAATCTTTTGGGAAAGGTTTACCAGAGTCTGTCTTCACCAGGACAATGCTCCTAGTCATCCCTTTCGTGTAATAAGGGCAATTTTATCGGAGCTTCAGTGGGAAATTATCAGGCATCCACCTTAAAGTCCTACTTGATCTCTTTCTGACTTCTTGTTTCTTAATCTTAAAATATATATCTATGGAAAGGGCAATCATTTCTTCAGTTATTCAGTTACAAAGACGACATTGAGATGGTTAAGTTCCTAGGACTCTCGTTGTGTTTAGAACTTCAAACTCCTTGCAAACAAAACAAAGCTAAACCAAACCAAACCCACCGACATGGTACAGATGGCAGTTTTCAGAGCCGTTGTAAATCTTCATGGGAGTAGAGAGTCTCATGTTTTCTGTGGAACAGATGGTGGGTTTGAACCACAATCCATTGTTTAACAACAGTGCCCCCAAAGCAGCTTGTGTTAAAACAAACTCCACATATACCTGGGAAAGGGTTGTCTTCTCAAAGTGAGAGTCTCCCATCTTCAAAGGCACCCACTTCAGACTCTTTCCATATCTTACTAGTATTTCCTCTACTATCAAGTAATTGTTCATATCCTTTGTTCATTTTTTATGGAAATTGACATTTAAAAATTATTATTATTGATGTGAAGGAATTTCTTTATATGTTTTATCTGCTTTCTCCAATATGGTAGTGTTAGGTAGCTGGATTTAGGGACAGGGGGCTGTCCTTCCCGTGCGTGCAAAGGCCCCCATAGAGGAGGTTGGAATAGAAACCGATGAAGACCCCAAACTGAGCATGCTCACACTCAAGACCCCTAACCAGGTGGGAGGCACCCTTGGGTGGCTCACATTAGGCCCAGGATCATGACATCACCCAGGTGGGCTTAACCCAGCCAATGGGGCCAAACAATACCATCAACCACGCCTCCCCAGCCAGAGGCTTGAAGTACCTTGGCTATGGGAAGGCCACTCTCTTACTTGGCTCCTAGTGGCAGGGCAGGGGGAGGACCTCTCTCCCTTGCGCAGACACGGGGCCTACTCAGGGGCCCACAGGCACTCTTACTCTCTTTACCCTGCTCCTGGTCAGAGGCAGGCCTGGGTGTGCCCCTTCAGAGCCTGCTGCAGGCCTGCCCTGAGACCACATGCACCCAATGTAGACCTACTTGGGGACCACAGCCTCTCATGACCCCTGGGCCTCTGGCTTCTGCACCCTCCTGCCCTTGCTCCTTTGGTCCCTGGGGGTCCTCTCCCACCCCCAGTTCTGCATATGTGGGTGCTCTTTTCCATGAGGTTGCTCATGCCTTGTTGTGAACCCTTTTGAGAGTGTAAAAACCTGCAACTGGTCCCTTCCTTCCTAAAAACCCACTTGGATTGCAAAACAGGCTTCAGCATGAATTTTTTTCATTGTGTGAAGCCTAGCACCGAGGTATTACCCACTTGAGGAACCTTACAGTAGCTATTAACCTCATGTGGTTTTCAAGTACTTGAAATGTGGTTCGTCTGATTGAGGTACGTTATAAATTTAAATATACGTCACAGTTTATAGTTTTAGTACTAAAAAAGAATAATATGTCTGTAATAATGAAAGGATCACATATTGAAGCTATACTATTTGGGCTATATTGGGCTACATTAAATATATGATTAAATTTTATGTTATCTCTTTCTGTCTAATTTTTAAATATGAGTGTAAGGACGCTTAAAATTCCATATGTGCCTTACATTGTCTTTCTAGTGGATAGCACTGTTTAAGTATGACTCACTTGTGGTTTATACATGATAAATATTTTTATCTCCACCTACCATGGATATGTTAACTTTGCTTTTGGTAATCTTTGCTGTAATCCCAATGCACACATGCTACAGATGCAGAACTCTAGGGGCCATTAGTCCCATGGATGATGAGGTTCATTGCCACTGGGTTGATTTTGACGGCTTACCACCCAATGCGACAGAGTAGAATTGCCCTGCAGCCTGCAATCTTTATGAAAGCCAACTGATGGGCCTTTCTGCTGCTGAGGGGATGGGAGCATTCCAACCGTCATACTTCTGGTCATCTGCCAAGTATTTCAACAGACTGTCACCAGAGCTCCACATGCACCCCATGCTATTGACTCTGTACTGACTCATAGTGACCCCGTTTTGGGTCCCAGCATGCACATCTTTACAGGAGCGAAAGCTTTATCGTTTTCCCTCAGAGCGGCTGGTGAATTTGGACCACTGCCCTTGCCGTCAATGCCTGACTCACAGTGCTCCTTACCACATGAATTGTGTCTCTTAAAAGTTATTCGGCCTGTGGCAGTCCTGTGTACCTCTTTCTTCTTATAACAAAGCCCCCACGGAAAGATAATGAGGAATTTGATGAGGGAAATTGATATTAGGTATTTTCACTTCACTTCTTCAGTGCCCCCACCCCTAATCCCACCACCTCCTAATAACCATCTCAACTGACATTTCCTCCGTAGTCGAAATTTCTCTTACATTGTATTTCCTTCTTCTTCTTCTTCTTCTTCTTCTTCTTCTTCTTCTTCTTCTTCTTCTTCTTCTTCTTCTTCTTCTTCTTCTTCTCCTCCTCCTCCTCCTCCTCCTCCTCCTCCTCCTCCTCCTCCTTCTTCTTGTATTTTCCTCTTTATAACCCATCATTTAAACACCTTTTCTTTTTTTTGTTACTAAAAATAATACATAATTCATTGCGGAAGATATAGATAAGCCAAAAAAGAAAGTAAAGAAAATTCAAACTAAAAAGCAAACACACTGCTATCTCGAGTCTACTCTGACTCACAGTGACCCTCCAGGACCAAGTAGAATTGCCCCTGTAGCTTTCCAAGACTGGGGGTCACTCCTGGAGGGCAAAGCCTCGTCTTTGTCCCACAGAGTGGCAGCTGGTTTCGAACTCTTGCCCTTGCAGGTGGCAGTCCAATGTGTAACCCACTGCACCACCATCAGGAGATCTCAAACTCACCAGAGAGCTGTCCTGTGAGTTTCCCAAACTATAACTGTTTATAGGAGTAGAAAGTAAAGTCCTGTCTTTCTCTTGAGGAGTGGCTGGTGATGATTTTGAACCACTGAACTTTCAGATCGCAGCCAATAGGGCCCCAGCTAGCATGAGTTAGCATTGTAAACATTTTGATAAATATGCTTTCCTCCTCTTTATACAAATGAATATAAAAAATTTCTTCAAGTGAAACCATAAATGTTTAATATTTTGGTAGCTGCCTTTTTTTTGCTTAATAAGGGGAGTATTTCATAAAGATTTTTTAAGTTCTTAAATTTTCCCCCTTGCCATCTTTTTTTAATGGTTATAAACTACTCTATCATTCTTAATAGATACCCCCTTTTCCCTTTAAGTTTCCTTCTTAATTCCTTTCCCATTATGGACAATTTTCACAACAATAATTCTTCCACGAAGTTCCTGTCAGTAACCTTTTCACACATCTGTGATTATTTCCTAAATGTCTCCCTTGCTTCCACATGTAGATACACAAATCATTTTTTCTATTAGCCAGGCTTTGAGTTCTTGAGGTCAGAATTCAGGTCAATCCATTTTTGTTTTCCTTTGAGTGCTTTTAAATGAGAAGGCCTTTTGAGATGCTTGTCAAATGAAATAATGTATTGGTATGCATTCTTCCTTAAATAGGATAAAAAGATACCCCGCCAGAACGAGCAGCCAAGTTAAGGCATGTTGCCTGGACCGCCTATGGCTCAGTGCTCTGCCACGAGGCCTGTCTATAAGGCTCACCACACCACCGGACTACGTGTCTTTATTTCCTATGTAAAAAAATATCTGGCTGCATTTAAATTGATTGATATAATTATTTTTGCCAGTCTCTAGTCCTCGGTTTATAGACCCAGCAGTGTCTACTGTGTAAGTCAAGGGGGGTGGGGGGGGGCTTTGCTTATGTATCTGTGACCATATTTACCCTGGAGTCATTGTGTTAAAGTGATTCCCCTTGTTGAGTTGTTTAGGGTGATTGTTTACATTCCATTTACGTTCTCTTAATGAGAGTGACCTCCACCTTGAATCCACCAACTGCTGGATTCGATTATATCTTTCCAGGAATTCCTCCTGTAGAAAGATTAACCTTGAATACCACATTTCCTTGAGGGTGCCATAAAAGTCACTCTCCTTCAGAGAAAGCAGACCCATGTCCTTAATAAATGACTCTAGACAGAATTCCTGGGGATGTTGGAGGTATGGAAGTTTGAACCTACTTCCCTTTATTGCTGCATGTAAACAGCCCTGCTAGCCCTGATTATTTCTACAAATATTGATTTGGGTATTTGGTCTTTCTTTGTGTCCCCTCACTAAAATGTCATACCCATGAAAGCAAGATTTATTCTGTCTTGGTGACATCATATGCATTATTATGCCTTGAAACTTAGAGGTGCTCCACAAATCCTTGGGAAATGAAACCATGAACAGGGGATTGCTCATTGGGGACAGTAACCCAGTGAGACAATTCCAACGCATAGAGACCCTATGGACAGAGTAGAGCCAGTCGCCCCTGTGGATGTCCAAGCCTGTGAATCTTTCCAGGAATAGAAAACCTCATCATTCTCCCATGGTGCACTTGGTAGGTTTGAACTGCTGACCCAGAGGCTAACAATTCAACACAGAATCTACCCCCAATATGCCACCAGCGACCTCAGGAAATCACCCCCAATGCCCTACAACATTGTGACTTGATTTTCCCATTTTAAATATGTGGAATTAAACAATAATGAAACATTTCCACCAACTTCTGAAGCTCCCTCACATGAGAAAAAGCAACAAGGTAGCTTCTCGTAGTGGGTTGGAAGTCCGTGGCAGCATACAGATGCAGCTCAGAGATCAGCGTCTCCTTGAGGTGTCCTTCTGGGACATGGTCCTTTTTGTTTTGCAGGACAAAGTCCCGTTTTCCTTACATGTTGTTGCTAGGTGCCATCAATTTGATTTGTAATTTGTAGCAGCCCTAAGTGACTGAGTAGAATTTCCCCATCGGGTGGTCTAGACTGTATCTTTATGGAAACAGATTGCCAGGCCACTCTCCCTCAGAGCAGCCGGCTGGGTTCCGGGTGCCAATCTTGGTTAGGGGCTGAGAGGTACAGCAGTGCCCCGGAGCATAGGCCCCAATCCAAGCTCACCGTCATGGAGCCCGTTCTGAATCATAGCGACCTCACACAGTGGTCCAGACATTTTTCTTTTCGTTTCTCCTACACTCAGAGGTCAAGTGGGTTGAAGAAGCGCATGGGGTGGGGTGGGGGATAGCTGCTGATCGTCAAGACTCAGGGTGGTGTTGAGGTGCTCTGAGGGGGGATGCTTAGTGTTTTCCGGGCCTTGCGTGGAGGGGGCGGGGCAGCAGTCTTCCCAGGAGTTTGTGGAGCTCGGCTTTTCCCAACGGCCTTGTCTCTACGGAGGGATGGATGATGGGAAGAGCTGCTCTTTGCTGAGAGGAGATTTTTATAAAACAGACTATTTCTTCAAAAATACTTTTAAAAGCCCTTCAAAACCACGCATTGTAGAGTGAATCATGTTGCGTATCCCCTCAGACCATCGCCTAGCTTTATTTCCCTACACTTGGACAAACTCATTTATAAAATCCCCCTCACCACCCGTTTCCCTTATACTCTCAAGTCCTCCTGTCAGCAAACCCTGGCAGAGTCCCCCCCCCATTTATTAATACTTCAAATCTTATCTCTAACAAATGAGCGCACATTCTTTTTTTGTAGCACAGCCACGCTCTTTTGCCTGACACATTTAAAACTTTTAACACTTTTTTAATGATGGAGACTTGACAATGACCCGAGGGGTGCTACTATCATGGTTGCCAATGAGTCTTAGAGCCAGGCTCCCTGGGGCCTTGGGTAGGTTGCTGAAATGGCCCATGCCTCAGTTTCTTCATCTGTAAAAAGGGGGAAATAGATTGCACGAGTGGTACGCATTAAGCACATAAAGATTACAGTCCAGGAAAGTTTATGGAATCGTTCTACACTGTCACACACGGTGTCGGACTCTACTGGATGGCGATTAACAATCACTGCACATGAAGGTTGGACCCTGAATAAGGAAGACTGAAAAACAATGAACGCCTTTTAATAATTATGGTGCTGCTGAAGAATACCGAAAATACCGTGGCCTGCCGAAAAAATAAACAAATCTGTCTCGGAAGAAGTGCAGCCAGAGTGCTCCTTAGAGACGAGGATGGTGCGACTTCATCTCGTGTGCTTTGGACGTGTTGTCAAGAGAGCCCAGCCCCGGGAAAGGCATCACGCGTGGTAAAGTGGAGGTTTGCAGCGAAAAGGAAGAGGGTCTTCAGGAAGATGGATTGCCACCGTGACTGCATCTACGGGCTCCAGCCTGCGTGAAGATGGCACAGGGCTGGGTGGTGTTTCATTCTGCTCCACACAGGGACGCTATGCGTTCGCTCGGATTCGATGGCACCTTTCAACGGCAGCAGCAGCAGCCTGGAATCCTATTGGCAGCGCTTGTTCTGTGGTGCCGCCCGGTGAGTCCACACTGCCAATCCTGAGATTAGTGATCAAGAGCAAGCTATTGGAACCACCTGGGGCATTGGCACAGCATCTGGAAATGTTAATGTGATGGTTGATTGGGTTATTTTCTAAGAGGAAATGTTAGAAGCGGAGTTGTTTGGGTAGGAAATCGGGGAGCCCATTCTGAGGCATGAGTTTGAGTTGCCTTTCAGAACTCTGAATGTCAGCTATCAACCGATAGGGGATAGTGCTCTTGTACTTTTCGCCCATGAAGAACCGGCCACCTGGAAGATCTGAGTATGTGGGCGAGGATTACTGTTTAACTAAAACCAAACACACACACACACACACACACACACACACACACACACACACTTCCACCGGAACATTTATTTTCCCTGAAAATTAATTTAGCTTTTTCAGCTTGGGTGTCAAATGCTGTGGTTGGAAGTTGGAGGCAGTCAGGGGAGACCTAGTTTGCTTCGTTGGGGTGGGGCTCTAGGGGTTGAAGGGAGTGTGGAAGCCACAGTTGCCCCATCAGTTGAGTTTTGCCTTGCTTGCAGAAGGAGTAGGCAGAGGGAGCTAGTAGAAATACAGCATCTTTGTCATCCCTGCCCTCTGCCCTTCTGTCCTGTCTTGACTCTCTGCAGCTTCTTCAGGCTTTCTCTAGAGAAACGCATCCTTCCTCTCATGTAATCTCCTCCGCATACCCTGCCACTTCCTTTCTCCTCTTTGATCCGCCAGTAGGCTTCCACTCCATTCATCCATCAGCAATTTGTTGACATGTCTCATTCATTGGTGGTCTTCCTCTGTACTTGTCTTAATTATAGGTTTATCCTTTTACTGTGATTTATTAGGGCTTGGCAGGGAGGGATGATAAATGCTTGCACTCCATCTTCTGTTCCAACTGGAGGCATTTTAACCGATGTCTAAAAATACCTTTTCCTTGAATATTCTATTTCTAAGAAAACAATCCATTCTGTGGTGTCAGAAGTGAAGGGCAAGGCTGTACTGCTGATAAAGAAATAACGAGATCAAATATAAACAGTGACAATTGTCCAAGGCATGCTTCTGTCGCCATTCAACTCACCTAGCTGCTGCTGTTGCTTATGCTTTTAGCAAACATGGGTGTTAATCCTGGCATATTTGGGATCACTGTTTTCTCCCTAGTAATCTCTACCAGCCTAAGACACAGTCTTCTTTGAAATAAGTTGGTTTTGAATGTTCCCGTTCTCTAAATACATGGCTACACATTTTGATTTCTACTTTTACCACTGGGTTTTAGAAGATCGAGAACCTTAACATAGACTCCAATCATTCACGGTCAATACAGCAGTACTCTCTAGAAGTCATACCTCATCTTCCCAACGGCGGGAAGAAAGGCCTCAAGCTAGAACAGGAGTCACGGATGTATTCCATTCTTTGGAAGGCAGCAAGCTCTGCATGCAGAACCTGTCGGAGCTCATCCATTGCCCCAAGTCCAGAGTTGACAGAAGCTTGTTGCTCTTGTGTGAAGTCATTCCCTCAACCTTCTCTTAGCTGTAGTTAAACATCATTAGGTGTTTTTCTTCCTGCTTTTTTGCATTTTTACTAAAGAGCAGAAAAAACGGGGGAAGCCTAATGAGGAATAAATAATGGAAAAGGATGAAAAAAAGCAAAAGCTTTGTTTGTAAGTGCATCAGACCTTCTAAACTTACATAATCCATGGGTCATTTATGTGGTAGACAGTTATGGCTCCAAAGAGCCATTGTGCTAATGGAGAAGCTGATGATCCTGTGCACAGGCCCTGCATACTAAATGCCCTCATGAAACTGGGAGTGAACTATGGGAGCGAAACATGGCCAATAGCCATTTTTTAAAATAATGGAGTCTACCACCAGTCCCAGCCAAAATTCATGAAGAGCTGAGTCAACCTAATGAAGTAATTGCTTGAAAATGTAATTAAAAAACCCAAACCAGAATGTGAATGTGTCGTGCATTAAAAAAAAAAAACCAAACCCCCAAACCAGACAAAATAGGGTTCATATTTTTCAGCATAAAATATGTTTTGGCAACCAGGGAAAAGGAGTGAACCTGTACCAAATTTCATTTGAGTCACTGATGCTTAAGCCTCGAAAATTAAATCATGGATTCCTGGGTTTTAAAGATGCGATGGAGGTGGGGACCTGACTTTGCCAAGGCACTTTGGCCTCGGTGGCAACACCCTGCATGGCCATGCTGCGGAATAGACTGCCAATGGTGCCAAATTATATGATGCTTTTGAGATGTGCACAAATAGCCCATTACGCTGTTCACAGCACTCCTTCATTAAGCCCGCAGAATTGTTTCTTTATGTTTTCCTCATAATCGCTTCTGAAAGGTCAAGAATAGCTTGCTTGACTTTCTGGTGCCCTTCGGAGAATAATTCTGTTAACTGCTTCTGACTTGTGTCCCTCCAGGCTGACATTTGCTCCAAGGTCTCCCGTTGCTGTCCAGACTGGGTGCCCCTACCGCACGCTCACCCACTGGGAATAGGGAATGCATGGAGGAGTCTGGAATCACTGCCAGTTGAAGATTTTGTTTATGGCTTTCTGGTAGAGATGTTTAGCTCCAGTGGCACTGGTGGTTTTGAGAGTAAGGTTTGTACCAGGTTCTTCTCGAGCTGGGTGTGTTAGGCAGGGTTCTCTAAAGAACAAAACAGGAGACTTATGATTATATACATATAAAAGGATAGGTCTATACAGCAAGAAGGAATATAACAGCCAATTAGTCCACACAGCAGTACAGAACTCACTTTTATGAAACAGTTATAATTCTGAAAGTCCTTCAACTCACTCAGGCTGCTGGTTCAAGGTCCATGAAGCAGACCGTGGAATCCTCCCTCAGCAAGACAGGCAGAGTCTGCCACAGGTAGCAGACAGCAACAGTCAGTAGCTCAGGAGCAGGCCCCAATGGGATCTTGAACTCAAGCGATACACACACTATCTTGAAGGAGCCTCCAGTTCTAGCAACATGATCCACAGGTTGGCTTGGCCCACAGGTAGTGCAGCACACAGTTGAGGAAAAGAACAAGCTCAAGCAGCAGCATGCTAGTCGATCTCCAGGGAACAAGAAAGAGATGGTATGCTGGCTATCTTTATTTATCTTGTTTGCCCTCCAATCAAGCTGTGACCTGATTAAACTCTGTCCACATGTTCCTACTAACCTAGTTGGCACAATAAATCTAACTATCACGCTGTGTGATCTAGGGCAAGTCATGTCAGTTCACAAAACCTTTGTTTTCAAATGGTGACAAATAGTAGCCCTACCTCAAGCAGATGCTTTCCTGCCAAAGAATAGACATTAAAATGTTGACTGAAAACAAATCAGCTAGCCTTCTGAGCTTTCTTGGGGTAGGAATTGACCAACTACATTTCATGTATGCTGTTGTTATTTGACATTGAACCAGATTGGATTATGGTGCCTTACATATAACCAGAAATAAACATTGCCCAATTCTGTGCCACCCTCAAGATCTTTGCTAGGATCGATTCTACTGCTGCAGCGGTGTGTCAGTCTATCATCTCACTGCTTCTCACTGACCCGTTACTTTACAAACATCATGCTGGCCTCCATCATGTCTTTCTCATCTTCTGATGGTGTTGTGTTCAAAATAAGTATGTTTAATATTGAACAATATTCTGTGATCTATAGGGCTTCCCTTGGCTAATTATCAGAAGTAGACCAACAGACTTTTCTTCCTAGATGGCCTTGTCTGAAAGCTCCACTGAAACCTGTGCCCCATGAATGACCCTGCTTCTGTTTGAAACACCAGTGATAGAGCTTTCAGCAGCACAGCAACGCGCAAGCCAGTCATAGGATGAGGCAGGTTATCTATATATGATTATATGATATATAATATGATGTTATAATTATATATTGTAGTTATATAATATATCCTTATAATATCAACCTGTGGGCTCATTCCCATCTCTTACACAGATGTCTAAGAAGAAATTAACCCATGTCAAATGCCTCTATGTGCCAAGGACTTACATAGTCTTCTCATATTATTCTTTATAAAATAAATACTCTGTCACGATGATATAATGAAGAAGCTTATGTTCAGGGCTAAAAATGATGACTGCCATTTTATGTATGTTGACTACGTGCCTAGCACTGTCTTAGACACATTTTTGTTGTTGTTGATGGAATTTCAGACATTTCTTGTTTTTTGCCCCCCCTCCATGCCCCGTCCTCTTCTGCACAGCGGCTATAGAGTCACTCTTGTGTATATCTTCATGTATGTTAGAATAGAAGTTCCTCTAGCATGTATTCCCAAAGTAGAACTGCTGGGTCATACATATGTGAATGTTCAATTATATAAGGCAATATGAAGTTTTTTCTCAAAGGGCTCTAGGAGCTTGCACTCCACCAGAAGATGTAAGCCTTCTGTTGAGCCACATCCTCCCTACACTTGAGATTCTAATTTTTCTTAAGCTTGTGGGTATAAAATGATATTTAATAATTGCTTTAATCTGTTTTGCTCCTGGTTACTAATGCGGTTTATAATTTGTTTTTATATTTATTGGTCGTATGTGTCTCATTTTCTGTAAAAATGTTTCTTCATGTCTGTTGCCAAACTTTCTATTGCCTGGTGTGACTTCTCTTTGTGGGAGTTCTTTATATGTCTTTACTTCTTTCTCTAGGCCTGTGGTCTGCCTTTTCACTTGCTTTAGGATGGATTCTACTCTGAGGTAGTTGAATGTACCCATCTTCTCTTTTCTTCTAAATGTACTTGTAGTATTTATGTATAAATTACAAGTATAAATAATTGTAGCATTTATGTTCTTAGTAAATTTGTAATTGATTTTGGATTATGATTTGAGAGAGAGGTCCAAAATCATATTTTGCCAACATGGACAATGATCTTTTCCAGCCTAATTTAGTGAATGACTCCCAAAGTCCTACCCCGCATGCTCTGTTCTGCATGTTTCCTATGCATTTACAGGTTCTCTAGTCCTTTTCTTTGGTGAGTTTGTCTATTCCTGAGCAGACAGTTACCTGGCTTTGTAATAAATCTCATCATCTTGTGAAACAATTCCCTCTTTGTCATTCATCTCATAAAAGTAATAACTATCCATTCCAGTAAATTGAAAATTACAGAAACAATATTTATAGTTTCATCACTCAAGTCCAATAATATTAACATTTTGTGCAGTTTTCTTCTAGAAGGGAGAAGTGTATGCTCATATGTAAGAATACACAACTGTATATAAGTACATACACTCATATTTTAACAAATTTAAAATTATCATCTTTTCCTTCTGCAAAAATCTGAGCCTAAGGCTTTATTGTTGCAAAAGCTAAGCAATAATATTTAGAAAATATGATAAGGCCTGTGATACTACTAATAGTGTGAGAAAGAAATCTGTGTTCAATTTGACAGTAAATATGATTCCTCTTTGGGTCCCATAGACCAGAGAAGCATTTCTTTTAAATACCTCAGCTTTATTTCTACCCTAAACTAAGAAAATAAATCTCTCTCTATTCCTAAAGTAACAAAAACATTTATCTTCCAAGGAAACTACTATCTTATACTTGGATTACAAAACAAAACAAAAGAAAACATTGTGCATTGCTTAAAATCACGATGTTGTGGTTGGGAGAAAGATGCGGCGTCTGCTCCCATAAAGAGTGGCCGTCTCAGAAACCCGCAGGGGCAGTTCTACCCTGTCCTGTAGGGTCATTATGGGTCGGCATTGACTCAATGGCAGTGAGTATGGAAATGGTGGTTGTTGTGGTTGTGTGCTGTTGAATCAATGCCAAATCATAATGACCATATAGGACAGAGTAGCACTTCCCATAGGGTTTTCAAGTCTATAATTTATGGGAACAGATCTTTTCTCCTGTGAAGCAGCTGGTGGGTTCCAGCCACTGACTTTCAGCTAGGGTCCTAATACTTAACCGCTGTGATTCCAGGGTTCCCTTTAAAGGCCTATACTCCAGTCTTTAAATCAAATTTGTGTTTGAATATTCAATCTGCCATTTATTACCATTATGACCTTGGGCAAGTCACATAATGCCTCAGTTTTTTCATCTTTAAAATAAAGATATTGTATGCCTTACAGAGTTGCTATGAGTACTAATGTATTTGAAAAGGCCTTGCAAAATGCTTGTCAATGTTTGCTTTTGCATTTTTAATCAGTTTTTATTTCATTACAAATGCATCATAGCCTTCTGGTTGAACTATTGAGTAGTGCAGAAAGATATAAAATGAAAAGTCGATGTTCCAGCCCCCCATATACACCCTGTTTGTTCCCCAACTCAATCTCACTCCCTCAAAGAAATAACATTAAATTCTCAGAGCACATTATTATGAAGAATGTTTTACAATTCTATGACAGGCTAAAATCCTTCAAATCCCGTATAAACACCACATAACATAAGATTTCATCTTTTGAAATTGTTTTATTTATTTGAACTTTTTCTCTTTTCAAGCAATTTCGATGGGAACGAGTAAATCTTCAAATCTGAAAGCTGTTTTAAAACTCACACAAATGATTGCTTCGATACATGTATTGCTTAGTTTTTTGTTACATTGGCCATTCATACTTCTAAATATGTTCAATGATGGTGAAGCATATAAAGTAAAACTTGATAATCCTTTCAAACTCTCCCTCCCCAGGGTGGATAGGTGGGGGGATGAACACTGGGAAGAATTCTGCCATGTAAACTTTCATTTTATTTTTTTTTGCCCAACAAGACTTGTAAATGCCTCAGCTAATGCATTGTGCGACCTTGTTCTCATCATGATGCAGTATTCACTTGGCCTTGGCTGTCTTGGTGCCGTGGTCATCCACTGCTTTCTGTAGGAAGCACACACCAGAGTCTTGCAGTGTTTTTGGAGACTCCTGAAGTGTTGGGCCTGGTCCTTACCCTCTCTGCTAGCAGGTCATTTTAAAACCTTCTTCTAAGTTCTTCATCAGTCAGTTAGTACAAATGTTTTGGGGCTATAGGGAAGGGGCATCGAATCAGGGACCTTCCCCTGAGAGACTTCCTGGAGGAAGGTGAATGGAAAGCTATGTAGACATTCAGCAGGTGCAAAGAGAAAAGTTATGGGTTTTCTAGAGCTGCTTTAACAGGAATGCCACACGTCGGTTGCTTTAAAAATAGAAATGCTTGTATTCCTGGAGCCTGAATATCCAAATCAGGGTGTTGACTGTATTAGGTCCTTCTGGAAGGCTCTCTCCTTGTTTCTTGTATTTATAGATGAACTTTTGCATTTCTTAGTGCCTACATTATCTTCCACAGCAAGGTTTCTCTGTGTTTAGTCTGATCTTTTTATAACTCACAAGTGGTTGAGTTTAGATTCTACCCTGCAGTGATATGGCCCCATTAACGTGACAGAAGAAAACCCCTCATTCCAATCAGGATCACATTGATAGGCACAAAGGCAAAATTTCCACATGTATTTTGGGGAGACCCAATTCCCTCTATAACAGGGACCATGTAGGACATCAACCGATAATGAGAAGCTGGAAAGATTAGACTGGTGCATAAGACAGACAGCTGAATATGTAGGTGAGCGAAGAGGATAGAAGGTAGAAAACGATTAAATCATGAAAGAACTAGAGGCATGGGAGATGGGCAAACCAGGAGGCAGGGGAGACAGGAAGAAATGGCATTAATCCAAGTGAGAAGTGAAGGTTACACAGTGACTGTTAGGTAGGGGTGGATGTGGTCGGGCGTGGAACAAAGAGATAGGTTCAAGAGTAGCAGAAGTCTTTTTATTTGAGGATCATTAATGCCTAGAAGAGATCACTAAAAGTAAGGCTATTTATGGCTCAATTATTTTCACGAAAATAGAGGGGGGAAATTACACAGAGTTCTAATTAGAAAAATTTACATTAGTTTTTAAAACTCTGTGGTTACTGAATGACACAACCTTGGTTACTGAAAGTAAAGAGGCTTCAAAACATTTGCTGATGAAGTTCAAAATGGACTATACCTCAAAGTAAAGAACACAAAATGCTTCACAATTGGACCAATAAGCAACATCTTGTTAGACACAGGGGAAAAAATGGAAGTTGTCAAGGATTGAATTTTACTTGGATCCACAATCAATGCTCACGGAGGGAACTTTCAAGAAACCAATGCACATACCTATTCAGCAAATCTGTTGCACTAAATCTCTGTAAAGTGTTAAAGAGCAAAGAGGACACTTTGATTCTCAGTTGGCCCATGTGCATGTGAAAGATGGACAACAAATTCGATAAAAAGTGATGCATTTGAATTATGGTGCTAGGAAAAATATCAACATTACCCTGGCCTGCCAGGAGAGCAAACAAATGTGTTTGAGAAGTTATATAGCCAGAAACCTCCTTAGAAATGAGGATGGCCAGACTTTGCCACATACGCTTCAGACATGTTATCAAGAGAGGATAGTCTCTGGAGACAGATGTCATGCCTGGTGACACAGAATCCATGAAGAGGAGAAAGGTTCTCAATGAACTGGATCGACACCGTGGCTGCAACAATGGGCTAAACATAGCAATGATCGCGAAGATGGCACAGGACCAGGCAATAGTTAGTTCTGACGTACATAGGGTGGCTACGATGGCTGGTTTTCCGTCAACGTGGGTGGACCAGGACTCTCACACGATATGATCTAACAGAGTGTGGCGAGTTGCGTGAGTTCAATTCCATCCATGATTGGATCGTCTGTGAGGCAGCTAAGATTTTTGCAAAACACAAGGCAAAGTACCACCACCTGAACCTGGACATAGTCTGGATACATTGAGGGAGGATTCATTCTGGGCGTGGCCTACTCTTAGGCTAGATTGGTGGTGTAGAAGTTAGCTCACTTCTACTGCTGGATCTGGATCCTGCATCTGGTTTGTCAATCTCCTATTATTTTGCTTGCCAACCCCACGGCCAACAGAAGATTGATGAAGGCAGATTCATTCAGCTTTACATCAATCAATCTGTGGGCTTCCTGCTTCATCTCCCAGCTTCCTGTCCACCAGTCTCTGCTGCGACATGAGCCAGGAGGAGGCTCCACTGACATCTGACCCATGAGCTGGAATCACACTGACTTACCCACTTCTACAACTGTGTGAGTCATTTCTTGATATAAATCTCTTTCTATATATACATACACAAGGATGCCCTGGTGGCATAGTGATTATGTGTTAGGTTTCAATCCTCAAGGTCAGCAGTTCAAAACAACTATTACTCTGTGGGAGAAAGATTAAGCTATCTATAAGCTTTCTATGCCTGTTTTAAAAGTTACAGTCTTGGAAACACAGTTACACTCTTGGAAACACAGCTCTAACCTGTCCTGTAGGGCCCGCATCAGTTAGAATCAACTCAATGGCAATGATGTTTGTTTTGCTATTGTTGTTATATACGTTTGCTTACAAACATCACTGGTTTTGCTTCTCTGGAGAAGCCAGCCTAACACAGTTGCTGTGAATTTTAATCAGCTCAGTGCCACCTATTAACAATTTTAATATGATACATAATTGAGGGTTTTTTGTTCTTTATTAAATCATTTTATTGGGGGGCTCATACAACTCAACACAATTCATACATCCATCCATTGTGTCAAGCACTTTTGTACATTTGTTTTCCTCATCATTCTCAAAACATTTGCTTTCTACTTGAGCCCCTGGCATCCACTCATCATTTTCCCCTCCTTCCCTGCTGCTCCCCTTCCCCATGAACCCTTGATAATTTATAAATTATTATTATTTTGTCATTTCTTACACCGCCTGACATCTCCCTTCACCACTTCTCTGCTGTCCGCCCCCCAGGAAGGAGGCTATCTGTAGATCCTTGTAATCTATTCCCCCTTTCTTCCTCACCTTCTCTCCACTCTCCTGGTATCACCATTCTCACCCCTGGTTCTGAGGGGTTCATCTGTCCCTGTGTCTCCAGTTCCTATCTGTACCAGTGTTAATCCTCTGGTCCAGCCGGATTTGTAAGATAGAATTGGGATCATGATGGGGTGGGGAGGGCGGAAGCATTTAAGAACTAAAGGAAAGTTGTATGTTTCATCATTGCTACCCTGCACCCTGACAGGCTCGTCTCCTCCATGTGACCCTTCTGTAAGGGATGTCCAGTTACCTACAGATGGGCTTTGGGTCCCCACTCTTCACTCCCCATCATTCACAATTATATGATTTTTTGTTCTTTGATGCCTGATACCTGATTCCTTTGACACCTTGTGATCACACAGGCTGATGTTTTTCTTCCATGTGGGCTTAGTTGTTTTTCAGCTAGATGGCCTCTTATTTATCTTTAAGCCTTTAATACCCCAGACTCTATATCTTTTGATAGCCGGGCACCATCAGCTTTCTTCACCACATTCACTTATGCACCCACTTGTCTTCAGCGATTTTGTCAGGAAGGTGAACATCTCAGACTGCTGAATTATTAGAACAAAGTGTTCTTGTCTTGAGGGAGTACTTGAGTAGGGGTTCACTGTCCATTTGTTTTCTTAATACTGAACCTATAAATATATGCACATAGATATATTTCCCCCTCATAGTATATAGGTATATTTCCATATGTATAAGCCTGTATTTAGATCTCTATAAGTGCCCTTTGCCTCCTACTCCTTTCCTCCATTTCTTTTTATTATTTTTCTATATTTTTAATGAATTTATATAGGAATCCTTTTTACAAAAAGCAAAAGTAACTTTTTTAAGGAAAACAAAGGGGGAAAAAGGAAAACAAAGAAAACCATATTTAAATACAATGTGTTTTACATTCCTCTTGTCGCGCTATCGTGCTCAGCCTTCATTTGGGTTCCATGAATTCTTCTCGGTTACATTATCCTTTTTCCAGCCCTACCAGACCTCCTCCACCCTCCTCACCATTGATTTTCGGTCACTGCTTGTTCCCTTTTCCTTGGTTTTTTAGCACCCACTTTCTTTGCCCTGCCTCCCCCTTTCCCATGTCCCCCCGGAAGTGTCATTCTGTTGTTCTCTCCTCTGGCTTGTTTATCCCACCTATCCCTTCCAGATAGACGTGTAGCAACAACAATATGCACAGACACAAGACCAAACACAACAAAGCACCAAGAGAAAATAAAACAACAGCTACAACCATAACATTTGCTGTTCCCTAGGGACTTCGTAGCTCTGCTTCCCTTGCTGCTCTGTTTGCAAGCCCCCAGTGTCTGACTTTGGCGTGGAGGACTCAGGGTGGGCTCAGTTCCTGCCGTTTGTCTCCAGTCTTGTCGCCCGTGGTGCTATGGGTCAGTGAGGAATGTTGTGTCCTGTGGTGTGGTCTGCCCTATCGTCCTCTCTGTGCATTGGCTGCTCTAAGCAGAAATATTGTCCTCAGGGCTTGGCAAGCCAGGATGTGCTTCACTCTTTTTTTCTTCCGTCTTGTTGGCTCCTGTGTGCTCTGACCAGACAAGTCCCTCTCCTTGAACTGTAGCATCAGTGCTTCCTCTGAAGTGAATTCTTCTGGCGGGGCATGAGGGGTGGGGTGGGTGTGCTGTCCGTTTAGTTGGTAATGGGGCTGGCCCCCCAGGCCCCTCTATTGGTTCCCTGCTTCATGTCAGTGTGTTGCACATAATTGAGTTATAATCACAAACATGAACTAAGCTTTTTCTTTTTTGGCTCCATGTCTCTTAATTTTCTTCTGTCAAGTGTAAGTAAAATAAATTGTAATTTAAATAATTAAGTAGCACAGGTGCAATGATTTCATTTTCAAACATTATTCTACATGATTTTATCTATAGTATAGCAGTCAGCAGGCTGGATTCCATTTTTTTAGATTTATCTCTTGCAGTGTTTTCAAGCAGTTTTGAGAAACTCTTTTCCTTTAATTGATAACATTTGTTTAATATTTTCTTACTTATATTCAGCCTCATATGTAATATCTCAATTGTCCCTATATTATATTCTTCCTATATTTCCCCAAAGAGACAAAGATTCAGAGAGGGACTAGCATTTGAACCCAACCCTTTGACTCCAGAACATACCAGGAACTGATTTTCAATAGTCTTTGTGTGTTTGTGTGTCACGAGACCATTATCCTGAGCTCCCACATCCAGCAACTCATTCCTTCAACATGTCCAGGTATGTCTAAGTAATTTTCATAACTTTGAGCCCTGTATGTTCTACCACATTCTTGAATATATTTGCAGTAAGGTAACTATGCATGTATAAATATCTTCTGTCAAACATATCTATATGAATATATATATATACATTCCTAAGTATATTCCTACTTTCTCTCCCACACATGCTCAGCCTGCAAGACTATCAGTGCAGCTATTCATAGCTCACGGCGATTGCAGCGCTGGATGCATAACAGCATTTACCGTTGTTATCTGTAACTCTTGCACTCCCCCCAGGGTCTTCACTGGGCTCCAGTCCATTGCAATTGCATGTTATTACCTTCTTGTTGTATGTTGTGCTCCACCTCTTATTGTATATGACCTTTTCCTTCATGCAACTTGACATGTCTATCCTCTAACCATGAAAGAATGCCTCTTTTTTTGTTTTTAAAGAACGCTTCCTTTCGTGTGAGAATATATTCTTGGTTTTCTACAACAGTGGTTTCATAGCACATTGTCCTTTTGTGATTGACTAATTTAACTCAGAGGAACCCTGATGGCATCGGGCTGCTAACAGAAAGGTATAAAGTTTGAAACCACCAGACGCTTCAAGGGAAAAGGCAGAACTTTCTGCTCCAGTAAGGATTTATCGTCTCAGAGACCACAGGACAGGTCTGCTTTGTCCCATTGGGTTGCTGGAATCAACTAGATGGCAGCGAGTGAGTGAGTTTAACTCAGCAGAGGACCCTCTTACCACTCTTTTGTTGAAATCTTTTCATGTTGTTAAAGTGTCTAATTTGTTTTCTTCTGTTTGTGTGTTTTCTGTTGTTTGATAGTGTATTTATGCCATGTATTAGAGTCTTTAAGTTTGTCTCTATTTTTCCATTTATGATCTTGATAGTTCTAGGTTTTATGTTTAAGTCTTTGAGCTACCTTGAGTTAAAAAAAATTTTTTTTTTTATGGTGGGACATATGGGTCCTGTTGTATTCTTCTGAAAATGGATACCAGTCTTGTCAGGGCCATTTGTTAAAGAGGCAGTCTCTTCCTTATTTAATGTGTTTCTGCCCTTTGTCAAAGTTCAGCTATTCAGACTGATTGTCTTCTGCTTTCTCAAATCTGTTTCATTGGTCTACGTGTCTGTTTTTACTCAAGTAGCAGGCTGTTTGCCTACCATACTTGGGAAGTAGGATTTTGAGATCAGGAAATGTGAGGCCTACTGTGCTGCTGTTTTTCAGTAGTGCGTCACTCTTCCTTTTTACACAAAGTTGGTAATTTATTTTTACTTCTCTTTAAGAACGGTGGTTGAGTGGATCAAGATTGCATTCTATCTACAGATCACTTTGGGTAGTATTGACATTACCACAATGTTAAGTCTTCCCATCCCTTTTATGACTTTGTGCCATAGAGCTGGTTCCTGCTCATTAGCACCCTTTGTATAACGGAACCACACACTGCCTGGTTCTGTGCTAACCCCACAATTATTGTTTGCTAGAGCTCATTGGTTTAGTCAGTGCGTCTGTCCTTCTTGTCTTCCTCTTTTTCACCCCCTGAGCTTTACCAAGCATGTTGTCCTTTTCCAAGGGCTGATATTTTCTGCTAACACACCCAAGAACATGCTGTATTCTTCTATATTTGTAGATCTGTTGGTTTTGTATAGTTTCTTGGTATATGTTTTTTATTTGTTTGTTTCTCTGGTTAGGTTTATTCCTAAGCATTTAATCTTTTAGGTGGCTATTATGAATGGTATTGTTTACCTGATTTTTCTATCATTTGCTTTGTTAGTCTAAGGGATTCTGTTTAATTTTGTAAGTTGATATTGTACCTTACCATTCTGCTGCCTTTTTCAATTAATTCCCACAATTCTCTAGCTGAATCTTTGTAGAGTCACCTACACTGCAAGTAGAGTGAGTCTTCTTCTTTTCCAACTTAGATGCCTTTAATTCCATTTTGCATTTTAAATTTCTTTTTATTATTGCAGAAATATCTATTTCTCTCTTAAATTCTGTCAGAGTTTGATTAATGAATATTGAGGCTCTTTCACTGGGTGTATATATGTCTATTATGGTTGGACCCTCTTGATCAATTGACCCTTTAAACATTATATATATATATATGTCCTAGTCTCTTATGTTGGTTGTTCTCTTAGAATTTATTTGATAAGAAATTAATGTTGCTTCACAATGAAAAATCATCAAAAATAATAAAACCTTCAAATGACAAAAAGAATTAATATTGCTACCTTGTTCTTTTATGACTGCCATTACCTTGATATATTTTTTTCATTTTTCAATTTTCTTATTCTATTTTTCTCTTTGTGTCTAAGGTTTGTCTTATATATAGTATATTGATGGGCCTTACTTTTTAAATCTATTCTGCTACTTTCTGTTTCTTGACATTATTTAGTGTAATTATTGATAGGTATACATTTATCGCTGTCATTTGATGATTTTTGTTTTTATTTTTGTGTGCTACTGGTTTCTTTGTTCCTACTGTGCTGAGTTCTTTTTATTGGTAGGTTTTCTTATAATTTTATTCTTTAGAAATTATTTTGATGAGTAGAGTTGTTAATTTTCTGTGAGATACTCCTATAGTTTATTAATTTCTTTCCAAGTTTAAAATAGTCTAATTTATTTTGACTTCTTTATTTAGATTTAATGTAGTGATAATATGTTTATTTTCTCTTTTAATTTTGTAATCATATTAGTTTACAAATTGATACCTTTAGTTCCCTATTTTCAGTCTTGTAAGTTTGTTTTACTATGGACACTTCTATGTCTGGGTTGACTTCTGGGTGGTGTGGTCAAGTTGTTGGTTCTCTCTCCAAAGAACTTTCATTAACATTTCTTATAAGGTTGCTCTGACTTCAATAATTAAAAAAAGATTCAGTTAATCTGAAAATTCCTAATTTTGCCATTGTTTTTGAGGGACAGTTTTTCTGGGTGTATAACTCTTGGTTGGCATTTTTTTTCTGTGAGAATTTTGTATGTGTTATTCCACTGTCTCCCTCCCTTCACCGCGTCCCCCCCCCCCCACACACACACATTGTCTTCTGACCTGCATGGCTTATCTAGGGAGCTCTCAGCTCAGTCTTACTGGATCTTTATAAAAGACTTTTCATTTTTCCTCAGCTGTGTTCAGGATTCTTCTCTACTCTTTGGTTTTGGAAAGTTTGATGATCATCAGTCTTGTTTATTTTCTTTTAGGCTCTTCTGTGTTTGGGATTAATTGAACTTCTTAAATGCATACTACCTCATCTTCCATGGGTTAAGAGAAATGTTCTTTCAACAACGCTACAGCATAGTTTTCTGTGCTTTCTTTGTCACTTCCTGTTCTGGAATTCAAGTCACACAGAACTTGTTTCTCTTGATGATGATTTTAGGCTTCCTTTCATCTTTTTCTGTTCTTTCTCCTGATCGTTCCTCTAGCACATTCATATTGAGAACCTTATCTTCAACCTCATTAATGGAGCCTTGTATGAATTATCCATTAGTGAAATCTTGGTATTAATCTTCCAGATTGCTGTTTGTTGCTTTACTATCGTATTTAAATTTTCACTTGTGCTTGTAGTGATTTCCTGAAATTTTCTAAAGTTCTTCTCTTTTCCTTGATTTAGTTGGCAGCTTTCTCAACACATTGAATGTAACCAAAATATCATTTTGTTGAATTCTTTATCAGGTATAAACTAAGTTTTAAGAATAAACTAGGAACTTGGGGGCAGACCTTTTCAAAGTGTTTGGCAATCATTCACTTAATTTACTCGATATTTGCTGGCAATTCATAATAAAGATCATTTTAAGGAAAATACTCATCTTTGTCAATTTCCCCAAGATTCTCTTCCTTTGTTATTTAGGTCAGTCCCTTTTTGAAGTGTGTTGTGTCATCTTCCAAGTGTTTTGCTCTCATTTCTTCCACTGGTCACTAGCTTAATTAAGCCAAATTGTCATTTGCCAAAAGCTCTGCCTGCCTGCCTTTATTTTGAATATTCCTCCCAGATAACTGTGATTAATTTCATGAACTTCTGCATGCTTTGTAAAATTTTAAATTTGTTGTAACTATTGAATTCCTTTACATTAGTTTGATAATATATTTATGTAATATATTGCTAATACATACATATTATACATTACCTAAGTGTAATATATTTTACCATATGTAATATATGCAAATTGATATGTAAAATTCTATCACACACATATATACATACATAGTATATGTGTAATTGGAAAGTCACAGATAAATCTTGGCCAATTTTCTAAATGGTCAGTTCATTGGCAAACTTTCAGTATTATGACAACTTTTACTTTTCTTACAATATGTTGCCTTCAGGGACTTAGGCAATGAATACCTGGATAAAAAGCTCTCAAACTCTGCCATCAAGTCGACGTCAGCATACAGAACACCCTACAATTCTCTGTCACCTATTCGCCAGGATCATGCCCCAACAGGGAAATATGGAATAAAGCTTTCCTTGGGGATAAAGAAAGCGAATAAGGTCTTCATCTTCTAGGACTTAGTCCTTTGTGTACATCAAAGATATAGCAGAGGAGAACATAAAATGCCTTCTTCAAATCTCTCTTCAGTACTTGCTCAGCCAAAGGTCTTTCCTCAGCAGCCCTCACATCAAAGGCCACAGGATTTGCTGGAAGATGGTCTGTCACTCTCTGGAAGGAAGCCATATCTCATTACCAACAAGAGAACATCATCTTACCTACTGATGTTTTCTGAAGGAAAAAAAGAACATTTTCCATTCTCTCTGAGAGTGTAATGTACACTTGACCCACTACCCATCCCCCTACCTATCTCCTTTCAAAGGACTCCCAAAAGGGTTAGAATTGTGTAGTTGCCTTTATTTTCATAAAGATTTAATTTACTAGGCATTGGTATTGACCCTGAGTTTACACCATTTACAAAATTTTCTAATTGATGACTCATTCACTGAATAATGATCAAAGTGACCCTGTCCCTTCTCTTCTTGTCTATTTTCTTTCACAAACACTTAGTAAGACTACTCTGTGTCAGGCACTGTTCTGGGTGCTGGGATGACAAGACAGACACTGTCCCAGTACACCAGAAAGCATTGCAGGGTCTATATAGTAGGTAGGATCAGTTTTAGGCAGGCTGGGAATATTTCCTTACTCAAAATCTCTACTTCTGCTCTGCAAGGCACTGCTTGTACATAAGCAGTACATTTTGTAGGAAGGTCTAAGGAATGCTAGCTCTGGCTGCACATTTTATTCCGCCGTGGCTGTAGGAATTTGTTGTTCATTATTCTCTCTTTGAAGGGATCTAGCTGAGCAGCTGCTGTTCCCAGGAGGCATTCAGCTTGGAGTCTCAGAAGGTATGGTCAGTGTTATGAATTGAATTATGGTCCCACAAAATATATGTTATAAATCCCAACTTCTAAGCCTGTATTATATATATTGTAATAGCATTTGAGAAAAGGTTGTTTTTGTTGTGCTAATGAGGCAGGATTAGTGTAGGGTATGTCTTGAGTAAATCTCTTTTGAGATATAAAAGAGATTCAACACCCAAGCAGAGAGAACTAAGGCAATATAGATGGCAAGACACCTGGAGATTGTCCAGATGTTCAGGGAAACAAGGAATTATCCCCCTAAAGCCAACAACAAGAGACAGCTTTCCACTTGTATCGGCACCCTGAACTTGGACTTCCAGCTTTCGAATCTGTAAGAAAATCAATTCCTGTTTATTAAAGCCACCTACTTAAGCTATTTCTGTCACCGCAGCACTACAAAACTACGGTAGCATCACAGAATTGACTCTGAAACCATGCTATGGGTGCATGGTCCCAGGAATTTGGGAAGCTTACAGGGCCTCGTCTGTGTCTGAGAAGCAATTAGGGAATTTTACCCTATACTACCCAAGCATTCTCCTTTCTGAAATCAGTCACCAATATCCAGCTCTTTTCCACCCTTTCTTTTTACCAGATTTCCCTTTCTGTCTTTTTCTAGCCAAGCCCTGGGGTGCCAACTCTGCCATTCCTGCTCCCTGAGCTGTCCCTTCATCCCACACCCAGATCTCTCTCTCTCTCTCTCTCTCTTTCTTTCTTAAACAAATATCTATTTCTTTAGAAAATCAATACAACTCTGAGCTGGATCCTTCAATCTTATAGTCCAAACCCAATACTTAACAATGTAATCAAAGAGGTTTACTAGGGTAAGTTTTTTTTTAAAAAAAGCTGTATAATAATAGAGTCCTTTATTTAAAAATATTCAAAATATAAAGCTATTGTTTCTACAAGTAGCCCTGGGGACAATGGGTTACAAGTTGGGCTGCTAACCACAAGGTCAGCAGTTCACAAGAGGGAGCTTTCTACTCCTGTCAAGAGTTACAGTCTTAGAACCCACAGGCACAGTTCTGCTCTGTGCTGTAAGGTAGCTGTGAATTGGAATCAACTTGATGGCACTGAGTTGTTTTATCTTTGAGTTTACTGTTTCTGGACAAATCCTCCGTCTACATCGATGTACTTCTGAGGGCAGTGTTTCAAACTCGCTAACCCGTCTCCAAAGAACACTGCATCCATCGTTCACACCACATCAAAAAGGTAGTTCTGACATCCATAAGGGACTAAAATTGTGTTCCTTTGAAAGACCCTTTGAGCTTGAGGAACAAAAAGAAGATCGGGTTGTAGGATGGATGAGGTAAGGTTTTCGACAGAATTCTCCTATGACAACCCTTGCTACACTTGAAGGAGCAAGTACAGTTTGGGGATGGCAAAAAAGTTCCTCAGCACACCTTTCCTGGCCTTGTCCTCACGGATGCAGTTTTCAGTGTTGAACAAGTTTCTTCCTAATAAACCCTTTCCTTTACCCTGTCTGCTTTGGGAAAATTTATTAAGATTACCCCTTTGTAATCCACCTCCACAAACCAGTAGCCATAACCTTCTGAGCTGACCCCTCTGCCTTGAATTGAATTGGCCCGGCACATTCCCTCAGAAGCCAATGTTTCGATTGAACTTTATTTTGAAGGTACCCTAAGATAAAGACAAGTATATGTGTATTACCTGGAAAACCTGTCTATTGCCTTGCAAAACAAAACAAGCATACCGTTCCCATAACCTTATGAGCTGACCTCTCTGCCTTGAATTTATTTTTGGAGTCTTTTTGACTTTCCTTAAAATACTTGTTTGTTGCTGGTAGGTGCCATGGAAGCTATGCACAACAGAAGGAAGCATCTAAAATGATTGTTTTATGTGGGGCAATGTCTCTGAAAACTTGTTGCAAAGCTTCCATGATTCAGGAAGGTATCTAGTAGAGTTTTGTTAAAAAATTGATATTAGCCCTCATCTAAAAAAACATTTTCCCCCAATGGCACCCTAATGAGACTAAATATATTCCCTAGAGAACTTGTCTGCAGTCACCCACTGGTTTAAAAAATGTTTAACCATATTTTGTTTGGAATAAACCCATGCATGTATTAGCATGTCTATTAGCAATACTTGTTAGCTTATGCTGGTAAAATCATTGCAGTATATTCTGTGACCTGGTGGATAAGCAGCAAAAGATTTTCACTTTGCAGCCTTGAGCCTAGTCCTCTCCTCTTCATGCATTCCTTCTTGCCTGTTGTGTATTGCGATCAGTGGTCCTAAAAGAAGGGCTTGAAAGAAAGACTAACTTGGATGAAGGGAGTTCATTTAGGAAGTGATCCCAGGAAGTAGGAGTGTGTGGGATTATACAGAGACTTTCCCCCAGCTTTGTCTCCCCCACAGACATGCCAAACATTAGAGGCTATTTGCCAGCATATGGTGGGAGGTCAGAAGCTTAGAAACATCCTCCCTGAAGGCAGGCAGTTGCCAGACTCCTGTCTGGTCCCACCACAGGTAGGGCCCCTCCCTGCTGTTAAGGACAAGGGGCTAGTTCTCCCTAAGGCTTGCAGCCATCAATCTGGTCCCTGTAGATGAGGTTTACACCCTACTGATAATGGTTCCTATGAGATCCAGAGAACAGGTCAAACCTGCTCATTGACATCCAAAGTTAGGCTGCCCTCCTGAATCTAGGATCTGCCCTTGTTGTCACTTGTGTGCCCCAATCCCTCCCCTTCCTATTGCATGTATCCCCCTAGATTGTGCCTCTCTCATTGTTGTGTAACCTATAGTGCAACCTCTTCCTGTGACGTATGTCTTTACCTGTGATTAGTGGTCTTGCACGCCTCCCAAAGATATATAAACCTTGGTTAGCAACAAAGATTCGCCTCAGCATCTCTCCCCTTCCTCTCCTCCAGTCCTCGCTTCCCTGTTCCCTGTCCCCTTGTCCTCCTTCCCCTTCCCCTCTCTCATGCCCTCCAGTCTCTCTCTCTCCAAGTGGACCACCAAGGGAGGCTGAGGTGAGCATGCTACCATGAAATGTGTCTGACTCCATTATGTCAATCATCTCTCTTCCCTCTCTCATGCTGTCTAGGACTTTACTGTCATCTTTGTCTGCCTCAACTGTACAGCTGTGCCTATCAAGTGGTTGTGGGGGCTGGCCTTTCCCCACAGGAATGTGATCATGAGAAGAAAGACGGGAAAGGAGAAAAAGAACAGACAAGCCCCCGTTTATAAACAGGGTATGTCCTAAATCTGTTCAATTTCTAGGTAAGTTGGAACAGCTACATACGATTCTTATTTATCATCAAATGCTTGTCTTCTTGATTGCTTTATTATTTCCAATGATGATTTTCTCTCCATTTTCTTGGGGGAATCATCAGCGCTGGAATCAGTTTAACGCTTTGGCGGCATTCTGTTGGGTAAATAAGAGGACATTTAAAGTCAAATGCAAACTTAACCTACACAACATATTAATGGTCATGTGATCCAACTTTTAAAAAGTGGAGGTCTTTCTGTTTCCTCAAACCCTTCAAACACCGAAGCCTGAAATATTCTCATAAGAGTCACAAAGTAGCATTTCTCCAGGTTATTGGGAAGCATTGTATTTATCTCAAAATTTTCACACAATCGGCTTTAGCACATTCTCTTTTAAAGTACCCTGGGACTGATTGTGAAACCGCATTGCCGACCTGGTTTCTGCTATGGCGCCTCTTCGAGGAACAGTGCAGGATGACCCTCAAGGCCATCCTGTGGAAGACGGGAGGCAGAAATGTTGATCCACCCACTCATCCATCTCTGGCTGAGGGCTGTTCTCCAAGGTGCTCACAGACCTCCCCTTCTGGGCGCTTGCCCACAGGCTGCATGAGCACCTGCTACAGGATGCTCTGTGCAGGACCAAGGCCACTGTCTTCATGGAAGATGTCTACCACAGCTGCGGGTGGCAGGCAGGGTCAGGTACAAGAGTAGCAACAACAACAAATAGCTTTCATCACCATGAAATTGTAGTCTCGACTCCTTGCTTGGCTTTTCCCTTTGAGTAATGACTTTCACAAGGAGGAAGGTCGTTCTCGTTATGTCTCCTCAGTGCCTGGCACAGTCATGAAAGCAACTTAGTCTCCTTAGGGGAAAGAATAACCCAATGCATGAAATTCCAATGGACTGAAACTGGGCACCTAAGCGCTCATCTCACCTGTAGACTCAATAATTTCCATGTGACCTTGAATATGATAAAAATCTCACTTTCATTTTAGCTTCTGGCTACTTCCAACCTCACACACCCATACTGTCAAGTGGACCCTGACTCATAGCAACCATACATGGCAGAGTAGAACTGCCCCATAGGGGTTTCAAGGCCATATCTTTATAGAAGATTCTCACGTGGAGCAGCTGGTGCACCCCGATCCCTGGCAACTTTCTGTTAGCAGCTGTGTGCACTGTAAGTACTGGGCCACGGCTCCACTTTAAAACTCTAAAATTTGAAAATGTAAACTTGCCTGTATAAAGGGGAAAATTCACCACCAGTGACTGGCCTAGGAAAAAGAATATTGTTCTCTGGATTTCTCGCTCTTTCTCGTGCTCAGTATAGGTCTGCCTGAGGTGTGAAGATGAACACTGTTATAACAGCGAGGCTGTATCACAAAGTTAGTTACCCCAAAGTGTTCTGTTTTCTGCATGCTATGAAAGCCTTCACTAACACTGTCCTGTGAAGAGTGATAGAATGCTAATTTCCTACAGATTCATTATCACCATGAAATGAAATTTTGGAACACATCAGATGCAAATGTAATGTGCAAATGTAGAATTGAAAAATTCAAGCTTTCGCTGCCTTGTTTTTACACCTCTGTCAACAAGACCCTCATTATAGACCATTTCCCATTATTTTACTTGAAACGAAAACTGAAGAGAATGTGATAATAGAGAGGATGGAGAGAGGATCTTCCTAGTTAACCCTTTGGGAAGGGTGACCATCTAGGTATGGATAGCAAGTTATTATTCCAGGAGCCCTGGTGGCATAACCAACTATGTTCAGCTGCTAACCAAGAGGTTGGCAGATTGAACCCATTCAGTGGAAGAGAAGAGCTGGTAATCTGCTCCCATACACGACCTAGCCCGGAACACCCTGTGGGGCAGTTCTGTGCAGCGGCACACAATACCAGCAATTATTAATTTATCTGTTCACGAGTATTTTTGTGCTAGGTACTATGCTAGGTCCAGGGTTCAATCTTGGGGAAGAACACACACACACACACACACACACACACACGCATACACGTACACACATACCCTCAGTTTCTCCTCTTGTGGAGCTTATCATGTAATGGAGGCTAAAAAACAAAACAAAAACAGAACCTCTTTGCCATTGAGTTGATATTGACTCATAGCATATTCGTTTTTAAAAATGAGTATAAATGAGTATATGATGTGCTTTATACAATTGATGTATGTATATGTATGAATTGTGATAAGAGTTGTATGAGTCCCTAATAAAATGTAAAAAAAGGAAAGAGGAGAAAAAAAAGAAAATGATTAGGACAAAGAATGTACAGATGTGCTTTATACAATTGATGTATGTATATGTATGGACTGTGATAAGAGTTGTATGAGCCCCTAATAAATTGTTTTAAAAATGAGTATAAAATTACATTGCCTCCCATATATCTGGGAGGCTAATGGTATTCTATTAGTGCAGAACAATAACCACAACTATGGAACATCCAATAGTCTGAAAGATTAAAGAAGTTTTCCCCCAAAGTAGTGGGGGCTTGACTTGTGAGCTGAGGGATGAAAGGTCAAGCAGCATGTGCAAAGGCCATGAGCGTTAGGACAAGGCTGTCTTGAGAGATCTGAGAAAAGGCCAGGACAGCTGGCTTGCGGAAGCCAGCCAGAGTACCGTGCTTAAGTGATGCGAGAGAGGTGAGCATCACTTCTGCCAACTACACAGAGTCTTCTGGGCAGGATAAGGATTCGTCTAAGAACAACGTGAAGTCATGGGATAATTTCATCAAGTCCCAGGGTCATGGTTAGTTTTTCTTTCTTAAAGAAAACTAAAATCTTTGTTTACACATTCATTTATAATTCCTTACTTATATGAGAGCCTTGGTGGTGTAGTGGTTGTATGTTGGGTGGCTAACCACAATATCAGTAGTTCAAAACCACTAGCTGCTTCCTGGGAGAAAGATGTGACTTTCTACTTCCATAAATATTTACAGTCTTGGTAACCCACAGGGGGAGTTCTACTCTGTCTTATAGGATCGCTGTCAGTTGTCATTGATTCACAGACAGTGAGTTATACTCACCTGAGTAAATCAATAATTCATCTTTGCATAAAGAATCCTGATAATTACAAATAAATAAATATAGATGTAGGTAGATGATTGATAGATAGATAGATACACAATCACGGAGACTTTTATTAAAATATCAAAATGTGACATCATTGTTTCTGACCATCTCTTCCTCTTTCTAGAGCTATACACTTCTGAAGGTGGTGTTTCTATCTCTCTAGCCCTTCCATGAAGAATTTGATCCTCTGATTCACATCACGTCAACATGACAGTTTTGGTGTCCTTGAGGGACAGGCATTGTGTTCCTTTTAAATAGTTTGTGAATTTGGGAAACAGAACGCAGTCTGAAGGGACAGTTTCAGGTCTGTCGGGTAGATGAGGTAAGGTTTCCCAGTGAACTTGTCTTAAGATAGCCCTTGCTACCCTTAAAAATGAGCAGGTGTTGGTGTCTTGGTAGAAAAACTATTCTTCCCAACTTCAATGGTCTTTTCTTCAGCGATGCAGCTTTCGTTTTCTTTAAAGTTCTTCCTGATAAGCACCAGTGATTGTCCTGTGTCATTGGAAAAAATCTATAGACTCTTCAACAAAAGGTGCTGGCAAAATTGGATCGCCATCTGCAGAAGAACGAAACAGGACCCATACGTCAACCCATCTACACAAATGTACTTCAGATGGATCAAAACCTATATGTGAACCCTAGACTCATAAAGATCATCGTTGAGAAAATATGGACCAACTTAAGGGGCCTAGTGCTGGGCGTAGACACACCATCAACTACAATGACAGAAACACAAACAGCAGATGACAACATAGATGACTGAGCTGTACTAAAAAGAAGACACATGTATCAAAGGATTTCATTAAAGGAGTACAAAGAGAACTCACCGAGTAGGGGAAAAATGACAATGACACAACGGACAAGGGCCCAATCTTTAAGATCTATAGGATACAGCACCACTTCAATAAGAAAAAGATGAATATCTCACTTAAAAAGTGGGAAAAGGACATGAACAGACAGTTACCAAAGATGATGAATAGTCAGCAAACATCTGACGAAATGCTCACATGCACGAGCCATCCAGGATATGCAAATCCAAACAATGATGAGATAGTATCTTATACCGACAGTGTACAAATAACTTGGCGATGCTGGAGAGTGTGTGGAGAGATTGCAGCCCTCCTCCACCTTCGATGGGACTGTAACTCTGTATAACCACGATGGAGAGCCATGTGATGACACCTCCAAGCAACTGGAAATAGACATTCCTTACAACCCAGCAATCCCTCCGCTGGGTGTATGCCCTAAGAGTCATAGTCAAACCAGACGCATGCAAACCCATGTTCATTGAAAATTCCCTTGGAAGCCACCACTTTGATTAGCGTTATTACTTAAGGCATTGAAACAAAACTAAGACCAGTGTATTCTTGAGAGAACTTGAAGAGACAAAATTACACATATTTAGTTTGGAATAAACACATGGATGTATGAACTGGAACTTACCATTGATACTTTTGGACTTACCTTCATGTGTGTGTGTGTTTTCCAAATGATGTCCAGTTTACTCCAGTATTACAAATGTCTCCCATTTGGGTCAATTTCAGATTACACTTCTGGGCCCTGACTGCATTTACCCGATAACAAACTTGCATGCTGGGGTGTCATAGGGAATGAATAGCAAGTTCTATCCCCTCATATTAAGTGTGCTCGTGAAATTGACCTTCTCTGTTGAAGAGGATGAGGGCAACAGCTATTGTATCCACAAGACAGGCCCAAAATGAATGGTCAGGTGGCATCTGCAGGGCCTCCCTAAACTGTCTCCACCATCCATTACCTTGCTTAAATTTCTTAGCATATCCAAAAATGGATTAAGTTGCTGTGACAGGCTTTATTTTTTATGAACCTCTTTGGTTATTACTTACTATCTTATTTTCCTCAAGGTGCTCATGGACTGATTTATGATTTCATTTAGGGTTTTGACTGGTAGTTTGGATACGCTAACTAGCCCATCTTTTCCCGGATATGCTTCTGGCTGCTTTATCTCCAACAGTAAATCAACCTGCTTAAATTTCCCAGGTACATCAGTCTCCACGACAATCACTAGTTTTGGAGGTACGTCCTGCCTCAGCCGCTCCACTGAATATGTTCATATGAATCTCTCCCAACTCTGATGATTTATAAATATTTAACTTGTATAAGTATTCTTTTACCTGCCTCTTATTAATTCTGTTTCTTAATATTCCCAGACTGACTTATTAATATTTATCTTACCAGTCTCCTGTTTTTCTTCATCCTTTGTGCCAAAGATTGAGACAAAATAGTGACACGATGTTTATTCTTCTTTGCATCTCTCATCATGGGCTGTTGGCCCCGTTTTAGCAAAAATAGCCTTTGTTTTCTTAGGCAAAACTTCCTACTGTATTTTTAGAAACCTTTACTATAATTATAGATTCTGCCCTTTTAGTTGTTTCATGGAGTTATAATTCCTTCAAACTGAGTATTCTTTCCCCCAATCTCAACACAATTGGATATTTTCCCCCAAAGGAACCTTTTATGCTTTAAGCCATGTATATCAGAATATGCTTGTTGGTTATATAACACTACCCACCAGCCTCTTGTGTGTTCTTTCTCTGGAGGGTGTATTTGAATGCCCACCCCTGGTTTTCCTTTCAGGAGAACAACAAAAGTAGCAATCATTTCATTCCTGAAAGATGGTTGGATGCAGTCCATTAATTTCAGATCATGTCCAGAAAATTGATCGGAAACAAGACGTAAATGAATATGAAAGCAAGGCAAGGGGCTTCCAATAACAAATGAAACTAGCAATAAAAAAGTGAAGGGCAGAAAAATTTACTTTATCAAAAACATTTTGGGAATTTTAATGTGTTTCCAAAAGAATGGATACTGTGCCATCCCATTATGTCAGGTTCAAGAATTGGCAAAACTGGACCGGAAAACTGCAGGGAGAGACTGACTGCGAATGGTCTGGAGATACTGGAGATGGACTATGTTTTGATCTGGGTGGTGGTTACCGAGATGTAATCATATGTGTACATGTCAAAGATCATCCAACTCCATTCTTAAACAAACCACTTGCCATAGGGTTAATCCTGACTCTGGCAGGCAGAGAACTATCAGAAACGGACCTCCGTCCTTTCTTCCAGGAACCTCTGACCTGGTTGGACTGCTCACATTTGGTTAAGAGTGGAGCACTTTATCATTTGCTTCACCCCAGGAGCTCCTTCTTGTGATTAGTGTGCGTTAATGTATGTAGTTTATCTCAATAAAAATGGAAAACAAAACAAAACTTTTGTGTTTGCAACACCAGTTGCTAGAAGCAATAATAAATATGTCTATTAGCTATTGATTTGGGGGCTGCTTGAGATCTCATTTATTTTTATTTGGCAGGGTAGAAGCCATTATATACCAACATACATTTATGATATTAGAGAAACATACCTACCTGTTAAGTAGGCTGGCTGGCTAAGAATGATCACGGCTGCCGTTTCCTGAGCACTTACGGTGGGTGGGCATTCTGACACACAGTTGTCTTTGTCAACGCACAGGAGATATTATTCCCATTTTGCAAATAGGGGCCTAGAGGCAAGAGGACCTAAGCGATCTGCTAAAGACCACATAGTTTAAAAAAGTAAAGATTTAAACTCGGCTTTTAAAAATCCCCAAGCTTTAGTACTTCCTCCCATTAAGGTCATAAACTGGAACCTCGGGTATGTTTTGCCTTGCCTGCCATCATGGGGACTTTGACTCACAGGGCCTCTGTGACAGAGAGTAGAGGGGCTCCCGGGGGTTCCCTCCGCTGAGATCTTGTTGTTGTTAAGACAGTTTCATTGACACTTCATCCACACAGTATGCAATTCAACAGTTCAGCTATATCAAGAGGATTTGTACAGTATTTGCCACAGTCAATTTTAGGAGATTTTCTTTTTCCTTGCGCTCATTGTTATTCATGTAATTTTTTGGTTCAATTTTGGAAAAAATATGTACAACAAAACAGCCACCAATTCAACCACTTCTACATGTATAATTCAGTTCCACTGCTCCTGCTCTTTTGTGTCGTACAACTCGATTCCTCTTCGACTTGTCGCTGGAATCTTTTATGAGAGCAAATCGCCAAGTCATTTCTCCTACAGAGGAGTCCTGGACGCATAGTGCTTACCTATTGGCAGGCTCACCGCCAGGTCCGCAGTTGAAAATCTCCTCGGGAGAAAGAAGAGGCTTTCTACTCCCGAAAGAGTTACAGCCTCGGAAACCCACAGGGGCTCTTTTCAGCCTGTTCTACAGGGTCATGATGGATTTGAAAGGTCTTGGCAGCAGTGAGTTTGGGTCCATTTTACTCCTGCAGAGGCTCTGGGCACTTTGACCTTTCAGCGAGCATCCCACCAGTTAATCGTTGCACCACCAGCGGTCCTCGCTAGATAATTGCGTATAGGTATTTTTATTGAGAGTTGTACAATAGCTTTATTAGTATTTTGCAAGGAATTCAGATAAAGGTAACTTTTAAATACCTCTAAGACAGGGCTTTCTACTCCCACAAAGAGCTACAATTTCAGGAACGCACAGGGCAGTTCTGTCTTCTCCTGTAAGGGTTGCTATGAATCAGCATGTAATGGCAGTGAATTTGGGTGTTATTTGGGGGGTGGGTCGGTATTTTATTTTAGGGAGTGCTTGCATATAGATTAAGTGAAATAAATTATAGCTAATACTAATTGATGTCAGGAGTCCTGGAGGTGTAGTGTAAAGTTATGTATTGGGCTGGTAACCACAAGGTGAGCAATTCCAAAGTAGGATAGAAAGATGTGTCTTCCTAATCCCTTAACGAGTTACAGTCTCCGCCCCCCCCCCATTCTATACCTTCCAATGTATCTGTTCCCCTCAAGTGGGGCTGGTTACATAGTCACCATTACTATCAGTTCCTCCTCTCCCCCACTCTTTCTGTACCCTCAGGGAATTATTACTCCTGTTACTATTTCTTAAGGGTTTATCTATCTTGGATTTCATGCATCAAATGATCTTAATTATACAAATGAACATATGCAGGTCTAACATGATCAATAAGGTAAAACAAAAACCATAATAAGAGGAAGAAATATTAAAGAACTAGAGAATAATTGTGTTTCATCAGTGCTATACTGCACCCTAGCGATATCATTCCTTCTGTATGGCCCTTCTGTGAGGGACTGTCCAATTATCTTATGGTCTCCACTTTGGGTCTCAGACTTCGTCTATGCTCCTTCACATTAATTTAGTTGCTTGATTTTGAACTTCCAATACCTATTCCCATTGGCAACTCATGATCACACAGGCTGGTGTGCTTCCTTCATGTGGACTTTGACGCTTCCTTGCTAGATGACTGCTTGTTTAACTTCAAGCCTTTAAGACCCCAGATGCTTTATCTTTTAATAGCCTGGCACCATCAGCTTTCTTCACCACATTTGCTTATGCACCCATTTTATCTTCAGTGATTGTGTTGGGAAGGTATCACACATCGCCACATTATTAGAACAAACCTTTTTTGTACTGAGGTAAGATTAAAGTAGAGGCCAAAGTCCATCTCTTTCTTGTTGTATGTATGTATGTGTATCTATGTCTATCTATCTATCTATCTATCTATCTATCTATCTATCTATCTATCTATCTAATGTGTTGAAAATGATAGTGACAACAATTGTATAATCATGCTTGATCTAATTGAACTATGGATTGTTAAAATATCTGTAAGTCTGTAAGAGCTCTCAATAAACATGAAAAAAACACAAAACAAAAAAAAAAGATAACAATATCAGAAATCCAAACCGGCAATTCTACTTTGACCAAAGGGTTGCTATGAGTCAGTATTGACTCAATGGCAATGAGTTGGATGTTTGGTGTATAGCATATGCCTGGCTCTATTCTAAGAGCATCCCTTCATTTAATAAGCACAGAACCCCAAAATAAATCTTCACGAAGCAGGAAGGGGCAGGAATGGTGGAGGTAGGAGTGGGAACGGGTAACACAAGGAGGAAGCAGACGAATGCTGTTACATTGTGGGGGCTGCAAGTAATGTCATGAAACAGAATGCGTACAAATTGTTGAATGGGACACTCATTTGTTCGGTAAAATTCCACCCAAGAAATGATCAAATGTTTTTTAAGATGAACAAAGCTCAAAAAGTCTGTAAAGTTAAAAAAATTGCTCAAGATCAGATAACTAGTAAATTTCAACCTCTGATGGTGAAAGCCATTCTCATGCTTTCCCAGTACATTATATGACCATTAATGACGCTTGAAGAATGGGCCTGAAAGGAAAAATGGACGGATCAATTTTTCTATCTGAAAACAATTTACAAGAACAATAGACACGAGTAGAAGGAATATTTGTCAGATTTGCATTCATTATTAAGATGAATTTGAGAACCTGCATTGGTTTATTGGATCTTTTTGACTGTTTCTAAAGCTTATGAGCTTCTGAGATCAGCAACGGTATGGAATGAGGATTTTTGTTTTCTGGCAAGAGGTCATGCAGTTGTTGCCTATGTTTACATGCGTGGTTCAAAGCTGAGGCTCCCAACTGTGTCAGTCATCTGTCTGTCACCCTGTCATTTGAGAGAACAGGTTTGAGCCATCTATTCCTCTCTTTTGACTTGTTTTAATGATTATTTCTGGCTCTTCTGTAGCTGTCTTGTACCATTTCACTCGAGTTTGGTTATTTTTAAAGGTGTTTTCTTATGTGTAACAAAATCCTATTTATGTACCTAAGGTCAAGTATTATCTCTATGTAAATTCAACTTATATAGATGCTTTTATTCCCCAAAGAGTTTTGGTAGAATTTAATATTCTTCCAGCCAATTATATTCTCTTATCACCCAGTGGCCACATGTTTAGTTTTCGCTATTGCTCTCCCAAAAGATTTGAAACTTCACCTTGAAAGACACCCACCCACATTTTTTTTACTACAGTTAAGTTGCAAAAATAGTACAGTAACCAACCTCATATTCTTTGCACAGATTCATCAATGATTGTTTTGCCTCATCTCTTTTCTTTCTCTTCCTATATACCCCCACCCCTCCATCCAAACATACACAGAGAGGCAAACTCTAGTGATATAGTGGTTTATGCATTGGGCTACTAACTGCAAGCTCAGCAGTTGGAATCCACCAACCTCTCCACAGGAGACAATTGAGGCTTTCTACTTTTGTCAAGATTTGCCGTGTTATAGAAAGTGACAGGAGAAGTTCTACTCTGTCCAAAAGGTCATGGTGAGTCAGAATAGACTTGCTGGCAGTGAGGTGTTGGTTTATATCCACACACAGGCAAATAAATATGTGTAGATATGTAAATGAGGCTTTCTACTCCCATGAAGAGTAACAGTTACTGAAACCCACAGGGGAAGTTCTACCCTACCCTATAGAGTTGATAGGAGTCATAATTGACTCTGTCAGTGAGTAAGGTGTATGTATATATTACATGCATATAACCAAGTTACTGCCATTGAGTCAATTCTGACATATCAACCCTACAAGACAGAGTAGACCTGCCCCTGTGGTTTTTTGAGACCATAACTGTTTACGGGAGTAGAAAACCTCCTCTTTCTCCAGAGGAGCAGCTGGTGGTTTCAAACTGCTGACCTGGTGGTTAGCAGCCCAACACATTATGCCACCAGGGCTCCTTTACATGTATATATGTGCATGTTATATGTTAAATATACATATGTAATGTGTATATTTAAATACTTGTGTATGCTGCATGCATATTGCTTTTCTGAACTACTTGAGAATTAGTTGCAGGCATTTTAACAGATACTTATGATTGTATATCCCAAGAATTCTGCAGCTGTTTGCTGTTGAGTCCATTCTGGCTCACAGTGAGTCCACAGGACAGAGTACAGCTGTCCCATAGGATTTCTGAGGCTGAACCCTTGAAGGGAGCAGATCACTTGGCGTTTTCTCAGGTGGAGCAACTGGTGGATTTTAATTGCCAGCCTTTTAGTTAATAGCCACGTGTTTAACCATTGTGCCACTTGGTATCCTTGAAATTATCCTAGGTAATCGCAGTACAATGACTACATTGGGAAATCTAACCTGAAATCCCAGTTATTATCAAATATACTGCCCATGTTCCAATTTCTCCAATAGTTCCAATAATGTCTTCTGTAATTGCTCCCCCTCCACCAACCCAGGATTCAATTAAAGAGCTCACATTGTGTCTAGTGATCCTGTCTCTTTAGTTTCCTTTGAGCCAGAACAATTCCCTCGGGCTTGGTTTTTATCATTTTCATTTAGCCTTCAAGTGCCAAGCCTGGATCTGAGGACAAGTATTCATCAATACCTGCAAAATTAAAATGTTAAAGTCATTCTTATGCAACGTGAAGATGGAAATAATTTTTTTTGAAAGTGCAGTTTGCAACTCAATGTCATTCATCCAGCAAATGTGATAGCTAGACACGGACACCGAAAGGTCCCACTTCCGCCTCCATGACGCCATTTCTATCTGGGGTCCATGTACAATCACGTTTTTTATGATGGGTGATTTTGGCACTTTGAAATTTCTCTTTGTGCCATCCTGAATTTCAGGGAAAAAGCAGATTTCCAGCCAGTGGATTTATTGCTAAAGTTTGCTGAGCCGCCCTTAATCAGAGACACTGCAAACGGCACGCTGCGGAGGAACACACATTGAAATGCAAAGTGTGACCGATAACAAAATGCTATTCTTCCCAAGTTACTGTTCTGAGCATTTCTATCACCATGCAACCCAGAGCTTTTTGCAAAGCTGGGAAATTAGCAATCGCTCGATGACTGAGAGGACAGTTGTGAGAGACGTTGCCATGACGATGAGATGAGCTGTACGCGGGGCTCCATTTCAGTCATTTTGTACCGGCTCTTGACGTCGCGATTCAAATTATGAATCATTATTTTAGGGGTTTTAAAGAAGAGTTGTGAATAGAAAGGGTATGGACCAAGTCCACTTTTGAGTACGAGTCTGCTAGTAGGAGAGTTTCCAATTTACGATCCTCGTTTCTCCAGCAAACAGAAAGTATTTTTCTATCAAGGGGAGCTTAAATGCTGTTTCTGGAAATCTACTTTCGCTGCTCAGAGAATTTGATAAACTATCAGATTACACATTGCCATTAAGTAAATCAATATTGAGACTACCATCCATTAACAAATTACTAGGAAATATGAGTGTGTCTTCTCCAAACATTGAGAGCAATGTGAGTCATGACCATTTTTTAACATGCATTCTTTTATTGACTAGCATAGAAAAACATCTTTATGGTAAGAACTTCTATTCTCTCTCTCCATCTCACATGGTCACAGTTTTATTTATCATGGAAAATATAATAGAGAACCCAGAGCCCAACAATGGAATGGCAAATACATCCTTTGGACACGCAAAGCTTTGAGACCTTATTGCATTTCAGGAATCACTTAGTTCATGGAATTGACAATTTTACAATGATGTTGAATAAGAATATTTGGCAATATGGATGAATGGTCGTACTACATTGATTTAAAAGAACCAAAGGGATTATTTTGGTACACATTTTATAGTAGAGGGTAAGTAGAAGTATTGCTGCAGAACCATAGAAATCTTTATTGATCAAAAGGATCAAAATGTGAAATTGTTGTTTCTTGACATGGCCTCCGTCTAGGTCTCTACATCTTGAAGGCGGTATTTCTAGCTCTCTGAGCTCCCGTCAAATACTACTGCACTCTGGTCTCCACCACCCCAAAGGCAGTTTTGACATCCTGTTCCCTTTAAATGTTCTTTGGGTTTCAGGAACAAATGGAAGCTTGACTGGGTAAAACCAAGATTGGAGTGTGGGTAGGGGAAGTTATCCCAATGAAATTGTCATAGCACAGCCTTGCCACCCATCCAAAAGGAGCGGTTGCCTTGTCATGATGGATATGCATCTTCAGGGCCACTTTCTTGGCTTTTTTCTCACCAATGCAATTATCTTTCTTTTTTTTTTTTTTTTTCAAATTCCTTCAGTTGAGGCCCTTGCAATTGTCCTATATCCGTTACAAATCCATCAACACTGCCCATTTGTCACCCTCTCTGCACACAACAGCCATAACTTCTGAGCAGATTCCTCTGCCTTGAATTTAACTGACCCAGCAGATGGCCCCCCAGAAGCCAGCGTTTTGATTGGACAGCTTTTGGCAGTGCCTTAACGAGACTAACACAAGTGCCTCATGGTTATTGGGAGAACTTGCCTGTAGCCAACCACTGAATGCAGAGACATGCTTAAACCCTTCCAATTCAAAATAGACCCAGCACACATGAACTAGAAAACCCAGTAGCAATACTTTTGGACTTACCCTTCATATACAAATATATCCATTGTAAGAAAAATAAAGGATATATAGCTTACTAACAGAGATCATCCATTGGATTTAAAAAAATGGATGTCTGGATGGTAGGGGACTTTTCCCTTCTTGCTTTTATTGAAGAGTATGACAGCAATAATAACTAAGATAGATAGTGACTGCTTTGGGTTACACTCTATGACATCTTTTAGTGCATTTCTTCTCTCAGTCTCCACAGGAAACCTATGAGGTAGAAATATATATTATCTTCATATACAGATGAGGAACCTCAAGCTTTGAAAGGCTACATAACACACTTGCTAAGTGTTGCAGTTGGGATCCAATAGTGTGCTGGACCCCAGGGCAGATTCTGATTCAGTAGATGTGGGTGGGGCCTGGGAGCGTGCATTTCTAAGAATACCTGGCGAGGTGTTCAGACTCTTGGCCCAGGTCCACACTTGGAAGACTAAGGGGCTAATTGATTAAAACAACGGTTCTTGTGTTTGAGTATTTTATGAAGCCTGTTTAGAGGGAAAAATGCTAGAACCTCCCCCACCCCGCAGTGGCCCTACATCCGAGGATCCTACTTAAACAACACGGATGACAAATTAGAATGATGATGTTAACCAGCCTTTGATTCAGAGAGGATATGTTTGGGTTTCATGATAAAAGCGCTTTTGTGGATTGTAATGTAAATAACAGTGCAAAACACTTTTCCAACTCATGAACTGTAAGGTGAAGACTAGGAACTAGCTCCTGAAGCAGGGAGTGTCTATGGCATCCAATTTGAGAAATGGCTATATTATAGGTTACTTACAGAGTGGTTTGTAAATCAGTCGCCTTGAGTAATCCTATTTATAAAGTCGCTGTTCTCCCAGCTTTGCTGGTTGCTGTTGCATTGGCAACGGGAAGGGTATTATTTACAAAACCTCCTGTAGCTCATGATGCTTTTCAAGCAGTTAGATTGGATTACTTGCTAAACAAATGTATATAATCTTCTTTTTACACGCTTACGTTCATCAGTCTATAGAAATCACTACAGATAGAAGACACAATTTTCCACTCTAGATATTCCACTGAGAATGTGTTATACACATACAATTCTAGGGGAAAATTTTCAAAAAAATTCTTAACGGTTTTGCGAACGAGCCCTAGTGGCACTGTGGGCAAAGTACCCACTGCCAGCTGGAAGGTCCTTGTTTTGAACTCATCTGCTGTTTCGATAGAAAAGATGAAGCAGTCCGCTTCCATCGAGGTTACTGTCTCAGGAACTCAGTGGAGCTGTCCGACTCTACCCTGATGGGTCACTAAGAGCCGGAACGGACTCCATGGCAGCGGTGACTGATGCTGAAGATAGAGACCGTGCTGTTGTTGGTCTGTGCTGTCAAGTCAGTGCTGACTCAGCAATCCTCTGTGCAGTAGGAGAAAGTATTGGCAGCTCCCCCACCATCCTCACAATTGTTATGTTGGATCCCTGGTTGCAGTCACTGCGTCAACCCCTCTGCTTGAAGCTCTTCCTCCTTGCCCTCTGCTTCACCAGGCACGGTGGCCTTTTCAGGGACTGGTCTTTCCTGATAATGCAGCCTTTCCATCTTGTTCACCAGCAACAGCCTTCAAATACATCAACCCTTCTTTAGCCTTTCACAGTCCTAAGAGGCGACTGAATCCCATGACTTGGGTCACGCACACCTTGGTCCTCAGAGTGACATCCTTGCTCATCAACACTTTTAAAAAGTCTTATAGAGCAGATCTGTCCAGGACAACGTGCGGTTTGATTTCTTGACCGCAGCTTTGATGACCATTGATGGTGGATCCAAGCAAGATGAACTCCTTGTTAACGTCAATCTTCACACTGTCTATCATGATGTTACTTATTGGGCCGGTGGTGAAGATTTTTGTTTTCTTTATATTGAGTTGCAATCTGTACTGGAAGCTGCACTCCTTCATCTCCATCAGCAAGTGCTTTATGTCTTGGCTTTTAGCAAACAGGGCTGTGTCAGCTGCATATCGCAGGTTGTTCATAAGGCTTCCTTCACTCCTGATGATTCCTTTTTCTTCATAGAGTTAGCTTCTCAGATTACCTGCTCAGCACGCAGAGTGACTGAGTCTGGTGAGAGAGATGATGCTCATGCACACACATCCTTCCTGATTGTAAACCAGTTTCACAGACCCAGGAGGGGCTTCACTGTTGATCAACTGGTTTTTCTGCAAACTTAAAACCATTCCAGTAAGAAGATTTACTTGAGTGAAAGAGGCCAAGGGGCAGACAGTGAGCTGCCATAGGAATGCCTGCTTCCCAGCGTCCCCCCTTTTGATGTTATTATTATGATTGTTGTTGTGCTAAATCTATAGGTCGGTAAAATCATTTTCCATTTCAACCATCTTCAAAAATAGAGTTCAGTGATGCTAATTAAAAGCATAAGATTTGGAATCAGGTTGTTTGAGTTATAATTCCACCCTACCGTCTACATGATCAGTAACTTTTATACATTTAAGCCTCAGTTTCCTCATGGGTAAAACGGAGAAAATATTGATTCTCTCATCTGTAAATGATAGCCTAATAACTCCCCCCGCCCCAAACTTTAGGATACAGATAAAGAGGTTCTTACATCCCCTGGTTTCTAGTAAGAACTCACCAATGCTATCTCTATTGTTGCTTTTATTATCATTGCTTATGTCAGTGTTGCTATTTGCTCTAAATGGAGATTGATCACTAGATAGTGGCATGGCTACAAAAATGAACCACAAATCCCAGGACTAAAATGAGCTTGTACATCTTTGTTGTTGTTGTTAGGTGCCATTGAGTTTGTTCTGATGCACAGCAGAAAGAAACACTGCCTCGTCTTGGCCGCCTTCACAATTGTTTCTATACTTGAATCTCTAGTTGCAGCCGCTAGGTCAATCCATCTCTTTGAGCGGCTCCCTCTTTTTCCCTGTTATCTTTAGAAGCTGGCATTTGATTGGAATAGTCAGACCAGGAGGAGGTGCTGAAGAAACTCTTGGATGTGAGTGACATTTGGAAGACTGTGTTATGGATGATACCCGGAACCTCTTGTCATCCCTGCCCCATATCTAGAAACCTAGCCACGTGACCTAGTTCAGTTCTACGGAGAGGGGCTTCTTGCAAGAGAATATGACTAAGAATAGTACTTATTAACTCACCTGGCATCACCAGATGGTAAAAGCATCTCCAACTGAATACTTCAAACTAAAAACAATTCAAACTTTTTGTTTGCAATTTGGCAACCAAACTGCCATAACGGATATAGATCTCTGTTAACATGCTCATAAAGTGGGAGAATGATTGAATTCCTTAATTTTCTGAAGTCTTTCCTTAGCCATTATTGGGACACTTTTCTTCCCCTCCCTGCCTCTAACAAGGTGCTGTGTAAAGTCTCCTGGGTGTCACTCAGCCCCACAGAAAGCAGGGAGGTACGGCCCAAACTCCCACCCTAGCAAGCTGCAGGTCTCTCTGTGGTGGCCTCTGGGATCGGTGCTGAGGTGGACACTGGGCAGCTTCCATCCTGCTTAGGACACTCCAGCTTCATTCCCTCTGAGATCTTGGTAACCCCAGAGTGCTGCCCCGTATGACTCTTCTGTGCAGCATCTTCCACATTTCAACAATAAAACTCCTCCCCTAACCTTCTCCACCATCTCTGGAAAACCCACGGCACTCATTTCAATGTCTTCGAGTATTCACAGAGGACAGGATTTGCTGTTGACTTTAGACCTCCCCCGAGACAAGGGAGGCCAAAGCATGGCTCCCTGCTTGAAATGAGGATCATAAAAAATGTAACAAGAACTGACAGCAGGGAATATCGCCCCCACATTATCTACCCTACCACACGATTTCTCATACCATTAGGCAGCTTCACTCACTTGCCTGATTTATGGATCACTCGCTGAGTGCCCCGCAATGTACTGGCCCTGGGGCCCAATATCAAATTGGATGAGGTCCCTGCAGGCCTGGGCCACCTAGAAGCATGGAAGCAGGGTTCCCTGGACCACGTCCAAATCCCACAGGTGCTGGCAAGCAGGGCCAGCAGCTGGGTCCAACTCGGCCCTATGATGACTTAATGTAGATGAAGCTCATTGTTCCTTTTATTTCCTTTGGGTGCCACTTGTGGTGCAAAGCTTGTGACAACAGCCATTTGGAAAGACACAACAAGTTGCCATCAGAGCTTTTATGAGCTGGAAGTTCCGGGCACATGTGTGCTGCTTTTGAAAGGGGGCCCTGACTGATTCCCATTGCTTCTTGGCAGGTGGCCTGCTTTGCTTAGGGATTTAAGAATGAGGACATTCTTCACCAACACTTTCTTTCTCACCTCCAAGAGGACCGAAACACTTGCTATTAGTGCTGAATTACGGTTGAATACATCCCCGAACCTTAGGAGAGTTTTGCTTCTTGAACAAGAGCAGGAGCTGTGTGAAGGTGCAGAATGGTTGGTATCTTTTCCACCAACACTTAAGGAATACAACTATTTGCATTCTTATGCAAAGTCAACACCCAGTGATAGTAATGTCATACACATCTAGGTATATCTCCCGTGTTTCATGTGTTATATTGGCTCACTTGATCCATGTTGGTTCTGTGGATGGTTTATACCAAAATTGCCATTCTGAACCTGAATGGGCATTTCATCTTCTCTTTCAGTAATCACACAAGGATATATACGCAAAGAAATGACTTAACACAATTGGCATGAAGTAGATAACGCCTTCCATGAAAAAGCAGAAACTAGACCAACAACCGTCTTCAGTTTGTCATTTCCTGTTATTTGTAGTCCCAGATGCACACCATTGATGTATAGCACATGGTTGATGCATGCTTGAAAATTAAGGAAAGAAAATAGAGCCAGGATAGCTGAGGATGTAAGGGAATGAACGCTGGTATTCCATAAACCTGAATCTGCCTCCTCCTCATTCAGGGGATCTTAGGGTGTGCACATCACCTCTCTGTTCATCAATTTCCTCATCTGTGAAATGAGGATGCAGGTATTTCTCCCTCAGAGGGGTTTTTATCATCAGGAAAGGTGTGCAGCAAGGTATACCTATTCATCGTATGTATTCAATCTGTATGCTGAGCCAATAATCTGAGAAGCTGAGTTATATGAAGAAGTATGATGCATCAAGATTAGAGGAAGGGTTATTAATAGCCTGCGATATTCTGCGGACACAACCTTGTTTGCGAAGGCAGAGAGGACTTGAAGCACTAATGATAAATACCAACGGCGAAAGCCTTCGGTATGGATTACATTAAGAGAACAAAAATTCTCACAGCTAGACCAATAAGCAACCTTGTGATAAACAGAACATACTGAGATGATCAAAGGTTTTATTTTACTGGGATCCACAGTCAATAGGCATGGAAGAAGCAATCAGGAAAGTAAATGAATATTGCATTGGGGAAATCTGCCTCAGAAAGGCTCTTTGAAGTTTCAAAGATGTCACATGGAGGAATCCGGTGCACTTGATCCAAGCCATGGTGTCACGTGTGAAAGGTGGACAATGAACAGTAAAACTGAAGGACAGCTGCCTTCGAATTACGGTGTTGGAAAAAAGTACTCAATATACTGTGATCTGATAGAAGAGAGGACAAATCTGTCTTAGGAGAAGTAAGGGAAGATGGAGAGGCTTCATCTCTCTTACTTTAGGCAGAGGGCCAGTCCTTGGAGAAAGACTTATCATGCTTGGTGAAGGAGAGGGTCAATGAGAACGTTCCTCCAAGAAATGGATCGCCACAGAGAGGACAAGAATGAGCTCAAACACACTGTGAGGACGACTCTGGACCAGGCAGTGTTTCATTCTATTATCCTTCGGGTTGCCATGAGCTGACTGGAGGATACTTAGCAGCATCATTTCCGAGGGTGAGTATGAATATGAAAAAGGTAAATCATGGAAACTGCCTAATATGAGCTCATGATTAGCTATTACTATCTCCGAGGATATCTTTCTCCCGCCTCCCCTACACTTCCCAAGGTTTCCAGAGCAAAGCTATGGGATATCAACATTAGGCTAATCAGCATGGACCTGGTTCTTGGAGGGGCTGGTGACCAAACATTGAGAGCATAAGGAGGTTTTAAAGTCTGGCAATGCTTAAAATAAGCGCCAAACAAAACAACCCTGGCTAATAAGCATAAAGCATTCCTGGGTGGGGCAAAGGGTTCAGCATGCAGATCTGGGAAGCAAGGCCTGGTAATCTACTTCTGCAAAATCATCCATGGAAACCCCGATGGAACCCAGTTCTAACCTGACACAGACGGCCCCCATGAGAGAAAAGGTCACGATGTCACCTAGTTGGTTGTTGTTATTAGCCGGCATCAAGTCACTTCTGATCCATAGCGACAACAGAATGAAACACTACGACCCAGTCCTGCGCCATTTTCACAACTGTTCTTAAGCCGAAGCCCATTGAAGCAGCCCCCGTGTCAATCCAGCTCTTTGAGGGCCTTCCTCTTTTTCACTGCTCCTCTGTTTGACCGAGTATGATGTCCTTCTGCAGGGACTGGTCTCTCCTGACGACATGTCCAAAGTCTGCGAGATGAAATCGTGTCATCCTTGCCTCTAAGGAGCACTCTGGCGGGACCTCTTACGAGACAGACTCGTTTGTCCTTTCAGCTGTCCATGGTACTTTCCATGTTCTTTTCCAGCACCACCATTCAAATGCATGGATTCTTCTTTGGTCTTCCTTAGTCAATAGAGACCTTTCAGATACATGTGAGGCAATTGGAAATACCTCGGCTTGCATTAGGCACACCTTAGCCCTCAATTTACCATCCTTGCTTTTCAGGGATCTAACGAGGTCTGTGCAGTAGGTATAAATGACGCAACTCATCTTTTGATCTCTTTTCTGCTGCTTCCATGGGCATTGATTGTGGATCCAAGCAACATCCTTGACAACTACAACCCTTTCTCCATTTATTATGATGCTACCGATTGTAACTGGTTGGTTAATGTGTGTAAAATCAACTTTTCATTGCCTTCCATCTTTTGCCCCAGTCTATTAGAGCTAAGCAGACATGTTCACCACCCACCTCTCTTCCATTTATGCATTTTTCAGGAACATGTGAATGTTTTGTGACTTCTTTAAGAAACTCCACCCTCCCTGTTTTTATGTTCTGTTTTGTTTTATTTTTTAAAATCTGATCCCAATTAGGTTAGGCAGAAGGTTCTGTTTCACTGGGGCCAGGGAGAATTAAGGGGAATCTATTGTGGTCTGTATTTCCCAGAACCTCACTCCACCTCCATGCTCCCCCCACTCCAGGTAGGACTTTATGTCTGCCCCATGCAGCCCAATCTTGCTTTCCATGCTATGTGTGATGCTCAATCACTCAAGGTAGCGGTTTCCTAACGAAAGATGACGTTATAAAAGCATTCTTGTAAGAATTTTAGCAATAAGGGTTGGAGCAAAAGATTTTCTGGTTAATTAGATAAACCAGAATATATCACTCCTGGGACAATCTGCTTAATCCATCCCTTAATATATTTTGAAAAATATTCTTAAGAGCCTTTGAGAATGCTTAAAGAAAATTCTACCTTTGAAAGCACAAGATTTAAGTAAACACCAAAAGTCTTTCATATGACTATATTTATATAATCTCCTGGAAACCTGGCCAGTTTCTTCCATTTCAGGAATTTCCCCAATGGCATGAATTTCTCACTTGCTTTTTAAGAATAATTTTCCAACTGGCTTTCTCCCCAGCTGATCTTAACTCCACCAGAATGGCTTGCATTTCAAAGTATATGATTGTTCATTTTGATCTTTAGAGGCAGCGTTTGTGTTTCAGTAAGCTTGTTGAACTTTTACTCGTTTAAAAAATACAACACCCACTTCCTTCGGTTTTTGCAAGTGGGGATAGCCCTTTGACTAACTTACTTCTTAGCACTTAAAAATTATGTATTTTTAATATCTAACTTAATTAAAATAGGATTCATTTTGCATTAAGTTAATGTAGCTTAATAGGGTATGATATTTGCTGAGAGCAAAAACCAACAAAGGGTCTGGCTCATCTTTTAATGTATTGTTGGGCTGTGCATGTAGTTTCCAAAAACTGCTTTGAAATTTACTTGGAGAAATAGCACCCTGTTACAGTCTGCTTTATTTGGGGGGAAGGTGACCAGAGGACCATGCAATTCAATGGGCTCTCATGCCTGATTCTATTTATGATTGATGTTCACTAGTTTTTATCTGCCTCGACAGTCTGAGAAACAGATATTTAAGATGCACATGGGATGAAGTGACTACTTATTTCACATGTGGCTGGGTGCAGAGTGGAAAGAGATGTTGGTTGGGGTGTGCTATCGCCACCAAGGCAGCAGAGCGAGCAGAAAGTGCAGGAGAGAGGAAGCGTGTGTTCCAGGCTAAACAGACACAGCTCCATGAGGTTCTACTCCAGTGTGTGCAGTAGCCCCCCCACCCCCACCCCATCAAGCAAGACCTTGTACTCTGGCAGAGGAAGGATATGCCTTTTACCTTCCTGACTTGTCCTTGTTTCCTAGTGTTGCTGTGACAGAAATACCACCACTGGGTGGCTTTAGTGAGCACAGTTATGTTCTCACCATTCAGGGGGGTGTGGTGGTGGTGGTGACAGGCCATTGCATCGGACCCAACTGATAGCGACCCCATGCACAACCCAACGCAACACTGCCGAGCTCTGCCCCATCCTCACAGTCGTCCTGATGTTTGAGCCTATTGTTGCAGCCGCTGTGTCCATCCATCTTGTTGAGGATCCTCCTCTTTTGCTCTGCGCTTCTGCTTCACCAAGGTCTCTCCGGATAACGCACCTCAGGTACATGAGACCAAAACTCACCATCCTCACTTCTCAGGAGCATTCCACTGTCCTCGGACTGCCAGTCCATGGTGCTTTCAGTAGTCTTTGCCAGTAGCATGGATGCCATTCGACCTTTGCTAGTGGTCTGCCTCATCCAGGTGATGTGCCTTTGTCCTTGGCTTGCCTTTGCCCTGTTTGAGACCTAAGAACTAGTCCCCTTTTACAATATTTGAGATTTGGGGTTCCCCCTTTTACCCTGCAACAACCATCAGGATTCCTTGTCTGTTGTGCCATCGGAGTTTCTTATCAAGATTTACAACCCATATCGGGGGGATGCAAGTCACTCCGCAACACCACCCTTCTGAATGATTTCATGTAGGATCACATATTTTATGGATGTCTTAGAGCTAAATACAAACCAAACCATGGCTCCCAAGAATCTCCATTCCAGACAGCCTCCTGAATTTCCCCTCGGCAGTGGGTGCTGATTTTCATAAGCTCTATGAAGGGTTGAGGTAAAACTGGCAAGGACAGGAGAGAGATGAACATCTTGTGCTGCTGTGAAGGATTAGGCTGTGAAGGATCATCATCTATTTAGGTTTTCTAAGTTGTGAACCATTGTGTATAAACAAGAAAAGAATTGGCTCTTCCAGCAGATACTAGGCAGGCCAGACATGCTCCTCACAGACTGTGCTTGGTGTCCCTCAAACAGGAGGTTAACTTGGAGAAACAAATTAACTACACACACACACACGCACACACACACACACACATACACACACACACACACACACACACACACACACACACACACACACCCCTTTTCTTTGCTTCACAATATTGAATGTGTTTTCCTCTCTTAAAAGGGGATATAAAAATGATTTTTGGCTAAAGGACAAAAGATGTGTTTGGGGCCAAGAACGAAACCATCTCACCTTCTGCTTTGTACGAATGCTAGTCATGCTTTCCACCTCTAACGAGTGACCGGTTGTCAGGGGAAAGTGTGCAGGTGTTGGAATTGGGAATGAACAGATTCCCTAGCAAGATGTACCATTCTCTTTATTTCACACCAGCTAGGCCCCTCCTTGTGCCTCAATCTTCTCTCCCTCCCACCGGTTCTCCTGACAAATTATAAAACTTGCTAATTTTCTAGCTGTTATTTTCAGATTCGAGAGAATATGAAATGTTTTCTAAGGTTTGTACCATCTCCAAATGAAGCAGTCATAGATGCCTTTGGGCAGAAAGGTCCGCCCGGGGATTTTGTAGTCATCAGCTCCTGTCCTTGTTGGTTCAGGGCTCCTCCCCAACCTTTGCATTCGTGTGATTTCATGAGCGTGCTGAGAGCTGTGCTGCCTGAGCTCCTAGGGTACTTGCTGGTATCGTAGGTTACTTGTTGGGCTTCTAACTACAAGGTCAGCTGTTTGAAACTACCAGCTGCTCTGCCGGCAAAAGATGAGGCTTTTGACTCCCATAAAGAATTATAGTTTCAGACACCCAAAGGGGCACTTTTACTCGGTTTTACAGGGTGCTGTGAGAGGGAATTGACACTACAGCAGTGAGCTTTGTTTTGGGTTTGGTGTTAGCTCATCTGGGCAGGGTGGAGAGCGGGAAGAGGGAGAGAAAACCCCTCAGGTATGGAGAGAGGCTGGGTGGGACAGGTGACTGTCTCAGCACAGTTTTTGAACTAAGAAAGGTTTGTCTAAGGTTTGTACCACTGAACATTTTCTCATAGGACAATCTATGTATCACGGCAGAATATTGTCTGGCACAGTGTTGGATGATGAGCTGTTAGGTTGGTGGACATTCAAAATATGCAAAAGCCTCACCAAATGGACATGAACATGCTAACACTCCTGAAGGCGGCAGAGGACAGGGCGACACTTTATTCCATTTTGCATGGGGGTTACTATGGGTCAGAGCTGACGTGGTGACGACAAACAAAACCGATCCCAGGGATGGTCAGCGTTGGGGCCAGGGTGACATGGGTGAGAGCCAAAAATCTCAGTAATGGGAAAAATAATATTTTAATTGCATCCCTGGTTAAATGGCCCAGCTGTTAACTAAAAGATAAGTGTTTTGAAACCACCAAGTGCACATCAGGAGAAAAGCCCCGGTATTTTGGAGTCACAAAGATTACACCTCAGGAAACCCTATAAGGTCAGGGAATCTCTTTCATGTAGGCTCATTATGATTCTGAATTGAGGACACATGCAATGGCATTATAATGTAATATTCTAGAAACTCATAATGAATGCAAACAATCCACGCTAGCTATGGGTTCACACAGAAGACCAGTTGTGAGGATGCTTTGTTTGCTTGTGCATGGGGTCACTATGGGTCAAAGCTGACTTAAGGGAACCTAGCAACAAGCACAATATTGAATATTCACGGAGGGCAAAATCTGACCCAGCACTTGTATAACCTGGCCTCACTTACTAGACCTGGTTCCAATAAAACTTTATTTACAAATATTGTGGAATATCTATTTTAATGTTTAAGATTTTGAATTATAGCATTATCTACCTTGATTGCTGAGTTTTGGGTATTCCCTGAAATGTCACCACCAAGGGGAGTGCCCAACCCTGGCGCTTGTCATCTTCCTCTTCTAGCTTTGGAGACATGGCATCTGGGACCCCAGAGAACTCCAGAGTGGGCACTACCAACCTCCTCTGCCGGCCTCTCCCCCAGAACTGCTTCTTTGCGTGGTGTGTCAAGAAAGGGGAAAAGTGGTGCACTGCACACGTGCCCAAGATTTCACCCACTTGACTACACTTGCAGTTAGCCGGTGTCTGTCTTTGCTGGGAAAGCAGAGTACAGCAAATGTGATGAAGGAGTTCTACCCTCTGACTGCCTGTCAGGTTTCACACAGATGCAGCAAATGGAAAAGTTGTCTGTGATGTGGAGGCCTATTGACAAGTTGCAGCTGTGTGCGTTTATTTTGCAACTGTCATATAAAATTACAAATATAAAACCCGGGTGTGTGTGGTGTGTGTGTGCTGCAAAAAAAAAGAGACGAGTTGGACATTTTGTACTTTTTCAATATCTAATAAGTGCACATGAATGTACCTGATTCTCCATTAGCTAAATGGGATTGCCAAAAGGAACTAATGAATATTACATGGCTGAGTTCTGTCACTTTTTAAAGGAGGGGCTGGACATGAAATCATTTCTTTTAATACACAGACAAAGACAAGAGACTGGAATTTAATGAAAGGCGCCAGATTGGAATGCTTACAGCCTCACCTCCTCTCCACATGGACTTGCAGACGGCCCTCAATATGGGTTTTGTTGACTGATTGACAGCCTAACTGCATGGCAGTGAGTCATTAAGCTTTGAATACAAAGCAGGTAAATTGTACAGGTTGGCACGAAATACCTTAAAACACACCTAGTTCTTAAGTATTTGGTCTTCACAAGTGGTGAGAGTCTGAGCCAGGTGTTTGTTATTTTTTTTATTTCCCTCCCCCCACCTCCAGCATCCCTGCTGAAAAAAACTCAGGAGCGTTGCCTGAATTTTCAACAGACTTGGAGAGCAGAATTCCTCTGGAATTCCTGGGGATCAGCAGGATTTTTCTTCACGACTAACTATGTCATGCATTTGTTTTCCAGAAGATGGCTATGAAAACATGTCCCTCTTAATGTGCAGGCAGTGATATTTTATGTGATGGTTCTTTGCATAGGCATTCATTTATCTCTTGCTTTAAAAAGTTAATTCAACAGGGTTGGTTCAAATAGAGCACAGTAAATATCTCTGAAATGATCCCGTAAGCTCATAAAATAACTGCTTTGGACATGTCTCTACTGGTGATCCCCAGGTGGGCAGATGGCCATTGGATAACCCCAGGCTGTGTTTTGTACCCAGCTTTTAGAAGTAAAGAGCCTACCGTGATTATGAGTTTCTAAAATTAATTTCAAATGTGGACGTTAAAGGGGCAGAGCATAAATGGATCATAATGCGTCTTCGGATCATAAATATAGAACGATGTAGTCTGATAGACAACAGCCTAGTGCTATTAGCAATTCTTATGTGCTTTAAAAAAAAGGTGGGGGAAAGAGCGTGTTTCTTTGAAATCACAGTCTTAATTTTTGAGCTTTGTAAATTATTAACAATTCTATTAGAAAAAAATAATGAGGAGTTGCAGCTAAATGGCAAAGGCACAGCCAGTTAAAAATACCGCTTGATGAATGTGACCTTGGGCCTCTGCTGCGAGTGGATTAGAAACGGACTGGATGGTTCCTCAATTTATCTCCCTTTTACGGCAACGTTCAGGGAGGTCTGGCTATGAACGCAATAAAGAGATTGGAGGCCTCGCCCATAACCAAAAACTGAACTGATGACCATGGAGTTGATTCTGATTCATTAGAAACTTACAGGAGAGAGCAGTACTTCTCTTCAGGGTTTCTGGAGTTAAAAAATCTTCACAGGAGCAGAAAGCTCCATCTTTCTTTGATGAAGCAACCGGTGGTTTTGAAGTGCCAACCTTAAGGTTAGCAGTTCAACACCTAGCTCACAGTACTAGCAGAGCTACCTTTACGATCGCCTCATATCCTAGAGTTGCTGGGATCGTATCCTGGCACGGCTGACTCATAGCAACCCCACGCGGTTTCCAAGACTGTAGTTCTTTAAAAACCGCCTGTCTCCCAAGGAGCTTCTGCTGGTTTTGAACTGCCGACCATGAGGATCACAGCCCCACGTGGAACCACTACACCACCAGGGCTATATTGAGAATATTATAAATGTCTCAAAAGTTTTAGCATCAATTTAATTAAGTTTGAGAAGCAAGCACTTGCTTAGATACAACTAAGGCCAACATGTTGTACTATGACCCTGAGATCAAACAGAATATAAGAACTGGTCATTGCCGATAGAGAGTTCACTGTGGTTGAGGAAACAAAAATTCGAAGGGGTAGCCCCCCCCAAAAAAAAAAACAGAATGTTGTTTCAAAGCTATGTATTTACATTTTTTTTACAAAGAAACCTTATCACTTTCAAAGTACTCTCCATTACACTCAATACATTTGAAACATTTTTCAATCTCATCTGGTTTTGGGATGGCTGACAGCACCTCCCTCGGGTTTTCTTCACCAATTCTACATTGTCAAATCGCTGTCCATTCATTTCCCTCTGCATTCACAGAAATAAAACGAAGTTGCACAGAGTGAGGTCAGGTGAGTAAGGTGCGTGGAACAAGAGAGGTTTGCTGGGTTTTGCCCAAAACGGGTGCATGAGATGGCTGCCTGAGCAGGTGCATTGTCCTGGTGGCCAAGCCAGTCCCCCGTCTGCCACAAATCAGGCCTTTTTTGTCGCACACTGTTACACAATTTTTGCAGAACCTCTAAATAGGAAGCTTGATTAACAGTCTTGTCTGGTGGAATGAAGTTCAAATACACTATGAGTCGATATTTTCATCCGTTTGGCAAGTTGAAGGACGTCCACAATGAGGTTTGTCATCAATGTACATTTCACCTTTTTTTTGAAATGAGAAAACCACTCCTACATTTGAGTTTTTCCCAGATGCTGTCCTTGTAAGCATTGTTCAGCATCACACAGTTTCTGTGCCATTTTTCCTTACCAAAATTTTACAGTGGCACTCTATTCTCTTAGATTGGCCCTCACAAAAAATAAGGTTCGAGTGAAACTGCTTTCAGGAAAAAATTCACTGTGACCAGCAAGAACCTCCCCAGGTGACACCACTGGGTTCACTAACTCAGAGTGAATTGTTCAATGCTCGCCGGGTGGGGAAAATGTGTACTCTGAAAGCTCTGCTCTGCCCAGCGCAATTCTGTTTTGAGGGGAGTACCCCCTCATATGTAGTGGACATGCAATTCTCTAGAACAGCAGTATGGGTAAAATGAAGTGCTTAATTGTGTGTTTGAGATAATTTGTGAAGAACAATATTATTAAGGCGTTAATTGTGGTGATCATTAATTGATGGAATTTAAATGGAAAGAATAATTATAGTCCATCAATGTTGCAGACTATGTGCTAGTGATTAATAGATGGGCAGGTGGCACTTCAAAAGGCTTATGCCACCAGTTTGTGTATAAACTACCATCTGTCCATCTTTTTTCTACCCCACTTTTAGTTCTTCTCTTCTTTCTGGCCAGTATATGTTGGGCTTCCTCAAGGTTTATCTTGAGCCACCTCATTTTCTCAGTCTTCACTCTCTCCATGTAGACGACCTCATCCATGCCCAGGCTGTTTTCAATAAGCAGATATGTTACAAATTTACAGCTTCTGGTCAGATCAATCCATACATCCAACTGCCTAATTGACATTGTTTCTTGGATGTCTCAAGGGATCACAAAAATCAGCCACTAAATTGCGTGCTGTCTGGGAAGCATTGGACTGACTACTGCAAGGTTCACAATTAAAAATCACCAGCAGCAAAGGGGTGGAAGTTGAGGCTGTCTGCTCCTATAAAGATTTAAAGGCTTGGAAAACTCATAGGGTTGTTATGAGTCAAAATGGACTCAATAATGATGGGCTTCGTCTTGGGCTGCTATAAACTGGGCTTATGATTCAATTTCCTTCCAAGCTCAGTCTCCTTCCAATGTTTCCAAGCTCGGGAAACAATCCCAGTATCCATTTGACTTAATCAAAACAGATGCAAGCTAGAAAATTGGATGCCCTTCTGCTCACCTTCTCACTTATTCCATTCAACCCATTATCAAGCCGATCAGTTCGCCTCCTAAATGTTCCCCAGGCTTGATCAGTTCTGTCCATTGTCCCATGGCTTATGTCCTGCTCCTTTGTTATTTATGCTCATGATCACATTTCTCACTTACACAGCTCCTTGTGGTGGTGGTTCGGTGCTGTACCGTGATTTTGACTCACAGCACCCTCATGGAACAAAGTAAAACCGCCCCCTCAGGTTTTCTAGACGGCAATCTTCCCCGGGGAAGAAAACCTTTCTTCCGCAGAGCTGCTGGATGGGGTCATCCTAACAGCCCACCTTTAGGAAAGCGACTGAGTTCTTCCTTGTTTGCCACCAGAGCTCCTCCTCAGAGGGTCTCCTTGGTACTCAGTAGGCAGTACCATACGGGATATCTAATTAGTTGCCTAATCATCATTCAGTCCCACTTCACATACTAATAACAGAACCTATATAAATCACAGGAGGGTGACTTGATTGCCATCTTAAAGTTAATTCAGTAAAGCCTGTGAAAGCCAGACTCTTTGTAAGGCAGAAACCTTTTTAAAGAGGAAAATACAAATATTTCCCACTAAAACGAGCAATAGAAAAATGATGAAACTCCAAGGCAAAAACATGCAAGACTTCAAAAAACAAGGGAGTCTGTCAAGTTCCCCAATCACAAAAATTTCACTCTATTGTTATATACACTTAATCCATAGTGGTCCGTGCTCCCTTAAGTGAATATCTAATAAGAAAAGGAACAACACAAATGACATTTCACCAATGCCAGTGATTGGCATGGGCCTAAATTTAAAAGGAGCATCAAAGCAGGATAATTAAGGTGGGTTAGTTGACTGTAATGGTCTTCTTCATAAAGGAGATAAACTCTGATGCTAGATCTGGGCAAGGAATTCCTTGGTAGCTCAACAGTTAAACTCTCATTGCTGCTAACCAAACAGTCAGAGGTTTATGAGGGGGTGTCCCCCCCCCCCCCACAAATGGAAAAAAGCTCTACAGGGCAGAGTTTTCATAGTACACATTTTCCCACTAGGTGAGCATCTCGCAACTCTCTCTAAGTTAGTGCACCCAGTGGCATCCCCTGGGAAGGTTCTCTCTGGTTACAAAGAGTTTTTCCTAAAAGCAGTTAGCTTGAACCTTATTTTTTGGTGTTTGATGGCTGATTTAAGAGAATGGCATGTGGTTGTGAAATTTTGTTTCCTGCTTGGGGGAAAAGGCCACAGAAACTGTTGTGATGTTGAACACAGCTTACAAGGACAGCACTTTGGGAAAAGCTCAAGTGTATGAGTGGTGTTCTCTTTTCAATAAAGGTGGAATGTCAATTGATGGCAAATCTCGTTCTGGATGTCTGAGCAGATGAAAATGTTGACAAAATTCATCCCGTTGGGCTCTAAGACCAGCAACAGACCATTGAAGAGATGAGGAACCTATCTGGACTATGTTGGAGCTGGTTCGGCAAATTTTAATGGAAGATTTGGGAATGAGAGGATCACTGGGAAATTTGTGCCTTAGGTTTTGACTGACTGGGAAAAAGAGCATCCAGTGGAAACATGCTGTCCTTTGAATCTTATGACCCAAAAAGCAAACATCAATCAAGCCAGTGCAAGACATCATCATCACCTCACCCAAAAAAGCTTGTCAAGTGAAACCAAAGATCAAAACTATGCTCATTTGTTTTTTTTATGTGAAGGGGATAGTGCATTGGATTTCGTTCTACCAGGTCAGACTGTTAATAAAGCTTTCTATTTAGAGGTTATGAAAAGATTGTGTGACAGTGTTTGTCAACTACTTGGCAACTGGTTTGCTTATTGGGGGGGGGGTGTTGTTTTGATTTAGACAGACATGGTAGCCATAAGGAAAGAGCCCATATGGAAGGGCCAGCCAGGGCATGATGTAGAGTAGGGTTAAACATACTTTGTACGGTGTCTCAGCTCCAGAGTGGAAACAAGTTGTGGATTGGTGACAAATGCCCTTGAAAGCTACTTAATCAGAGTGTGGGCATATCTTGAGATCACTGGAGAAACGTTTAAGATGCTTCTGCAGGTATGTGTGAATATATCTTGCTTACACAAAACTCCTAGGTGGGGAGCAGCCCTCATGTTATGATCTCCAATTATCAGTGAAAGAGCAGAGTCCGGTGTCTGTGATTGTACAATTATGCATACAATGGATAAGTAATTAAAAAAATAGCCCTTTCATTTTTTGCTTTTAAGAGCCTGCCTCCTCAGTTGAAATTGAAAGAATAATTGCATACACTGTGTCTTACCTGTAGGCAGATTTCATAGTCATTCATTTTCAATATCTGATGTCAGTAATTTAAGTAAGACTTCCAGAACATTATTCCTCTGTGTTACAATGTCAGCCACTCAATAATTTCAAATTGATTCATTGCTATACCTAATGGAAAAAAATCACGTTAAGTACTCTACCCATTTTTCCTAAGGGAAAATGCTTGGGGAGCCCACCGTTCAATAGTTCTCTAGATGTCATGACTTGATTTTACGTGCCTTTTCAATATGTTTTTAAAGGATTTAGAGTAGATCTTTAAATATCTTAAAATGCTAGTTTAGTAGGCCTATTTAAAAAAACTTAGATTGCTTTGTGTCTTAAAACAAGGATTTTTTTTCCAATAATGTTTTTGTAATGGTTCACTTGAAGTAGTTAAAATGTTAGTTTGTTTTTTGGTTAGTTCTAGAGCTTTTTAGTATTTCCATATATAGAATGAACAGACACAGTCAGAATGCTCCTGAGAAGGACAGTAAGATTATAGTCGTGTCCTTTGGGCACATTATTAGGAGGGACCAGTCCCTGGACTGTGAGTTAGAATAGACACTTGTCACTTAAAAACAATAACAATAACAACACACACACATATGAGCGAGTATACTTGCTGTCTTGGTTGCTGTTATTTGGAGTGAAAGACCCCGAATACAAATATATTTTATACTAACTCCCCTGTTAGGTCTTAAACAGAGTCAAGAAAGACAAGACAAAAACAAAAGCAATCATCCAGATGAGGGCTTCCATCAGCACGAGGCTATAATGCTGTCCAAAGAATTCATTGCCACATGGCTGAATGTGGCTGAAGAATAGTCACATTCTTCATAAAACGCTGATTGTGACAGTACATGTGCATTACAAAAGCTCGAAGGATTGGTTCTTGGACTCTCTGACCACCTTGGTTGGGGGCATGCCTCATGACCATGCAACCCCAGTACCCTAATAAGTCGGGTGAGATTGCCCCCTCCTCCAGTAGGCTGTACAGGGGAGTAGCAGCATTCCACTTTAAAACACTCTGTCTGAGGGCAAAGCTAATACATACCCCACTGCCAACTCTTCACAACTCCATATTGGGTGGTCCAGGATGTACAGTTTTACCGGAATAGACAGACTCATCTTTCTTCCAAATAGTTGTCCATTGCCACCAGGGCTTCTACAAAGACAACTCCAGTTGACTGCATTCATAGTGACTCTATAGAACAGAGTGAAACTACTCCTTAGGGTTTCCAAGACTGTAAGTCTTGACAGAAGCAGACAACCACTTCTTTCTCCCATGGAGTGGCTGGTGGTTTTGAACTGCCAACCTTGTGATTAGCAGCCCAATACCTAACCCACTCAGCCAACAGGGCTCTTGTGCCTCAGTTTCCTCCCTCGCTGTGACTGGTAGGTTTGATCTTGCTTGTTACAGCCCAACTCAAAACCCACTATGGCACCAGGGGCCTTCAGCGAATATAATTTTTAAGTTCATTTTCCTTTGGCTCATCATTCAAATTCCCAGGATGACGGAGCTTGAGTCTCCTGGCCACACCTTTCCAACAAGGCTGCAGGCAGTGGTCAGAGTCTTCCTTAAGGGAAAATCCAGGTACTCTGCTGGATATTAAGGAACCAAATGTAGTGATAGACCGACGAACCCCAAAAGTCCCTACATCATCCTACAGTTGGATTGTCTTAGGTACCATCCACCTCCCTTCTTATTTTCCTCAAATTCATTTTGCATAGAGGCTCCAGCATGACTCCCGGAGTGACTCTGTCCTTCCTGACTGAACACTTTTCATGATTTTCTTACGGACTCTGTGCTTTTTTAGCCTCGCTTCCCAGTGTGCTAGTGGTCCAGCCTCACAAACGGTGTATAGCTCACCTTGGGGCTGCTTTCCACCTCCTGCCTTAGCTCCATTCTGCTCTCCCACCATGTGGGATTAGGGTCCTCATTCCCTGAGTTCCTATCTGGGTGTATTCCATCACTGGACTCACCACATAGGGTTACAACCACAGGCTTCAGGAGATAAACTTAGGAAAAACACGCCTCATTCATTTTTTTGTCTAGGCATACCATGGGAGACCCCAAGTGGCACAAACAGCATATACTTGGCTAATAGTAGGTGCTCAATAAAATTTTGCTGAATCAGTAGATGGATGAATGCAATCTATTTTTCTGCAATGCACTTTTACAGATCGTTACGGCAAAACCTGATGTTTGGAATAACTACCAGTTTCTAAAATGCTATCTAGCTCTGGTTAGTATTGTATTACTGTGCAGCCAAATTCTTTAAATCCAAGGACAATTTTAATTTGGGAACCTTATTTCTATTATCCAAAGCATCCTGATTATCTCCACTTGTTCTGGGCTTATTTCATATGTTATCTTAGTGTTTGGGAAATATAGAGATGAAGCTGTAGATTTTCATAGTGTGGTATATACTGTAAGGTACTTTCCTCAAGTTGAAATTGGAAAATTATGGGATGACTCAGGATAACTTCGATTGCTGCATGTGCTATGCTGTTCTAGCTAAGTACCAGCAATTTTACATTGCTCCTGTTCTAGAATATTTACCTCATCTGGCTTTTATTTTCTTCTTCTCTTTTTTTCCTTACTAACAGCACATTGTACGCTCTTGTGAATTTGTTATTGACTATCACCCCTAAATCCTCTTAAGCCTTTTTACTCTTTAGAAGAATTCTCAGTTTATGTCTGGGCCTCATAGTCTTTTTCCCAAAGTGAATTGTTTTATGTTCTTGTAAATTGAACTCATCACACTTAAACTTATGAGCCTCATGAAGGCCTCTAGATTATTTCATACTGTTCATCTATTTTTCACTATTTTTGATTTTCTGCAAATAAGAATAATGTACGGTTTTCTCTGCGCTTCAGGTCATTAATAAAGATATTAACTAGCAGGTGTTTCAGCTTTTGCCTTCTGGCACCCCGCTTTTCCCAATTTAAATAGTTATCTTTTATTCTGCCACTTGGTATATTTTTGTTGTTTTTCTTGTTAAAATATTGTTAGAATACTACTCTCGCAGAAAGTAACTTACGAGGTTTCTTAATTTCATCACCCAGGAGGAAATAACCAAGAAAAATCATGCCAAATGACATCTTTTTATTTCCACCTGAAAATATGTGTTGGTGGGGGGTGGGGGGAGAGTGTCAATTGATCCTTTATTATAATATTTATTGAGTATGTGCTATATTAGTAAGAATCACCAACACTTACATATTGCTATGTTCTAGGACCATTCTATCTGTTGTATGTTACGCAATACAACAACTCTATGTATTAGATACAATTGTTTCTTTCATTTTTCCAAAACCAAAAAATCAAAATCACTGCTATTGAGTTGATTCTGACTCATAGTGACCCGGTAGGACCAGGTAGAACTGTCCCTGTGGATTTCTGGGACTGTAACCCTTTACGGAGTAGAAAGTCTAGTCTTCCTCCCGTGCAGAGCTGATGGTCTCATACGACTGGCCTAGGGTTAGTAGCCCAATGTGCAACCACTCTACCAAACAGGGAACTTGCAGAATGAAGGGGCTTGGCAAACTGCCTAGGTCACACGGCTAGTAAGAGGCAGAGCTGGGATTCACGTCTAGACTTGTTTGGCATTGAAATTTGGGCTCTTACCATTTACGCTGCATTAGATCCACCCAAGACCTTTCTAAGTGACTCATACTGAAACACAGATTTGAACTTATGACCCAACTGGGGATTTACTGTTTCGGAAACCCACTACTCTGTCTGGTACAGTTGCCATGAGCCAGAACTCTCTCCATGACAGTGAGTCTGGTGGAATTTTGGCTTCCTCCCCCTTCCACCTCCCCTCAGTCAAATTGCAGCCAGCTTTGACCTCCTTTCTTCTCTTCACCTTTGTTATCCCGACCTTGTCTCAAGACATGCGTGTCATTTTGTGAGAATTCTACGCAATCACCCTCACTTGGTCTCCCTGAGTCACAACTTGGGTCCCTAAACGTACTCCCCAGAATGCAGCCTGAGTCATAAAAATGCAAATATGATCTTCATATCTCCCGTGCTGAAAGTCCTCAGGTGACTCATCAGGATGAATTCCAAACAGCTCAGCGGGTGTTCAGGGCCTTTTCCCACCTCCTCTCTCGAATTCCCCACTCCGTTGGCTTCCTCCTTTGAACAAGCACTTGGTCAGTTTCCTTTCTTGGATGTCCAGATGGACAAGCCCTAGATTATTTGTCCAATCCACATGAAATATGCATCAGGAAAACCAGCTGCAAGTGAGTTCAACTCACAGTGACCCATGTGTGTCAAGCACGGGGCTCCACAGGGTTTGCGGTGGCTGGTTTGGCATCAGGCTTTCATATTCTTCTTTACCAAAGTGACCCTCTGTAAACTCAAACTCCAGTATTTCACGTAGAAGCAGATCACAATAAGCATTTTTACCACGCCGGGAAAGGAGGGTACCGTTGCCAGAGTAAAAGGAAGCGATGCTGGTCAAATAAAAACAGATGTCCTACCTTTACATGGAATGATTTACTTTATAAAATTAAGCATTTGGGGACGATGGGACCCTGTAATTGATATTATGTAGGGCTCTTCATTTGAACGTCTCTAATTATCAAAACTAATTTATCACTTTGAATAACCTCTTCTAACCAGTGACTTGAATTTCACTTAATATATAGAGCCAAGTGCTTTAGGAAGAGGGGAGGCAATTGAAAATCATTAAAAGGTCTACAAGGAAGAATTTCGAATTTCTTTTGTCACAGAAGCTCTTTGGAGTAGTGCATTATTCATAAAGAATATTCCAACTCAGGAAAGAATCTTAAAATCACTCCTTAGCGGAGGTCCAGGTACGACTCCCTTGCTTGGTCTGCCTGAGAATTTATCATTATGATGAGACAAGTGTCATGAGTGAACTGGACCCAGAACTGTAAAATACAGGCAGGCGGTTTTGCCCAAGTTCATCTGAACGTCTCATGGAGGTTATCTAAATGGATGCTTTCAAGGTGCTTTGCCATTCATCATTTAAAAATGCTCACCCATCTCCGAAAGGTCTTCAGCTTCCTTGACAAATCAAGTGAGAACCGAAGCTCATTGACTCTGTCTAATCATCCCACTTTACGTAGGATAAATTTAGGTTTGCGGCTTTCAATGCCCTGTAACAATAGTTCTGTGGACGAACTGTGAGCCATTAACTGTGTTTTATTATAAACCTTCTCCTCACTGCATCTGCTATGTATTATTAGCTTTAGAAATGGCCAGGCTTTGGGGCCAACTAGAAAAACAAGAAGGAAACACCAAAGTCCAAACCATAAAGCCAAGACTATATTTTAACCGGAGTCACAATGACAACGGCACGTGCCTAGGGATCAGAAATGACAGGGGAGCACAGCGCCGTGCTCAAGTGAAGAATTCTAGGTACTCAATATTCTCAGTCCCTTGAGTGTGGCTTGAATGATGGCTTCCCCTGTGCTGATTTCCTGCTAAAGTAGCATTGTTCAGCTTCCATGAATAATCAATTCTATTGGCCGGTAAATGAGACCAGCTATTGATCGTGGGGTGGAGTTATAGGCATCTCACCCTGATCTTTTGCAGTGTTTACTCTAGAATTGAGTGTCAATGAAATATTGAGAACCGAGAAATACCTGAGCAGTTGGAATAATACCCAAAGCTTTTCAAGAATAAAGGTTGGTTGTCAATACTAGAGTTGGGAGTCTGAAAGGTTGAAGCATTTAACGACTTTGTCATGATTCATAGAACGCTACCCTCACGGATTGAAGTGGGACCTCGAACTGATTCCGTATGGATCATCATCACTGAACAAGTGACACTGGAACAGAGCCCAATTTTTAAAAAATTGGACAAACTAGAGCAATAACTTGAATGGAAAAAATCTCACAAGTCCTAGCCTTGATAAAAGCTTACTCTTTTCTCCTAAGGCAGAGTAGGTGTTGCATAGCAACTGAAGAGTGGAGCGGCAAAGGACTCAAAGGCGGCCGCCAATCCCAGCACTCGGAACCTGGGTCATCTCTGCTTGTCCGCCCGGCCCCCAGTCTCCTGCATCGGCTTCCTGAAAGGGTTCACCATGTCTCTTCGGAGTCTTCCATTTCAGAAATCTGACCTGTGTTTTTTCCTGTTATCATTCTTGTTCGCTCGCATTTTATTAAAAAAAAAAAGTCTCTCTGGCACACCTGAAACCAGACCTCAAATTAGTTCAAAGACCTGGTGTGAATTCAAACTCCGATACCTGTTGTTAAAATCCTATTTGGGAATGGATTTTCTTTGTTAAGCTGTAACACAGTATAAGTGGAAGGTGTTTCTTAAATCAGTAACTCTTGAGATTAAGCAAGGAAGCAAACAGAGATGGGAGAAGATAATGCAATGTGCTGTGAAAAATCCCTGAGGAACCAGAAGTTGAAGAGAGATAGGGAGTCCACCCCCCAGCCCTCCCCCTGCCCAACACAACAAATACCGAGGGCCTTTCCACGCAGCCTGCACCTTGAATTTGGACATCTAGCCTCCTAAACTGTGAGGGAAAAAAATGTCTTTTTGTTAAAGCCACTGAATTGCGGTGTTCCTATTACAGTAGTACTGGATAACTAAGACAGGTGTGCTGTGATCATTGCATTGTTCTATAACAAATTACTCCAAAATTGAATAACTTAAAAATAACGATTTTATGTTGCTCCCTAGTTGGTGGGTCGGGAGTTAGGGGTGAGTTTAGTTAGGGACTGGGCAGTTCTCATTTGGAGTCTTTCATGTGGTTGCAGTTAGTCGTCAGCAAGATTGGAGCCATCTGGATACTTGGCTGGACTGGATATCCAAGACTGCTACTCACATGACTGGTGCTTAGTGCTGTCTCTCAGCTGGACACTCAGGGAGACTGTCCACCATGGTCTCACGGCAGATGAATTTCTTCCATGATGTGGATCTTTCCCCAGAGTGAGTTTTCCTTGAGAACAACAAGGCCAATGCTGCTTAACCACTATGAAACGGAACTCAGAATTACACAGCATCACATCCCCGGCATTCTCTTGGTTACAAGTGAGTTACCAAGACGAGCCCCAATTCATGGGCCAGAGACACGAAAGGAAAGTCAAAGAAGTTGCAGACATATTTGTTGGTTTTGTGTTATTGTTGTTAGAAATAGGTCATGGAGCTGCACAAATAGTTTGTGTTTCCCCTGCATGCTGACGTTTCAAAGCCACGCAATGGAACTATGAAAGACAGGCCTGGTGATCTGCTTCCAAAAAGATCACAGACAAGAAAACCTGATGGAGCAGTTCTACTGGGTCCCCCATAGGATCACCGTGAATTGAATCAACTTGGCAGCAGTGGGTTTGGAATTTTGACTTGGTGGTTTAAAAAAAGATATATAAAACATTTGCCAATTCAAAATTCTTTATATGCACCATTTCATGTCATTGGTTTGATTCTTCACGTTGTGCAAACAGCGGTGATAAAGTTTCCAAATTATTCTCTAGGCATATTTAAAACCATCAGAAGGGGTCTTTAATATCTTAAGAGATTATCCTGTTCTTGTATCCTAAGAATTTTTTAGGAGTATTTTTGTCCAGCTACTTCAAAGTCTTTTATAAAGTCACGATTAGCCCAACATTCCTCGTGAAGGCCCAACATTAAATACCAACTGTGTTTTCTCTTCTGAATCAGAGACGAGAATTTCATCCCAACTGCTATAATAGCGTCAATGACAGTGGTGGGGAGAATAAGAAGGGTTTGGAGCGGACTCAAGAAATTGGGTGTTCAATCCACCTGTAATGCAAAACAGTGCATTTTACCCAGTGTTCTTTAATTATTCAGAGCACTTGGCAGAATTTTATTTTTAACCCTGCAAATGAAAAACACATTTGAACTACCTTGTTTTTGAATAGCCCCATATTAAAGATAAATATAAGGCTATGAATGATATGTTTTTTGCTTTTAAAAACCAAGAGAATGCAAATTGTGCATCAACACACACACACGCGTGCACGCGAAGGGTACCCCCCACAAAGGGGAACATTTTTTCAAAGCTATGTATTTAATTTTTTTTTTCACAAAATGACATCACTTTCAAAGTACTCTCCATTACACTTAACACATTTGTCAAATCTGTGATTCCATTCTTGGAAACATTTTTCAAACTCACCTGTTTGGATGGCTGACAGCACCTCCCTCATTTTTTCCCCTTCACTTCTTCTATGTCCTTAAATCACTGTCCTTTCATGCTCCTCTGCATTTGCAGAAACAAAAAGAGGTTGCACGGAGCCAGGCCAGGTGAGTCAGGGCCATGGGGCAAGAGAGGCATCCTGTTTTGGGACCAAAACTGGCTTACTGATGGCTGAGTGAGCAGGTGCATTGTCGTGGTGGGAAAATCAGTCCCTTGTCTGCCACAAATCAGGCCTTCCTTTTATTTTTTGTCACACATTCTTACGCTATCTTTTCAGACCATCTAATTAGAAAGCTTGATCAACAGTCTGACCTGGTGAAACAAACTCCAAATGCACCACGAGTCAACATTTTCATCTGTTTGGGAAGTTGACGGATATCCAAAATGACATTTGTCATCAGTCAACATTTCACCTTTTTTGAAAGGCAAAAACCACCTGTACACTTGAGGTTTTCCCGTAGCGCTGTCCTTGTAAGTGGTGTTCAACATCGCAACAGTTTCTGTGGCATTTTTACAAGCAGGAAACAAAATTTCACAGCCACAAGCTATTCTCTTAAATCAGCCATCACACAAAAAAATGAGGTTCAACCAAAACTGCTTTTATGAAAAAATTGACTGGACTAGAGAAAACCTTCCTAGGGGGCGCCACTGGGCGCACTAATTCAGATGGAGTTGCTCGATGTTCGCCTAGCTGGAAAAATGCATACTACAAAAGCTCTGCTCTGTCCAGGGAAATTCCAGGGTTTTTTGTGGGTAACCCTTGTATATGTACACATACACCTCACACATATATTATGTATACAAGCACATGCCATTTTCTCCTATGGCCTTTTAATACTAGCAAATCCATAAAAGTCTATTTCTGACCTAGGTAATCATATAGAAAAATGAGATATTTTCAAACTCAACATAAAATTCATATTGGTCAGGTCATTCTTTTCTGTAGATTATCTTATACCGTGCCCAGGAGCATGGTCTTGCTCCACATACAATAGTCTTGCTTCCAGCTTTAGCTCGGGTGGCCCTGTAGTGCTATGCATTATACAGAAGAGGCTGGTTCATTAGTGAACGGATGGGGCTCAATAGTTGCCCTTAATTTTATCTCTCCCCTCTGAGAAACAATCTTTCAGATATAATACAGTTTGTTAATGATATTCTACATGTGAAGGCAAGGCACCTGCTTCTTAACGCGGTAGGTTATGGCTAGCTCTGTGCAGACTGACTTTTAGAGTAGACCCATCTTGGCTTTGTTTTAATTGTATTCAAATGAATAATGGACTTTAAATTTTGATCAGGTGCTTTAGATTATACTGTTGTACACAAACCTTTTGGAATAAAACTATTCTCTCCTTGACTTGATACAACTGGGAATTAAGATAACTGAATATTACTTAATATATATTTTTAAGTTTTCTGGTTCTTGAGCCAAATACACCTGACAAGTTATTTCTAAGATCTTTGTATTAATGTAATTCTTACTAATAGTAGTTGACTAAAAAACAATAGTCTCATCCTAATTATCTGTGGGTTCCTATTTTTTCAATGATAATGCTTGTATAAATGTACTTATTGTCCTAATTGCAACGTATCCTTTAACAAAAATGAAGAGATTAAGAAAAACAAACAAAAGCAATCTATATCACTGATGCAGATTGTGCATCTAGACGATTTCAGTTAATCTCCACATACATATCCCCCCAAACTAAACTCCTCACTGGCAATGAGTATCTGCTGACTCATACTGACCTTCTAGGACAGGCTACAACTGTCCCCTGAATTCTCGAGACTGTGACTATTTAAGGGGGTAAAGACCCCTTCTTGCTCCCATGGAGCAGCTGGCAATTTTGAAGAGCTAACCTTGAAGATACAGCCTACTGCATAACCACTATGCCACCAGGACCTGATACTGACAACCCCCCCCACTCCATTAAAACTGAGGTGACTCAAAACCCAGATGAGCATCTCTCTCTCTCTCAGACCCTCCCTATTTAGTTTGTTTGTGAACTCTGAGTCTTTGAGAATTTAAAAAGTGGCAACGGTTCTTATTTTTATTTGTCATTATTCTTAAATGTGTGAGATTATCTTTTCACGTGATTAAGTGTATGTTTTCTAAAACAAAGATGAGATCAAACTGCAGACACAGTTTTGTGATTAAGGCTCCCCCCGCCCATCTTTAAACAGTCTATAGTGGACATCATTCTGTGTTATACATACTTTCTTACAACATAAATTAAATTTTTTCATATTGACTATCTATATAAAAAGTATTTAATTCATCTCTTGTAGTCCATATTATTTCCATTTTTGATTCCATAAAGAACATCAAGATAAATAAATATAAAGCCATTTTTATACATAGCTGAAAGAGAAATGATGGCAGTCGGTTGTTGTTAGAATGAAAATTACCCTTTGTTTTTGCGACAGTTTTGGAAGCAGATTAATAGTGAAATGGAGTTACATAAATGCCCCATTTTTTAACTATCTTCTTCTTCCTACAGAAGTTACTTGCCTGTAATTTTGAGAAAACTACCTCCTACTGTGTGAGCTGAAATGTTCCTAATATTCCTGAAATGAACTTTGTCTCTCAATCGACTGTGCCATACAGTAGACCAGGAGCCCTGGTGGTATGGTGGGTTACTAGTTCGGATGCCAACCACAGAGTAAGCAGTTCAAAACCACCAGCTGCTTTTTGGGAGAAAGATGAGGCTTTCTGCTCACATAAGAGTTATAGTCTCAGACACCTACAGGTCAGCTCTACTGTGTCCTACAGGGTTACGTTGAGTCAGAGTTGGTGCTGTGGCAGGGAGTTCTTTTACATACTAGAGCATATTTTAGATAGACATGGATAGCCCTACTATGGTAGAATTTAAAAGCAAAACACAACATCCATCACGATTGAGTTAATTCTGACTCATCGGAACCCTGTAGGACTACTGCTCCTTAGGATTTCTGTGACTGAAAATCTCTACTGGAGCAGACAGCCTCATCTTTTCCCCATGGATCAGCTTTGGGGTTTGAACCTCCAACCTTGTAGCTAGTAGACTAGTGCCTAACCCACCACACCACCAGGGTTTTTTTATGGCAGAGTATTGAGCAACATATTATCGGACAATTGGGATCTTGTATCTCAATTTGTAGCCTTTATCTCTCAATGTGTAGTCTATCTGTCAGGTTAGGCCAAATATCATCACCACTAACACACTATTTATAACGTTGCACTAAGTGATTGAAATATATTTAACCCCTACATCAAAGATAATGTGTGTGTGTGTGGGGGGGCAATACTTTTGTATAACAAACTACCCCCAAACTCTGTGCCTCCTGAGAGCCAACATTTAATTTTGTTTTTCTGATGGATCTGACTCAGCTGGGGCTCTTCTGTACTTGGCTAGCATCAGGTAAGTTTGACTCCAAGCTATTGGTTGGGTCCAGATTTTCTCCACATTTCTTTTTTTTTTCAGCGTCGCAGCTCCAAGCGACCCCACATTTCTTTCATCCTCAGAAGCATGCCAAACTGTGCAAGTACGTTTAAGGTCTCCTCAACAATCGTTTCCATTAACATTTAATTGATCAAAGCAATTGTGCCAATGGTCAAGCTTGATTATCAACAAGGCACAGAAATATATTCTGCTCTGAATGAGAAATAATTGCAAAATCTGGCATACTTCTCCCACTGGAGAGTAAACAATTGGGCCCAAATCTAGTCCACCAGAGTTACGTTTCAAGAACAGATAAATGACAAATCTCAAGATAGTCATAGAAACGGAAGTCATTGCTCTTTTTGTGAACGTTGAGTCTGAAACATTTCATGGCGAAGGTTCTATGAAAATCAAAAAACCTGCTGCCAATAAACTGATTCTGGTTGATATCAGCTGTATCTAAGCCTCCCAAGGCCGTCAATCTTCACAGGACCAGATGACCTCCCCCTTCTCATGCAGTGTGGTTATAGGTTGAAACCAAGAACCTTTGGGTCAGCAGTCCGTCGGTTACAATGGTACACCACCACACGGGCTTTAAAGTCCCATGATAGGCCTTTTTATAATTAGAGAGAGACTTGATTTGAGAGATTCTGTAGAGAAGAGTCCAGGATTTGAAATAACAGATCTGCCTCATATATTGATTATAAATCCACAGAAGAAGAAATAGGGAGCCCTGTTGGTGTGGTGGGTTATTTGTTGCGCTACTGGTCACAAGGTCAACAGTTTGAACCTACCAGCCACTCCAAGTTGCTGAGTCAGTGCGACGGGAGGAAATAAGGCATTTATAGAAATAGCTCCAAAGAAAAACATAAAATCGGAACTGTTCTTCAAAGATCCATCAGAAGTAAAGGGGAAGAAGGATTTTCTGTGTAATAAGTATAATTTCTTTGTTTGATCTCCCAGGTACCAAGTTCTTTTTCAATGAAAAAATGTTAAAGAGATTTCCTAACTGCTAACTTAGACAAAATTTTTTAGTTGTAATGCAAGAAATGCCACAGATTTTTCTAACATGCAAATTTTAAGATAAGAGTTCTACAGTTTTTAGACAGATATAATAATATGTTTCTTAAGTCTTTGTCTTTCAATAGTCCAGAGCAGGGGTTGGCAAACTGCAGTTTACAAGCCATATGCTGCTCTTTTGGTATGTATATATGGCTCTGAAGCAAAATTGAAAATGAAAATAAAACTACCGTAGTTTCATTTATATAAATTTTAAAGACTATTACTTAGAAAAATGATGATTTCATTTGTTTGTAAAATACATTTATGGCTCTTGAGTAAATTTTAACTTGTTGTGGGGGACAGGATTGGCTCTTCGGTCTCCAAAGCTTACTCACCCATCGTATAGAGCATCAAATTGAAAATGTAGTGGGAATGAGAGGAGTCGGCTACCATGAAGAATCATAAATTAAATGGTAAAGCATTGAGACCATTACTTTAGTAATTCTGTCAGTCTTGGGCTAAATTAAGAAAATGTAAAGTTGGAGAAACAACAACACTAACAGAGCTTGCTGTAAATAATTTACTTTGGGTCACTTCTTTTAGAAATTAGAGAAAAATCATTCACCTGTAAATGAAGGGAACCACTGCTAATTGTCAGTCTTGATACCAAAAAAACCCTCCAGAAATACAAAACAAGAGCAATTTGAGGGGGAAAAAAAACACAATCTTCTTGATGTTTATTGAATTCTTTTGACCTTCTTTTGAAGGGATAAGTCACAAAGATGGAAAATAAAAACATAAACAAGTATCTGTGGAGGATGAGGGTGGATACATTGCCACATAGCTCATTTCAGAAATTATTTGAGGCAGATTTTTATAGAAACAATATTTTGCCTTTAATAATACACGTTTGAAGTAATTTCTTCCAACAACTGTGAAGTTTTCTATAGCCTATCTGAAAGTGATTGAGAAAGAAATTGGTCAGCAATGGTACCAGGAAACTCATAATGTAAAACGGTTTCTCCACAGGAAGAAAATTCCAGGCACCATTGAGATGAACAGTTTCTCCATTAGTCTGATACGCTCTAATGTGTTAATAAGGCTGCAAAATTAACCTAAATGGATGATGACAACGGCATACGAAATTTAGGCTGTTGATTACCATGTCATGTCATAGAAAGACTGTGACCCTCTTGTCTGATAAGATTCATGTGTAAGTTCAAAGTTGTGGTAATAATTTCTTTTAGAATTAATACCAGACAAGTCTGAAGGAGGTGGAGATTAAAGATGTGCCAAACTTCTAACTCTTCCCAGCTGTTATATCACTCCACTTTCCCTGATGTTAACCACAATTTAGAATATTCTCTCACATGCCTGGGTTCCGCAATTTGCTGCAAAGTCTCATAGAACCCATGAAATTTTAAGTCAATGGCTCACACAGTTGTGGATGCTATTCATCCCAAACCCCAAGTTTAGACATCCATCTTGAGGATCCTCTTCATCAATGAGGCTGGTGAAGCCCTGTCAGGTGAGATAGTTAAAGTTTATTGTGCCAACCTGGCCAATAAACACATGTGGGATTAATTGAAAGGCAGAGAGATAAGTGGCTTAGTGAGCCTCACCTTTTGGGCTCTCAGGTCTCATGCTTTGTGATGGCCGGGCCAGGGTGTAGCTGCCCTAGCCAGTTCCCTGCTTCAGCTGGCGAGGTTCACTTCTTGCAAGACATCCCTGAGGAGAAGCCACATAGACCTACCCTAATGTAGTGTTGGAGCAGCCATTTGGAGACCCCTGCCAGCGCTGAGATTCAGCTTTCCTCCTGCAGTCGGCATCATTGCGTATGTTTTGTGAGATGGAGGAGGACTTTGTAGATTGGTGTCGGACATATGGGCTAATGTTGGACTTGTGGGCTTGGGTAGTACTGGGTTGGGTCGTTTTCATGATGTGGACTTTTCCTTTATATAAAACTCTCACTTACACATATGAGTTTCTGTAGATTTATTTCTCTAATGTACCCAGACTACCACATCAGGTGATACAGGTCCAAACCCTAGTTCCAAGGACCGGAGGTCAGACAGAGAAAGCCAAATGCTTGATCCAGAGCCAGAGTTAAAGTCAAAGCAGGGCTTCTTGCTCATATCCTTGTTCAGGCAGGAAGTCAAGATCACAGAAGGGAAGCCTTTGATGGAAGTGTGGGTTTTATCTTTTGATCAAACCTTACCACCAAGGAAAGCAAAGGGTGGGAACTTAAATCACACTATCTGTCTCCCCTTAATCCTTTAACAGGGAAACCCCTTCAAAATGGGATTCTCATGACTGGCATAGAGGCTAGAGTTTACAGTACATCCCAAAGGGATTATGGCACATAGTGCCTCATTCTTTCAGGGGGTTATGTGGGAAGAGCATAAAACTTGAGTCTTCTTAAGAAAGTATGATTCTGAGTTCTAAAGTCAACATTATTGATGAGACACTCAACTTCTCCAAGGTCTAGTTTCCTCCTCTGTTAAAGAATGGTAATGACGACAACTTCAAAGGTGTGGTGATGCAGGCTGGAGGGCAGGAGGTGCTCTTCACGTGAAGAGGAAGGTGATATTCTGCAAGAGGGAGGTGGGGGATGATGGGGGTGTCTATGATGGAAACAGGGAGAGAGAATGGGAGGGTTGATGAGTCATTGAATGTAAACCTGATGATCTGCTCTGTAAACCTTTACTTAATTCACAATGGAAAGTTTTGAAAAGTTGTGATGATAAAATGAAATCATGTCAGTGCTGGTTGGCACAGCACAGGTAGCCTATAAATAATAGCATATTGCAAATCATAGAATAATTCTATAAATAATAGAATATTTTTGTAACTAATTTCTATCACAGTGATAACACCTTAAAGATAAGTCTTACTGTAGAAACACACAGACTACTATTTATGTTGGAACCAATTAAATGCCGTCCAGATATTCTGTGCAATAAGCAACTCCCAAGATGATAGTAATTCACAGAACTGTAAGTGGAAATGCAGTTACCAAAGTAAGCTCAAATAAAGAAGAAGATCACATATCTGGAAAATAATGATTGTATTAATTATTGATTGCTGAATAGCAAGTTTTCTAAAACCTTAGCATCTAAAACAATGCATGTCTATCATCTCATAGTTGCTGTGAGGTAAAGAGTGGAGAAGAATTTAACGGAATCGTCTAACTTGGAATCTCTTTATGAGATTGCCATCAAGATATTGGCCGGGCCTGCAGCCACCTGAAGGCTCAACTGGAATGGTAAGAATGGCTTCCATGGTAGCTCATTCACATGGTTGTTGGCAGCAGGCGCAGTTCCTTACCCAATTGCTTGAGCGTCTTCATGACAGGGCAGGTGGCTTCCCCTAGATCAATACATCCAAGAGAGCCCCCAAAGGATGCTGTGATATCTCTTGTGATGTGGTCATCTCGCTAGTCTATTCGTTGGAGGTGAGTCACTAAGTCCAGCTCTCACTGAAAGGAGGAATCAAACCTCACAAAACCACACAGTCTGGTCACCCAGGGCAGAGAGTACTTGTCTTGTCTCCACAGAATCTGGAGTGGGAATGTAGACCCTACCATGATGCACCAAACCATGAGGACAGCGTGGTCACATGGAAGGGTGCATGAAGAGAGAGCTACAGTACTGGTCAAACTGACCCCCTCTCTGGAAGTGGGTGTGGCAGAGAGCAGGTTGGGGAGAGGGACCAGCATGCCACCCCCCACACAGAGGCAGGCCAGAAGGGAGGAAGAGAAAGCGAGCCAGACTGGACCCCACACTGGCACACCAGGCTTGGAGGATGATTAGTCCATGCCTGGAGCTAATGGGACACAGAGGGGACTGGGCAAATGACAACAACATGTGTTACGCTGTTCCCTTATTAGAGCAGACTTGGGCAGAGGACATTTCTGGGGTCACATGGTGGAGAAGCAGCGTAGTTTGAACCCCTAAAACGGAGCAAATGAAGAAGAGAGCATACCTGGATAAACAATCTGGAGGAGAAAGCAATGGGCCTGATGGTTCTGGAGGGACATGGGGGAGGGGGAGGGGGCAAAGGAGGTGGTGTTAACAAACCCAGGGACAAGGGAACAACAACTGATCCAAAGTTGTTGGTGGTGAGGGTGTGGGAGGCCTGGTAAGGCTTGAGCAAGGGTAATGTGGCTGAGGGGAAGTGGTGAAACCAAAATGAAGGCTGCGCATGATAGTGGGACAAGAAGAAAGTAAAAGGAAATAGAGGGAAGAACTACGAGGTAAAAGGCATTTGTGCAGGTCTAGATGTAGGTATGTACATAAGTAAATATACTTATTTATAATGATGGGGAAATAGATCTATATGCATATATTTATAGATTTAGTATTAAGGTAGCAGGTGGACATTGGGCCTCCACTCATGTACTCTCTCAATGCAAGAACACTTTGTTCTATTAAACTGACATTCCATGATGCTCACCTTCCCAACATGATCACTGAAGACAAAGCAGGTGCGTAAGCAAATGTGAAGAAAGCTGATGGTGACTGGCTATCAAAAGATGTAGCATTTGGGGTCTAAAAGGCTTAGAGGTAAACAAGCGGCCATCTAGCTCAGAAACAGCCTAGCCCACATGGAAGACGCACATTAGCCTGTGTGATCATGAGGTATTGAGGGGGTCAGGTATCGGGCATTGAGGAACAAAAATTCATATTGTGAATGAAGGGAAGTTCAGATTGGGGACCCAAAGCCCATTTGTGGGCAACTGGACATCCCCTTACAGGAGGGTGGCGGGGAGGGGACAAGCCAGTCACGATGCAGTGTAGCAACAATTAAACATACAAATTTCCTCTCATTCTTAAATGCTTCCTCCCCTACCACAATCATGACCCCAATTCTACATTACAAGTCTAGCTTGACCAGGGGATGTACACTAGTACAGACAGGAACTGGAAACACAGGTAATCCAGGACAGATGAGCCCCTCAGGACCAGTGCTGAGAGGTGATACTGGGAGGGTGGTGGGAAGGTGGGTAGAAAGGGGGAACCTATTATAAGGATATACATATAACCTCCTCTCTGGGGGATGGACAACATAAAAGTAGGTGAAGGGAGACATTGGACAGTGTAAGACATGAAAAAAAATTGTAAATTAACAAAGGGTTCACGAGGGAGGGGAGAATGGGGAGAGGGGGAAAATGCAGAGCTGATACCAAGAGCTCAAGTAGAAAGCAAATGTTTTGAGAATGATGATGGCAAGAAATGTACAAATGTGCTTGACACGATGGATGGATGGATGGATTGTGATAAGCATTGCACCCGCCCCCAATAAAATGATTAAAACACACACACACACACACACACACACACACACACAGTCTGTGGAATGTTCAACTTCCTGCTGTGTGTGTTCTTTCAGTTTCCTGTTATTTGGATATGCAGCAAATTAATAAACAGGGCCTATAAAGGTACAGCAATATTTACCAGAATTGAAAAAGGTGTTTTTTAATTTGTTTGTTTTTAAAATGTATTGGAAAAGTAAGAAGGGGCTAAGGAATTAAAGCCTCAGTTTGCTGACATAACCAAGTCTCTTCATCCTCTGAGACAAGACATTCAGTAAATTATGTATTCACTCTCAGGTATTTAATAAATCATTTTAAGGACATAAGGTGCTCCTTTCATTTATGGCTTAAAAATAGAAATGAAACAATTAAGTGGGGACTAGTGGAGGCTCAGAAAAAGATCATCTCTGGAGAAAGAATTGGGATTTTCTGTCATTCACAGGATGGCTTTAGAAAGTTCTGCTGAGAGATCTTTAAGGTAAGGAAGAGACGATATAATATACTGCCTCTAGATGTGGGTGAGGGGTGTTTCTAGTGAAACAAGAGGCTCAGACAATAATCTCTATATCCCTATTTCATCACATTCCACAGCCAATCGTTAGCAGTTCATTCTGACTCTACTTATCAAATGGACTTCTCCTAATCTATCAACCTATTGTCACCTTTTGCGTGGAATACCACAATAGCCTCTGCTTCCACCCTGACCATCTGTTCTCTACGTGGTGGCCAGAATGAGATTTTAAAATTGATTCAGGCATCAACCTATTGCCATCAAGCGTGTTCAGGCTCATAGCAACCCTATGCAGGGTTTCTGAGGTTGTAAATGTTTACAGGAGCAGACCACTTATCTTCCTCCTACCTTGCGGTTAGCTGCTGAGAAACTAAACCACAGCGCCACCAGAGTTCCTCAGAGATATTGCAGGTTTAGTTCCAGATCTCAGCAATTAAACAAATATTGAAGTAAAGTGAAACGAATGAATATTTGGTTTCCTAGAAGAGTGGGTTATGCCTTGGACTACTAAGTAACTATTGCTAGTCGTTCTATGGCAGAAAGGCGAGGCTTTCTAATTCAATCAAGAGTGACAGTATCAGAAGCCCACAGGGGCAGTTTTGCCCTGTCGTAGAGGGTCGCTATGAGTTGCAATTGACTTGGTGGCAGTGAGTCTGATTGCATACAAAAATTACGTTTGTACTGCCGTTGGTGACGTGAGTAACATTATGAAAAAGTCTGAGATATTTTAGGAATTCTAAGAGATGACCCAGAGACATGGATTGAGCATTTTCTGTTGGAGAAATGGTACCTATAGATTTTTTTTTTTTTGATGCAGGGTTGCTGCAATCAACCTGTAAAAAAAAAAAAGCAATCTGTAAAAAAGAAAAGCAATTTTCTGCGAAGGACAAGAAAAGGAAGCAGAGAAAAGTGAGGCATGCCTGCAGGTGCGCTCTGCTGCTCCCATTGCTTTAGAACGCCTTGGATAAACCCACACATATTGTTGTGGCCTACAGCCCAGTCTTTCCCTCTCAGTGCTGGAGGGGGTTTCAAACTGCCCATCATGGGGATCACAACCCAACGTCTAATCACTATGTCACAGTGAATTATTTACTGTGACTCTTCTAGCCAATATCTCCCACTGAACGACCTTTGCCTGAATGGGTCTAGTAAAAAGGTTTGGGGAAGGTGTTGATAGTATTGAATCTAGGGCAATTGTAAACAGGAGTCCCTGGAATGCCATCCTGCTGTGTATATATGAGTCCTCTGAGAAGCAGGAGGAGGCAATCTCATCGCTAGCAAGAGCCAGGAGTGGAGTGTGTCCTCCTGGCCCACGATTCCTGCTCAGCGAACCTTCTGGATCCAGATGACAGTTGTAACATCTGAGGAGCAGCAAGCAGAACCAGGAGCCAGAGCATGGAACAGAGTGAGGGACTTCCCAGCCCATGGAGCAAGTAAAGCCGAGCGCTTGCAGATCTTGATTATGCACCGTCCTGGCGGTATAATGGTCAGTAACTGGACACGGAACCAAATCCTCTGCAGTGGGAGAGATTGGCCTTGGTGACCCACAGACGTGGAGCTGAGTACCTTCAGGCTGAGGTTAGTGGGGTTTCTCTGGGCAATAATTCAGGAAGCTGGGTTTGCTCCCACCGGACTTGAAGTACATGTGCCTTTGGGTTGAGGCTTCTAGCAGAGTGGTATGCCTTTGGACATTTATTAGCAGACCTGAAAATCTTTGTTGGAGAAATGGTACCTATAGATTTTTTTTCAACTCAGGGTTGCTGCAAAGGTTCAACCTGCAAAAACAAAAAGCAATTTTCTGCGAAGGGCGGAAAAGGAAGCAGAGCAAAGTGAGGCATGCCTGCAGGTCTGCTGAGCTGCAGACCTTTCTTGACAAACAACTCATCCTTGAGCATTTCTAACTTCTTAGTTTCGTTCGCAAACCCTCTCATCATGAATGTTGTCTGTGACTTCCGTGAAGCCTTTGCAGTGGATCCCAGGGGTCCAGTAGAGAAGACCAATGTCAACAACACAGTCCTTAATGCTGTGGGGCAGAGATAACCTCTTTCAACTATGCCTCTTCTGAATTCTTGCTCCACAAAACCTTGAGAGATAACAAACTTCTTTATACTGATCATTTTTATTGCTATGCAAAAAGTAGAGAGCAAATAAATAGACAAAGATGTATCCTTCCCATTCCACTTTCTTTTTGGGCCGAGGCGTGGATATGATGATGATGGAAGAAGAAACAGCCATCTTGGATTCAGAGATGGACATGACCACTTGATTATGCTCAGTCCTGGTGGTATAATGGTCAGCAACTGGTCACCGAACCAAATCCTCTGCTGCCGAGTGGTTCTCACTCAGAGCAACCTTACAGGGCGCAGTGGAACTGTTCGATAGGGTTTCTGAAGCTGTAAGTCTTATAAAGTCACACAATCTCCTTTTTCTCCCACAGAATGACTGGAGAGTTTGAACTGCTGACTTTTCAGTTCAACCCAATGCCCGTGTATCATCAGACTCCAGTGGTTAAGCACTGGGTTATTAATCAAAAGACTGGACATTTGAATCCACAGTCAATCCACAGGAGGAAAATGTCCCAGTGTGCTTCCATGAAGACTCTCACTAAGCTCCTGCCATCAAGTTCATCCGGACTCGCAGGTAAGGTGCAAGGCTACAAAGCTTTATGGGAGCAGAAAATTTCATCTTTCTTCTTTAGAGTGGCCAGTGGGTTTCGATCACCAACCTTGTCCTTAGTGGTCTAACACTTAGCCTACCCGGCTTCTTCCTTAAACACGGTAGTCTCGGGAGACCTATGGGACAGTTCCCCGTCCTATTGGCTCACAGGGAATTAACTCCATGGCAATAGGTTTTGTTGCTTTGGGACAAGATAAAAGGAACCCGAGTCCCTGACACCTTACAATTATATCAATTCTGTGTGAAGGGAAATAAAATTCTGCTATGTTAAAGTCTTTGTTATATTTATGTTTTTGGTAATAACTTGCAGTTGCCGGGACTCATATCTTATTTTATACAAGAAATGTCATTAACTATAACATATTTTGTTAAGCGCTTGTTCTTTGCTAGACCCTGTTATATACACACATAATTTCACTCAATCCTCATCACAACCTTTCACAGGGGTTGCCCAATTCATAAAAGTAGCAAAATGACAGTGATGAAGTAGCAATGAAAATAATTTTCTGGTTGGGAGATCACCACAACCTGAGGAACTGGCTTAAAGGGTCACAGCATTAGGAAGGTTGAGAGCAGCTGCTCTAGAGGTATTGTTGTTGTTAGGTGCCACTAGGTCAGTTCCGATTCATATTGACTCCTTGTATAAGAGAACAAAACACTGCTTGGTCCTACACCATCTTCATACTCATTGAAATGTGTGAGCTCATGGATGTAGCCACTGTGTCCATCCATCTCCTCTGGCTCGCTGTTTCTTTACCAAGCATGATGCCCTTCCCCAGGGACTGGTTTCTACTGATAACATATCCAAACTCTCTCCGTCCTCACTTTTAAGGAACTATGGCTAGATGTCTTCCAAGAGTGATGTGCTCCTCCTTCTGGTAGCCCATGGCACATTCCATAGTCTTTGAGAACACCATAATTCAAAGGCATCAATTCTTTGCTCTTCTTTATTCATTGTCCAGCTCTTGCATTCCTATGGTGTCATTGAAAATGCCGTGGCCTTGTTCAAGGGGTTTATCAATGTCACCATCTTTCTGGGTATGAAAAGAACCCCTGGTGGGGGGAGGGGTGCCCCTAGTGTTAGACTGCCAACGGTGAAATCTGTGGCTCAGACCCAGATTTATAGCTGCCAAAACCTTGTGCATGGTGATGATGAGCTGACCCTGTGGGATTGGAGTTATCTGGTAGATATTAAAAATATGGTCACTTATATGGCCAGAAAGATGGGGATTTTACCCTGTAAAGAGTTATCAGTGCAGAAACTTACAGGGGCCAGTTCTTCCTTGTCTTGTAGGATTCCATGAGTCAGCAATGACTTGATAGCAGTGAGTTTGGTTTGGGTTTGAATTGTATTGAGAAAGTCACATAATATCCATTAATCCTACCAAAAATCCTAACATTAGAAGCTATTGTCCTCTTACAGATGAGGACACCTAGACACTGAAAGGATACTGTCACCCAGCAAGGAATCTTTTGCTTGAATGCAGTTGTGTTCCCTTCAGTGTGGATGAGTTTGTAGTATGAATGCATATTGTAGCTATTGTATTTTCCAGAGTAAAATATTTTCCTATGTAAAAAAAATATAGTATAAAAGCAAAATCTCTTAATTACACTTAAATAAAAAGGTCAAAGATGCATTTGCCATTTCTTTATTTCTTTCTTCTAGCCATTTCTTTTTAAAGGAAACAGAGCTGTCTGGTTATGGTTAGGTTAAATAAAATATACTCCATGATGGTAACTACATTCCAGCATTAGGACTTGCAAATTATAGGCACAATATGATCAATCTGAAAATAAATGACGGGATGACATAATATCAAGAAACACCAGTCATTCTTTGGGAGGGACGTTCTTATTCGCAGAACCCAATTTGGTAGTGTCTGAAGCAAGACTTGTGAGAGTTGGGTAGCTCAGGGGATGTTGGATTAAACTAAATTCTATATACCAGAAAAGAAGCAAATTCATAGCTGTCGAGTGGATTCCAATTCACGGTGATCTTCTGGGACACCATAGAACTGCCCCTGAGGGTGTCTGAGACTGTAAATCTTTACGTGATGTGAAAACCTCAACTTTCACCCGAGGAGCAGCTGGCAGTTTTGAACTGCTGACCTTGTCGTTAGCAGCCCAACATCTGCCACCAGAGTTCCTGGATGCTATATGGTAAAGGAGAAAGAGTTATACGATCCATCCCCATTTTGGATAAACAATGGATTAACTCCTTAGGCGTCCTGCTTTTTATTCCCCTCAGACTTTGTGATTCTATCCAAAGGCATCAATGCTTCTTGGGAACTTTGCTTACATTTGGCTAGGACGCAAGATTTTCTTTTATTACCTTTACTCTCACCAGGCATGTGGTATAGATCCAGAGAATAACGAACTGCCTCCAGTTTTTCTTGGAGCCCGTGCTGATGAAGAGCAGGACCTGATTTTGTAAACCTGGGGGAGAGGGGTTGTATATATCTGTGGGATTAGTTCAGTAACAAACCAGATAGAAACAAGGCAGCACTGTCATTACACTCTGACTTAAATGAACTGATGCTCTTTATTACATGTTATGCTTCCCCTCGGTTCTAATATGTGGCCGGGCATTGATGGGATCAATCAAAATTTTTATAGAACAATAAAGGATGTTAAGAACTGAGCTCAGAAGATGGAATTTTATTAGATTGACTATTGCATCACATGATTGTTTTTTTTTTAATCTTTAAAAGTCTGAATTTCTCAAACTCCAGGGTTCACACCAAGGTCAGCAGTAGTCCAAAGAAAACTGGTAGAAAATTGCAAGCTACAAATTATCTAAAGTACTGAGATAGATTTTGAAGAAAAACAGCCCTGCTAAACCTTTCTGTAATTTAAAAAAATTTAGGCCCATGCCTTTCCAAAGTTTGTTCTACAAAAGAAAATAATGCGGTACGGGTTTAGAACTATACAAGCTAGGAGTTGTTTGGGATTTATGGGCTTCTAAAGCACATAAGATTATTAAATTCCACTTATAAGAAATACAAGTCCCTGCAGTAGGACTTGTATTCAAGCCTTATATTCATTCACCATATTTCTTTCAAATATATCTTATTTTCCTGAGCAGTTACAGCATAGGACCCTTTCATGGGTCCCCACTGGGAAGACTCCAAACTTCTGTATCCGCTTTTCCCATCTCCCTCCTTCCTTGCAGCCACACTGTGTGTTTATTGAACAGAGACCTTGTGTCACACGCACTGGTAGCCCTGTGAAGACAGGGCTCCTCACCTCACAGAACAGTCCCTTCACATCAGCAAAGTATTCAAAATGGGCTGAATCCATGATCTATTTTTATGTAACAAATTATCCTAAAACTTAACACCCGCTTCCACACAACAAAACCACAACAAAGCTGCCATGTTGTCTACTCGGATTCCCAGCAAGTGTACGTTTATATAGGGTTTCGAAGGCTGGAATCTTTATGAGAGCAAACCGCCTTAGCTTCCTTTCAAGTGGAGTGACAGGTGAGGTTGAACTGCCGACTTTGAAATTAGAAGTCCACCCCTGGGCAACCCCACAAACTCCGAAGCTTACAAGAGTGAACATTTGGTATTCATAGATTTTGTGGGACAGGACCAGCAGAGCAAGGTGCGTTAGGCTCAGCATCTCTCATGAGGTTGCCGTCAAGTTGGCAATGAGGGCCAGCCACACTTTTATCTGAAAACTTGGGGCTCGGGGAATTCAAGTGTATTCACCTATTTGTCACATCATGCTTATGCGTTGGACTAGTATCAGCAAGGTGAGCGGTTCGAGAGCAGGTGGAAACCAACAGACGCTCCACAATGCCGGGGCTTTCTACTCCTGTAAAGAGAGTGACAGTATTGGGTGAGACGGGGCAGGGAGCAGTGAGCCGATAATGACAGGGACAGGGGAACAGCAATGGGTCTAAAATTGACAGTGAGGAAGGTGTAGCATTTCTGACCGTGTTTGCTCAATTGAAATGCGTCTGAGAGGAATTACTGAGAGGTGAATGATGGGTAAACATGACAGAGGGGCTAGAGCAAAGAAAAAAGGAAAAGAGGAAAGAACAAGAAAGTAAATATATATATAGGTGTATATATAGGTATATATAGGTATATATGTGTGTATATAGGTATATATGTATATATAGGTGTATATATAGGTGTATAAATATGTAAAGCTAGGTATGCTTATATATAAATATAAACATATATTTATAAGCACAATATAACAAATATAAGGTATTATAGATATAATAATGAAGCAGATGGACTTTGGGCCTCTACTTAAATCTTACCTTAGTACAAGAAGAGTTTGTTCTAATAGTGGCACTGTATGATGCTCACCTTCCTGACATGATCACTGAAGACAAAATGGGTACATAAGCAAATGTGGTAAAAAAAAAAAAGCTGATTTGTGTCCAGCTATTAAAAGATATAGCATCTGGGGTCTTAATGGCTTGAAGTTAAACAAGTGGCCATCTAGGAGGGAAGCAACAAAGCCCCTATAGAAGAAGCGCAGGAGCCTGTGTGATCATGAGGCGTCAATGGGAATAGGTATCAGAAGTTGAAAAACAAGCAATCAAATTGACATAAAGGACATAAACAAAGTGGACTCCCGAAACCAACGTGTAAGATAATTGGACAGTCCCTCACAGAAGGGTCACATGAAGGGATGATACAGCCAAGGTTCAGTATAGCATTGACGGATGAAACGCATAATTATCCTCTAGTGTTTAATGCTTCTTCTCCTGTTATGGTCTTAGTTTTACCTCATTAATCCTTTGAGACCTGCATATGTTCATGCGTCTAATTAATATCCTTCGATGAATGAAATCCAAGATAGATAACCCTGCAGAAATAGTAACTGGAGTAATGATTCTCTGAGGGTATGGGAAGAGGGAGGGGCAGTGAGGAGAGAGGGGGACCGACAGCAATGATGACTGTGTCACCCCCCTCGAGGGGCATGAACACCAGCATTGTAGGTGAATAGACAGATACATTGTATGGTGTAAGATACGGCATGTATATAAATAATCTAATATAATAAGGGTTCCTGGGGGGTAGGGAGGGGACCAAGGGGAGCTGATATCAATGAGTTCAAGAAGAAGGAAAATGTTTTGAAACTGATGGTGGCAGCAAGTGTACACTTATACTTGATCTAATTGAATTATGGATTGTTATAATATAAGAGCTCCCAATAAAACGATTGATGAATTAAAGTCAACATTTTTAAAAGAGAGAGAGCGAGAGCGCATCGTCACAGAGACTCCCAGGGGAGGGGCAGCTGCACCCTCACAGGGTGGCTATGCGCCTGAATGAACAGTATAGCAGTGAGCCTTGTCAGACTTCAGGTCCTGGATAGCTTGTGACTGGATACATCAGTCCATACCACATCTGCAAGTGGAGAATTTGCCTTTAAATGTAACATTATTATTTGGGCATTTTTCCAGGTCATTTCACTACAAAAAATAAATAAAGGGACAGTGACATATTTTGTTTATTTAACTATTATTGTTTTTTGTTGAGAATTAAAATTGTTCCTAATTTTTCACAAATAAAGATGTTTCTTCTTTTCTAAGTAAGGAACATACTGAGTAGCTGTCTGCATTTCGATTGTCAATGCAGATTCCTAGAAATAGCATTATAAGGTCAAAGGACATACACATTTTGCATTAACATTTAAAATGTTCTTACCTGATTTGCATCTTGCAAAGGACTCTCTGGAAACTTACCATTTTAATTCCTTATCATCAGTGTATTATGTTTTGCATCTTTTAAAAGAATTCTTTGATAATTTGGTAAGCTAGAAATAAAATGGTTTCCTTGTTAATAGTGACCTCTTCATTGATCTGCTGCCTGGAGCCTTAGCCCGCTCCTCTCACACCTGTGCAAGGCCGCAGGAGAGATTTTTCTCTAAAGCCCAACATTGAGCGCATCACTTGCAAAGGATCATATCCTTTACTTCCCATTGCTTATCAGAGCAAGCCTTTAAGTCTGAAGAATTTCTGATCAGTACTTTTCTAATTTGACTTTTGTTTATGGTTCTAGCCTCATTTTTAACTCCTCTTCATGGTGCCATGGGGTATATATTGGGCTGCTAACCTCAAGACCAAAAGTTCGAAACTACGTCTGGTACCAAAACCCACAGGAGCAGTCCTATGGTATCACACAGGGTTGCTGCCATTCAGCATCAACATGATGGCAGCCGATTTGTGGTGCACACTCTCTTCTCCACAAACACTAAACCACTGTGTTACTTTACACTTATTTGCCTTTTCACAGGCTCTTCTCCTTGTCTTGAGCGCATTTTCCCATTTAGTTTGTAGCGCTCACCGTTTGTTAGATAGGAGGCAGAAAGTGGATGAGGTACAGCTTGGGAGGGGGCAGAACAGCTGGGAGAAGTGTAAACTGCACCAGGTGACACCAAATTGAATACCTATAACATTTTGATGCCATATTTCAGCAGAAATGCTTTACTTTTTATGAAAATATTCCTGGGCCATTGACCCTTGAACCATGTGGGTTGTGACTATAAGCTGATTTTTAGAGAAATGCTGTGCAATGCTAAGCATGCCTGTGTGAGCAGTTGGTTTCTCCGGGAAATTGTGTATTGAAGTATAAAGTGATCTCTCTTGGTTCGTATGAATTTTTCACCATGTCCCGTGCAATGCTGGAGACCTGGAATCACAGCACGGGACTCACAGACAGTGTCATTAATGGCGCTGGAAGTGTTCCCAAGAGGCGGAAACATCATGGCATCACAAGAAAATGCTGTACTGCTTGATATGTACCACAGATTGAGGCCTGCCGCTTTTCCGATGAATGAACCTGGCAAAATGGCTGTTGCCCAGAAAGGACAGTCCTGAAGCCACTGCTGTCACTCCACCACTTAGCACACAAGTCTTGCCCTTTTGTTCAATACCTACTAATCTCGTATCAAAAATGCTGCCTGGTGGGTGCGGATGCAGTATAGAATACCTGCAACATGCAACATGTGACCAGCCTTAAGCAGACATGCATACCGCTCATTGCAGCATTGTTCACAGTAACAAGAAGATGGAAACTGCCTAAATGCCCTCCAGAAGAAGAATGAATAAAGCCACTCTGGTAACTGCACACAATGGTCTACTCTGCCAAACCGAGCAACCATCCAACAAACGACCATTATCATCAAGCCAATTCTGACTCATAGCAACCTTGTAGGACAGGGTAGAGCTGCCTGGTGGGTTTCTGAGTCCATAACTCTTTACAAGAGTAGCAGCTGGTGGTTTCAAACTGCTGATCTTGTGACTATCAGCCCAACGTATTGCCCACTACTCCACCAGAGCTCTGGAAGACTATGTTCAGCGCTAAACAACAGCAATGAAACCAAATGCCTCAGGACACAGATGGCTTTGGAGAACATTATGCTGAGTGAAATTAGCCAATCATAGAAGGACAAACATTATATGTGACCACTGTTATAAGCGAGGGGAAAAAGATAAAGACTTTCATACCACCGAGAACAGACTTGGGGGCTTGTGGGGGGGCAGAGCAAGGAAGACAAAGAAATGGACTGGACTGATGAACGGGTGTTACCTTGGGTGAAGAGGAAGACAAGGGTCCGCAAGCAAGAGAAGAGAAATCAAGGAGTGGGTGAAGAGTATGCTATTGGGGGTGGTTGATCAGTGGTTTAAAGTATTAAATACAAAGTGGATCTGAAATGTTAACCTCCACCTAATTTACTATAAAAATGTTATTAAACAAAAGAGTAAAAAAATGCCCAAATGTGCTAATCAACTGCTGTTATGAGCAAGACTAAAGTCAAGAGTAGACTACTACTAGCAGATTATTTTCAACTCAAAGTTGCCCCCAAGTACCTTCCACAGTGTCATAATTAAAGTCATATTTCACTGTTGAGAAGCTTGTTGGCAGCTTAACAAGGACTTGGGTAAATAGCTTTATAGAGTCTGTTTTCTTTAGGAGCATGGTATATCGCGTACAGTGGTAATGCTCATGTGCTTAGGTGTTCGAGTTACAGGTCATTGTTTAAAGCCCTGTCATGCATTCTGTTTCATTTCTAACTCTATTCCTTCTTTGAAGTTCTCACATTGTAAGCCTCTTCTTTATGGTATTAAAAAAATACGTGGTGAGATGGAGGCTGAGCTAGATTAACGTTGTACAAATCTGATTAACATCATCTGCTCCGTTTCAAAGGTCAGGTGCGTTCAACGAATTTACTTTGAAATTATTTTGTTTATTTTGTGGGCATATACATCATGAGCTTTCTAAAGGTCAAAAGTAAGAGTTTGTTCTTGGATTCGAAAGCAATCTGATTTCCATTTACAGTATGCTTTGGTGACCCTAACTGCAGGAGCAGGCCCAGTTAACTCATACTTCCAGTTTGTGTTCGGTTTAATTTCCTCATAAAGAAAATCCCTGCTAGATCAAAGCAGTGCTGAAATATAATTTTCCTTAAACCACTTTTATTCCCAATGAGGTTCAGAAGAGAATGGGACTTGTAAATGACACCTGAACTCTGAAGGTTGCTTGCAAGCCCGTTTTGTTTTCAGTGGTGTAGAAACATCTGAGCCAGCAGTTAGCTTTCTTACCTGAAAGTGGAAGCAAAGGTCAGGGGAGTTTAGACTCTTGGGTTTTATTAACATTTACCTGGTAGAAATCTCAAAGATGTATTAATGAATGTTTGTAAAATTGCTGTGTGCTTAAGAGAGAAGAGGCTCCCATAAATTATACAGTCTTAGTCAATGTGCACAAAATTCAGAAGTTGGTTACAGCTATAAATTATTTGATCATTAATTACTTTAAACCTTTTTTTTAAAAGGCCCCCTACCATATGTATTTTAGCAAGATAAAAAGAAAATGTCTCAGTGTAGTTTGTATGCATGTTCATTAACATTCTGGTGGAATAATAGACCTCAGAACGATTCATGTATGAATCAGCGAGGCATGGCTCATTACAGTTTTCAGCCACACCGCCAACAACGTTCACCGCTAAACGTGGCGGCTGCTAAATCCATCCCTCTGAGCTTCTGTTGGGGGAGAGGGTCGAAAGCAGGAAGGTTGCAAACTGCAATTTTGAAATGTCTAAATATTTTAGGGGCATGTACATTACAAATCACTTTCAGGTAAGTATTTATCACAAGCATGACATCCTGTTATCAAAACAGAAAGCAAAACAAAACAAAGAAGAAACCCTACAGATGTGTCTTAAAAACAAGACAACAGACACGGAAACAGCCACCGGTCCAGAGAAGGGGTCATGTTCTGGGAGGAAACCGAGGGTCTGCTCGGAACATTAGGAAGGATGATTTCTCATAAATCTTAACAACGCCCTTTGTCTTGAGTCCTAGAAATGAATTTCCTACTCCTTATAAAGTCATTTTGATCCACAAAAACATGTAAACGGAAAAGTAATCTGAAAAGCATACAGGGGACACAGTGAGAGTAGAAGGTCATAACCTGAAGCACTAACTTTTGTAGCAATTTTGTAATGCACATTAAAAATCATTTATATTACATATTTTGGCGGGTTTAAAATATTTTCCCATTGCCCCATCCACACTATTGAACACAAAATGGCCACATGAATAAATATTAGAATGCAAATTTTATTTATTACTTAAATCAGTATTATTTTGGTGACATAGTTCAGATGTTTGAAATGGTACACAGTAGATTAAAACACACTGGTACCCAGATTCACTCCTCCAACTCTTGTTCACAATCATTTGGGATGCTTCAAGAAAGTTTCCACACAGATGCACATACAGAACCATAATCCCTTATCTACAATTTTGAAATCTAGATAGTGAAAGTTTGACCTGATGTGGACCTACTTACAGTGTTTGTGAAATCCAAATATATTTGGTTGAGGAATATTAATATCTTTGTGTGAAGGAAGTTGTTTTATGACTTTTCTAAGAGTGTTATATAGTCAATAGCCACAGATCTTTGTTTCTAAATATTGATAAGTTAATTATTAATTTCTAAAATAAATCTCTCCAAAAGGTTTTAGATGCATGGCTGTTGGCCTTAATAATTAGGAGTATGTCTATGAGGGATACCCTTCCCCCAAACCGTAATTGCCCAAGGTGGAACACAACTTTGGTAGTATGCATTTTTCACATTAGGTAATCATCAAGCAACCTGCTCAGAGTTAGTGCACCCAGTGATATCACCTGAGTTCTCTCTAGTAACAGTGATTTTTTTTCATAACAGCAATTTCCCGTGAACCTCATTTTTTTTTTGTGATGGCTAATTTAAGAGAAGAGTGCGTGGCTGAGAAATTTTGTTTCCTGCTCAGGGAAAATGCCGCAGAAACTGTTGTGATGTTGAACACAGCTTACAAGGACAGCGCTATGGGAGAAACGCAAGTGTAAAAGTGGTTTTCTCAATTCATAAAAGGTGAAACGTCGATTGATGACAAACCTCATTCTAAAAGTTCGTCAACTTCCTGAACAGAGTTCATCCCACCAGGTCAGACTGTTAAGCTTTCTATCTATAGGTTGTGAGAAAATTGCCTGACAGTGTGCGACAAAATAAGGCCTGATTTGTGGCAGATGGAGATTGGTTTTGCCATCACAACAATGCACCTGCTCATGCAGCCATCTCAGTGAGCCAGTTGCTGGCAAAAAACAGCATTTCCCTCTCTTGTCTCATGCACCTCACCTGACCTTGCTACATGTAACTTCTTTTTTTTCTGCAAATGAAAGGGGATATGAAAGACAGCAATTATTTTTTGAGTGTGTTTTTTTTTACATTTTATTAGGGGCTCATACAACTCTTTTCACAATCCATACATATACATACATCAATTGTATAAAGAACATCCGTACATTCTTTGCCCTAATAATTTTCAAAGCATTTGTTCTCCACTTAAGCCCTTTGCATCAGGTCCTCTTTTTAATTTTTTCCCCTACCTCCCAACTTCCCCCTCCCTCATGAGCCCTTGATAATTTATAGATTGTAATTTTGTCATATCTTGCCCTATCCAGAGTCTCCCTTCCTTGCCTCCCCACTTCTCTGCCATCCATCTCCCAGGGAGGAGGTCACATGTGGATCCTTGTAATCAGTTCCCCCTTTTCAACCCACTCACCCTCTACTCTCCCAGTATCGCCTCTCACACCCCTGCTCCTGAAGGTATCATCCACCCTGGATTCCCTGTGCCTCCAGCTCCCATATGCACCAGTGTACAACCTCTGCCCTATCCAGTCCTGCAAGGTAGAATTCTGATCATGGTAGTTGGGGGGAGGAAGCATCCAGGACCTGGGGGAAAGCTGTGTACTTGATCAGTACTACATCGCACCCTGACTGACCCATCTCCTCTCCTAAACCCCTCTATGAGGGGATCTCCAGTGGTCGACACTTGGGCCTCGGGTCTCCACTCTGCACTTCCCCCTTCACTGGTATATTGTGTGTGTGTGCGTGTGTGTGTGTGTGTGTGTGTGTGTGTGTGTATATATATATATATTTTTTGCATGACGCCTTATACCTGGTCCCTTTGGCACCTCGTGATCGCACAGGCTGGTGTGCTTCTTCCATGTGGGCTTTAGTGCTTCTGAGCTAGATGGCCGCTTGTTCACCTTCAAGCCTTTAAGACCCCAGACACTATCTCTTTTGATATCTGGGCACTATCAGCTTTCTTTGCCACATTTGCTTATGCACCTGTTTGTCTTCGGCAATCGTATCATGGAGGTGTGCAGCCAATGATATGATTTTTTGTTCTTTGATGCCTGATAACTGGTCCCTTCAGGACCACGTGATCACACAGGCTGGTGTGTTCTTCCATGTGGGCTTTAGTTGCTTCTGAGCTAGATTGCTGCTTGTTTATCTTCAAACCTTTAAGACCCCAGATGCTATCTCTTTTGATAGCCAGGCACCATCAGCTTTCTTCACCACATTTACTTGTTCACCAGCATTGGCTTCAGCAGTTGTGTCAGGAGGGTGAGTATCGTAGAGTGCCAATTTAATAAAAGTATTTATGCATTGAGGGAGTGCTTGAGTAGAGGCCCAAGGGAAAGACAGCAATTTGATGACATAGAAGAGGTGAAGAAAAAACAAGCGAGGTGCTGTCAGCCATCCAGACAGATGAATTTGAAAAATGTTTCCAAGAATGGAATCACAGATTTGACAAATGTTTTCAGGGTAATGGACAGTACTTTCATGGTGATAAGGTTGTTTTATAAAAAAATTGAAATACATAGCTTTGAAAAAATTTCAGTTTTTTTGTGGTACCCCTCATATGTGTGTATAACACATGACCCCATCTATGTTTATACAAGTGGACCATGCTATATATGTTTTCCGACAACTATGTGCTGTTGTTAACTTCTCTCAAGGTGACTTCAACATAAGGCAGCCCGTCCTACATCGTCCTCATAATCGCCAGCCAGCATGTTCGAGTCCATCCACTATTGAGCCAATCCAAGTCACCAAGGGTTCTCCTTCACTTGCCCTCTACTTCTCCAAACCTGGTGTTCTTCTCCGGTGATTGGTCCTGCCGGATGAAGTGAGTAAAGGAAGCAAGTTGGACAACGTTGAATAAGATTTTCATTGACTATTTTTTAGAAATAGACCATCAGGCTTTTCTTCCTTGTCTGTCTTAGTCTGGGATTGCCATTGAAACTTGTTCTCCATGTGTATCCGGCTGTATCTATGTACTGGTGCACAGCTTCCATCACCATAGTAACAAGCAAGCTTCCACATTGTGAGAAACCGAAAGCCTGGTTGTGAGGTCACCACATAACACTACATAATCTGGCCTCTAGTTATCTTCTGTCTCATGTCCTACTCCTTTTTCTCTGATTCTTTTGCAGTCACGTGGGTCTCCTTGCTATTCTTGTCAAGCCTGTTCTTAAGGTTTTGTATGTACATTTCCCTCTACTTTTCACAGATTTTCTTATGGTTGACCCTCTCCCTTCCTTGTGAATTTTGTTCAAATGGTACCTCTTCAAAGAGGACTTTCCTGGCCATTCATCTAAAAGAAGACTAACTGTCACTTTCCAGCCCCTTATTCTGGGTGTGCGTGTGTGTGTATAGCATTATAAAATTGTATATTTGATCTGTGAAAATAATTTCTTTTAGAATTAATAAAAGACTAGTCTCAAGGAAGCGGAGAACAAAGATTTACCAAAAATCCAACTTTTCTAAGGTGCTATACTGCTCCGGTATCTCAGACATCAATCACCCCTCTTCCCCTTAGTAGATTCCCTCATATCCCTCTGTTCTGCATTTCAGTGCAACATCTCACAGAACTCACGAAGGCTTAAGGAAATGGCTTATGTTGTTGGGGATGCTGCTAAGTCCTACATCACAACTTCAGACACCTGTCTGAAGTACCCTCCTTATCCACAAGGCTACAGAAGTTGGTGACATCATGTCGAGCAATACAGGTTGAAGTCTCAAGAACCAGAAGTCAGGTGGAGGCAAGCCAAATGCAGGGTCCAGAGTGAGAGCCCAACAGGTCTGAATATCAAAGCAGCTCTTTTTGATTCTGGGAATACTTTGAATGGAGAGGTCACAAAATGAATGTATTTGATGGAGGCATCATTTTTGCCCTCTGCAGACATACTCCCAAGGAACAAAGGATGATGACCTGAGTCACTTTCTCTAGTAAAGTAGACTCAAAATATATCCTGCATTAATACTGTCCATGTGCATGACAGAGAGCTCCCTCCAAAATGGGATGATAATCACAGGCCTGGAAGCTTTTACATCATACAACGGCTGGATGGACTACATTACATAATTGGCTGTATCTCAGGTCATCTTCTCTGATAGGAATTCTATGAGGTAGAATATCTATTATGACTTATTACTCATTGGTGCATCTAAAGCACCCACAACAATATCTGGCATTTATGTAGGTATTCAATACATATTTTGAATGTTATTGATTTTTTTTCCTTTTGCCTCAAAATTACACAGTTTACTATTATTATTTTTGTCACTAAGTTCCAACTATTCTTAGAGTAAACTAAGAAGTATGCTTATAAAATCATCGTGAGTTGATCCCGAGGACTCTTCCTGCCTCATTCACCCATGGCCTCCTTCAACACTGGGCTTCAGAGTGATGGCTCCCTCCCGACTTTGGGGCTTTGCATGTGCTGCTTCCTCTGCCTGGAACCCCACTCTCCTCCACTGGGGGTAGCAGTTGAATTGTAGCAGCCTGTTTATTTTGTGGTCTCTATTACGGGATACGTATCTGGGACTAGTCCGTTGGTGAGTTCCCGGTCCCTAGCATAGAGTAAAACTCCATCCATGGAGCTCTAGATTTGTACACCATTTTGCATTAAATCCTCTAGTAAAGAAACACATTTTTTATTGTTTAGTAAAGATTTTTAATAAGTTTCCTCCTCTAGGATGACGAAATGCCTTCAAAATGTCAATGAAACCAGGGCTGTGAGTTTAGAGGCATACTTTCTTGAAATAGAGTGATGAAAAATCATAGCTTCTCTCAGGGCCACCCTAGTGGGCTCACAGCTTGGACACTGAGCTTAGTTCGATGCACCTTATGTTCTAGGTTACTGGGAGATGATTGGAAAAGATGGCAGTAAGAAGGACTGAGTGTGATTATTTATGAGGCATCGTCAAAAGGAGACAGCATGCATATGTTCACTGACTATAGGGGATGGACCGATCTCTAAATAGCTGATGAATAAATCCACCAAAGGAGCACATTTAGCGTGGAAAGACAGAGGCATAAATAAGGCGAGAAAATGGAAGGGAGAATTTCAGGGAGCCATTAGCATATTGTGGGGTGGCCTTGACGAGCAACTAGAATTCTCCAGCAGAAGCTAAAAACACAGTCCGAGGCACTTGGGAAGTGAGGGCAGCTGATGCCTCAATATTTCTGTACTTGGTATTACAAATAAACAAAACAGTATCATTTTCATATTGTCTGTGGTTTCTCCCATGAAACACATCCCCCCGTGAGTGTTGACTGAGAGACTGGATTATTATAGCCTGTGACATATGGCTGGGATGAATTATGCAGAGGGTCCAACTATGTGTCCTCTAATACCCTGTCTGGGTTTGACATTCTGTTTCCAAGCAAAGGATTTCCATGTGAGTCCTGCGTGCTCAAAGTAGTTTGCAGTTGGAAGTGTTTAACTAAGCAGAAGGCTAGGATGTCATCACTAGGTTTTGCATGTATCATGATGGTGCCAAGCTTTGTGAGAATTTGTGGGGTCACCATTGCTGTTTGGCTTTATGACGTGGTTAAAAAGAATGACTGAGTGGCCCCAATGTCAGGCCCTTCCAGCACTTCCACTGCTGATTTTCAATGGCCAGAACACAGCTACCCATTTGCCGTGCATTTATTTCTTGTTTACTTATGGGGAAATGAAATTTCTGATTATGGCTCTTCTACCCATGCCTCTGTAACTCCCACCAAAAGAGGATTGGGTGGGACTATGCAAATAGGAAGTTTGGAACACGATCAGAGGGATGGGTCCATTTGGGTTGTCCTTTCCCTGGTTGTCAGAGCGCTATCTCAGAAGTAGAGAGTGAATTCCTGAGACCATCAAGGAAGAACCAATAGCAGAACATGCTTGATATCCCTCCTTGCTTGAAGCAGAGGAGGCAGTTGAGGCCATGCCACACCGAGACCAGAGGCTGAGCAAGGAGACTGTGAGACAGAGCATAGGAGCAGAGCTGACACTGTGAGGCAGAGAGGCTTGTGGGGTTCCTGGCCAAGGTCTATGTGGCTGAGAGATGGAGATCCAGCTAAAGAGACTTGGCTGCTGGGTGAAGCGGGCACTTCTGTGTACAAAAGGCCATACCATTAATGCTTTCTGGTCATAGCTTGTAGAAACACATTATTTCCCTAATAAATACCCATAAGAGTATCATTTGTGAGTTCTGTGTGGCCATTGCAATGGATTACTGAACCCAGCAGAGAAGTTGAGTGTGGTGGAAAGGATGTCTGATGCCTGACTAGGGGAAAGGAAGATGGAGGGTGGAGGCATGTCTGACCTCGGTCTTGTGGCAATTGACCTTGAACTGTTGTGGCGATGGATTCTTCTTCTCCCTACCACAACCAGAGGAATCAGATGCGGCCTTCCTGCTGGTTTAGCATCAGTATATGCTCCAATCCCAGTCAATTCGTTTGCTGCAGTATGACGGCTTGCATGTTGCCGTCAGGCTGAGAGCTAAGGCACTTGAATTTCCAAATCCCAGTAGGATCACCCACGCTGGACTAGTGTCAGCAAAGCTTCCAGACTAAGGACTTAGGGAGAAAGGCCTGGTGGTCATCATCACGGAAGTCTTAAGAGTTACAATAGAACACTCTGACGCATGTGCTTTGGACACATCATCAGTCAGGACCAGTTGCTGGAGGAGGGCACTCTGTCTGGTAAGGTAGTGGAGGAGATGGACTGGCACCGTCGGCAAAACAGTGGAGCTGAATGTGCTGGCGACTGTGAGGATGACGAGGGACTGGATGACGTTTCCTTCTGTCTTTCCTAAGGTTGCCATGAGACGGAGTTCACGATGTGACAGCTGTTTATCTCCATCCACTACCTCCTAGGAATGCCCAGCGAATTAGGCAGAAGCAAATATTCTGTCTGTATTGAACTAATATTCTATTTGGAGGAGAGAGAACATAAGCAGAAAGACAAATAAATGGTACCCATCATCACAAGGAAAGCTACTTGCTGTGAAGAAGTGCTGTAACGGAACAGTCCATAGAGGTCTTTCAACAAAAACCAACTGGCTGATAGGTCTAAACATCAGTCCCTGGAGGTGAACGTCTCAAAATCCCAGGTCTTTTATGTGTGTCTCTTAAGCACCATGGAATGAACCACAGCTTGCATACAGCAATATTTCTTTAAATTATCCTTTCTCTTTGCTCTTTCTCTCTCTCCCCAACGCGAGTCTCCTTGAAGTCATTCTTGGGGTCATCTTCAAGGAGTGCTTTCCTCGCCATTGTTTTCATTTGGTCGGTAGCTCTTAGTGAGGATGTGCAAAGTGCGATCTTATTCATTCGGCTGTTAACTGAAAGCCTGGTACTTTGAACACACTGCCGAGGGCTCTGTGGGAGAAAGGCCTGGCCATGTGCTCCCGTAAAGATGACAGAATGCCAGGAGATCCAGTGGAGTTCTGCTCTGTCACGGGGCTTGATAAGAGTCCTGATTGATTTGATGATCCCTAACAACAATATTTTATTTGTCCACACAAGGTAGTACAAAGCTTGGTGCTAGTCCCAGTGACAGGTTTGTGGTGAACCAAAGCCGCCCACTGCAGATACTCTCAGTGACTTGTTAGTGATATGCAGGTCCTGACCATTTCCATCCATTAAACTGCCTTTGAAGACCAGCACCTATGTTCCGAGATATCTTTAGCTCCCAAGGAGCCTTGCTGGTTCCGTGGTTTCTTGTTGGGCTGTGATCAAAACCACCAGCAGCTCCTTGGGAGAAACTCTGGGCTTTCTACTCCTGTAAACAGAGACTCAGAAACCCACAGAGGGCCGCTATGGATCAGCATTGACTCGATGGCAGTGAGTTTGGTTTGGACAGTTCCCAAGGCAACTTTGTCCATTTGTGCAGCCTGCTGGAAATTCAGGAACCTAACGGGCCTGAAAGCAGCCCTCTGCCATTGATTGGTAGGACTTGGTACTTAAGTATCCCAGGCCTCTTGTCTCCCTGAAGCATATCGCACGCTAAAGCATGTGTTCCATATTGTTTCCCAGAGGTCCTCAAGAAGATTAACCTCCACTTGGCCATGGTGTGAACATACCTGTTCTCCACCTGGTTTTGCTTGCCTTTCCTTCCCTAACCTCCCTTTCGTTCTCTTCAACTGGCATGTCCCTGCGGTTACTTCCCAAATAAGAACTTCTTACTCTTGAATACTTGTCTCAGGGTCTGCTTCTGAACCAAGTATGGCAGTTATATAATCTCCTGTCAACTTGCAAAGGGGTGGAGTCTAGCCCATCAATCAGGTCACCGCTTGATGACCTCATTTTGAGGCAGGAAGGAGATAAATAGCTCACTGGAGGCCAGATGCACTCTCTCTCCATTTTGTTTTCCTGTTGACATATTTGAGCTATGCTGATTGATGGCAGCCAGAGCCTTGGAGCTGCAGGAGCCACGTAGAGACCCACGTCAGCACTATGATGTTTCCACCACCACTGGATCCACAAGACTTTCAACCACTGGTTTGTGATCTTTCTTCCTGTGTTTGGAGTCATTGCATGTGCTGTGCGAGTCTGAAGAGAATTTATAGACTGGTAATGGACTTTTGAGCTACTATAGAATTTATGAACTTGACCTGGGCGGGGCTGGGATGTTTTCTTAATGTTCTATTGTTCTTTGATATAAAGTTCTCTCTTACACACATATGAGTGTCTCTGTATTTGTTTCTCTAGTCAACCCAGACTAACACACCAAGACAACAGCCTCCAGCCTCACATGATTATTAATTTAGTATTGTCAGATAGCTATCTTCACACCAATTACCTTGACACTTGGAAATGCTGGTATGAGGCAAGTGCCACCATGCCTGAATGCTTTTTACAAATGCACCTGTTTCTGAAGGTCATGGCTAACCTTCAGCCCCGCAGTCAGCATCCTTCACAGCCAGAGCATGATCTATAGCCTTGTAGTAGGCTGCCTGGATTATTGTCTTAGATACTGGGTACTTCCATGCCACTTGTCTTTTGATTGCTAAATAGAAGATGTAGTGATCATAGGCTGATACTTACTCAGGAGGAAAGTCTAGGTGAGCTTTCCCGTTTCATATGGTTCAGTGGCTTCTTCCACATTTAGACTGGCTATTGACACATGTGTCAAAATCGCTTATTCTGATCAGCTTGAGATAAGCTGGGACTGCTGAGCTGAGTGTGTGCTTACAAAAGCAGGGGGGAAAGCTGTTGTAGAATAGGATAGAACCCTCAATTGACAGAAGATTAGGCTAGAAAGCAAGAACAAGGGTTGATTTTTTCAAATCCCTGTGCACAAAATAAGTCTGTATCACATATCGATCACATTCCCATTGTTTTTATATGATTGTTTACAGTGGCACGGTTCTTTTGGGTACTCACAATTCTCTAATATTTTCTGCGGCCACAGTGCTTGTGTGATGGTCTGTAAACTGACCATAATCCATTGTGACATCCTCTGAGAGCCAAGCTTCCAACGACATTAGTCTTTCACACCAGGATGCTTAGCAGGACACCTTGCTGCTCTCCATGGGGTTCACACATCAGAAAGGATGAAAGATCTAAGACGTGGTGTAACCAGCTGCATGTAATGAAACAGGTCAAGGAGAAATGTGAGAGAAGAGAAAACGGTGCCGAAGGAATTGGGGACATATCTCAGTGCTTGTTCAAGGGTCGTTGCTCTTGGTTTCTTCTTTTTCAAATGTAAAAGATCAAAGCAATTTCCCTCATCCTTTGGACCTACGATTTGAAGGGGAAGGAGCAGAATACAAGAAGTCATTCTGAGAAACAGCCGTCTCAAGAGTAGTAAGACCAGAGGGGAAGCTTGTATTCTGCAAGAGGGAGATGAGACCAGCAAGTGGGATCGGGTGGCAGGGCAAACTATTGGGGGATGTGCTAAGTAGTTGAAATTATTGAATACAAAATTGATGACCTGAAAAGTATACCCCCGCTTAATTCAGAATAAAAAGTAAAAAAGTAAAAATAAAGCAATAAGACTACTCTCTGAATTCTGCTTTTGGGCCGTATGACCTTGTCCAAATAATGTAGCCACTCTGTTATTTGCGATTGCACTCACTGCCAAGGTAACCTCTCTGAGCAGAACGGCAACTGTGAGAATGGCGAGGACCAGGCAGTATCTTGTTCCTTTAGGGTTGCTATGAGTCAGGAAAACTCCAGGTTGCCTGGCAACATCTCCCCAGTAGACCAAGAGCATCATGAGGTTAGGAACTAGGTCTGCTGAAGTCATTTCTCGAACATTCACACCCTCACTGTGCTCCAGTGGTCATTCTGCAGGAACTGCATCGAGAAAATGATGCTGAGCTTTAAAAGTGTCAGAACACAGGGGCATGGTGGTTACAGCAGTGTTTAATTGATCTGCAGTGTGGACAATGAGAGGGGAGATCACTTCAAGTTTCTTTCAGTTATTCAAATTACACATACATACATACATACATACATACATACATACATACATACATACATACATACTCTGGGTGCTTACTGTGCATCAAGAGGCTCTGGTGGTGTTGTGGTTACTGTTAACCACAAGGTCAGCAGTTTGAAACCATCAGCTGCTTCTTGTGGGGCAAGAGGGGATTTCTACTCCTGTAGAGATAAAGTCTCAGGAACTCACAGGGGGCAGTTCTACCCTGTCCTATAGGGTCGCTGTAAGTCGGCTTCAACTCAGTGGCAATGAGGTGTGTGTGCATGTGTGTGTGTGTTAACTACGTGCCTGACATGATTTATAGGTATTAGGGAATCTGCAGTGGCCAAAACAAAAATGTCATCCAGAGATCTTGCCTTCCAGCAGGCAATCCAGTTAGCAAGATCAACTAGATAAAGACAAAAGTGTAAGGTGGAAAACAGCAGAACAGTGACTAGAAAGAAGGGAAGTTTGCGGTACAAGATTCAGGATGCCGTGTAAGGCTGTAGTCTAAACCGAATCAAGGCAGACACCGTGAGCTCATGCGAAAGAAACAAAAAGAAGGAAGACCTACGAAATTTAGAAAGATCTAGAGTTGGGAGAGGAAATGGAAGGCTCTCCAGCCTGTGGGAAGTAAGGAAGAAGGGTGACACAAGCTGACTATGGGAGGAGAGAAGTAAGCAAAAATGTAGCTGTTCCCTTTCCTTGCAAAGAACCATGTTTCTTTTCCATCGAAGACAAGGCGATGGTTGTGCGTTTTATGACAGAAACCTTTTCCAAAGGGATTCTCTCGCCCTCAGTGGTCTCCTCAGAGGGCATCCCATTCTCCCCTAGGATAAGGAGCCTCCTCTCCCCGGCTTCTGATTGGCCTGGCGTGGGTGCGTGCTCGGCGCCTCCTGGGCTCCTGGACCGCGTTGGGTCCACGCCTGCTGCAAGGTCTTGTGGGGGTTGTAGTTCCCGCTCCCGTCCGTCCAGTCGCGGGACTTTTGCCGCTCAGCTTCGGGTCCCCTCAGGTGGCCACCCCAGTGGGTAAGGCCCTGGCGGCGCCCCTGCCCCGCGCACCCTCCCTCTGCCTCTCACTACTTCCCAGGCGCCGAGACCGCGGAAGGTAGGGGCTGGGGGCAAAGCCAGGTGGACGAGGATCCCTGGGGCAGGGTCTGGGCTTCCACGCGCGGGCGGGGACGGTGCTGGCGCCGCTCGAAACGGGGCTGTCCACAGGACTCCCCCGCGTCCACGCCAGCCGCGTCTGCACGCTCAGGGCCTCAAGCCCCAGCGCCGGACCCACGCTCTGGAAACCCCTAGCAGTGACCTTTAGCCTTTCCTCACTGGGAAACTGAGGCACGCGGCCAGCCCTGGGCGTCGCACCCATCGTGTAGGGTGGTTTGCCGTTTCCTAAGCAAGTGGTAGGACTGCGTTAAGCACCGCTGGGCTCCCTGAAGTGCGGGCTGAACACGCGCCTAGGCCCTAGGGTCGCAGCAAAGACATTCCGGGACAGAATTTGAGGTGTATCCAAAAAAAAAAAAAAAAAAAGCCCGAATTCGTAGGGATGAACCATCTCCTGGTTCAGTGGTGTTTTCCATTTCAAACGCAGGAATTCTTAAAAGTCATCCAAGCGTGGACAGGGAGGCAGGTAGTGGAACTTGCCCCGTGCTCGCGACAGCGTCTCCAGGTTCCACCTCTGGCCCTGCTACATGCCCTCGGACCAGCCGCTCGCCGTCCAGGCACTTAGAGGGATTTGAGCCTCTCACCCACTGCCCTAGTAGGATTCTGTTTAGCAGGCCCAACCCTGGGGAAAAAATGCTCCCCAAAGTTTGCCACTTGCAAACTGACTGCAATTGGGGTCAGTCAAAAGTGTGCTAGGGACCAGCAGAACATGCTCCTAATGGTTGTTTCCTAAATGGTCGGGTCAGTTCCGGACACGGCGCTCCGGAAGGCGGTGCAGCTTGCACCTAGTAAAATTACAGGTGCAAGAACTCTCCCTTTCAATCTCCGTTTTACGGCCAGCAGCCGGCACAGCGGAGCCTTCTGGGAGTTGGAGTCTGGCATCTCGGTGCTCGGCGGGCTGGTACTCCACCTCCCAGGGTTCTCTGCCCGACCGAGGTGTCCGCTGGGAGATGAAGTCTCAATTCCCGCAGTTCCTTAGAGCAGCTCTGTGATTCGGTCCTCCAACTCCCATATGTCCCTGCGCGGGCAGCCTATGAGCCCACGTGCTGCGGCATTGCTGGAACAGAGAGATGTGTGTAGTCGGTATGTTTTAGGTTCCTTTGTTGACGCTATAAAACTTTTCCAAATATAAGTTGTTACAGTGAGCGCGCGGGCCTTCAAACAAAGCTCGCATATGTTACCATTATCTCTAAATTGCCTATTTTGTAGATGAGAAAATTTGTCAATAGTCACACAGCTAGTAATGCAATGTAAATATAAGTACTGTGCTAGTGTATACTATATAAGTAATATTTAATATGCGTCACAAGTATTGCTAGTATTGCGTGCTTGATCGTAGATTAGAGAGAGAACCATTTTAATGTCTATTTTACATAATAAACAAAGGCTAGAGAAGTTAAACTACTTGTTCAGCATAATTTAGCTAGTGAATGGAAGGAATGGGATTGTATCCCAGCCTACTTGGCAGTCTTTGTTTAGACCAAGACCTACCCAGACAGAGCTGAGAGGTAGCCCACTCTACAGTTACCTCTGTAGTTAAGCACCGAATGTTTGATATGAAAGCATACTTGAGATCATTCAAATCCAAGGCAACAGACACTTGGAGCAGTTCCAGTCATCTAGTAAAAGTTTTGCCACTATTACCTCTATGTGGCTTTATAATAATTTGTTTTGGGAGATGAGGAAACTGGCCCAAGTTAGAAAAGCAGCTCCCCCAAGGTCACAAGATGTGTTTGTATGAGAAATCAAACTAGACCTAAGCATCTATTTTTACCAAGTTCAGGGTCATTATATTTCCATAGCAGTCAGCTAAGCAGGAGCATCAGATGTGTTGCAGTTTAGATAATGGTTTTTTTCTTAGTTTGTCCTTTCTAGGCCACAAAGCAGGACCAAATGTTTTAAAGCTTTTATTATTGAAAGTTCAGAATATTTCATTATTTCAACTGGTGCATTTTTGAACATCTCTAAAGCAATTCACCTGATGCATTTTTTTAGCATCTCTAAAGGCAAACATATAACCATCTCTTGTTAGGTTCAGAGACTAGAGGGAAGTGGGTTAGGGTTGGAGGGCCTTATAAATAACTTAATCTGTTTCATTTTTACAAATGACCCGAGTGGTCTGCCATGTTCACCGCATGCCCCGTGGCTTCACTCTCAGCTCTTGCCTCCAGGTTTCTGGAGGATTTCTAGAACTGTGTTGACCTTTTCAGATTCTTGGTTTCTTTGTGCCCCTCTTAATCTTGTTTCTATACACGATTAGGGGCTATGTTTCTCTGTCCACCTGAATGTACATGCAGCTGTGCAGGTTCTGTGTCATCCTCACACTTGTTCTTAGGTTTGAGCCCACGTTTGCAGCCACTGTGTCGATCTTTGTCATCAAGGGCCTCCTTCTTCCTTGCTGCCCCTGCACTTTACTAAGCATGATGTCCTTCTCCAAGGACTGGTCTCTCCTGGTCACATGACCAAAGTATGGAAGATAAAGTCTTGCCATCTTCGCTTTCCCATGCATGCATATAAGGTGATTGAAAATACACAGCGGGAGGAAAAAAATTCTCTGTCATTATTCCTACATGAATGTAGACCCAGCTTCAATAGGATCCACTTCTATTTTGGGAATTAATCTTCTTTTGGCTTTCAATACTCTTTTCTTTTGTTCTTTCAGACTCTAGAGAAAAAAAAATCTCACACAGTTTGAATTTACAGATCTGAATATGGAATTCTCTGTGTTGTTGTTGTTAGGGGAAACCTTATGTGCAACAGAATGAAACACTGCCTGGTCCTGCACCATCCTTACAATTGTTCTTATGTTTGAGCCCATTGTTGTACCCACTGCATCAATCCATCTTGTCAAGGATCTTCCTATTTTTCTCTGTCCCTGTACTTTACCAAGCATGACATCCTTCTCCAGGGACTGGTCTCCCCTGGTAACATCTCCAAGCATGTGAGATGAAGACTTGCCATCTTTGTGTCTAAGAAACATGCTGGCTGTACGTCTCACCATATAGATTTGTTTGTTCTTTTGGCTGCCCATGTTCTTGTTAGGTGCTGTACGGTTGGTGCTGATGCATACTGCCCCTGTGTATAACAGAATAGACACCACCTGGGCCCGCACCTTCCTTGCAATTCTTCTTCTATTTGACCCATTGTTGCAGCCACTGTGTCAATCTCTCTCTCTGAGGGCCTCCTTCTTCCTTGCTGCCCCTGCACTTTACTGAGCATGATGCCCTTCTCCAGGGACGGGTCTCTTCTAATAACATGTCCACGTCTCACCCTCTTCCCTCTAATGAGTATTCTGGTTGTGCTTCATCCAAGCAAGCTCTCTTAGTTCTGTTGGCAGCCCATGCTACTGCCTATATTCGTCCCCAGCTTCATACTTCACATGCATCCATTCTTCTTTTATCATTATCTTTTAAAATCTTCTTCAATACCCAGTTTCACATACAGGCATATGAGACAATTGAAAATAACATGGCTTGGGTCAGGCTTACCTTAGTTTTTAAAGTAACTGTGTCAGTCTGGGTTGACTAGAGAAATAAATTCATAAACATGCATATATATATGAAAGAGCTTTATAGACAAGAGCAGTTGAATATTGAATAAACATCCCATCCTAGTTCAGATCAAGTCCATCAGCCCAATATTAGCTCATATGTCCGATACCAATTTATAATGAATGGCCTCTTTATACTCACGAAACACATGGACTGACACCAAATGCAGGACGATCACAGCCTGGTCGGTGAGAAGTCTTGTGGATCCAGTGGCATTGTAAGCATCTCAGTGCTGGCAGGGGTGTCCATGGGACTTCTCTGGCTCCAGAAGTCTGACTCTTTAAGCCTCTCTTCATGTGTCTTTCCCCAGGGATGTCTCACAGGGAGTGAACCAAGAGAGAGAGTGTTACCTTCCTCTAAGGAGGAAATGCAGGAAATACAGGAGTTCCCAGAATCCTCAGGAGAAGGCCATCCCCACACAGAGGCCTCATTGGCTATATCCTGATTGACAGGCTAGACTCCACCCCTACACTTCTTAATCCTCAAATTGACACCTGATTATGTAACTACCACGGTCACATCCTTGTTTTTCCCTATAGGTTATCACAAATGAACACATGAATTTGTTAGGATTATATGAAACTTGTGTTTCAGATGACACATTGGCCCTTTCAATGATGTATTTGCAGATAAAGTTAACACCTCTTGCGGGTGAAAGATGATTTCTACATAATTGGATACTAAAGTAGCAGCTTCATAACTTATTGGCTAGACATTCCTGGAGACAGTCACTGTAGGAGAAGTGCTTGTTGTCGCCCCCCCCCACCTTCCTACCCCACTGCTCCCCCAGGATGACAGGCTGAACCTTTAGCACACTACCAAGCAAGGGAATGCTGTTGGTGGAGCTGAAGCCACACTCCTAGGCAGAACAGAGCCCTTTTCTGGGCTTCATTTTCCCTTCCCTTTGTGCCATCTCAACATGTAAGATGTGGCAGGTCACTGTCCTTTCAACATCTGTATTGCAGAGAAAAATCTCAGTCTGTGAGGTCATCCTCCATGGGGCTGTCTTTGGAAAGACCTTGCATGGGACATCTCAGATGAGGCAAGAGCAAGACAGCAGCAGAGAAGCAGCAGAAGGAGGAGTCTGGCCCCTGTGGCGTGAATCCCAGCCCTTCCGCATAAGCAGATTCCTTTTGCCCTTGGTTTCCTTTTCTGTAGAGCAGGCATACTAAGTATTTCGATCTCATAGAATGATCAGGAAGATGATATGATAGTTTGTTTAAAACTTTGAGAGTGTCACATGGCACTCAGTAGCCTGCATACAGTAGATAAATATTAGCCCTTTTGATGATGGAGCATGGACATTTGGTATGTGAAAATTAAGATTCACTCTAGATTTAGACTTGAGACAAGTGTCTGTTTAAAAAAAAGAAAATAAAAGGATTTTCCATTTTTTCCCCTTAGAGTAGGAGGCTTGGCCATAGCACTTTAAATATGAAGCACTCCACACCCCTTCAATAACTGCTTGGCAATGCAGTGATGTTCTCTGGTATGGGCTGAGAGACCGCAGTGCTCACGTCTGCCCTGTCAACCTGTGGTTCCATCAGTAGATGACATCTTGGATGGAAAAGAGAACCGCTCCTGTCAGTGGTGCCTTCTGTCCACTTCTAGACAGGGCTTGGCCTAGCTGTCCCAGGAGGGGCCTCTGAGCCAGAGGGAAGCAATTGTCATCCACACAGTGAGTAATTCCTGAGCAACGGCCATTGGACCAGCCACATCTCCTTCTAAAGCCTACAGCATTCCTAGTCACAAGGCTACTGATAAGGAGGTGAGTTACAGAAAATGGGGAGATGCAGCAGACAGGGAAGGAGCAACAGGAGCCAGGGCCACCATCAGAGTACACAGGATGGAAGAAGAGAGAGCTGAGGCCATCCCTACCTGAACATGTGTTCCTTCAGTAAGTGTGTTCAGCACCGAGAACTGTGCCAGGTGCAGCACTGTGCACTGCAGATGCGCCAAGAACCGGGCTGACAAGAGGTGGGGGGGAAGGGGTGCGTGTCAGGCTGGGGTAGGGTCATGAGAAGAACCGAAAGAGAAAAGGAAGGACTGAAAAGGAGGTTGGAATTTGTTGATCAAAAAGAAGGCCTGTGTGCATGGGGTATAAAAATCAATGGAGCGGAGAGAGGAGGTTGTGGAGGCAGGTGTGGTGATGTCATGCAGAGTCTGCTTACTTGTATTAGAAAAGAGTTTTGGCCTGTATTCCAAACTCTTGAAAATTTTAGTTGGAGAAATTAAATGAGCAGGGTTTTGTTTGTTTGTTTGTTTGTTTTTCTTTCAGGTTTTAAAAGATGCTTTTAGATACCCAAACCCCACTGCCATCTAGTAGCTTCTTCCTTATGACGACACTATGTAGGGTTGGAGGCTATAACTCATCTCTCCCCAAACCGCTGGTGGGATCGAACTGCTGACTTTTGCAATTGGCAGTCCAGCATCTCCCGGATGGCAGCAATAGGGCTCCATGGATTTGTGATCTTCCACGTGGGAAGATCAGTTAGGCCAGTGCTTCTCAAAGTTCACATGCTCGTGTGAAATTTCCCATTTAGTAGGTTCAGAAGGAACCAAGGATTCAGTATTTTGGACAGACTGATGCACCGGGCCACAGAGTAAATTTTGAATGACAAGGACTCAGGAGACTCTTTTTCTTTTTCGACTTAGGAGACTCTTGAGGTGGTCCATGTGAGAGATGATAGTGGTCAAGAACATAGGGTCTAGAGAGTAAAAGACCTGGGTTTTAACATCGGCTTTACTGTTTACTAGCTCTGAGACCAGGGAGGCGTCTTAATCTCCTGGAGCCTGCATTTCCCTATCAGTGGGATGAGGGTAACAATTCCTATTTCAGAGCGATCTTTTAGGATTTCAATAAGGTAACCAACACACAGAAAGTGTTTAACACCGTACCTGCACGTGGAAACATCCCGTAAACGGCACCTTTGATTGCACTCATTATTAACCAAAGCCATAACTTGATTAAATCTGGTTCATGCTTCCTGGTTATCATATTTTGAATATTTGGTATGATAGATGTTCTTCTGTTCTGCTCTTGTTGTTTATTTCTAATAAGGAAGGCCACTTCTTTAGTTCTTTATAAAATTTTGAGTATTTGGGCAAATAGATCTATTTCAGCTCACACCATTGAGTTCCTTTAATTTTATGGTAGAAAAATTGCATGTCTTTAAAGCAACATATTACATATGGTTATTAGAATGGAAATTCGAGTCACCTTGCTTCTCATGGGAAGTTTATTTAAACTAATTACGGTGCCTCTTAATGTAATTGAAACCTGTTTGCATTGCTTTCCAGCATTAGTTCTCTGTTCTGGCTGCAAGTTAGAAGCACGTGTGGCAGGTCCCCTCCGTTGCTGCTGCTATTGGGTGCTGCAAGGTTGATGCTGACCCACAACGGCCCCATGGGATGGAGTCCTACTTCCCCAGGGGCGTTTCTCCTCTGAGGTGTTTGCAGGAGGAGCTTGCATGGTCTTGGGTACTGCCTGGCTGCTGGGTGGGTGGAGCTGTCCACCTTGACCTTAGCGGCTATGTACTGAAACCTTGAGCCACCAGGTTTCCTTGGTCCTTTCTGGATCAGTTAAATCGGAACAATGGAGAAAAGAGATTGGGTACCAGCTTTGTGTTTCTTTTGTTTGCTTTGAAATCTGTCCAAGTAAATTTCCCTAGAAATGCACAGAACATTGAGATAATAATCAGCTATAATCTAATAGATAAAAGGTGAGGATCAAACTGAAAAATGCCATCGAATCAATACTGACTCATAGCTAGCTGCCCTGCAGGGCAGAGTAGAACTGCCCCTGTGGGTTTCCATGGCTCTAACTCTTTATGAGATGAGAAAAGGCCTGCTGGCAGGGCACTGTGTACCCACTATACACCGGGACTACGTGGTGCAGGGCATGAAACAGCTAGAAAGTAGTGTTGTGAAGGATGTGGGAGTGAAAGGGATGATCATTTCCTCTCTTCATCCCCATGTGTTCATGGATTTGATGATCTAACTATGGATGGTGTCCTGGGTGATCTTGTGGGTTCAGTTGGCTGTTCAAGCCCTCCAGTTACTTGTTGGAGAAAGATGGAGCCTTCTGCTCCTGTAAAGATTCACAATCTTGCAGGTCCCATTGGGCATGTCTGCCCTGTTGTGCAGGACCTCTGTGAGTTGGACTAGAGTCAATGGTAATGGGTTATTTTGGACCAGTGACAATCCCGCCCTTGTTTTAGCTCTAGCTCTGCTTACAGCAGTCAGGATGCTCTTTCTGCTGAGTTGCAGGATGTGTTTCCTTCCCTGGTGCTTCATTTGTTCCATTCCTCACTGCTGTGGGGTAGGCTCAGGCTGGAGAAGTGTAGGACCAACCCGTTAAAACCATGTTCACAAGAAGTTGAGTTAACGTGTGGACGAGCCATACAGCATTAAAGGTTTCAACTATTGTTCAGCTCAAATAGAACCCCCCCTTTCACTAGTAACATTCTTACATTCCAATTCAGTACTTTGAAATGAACCAGAGAAAGAAAGTGCCTGTCTTAAAGCCTCTGCTAATAGTCATTGCCGATAGCATCTTGGGTGCATATTGGGCTGCTCACCGCCATATCATCAGTTCGAATCCACCGGGTGCTGTGTGGAAGAAAGATAACGCTTTCTGCTTCCCTAACGAGTCACAGCCTTGGACACCCATAGGGGGAGTTCTGTCTTGTCAGAGATGGTCCCCGTGGCAGTGAGCCAGTTCCTCTCCTTTACAGAGGCCCTGGAGGGCTGCTCTGAGTTGGAATGAACTCAGCAACAGTGAGTTTGATTGACTTTTGATGCCTGCACTTGGAATTGTTGCTGCAATCAAATCTATGAAGTACCTTTAACTTTATGGGTCACTGGTAATCTTTTGCGACCCCTTCCTTTACAATTTGTTTTCCTTCATAGAAACGGTGCCTGTTTACATGTAGTTGTATATTTATTTAATCATTTTATTGGGGGCTCATACAGCTCTTATCACAATCCATACATACATCAATTGTGTAAAGCACACTTGTAACTTTATTTATATCTAAGATCTTCTACCCACTGCCCCAGGAGCCCTTGTGGTATGATAGCCTACGCACTGGGGTGCGAATCACAAGGTCAGCAGTTAGAGGCACTCCAAGGGAGAACCGTGGGGCCATTTGCTATGGAGCCTCAGAAACCCACAGAGGCAGTTCTACTCTGGGCTGTGAGGTCTCTCTGAGCCAGGACTGACTTGGTGGCAGGGAGTTGGAAGTTTACCCAACATCCAGGAGTGTTCTTGGTCTGCACTCATACTGCTCTCACCAGCCTTTCTGCTCACCGAGAGGTGGTTGATTTTGTTTTGGGTTTTGTGTGTGTGTGTGTGACAGTGCAGGAGCTTGAGTTTTCTAGTGAGTTGACTTCATAGAGAAAAAAAGAAAAAAGGGGGCAGGGTGGGAGAGAGGAGTGTTTTTGCTAGAGGATTTCATCTAGTTTCAAAAATTATGTATTTCAGAGGTATTTTGTATGTGACTCGGAGTTTTTCTCTTTATGAAAAATAAGTAGGAAGAGAAGAGGACATTGAGAAACTGACTAGCAGGTTTGCAAAGAAGTCTATACACTGACACTATTCAGGAACTTAGAGACTCGTTTTGTGTCCTTTTAGACTCTCAGCTATGGGAGCCCAGAAGCACCAGCGATAGTGTTTCGGCACCCCCCTTCCCCCCCCCGCCCCTGAGGTGTAATGCACGCATGCTGTAGTTGGGTACAGTCTGGAGGAGACTGCAGGCTGCAGTCATTTAACCAATGAAGTTTGTGGTATGTGGTAAGAACAGATTTTCAATTTTTCTGCAAGACTTGAAGTTCCTTCCATGTTTTCAGTTTTGGGGAAAAAAACCCAAAATACAAAAACCAAAAAACATCTTGTCATGTTCAGTTGGTTCTCCTTAGCAGGTGCTTGGCGCCCTAAGAACGATTGGAGATGGGGGTCTGGAAGCTGCTGGAATAAGATTGTTTCTCTCCACCTTGAAGCACTGTTGAGTCTTCTTCCATATTCTTCCCCCCATCCACTCCCCCCAGGAATTCTTAGACAGGTGAGAGTAGAGGTGACAAGGAGAGCAGGGAGCTGTGAGAGAGAGAGAGAGAGAGAGAGAGAGAGAGAGAGAGAGAGAGAGAGAGAGAGAGAGAGAGAGAGAGAGAGAGACATACAAGCTGTGGATGGTCTCCAACAACAAAAAGGTGGTAAGGAGTAGAGGAAGAGAAAGGTTATTTTTTGTTTGTTTGTTTGTTTGCTTTTATATCATCTGTGTAAATAAAATTAAGTCTCTGCTTGCCAATAACCTCACTCATCATACAAAATAAATAAAACTCAATGCCATTTAGTTGAATATGACTCATAGTAAACCTATGAAGGGTTTCTGAACCTGTAAATCTTCACAGAAGTAGAAAGCCTCATCTTTCTCCTGCTGGTGGGTTTGAACCACCAACCTTGCAGTTAGCAGCGCAACCTTTACCTGACAGCACCACCCGGGCTCCTATCATCATCCAAACCAAACTGAACTCATTGCCATTGAGTCAATGCTGACTCATAGCGACCCACTGTGCATTTCTGAGACTCTAACTGTATACTTGAGTTGAAAGTCCAGTTTTTCTCCCACGAAGCTGCTGGTGGTTTCGAACTGCCAACCATGCAGATCACAGCCCAATATGTAACCACTACATCACCACTAAAAAGGAGAATTAACTCTTGGATTCCCTGAAGTGACTTTTAAGTGTGTCAAATAATCTACTTATCACAATAGACCATCCAAGTTGGTAGACCACTTCAGTGAAAATGACAACTCCCCTCTTCCCCTTTTTTCTTGTTTTACATCACATGAAAGGGGAATATTATTTTTCACTGAATTTGGTCTCCTAACTTGGATGGTCTGCTTTGATGTGTAGGCTTTGTGAAGTATTTAAAATTCACTTCAGGGCACTTATTTAAAATGCACTCTTCCCTTCCTGGGAGGACTGTATCCTCACAGGAAGTGGGGCAGGGCCACTGTGCAGCTCAGCCCCAGAGGCTTCCGTTCATATCTTCGTGTATAGGAGATTTTACAGGATATTTTCAGAAGAGGGGCAGTGTTACAGAGAATACAAACAGCAGGTGGCCACTGCAGTCTGGACTCCCAGTTGCTGGGTTCCGCAGACTTCAGGTAAAAGCCAGGCCAGGAAGCTTGGGTAGCCAGTGGCCACAAAGGAATGTGCAGCTGAGGTCTCCTCTTGGCTCCTCTGAGCAGAGGAGAAAGCTTCCGCTGTTCTGAGGCTTCCTCTGTCTAGCCTCTTGCACTTTCCAGGGGCAGCGGGCCAGCTTTCCCTGGCCTAGAGGAACTAGCAGTGTTTGGCTTTCTAGTGCAGACGGAAAAGCGGGCCTAACCTCTCTGGGTTGGGGATTGGCTGGAATGGCAGGTAGGAGTCCTGGCCACAGGACCCCAGAGCCCCTGTCTTTCAAGTGAGCTTCCAGGTGGTGTAGATGCTTCTGGCCCAGGGGCCACGCCGAGACGAGTAAGGTTCTAGGTTTTCACGGCTGCTACTATGTTGTCATTTTGTTTGTTTCTCTCCTTAATCGTGTTTCTCTTGTTTGAGGTGGAAGTCTGCACTGCAGATTGGGTTCCCGTTTAAGGGTTTTAATACAAGTGGTTCTGTGACATTTGTCACACTTCCCACAATGTGTCAGCATTCTCATTATTGGCATCTGTCCTGTTTCCATCCGTCCAGCTTTGCTGCCTCTCTTACCTTCTCCTCTTCGCCGTCCGGTCAATCGTGACCCTTGGTCTCAGGTAGATTTTTATTTAAGAGGGCACAGTACTTATGGGTGATATTGTTTATTTTGTAAGCAAATCTAGTATTTGGCTGAAAGTTTACCTCTGGGAGTGTCTTTAGTTCCAAATTCAGAAAGTATTTGGGGGGCCATTGTCTTGGAAGTAAGCAAATCTCTCCCTCTTCCCCTGCTTCCCTGGAGGAATGAAATGGTCTAAAGCAGCTGAAAAAGCAGATGCCTATACTTTATTCAGGAATAAGGACTAACTATGGTACAAAAGTTTTAATTGCCAGGGGGATGCTGACTCACTTTATCTTATTTTTCTGAAAAAGGGGAGGTAGGCCAAATAGACTTGGGAACCTATGCACTAGTTTATTACCCTACTAGTTAGTGTGTCCTCTCCTAGGAATTTAAATTTTAGTCTGTGCCCTTCTGTTTTCAGGTAATGAATACTAGTGTTTAGATATGATGCACATATATTATTCTATTATGAGCCAAAGGTGACCTTGGACAAGTGAGGTTGTTTGGCAGAGTTTTATTATCCTCTGGAAAATGGATATAATAATATCTAATTTGTAGAGAGGCGTGAGCTAAAAGTATGAATCTATATAGGCACAGTGCCTTTCTTATATAAGTGCTTAGGAAATGTTAGCTATTATTTTTATTACTGTTATTGCAGTTTTATTATTTGTGGACTCATTTCCAGATCTACAGGCCTGTGCATTTCCACTTTCTGCGTGTAACATTTAGACAGGGTCCCTGGCTAAGTCTCAGCTTCCTCACCTTTAAAATGGGCATTCTGATGGCAACTACCTAATACATTGTGCGGATTGAATGAGATTCTACATATAGGGCCCTTGACTTATACTAGTTCTCACTATTATGAATAATAACCACGGGCTGTGAGGGGTCCACATAAACAACCTGTTCCCCTGGGGTCCGACTAGTTTTTTTTGTAACTATGTTACAGTAGACTGTTGGTCAGTGGTCGATGGAACCTATCATCCTGTGACAGCTAAGTAAGAGTGGTTCAGGAGGGTCAGGAAGCAGTTAGTACAGGGCATGCTGGTAGGTGGCATACGACATGAGAGCCTGGCAAAAGTCCAGTAGGAAATCTGACTCACCACTGATGATTGCTCTAACCTTATGCCTACGGGTCTCTCTGAATTCCTGGCTGGTGTGTAGATCCACTTCCTGCTTCTGACCTTGTTCCTCTGACCAGAACTCTCTGACTGAGAGTTCATTTTGATCATCTCTAACCTGCCAGAAACATCAGTTTCTATTCCCAAATCCCAGCTAGGTCATTGACCATTCTTCTTGGATATGATTAATTCCTGTATTAACCACTGAGTTACTCACTCCATGAGAATTTAGTAGACATTCTTATCTATCAGGCACTGTGATGGGCATGGTTATATGTCCATCAGGCAACAAGAGAGGTACACAGTCCATGACCTCATAGAGTTTACAGTCTAGTGGAGGCAGTGGACAGGCAAACAAACTGATAGGTAATTATAAAATGCCAAGTACTAGTAAGAATACATATTAAAGTACTGTGGTCTTGAAAGGACTGCTGAGCACAAGGTCCATGGTTGGGGGTGTATGGGTAAGTGGAATCTAGAGAAACCCCATACTTCAGCCCTATTTTTCTCAACATTCACAGTCCCTGAATCCTTCCCAGACTTGGAATACTGCCTTGTTTATGAAGCTAGTAAGGAGCCCTGGTGGTGCAGTGGAAGAAAGCGCAGCTTTAACTGAAAGGCCAGCCATTTGAACTCACTAGCCACTCTATAGGAAAAGACGTGGCACTCTGCTCTTGTGAAGTCCACTCCCTCCAAGGAAGAAAGAAATCTAAACCTATTGCCATTGATCCCGATCCATAGTAACCCAGTATAAGGTCTTCTAGGCTTTTTATTTAACCTTTATGGGGCAGTGAGCCTTAATTTGTCTGAGGCATGACTGGTAGGTTTGAGCTGCTGCCCTGGAAGTTACCAGTCCAGTGCTTGTCTTGGAAACCCTATGGGGCAGTTCTCCTCGGTTCTATAGGATTGCTGAGTCAAGATCAGTTTGATGGCAGAGGGTTTAGTTCTGGCTTTATTAAGTTAATATTGCCCATTTCCTTTCTCTAGAAAGGAAGTTCAGTGAAGGCAGAGATCTTGTTGCTCTAACCCAGGGTACAGAACAGTGTGTGGCCTGTGGTAGACACGGTGAATCATGTCTCTTCATTAACATCAAGATCTGAGTTCTCCTAAGGGGTTGTTGCTACATGCAGTTGGGCTATTTGTGCTAATGAGATAATAGGAATGTTCAGATGTTCCTAGGAACAATGTCAAGGAGGGACTCCTTCAGGAGGGCATAGAGTGAAGACCTGACTACAGGGCTCTGGAGACTGCCTTCTAGATTTGCGTCTCATTAGCTGTGTGATCTTGAGTACTCTCTGTGTATCACTTCTCTGTAAATTGGTGTGTTAGAGTTCTGTAGAGAAACAAAACCAGAAATTTGCGATTAAAAATGCATATATATGCATAGATATATACAGCACAAAGGAATATAACAGCTAATTAGTCCACACAGCAGTGCAGAGGGCTCAGTCAGCTCACTTCTGTGAAACAGTTAATATACTGGAAGTCCTTCACCTCGAGAGTGCTGTTGGGTCCAAGGTCAAGGAAGCAGACAGCTGAGTCTTCTGTAGAGCAATGCAAGCAGTCCAACCACAGGCAGCAAACAGCAGGGTGGGTCACCAAGAGCCAGCCAGATGATAGGTTCCGACAGTCCCCAGCTCAAGCGATGTATACACCAGCAGTGTGGCGAAGCAGGTCTCGAAGGAACCTCAAGTTCTAGTGACACAGTGCATGGGTTGAGTGTCCCACAGGTAGTGTAGCTCTAGAGTTGAGGCAGAGGACTAGCTAAGGCAATTGCACACTCGTCTGATCACCAGAGAGCAAGAGAAAGACAGGCGGGGCTTGCTGAGTCATTTATCTCTTTGCCCTCCAATCAAACTGCAACCTTATTAATCCCCCATGTTCTTATTGGCCAGGTTGGCACAATGAACCTACCCATCACAACTGGAAATGATAATGCAGCGAAACTTGTGAGTGTCAGAAACAACAGGACTGCTAGTTTTTCTGGGTCTTGTCAGTTTTCTACCATTGACTGAGTTTATTCTTGCCACTTTTTTATCACTCATTTTAGAGGAAAATATTTGAGCTTTCCTCCTCTGACAGGTTTCTCTACCTTATACAGGTTCTGACTTTTGCCCGTTTGACTGTACTGCTTGACTCTTGTAGTTGTGAGGAGTAAGTGAAATCGCCGATGGATAGCACGCTGTGTCCAGTGTTTGGCACACAGACACGCAGCAAGTTCCACCTATGATCAGCACCATTAGATTTAGTATGACACTCCATTACTGGCCAGGAGTTATGCGTATGTGCCCGTTTTCACTTTGAAAATCACAACTAGATTTTCCCCACCCCAAATAAAACGCACTACCTTCGAGTTGATTCTAACTCATAAGCGACCCTACATAGGATTGTTTGAGGCTGTAAATCTTTGCGGGAACAGATAGCTTCAAATTTCTCCCTTAGAGGGGTTGGGGGGTTTGAATTGTCAACCTTGTGGCTAGCAGCCTAGTGCTTACCCAACACCACCACCAGGGCTCCTTAGACTTTCCCCATAGTCCCGGGTTATTCAGTGGAGTTGCCAACTAAATGTAAATGCCATATAACGTTTCCTAAAACTACTGGCAAAGAATAACCCAGGATTCAGTGCACGAGCGCATTCTCTCTCTCTCTCTCACTCTCTCTCTCCCTTTCTCATGCTAGTTGATATTAAAGACAGAGGAATAGAAATCAGAAAACAAACACACGCTGTACTGTAATATTTAAGTGCCTTCTCATAAACACTTAAGATTCTCATTAGTTCAACATCAGAAAAATGATGCATATTAATATTTGTCATCAAAGGAAAGCTTAGAAATCAAAGCAGTAAACAATTCTCGTAGTCCAAGGATTATATAATAGTGAGTGCATTTTTTATATGACACCCACCGAACTTGTTTTCTTTGTAAGATAGGCATACATTTAATCAGAAAAGTTCAGTGCAGTGATCTGCTGATTCAGTTCATGTATTCAATATGTGTTTTATGTCTGGAAAAGAGAACCCCCTGTACCTTCACTAGCTCGCTCTTTTCATTGACAACTAGATCTCTTTGGGAAAATAGCTCTAGGTAAATTGGAAGACAGGAGCTCTGGAGTGGTTAAGAACTCAGCTGCTAACTGAAAGGTCAGCAGTTCAAAGCCACCAGCTGCTCCATGGGAGAACGATATGCCAGTGTGTTTCCTTAAACACTCACTCCCTTGGAACCCCCTGGGGAAGCTCCCCTCTGTCCTCTAGGGTCCCAGTGATTAGGGATCAGCTCCACAACACTAGATTCTGGGTAGTTTGGAAAGTAGCTCTAGGTAGACTTTGGTGGAATCGAGGGTCTTTCCTATCTTCACTGTGCATTCTCTTCTCAAATTTCTCGCTTCTTCTCAGTTCACAGTGCTGCTGTTGCCAATGTGACGGAAGCATGCCCCAAGGCCAGGAGTGAGTGGAAGGAAAGTGGGCTGGTTGCCATTATTACTCCCAAGCGGTCAGGCTTTCTTCCCTGCTCTCACAGGGCCCGAGATGACCGATTCACGTCATGTCCCCCTGAAAGAACACAGTTCTGGGAGGTACGAGACTGGGTTTTAGTTCTGGCTCTTTTCCTCTGTTTGGGCTTCAGTTTCTACATCTGTGAACAGAAGGCCTTGGAACTCAGTTAATCTCTAAAGTCTTGTCCCTAGATAACATCCTGTGATTCAGCTGGATGTTCCGGGGATCTGGTGAGCCCTGCCTTCTACCCTCTAGCGATAAACAAAAGCAATAAAAGACCAAACCAAACCTGTTGCTGTCAATTCAATTCCTACCCTGGAAGCCAGAGTAGACTGCACCATTGTGTCTCCGGGTGTGTTGCTTTTGACATTATGGAAGCAGACCATCAGGTCTTTGCTCCCAGGAGCCAATGATGGGTTTGAACTCCTGACCTTCAGTTAGCAGCTGAGTGCTTAACAATTGCAACACCAGGGCTCCTTCTTTACCCTCCAAAGAAAGGTAATTGCTTGGACTACCTGACTTTGGGTCCCAGCAGACTTATATCTTGCTTTAGGTAATTCACATTAGCTTTCTTTTTTTCTCTCTCTCTCAAATGCATAAGGTAGAAATAGTGTCAAGTGGCTGTAAACCTGAAAGAGATATTTGGAAAACATCTATGGTTGTGTTTGGCACATTATGAGCATGGTATAATGATGCTGTGTTATTATATTGATCATTAATGCTATTCTTGTTAGATGCCTTTGGGGCAAAAACACTGGGACTCATTATGACCCCATGTGCTACAGAATGAAACTCTGCCTGGCCCTCCTGCACCTTCCTCCAAGTTGTTGCTGTGCTAGAACCCATTTTTGCAGCCACTCTGTCAATTCATCTTGCTGAGGGTCTGTTTTTGGCTGACCCTCTGCTTTATCATGGAGTACTTACTATCACTCAGAATCAACTCGATGGCAGTAGGCATTCTTTTTTTCAGGTGGCTGCTTGATCAAGCATGAAGCCCTTTCCCAGGGCATGATGATCCCCTTCTCATATGTTGAAAGTATGTAAGACAAAGTTTTTCTATCCTCACATCTAAGGGAGTATTTTGGCTATACTTCCTCCAAGACAAATTTGTTTATTTGACTGACAGTCTTATGGTATATACTAGTGTTTCTTAAAGTAGGCAAAATCTCCCCAGGGAACACTGGGTGATTCAGGGAGGCTGCAAAAAGCAGCTACATACACTGGGTTATGGACTATAGTTCAAACGTTTTTAAATGCTGAGGGTGTTGAGCAATTTTTGTCTCTGAAATGGGCACAGAAGGCCAAATGAGCTCGGGAACCTATGGATACTCAATAAGCTTCTTTGTCAATAGCATGATTTAACTGCATCGATTCTTCTTCATTGTTCACTTTCACATGCATATGAGGTGATTGGAAATGCAGGGGCTTGGTCAGGCACACCTTAGTTCTCCAAATGACTATTTTGTAATACTTTACAGAGGTCTTTTGCAGATTTGTCCAATGCAATATGTTATTGGATGTCATGACCGCTGCTTCCATGAATACTGATTGTGGATTCAAGTACAACAAAACCTTTGACAAGTTCCATCTTTTTTGTTTCGTTTCTCATGATGTTGTTTATTGGTCCAGTGCTTGGGTGGGATCCCCCAGCTCTCCCCAAAGATAGCCTGCTAGACCATGTGACCCCTTCCCCCACCACCTCTCTAGGGCAGAGAAGGAAGGTGCAGTCCCTGACTCCAGCATTCCAAGAAGCTTACCTCTCCTGACCGGGTCTGTACAGCCCCTTCTCTCAGCGTTCCAGACGCTTTACTCACCAGAGCCCATCCTGATTCAGACCCTGCAACTGCAGCACCAGAAAGCTTCCTTCCCCTTATCAGTACATACGTCCTTGACTCAAGCCATATATATGTTTCACTGCCAGGCGCGAATTCCCTGACCTAACTCATTGGGTCTCAGAACCTGCCTGGGGGCTCAAGATGCTCCCATCCCTTTCTCTGCTCCCCCTACCCTCCCAGAAGTTCTTTCCCTGCCTCAATAAAATCTTTCTCAACTTCACATTTCTGGCTAAATTCTATCCCTGTTCCATGCCTATGTCTCCAATCTCTCATCCAGTTGTAAAGGTTTTTAAAATGTAAATTATTATTGGAGTGGAATCCACCCTAAAGGCTGTAGTCTTTCATCTTCATCAATACATGCTTCAAGACCTCTTGGCTTCGGCAGGTTGTTAATGAGCCTTGTTCTAATCTGGATGTTGCACTTTCCTTTATTTAGTTAAAACTCTGAGATTATTTGCTTAACATAGAGATTGTATAGTATGGTGAAAAGATACATCCCTGATACATGCCTTTCCTGATTTTAAACCACTCAGTATTCTATGTGCAGGTTCTACATGAGCACAATGAAATGTTATTGAATTCCCATTCTTTGCAATGTTCTCTATAATTTATTATGATCCCCACAGTCAAATTCCTTTGCATCGTAATCAAAGCACAAACAAACATCTTTATGGCCATCTTTGATTTCAGCCAAGATCCATTTGAGGTCAGCAATGATAGCCCTTATTTTATATCTTTTGAATCTGGCTTGAAATTCTGGCAGGTCTCTGTTGCTGCACTGCTGTAACTGCTTTTAAATTTTTTCAACAACATTTAGTTTGCACTATTAAGGATGTTTTTCAATAGTTTTTGCATCCTTTTGTTGTTGTTTTGAATAGATTGTTTTAGTTGGTGGAGAAGCTACATAGCTGGCCCAATCACTAGTTTATTCATTTATTCATGTCTTAAAGCAGCTCTGTTCTGGGTCTTTTATGTTTCCTCATCTGAAAGATAGGATGGAAAGAGGGCATGCCTCATTGAGTCAATGTGAAAATTGATTGAGATAATACACAAAAGCCACGTGGTTCACTTCCTGGTACATAAAACCAACCAGACTCACTGCTTTTGAGTCAATTCCAACTGAAAACCACTCAATAGACAATTTTAGAGCCTGTAAACCTTTATGGGAGTAGGTATCCTCATCTTTGTCCTGAGGAGCACGGTGGGTTTGAACTGCAGCTCAATGCTAATCCCACAGTGCCAGCAAGGCTACTGTCTTGGGATGTAGTAAACACTTGATACAAATTAGCAACACGTTAGCTATCCTTTGTACTGTTTGTCACAGTGCTGGATATAACTCTTTGTGAATGAATAGGGTCGGAAAGGCGAATAGGGGTAGCTATAGTCATTAAAATACACATGGAAATAAATCTTCTGTTGTCTGAAGGACCCACTATTTTCTGTAAACATCTCACCTATCATAGTTGTTGTAGGCTACTGTCCAGTTGATTCTGACTCCTGGTGGCAACAAATGATGTTGGATCTGGGACTTCTTTGGCTTCTGATGTTCAGGTTCGATTATCTGGCTCCACATGTGAGTTAGAAGGTAGAAGAGAGCTTACAGTTGATCACTTTGCCATTCACGTTACGAAGACCTTTGCATAGATTCTCTCCTCTTATCGTCACAGCAACTCTATGAGGGAGCTACTCTTGTCATCTCTGCTGAATACATGAGGGCCTGAAGCAGCGTACTTAAGGGCATTGAGTAAGCGGTCCATGGGACTGGGACGTGAACCAAGCTGTTCAACTCAGTGCTTGAGCTCTGCTAGTTGACGTCCTCAGGGGGAAGAAAGGTCGGATGTGCCTCCTAGCGACTTATCTGCATAATGAAATCTAATGCATCAAGACAGGGACGTCAATGGGCTTGATTTTAACAATCATATAGCAGATTAACATTCATTTTGATTGTTTCCAAGATCATTCCGTTTCACATAAGGGGCTGAATTTCAGTACAGAGTAGTCTTATTTAATGAGACATCAATATTTTTTCTCAATCAGCAACATCAAAACTGTATTTATGGAATTAAAGAAAACGTACTTCATTTGTATAATGGGAATCCTCATGGAAAAAGAATTTCTTTATCTCGTTCTGTTGCATAGTTTGCAGCTGTTGGCATCAGTCTGTTTTTTGAAGCACAAAAACACATTCTTTTTTGTTAACCTCATTGGATCTGGAAGCAGATAGTAGCTACGGTTTGTTTTAATGACTCCAGCGTCTTGGTCAGAAGGCCCAGATTATTCTGTTGTATTTAAGCAAAGTTTTGCACCAATTACATAAAAAAATTTATGTTAGATATTAAAACACAAAAATGCTAAAAAAAAAACAAAACAAAACCCGACCCAATGTCATTTCCAATATTTTAGGGCAAGCTTTTCTAACTTTGCACATTTGTGTTTGTTGTATTGTATTTTTAAATCAGGATCATGGTTCACATGTATTGTTACTTCTTTTTCACTTATCATTATATTCTGCACAATTTTCCTTATCATCATCATTGACCGCATCATACTCTGCCCTTAGAGGGTGACATTCCTTTTTAACACATTGCAATAGGTTAATATTTACTTTTCTCCCACCTTTTTCCTGATACACATGGGGGAAAATGTTTTCATAAATGCATAATCACATCCCTGACTCTTTTCTTAAGCTATATCCTCAGAGGTGAAGACACTGCTATTTTTTAGGCTACTGGGGTAGCGTCTTAGATTTCCTTTCCTTTCCGTAGTGCTCCTCTGTGGACGTAGGATTCCACTAACAGTTTGCCTAAACTCTGCTGCCCAGAGCTTCAGAGAGAATAGAGAACAGGAAGCTGGTGGATCAACTAACCATATCGGTCTTCAGCTCCATTAGTTGATTAAAACAAACCTGTCGGCTTGTCTGTACCAGCACAGAATGCTTTCAGCTGGAAGTAACAGAAACCCTGACATGGTGGCTTCAGGAACAGAGGTTTATTGCTCCCATATAATAAGAAATCTGGGAACAGTGTCTGTGACAGTGTCCAGAAGATCAGCTCTGAGATTTTCATGGCATTTCCATAATGATCACAGCCTGGCTCTGCCTGAAGCAGGCATCATGTTTGTGCTCAGAGCCCCAGGAAGGGAAGAGAGGATCGAAAAGGAGCCACGTTCTTTCATGGTTGTTGCATCTAGTGCTGTTCACGAACGTTCAGCCTTGGTGATATATGCAACTGAAAACCTTTCCGTACAATCTATCGGATTTTAGGTCGATTGTGATCATCTACTTTCTTCTCTTTCCAAAGTACTGTGGAAATATTTAGCGTAATGATATATATCTGTTAGTTCCCACGTATAAAAATTTTCGAGACACATTTTTGATCCTAAGATGTGTTAGTCTGATTTTAAAAATAAAGAAGATAGTTTTTTCTATAAAAAGGAGAAGTATATATTTCAGACATAATTATGTCACCCAGATGTGATTCCCGCTTTCCTTTGGGTGTGTGCCTTCTAGCCTTGCTTCAGACATCTAAACAGTAGGATGATTTGAAATTGTGCAGGATCCAGCTTAGTGTCTAGTACCTGGCAATTGTTTTCAAAATGACTTAATAAGAAATTAAAAGAAATACACTATCAATATTTTCCCTATAGCTTTGAGTACTCTCCTCTGGCTGCAAACTGCTCAATTTTGTGGATGGTCTACGATTTTCATTAGGTCTCCATTATTTCACTCGTGGATATTTCCCCCTCAAGATTTCGGCTGTAACAAATAGTTCTGTAGTGAATTTGTGTGTGCGTATGTGTGTGCACACAGATCTCTCCTGACATCTTTAGATAAATTCCCTTCAGAAGTGGAATCATTGGGTCCAGGGAGAAAAACAGTTTCAAGGCCCTTGATGTATATCACCAAACTGCCTACTTCAGCCTTGTCGCTTTATATTACCACCAGCGATAACAGTACTTCTGGCCTTTAGTTTGTCATTTTGAATAGACCTACCTTTTTTCGTAAGTGACAGAATAATGTGGTTCAAAACCAAACCAATACAAAGAAGTATGAAGAGGCGTTCGTTCTTGATGGCATCCTCATGCTCCCCTAGTCTTCGTGATCTCCGTTAGGCGGTTTCTTTTACTTCCTTATTTTAGATCGTTTTCTGTGCTCTTTAATGCACACAGGCAAATGTGTATTTAAATGATTAGTTTCCTCCCTTTGTTACACAAAAAGTGACATACAGTATGCGCTGTTTTTCTCCTGCCTGTATTTGATCTGACTGCTGTATAATGTTGCATCATACGAGTGTTCCGTGGGCTTATTCATCTGTTCTCCTGTCCAGCCTGATTTGACACTGTGTCTGTGTGGCAAACTGCATCCAGGAGCACCATCGTCTTTTCTGACCCTGCGGCCGCACCACTAATAAGAGTAGGCAGCTGTCTCTCAATTGCCTAATCCTATACAGTAGTACTTTGCTGCACAGGGTACATGTGGTCGGCAGTTTCTAAAATACCCGCATCCTCCCAGAAGGGCGAACATTGCAAAGATAGATTTGTCTTTCTTTGAAGGCCCACTGACTTGCTCTTGTCCTTCACTCTTGACTGGGAGATACGTTCCTGTTCTAATTTGGATAAAGAGCACCTATGTAAGGAATGATGGGCTCTTGTAGGAAGTTAGGCACGAGGCATCTCTTTAAAGACTTGAACATCAAAGCGTGCCAGGACCATTGCATGTTAAATTTCACCTGTAGGCTATCCAGCGCTACTTCCATTGTCAAAGGCACATGTCTGTCTTTCTTCTTGCGTCTTTGGCTTGGTGTTGAAGAGCAGCGCCTTCTCCCGAGAGCACAGCGCAGTCTCAAAGCACAGACTTCCTTCATTCAGAACTTATGCCAGATCAAGAATGTTACAGAGTATATGAGATTAGGGCATGCCCCCAAGTGGCAATTGTTTTTTCATTCCTATGGTCCATGCAATTCCTTGGAACTAAGTGTACATGACCAGTGTGTTGATGGCTATAAAAGGATTAAAAGTCACCTCCGAAAGAAGCTTTCCCCAATCAACTTGTCTAACTAAACTCTCTTTCTGTTTCATCCTCAGCTCCTAATTATTATTCTTTTTAATAGCTTATATTAAAAGTGCAGCTTTTGGTCTTTTTGCTGGTACAGTGCTTTTCTCTCCAAGCAGAGTATATTTTGCTTTCCACTACCTAAGATAGTGCACTGCCCATAGAAGATGCTCAATAATTTTTTTTGGTCAAATGAATTGTTCATAGTAACCACTGCTGATATATTTTGAATAAAAGATGCTTGATTATAGAATTGTTGATCAAATTATTCAATGGTAACCAGACCTACCCAGTTCTTTGAACCTCTTGGGAAAGGACCCAATTATGCATGGATTTAATTAGCCACATATCCCATATCCTAAGTCTCCTTCCTCTATTTCTCCAGGAGAGTTGAGACCAGTTGTTGTTCTTTGGAGGGCCACTTGCTAGTGTTAAAACTCCACGCACTCCCCAATGAACTAGGAAGTAGAACAGGAACCCTAAATACATTATTAGGTCACATAGCTGGAAAGTCCCATGAAACCATGACCTTAAACTTCCAAACCAAGAAACCAAAAAAGTCCTATGAGATTTTTGGTTGTACATAACGAGTCTCAGTAACTTTTTTTGTGCTTGTGTGTGTCATTTTTGTAGATACATATATCTGTCACACAACTTTTGCCAACCCACCATTTTATAGCTGCATAGCTTATTGAAAGCAATGACAAAAAGCAGTTTTGCAATATCCTTAATCATTGCAATACTTCTTTTTCTTCAAGATGTTTTACCTATACTTAGACTTTTATTTTATATTATGCATTTTCAGTTTAATTGGCACTTCATCCACATATCATTTGATTAGTAGTTCAATCATATCAATATGAGTTGTACAATAATTACCACAATCAATATTTTATTCTTCCTTGTACTCATTATTTGTATAATAATAATTATTTTTTAATTGTGGCAAAAATATACACATCAAAACCTTCTACAAATCCAACAACTTCTATATGTATAGTTCAGTTCCATTGATGATACTCTTTGTGATGTACAACCATTATTGATATCCTTTTCCAAATTATTCCACCACTATTAACATAAACCCAATGCCCACTAAGCAAACACTCGTCCTCCTTCACCTACGGTAACCATTGGTCCACTTTGATTTCTTTATTTCTAGTAGTTTTATTGATATCATATTCACAAATTATATATTTCCTTAGTTAAATTGATTTTTAAAAACTTGCATATGCACCATCACAATCAGTTCTAGTGCCCCCTCCCTCCTCCCCTATTCATTGTTTGCTCCCTATTTTCCCCTCACCCTCGCCACCCCCGGTCCTCAGTAAACCATTGTATCATTTATTGTCTATATGCATCCATTCCTTCTGTGTTCCATAAACTGGGAAAACTAACAGAAATAATAAAAAAATTAATAAGAAGAAAGAAGAAAAATATATATAAAGATAAAAGCAAAGAATAAGAAACAAAGACTACAAACAATATTTTAAAAGCCAGAAAAGAAATTCCTGTTGTTGAATAAGTGTGAAATATCTGCGCCTAGAGCAAATTCAGGTTGGGTCAAGAGGAAGGTCAACTGACCAAACGCATGTTGTTCCATGGTTTGATCCACCATAATCAGTTTATACAATAATCTCTCTTTGATAATGAAGCTGATTGAGTCCCTTGTCTGTGGCTAGAGGATAATTTGCAGATGGATTTTCGGCTCACACGGTCCGTCCTCCATAGCCTTTTACAAGTTGGGCGTTCACCATCTAAGCTCTGATACTTTTCTTTTAATCATATTTGAGCTTTCTTATGCTCATCTCTGGCTCACACAGGCTGGGGTGCCTCTTTAGTTGACACCTCACTTAGATGGCTTCATGCTTGAATACAATTGCTCTCTGGTCACCATCTGCTTTGTTCACCCCCCTTTGCTCTAGCATGATCTCTTCATGCAGGCGAGTATCAAGCAGGGCCATGTTATAAGAGCGAACTGTTCCTGGATTGGGGCCAAAAAAATTAAGTGGGAGCCCAGAATCCGTTTGCTTGTGCACAGGGATGAATGACTCCGGTTTACTTTGGCAGCCATATTTTGACAAAAGCAAAAAACCCCACCACCACCACCACTAAGCAAACAAACAAACCCACTACCACCCCCACTCCCCAAATCAAAAGAAACAAAAAGGAAAGTGTTGTCCAGCATCCCCCCTGGGTATAAGACGATTGCATTTGTAACATCTATAATTTATCCAATGGCATAGAATTTATGGATGAGTTTATGCAAGTATAGTCCAACTAGGAGCTGCAGTCCATGAGTTGTTGCTTCATGCAGATTGATTTCTGATGTGATTGGGCTCTGTTTACATTGAGCACGGGGGCTGGTGCTAGGGGAATCAATGTAATATTTCCATCACTATTTCGAGGGAACATAGTTTGAATCCCTTGAAGATGCCTAAACTGTTGTTTTGGCTTGGTGTAATTTGAAGTGCGAAGAATATTTTTGAAGAAGGATTAGAGAAATAGAACTGGTGTCTTTATAATGTATAGACTAGATGGAGACTATATTGAGAGACAATAACTTCGTATTTGGGTATTTCTGTTTAGTAAATGTTTCTATGATTTTATTGAACTTAACCTTGTGAATAGAGGATTGTTAGGATTTGGTCTTGGTTTGTCCACTGCTGTTGGGTTTGTCCACTGCTAGTCTATTAGCTTCATTTCTGCAGACCAGCAAATTTCGGTGTGCGGTGCAGTTTCAGTGATTTTTACAGTTATAACGTTTTTTAAAGTTGAGAGATGATGAGAACATTCCCATTTTGCAGATGATTACATCATAGCCCAGAGATGGGAGGAAACTCCTATGCAGAAGTCATGTGTTTCCCTAATGAGTTATTCTGCCTACGGGTCTTGACCTGCTATTCCCAGGAGAAATGACTGCTGGGTCAATGTAGATTGCCTAGAGGTTATCAAGGTCAGGCTCCCCATAAAGAAAGCATTCCTTCAGTATTTCTGAAGAACCTTTTACCTGGTATTTACTTAAATATTTTTAATATTGGCAAGATCCTTCTTGTAGACATTAACTATTTTATTCTGAGTTTATCATTAGTAACAATAATATTTACTGATAACTCACACTGTCCTAGGCCTTGTGCTGCATATTTAACATATATCTCCTTAATCTCTGACTTGTGAAAGGGCATTTATATTATCTACAGTTAATTACTGAGGCACTTGGTTCTCAGAGGGGTAGAATTATTAAAACTAGGTCACGCAGCTCTGATTCCAGAACCTGTGTTCAAGTCTGCCCTGCGTGAAGTCCCTTAGTGAAAGCTCATTTTTCTTTTCATGGCAATTTTCGACTGGGCCTATCTTGCTGGTGTTGTGCTCCTAGTGCCTTGCGTCAAGGAAATATTCAGTAACATGGAATGGCTTTCCTAATAAATGAGCCCTTGACCACATGAAAGCTCTTTCATGTTTCTCATTTGTTTTCTCCAGCTAAACATCTCCAGGTACTTCAATCATTCCTTATATGAAGGTCAGAACATACTGGGCACCTTCCTGTGGACATGCTCTAATTTGGCCAATAGTCCTCTAAAAACCTGGACTTCTAGTTTGAACTGTAGATGTGAACTAAGGAACAAGACAGAATGGATGTGTTACTTCTTCTGATTTGTACGTGATATTTCTTTAAAGCGGTTCTAGGTTGTGTTCATTTTAGAACAGTTGTGCAAGTTATTGATGGTAAATAAGAGAAAAATAGATTTAAAATTTTCCACATACTAGTAGACTTACTTGGTGGTTGATTTTTTAGGGCCAAATTCATCCCTCAGTTATGCTAATGCAATTTTTATTGATTTTGAATTCTGGGGATGGATTTTGAGTTTGGAAAGAAAATAATCCAAACATCACACTCTGGGGTTTAGTAGAAAGGGCAAGCATACGCATGAATAAATCCAGTTTCCCCTCTCCATTCCAATTTGTTGAACCCATGGAAAAAAGTCGTATGCTGTAAAATAGGTGAATGATGATCCAAAACAATTTTCTGCAAGAACAAATCAGGATTTTCATGACCAAATATTAGAAAAGAGAACATTTTTCTTGTTAATTCCACTCGTTTGGCATATAGTTGAGTTGGTAGAGTCTGTCTCTCCCTCCTTTTCCCCGTAAATCACATTTACCAACTGCTCGTGTTAATTTCCATGTACTTGTACCCTGAACAAATTGACGCTTTTGGTGTTGTATGTGCTGTAAGTTCCACTGCTGTCAAAACAGACTTTTAAAAATAACCCAGGGGTTTTAACCACCGCAGTTAAGGTAAATTAGTTTGAAAAGTCAATGCCACCTTACTATTTAGATCAGCAAAACAAGTGTAGTGATGATGACCTTTTAACATTCTGTGTTAAGATGTGACAAAGACATGGAAATGCCACTAAAGTAAAAAAAATAATTTCTCAAACTAGAGGCTAAAATATAGAAACAATAATAACTCCCAGCATTGACTCAGTGGACTCATTTACGCCATTGTATATAATATTGAATCTTGAATCTATTGTCTTAATGGTTTTTTGGAAGGGAATTATTTTCAGTTGAATGGCTTAGAATTTCCCCCCATCATCTCTTACCTGGCTGACTCTAATCATACTTGAATCCTTGCTGAACAAGCTCCTCCATAGTTTTCCTTGATGGAAGTCTTGATGAACTGGTATGCGATTATCTTCCTTAGGTGTTTGTGCTTCATTTTTTTGTGTGGCCTTCTTTGTTTTAATCTCAATGGCATGTTAATGTTTTTCTGTTAATCCTGACTACAAACTCCATGAGGACAGGGTTGTATCATTTCCAAAACTCGACCATAGATATGATTGACTGGAACTTAGAAAGTCTTTGAGTGACTTATGGGAACAATAATGTGATAGCATTTGAATTTGTGTTTGATGGTATGTATTTGTAAGCTATGGCAGTGAACTCTTCTCCTTTCTCTTCTTTAGTTTTCATTTCTTTTTGGGGGGTGGGGTGGGGTACCACTGCATCAAATTACTGAAGTAGAAAGAATAGTTGACATTCTGTTTTCAAGTGACCATGCATTTGACCCACTTCCTCTCTAGTAATGTCATCACGATTGTATCTCATTGCTGAGGGCTCTCGGAGGCTGACAGGCGGAACAAGTTGCTTCAGCACACAGTCCTCATCTGTCATACAGAGCAGCTTGCAGATTCTTATTATGCGAATGAAATATGGAGAGAGGGATATTTTTCTTCCTGGGCTATCAGGGTAATTGAAAGTAACCATATCAGGGCGCGAGGAGAAAAGGCAGGAAAACAGACTGCCTTTGTGAAGGGCAGCTCATCGGCTCTCACAACTGCAGGTGTTGAGCCTCATCTCCAAGTGCAAAGTGTCTGGAAGTGTTTCCTGTTTCAGAGGCAGGGTTCCACCAGCACATTCTGTCTATAAGGAAAATGCTGTGGTTCACGCTACCGCCTGTCCGATGCCTGCTGTTGTGCCGCCACTGTTGTCTATGGATGTCCCGCAGCACACTGGGTACGGGCTTGGCACGATCTTCAGCCAGTGAAGAAACTGTTTAGTATTCTAGTTCAATAAACTGTAGTTGAGAAATTGAAATGTGCCCCGAAAAATCATTATGCAGAGAAACTCAACTACTCCTGAGTTTGGGAGCAGGAGAAATAAATAACACTCCACTTCTCTTCTATTTTACAAGGCTGACCCTGGTGAAAAAGAATATCAGATAGTACTGTATCAATGACACTTTGCCTCCTAAATGGTGCGATCCTGTATATATAAATGGCGCCTTTTGTGATTGCTTTAGTTAACAGGAAGATTTTTACTGAACATTTTGGTCACGAGTACTGAGCTGGTGGTTACGGAGAACACAGTACAGTTCAGCAGTCATTCAAGTCATGACTTGGTTATATTTTGAGATAGCTTTAAAATCACTTAGTCGAATAAAACTCTAAAGTACTGTAACTGCAAGGTTGCTTTATCTAATTTATGAAACAGAGGCAAAGGAATCAACAATAACCGTCCATTTACCATTATTAGATTAGCTATTACTGAAACCACAGAAAGTATATAACCCTTTACTTTGTGTTCACTTGAATTTGGTTATTAAGCTTTGATGGAACTTTCATTTAACCAAATGCCTTTGTTTACAACAATAAGCATGTTAAGTCTTTTGTGTTCTGAATTTGATATGACCATTATAGGATGTGCTGCCCGCAAAGGCATGTTAAACGTACAGGTTCTATTCATTCGTGTTCTGGCAAACGTTTTCAGTGAAATTCAGTTAGGGTTTCCCTTTCTTCCACCCTCTTGAAGAAATAACCTTTTTTTTTCTCCTTAAGGCCTCTCCTTTTTCAAGAATAGAACCCAGTATTAACAATCATATGAAACTGCTCCACAAAGCAACTCTGTAAAAATTGATTTTTCAAAATTAAATAAGCATCTGCTGGTCTGAAAATGTTTTCTACCTGATATTTAAAAGATATTCTGACTGTTGCCAGAAGGAATAAATTGTCCCATGCTGTCTCCTCTGTGGATGCCATCACATGTCACTCTGCTGTGTTGAACATAGGCTCGGAGGAAGGCAGGGTGGGATTTGCAGCTTCACCTCTGGCACTTCCCTGCCTGTGACCTCTGTGACCTCAAGCGAAGGACTTCACCTCCTGGTGGGTGATTGAGAGCTTAACTCCCTTTGCCCTTCCCTCATGTGAAAGAGAGTTCATCATAAGCCTTACCTTGTAATATTGTACATGTGGTAGAGCATATGAAACCTTCAAACACAAAACAATTGTTATTATAGCCTGTGTGGCTCCATGCTCTATATGAATATTGCCATTTATTTGGCTGGAAACCCATTGACTCCAAGATTATAATAGTGGAAATGCCATCATCCCTTTACCTGTTCTGGTACCATAGCTGCATTTAAAAGCAATATGGAGCATAGTTATCATACATTATTCAAAATTGTGTTTTGAGGATGAACCACTATGAAGATGTTTATTTCAGTTGCTATCATTGGAATCCAAGAACTAAATCCGTACATCATAGAAGTATTACTTTTAAATGTAATTTTATTTTAATTAAAATATTTTTGTGGGGGCAGATAGGAGGTAAAGGGGATTTTGGCAGTAGCTAATGTAGGAGGTGAGAGGGAGTATTAGAATGGAGTGTGATTGCATGAATCATCTTAAAGGTGATTTGACCTTGGGGGAGGAGGGATGATCTAAAATTGATGTGGGGTGATTGTACAATTCTACGTGATATTATTAAATGATTGAACTATTGAATTATATGATTTGTAAATTACTTGAAAATAAAACTGCTGTCAAAAGTAGAAGGAAAGGTTCATTTAAAAGAAGGGATCCCATTAATATGTTGTTACTTTTCCACTGACTTGATCTTCTTCCCATGTCTATTAAGCTTTTAAATGAAATAAACATCAGGAAAACTGGAGAAAATATTGAAGTTGTTAAGAATTTTATTTTACTTGGATCCAAAATCAATGTCCATAGGAGCATCTGTCAAGATATCAAACAATATATCACACTGGCCAAATCTATTACAAAAGATGTACTTAAAAGACAAAAATGTCACTGCATGGATCAAGATGCACTTGGTCCAACCATTGCTATTTTTAAAGGGAAGGCTGGACAATTAATAACAGAGACTAAAGAAGAATTGATGTCTTCAAATTATGGTGGTGGCTTGTATGTTGCTGTGATGCTGGAAGCTATGTCACTGGTAATTCAAATGTCATCAGGGTCACCCAAAGTGAACATCATCGATGTTCAGCATCGATCTAGACTAAGAACAGATTACAAAGAAGAAAATTGGTGCCCACCTCAGAGGTAAAAACCCGTGAAAACCAACCTTACTCATAACCTGGAAACATTTTCAGACACTGAAGGTCTAATGATTGAAAGCAGAACCTTGTCTCAGAAAGTGTTAGGGGATGGACCTTTCAGGCCAGAAGTATGCAAAAGGTGACTAAGGAGAATCTGCTTTCTCGAAGTAGATTCGATCAGGATGATGTGAATGGAATAAAGCCTGTGGGAGTGGAGCTAGTAAAATTATGAGTTGTCAAAAAAATTAGATGAACCAAGGGACTCTGCAGAAATCAGCCCAGGAGAGTTACTAAGAAGGAAATTCCACACTGCCAGGTCACAGGAGGAGCATCATAAAGATAAATAGGCACAGATCCACTAGGCTTTGAGGAGCTGGGACAGGGGAGGCCAGCTAGGGTTTGACCTTAGCCCAGCCACTGTCTCAACCGGAGGTGGGATCATTTGGAGCCAGCGCAGTGACTTGATCTCAACACTGCCAACGTTTGCCGCCACCTCGGGGCAGGGTTTAACCCCTTCCAGTTCCACAGTCAGGAAACGGGGCTCAGCCATATTGTTATTGTTGTTTTTCTCTCTGCTCTCCCACCATAGCCTCAGTGGGCTTAGTTCTTTTATTTTACTTTTTTTTTCCTCTTCCCTTTTCTCTCACTCACCACTACCAACCTCCAGACCACTTCCCTTAGCCTAGGGAATTTACACCTGTCCTCCACCCAGCTGGGAGAGCTCCACCCTCTGCAGTGTAACCACAGGGTGGGGAAAGCCCACCCATCCTCCACCAGGAGATATCCCACCCAACTTCTTCCGGGGGAAATCCCACCCACCTTCTTCTGGGGGAAAATCCTGCCTGTGTGGCTGTGGGTGCTTCTGCCCATCCTCTGTGGTCCCATGTGACTGAGGAACCTTCCCCCTTCCTGCTGTAGTGCCTCACACAGCCTAAGGCAGCTCAGCCAACACTCACCAACAATCCACGCTGCTGTGGGCACCTCTGCCCAACCTCCATAGTGATCTACCTGACCAGGGAAATTCTGCCCACCATTCGCAAAACTCTACATCAAAGCGGGCAACCCACCAGGTTTCTGCGGCACTCCCATTGCAGCAGGCATGCTCGCATGCCCTCTGCAGTGCCTCAAGCTGCTGTGGGCCACATCATCATGGTTTGTGAGATCACCCAGTATAGCACCATCCTTGTGGGTCCACAACCACCCAACCAGTGTCCCCAGAGAGGACCGTCCAACTTGCCCTCCAAATAGCAGAATACTGGTTGACTAGGGAAAGAGTGAAGCCACAGGAGGATAAAGTGATAGGCCAATTCTATAGTGAAAGCAGCTGCAGGCAGTTCAAAGAAGCATTCCTATGAGTCTCCCAGAGAGAGCCAGTGCTCTTTGACTCCCTGGAAAATGGCACCTGGCTCCTCTAAAACAACGCAATGCAAATAGCCATTAGTCCCAACTACATCAATGAAAAAACTGCAGAAACAAAAGGAAATGAAAGAAGATGTCCTGAACCTAACGGCATGTGTAGAAGAATCAGACATTGATCTGCCACAGAAAGAAATTTTCAGAATGCTGCTTGGAGTCATACGGGATATGAGGGAACCAATACAGAAAAAGGATGAAATTATAGAGGTACTAAAGACCATACAACCAAGGGAAATATAAGAGCTTAGAGCTAATAAAAAAACAGTAGCAGACTCGTGAACTTTGCCAATCAAGTGGAGGAGGCAGAGTACCACACCAGTGACCTAGGGGACAGCCAAGCAGTCTTTAACAAACGTGAACAAAAATCTAATAAGATCAACCAAGAAGCTGAAGACAACCTAAGACCTATGTCTGAGAAAGCAAGAGCTACGAAGAGGAACAACACCAGAATAATTGGATTAGTGGAGAAAGACACAACAAGGAAGTCATGTGCAACAATAGTGAGAGAATTCTTGGAGGAAAACTTCCCCATCTTAATGAATGAAAACCAGGCAACCATTCAGGAGTCTGAAAGAATACCAGCTAGACTGAATCCCAAGAAGAGGTTACCAAGACACATAATAGTGAAACTTTGAGGGAAAGGAGAAAACCATGAGAGTAGCTAGGGAAAAGCAAGCAATCACATATAAAGTTTTCCAAATAAGAATATACTCAGACCTATCAGCAGACACCACGAAGAAGAGGACAGAGTGGAACAACATATTCCAAGAACTGAAGGAAAATAACGCAAACCCAAGATTACTCTATCCAGAAAAATTATCTATAAAGATAGATGGAGAAGCAAGAGTCTTCCCAGACAAGGAAAATCACAAAGAATACGTTAGAAGAAAACCTGCCTTACAAAAGATCCTTGCCGACCCAGTATGGGCAGAAGTACAGCAATCACCAAGGATAAATAAGAGACATAGAACACCACCCAGAGGACAGCAAATAGAAAACAGACCCCAAGAAAGCATTGGCTTAATGGCGGAGAGAATTCAAGAATGAAACACACACACACGCACAACACACTGATAAGAATGGGAGGTAGGAAAACCCTTAACACAAAAGGTATAAGATGATGTCAGAGAGTCCACAGATGGAGATAATAATAACCCTGAATATCAATGAACTGAACTCAGGCATTAAAAGACTGAGGCTAGCAAACTGGCTTAGAAAACACAACCCATCAATCTACTGCCTACAGGAGACATGAGATTCTCAAGACTACAGACAAAAATAGACTGAGGATCAAAGGCTGGAGAGAGGTATATCAAGCAAGCAGCAATTAAAAAAAAAAAGGCATGGCTTGCAATCCTAATCTCAGTTAAAATTGACCTCAAAGTGCAGACCATAAAAAGACATAACGAGGGACAACATATAATGCTCAAAGGAATGGTAGACAAAGAACAACTAAGCATGTTAAACATAAATTCCCAAATGAAAGCCTTGCTGAATATGTCAACCAAACGCTTCAAAAGATGAAGAAAGCAATCACAGCCTCAACAATTACAGTAGGTGACTTCAATACACCACTCTCTGAGAAAGATAGATCACAGGGAAAGAAACTCAACAAGGAGGCTAGAGATCTAAACACTACAATTAGACGATTTGACCTGATAGATATTTACAGAGCTCTTCATCCGGATACAAAAAAATTCACATTCTTTTCAAGCCTACATGACATGTAATTGCAGAGAAACCACATATTGCGGCATAAGGCAAATCTGCATAAATGTAAGCACATATATATCATACAGACCTCTCTCTCTGACCACTGTGCCATAAGGCTGGAAATCAACAAAAGGAAGATGAAGAAAACAAGAGCAAACAATTGAAGTATGAATAACTATTGTAAAAGGAGTGTGTACAGGCCCAGATCAGATATGGAAATTAAGAAATTTCTAGAAACCAATGAGAATGAGAACACGACATATTGAAACTTATGGGACACAGCAAAGGCAGTTATCAGAGGAAGTTTCATAGCAGTACATGCACACATGAAAATGGAAGAGAGATTTATGATTGATATGCTGGCATGAAATTACAGCAATTGCAGCAGAGTCAACAGGACAATCCTACTATTAGCAAAAGAAAAGAAATAATAAAAATCAGGACTGATATTCAGGAGAGGGTAAATAAGAAAACCATGGAAAAAAATTCATGCCGCTAAAAGTTGGTTCTTTGAAAGGATAAACAGAATCAAGAGACTGCTGGCAAACATAACCAAAGAAAGGAGGGAAAAAATTTCAATAGCAAGGATGAGAGATGAAAAAGGGGACATTACAACAGACCCTAATTTTTTAAAAAAAGGATAATTACACAGTACTACGAAGGACTTCACTCCAATGAATTCAACAACTTGGAAGACATGGACAAATTCTGGAAAAACAATCCCTCCCTATACTATCCCTAATGGACGTCAAGAATCTCAACAGACTCACAGCAATAGAATAAATAGACAAGGTTATCAAGGGATTACCAACAAAAAATCCCCTGGACCAAATGGCTTCACAGGAGAATTCTACTTAGTGTTCAGGGAAGAACTTAGACCAATCCTACGCAAACTCTTCCAGAACACAGAAAAAGACGGCAAACTCCCAAACACCTTCTATGAAGCTAGTATAGCTCCGATACCGAAACCATGAAAGGATCTCATAAGAATTGAGAACTACAGACCAATATCTCTTTTGAACATCAATGCAAAAATCCTGAACAAAATACTAGCCAATAGAACACAAAAGTACATAAAACAAATAACCCACCATGACCAAGGGGGATTCATAACAGAGATGCGGGGATGGTTCAACATATGAACAACCATTAGAATCATTTGCCACATTGACATGAAAAACTATAAGAACCACATGATAATATGGATAGATGTGGAAAAAGCATTTGACAACATCCAATACAAATTTCTGCTTAAGACACTCAAGAAGATAGGAGTGGAAGGAAAATTCCTCAAGATAATGCTGACTATGTATGAAAAACCAACAAAGACTAACTGTCCCTGCTCTTATTTTACATCGTGCTGAAGGTTTTAGCTAACAGCATAAGGTGAAGAAAAGACAACAAAGATATTTGATCGGGGAAGGAAGAGGTCAAAATATCATTATTTGCAGGTGATATGATTTTATATATGGAAAATCCTAAAAGCTCCACAACTGGAGTAGTGGAAGCATTTAGCAGAATGACAGGATACAAGAGGGACAAACAGAAGTCCATTACACTGCTATACACATCAGATAAGACCACAGAAGAAGAAATAAAAGAGGTGGTATCTTTCAAAATAGCCAAGCACAAATTTAAATATCTAGGGATATACCTGAATAAAAGAACAAATGATTTATGTGAGAAAAACTACAGAACACTATTACAAGATACCAAGTGTGACCTCAACAAATGAAAGGATATCCCATGTTCATGGATTAGAAGACTCAATATAGTAAAGTTGTCAGTTCTGCCCAAGGTACTATATCAATTCAATGCAATCCTGATTCAATTACCCTCATCTTTCTTCAAAGAAATGAAAAACCTGATTAGCAACTTAATATGGAGATGGGAAAAGCCCAGAATTAGCAGATAACTCCTCAAGAAGAAGGACAGAGAGGGAGGGCTTGCTTTACCAGCCACAGTGGTCAAAACTGCATGGTATTGATATTGACAGAATCTCTGACTCATGGAAAAGAACTGAAAACCTAGAAATAAAATCATCAGCATACACACAACCGATCTTTGATAAATGCCCAAAACTTATCAAATGGGAAGCAGATGCCCTCTTCAACAAGTGGTGCTGGAAAATAATGGATATTTACCTGCAGAAAAATGAAGCAAGACCCTTACCTCACTCCATGTACAGGAATAAAGGAGGTGGGTCACAGACCTTGAGGTAAAACCCCAAACTATTAGGGCCATCAATGAGGGAATTGTGACCAACCTGAGAACTTTGGCACAGAGAATACATAGGCTATCAGAAATAGGGAAGGACACAAATATAGATGAGTCATAAATTGACAGGTGGAATACACTCAAGATAAAACACCTGTATACATTGAAATAATTCACCAAGACAGTAATAAGAGAGTCCACAGACTGGGAAAACATCTTTAGCAATGACACATCAGACAAAGATCTTATTACTAAAATCTACAATACTCTGCTAGCTTCCAAAAGAAAAAATCTAATTGCCCACTGAGGAGGTGGGCAAAGATCGTGAACAGAAGTTTCACAAGGGAAGAAATTCAAATGGCCAATAAACATGTGAGAAAATATTCCCGATAATTAGCCATAAGAGAAATGCAAATTAAAACAACAATGAGATACCAGCTAACACCATCAAAGATAACCCAGTTCAAAAAATCAGAAAGCAACACGTGTTGGAGGGACTGTGGGGAAATAGGAACTCTCATCTATTGCTGATGGACCTGTAGGTATGTACAGCCACTATGGAAATCTATTTGGTGATATTCAAGACATTTGGAAATTGAGTTACTGTAGGACTCAGCAATCCCCCTACTGGGCATATACCCCAAAATGGCTAGAAACAAACCAAGGCCAGACATCTGTGCTCCCATGTTCACCCCAGCACAGTTCACAGATGCAAGGAGTTGGAAACAACCCAAATTTCCATCAACTGATGAGTAGATTAAAAAACTGTGGTACATGCATACAATGGAGCACTACGCATCCCTAAAAAGCAGTGATGAACGCATGAAGCACATTGCCGCATGGTAAGAACTGGTGGAAATTATGCTAAGTGAAGTAAGCCAAGCACAAAAGGACATGTAAAACATGAGTCCATTGAGGTAAGCTTAAAAAAATGCAAAAGGGGAATAGGGTAAAAGATACAATATACAAACATTCCTGGGGTGAGGTCCAGGAATTATGGTAGGGGCCAGACCAAGTCCAGGAATACATATGGTAGCCAACTAAAAAGGAGGGGGGAAAATGGGTAGCAGGGGATCAGGGTACTAACCCACCCAAGGGGAGGTTATTGTTTATGTCACCACAGGGAAAGAGGGACCAGACATCAACCCAGTGCTCCAAGCAGGGAACCAGTAGAGAAGTCTGAGGAGCCAGCCCCAATCCCAACTACACGGACAGTCCTCCCTCTCCCCAGAAGATTTTACTCCAGAGCACAGCACTAACGCTACAGCCCATGGAGTGGGACATGTCTGATTATACTACACAGGAGCAAATGAAGGGGGAGGAAGAGAGAGTGAAGCACATCCTGGCCCACCAAGCCTTGAGGACGATATCCCTGCTCAGAGCATCCAATGCACAGAGAGGATCATATGGCTGGTCCCAGTATGAGACACGACATTCCTCACCGACCCATAGCCCTACCGGGGACAACACTGTAGACGCAGTATGGTAATTGCGCCTGATCTGACCTCACCAACCTGAAACAAAATACTAAGGTCGTGCAACAGAACAGCAAGGAGAGCAGAGCAAGGAAATCCTGAGGGAATACCACAGATAGACTTTGGGGCCAGAGGATGTGCACTGGTACAGATAGGAACTGGAAACATAGGGAATTCAGGACAATGAACCCCTCAGGACCAGTGGTGAGAGTAGCGATACCAGGAAGGTGGAGGGAAGATGGGATACAGAGGGGGAACCGATCACAAAGATCTACATATTTCCCGCTACCTGGAGGATGGACAACAGAAAAGTGGATGAAGGGAGATGTCAGACAGTGCAAGACATGACAAAATAATAATAATTTATACATTATGAAGGGTTTGTGAGGGAGGTTGGGTGGGGAGGGAGGGGAAAAATGAGTAGCTGATACCAAAGGCTCAAGTAGAAAGCAAATGTTTTGGGAATGAGGATGCAAACAAATATACAAATGTGCTTGACACAATGCATGGATGGTAGGATTGTGATAGGAGTTGTACGAGCCCCCCATAAAATGATTTCAAAAACATGAAATGGACCACAAAAAGATTGATATCCTAGGCATTAGTGAGCTGAAATTGACTTGTATTAGCCATTTTGAATCAGAAAATCATGTGGCTTACTATGTCAGGAATGGCATAATCAGGAAATTCAACCATTATGACTACTATTCAAATTTATTCACCATCTATAAAAGCTAGTGGTAGAGAAATTGAAGAGTTCTTCAGTGTCTTCAGTCAGAAATTGCTAACAGGTGCAATCAAGATGCGTTGATAATTATTGGTGATTGGAATGGACAAGTTGGAAACAAAGAGGAAGGATCAGCAGTTGGAAAACATACTCTTGGTGATAGAAATGAAGCTGGAGATGACAAGATAGAATTGTTTAGAACACTGCCTTGTTCATAGCAAATACAATAACATACAAGTGACTATAAATTTCTGCAGATGGAATGCACAGAAGTCAAATTGACCAGGTCTCCGTCGTCTGGTGGAGGAAGCTCTACATCTGCAACTAGAACCTGCCCAAGTGCTAACAGTGGGACAGAGCATCAGTGACTCATAGTTAAGTTCAGACTGAAACTAAAGAAAACGAAAACAAGTCCACAAGAGCCACCACCTGACCTTGAGTCTATCCCACCTGAATTTTGAGAATATTTCAATAACAGATCTGCTGCATTGAACACTAATGACAGAGACCTAATGAGCTGTGGAGGCCATCAAGGATATAATTTATGAAGAAATAAAAAGGTGATTAAAAAAGACCAGAAAATAAAAGAAAAGATAAACGTGAATGCCAGAGAGACACTGAAACTTGCTGTTGTTAATTGTAGAGTAACTAAGGCAGATGGAAGAAATGATGAAGTCAAAGAGTTGACCATAAAATTTCAAAAGGCAGATCAGGACGTCAGAGTAAAATACTTTAATGAAATGTGCAAAGACTTAGAGTTAGAAAACTGAAGTGGAAAAACATGCTCAGCATATCTTTAACTGAAAGAACTCAAGAACAAATTCAAGCCTTGAGTTGCCATCTTGAAAGATTCTGTGAGCAAAATATTGACCAATGCAGAAAACTTCAAAATAAGATGGAAAGGGTACACAGAGCCAATGTACCAGGAAGAAGTAGTTGACAATTTCAGTAGGTAGCATATGAATCAGAACTAATGGTGCTGAAGGAAGAAGTTCAAGCTGCACTGGCAGCAATAGCCCAAAACAATGGCCCAGGAATTGATGGGATACTAATTGAAATGTTTCAACAAGCTGATGAAGCTCTGGAAGCACTCACTCATCTATGCTAGGATATTTGGATGACAGCAAGTTGGCCAACTGACTGGACGAGATCCAAATTTGTACCCATGCCAAAGAAAATTGACCCAATAGAATGTTAAAATTATAGAACAATATCATTATATTACATGCAAGTTAAATTTTGCTGAGGATCATCCAACAATGGTTCCGGCTGTGCCTTGACAGGAGCTGCCAGTGTGGTTCAGGTCAGATTCAGAAGGGACTGTGGAATAAGGGATATATATCATTGCTGATGTCAGCTGGATCTTGACTGAAAGCAGAGAATACCTGAATGGTGCTTACTTGTGTTTTATTGACTCTGCCAAGGCATTTGATTATGTAGATCATAGCAAACTCTGGATAAATCTGAGAAGACTAGGAATTTCAGAACACTTCATTGTACTCATGAGGACCTTGTACATGGATCAGATTTAAAATCAGGAAAGGAGTGTGTCAGGGTTGTATCCTCTCGCCATACTGATGCAATCTGTATGATGAACAAGTAATCTGAGATGCTAGATTATGTGAAGAAGAATGCGCTTTCTCTGTTGGCTCTGGGAGATGGTCTTTGTTTTTGTACAGATTCCATTCCTTGGTCCCTTGGTGATCATGTAGCCTTTGTCTTCCTGTTAGTGTTTGCTGGCTTATTGGCTTATTCAGCTTTTTAGAAAGATTGATTTAAGACACGTACCACACTAATTTTACCCATTTACATGATAAGGAAAACCCATTACCAAGTAGAATTTTAACTACAGGTGCAGGGGTTACGATTTAGAACACATATTTTTCTAGACCAATGTTCTTGATCGATCTCAGTCTTCTTTAGACCAGTATCCAATGGAGGGCCAGTAGGAAGTTAGGTTGGGAGAGAGTTCCCTTACATTGGATTTTAGCAAATTTTCTTGATTCTTCTGAGGATGGAGGTTCTTGGATTAGTGACTCACAGAAAAGTGAAAATTCTTTAGATTTGAAACTTGCAGCAAGAAAAGTTGTTCAGCTCTGGGTGTTAGTACAAAGCAAAATAAGATAGCATTTGAAGACAGTCTCTGCTTCAGCATCGTATTATCAGTGCCCCCTCACTTGAGTCAGGGACTAGGAACTTGCAGAAATAGACCATCTGGTAAAATCTGGAAGGCCAGCCTTGTGCCAACTGAAAAAGCTGCATCAGTTCCAACTCTTGTGTACTTTGCACGTTATTGGACGCCTTGCAAAACGTTTATCACTTTTTAATTAGGAAGGACTAAGGGATTTTAGTACCCCAAAGAAAATGTCAACAGCCTTAAGATAGGAAAATTATCCAGTGGGCCATAAGGGGCAGTAGGTATTTAATTCTGAGCTCGCACAGGAAACAAAGACAGTTTCATTCCAAGATCCCTATTGGGGGCCAGGGTACAGTACTCCATGGTCTGTCTGGGTGGAGTTGGAGATCTGCTGTTTGTGCGATTGTGACTGTCCTTTGCTTGTGTCCTTGGCAGAATGGCTGGCCCTTGGAAGCACACGCCAAGAGATCAACTCTGTTCTGCCTCTTGGCCTATCATGTAAACTGTGGCCTGTCATGTTCATTAAAATGAAAATTTGTCGAATGGAATTTGCCCGACTGGCAGAATAGTTTAAATGTCAGATGTTGTTAGGCATGGATATAAATATTATGTTTCTATTGTTAATTAATTGCAGCGCCTCAGTACCAGTGATCCAAAATCCAATTTAGTCTGCAATAGGCCTGTGGATAAGGGCCAGAGATAATGAATGCAGAAGGAAAAATTGTATTCAGCATTTCCATTGTATCTGTCAATGTCTTCTTAGAAAAATAGCAGATTTTGGTGTGGCCCGAGAGTGCAAGAGGTATAAAATAGGCCAGAACTGAGGCTCCATTGTCCTTTGAAATCTCTCACATGTTGCTGTCGGACTTACTCAGCTGCTCAGGCTTTCCTACCGTCAACATTCCCAACAGATGCTACCCTGTCCCCTTTTCATGATTTCCCTCTATTGCATCCATCCCAGAGTCTGCTGTTAGGCTCAAAGCTCACTTCAGAGTTGGAGAACTGGGGCATTGAGCCCCATAATCCTCATTTCTCTTCAGGGCGTTCATGCGCTGCCTTCCATTTTGTGTCATCTCTTCCTTTTTTTCCCCTTTCATCCTTTGTTTTTGGTTCCCCAGTGGCCTGTCTGTCAAGTCTGCCACTGTTTGTTAAGATCATTTTGCTTCCAAATTGCACTGGTGGCTAGATCTCTACCCAGAATAACACTGCTAGAATTGTCTGCATGCGTAAGGGAAGCAGGACCATTGCGGCTGGTGCCCAGCGCTCAGAACTGGCTGGTGTGGAAAAGCCATGAGCCAGCAGGCATTACCGACTGACCACCACCACTCCCAACCAGTGTTTTGTAGACGGTTTGCTGTGCGCCTGGCATCTTACTCGGAAACTCCTGGGTTCCACAGGCACATGGGTGTGCCAGGAAGAGGAGGGCTAATTAAGTCGTTGGAAGGCAGGACTAATGTGATCCAGTGGTCAGGGACCCTCATTTAATTCCTGGCATCCTGGTCCATGCCAACCCCGTTCTGCCCCCATGATTATGCCAGCCGAGAAGTGGGGAAGGGAAAGTGAACTTTGGTCTGCTCTGAGTTTCCCTGTCCAGCAGTGTCTGTCAGATTAAAAATGAGAGGGAAAGAGGCCAGAGAGTCTTCCAGATGGAGAGTTCAGAGGAGGGCACAATCAGCCTCCCTCTCCGCAGTGACGCGGCTGGGCCATCGGAGCACTGGGCCCCGAGCCAGAGCGGCTCAGGCTGCTGCCTGACCCTGCATTGGAGAGGGCCTGGCAGAGCAGAGCCCGGCACCCTGAGCTCAGGGCTGGAGCAGCTTCTAACCAGGCACACTGAGACCTTGAGGGAGGCTGGCTCAGTCTGGTTGGAGGTTGGCTTCTCCTCCTGATCTCCTCCTAAGGCTGCTTGGCCAGACACATGTGAGTTGGGGTTGGCAACTGCAGAAGTGAGGAGGTGGTGGTATCAGACCTCTCTGTTTCTTTCCTTCAGGGGGAAGCAGCACTATATATAATAGAGGTGACCTCTGGTAAGCTTGACGCAGCAGGAGCAGCGGCGGCCCTGTGTCCTTGGGCCGGCCTGCATGTGGACAGCAGTTCCAGGCAGCAGGAGTTTAGTGAGGACCCAGTGCTCCCACACCCAGTCTTCATGCCTCTTGGTAGCCACGCTATGTAATTTGTTTCAGCATTCATTGAAAAGTACTCAGAGTGGATGCTCCAAGAATCGGAATTTGCTCAAATGAGAACTGTTTTTGTTTTGTTTTGTTTTACTAAGGCTACCTGATGTCTTTCTGAAAATGAAAAGGTGATGCATGAGGTTCAACACAGAATGTCTGGTTTGATCAAATTTAGAAATGGATTATTTTAACACTGCGTTGACCCTGACTCAGTTTCTCTCCAAGAAGAGCCTCTTTTCCTGAAACCCAGGTGATTAGCAGTTGAGAAGGGTCTGTTCTGGTGGGAGCAAATCGGTTTGACTGGAAATGTCATCCCATTCTGAGAAAACATGCTGGGGCCGCTGTAGGGCAACCCTGTGCAAATGTCACATTGTCGGCATCTCTCCTTGGGATTAGACTCGCCCTGGGCTCTCCAGTCCCATCTAGGTGGTCAGAGAAAGCCACTGACTCCTGCAGCCAGGGCACCAACCCAGCCAGGTCTCGGTCTCCCCAAGGTTTTATGGAATTTGATTTGCCTATAGAGTTATGAATATGCGGAAGCTGATTATTGGCTGATTGGTATTCCACTTCTTAGATGTCACCTAAAGATTTTTTTCAGAGCTTAGGTGACTTGGCAAATTTACTCTGCCAATGTCTGGTAAATATGACAGTATCGAACAGGTGTGGCAAGAGTATTTATTTTGTAAGAATAGTATATTTTGTATATCTGCACATGTGTATCTGGCCATCGAAGTGTCGGTTTCAGGAAAGAGAGGTGTTTTAAAGTTTTTGAAATTTCCTATTGTTCTTTTATCTGGAAAACTTTATTGAGTCTATGCTATGTGTTGGACTCATTGTCTTAGGGCTTGTTTGTTTCATTACGGACAACATAGACATGATCTCTATCAGGCTGGGACTTATGGGCTAGTGGAAGACTTTCACCTATGTTTTGTCGATAGTGAACAGTTGTCCAGGGGAATAATATACTCAGAATTATTCTGATCACCCCTGAGTCCTAAATACAGTTTCACAAATTCTGGCAAATGCTTTGAAAATGATGAGGGTAAAGAGTGTACAGATGTGCTTTACACAATTGATGTATGCATGGATTGTGATAAGAGTTCTAGGAGTCCCTAATAAAATGTTTTTTAAAAAAGAAATAAAAAAGATAAACAAAAAAAGAAATATAAGAACATAAATTAAATGAAAACTTTGCTACATCTTAGAAGTGTCATGTTTTGGTGTTTACTTCTATTTCTTTTGTAGGTTTAAATCAGTATACATCTTGTCAAAGAATTCCATATATTTAAAACATTCCATTATTAGCAGGTAATTTACCCTGGCCTATGTTTTCCAACTGCTTGGTTTTCACTGATACATAGCAAAGGTTTAGGAATCTTCTCTTAGTAGAAAATTGACTATAATTTGAAAGAATGTTGCAATAATTTGTCTGCAGTAACAGCTCACTGAACCTAGCATAAAAACCTAAAATAAGGACTGAATTTATACAGTGTTTTTATTCTTGTACTTGAACGAACAGACTTCTCTCCTATGACTATAGTTAGAAGTTAAAGAATTAAATATCAATAACAAATCCCTTAACGTGGTGTGCCAGGCCAGCGAGGGGTGCCCAGTGCAGCAATGGAAACAAATCCTTTATTTCTGGGCAAAGTTGCCCCGAGTCAGGTTGGGGTTGGCGATGGTTCCTAGAGACAGGCTTCAACTGGGAGAAGATGACTCACAATCAGAGCACTCTTCTATGTTTGGGAAAGAAGTTTGCTTCACTTAGACCAGTATTTTTAAGGGGTCTGGGCAGTACATTGATTGGTTGTGGGTCATGAAGATCTTCTAGCAGGGTGTCCACTAAAATCTTTTAAGGAGGGGTTTGTTTAAAGAGGCAGCGGGTTTTCCCAGTGTAATACATTGTCTAATACTTACCTGGAGTTTCCATGGGCTTTGAGTGTGGATCCCAGTAGAATGAAATTGTTGACATTTTCACTGCAAGTATAATGATGCAGTTTATTGGCCCAATTATGTGTCGATTTTTTTTTTTGTCACCGTCTAACACAAGCACACTGAAAGCTGTAGTCCTCGACCTTCACCAGCAGGATGCAAGTCGCAAACGTAACAGTGGTCATGAAGATGGCACAGGCCCAGGTAGCCATAAATAACTAATGTAACACTCACTGTCTTATAATGGTTGTCCATTTTATCTAATGCTAACTTTTCTTTAATACTTGTTTGATTAACTTTGAGTAAGTTTTGATTACTACTTGCTTGGTTATAGTTTACCATACCTTTATTTTCAAATAATTTGTATCAATATATTGTACTGTAATTTTTATAAGCATCACAAAACAATATTGATAAAAGTGTTCAGAAAAACATTTAATATGTGCATTCAATCAATTTACTATGATTACTGTAATATTTAGATTTATTTTAAGTATTTGGGGGGTATTTCTATGTCAGTGTGCTTTCTTTTCTACTTCATTTATTCATAGATTTGAGTTTCTTTTATTTCATTCCCTTCACTGGTTTAGATAATATACAAAATTATATAGCTGCACACTATTCTCTTAAATTGGCTATCACAAAAAATGAGGATCGGGCGAAACTGCTTTTAAAATTTAAAAAATTCACTGTACCAGAGAGAACCTCCCGGGTAACACCCCTGAGCTCACTGACTCAGAGCAAGGTGCTCGATGCACGCCTAGCAGGAAAGATGTGCACTATGAAAGCCCCACCCCTGGAGCTCTTTTCCGTTTTGGGGGGGTAACCCCTCGTACTCTTATGTAACATTTCTTTTGTTCTACACCATGTACTTTAGAGGTGGTCATGTTGACATGTGTGACTGGGTTATTGAATCTATTCAGTGCTGTATAATATACCATTATAAGACTATATAAAAATGTGTTTGTTTTACTCTTGATAGATACTTAGTTTTTTTCTAGTTGTTTTGCCCTATTCAGGAAATGCTGTTATTAGAATTTTTGTCAACATTTCTGTAGACACACATGAAAGGGTCTCTGGTTATATACATAAAGAGAAAATGCTGATCATCCACTATTATATGTATGACTATATTTGTACCACATATAGTGTGAGGGGGCTTCAAGAAATGGTAGAAAAAAATTTAAAAGATAGTTGAATTTCTCCAAAAACTTTTTGAAGTTCCCTAGCATGTTTGTAGATGCAGTCTCGTTAACTGTCCTAGACCTGCTTGGCTTGAGGATCTATTATCCACTCGTAGGCTGATGTCATTACTATTATTGTACAGATTTTTTATACTAGTAATATGTAATAGTATAAGGGGCTTCAGAAAGTTTGTGAAAAAAGTCCACTGCATTTAGTCCCATATATTTATGAACTTTTTGAAGCCAGTCATATTTACCTTTGTTGTCTTCAACTCTTATGCTTCTTCAAGTGTCTCCTTTACCTTGATCATTTAGTGTTGACTTTGCCCTCATTGTATATCATTTACTACATGCAGTTTTTAAGTCAATAAAAAAAAATCTTTTTTTGCACTAAAATAAGTCTAAAAACAAGGTATATGTACCTGTTTGGAATTACTAACAAATTTGATTTAAAGTCACACTTTGGAATGGATCTCACTCGTAACTTCCCTGCCTGTATCAATCATTCTTCTAAACACTTCACTCCTTTCATCCTTTCCTCCATTTGACTGTGATTCACTACTTTAATATCATCTCACTTGCAAACCCTAAAAATTAGGAAAAGTATGTGACAAGTTGTATTTTTTAAGTGTGTGCTGAGCAAGTAACCTGAGAAGCTGGACACTATAAAGAAGAATGGGGTATCAGGAGGAAGACTCGTTATCAGCCTGTGCTATGCAGATGGAACAAACTTGCGGCCTGGAAATGTTGAAGACTTGAAGCACATAGTGATGAAGATCAAAGATGACAGATTTCAGTACAGATTACACCACAGTATAAAGAGAAAAAGTCCTCACAACTGGATCAATAGATAACATCATGATAATTTGAGAAAATATTGAAGTTGCCAAATATTTAATTTTATTTGGATCCATAATCAACACTCATGGAAGCAACAGTCAAGAAAACAAGCAATGTATTACATTAGTCAAATCTGCTGCAGAAGAGCTCTTTAAAATGTGAAACATCAAAGATATGTTGAGGACCAAGATGCACCTGACTCAGTTATGGTATTTTGAGCCATGTCATTATGCATGCAAAAGTTGGACAATGAAAATCTTTACACATGATTTAGGTATATTTTTTGGCAAAGAATTGGGGTATTTTGCCAACCTGACTGATAAATGTGGGGTAAATTGAAGGGCGGAGGGATAAATGGCTCAGTGAGCCTTGCTTTTCGAGTTCTCGGGTCTCTTGCTTTGTGATGGTCGGATCAGGGTGCAGCTGCCTTAGCCAGTTTCCTGCTTCAGCCGGCAAGGCTCACTTCCTGCAAGACATCCCTGAGGAGAAGCCACACGGACATATCCTGATGCAGCCCTGGGTGCTGGAGCAGCTGTGTGGACATGCCTGCCAGCGCTGAGATGCTTATACACTCACTGACTCGGCTTTCCTCCTGCAGTCAGCATCATAGTGTGTGTTCTGTGAGATGGAGGAGGGCTTTCTGGATTAGTGTTGGAAATATGGGTTAATGGGTTAATATTGGACTTGTGGGCTGGGCAGCACTGGGTTGGGATGTGTTCTTGGTGCGCACTTAACCTTTATGTAAAATTCTCTCTTATACATGAGTTTCTGTGGATGTTTCTCTAAAGTACCCAGACTAACACAAGAATATCGACTATTCCAGGGACTGTGGAAAAATTAACAAATCTAGTTTGGAAGAAGTAAGGCTGGATTACTTCTTGAAAGGAACAATGGCAAGAGTTTTGTCTCTTGTACTCTGGACATATTATCGTGCGAGACCAGTCCCTGGAGAAGGACTTTGTGAAGCGTGCTTTGTAAAGTGGAGGGCCATCAAAAGAGAGGAAGGCTCTGAACCAGATGGATTGACCAGGGCTGCAGCAATGGGCTTAAACATAACAGTGGGGAGGACGAGACAGGAAGGGCAGTGTTTCATTCTGTTGTACTGAATCAGAACCAACTGCAGGGCACTTAAATACAAAGAAAAATTGGCTCTTCTTGTTGTTACTTAAAAATAATCAGACATTAGTAAATATTACTAACTACCAGTTACTAACAGGGTCACTGCTAGTCAGAGTTGACTTAATAGCAGTGAGGTTTTTCTTTCTTTTTTTAAACCAATTACATTAATAAAATGACAAGATTTGTCATTATGTTTGTTGATATCTTCTGTTACTGTTTCTTCATATTTTCCCACCCCTTTATTCTGAGATTAGTTCTTTCTTATCCAAGAATACCCTTCAGTATTTCTTTCCATGAGAATAAAGTGCTGTGAATATTAAACAATTTGGTTTTTTATAACATTTTTCGTATTATTTTGAATGGTCACTTTAGCATGGCTTTAGAATTTTATTTGTTTTCTCCTTAGTATTCTGGACATGTGATTCCTTTATTGTCTTGATTTTATTTCTGCTGATGACAATTTTCATTTTTGGGCTGGGAACTTTTTCTCTCTCTCTCTGGTTTATTTTAAATCTACCTTTAAATCTACGTTTTTCTGTGTTTTTACAGCAATGTATTTGGCTGTTTGCTTTTGTTAATCTTGGTGAGGTCCGAAACTTATGTCTTTTACTCTGGTAAACTTATATCCATTATCTTTTCATATAGAACTGCTTCCAGTATTGTGAACTTGGCTAAGTTTTCTTTTCTTTTAAATCTCTTTGTTTGAAGTGGAAATAATCTCCATTTTTCTAAAACCATACATCTCTCAGATTTTATAAATTACAATATGATGTATGCTTGTCCCATAATACAGTGAGAAGGGACATTTCTGAAACTACCTCATCAAGGAGCTTTATCTTCTGTATCAGCCTTCCAAGGTTTGTATCACATCTTCTGAGTCTTGCTTGGTCTCTTTTTGGTGGAAAACTGTCACTTAGGACAAAGAAGGGGAAAATGGAATGAGAGCACCATGGGGGAAAATCACAAAGTAGTGGGATGTTTCCAGCCTCTCTGGGGAGGGAATGTGAAGAACTAGCTATGAAGGAGGACAAGGTTATTGGTCTCTGTGTTATTGCACAGCTTTAGATGCCATGCAGTATGCCGGAGCTCCAGAAGGTTTCTTGAACAAGTCCATTGTATTTCAGTTCCATTTTCCATGAGCTTTTGGAGCTCACTCTCAAGTGCCTTCCTTTATTTTGATCATTTTGACTCATTGTATATTGCTTTTAAATCATTGTGAAATCCTGACTTTTTGCACTAAAGTGAGGCTAAAAAAGAACTTTATGCACCTGTTTGGACTTACCAACGCATTTCAATTTTTTTCTTCATACTATAAAGTTACAATACGGTAATTCTTAGAATAATTAGCCCTCACCCATTGAAACTTTAAATTATTACTATTCCATAAAACAATTCTAATATTCCTGGCTTCTTAACGTGTAACTGGTGTATGGTCAGTACATAATCTGTTTGGGTCATATGGAGCTGAATTTTAAAAGCCAAGGCTTGATTGAAAATGTCAAGTTGCATTTTCTGCTCTTTTGTGGGTTTCTAGGGAGCAGAAACTGCCCTCTGGCGTACCTGTCAGCACGCCTGTGTACACTTACGGAGGGAAGTGGTGAGGGATGCATTAGGAGGTTCATACAACTCATACATGGCACTGGCTCCCTCAGCCAAAACTGTTTAAGGGAAATGGGAATAGAGTGTGTAGACATGACAATAAAAGAGATTAAAAAAATGAAGTGGTGGGTCACATGGAATGTGTCATGCTAATACTTAGTTTGATTTCCCTTCATGGCCCCTTATAAGTTGTTCTCATTCTGTTGTGGTATTTACACCCCCAAAGATTTGCCGGCAGTTTTGTGGGTTTGCTTGATGCAGTTCTGGGAAGATGTGGCCACCTGGTTTGGCAGAAGACTGTCTCGACCTCTTGCACTGCAGGGGTGGGGCAAATGCTTTGTGGCTGGTGTTGGTGGTGCCACCACGAGTGGGCTCCGATCTATCGTGAACGTGTGCACAACAGAATGAAACCCCCCACAGTCCTGTGCCATCCTCACAATTGTTTCTATGTCTGAGCCCACTGACACAGCCACTGTGTGAGTCCCTCTCATTGAGGGGGCTTCTCTTTTTCTCTGACCTTCCACTTTACTAAACAAGGTGTCCTTCTGCAGAAACTAGCCTCTCCTGGCAATATGTCCAAAGTATGTAAGGCGAGGTCTTGCCATCATTGACTCTAAGGAGCACTCTGGCCTGACTTTGCCCAACACAGATCAGTTTGTACTTTTAGCATTGTGCTTTCAATGTTTTTCTTTAGCACACAAATTCAAAAGCATCAATTTTTGTACAGTTTTCCTTATCCGGTGTCCAACTTTCACATGCACATGATGCAATGGAGACTACATGGCTTAGGTCAGGCACACCTTAGTCCTAAATGTAACATCTTTGCTCTCCCATATTCTAAAGAGGTCTTGTGCAGCCAATTTACCTAATGCAACATGTCTTTTGATCTCTCGACTTGCTGGATCCAAGCAAGAAATAAAAATCCTCGACAACTTCAACCTTTTCTCCATGTGTCATGCTGTTGCATAGTGGTCCAGTTGTGAGGATGTTGGCCTTCCTCACATTGAGTTGTAATCCGTACTGAAGGCCACAACCTTTGATCTTCATCAGCAAGCGTTTCAATTCTTCCTCATTTTCAGCAAGCAAGGTTTGTCATCTGCATATTGCAGGTTTTAAGTCAACCTCCCTCCCATCCTTCTGCCACCTTCTTCTTCATGTAACCCAGCTTCTCTGATGCTTTGTTCAGCAGGGCACATGTTATATCAGTGGCTAGCAGTATATCTTATGGCATATGGAAATTATGCTGAGAGATGTGGAAAGAAAAAAATTGGGTGCTTCACCCACAGACCACTCAGCGCTTTCATTTTTATCTCCTCGCAGCTTTGAAGCTCACCAAAGAAGGGAAATCCACCGAGAACAGGCTGTAAAGGTAAGTGTATTTATTACCTGGCCTTGACAAACACTGCCTTTTCCACATTGATTTTTCTTTTATTCAGAGATTTAAACACTTGGATTAAAGATATAGCTGACGGGACAACTTCCTCAACCACCTGCTTGTCCTCCCTCATAGGCAAAAGTGCTGCGCAACAGTTAGCAGAGCGCAGGAGGAAGTAAAACGATGTGCTGAGGGTAGCCAAATGCAACTGTGTGCTTGCTGACTGTCGTTTTCTTCCCAGCAGTTGAGACATTCCGACGGCGCTAAGTTTACTAAGAGTAATACTAGATGGAAAAAGAAAGCCCTTGTTCCACTTCTGGTCAATAGTTAAATAAAAACAGCTGGCCAAAGAAAGCATTTAAAACAAAATGCGGAGTGGCATTTCAATTGGGCTGGATGAAATGTATTGCATTGTGGAAGTCTGCTGCACAGTTGTGTGGAGCTGCTAATTTTGCAGAAAGGGGAAAAGCCAGCCCGTCTGGTGTAGCTAATTTCATTGGACTCAGTCACTGTGGATCCCAAGTGAGTTACAGGAATGGAACTTCCCATCTGGGAGCAATGGGAAAATACCTGTTCAGCCTGTAAAAGTACCTATTACAATCGAGCTGATTTTTACATGGAAAAAAATGTAATGGTTTCCTTTCCCCCCCCTGGTATATTTATGAACATCCTGGCTGTACAGCATTGATCTTTGATTCATTGTTTAATTTCTGTTCTGCGTGACGTATTTTAATTTAAAGAATTAACTCCGGGGAATTATAGGGCTGCAGTTTCATCAAGAGTCTTTGGTGGCCCGGGTGAAATATGCCATGATGTTATATTTGTTTTTCTCATCAATTATGTTTTTGACAATTTTAGGTGCTCCTCTGGTTGCTTTCATTACAGTGATCATGTCTGAGACCACTTACGTTAAAGTCGAAAAACCATTTTTGTTTATTTTATGTATTTTAAGGTATTCTGAACATCACGGCAAGTCCACGTTGGGTCCTGGGTTTTCAATGATTATTGTGAGGGTGAAGAAGGACTTTGGAGGAAAAGGAGAGAAAGCCCCCCTTTAAATAGTGAAACCAGGGCTGCAAAAACACCTGCATTGAATTTTTGTTTTGGAGCTCAAATGTGTTGAGGGCTTAAAACCGTGCCTGGCCCCATGATGTCGGCTGGGGCTGCTCTCGCTAATATGACCGTGAACATTATCACCACCAGCATGATCCTTAGCATCCTCGTGGGTTTATTAATAAGATATTTTTGGAAAGTATATTATTTCTAGGAGCGGTACAAGAATGTTTTGAAGATGAGCATGTTGTTACAAAGGAGGGAAATTCTACTTTGTCTCTTGAGGAATAAAATGACAAGGGAGCGTTCAGGTAATATTGATAAGTGATGTCCTGGCTGGATTACCCAACAGCAAGGTAAGTACAGGATTCCTTCTGCTTATTTACTACATTTGTAGTGGACAACTTCACTATTTTTTACAGGGGCGCGGATTCTGTTTCCAGGTGTGCAGGTGGGAGAAAGATGCATGGGAGCCATATAGACAAGCCGCATCTTTGCTATCGGGGGTGGCGGTGGTGAAGTGTTCACTACAGAGTAGTAAGCAGGTACAAGGAAACCTCGACTTATCTTGCTTACTGGGTAATTTGTTGAAAAGTTGTCAAGTTGCAGTTTTGGAAGTATCAGAGAAAGTTTTTCTGTGCTGCGCGTGGTCAACTACTCACTCCTATAGTCAAAGCATTTTGGAGGAAAGCCCGTTGTTAACCATAGAGGAACCCATCCAAGGCCCTACCCTTCCCTAGCCTTGGGATGGCTGCCTGACTACAAGCTTGGTCAAGAGGATGCTCCTTCCTAGGGATTTGAATATTGAAGCGTTCTCCTATGGAGCATCCAGCTCTCAGCGTACCTGCTATGAGACCCCTGTAGCAGTTCCTATCTCCTAGCTTCCAGGTCTGTCTTGACTACCGATGGCTTCCAAGCTATATATTTAGCCTGCCATGGAATTTCTGACCCTCCATTATTTTTCCAGTATTTCTCTTTCTTAAATTAGCCAGTTGGCTTCCTTTGCCCTCAACCACAGAGCCCTGATGACATGGTTTATACACTGGGGAGGTAGATTTGGAATGAATCAGGATATATCAGAAGGTGTACAATTAAAATACTATTCATTGATTTTTTTTATCATCTATAAATAGCCTCATGTTTTGCAGCAGATTTCCAAAAGTGCAGAGCTCTCAAATTGTCTCTCAAAAATGGGCCACTTGCTAGACTCCAGAGGAATTTTGTTCTTTGTTAGGAAGTCATTCCTTGCTGCCTCTGTAAATTCCCGAGAAGGTCTGTGGGGGTAAAGTTGGGACACAGAGAGATTTCGGGGCTCTCATTTCTCTGTGGCCTGGGCCAGTGATTCTGACCACCTCTTCACCCAGCACTGCCCTCAAAACAAAAATAACAAAACCAAATGGCAATACTTGAAATATGTTTCTACTCCCCTGTGACTTCTTCTCCCCTTTGGAACACCCTGCTCGCCCTACTGAATACCTCCTTTATCATGATGGGTGAATGTGATTGAAAGCTCATTTACTTCAACCTGGCATGGCTTTTCTAAGAATGAAATGGGCAAGTGCCCTCTGTTTTCTCTTGGGTCTCCTTGCCAATGGCTTCTATGTTCTGTGCAGTGCCTAGAACAAAGCTGGTTCATGACCCGCCCCCACACCCCCCCCCCCACCCAGCCATCCTGACACACACACATCACAGTGGAAAGAGCTGTAGTTGAATGGTCAGGAAGCCTGTGCTCTTGTGTAGGGTCTGTTGGTGGCTAGCTGAGTGACCCTGGGCATGCTAGCTATCTTCTCTTAAGGTCTCGGTTTCTTTACTTGTAAAATCAGGACGAATGGGTAAATCAGACCCTATCTATTGCTCTGGGCTGTTTTTAAGATCACATGATGATAATGTGTTTATGAAAATGCACTGTAAATTATCGAGTACTATATAGCATTGGGGTTTTATTATTATTAAAGTGCCATATTTATTTATTAAACAGATTAAAAAACCAGGGCTTTGCTTTATGCGGCTGAGTAAGAAAGGGAGGTAAAATTTAAAACAAAAACTTCATGGTAAGTGTGATGATAGTCTGTGTTTGTGCACCACTCCTTTCTTGGGTAAACCACTCTGTGCCCCAGGAGGCTGGCCTGTGCTTCCAGACTCTCTGGTTGGTTAATCCCAGGGAAGGCACCAAAGAGCCGAGCATGAGAGGTCAGAAGAGTGTCTCCTTGTCTTCTCCCTTAGATCACTATAGGTTGGCAGAGACTACATTCCCCTTAAGGAAGGCCGCAGTTCTTGTTGGGGGCCTTTCTTCTAAAGAGATAGTACTTTCCACTATTGGTAGCTGTGCCATTTCTTGACCTCTGTAAGTCCAGGGTGCTTAATGCCCCCAATTTGATAGTTGTAGGCCACTGACCTCCCCCAGCTACAGCCCTGGTAGTGCAATGGTTAGGAGCGCAGCTGCTAACAGAAAGGTGATGACCTACTTGATGAACTTCACCTCAACAGCCTCAGGTGAAGGGGCCATCTGCTCCCTGTCAGGACCTTGACTCTTCAAAGGAGCTTCTTTCTTTATAGATTTTTTTTCCGGACATCACATTCTCAATTCAATTCAACAAATGTTTTGGGAGGGCTTCTCTGTACTGGTGGTGTAATGGTTATGTGTTGGGCTGTGATCCACATGGTCGGCAGTCTGAAACCACTAGCAGCTCCATGGGAGAAAGACTGGGCTTTCTACTCCTGTAAGCACTTGTAGTCTCGAAAGCCCACGGGGGTCCCTCTGACTCAGCAGTGACTCGAGGGCAGTGAGGTGGTTGGGGGTATATGTACTGTGCTAGAGCCAGAGCTCACTGTCATCAAGTTCCTTCTCCTGTGGGTTTCCCACACTGTAACTCTTTATGGGAGTAAAAATCCGTGTCTCTCTCACTTGGAGCAGCTAGTGGTTTCGAACTGCTGATCGTATGCTTAGCAGCTCAAAGCATAACCACTATGCCCCAGTGGTTATTTTCCAGGGGCCTTAAGCAAGCAAACAAACAAACAGAAATACAACCTCACTGCCAACCAACCCTATAGGACAGAGTAGAAATGCCCCTGCGAGTTTCCGAGACGCTAACTGTTTAGGGGTGTAGAACGCCTTCTCTTTCTCCTGAGGAGTGTCTGGTGGATTTGAACCGCCCATTTTGCGGTGAACAGCCACATGTGTAACCCATTGTGTTGCCAGGACTGTCTCCCAGGGACGTGGTATTCAAGATACACTTTTAAAAACTGGCAAGGAGCCCTGGCGGTACTGTGGGGCTAATGCTGGATTGTAAACCACGGGGGCCATGGTTCAAACACCCTAGCTGCTCAGCTCAATGGCTGGTTCCTGGTTGGTTCAAAAACTGGGAATTTGGGGGCACAGCAGGCAGGATTATATCATTGTTGGTGTTTTTTTTTTAATTTAATTTTTTGTTGTTGTTGTTGGTGTTTTTTAAAGCTAACTTTGGATTAGTTGAAAAACTACATTAATGCAAGCATATGAAAATTAGTTGAAAAACTACATTAATGCAAGCATATGAAAAAATGCAAAGAAATATTTCTGCACGTTACGAATTTTATTTTCAAAATCACTTTTTATGTTTATCATAAAAGGGGTCCACATTGTTTACATAAAACAGCACTAAAATTTACCACGCAAGTGTTGGTAAATAGAAATATCCGCCCCCTCCTTCCACCCGATCCCCAACCCAGAATCAGCACCTATGCAGCCTGCATTTCTGCAGTCCACATCTCAGTTTCTAAATCATGTTCTTTTATACTGTCCTTTTTGATGCACCAACTTTAGCAATACACGGACACTCCTCATTCTGACCACCGACACTCCCCAGAGCATCCTACCTTAGCTTCAATCTCAGTGCTTCTTTAAATCAATAGATTACATTTTTGTGATTATGTATTTTTCCCCTTCTTTCAGAGTCAGTTGGCTACCCTAGGTGGTTATACATTCATTGACCTAAAACTTTTTGTCTTTCTTGGAATTAATATGACATTTGCTGTTCAGAATTTTGTTTTCTTATCTAAACATCTACTTCCTGCTGTAGGTAGTGTAGCACCTCACTTTTATAGATGGGCAGCATATTGGTGTCTGTTGTATAGCTGTAGGTTTGGAAGTACTATCCCAAGTATATCCCAAGGCACTATGGTGGGGTGTGGGATAAGAATTGGGCTGCTTACCTAAAAGTTGGTGGTTCAAAACCACCAGCAGCTCTTTGGGAGAAAGATGTGGCTGTCTTCTCCTATTAAGGTTTCCAGCCCCAGAAACCCTATATTTGATCACTATTAGTCAGAACCAGCTCCATGGCAATGGTTTGCAACGGGTTCTATATCTTATTACTAATATCCTTAGGATCCTCACCACCTGTCAGCAACAGCAGACCAGTTTCCTGTAGTGCCCGCAACAGCAGAGTAGAAACCCTGGTGCCAGACAAAGCAGCAGCTTCTTAACCTTATAGGTGAGATGGCACTGGTAGGTGGTGGTTTATCCGGCCATTTTAAAGTTTAGTAAGTGCCTTGAGAGGCAGCATGCCCCTTATAGGTGGGCAAGGTCATTTTGTTCATTTCAGCTGGTTGTTGCATTATGTGGTCTAATAGCAACAAGAACATTGTCCCTGTACTTAACCTGGACCTCTAAGGGCCCCCCCCTTCTTCTTCTCTAAGAGCTGCCTAAAATTCAACAACAACAACAACAACAAAGCCCAAGACATCTGAGGGAGTGCAGAGCCTAAGTAAATGAGAAATGTTGGTGTCTTTGTTCTGTGTGATTGTCATTCCTCCCCCATGCTTGTGGCATTTCTTGTTTACCAGGCAGGAGAGAAGCAGTAAAATCTGGCCTGGGGTTTTCTCATTCCTAGGTGTGAAATTATTTCAGAGCTATAATAATAATACTTTGCATTTCTATAGTCCTTTTATTTGAAGATCTAAAAGTGTTCAGTTGGTGTTAATAGAGCTTCCCAGCACCCTCTGAAGTAGGTAAGTCTTATTAGGGTATATTTCCTCCAAGAACACTTTCACTTCACATCCCATGTGTGATTTGAAAATGCTTTTGCATTATTTGGGAATCTCAACTAGTTAAAGTGTCATGCATCTACAGAACTCCTTTGCTCTATATTCAATCTTCATTAATTCCAAGCACTCTGTGGGAAATACAGTTTTTCATGAATGGGTGTAGCATTATATAGTGAGAATTAAAAGAAAATCAGTTTGCTTAGTGCTTTGCATTTGAGTGCCTTGAAAACACTAATCATCAGCAGTGGAACGGTCTCCTTTGCTGTTAGTTTTACTTTTTGAGGGAGAAGTGCTTATAAGAATATCTTGAACAACCAGAGGGAGCTCGGCCTGGGTTCTTATGGATACCCTCTGGGACCTCAAGAGATGCCGAGCCAACTAAATTTTGAATCCGCATTTTTATTTAAAGGTTTCAGTTTGGCAATGTGCATAGAACGTTGCATGTGTGGATCTTAATCATGCAATCAAGTGTTGTCTTTTTATCTGTAGTAAATGTTGGAAAGGTTGATCTCAGTGGTGTTTGGAGTTCATAATTATCTAAGGTCTGTATAGCAAAAAACCTTTGGGGAAAGTCCTGTGGTCTGCAGTCTAACCTGTCACTCTTCTGGTAAGCTCCTCGTCCCTGAAGTGCCAGTGGCTCTGTGGTATCCAAAGGGGAGGTTGAGATCTTTTGCTGTGGCTCCCAGGTTCTCATATTTATTGTTTTTGATATTCCCTCTCCATCTGCATCAAAAGTCTCACCACCTTCCTCAGGAGCCCATGAGTGAGCAAGGTGCAGCCTCCTCTACTTTGAGGAGCTGGAAAACTTCCAGGTTCTTTCCGGATATGAGAAAGTCCAGAAATTCCTGCAGTATTCCAGATCAAATAAGACCAAACCATTTTAAACTGAACAAAATTGTCTTCCTCCTTTCCCTTTCTTGTCCTATAGCACGATCCGTTTGATGAATGTCAACTTTAAAAAAAAAAAGAAAGAAAAGGAGGCTGGTGTTAGGAAGCTCTGAGGATTGCATCTGGCATCTTCTGCTTTGGGACCTGCTCCTTAGACAAGTGGAACACCTTCAATCCAGGTTTCTGCGAGGGAGAAGTAAAGCATGTACACAGGCAGAGATCAGGAGGGAACAGGGATGTTTTACTAAACCATATTACCCCAAGTTCAATGTTGAGACAGAGTGAAGCATCACTGCTTGCACCACTTCCCATCCCCCTCCCCCCACTGGGGGAAATCACTTAAGACTCATCGTCTGGAGATTTGGGGGAGGAAATTAAAGAAAATGTGTAGAATTATGAATCGCTGTACCACCTTTTCTGGAATCTTTGCTCAAAGAAAGCCATATGAATTTGCTGCTAATTAGGTAAAGATAGATTTATCATGGAAGCTCCTTTTGGCTGCATGTAACCAAACATCCAACTCAAAATGGCTTAAGCAAGTTGTGAATTAGAAGAAAAAAATCCTGCCCCCCTCTCCTTGTCCACCTGCTGGGCTCCACGAACACCATGATTGACAGGAAGCCACTACAGAACCTTGGCTCTTAGTGTTTGGACTCCACCCTCAATACACTTCTTCCTGGTGCCAAGCAGCTAGAGACCCACTAGGGTGCCCTTGATGCTTGTCACCGGGCAGCAGGGGAAGGGTTTTGAGGACTAAGCTGTTGACAGATTGTTAAGTACTGTACCAACTTACATATTGAAATCCACAAAATAACCCCCCCCCCCCGAATAAGACAAATGAATTAGCTCATGAATGAAGAACTCCTGAGGGGTCCAGCTGACTTTTTTCTAGGGCTCTTTTGGCTTTTATGGCTATAAGATGGTTGCTTCATTTTTGCGAGTCACTGCAGACATGACAGTATCTATTGGGGAAGAAGATGACTCTTGTGTTTTAACCTTCGTACATCTCCCATAACCTCACGCAGCCCACCGTCCCTCCCCCCTTCCCCCCCCTACCCTCCAGCCTTATTTGACTGGTTGCAGTCAAATGATAGGCAGCTGATATCAGGTTGACTGACTCATGGCAACTTTATGCACAAGAGAACAAAACGTTACCTGATCTTGTACCACTCCATCTCTCTGCTGGCTTCCCTCATGTAATTGATTCCCTATGTCACCAGACATGATATCCTCCTCTAGCAGTTGATCTCTTCTGATGACATGTCCAAAGCAAGAGAGTCCGACCGACACTGTTCTGTTATGACCCATAAGGGTTCCATTTACTGATTTTCACAAGAAGATTGCCGATCTTTCTTCCTAGTGTGTCTTAGTGTGGAAACTTTCATGAAGCCTCTCCAACATGGGTGACTGCTGGTATTTGAAATACTGGTGCAAAGCTTCCAGATTCACGGCACTGTGGTAGCAGTCACACATTCCTTACATCAGATACTAGCCCACAGAATGGGGTTGCCCCTTTTGGGTTGCACATGATGGATATTTTGCAGTTTTATCCTCATCATGTCACCCATAGCAAATGGGAACATTTCACATGCACATTGGCCAAGCAGAAGAGACTGCTCCTAGCTGAAGGTGCTGGTAGATGGGGGTGTATGTGGCAGGGGTTTGCTAACAGAAGACTCTTCTTCCTAGTCCTCCTGGCTGCCTTAGTGGCTGAAGAGAGATCCATCTGAGTAGCTCTAAACTGTTCACAGATTTAAATTGATGAGAATTTACCCCTGAACAACAGTCCAACCTTTCCTGGCCCATGGCTTTGTGGAGGGAGAATACTTCATTTTACTTTACTTGTAAGAAAAGATGATGGCTGGGCAAATTCTCGGCAACGTCTCTTGTGTGGCTGTTTCTTGTCTTTGCCTGTATTGGAATAAATGATGACCACTCACATGAGATCAAGCAAAGGCTATTTCTTCAGCACTTGCTATAGGGTGGGAGTCAGCCACCACCACATTGGCTTATTAGTGACCCAAAGGCATGTTACAGTGGAAGAGAGGGGAGACTTCAGGTAGGTCATGATTGGAGATTGTTGGCATGAGGAAGTTGAAGTCAGCTAACTGGAAGTGGGGCATCCTATATGATCAGTAGGAAGAGCATACGAGGCCCCTTCAAAACATAAAACATAATTGGACAGTCCCTCTCATCAGGGCCACATAGAAGAAATGATAAATCCAGGGTGAGGAGAGCAGCCGATGAACACATAACTAGCCTCTGGTTCTTTATTATTTCCTCCCTCATGATTAAGGCTTATTTTTACCTCATTAGTATTGCTAGACCTATGTAGGTTCATTTGCATAATTAATATTGTTCGAGGCCGGAATGCCAGGATGGATGACCCTTCAGAAACTGAGTTAAAGGGAAGGAGGGGGAGAAAAGGGGAGCTGATGGCAATGATGACTGTATAACCCCACTCAAGGGGAGTGAGTAACAGAGTTGTAGGTGAACGCATATATTACAGCCAAATTATATATATGTATATAAACAATAATCTATAACAATAACAATAAGGGTTCCTGGGTGGGAGAGGAAGGGGAGAAAGGGGAGCTGATATCGAAGAGTGCAAGAAGAAAAACGCTTTGCTGCTGATTGTAGTAGCATTTGTACAATTATGCTTGATCCATTTGAATCGGAATGTTGTGCTATATGTAAGAGATTCCAATTAAGTGATCAAAAAGGGAAAAACATCGGTGGAAAAATTTCATTATCTTTTAATTTAATTTTCCATGAACATTTTGAAGTTCCTTTCTATTTGACGAACTCTGGCTTGTCCTAAATTGGTGGTGAGGTGGCGTGGGTTGGGTTGGGGTTGAATTTGATTGAGTTTGGGCTATTTGGGACTGAAGTTATGGTTTGACTTCCTGGAATGTTTGGTGCTTATGGTTTGTTTATATACTTAGTCTATTGCATATGTACCTAATCCCTTTCTTTGAATCTTTAGCTCTTTATGGAGATAGGTCCAAGCCTTGCAGGTTTTGAGTGCTGAGTAATTTGTAGCCCTGATGGGAATCTTACACCGTAAGGAGGGAGACGTCTCGTACCTAGTAAACAAACGGTGCATACATAATGGAAGTTGTGCACATTTCTAGTTGGGAAACAGAAGTGGGGGGCTGGGGAACTGGGCAGTCTCCTCATCTGGGGCGGTCAGAAAGCTTTCTCTGGATGAATACCACCACTTCAGCTGAGATAGGTGAGGAAACTATTCTGGAATGATTTCTTAGTTTGGGCCTTCATGCCTAGGTCATAGATCTGAATCATTTGTTTTCTAGAAAGCAAAAACAAAACAGAAGAGATACCAACCAAGGCAACAAAAAATTTTTATGTTGTTGTTGCCACGAGGTCTTGGTGCAGCTTACAGGTTTGAGAGCAGGTAAGATAGTGAGCTTCCTGAGGGACTTGGATCAGAAGTGGTTGACTGTCGGGACTTGACTGAGGGGCAGGGAAATGGATCACGTGCATGCAGTACCTCCATCCTAAAGAAGAGTTTCTGCCCTCAGAAGCTCCACCCCCTCTCACTGCTGGGTCTCTCCCTGTCTGGGTCCACCATGGCTACTGCTCCTGCTGACTCCCGCTGCCCCATCCAAGGAGCGGATAGAGACCAACTGGAATTGCTGAGGAACAGGAAATCTTACTGGCTCACTGTAGAATAGGTGTCCACCTTGCTGGGGTCAGCTGTGACCAAGGCACAGGGTCCGCTTGGCTGGCTGCCTAGTTAACCCTACTCTTAGGATTGGGACGACTCTCTCAAAAGGTAGACTATGGAGCGGTAGATAGATAGATAGACACCTCTGGTAATAGACTTTTCAGGTACTCCAACTAACACACTGCTAAGGGACTGGGGATGTAACTAACTTAGCTATCCTCCGGGTTATTTGATTGCATATGAAGCCTATCCCAGGTGCTTAAGAAGTCGTTACTGATGGTGATATTAACCAGCTGGATGTGAGATATGTCATAGTTGTTTCTCAGTAGTGCAAGTCAATTAGCGTGTAGTCTTTTATTGGAAATGTGTCACTGTCTTGCAGATGAAACATCCTTTTGCAAATGCCAGTCTTCATCTTTACTTTGCAATTACTTGATTCCTATTACAGAAAGAATGCATTTGCATTTCTGAATACAGATATCCCCCACTTTTGGAAAGTTCACCTTGCTTTGACGCCAGACCTACATTGCTAATACTTGTTTTTGCTCACTGACAACAATCTGAAAGTGGATTTTCTGCTTTTACAAAAAAGGGCAGACCGTGAAAGCAGTGCTTAGCATTTGCTTCGCAGAGAGCTGTTAAAGGGGCCCTGCACGCGCTGAACGTCACCACGCTCCTTCCCATGTAACTGCACGGTGTCAGTGCTGTGGTAGGTTTTATGTGTTTCTTGGTATGATTGGATGAACACACACACACACACACACACACAAATCCCATGTAAATGAATGGTCATGGTTTCTTTATGGAAGATTCAAAGGAGGGCTGTGATTTTGGATAAAATTATGGAAAAAGTATCAGCAAAAAAAGAGAAAATAGAAATTGCCCATAATCTGCTCCCCAAGGTGAGCACAGATGGCATTTTGGGATATTTCTTTCTCTATACAGATAGGTACTTTCATCGTGGGCTGGCCATTAGATTGGGGACCTGAAACGTTCGTTTCAGCATTGCTGAAGGCTGCACTGTGCTCTGCGGTGTGGCAATCCCCTGGACAAAGAGATGGAAAGGTTGGTGAAGCCCACCTGCTGTGAATGGGACACTTTGTGTGGCAGGCAGACACCAGCTGACTGGCTTCTGAAAGCTTCAGGAGCTAGTGGAAGCTGTGCAGGCCCTGGGTGTGCATGATGAGGGCCACCTTGTCCACCTGACTACCCTTTTCCCCGAGGCTAATTTGAATGAAGCTCATTTCCTGCCCTGCAAGGAGGGTGCTTAGCGTGCGCTTTCCTACGAGGCAAATAATCTGCACCTCTCTCAGGGGCTCCAGGAAGCACCTTTGCTGCTCAGGGTGGGGCGGCCCCTTCAGACTGCACTCGCCTCTCCTGATAAAGGCAAATGCAAGCATGCCAAATTGCTTTGCTCCAGCTTAACCCTGCTCCAGAAAGAATCTGTAAATGCTACAAAAGCAAAGCCTCTGAACATATGCAACACAGAACGCAGAAAGCATCCTGCCTACTTAATCCTTTTCCTACTTCTGGGGGTAAAAAGTCTGTTTATACTTGAATTGAGCATCGAGGGTTTGCAAAAATGAAGATTGGATGCCATGCTAGAAATCGCCAGCCATGTTTTCTCATTTCCCCTAGAGCCAGGGGTTAATTTTTCAATAAAGCAGTGTCAGTGGGGAAATGTACCACCCTTTCTGGAGTTCTTAGACTCACTGTGGCTACATACCTTTTGAGGAAATGCAGTCTCCCCTTGTTTAAACACAGAATGCTCATTAGCGTGGGTTCTGAGGGCTAGAGGCCATCTCTGGAGCTTGCTCCCCATCCCTGCCTTAATATGACACCATATTGAGATGGTTGCAGATGGAGAAGGGCACGTTGCACGTTTTCTGTGATCTTGGGGGTATCCTTCCAGGCAGAAGTGCAAGAATCACGTAGACCTGTGCCAGCTCAGAGCTTGAGGGCCTTCCCCTGGTGTTTGCTATGCATGTTGGCTGCAAGGCAGTCTGGTCTTTCATCTTGCTGGTGTATTTGCTTGCAGATGCCCACAGAAGCTTCTCTGGCTGGTCTGCCTGGCTAGAGCCCCTCCAAGTTTTGGTCCCACTTTCCTTGCTGTGAGCCATCCTACCCTGGAGTTCTGGAGGACTCTGGCAGACCGGCTCCGGTCTCTTCATCTCAAAGAAGTAAATGCGATTTGTCTGCCTGTGTCTTATTTAATGTGTGTCTATACCTTCTGGCTGTCTTGGACTAGGGGTCTGCAGGGCCAACAACATTTGACACCGATGGCACTGTTTGTGTACAGCCAGTCATAATGAATAACTGTAAACACGATTAGATGCCTGCCCAAAGGGGAGTGAGCTGAGAGGTGTGTGAATCTGCTTCGGGGAGCAACAGCTGAGATGTCAGAGTAGCTTATCATCTCCTGAGTAGAGGCACTAGGAGAGTGTTTTCTGTTCCAATAATATTACAGACATCAGATCCCAAACATCCCTTGTCCTGGCTGCAGGTGCTCACCCTTCTGACTGAGAGACCAGGGAGGGTCTATTGGTATTGCAAGTGGAAGCGATTCAAAGTGAGAAAGAAGCAAAAAATAGAGGCCTTCAAGGATGCACTCATTAAGATGTGTTCAGAGAATCAGGGTGCACATGACTCTGTGCTGGTCAGTGCCACTGGGACCTGCTTTTCTGGCCCATTCTCTACAACGTCTGTTGGTTTCAAGCCAATTCCAGCTCCTGGTGACTGTGTGGGCATCAGAGTAGAACTGTGCTCTGTAGGGCTTTCCATGGCTGGTGTGGGGAGTAGACTGTCAGGATTATCTGTTGAGATGTCTCTGGGTGGACTCTGAGCACCTCCCTTTAGGTCAGCAGCCAAGTGCATGAACTGTGTGCATCTTCAGAGACTCCCATTCTTCTTATACACACGAACCACCATGTTATTGGCAAACAGGGAAGATAGGAACACAGCATAGTGATAGCATGTGGGAGTTGTATTGTAACTCCATGGGATTTACCATATATACTCGTGTATAAACTGAGTCTTTCAGCACAAAAAATGTCCTGAAAAACTGGGGTTCAGCTTATACATGGGTCAGTGGTACCCCAGTGAGGTATAACATTTCACTGCCCCACCCACCCACCCCAGGTAAGGGGACGAGTGTCCGTTATCTTGCCGGTGATTGCCACTTCTCCGCTGTTCATTCAAAGTCCCGCTGACACTGCAGGGCTTTGAATGTTGTTTTTTTTTTAATTTCACTGTACGACCCGCTTCAGTGCCTGAAGCCCATGGGGGAAGTCCGGCCAATGGTTGAATATTTGTTTACTCACATCTAACCAATCAGAGCCATCCTATGATGTGGACAGCTCCAATTCACAGAAGCACCCAGTGATTCACTTATACCTCCAGCTGAACTGGTAAGGATGTGTCTGTGACTGTGCTCTGTCTCTCCCCTCTGGTCTCTGTGCTAATTCACATCCTTCATCCCCTGCCCGCACGGACTCTCCCCCCTCCTCCTGGCTAACACGTCACGGGGGGGAGAGGGCATTACCATGAAAGTTCTTTTTCAGAGTCTTGTTTTGTTATCATATTAGAAATGGAAATGGATACTCTTGAACCCAAACAAAAACGCCAGTCATATGAGGCTGGTTTCAAAATGAAGGGTGTGTCAAGAGCAGAAGAGAGCAATAACAGTATTGCAAGTAGGGAATTCTGTGTTGACAAAAAGCAAGTGAGGGAGTGGTGGAAAATGAAGGCTGACTTGGAACAGATTCCAAAAGCTAAAAAAGCTCATCATGGTTTAACATCATTTTATGGGGCTCTAGAGAGTGAATTGCATAAATGGGTTATGGAGTGTCGTCAAAATGGTTACTGCATAACACGCATTGGAATCTGCATACGTGCTCTACAAATAGCTAAGGATGACAAATATAAAGCACCAGGCATTGAAAAATTTGCTCTGTCAGCAGGATGGTGTACCCGCTTCATGAATAGGTTTGGCCTACTATGTTTGAGACAAAAAACAAAGATTTCCCAAAAATTGCCACAAGACCTTGAAGAAAAAAATATCATTCTAGTCATTTATTATATAACAAAGAAGGATTTATAGTTATGACCCGGCAGATATTAGTAATATGGATAAAACTGCCATGACTTTTGATCTTCCAAGCAACAGAACTGGCAAGTTTAGGAGAAAAAAAACATTTTTCTCAAAACCACAGGACATGAAAAAAAAAAAACACTTTACAGTTGTTCTATCATGTTTACCTAATGGAACTAAGTAAGCTGCATCCTGTCATTTTTAAGAAAGACCTTTCCTAAAAAGATCAATTTCCCACCAAGAATTACTGTGCATGCACATGTTAAAGGCTGGATGGATGAAGATGGAACAAAATAATGGCTGGAAGAAATTTGGAACCGATGACCAGGAACAGCCTTAAAGAAAAAGCCATCTTTACTTGTTTGGGATATGTTCAGAGCCCACTGATCGGATGACATAAAAACATTGGCAAAATCTAGTAAAGTTACTTTAGCCATTATTCCAGGTGGGCTTACATCTGTACTGCAGCCTCTGTATGTATCTTTGAATAAGCTTTTTAAAGACCATGTATAAAGGATGTGGCATGAATGGATGTCATCTAGTCAAGCCCGACTAACAAAAGGAGGAAATCTCATGAAGCCTGACATAGAGTTAATAGCAAACTGGGTTCAAGATGCATGGGAAGACATTCCAGAAGACATGGTGTGACGTGCCTTCCAGAAATGTAGTATTAGTAAAGACTGCTCTTTGTATGAAAATGACAGCAGTGATGGTGATGACGGTGATCTCAGTGAGGACAGCGTCTATGATGACCTCACACCAGCTGAAGCTCTGCATTGGGATACAGATGATGATGAGGAATCCAGTCTTGAAGGATTTTAACCTTACATTTTAGCTTGGTTGCTGATTGAGCTCAGGGAATAGTACTCTTAAGGTATCATTGTTGATACCTTATTGTTTTTGTTGAACCTATTTTCCATTTACTATGCTGGTTTACTAATGTAAAATGACTTGTTGTCCTTTTATTTAAAATAAATATTTAAATACCCTACTGATGTCTCAATGTTTAGTAATTTTATTTTCATTAGTTTTGATTATTGAAACTCACCAGTAGCTTCTGCATTTTCCACCCTAGGCTTATACTCGAGTCAATCAGTTTTTCTGGTTTCCCAGGTAATAATTAGGTACCTCGGCTTATATGTATGGTAATTCCACCGATTTTTATGGCGACGGTGTGAGCTGGCCCCCAAATGTACCCAGCATCATGAGATTCTGATATATACCAGGCTAGGTGGTAATTAATGACTTTTCTTGAATTCTTTTATTTAATTTTTACCATAACCCACTTGACTGATATGGTTCTTCATATGAATCTTAGCAACATGGCTAAGACTGCATGACTCATAAGAAGGGAGTGTGCACATCAAATCTTTCTCTATCCAGATCTGGAGGAGGAGAACCTGCTATTTGCCTGAAAAGGCAGAGGGAAGCTGAGGGGGTCGGTGCTGTGTTTTCTGAGAGCTTTGTACAAGGTGAAGCAATGTGAAGCTAGGCAGCCATTTGCCTTAGACGTGAAGGTGCTCCTTTTTATAAAGCTGATCACCCCCCCACCCCCACCAAGTCATTCATTCACCCACAGATAACTCATTCCATTTCACTCACTAGCTTTTTCTATAATTTGAGCACCTTGTTGAGAGCTAGGTGTTACGAGCAAGAGAGAGGTCCTAAGAGAATTGAGAATCTTACTGGAGAGCAGGGTGTCGAGGGAAATGTTGAAAATCTGGCTCTGTGAGGTAGCAAGAAACACCCGAAATCAGGAGTTTGCTCCAGAAGTCATTGAGGTGCCCTCTAGGTAATGTGTCTCCTCCCACTGGGAGCCCCAGTTAATATTCTAGAAATGTGGGTTCAGCCCAGGGACTGGTATTTGTTCTGCACTGTCATGCACAATGAAGAGACCTGTTAACACAATACAGTTTCTTTGTGAGGGGTAATTTGTGTGCTTAAAAGTGTGTGTCTAAGAGAGAGACTGCACAGACATGGAAGAAGAACCCTGAACTCAAACGGTACAGCTCCCTCGGTGACACATATTCAGGAATATCGCCAGATTTTAAACACCCCCACTCCTCACTTACTCTCTTGTCATCTGACATGTCACATCTACTACCATAACAGAAAATCTGCTCGCTGATGACTGTGTGCACTAACGACATCTGTCTAGCTGTAAGAATGCCAAGATACAAGGCGAGAGTAGTGCTGGTGGTGATAGTTAAGGTTGCGTGTTAACTTGACTGGGCCATGATTCTGAGTGGCTTGGCAGTTAAATGCTGATGTCATTTGGCAATTATGTCATCTGATGTGGTCTTCTTCCATTTCCACCTAAGGAACTTCACCACGTTGGTCAGTGGAAAGTGGGTGTCCTTGTGAAGTCCACCCACAGCCTGCTCTTTTCTACCCTGGCTTTTCTTTTTTGTATTAAATACTTTTATTGGGGCGCGTACAGCTCTTCTCACAATCCATACATTCATCCATTGTGTAAAGCACATTTGCATATATGCTACCATCATTATTTGCAAAGCATTCTCTTCCTATTTGGGCCCTGGATATCGGCTCTTCATTTTTTCCCCTCCTCCCCCACCCGGCCTCCCTCATGAACCCTTGATAAGTTATCAGGCATCTAAGATGCAGAACAAAATCAAAACCAAGGTGAATGGGATGTGGGTAGTGGGAAGAGAGAGGGAGAGGGCATGGAGTGGAGACCCAAAGCCCATCTGTAGACAACTGGATGTCCCCTCACAGAAGGGTCACGAGGAAGAGATGAGCCAGTCAGGGTGCAGTGTAACACCGATGAAACACACAACTCTCCTCTAGTTCTTTGATGCGTCCTTCCCCCACTATCATGACCTCTACCCTTTCTTTTCATTGCTCATGACATTCACTCTTTCTCTGACTGAAGCACTCAGCCTTCACATGTGCTCCTTCTGGCTCTTCACGTCCTGCCTCAGTTTGGTGGGCATTTTCCAGCGTCCCTGGGCAGCACAGAGGGTTAGCCATAGGCTTGGCTGTTGACTGAAATGTTGGAGGTCAAGTCCATCAAAGGCATCTGAGGAGGGTTTGTGATCTACTTTGGACAAAGCCACCATTGAAAGCCCCATGGAACACAATTTTACTCTGGCATATCTAAGGTCACCAAGCGTGTGGGGACAACTCAGCAACTGGCTTTAACCCTTTAATCAGAGAACACAGAGGTATTGCAGATTCTGATACTAGTTTATTCTTCAGTAAGAAGTTAAGCCATTGAATGATGACAGTTTTTTGTTGTATTGGAGACTTTTCTTTGGACGTGCACATTATTTAAAAACGTTTCTTTCTTCAAAAAAGTTTTCTTCTTTTTATTACAACAGGTGATTTCAGCAGTGATACATCATTGTCTTTTTCATGAAATTAATTTAGTTTGCAAAATTGAGTTGGTTCACAAAAATTACTAATTATTGAACATGGGTTAGAAATTATTACAAAAATAGTGTATGAATATTTGATGCTCTGGCACAATTGTATAGTTTTATCAGGAAACGGGTGCATTTCAAACCTCATTTTTAACTTTGTGATAATATGTTTTGCCTGATAGGAAGATAATTCCGTTGATCAGGGTAGGGAGAATGCCCTTGAGAGCTTACTCCATAAACAGTCCCCGACTTCACCGGAAGGTTTGGGATTCATCTGGTTTTCTTTATAGATGACAAGCTTTTCTCTTCTCATTATGGTTACCCTTCAGAGAAAGTGGCTCTGCCTTCCTGGTATCCAATTTCATGTAACTTGTGGCATGTAGTGGTAGGGTTCTTCTTCAATAAATGCTCATGTGAGCATAGACCAATGTTAGTTTGAGTATGTAAAGTAGACATGGCACTGGAAGCAGCCCCAACGAACAGGAGCAACTTTCTAACCATGCAATTACAGAATAGAAATTGTAATACAATAAATAGAATCTCTATTTCATGTATAAAAAATAGTACCAGAATCTACTCCTGAACCATTTTTACTAAGGGGCAGGAAGAGTTGTCAAAACAAAGAGAGTTTTTATTTTTTATTACAATGAAAAGAGTAATTAGGGAAGAGAACAAGGTCCTGCATTTTTAAGTGGCCGCAGTTGGCAGGAATCAGGGGCTTGCCAGCTAGAATACTAGAGATTGATTTGGTCTTCCAGTGGGTCTGTCTCCATGCAGAGCCAAGCGAGGGAAGGCAGGGACTTAAGAGTAGACTGTGAGGGTGAATGAAGTGACACTGCCTATGACAGTTCAGGTGATGTCTTGGGTGCCTTCCCCTCTGTGATTATGGATTAACGCTCCCCCCTTCCCTCAGTCCCACAAAGGTATTTGTTGGGTTGGGCGCTTCCTTAAAGTTAAAGAAGGACCAGCCACTAATTCCTAAGTGTCTGATGTAACATTTCTCCTTAATGCACTAGAGAGATTATTATTACACAAAATAGTTTTTCAGAGTTCTTATAGAGCCCTGCATTGGTATCTACACTGTGTGTATTTGCTTCTTTATTTGTTATCGTCCTTTGATGATTGATGTAAGAGAAACTTGAGAAGGAGACTGAAATGTACGTGCTCCACTGTTATTCATGTGTGAAAGCTGGACAATGCATGTTGAAGACAGAGGGCGAGGCGATGGGTTTGCACTGTGGTGCTGGAGCACAAGATGGAGAGGGCTGGGATCTGCCAGAGGAACAGACAGATCTGACTTGGAAGACCTACAGCCAGAATGCTCCTTAGAAGATAGGGTGGTGAGACTTTGCCTCACATATTTTGGGCATGTTTTCAGGAGAGACCAGTCCCTGGAGAAGGACATCATGCTTGGCAAAGCAGAAGGTCAGGGCTAAAGAGGAAGTCTCACAAGGAGACAGGTTGACAGAGTGGCTGCATCACTGTGACCCAGCATAACAAGACCGCGAGGAGGCACAGCACCAGGTGGTGCTTCTTTGTGTTGTGCATAGCGCCACTATGAGTTGGAGCAGACTTGATGGCATATGACAACAACAACTTATTATTTGGTTGGATTTTTATCAAATTTGATTGCCAAATTTTTTCTATTGATGAAGATGAACTACTGTAGATATTTTAGGCTACTGTGTCCTCAAGAGGTGGTGCATTGGGGTAAGAATATAATTTTAATAACATTCACTTTTATGTTCGATAAGAGTGTCATATAGAATTTTGTCCCACAAAAATCTGGATTGTAAATGCTTATTGCTTATTGCTAGACTTGTGGGCATAGTCCTATTTCGAAATAGGGATCTCTTTTTTATGGGATTTTATAACTTTCAGGTTAAAAATGTATTTTTATGGATGTAAAAGTAGCAGAATAGGCACAGAAGCAACAGAGTCCAAATGGAGAAAAATTAACCCCACATAGAGATGCTGACAGAGACAGGACTGTGCCCTGGAGTGGAGAGAGGCGACCCTAGAGCTGGTGTCTTGGTTTTAGACTCCCAAGTCCTACCTCACTGCTTTCCAGTTGATTCCACCATAGAGAGGGCTTGTCCCCATATAGTTTCCAAGCCATTAAACTGTATGGGAAACTGCTCCATCCTTTTTCCTTGGCGTGCCTAACTGACCTTTCAGTTCGCAGCCAAATGCTTAACCTCTCCTGCACCAGAGCGCCTTTTACATGGTGAAAAAACAAATTTCTGTTTGTTATGGCCACCCACTTGTGATATTTGTTTTATAGAAGCACCAAGAAGGTAAGCCAGGGAAAATGACCAAAATCTTTGAATTCCTGTTTCATTTTCTCAGTGAATAAATAAGGATAAACTAACTTAAAATACATAGAGCATATAGAAATATTAGACTGATGATATTTTAAAAAAATCCCGAGGCCTAAAATGTTCATGAGCATGAACTGCCTTCCAACCCCTAGCAAGACTGACTGGTGGAGCGAACCATTCATTAAGTGGTGATGATGCCCGTCCTCCAAGATCACTACCTCCTACCCTGGCTAGATTCCAAAATTGAGGTCACATGCAAACATCCATATGATGCACAGATGGGGGATAACTACACCAGATCACAAAATGTAGGACAACTACATAGTTATATAACTGCCTCATTGTAGCATTAAATAAGTATCACATTGCATTATTACATAATTGCCCAAACACCGACACTCACAGCCCAGTCAAGTTGCCGGATAACCTTAACCGTCCCAGCTAGCGTGACTCTCTTCTTGCACGTCAGCACTTCTTCCCATCAGATAAACGGCCTACTGTGAGAAACCAGCAGATCGCTTTCTCTTTGATTGAGGTTTTCAATCTGTTTTACATTGGTATTCTTGTTAGATTTTTTCTTTCTGTTGTTTGTTTTTTAAATGCTTTTCTGTATAAAAAAAATCCAGGTAAGGTAAATTTATAGACACAGTATCTGTAATGGTTCCTTGGGAGTATGGCGGGGGAGGTTGGGGGGAAATGAGTTGCTAATTACGAGGCATATAAGATTGAAGAAGATGTTCTCAAACTGATTGTGGTGATGATTGTACAACTCTTCTTGATGTGATTGAAATATTGGATTGTATGATATGTGAATTATATGCCATTAAAACTACTGGAAAGAACGATATAAAACGACCCAAATGGTAGAGAAAAAAAATAAGAAAAATAGTCCGTTAGTAGATTTTAAAACATTTTCAGAAATGTGAAATACTGCATAATAATATATTTGAAAAGTGAGGAGCTTTTGTTGCTAAGTGCCGTCGAGTTGTTTCTGAACCCCTTGTCCAACAGAATGAAAACACTGCCTGGTCTTGCACCCTCCTCACAGCTGTTCTTAGCCTTGAGCCCTTGGTTGCAGCCACCATGTCCATCCATCTCAAGGGCCGTCCTCTTTTTTGCTGCTCCTCCATTTTACCAAGCCCTATGCCCTTCTCCAGGGGCTGCTCTCTCCTGACACCATATCTAAAGCCCATGAAATGAAGTCGTGCCATCCTTGTCCCTAAAGAGCATTCTGACTGTTCTCTTTCCAAGACACATTCGCTTGCTCTTTTGGCAGTCCACTGTACTTTCAATACCCTTTGCCAACACCATCGTTCAACTGCATCAGTTTTCCATCTGTCTTCTTCACTGCCCAACTTTCACATGCAAGTGAAGCTATTGAAGATACCATGACTTAGGTCAGGTGCACCTCAGTCCTCAAAGCAACATCCTCACTTTTCAACACTTGAAAGAGGCCTTGTGCCGCAGATTTATGCAATGCATCATTTGATCTCCTGACAACTGCTAAACTAAATAGCAGACAAAAACAGACTTTTGCTTCATTTTCATAGGTGAGAAATGTGAACACAATTTTGGTCTTACATCAGTTTCCTTATCCAGTCAGCTTCCCGTGTTAGGGAGTTCAGACTTGAATTGCGATTAGCATGCCTTCCAACACTAAGTGAAAAAATTATGTTTGTGTAACTGTCGAATAAAACTTACACTGTCCCAGGAAATAGCAGTTGATTTGGTCACAAATTATACAAAGCAATGTACTAATTTTTCTTTAATTTACGTTTATACCACAAGAATCATCAGGTAAAGTACCTTATCAGTGTTCTCAATAGCTGTAGGACCATAAGCTAGTAAATTTATACTGACTCCTTCCTTATCAGCATCCAGCATTTTGATTTATGACAGCCATAAAAAATCTACTTTCTAACGGCACTGCACATTAGTGAGGTATGCCTGGCACTAATGAACTCTGAGGTGTGAGGTGAGAGTGATGCTGGGCGTGATGTTTAAGGCTATGTTTCAACTTGACTGGGCCTGGGTTCCCAGTGGTTTAGCAGTTATATAATGATGTAATTTGGCAGTAATATAATAATATAGTCTTCCTCTATTTTGTGAGCTGATAAGCTCATCCTCCATTTTCCCATAAAGCTGATTTTCTCCTGACCACCTGGTCTTTGGAATCTTACCATGTCGGTATGGAGGGAGTAGGTGCATCATCTTTTGACTTCCTATAAAATGAAACGAACCTACACAGTACTGCTTGCTGCTTGCAAGAAAAAGCACCAAGTGTTGACATCTTAAAGGTAATTGTTTATTAGCTGCTACTGTTAAAGTTCACCATGCTGCTCTAAATCACTCCCGGATCCATCAGAGGGCTATATCCCAGCAAACATTTTCTGGAATTTCTAAGGCGCTATTAAGATTGACTACAAATCTCCTTCCATATTCATTACAGGAATTAATATAGTGAATTGCTATATAAATTGATGCTGTGATGGGAAGGAACACTAAGAGGTCCTAGTTAGACAGGCAGCAGCCCAATAGCTAACCAGGTCCAACTTTTAAGTGTTTTCCAACCACCCAGTCTCCTGCCCTAGTGCATGCTTTCTTCCTGGTCTTGCTACCCAACTGCCAAAGAGAGGAAATTATTGTTTTATGTCAACTTTGTTGTTATTGTGTTAAATATACAAAGCAAGACATTTACCATTAGAACATTTTTAAGGGTATAAATCAGTGACATTACAGCATTTGCCATGTTGTGATACCATCAGCACTACTGATTTCCAGATGTTTTCACTGGATGGTGAAAGATAAGGAGTGCTCTCTAGTAGTAACTCCTCATTCTCCCCTCTCCTTAACCTCTGGAGACAACTAATTCTATCTATGCACTGTTTTGTTCTAGATTATTTCATATGTTTATGTGAAGTGGGATCATGGGATGATCTTTCAGTGTCTGACTATTACACTCAGTTAATGATAGCAGCATACCATACTTACAGGCATTACACACTTGTCAATCCTAAGTAAATAGCCTGGAGCCCGCGTGGTGCACTTGGATGCTCACCAAAAGGCTGGTGGTTGGAACCTCCCTCCCCTCCATGGAAGACAGACGTGGCAATCTGCTTCTGTAAAGACGGCAGCCTTGGAAACCCCAAGGAGCAGGACTGCTCTGTCCAGTAGGGTCGCTATGTGCCTGAATCAACTTGACGGCCATATGGGAATGTAAAGCCTGATGAATTTTCATGAAGTGCTCATGCCATCTTCCAATCACTATCCTGATCCCAGCCCAGGGCCCCATCACAGACAGGGTTTGAATTTTATATAAGTGGAATGGAGTGGACTGGATGAACTCCTGTGTGTGTGTCTTCTTTGGGCCAACATGACACTTATAAAATTTGGGAATGGCATTAAAAAAATAATGTAGGCTCACAAGCCTCAAAGGACATAATAAAATGGGAAAATGCTTTGGAAACTGCAAAGTGCCTTGGAAATAGAATGATGGGCTGGCTGGCTAGGCAGTTAAATAGTCCTGAGTAACTTTAAGTGTCTTAGGGGAAAAAATTGGCATCATTTAATTATTGCCAGTTCAGTCACACAATTTGCTGGTGTAGATTTGACAGTGATTTACGTGGAACATCTAATTTATATCCTAATAGATAAAATGGTAAGATTTTTGGATTATTAGGGTTCCAAAGGTCATTTTAGGAATGTACTCCCTGAGGTTGATTCTTGTACATGCTAGTGGATAGCTTATTATAATTGTCTAATTAAATAGAACCGAAAGTATTTTGCAACCTTGAGCTATATCTTAATGTTTCTTTTTTTTTTGGTTTTTAATTGCATATCTCTGTGAAGAAGCTAGCTAATATTTTCTCCCTCAGCACATTAATGTACTTGGGGATTTGCCTTATAGATTGGGACTGCACATCATATGATCATTTTCTGCAAGGCCAATATGTGAGGGGTTTTAGAAAAGAGTACCTCCCACCCCACGACCACCAACATTCCCCATAAGAATCAAACTAAGCTTGATTTTCTCAGCAGCACCTCGCAGTAGCCAAGAATAGGGGGGCGGATCTTTGGGGTGTGTAAGTGGGTTCTTTGCTGTGCTAAGTAAGCCACCTTTAACAACAGCCTCTTCTCCCTGCTGTTTATGGGATGGTTCCAGTAGTGGAGACCTTAATACAATGCCTGGCACCAGCGGAGTGCTGTGTAGACAGTAGCTCGGATTGTTATTCAAGTCAACGGCAGTGGGTTTGGTTTCAGTATTGTTATTAGCCTTCTCTTTCATGTATTTTTTCTCTTAACACACAGGCAGCTTGATGATTGAAATCAAGCAGGTGATCTTAAGAATTCTTCCTTAAATGTTAAGTAAAAACACATTTCTCCACACCACTCCTCAAATGGAGTAGATCTATTTAAACACCATTTAAACCAATGGGATGCATCTCTGATAGAATTTTGTATTCTATTTCTTATTTGTATGGAATAACAAAAACCCAGAGAGCAGTGGTATTTTATGCTGGAACGTATGCAATATCATTTTTCAATGTCTTCCGGATGACAATCTGGTTATTAGGTTGTCAGAATTTTTTGACAAAATATAGTGTCTGACTACCTAATTCCATTGCTTCAGAGTCCAGTGGGACTGTTGATCTGTTTCCTTATAATTTTTGTCCGGAGTTGTTTTGTTAAAGGCAAATGTATCAGTCCCATGAGAATGTTTCCTTTTACATTCACTAATCTACACATGGAAGATGCACTTAGATCTGATACTGTGTATAGCTTTCATAGTGTACAATCCTCCTCAGAACCCACATGCCTCATCCATCTGAAAGGTTTACGTTACTGCAGAGACATGCCAAAGAGCACAAAGTTCTGTAGGCTTTATTTTGTTCTTGATTTTGGTACTGGAAAAGCGATACTAAAATCAACAAGCTGAAAAATATGCATTTCAAAATCACCTGTCACTTTCCTTTCCAACTCCATCATTACTTTTAAAGATCAGGGCTTTCTTTATAGATTAACAACATGAACAAGTGTTAATAAAAACCAAAGAGGTCATTTTAGATATCTTCCTATATCAGATCAGATGCAATTTTTGTTGAACCTGTCCCTCATTTAACTCGTGGGTCTCTCTTTAAGAAAAAGAATGCAAAATCATGAATCCCAAATTAAGTCGAGATCTGGTGATTCAACGAAATGATTTGATGTCTCCTTGCCAGAAATGCCTCTTGGTGCGCCTTCTCATTTGGAACACTGATTCCCAGGGATTCCCAGGAGCACGAGCAAGGCCCCCAAGCAGTAAGGACCCCGGAGCTTTAAGCTTCACTAGCCTCCTGTCAATCCCTCTCTGCCTACTGGAACCTGCTGCAGAGTCTGTGGGCACATTACTCCTGAAATAGTTTCCAGAAAGGGAAAGACACTGGGTTGGACTAAATGATGTGAAATGGAGTTTCAAGTCAGCCTAGAGGTAGACATGGTAGATTCTTAAGTCAACTAGAAGAAAAGAAAACAAAATTTTATGTAGAGTATAAAACCCTAAATGTACTCAAAAGTGGAATAATTTTAGGATAGGTAGCTTTGTAGTTTCCCTGGATAAGCCAACCCAGTGATCTTTATTTATTAGGAAAGGTATTACTCCATGGAAGCAGAGAAACAATTCACCCCATCATCTCTGTACATCTCTGGGATGATCCCAATTTTCTCCTGCGTGCAGAGAGCCCAGCAGGTCTGAGTTGCTATTTGCCAGCTCTCCATGTGTTTCCTGGCTTTGTCACCACTTGTTGCTTCAGTGGCCGACACTCTTCAGGTAAGAGTTTTGGCTCTGGATCCTGGGATGCAGCAACACCCACACAAACCCGAGGCAAGTCAACCTTTTGATTTTAAGTAGTAGCTGAACACCCTGGCCCATCACTAGATGGAATATTCAGAACTTCAGGTCTCTGTGGACTGTAATCTGCATATCCAAAGGAGAGCAGGGAGCTTGGCCACTGCCCCCTGGGTATAGCTCCAAGAGATGTCAAAAAGCTCACTAGTTTGGGAATTTAGATTAGTTTCCAATGCTGTCACATCAAACTGAATCCATAGTACCTGTCGTGTGTGCATTATTTAATGAAAGAGTTCAGTGTGGTGACTTTGATGGAGCAGTCAAGCTGTCATCCTGGTGGAGAATGATGAGAGTGGGAGAGATGGACGGAGCAGGGCTTTAGAAGATTCCGTGGTGGATTAAGAATGTATTATGTTCCTCTTTAGCCCCCCACTCCCTCCCGCCAGTATTTCTTCACTAGAGAAATGACTTGAATGACTTTCAGCTACTTTTTGGTTGGCCAACTGTGTTTCTTTAAAAAAATTGTTCACTGTGCGTTGTATGACAGACTATATAGTTTTTTATGAGCTACACATGACTGTCTCATCTTTCTTGCTTGCTTCCTTGCACAGTAACAGCAGTTCACCCTGACGTAGGAGCTCTGTGCTATTGTGGCTACAGTGCTCATCTGCTAACTGAAAGGTCATCTGTTGGCACCGGGCCCTTGTGGGAAAAAGATGCGTTGATTTGCTCCCATAAAGATGGCAGCTTTGGGAAGCAACATGGGAGCAGATCTACTGCGACCTAGGTCAGTGTTAACTCAGTGGCAATGGGATCTAAAGTTGTACTTCTGTGGTTTCCTCCAAGAATGTGCAGTGCTTTCCCAGCACTGGGGTCTACTTGCCTGGCTCCTACCTGGATGCCCTCGGACCGAAAAGTAGGCCAATTTGGATAACAGTGTCCTCAAAAGCATGCCATTGCAATTAGGCACATATAATTTGTGTGGTGACATTTTAATTGCCCGTTTAATTTAAATAGACACAGCATTTTCAAGGTGTTTTTGAAAAAATCAGAATTACCTAAGAAATGTGTGCAAATAATCTTCCCAAATGAATGAATCAGAAAGATGCAGAGATATACCAGTGTCTTAACAACTGAAAAGAAAGCTTGGCATGGCTACAGCATATGAAAATTCACTTTCTACACAAATGTTCCTGCCAAATCAAGTGTTTTCACTTGGATGGCGACCAACAGTGAGTCTGTAAAGGTAGTATGGTGTTTTGTTTTGTTTTCCCCCCAGAGCAAACTCCCTGACTCCATCAAATTTGCCCATGTAGATAATCCTACAGGTTTCTAAATCATTTCTGAATGCCACCATATATATATATGTTTTTAAATCATTTTATTGGGGCTCATACAACTCTTATCACAATCCACACATGCATCAATTGTGTAAAGCACACTTATACATTCGTTGCCCTCATCATTCTCAAAACTTGCTTTTTGCTTGGGTTCCTGGAATCAGCTCCTCATTTTCCTTTCTCCCATCGCACTTCCTTCCCACTCCCCACTCCTAAACCATTGATAATTTATAGATTATTATTTTATCTTATCTCACACTGCCCCGCGTCTCCCTTCACCCACTTTTCTGTTGCCCATCCCCCAGGGAGGAGGTTATATGCGCAGATCCTTGTGATCGGTTCTCCCTTTCTACTTCCCCTTCCCTCCCGGTATCGCCACTCTCACCACTGGTCCTGAGGGGTTCATCTGTCCTGTATTCCCTGTGTTTCCAGTTCTCATCTGTACCGCTGTGCATCCTCTGGTTTAACCAGGTTTGCAAGGTAGAATTGGGATCATGATAGTAGAGGGGAGGGAGCGTTTAAGAACTAGAGGAATGTTTTGATTTCATTATTATTGCTGCACTGAATCCTGAGTGACTCATCTCCTCCCCTCTACCCTTCTGCAAGGGATGTCCATTTTTCTACAGGTGGACATTGGTTCCCCATCATGTGCTCCCCTCATTCACAATGATATGATTTCTGCTTTTGGTGCTTGCAACCTGGTCCCCTCGGCCCTTCAAGATCACACAGGTTGATGTGCTGCTTCCATGTGGGCTTTGTTGCTTCTGGGATAAATGGCCACTTGTTTACTTTCAGCCTTTAAGACCCCAACCGCTATATCTCTTGATAGCCGGGCACCATCAGCCTACTTCAACACACTTAATTATACACACATTGAGCTTCAGTGTTTATGTGGGGAAGGTGATCACACAATGATGGTTTTTGTTCTTTGGTGTCTGCTACCTGATCCCTTTCAACACCTCATGTTTACTTAGGCTTGTGTGCTTCTTCTCTGTGGACTTTGTTGCTTCTGAGCTAGATGGCCGCTTGTTTGTCTTCAAGCCTTTAAGACCCCAGACACTATATCTTTTGATAGTTGGACACCATCAGCTTTCTTCACCACATTTGCTTATGCACACATCTGTCTTCAGCGATCATGTCAGGAAGGTGGGTATCATGAAACGACTGTTTAGCTGAGCAAGGTGCTCTTGTATTAAGGGAATGCATGCGAGGAGGCCCAATGTCCACCTGCTACTCTGCTACTAACTTATAAATATATACACATATGTCTATTTCCCCCATAATCATAAATCTAATTACATATGTACATGTCTGTATTTAGGCTTCTCTGTTTGCCCTTTGCCTCCTACTCCTTTCCTCTATGTCCTTATGCTTTCCTCCTGTCCCACTACCATGTTCAGCCTTCATTCTGGTTTCAGTAATTCCTCTCAGTTACCTTGCCCATGGTCACTCCCTACCAGTCCTCTCATGCCCTCCCTCCACTGGTTTTGAACCACTCGTTGTTCCCTTGTCCTGGGTTGGCCAACACCTCCTCCCTTCCCCTACCTCCCACACTCTCATGTTCCCCCGGGACCTTTGACCCCTTTATTTTCTTCTCACATTGTTTGTCCAGCCTATCTTGTCTAGGTGGACCTGCAGATATAATAATATGTGCATAAATTTTCTGATGGCTTTGACAGCACCAAAGTGATGCCACCCTATATTTAATGACATTTCTATTCATTTAGAAATGCAAAATGATGATATTTACTCACCTAAATTATAAGTGTGATCAAATGTCTCTTTCCTCTGCCTCACAGTGTAATTGTTTTATCTTGGTGGTTGTTGATTTTGAGATGCTGGAAGAGTTGTCAGTTATATTTGCATATTTCTGCAATACACAGCGCATGGGCATTTTGTCTGGGCCGCAAGATCTTGAGTTCCCTCATCTATTTCCATGTGACTTAAGCAGAACGGAAAGCATGCCCTAATAAAACACAGTCTGTGTGTTGAAGGAGGGAGGGTAAACAGTGGTACCTTTGCACTAATGGAAGTTCCCTAGTAGCATAGGAGCCCTGGCGACATAGGAGGTTACGTGTTGGGTGGCTAGCCCGAAGGTTAGCAGCTTGAAACCACCAGCTGGTCCACAAGGGAAAGATGAGGCTTTCTACTTCCATGAAGAGTTACAGTCTTGGAAAGCCCCCCGGGACAGTTCTCCCTGTGCTATAGGCCATTGTGAGTTGGCATCGATTCAATGGCAGTGAGTTGGAGGGTTCTTTTTCAAATAATTCTGCAGGTAGTTAGCATTAGTCATGGCTCCCCCTTTCCAGCAACCTCACATGAATATTATGGGGTCTTCACGTCAGTGCTTAATGACGGCAGGTCACAGTCCAAGCAGCAGAGTTATTTTTCAGTTGGCTTTTGTTTAAAGGCTGGGCTTGCAGTCAGAGTCCAGAGTACTTCAGAGGACAGCGGGCAGTAACAAGCTGAATGACAGGTTAGAAGCATCTGCGGCTGGGATGACTCAGTGGGGACAGTTGTAAGCAAGGAGCAGTGGCGTTCAGAGATTGATGCTGCTGTTAAGAAGTCTGTTGAAAACTACTCCTTAACCTGGCTGGGTGTGCCCAAGCCTCCTGCTAAGAATCACTTATCCCTCCATTCCTTTCCTATTTAATAACCTAATAGTCTCTTCAGGATTTCACAGGGAAAACTGGTAGAGAATTTATATATATATTTATATTTATATATACACACAATGTCAATTCCTTTCCACAGAAAGCTTGATGGAAAATGAGAACTATGTTTTGCAAATAAACCCCAGAAGTATAATGGACTACGAATACATATATTTTTCTGTGAAATACTTTTCACTGGAGATACTTTTCAGATCATTCTACCAAGACTTTCTAATATTAATAAATGGCAGAGGTTCTGCAGAAATAACACAGGCATGCACACATGGAAACTGTGGTTGTTTTTAGTCCTCAGGCAAACAGTTACTGACAAATAATTTACCCAGCACCTGTTAGAGTGATAAATGGATAAGGAAATAGCCAAATCAAAGGAAAACATAACTGATGGAGGTTTGTTTTTTCCCAGGATTTTTTTCCCCCTTCTAGGAGCTCCAACCAGAATATAACACATAAGAGACATTGCCTGGACACCCAGGAGGAAAGATGGTCGGATGGACTATAAACCGAGGCCTGCAGGCCAAATCCAGCTGCACATTGATTTCCTTGTCAACATGTTAGCCCTGAGATGTTTAAAATAGCACTTCTGGTTCCCACATTCCGGGGAAGAGCAGCAGGCCCCTGGCTTTCCTTGCCGCACAGTGGGTGCTGCCTTTGGTTCAGGGTGGCCACTGGGCAGCCTGCCGAGAGGCAAAACTCTGAACTGTTTGATTTGCCTTTCGTAGGCCTGCTGGCAAGGCCTGGTGCTACGGTGGCTTCAAGTTTGGCTGCTCACTGAAAATCAACGGTTAGAACCCAGGAGCTGCTCTACGGGAGCAAGCTGGGCCAGGCTGTTTCAGTAAAGATGACAGCCTGGGACACTTGATAGGGAAGTTCTACCCTACCCCATAGGGTCACTAGAAGCTGGGGTCAAATCAGAGGTTACGGGTTTGCTATTTGTTGACCTGGTTGACTAACTTCCAGCAACTACCTGCTCCTGCCTGCAATTTCTTCATGACCTGACTTCAGGAAAGCACAGTAGCCTTTGCCCATGTTCTACCATTGAAGAGAGTGGGAACCTGGCTGTACACTGCCCAGGGAGGACTACTGCATGTTGGTGGAAGGTTGTGGATTCTTGGAAATAGGGCTTTTAGCTTAGTGACAGAATCAACTTTAGTCACTTGACTTCTCAGCCCTGAGCCTGTCACAGAAAGTGGATGAAGTAGATGCCCATCTGTCAATGAAAGTGAAGGAGATATTTCTCCATTACCTTAGCAACTGGACTTTATCCCTTTCATGGGATTCTTCATACTCAAATGAACAAACTAGAACAGCCCCCGAATTCACTGGCTACCACGATCGCATCACTCCAGAGGCATTAGGAGATGCACAGTGGGAAGCGGAGCACCTCAACTCCGTGCTGAAGTCCAGCTCCTCTCCCAAAGGAAACTGCCCTTACCAGCTCCTTCCCAGACAGGTTCTTCGCATATGCACACATATGGATTTTTGCTTTCCTTATATAGATGATAGCTGACGACATCCTCCCCTGTCCTTGTATTGTTTAAGAGTTGAATGTATATTAGAGGGAGGTTTCTCTTCATGTTGGGACATGGAGGGCGATCTTGTTTTTTCTCATGCCTTCACTGTGTTTTGTATATGTAGGGGTGTGTGTGTGTGTGTGTGTGTGTGTATCCCGTTGTCAGCAAGTGGCTTCCAACACCACAAGGAGGGTTTCCGAGGCTTTAGGAATCTTCACAGGAGCACACAGCCTCCTCTTTCTCACATAGAACGGCTGCTGAGTTTGAATTCTCATGTTGCGTTTAGCAGCCCAGTGCTTATTCAACAATGCTACCAGGACTCCTTTTATAATTGTGCCACAATTTATAGAATGTATAATGAAATATTATTGACATTCTTTTCAACCTTCCAATGATAATGTTCTGGGGATATGCAATCCACCTCTTTCTCTGCCTTTCCCCTTTACCCACGACTTTGATTTTACTCCCAAGACCAAATACTTAACAAAACACCTGCACTCCACTCCTGGGCTGTATGTCAGTGAAAGGGTCCTGCTGGCTGAGAGGTTGGTAGTTTGGACCCAGCAGGCACTCAGAGGGAGAAATGTGAGGCAGTCAGTCTGCTTCCAGCCCTGGAAACCCAATGGGTCGGTTCTCCCTGAGCCAGTAGGATTGCAAAGAGTCAAAGTTGACTCAAGAACAGTGGATTGGGTTTGAAGATCATTGTAACGGCAAATGTCCTTTAGAATTTGAAGTTAAAAAAATAGCATGTTAAATAAGTCTGATTTCTTTAAAAGCAGCACATATATATGTATGTATATATATTCTTCCTTCTTGGCAAAAATATATAGAGCATAATGTCCACCTTCAACTATTTCTACACACACACGTAGTTAAGTGACATCGGCTCATTTCTTTACGTTGTGTTAATAATCATGATGTTTCTACTGAAATTTTTTCATCACCTTTAACTTAGACTCATGGCTTCCCTGAGCATCTCAATTTACTGTTGTATATTTGCCACATACATCCAATCTTTTAGGCAAGTCCAATATTCAAGGCATATTTTCCTTGCTAACTGAGCTATACTGTTGTTTAGTCTATAGGTGACTTTATGAAATTATTTTTGGTTAAAGGTTTAAAGACTATGTTTCTTGGGTTCCTCCAGTCTCCCAGTGTCCAGTAAGTCTTTGAGAATCTGAAATTCTGTTTCACAGTTTTCTCCCTTTTGATCAGGAGCCACCTACTGTGGATACAATTAAAACAGTCAGTAATGGTCACTGGGTATCATCCAGCTCTTCTGGCATCTAGGCAGAGGAAGCAGTCTCTCATGGGTATCATTTGTCCTATTGATCACCTTACAGCTTTTAAGAACCTAGGCACACTATTCACTGATTAAGGATGTAGATCCGAAATTCTAAAACTAGTATTATGCCAATTAAATTTAAATTCTTTCTGATCTTTCAGGTTGTAAAAGGATAGTTTTCAGGAAAAAAAAGTAAAACTATGATTTTCATACCAACATAAAAATGAACATGTTTTATATATTTTATGTATGTGATGTGAGGGAATCAGGCAGATACTATAACTCGCTCAAAGGAGAAGGCAAAGCAGCACAATTTATATGGAATAAAGGAATGTTGAGGTGAATTGCAATTGGGGGAGGAAGTCAACTAAAATCACTACCCGGCAGGGCAACATTTGCATATCTATCAGTTATCTATAGTGAACAAAGTGGTGAAAAATAGCTCAAAGACAATAGCTCGGGGCTGGAATATGACAGCCAGCAAGGAGTACACTCCATAGTTTAACACTGAAATACCAGGTTTTTTTTCCCTATTATTTTCTACAAGATAAATACCACTATTGACTTAGTTGTATACCATATACCCTTAGTATTGATTTGCAATTTACCTTTGGCAAGTACGAAAGGGCCCAATATTTGAGGCTGAGCATGCACACGTAAATGATAAAGACGTGGGAATAAACTTACTATGTATAGTCACTAACATTGGAAAAAATGAAGCATTTTATAGCCACAGCCTATATCCTTGAACCTTATAACCTGACAACTGAAAAGACAGGAGGAGACTGTTTTTTCCTAGTGCTGGGAAGGTTGATCTTCCTGGGGCAAATTGACACTCAGATTGGGTTTTTTACATGGATTCATTTTCATAACTGAGCATACCCACTCGAAGCAGAAACTATTTAGAGTAGACAATATAATAGCAAATAAGCAAAATCTGCATGAAGCTTTGCCTAGAACTAAGCCCTTATTCGTCAGGAACTAAGCTTGCCCATGAAATACAGGAGTGGAGACACTATGTCACCTCTCTTCTGAGAACTTCCATTGGAGCACAGCATTTTTCCTGTGGAGACTGGACTGACTAACATTTCCCCTCAGGAGCAGACTGGTAATAAGAAAGAAGGATCAAATTTACCAACTGCTTCGCAGGACAAAAATGAGGCAGTCTGTTTCTGAACAGACCTACAGCCTCAGAAACTCTGGAGTCATCTTACTCTGCCCTGTACAGTCAGAGCTGACTTGATGGTAGTAGGTTTGGGTTGATCAAAGAAAAGGCCAGTGAATTGAAACCTCCAGTGAGATTGGAACTTGGGCAACTATCACTAAGTTCACATTGTTCTCAGAGGCATTGAGCAGCCATTCTACGTATATGTTATTGCCACTCATACCTGAGAATGAGGGTAAGTCAAAAAGTATTGCCACTAGGTTCCCAGTTCACATAGACTGAGATTTATTCCAAAGAAGACATGTTTAAGAATGGCTGGGAAATCAATGGATGGCCGCTGGCATGTTCTCTAGTAATATACTTGTCTTAGTCTCTTTAGAGTATCTTCTAGAAAAAATATGCAATCAAAATAGTGGCTTCCCTGGGGATTTTCTAGCAGGTTAAATGCAAGGTAGAGAGGTCCATTCAAATGGTTATGGAGTTTTTTTTTTTTTGTTTTATTTTCAATCTCAAAGCGGTCACCTTTATAGATTTTCTCAGAGAACACAATGATCACAGGTCTTATTGTGTTAATCTGGGTAGACTAGAGAAACAAATTCATAGACACTCATGTGTATAAGAAAGAGCTTTATATAAAGAGTAATTATACATTAAGAAAACATCCCAGCCCAGTCCACATCAAGTCCAATACTAACCCATAGGTCCAATACTAGTCCATAAATTCCTCTTTAGACTCACACAGCCATGTAATAAAGCCGAATGGAGGAAGATCACAGATCAGTGGGTGGAAGTCTTGTGGATCCAGTGGCAGTAGAAGTATCAGCACTGGCAGGGGTCTCCTTGGGGCTCCTCCAAGCTCTCAGGGCTCTGGCTCCCATCAGCATAGCTCCGTGTGGTGTGTCATCCACAATGTCTCTCAGGGAGTAAGCTATTTATCTCCTGAGTGCCTCCAAATGAGGTCATCAAACTGCGCCCTGATTGATAGGCTAAGTTCCACCCCTTCACTCTCAAATCTCAAATTGACAGCAGAGTACGTAACTACCACACTTATGAGGAAGTTTTAAGAAAATAGAAAACTGTATTGGTGAGAAAAGGGCCAGGAAAGTTGCACTGAGGAATTTCTTTCTTTTTAAAAAATTCACAACAATAAACCTGCGTATTCTTCAAGGGCTAGCAAGGGCTGTCCTAAGAGAATTTTTTTGGGAAAGCTTAACACATCCACCTCAAAGCTCTGTTCTTGCCCCTTCAGATGTCCTTTGTTCACCAAACTCAAAGAACATTAAAAACACACGACTGAGTCCCTGGCGGATGCCAGAATTGCCTGTGTGGTGTGGTGTAAGTCAAAACACCCAATGATGCAGGGAAGGGCTAGATAGATGGAAACTTAGCCTTCAGAAGCGTATAGACCTAGATCAGTGTTCCCCAAGGTGGACCATGTCTCCCCAATGGTGCTGGCACACTTGAATGATCCAGTGGGACTGTGAAGCCCTACTTGTGCTTTATCCTGGATTATGGGCTAAATAAAGTTCCAAAGGTAGTCATTGCCAGAGGGGCTCTGAGAATTAGGTTTCTTTTTTTTTTTTTTCCAAAAAGGGGCAGTAGGCCAAATAAGTTTGTGAACCTATGACCTAGATAGGATATGTGGAGAAACAATGTTTCTACATTTTGTCATTTTTATATAATAATCTTTGCTATGATTGTATAGCAATACTTTCTGACTTACTCTCAAATTTCGTCCTTTTATTTGTGTATTTTATTTTCTCAACCTCAGCAGTGAGCAAACTTCTGCTGTAAAGCAATCTAGAGTAAACCTTTTAGGCTTTGGTAGCCTTACAATTAATTACTCAATTCTGCTTTCTTATGGGGGCTGGAAACAGTCATAGAAAATGTGCGAAAGAGACAGTGAAACTTTATTCATTTAGTTGACTTATTTACTTAAGGGCACTGAAATTTGTATTTCACAGATTTCACGAGTACAAAGTATTGTATCATTTTTCTGTTCAGGGTTTCCAACAATTTGAAACTGTAAACCTCTCAGAGAGAGCAGTACGTAGGGTTGTCATGGCGGCAGCAACTCAGTGGCAGCATGTTCGGGTTTGGTCAGTCACCAGCTGGGAGGTCTTAGCAAAGAACATCACCTCAGGGAAGGCACTTTTCCTCCTCTATAAAATGTGTGTGATGGCTACATGTTGGACCGTTCTGTGGACTAAATAACCCAGGTTAAAAATATTATTCCGCGCTTGAACCTTGAAAACCTCTGATAAGTAGCTGGCTTATCACTGCCCGCTGGTCTTTTCCGTCTCTTGGTAATTTGTTGTGTTTGTATCTTTAGTTTCTATCCCTGTAGGTTTGGGGCACTAGCGATTCCATTTTGCCATCAATACACACTTTGTAAATAGCCTCTAATTTTTTATACCAAACTGTAGCTTAAATATTATATTTATGTAGAGTAGGATAACTATAATAAAATGTGTTTAAGTTAGAACAGTTTGCTTAAGAAAAATACTGGGTTGCATTTTCTTGTTGAAGTGGATCATCTATTCCTAACCCATGCAATACTGATTATATTCATCTATTGATGGGCATTTCTGTTGCTTCCACCTTTTTTGCTAGTGTGAGTCGTGTATAGAAGAGGATGGGGGTGAGTATATCTATTTATGCATCTAAACCTAGTAATAGGATTTTACGGATGCATTTGACTATTTTCCATGGTGGCTATACTATTTTCCAGTCCCACTGTCAGTGCATGATGATATCTCACCGAGTACCAGTTATGAAGGTGACCACATTTTAGTAGCAAAGAAGATACTTCTATTCAAGTGGATATTTAGAAGATTGGCCTATAAAGAAGTTGGTGTGAATATTTGGAAAATTTGTTTGTAAAAAGATTGGTGTCAAACAGATTCTAGTTCAACATGAAACAAATGTCGGTATTCAAAATGAAACAAATACAGAGCAGAAGGGACCAATTATTGCTAATAAGGAGTTTAAAAAATATGGATGCTCCTCTAAATGTGAGGTTTATAAGTAAAGGCAATTAGAAGCACCGTATGCCCGGGCCCAAGAAGGGCTCTGAAGAATGCCAAGCTTGCTTTGCTCCACAGTGTGTTTGGTGAGGGTCTGGGTCCCGTGGGAAGGTGGTAAAGGTGAAAACAGAAATGTCTGCACCAAGGCAGCGAGGAACAGGCCCCGATTTACATCCTGGACCAGTCGATGAGAATGAGGGCCTGTCAGTGTGACCGAGGGTAGGTGTCCTAATTCTTGGGACTGAAACACAACACTCGGGATCAGATAGCATGACTATAAAATGGCAGTGTCACCTCTTAAAGCATTGTTCCCATCAAAGTTAGTAAAATGTATTATAAATAATTAGCAGGAAAAAAGTCATGACATTATCTAGAAGGCCACATAACACATCATTTTGAATCCCCTTGTCCTTGGTTCCCCACAAACACTACAGAACACTTTTGATTCTACTAGTGAAAATCACGGCACAGTTTTTTTTTCTTTCAATGTGGTTCCAGCCTTTAGGATCTGAGCAAAGTGATGATGAAGAAATTAATGAGAAACGCAGCAATGAAAACCCAAAGCCACCACCATTGTGTTGATTGTGACTCATGGCGACACTATATGAGATTTCCAAGACTATCCCGTGGATCAGCTGGTCGGATTGAATCAGCAGTCCTTGAGGCTTGGCCCAGAGTACCACCTGTGCTGCCAGAGCACACACTAACAGCTATCGTTTAGTTATGATTCATTCTTTGTTACTTTCCTAGGTAACTCTGATATCCTTTTTAATAACAATTTTATGAGATAGGTTTTGTTATTTTCATCCCTATTTTCCAGGTGAGGAATATCAAGCTTAAAGGTGTGGCAAGGGAACTTTCTTAATAAGTCTTTTCTAAGTATGTCTTTATGACTCCCACCAAATGGCACTATGGAAATAGGGCAAGGCTAACACGTCATAGAGGTGATCGTGCAGCTTTGGTGGCCACTCGCCTGGCTATCAGAATGAGTCATCTCAGAAGTAGGAACAGAGAGAGAATTACTGGGGCCATGGGTGAACAAGAGCTACCAGTACGGCATGTTTGAAATTCCTGGCTGCAGTGGTGGAGGCTGCAGAGAGGTGTGGCTGTGCACCAAGGACTCTGTCCTTAATGCTTTTTTGATCCTGTTAACTTCCCTATAAAGCCCCTTAATCACAAGTAGGATATGAGTTCTGCATGAGCATTACAACAGGTGATGGGAGCCAGCAGAAAAGCAGTGTGGTCGGAGAGGCGCGTGTCAGAATAGGGCACTGGAGGGTGGAAGGCGAGGCAGTTCTAATTTCTGCTTTTTGAAGTTAAACTTGGGTTTGGGAGGAGTTGGAACCTGCTTCTCCTTTGTGTAGCCAGAGGAGGTCAGTTGAGACCTGTGCACTGTTTACTCAAAAGACTTTAGGTAATTTATTCAGAGACACAGAGCTGTAGGGAGTAGGTGACTTTGAGCCTTGCTGGGCTGAGATCTGCATGGTGGGCAGTTCGAAACTACCAGCAGCTCTGAGAAATACTTGGTTTTCTACTCCCTTAAACAGCGACAGTCTCAGAAACCCATAGGGGGTCTCTGCGTCAGCATTGACTCAATGGGAGTGAGTTCGGTTCTTGGTTATGATTCTCTAGTTCAAAACACATTAATTCATGTGAAGGGCTCGTTAAAACCAGCTTTTGGGGCCCCACTTTGAGAGTTTCTCATTCCGTGAGTCTGAAGTGAGGCCTGAGAATTTCAAAGAGCTACTACTAGCCTATGAACCACACTTTGAAAACCATTCCTCACGCCCCATTCCTCTTGTTCCAGATAGTCTCAGGCTGTTTGCCTTTTGTGCTTCATCTTTGTTCGGGTTTCAAGTAACCAGGAGGAATTCGCAGGCTCGCTCAGATTTGGGAACTTTCTAAAGGAGGGGGAAGAAATTTCAGGAAGGTTTCATCTTGATATAGGACCTTCAAAAGCCAAAAGGATTGCCAATGGAACTCATAAAAGTGCTTTAATAAAAGTATGGGCTCAAAAAAATATGGTCTCTTTCTTGTCTTTTGGTCATCATTGATCCTTCTTCTGATTCTTTTCTGAGCCCTGACAGTCCATTCATTATTTCATGGATTTATTGCTTCATTGATATATGTAACAAATATAATTTGAGCCTTTTACATACCAGGGGCATGACTAGAATCTGAGGATAGGGTGATGAGTAAAACTGGATATGGTCCCTGCCTGTGGAGTCTGGGTTGACGAGTCTGGGTTGACTCATAAATGCTTATATGTGTGTAAGAGAGAACTTTATATCAAGACAGTTGAATAGTGAGAACATATGCCAGCGCAGTCCAGATCAAGTCTGTAAGTCCGATATTAGCCATATGTCTGATACCAGTCTATAAGCTCCTCATCAGACTCATGAAACACATGCAATGACATCAAATGCGGGAAAATCATAGGCCAGTGGGTGGAAAGTCTTGTGGATCCAGTGGCGGTGGAAGCATCTCAGCACTGGCAGGGGTCTCCACATGGCTCCTCCATTTCCAGGGCTTTAGCTTAGCTCCATATGTCTTGTAATCAGGAATACCAAGCAGAGTGTCTGTGTGTATCTGGCCTCCAATGAGCTATTTATCTCCGCGGCATCTCCAAATGAGGTCATCAAGCTATAACCTGGTTGACAGGCTAGACTCCACCCCATTCACTCTTAATAGTCTGTAGTTGACAACAGATTATGTAACTACCACACTGCCATTAGGTAACATTTGTTCAAATGAAAATAACAGAATTTAGTCAGAAACAATCAGATAGATATATGCCAGTGGTGTTTGGTGTAAAATGTTACAAAGTATAGGTGTGTATTGTAACAAGAACAGGTAACACTGTGATTTGAACCAGACTAGTAGAGAGGAGCTGGTGTCAGGCAATCCTTGGCTATGGAAATAATAATTTAGTCAAAGTGAAGGAAGATTAGAAATCAGGTAAGTCCAGAGGACAGGATGGGGAGGAGACAAGGATATTGGGACAAGCGAATGGCATATGTAGAGATTGTGGGAGGATTCTGTTATACTCATGCAACTTAAGATTCTTTCTTATGGTCTAAATTAAATATTTTTAGTCAAATATTTATAAATGCATTAAAGGATACTTTTTTGGAGGAAAAAAGGTAAAAGCATGACTCACACACTGATTTGAAATGAACCAGTATTAAAACTTCCCTTCAATTTGTACTGAGAACACCAGGCAGGTGTTATATAACCAGTCAAAAGAGAAGCCAAGAACAGACACATGTATGGCTCAGGCATATTGGAAGGAGTGCTATGAATGGGAACCTCAGCTGGCGTGTAGGGTGTAGGGAGGAGTCCGTTGAACCTCTGAAAGAGGATGGAGTTTCCATGCCTGTAGAACGGAATTGGTTTGCATTGGCATTTGCAATCCAGCAATCGACAGAGATGTAAAATGGCTCTGACAGCGTCAGAATCTGGTACCTTGATAACCAGGAGGAGCAGGACCTTGGACAATATAGTCTGGACAGTGTCATTAAAGTACACATTTTAAAAATAGTTGTTTCACCAGTTCCCCGAGCCCTTCATACTCCTGGAGACTGCAGGTGCACACGAGCAGAACTTTGCTCAACAGGACGGGCACGGAGGGGGCTGGAAATACCCTGGCTTGGCGTCAAACTCATTTGAGTCCTCAAAGAGACGTCTTGGCCTTTTTTTTTTTTTTTTTTTTTTTTTTACATTTTAAAAAGGGCTTTTGCTGTGTATTTGCTTAATACGACGTGCCATTGTGGTTTTTGATTGTTGCTTCCATGGCTGCTGATTGCGAACCCAAGTAAAATGAAATCCTTGAAAACGTCCAACTTTTCTCCATATTGTTTATTTGTTTATTGGTGAGCCCTTAAAAAAAAGTCTTTCATCTACAGTCTTTCATCTTCACCAATGAGTACTTGAAGTTCTCTTCATTTACAGCAAGATAATGTGTCATTTGCATATTGCAGGTTGTTAGTAGGTCTTCAGCTTCCAGCTAAGGGTCATGTGGTTTCAGTAATGATATCTTTTCTTCATGTCCTTTTCTGAATCCAACTGGAATGTTTGTTATTTCTCTGTTGATGTACTTGTTTTTTCATTTTCTTCAGCAACTTTTTACTGGAGTGTAATATTCATGATATTGTTTGATAGTCTCATTCTGTTAGGTCACTTTTCTTTGGAATGGGTGCAAATATGAATCTATCCTCCTCATTTCTTACCATAGATGAGTATGCACTTCCAATATTGCACCTGTTTTATTTTATGCCAATGCCTTCAATGCAGGTTGGACCTCTTCCTTTCAAGCCACATGCTATCTTTATCATGTGTTGTTTCCTGAAATTGTAGAATGCCAGCACATTCTTTTTGTCCCAGTGACTCTGTGTACTCTTTCTATCTTCTTTTGTTGCTTCCCGAATTGCTCGATAGTTTGTGGATTGAATCTCTCACTCTTGCAACTTGAGGCTTGAACATTTCCTTCAAGTCTTTCAGCTTGAACAATGCCAAGTATCTTCTTCCCATCTGGTTTTCTGACACTGGGCCTTTGTACACTTCACTATAATACTCTGCTTTACCCTGTTAGCTGTCACTGTCATTTAGTCCATGATGACTCATAGCAACCCTATGGGACAGGATAGAACCCCTGTGCCTCTCTGAGACTGTAACTCTTTATCATGGTAGAAAGCCTCATCTTCGTTCCATGGAGTGGCCACTGCTTGTGAAATGCTAATTTTGCACTACTGTTAGCAGCTCCACGCACAACTGTTAATACCCACCACGCCTCCAGGGCACCTTGCCTTCTTGAGACACTGACATCTTCTGTGTAGCACTTTCACTTTCATTTTACATACAACTCTCCATGATCAGTAAACTGTTCACGTGGCCCCCCTTGCTAAGCCCCTTCTAACGTCAGTCTAATATCTACCCTGACTAGCTTCTTTCTTCTCATGACAGAAAAGAAAAAGAAAACTCCTGAGAGAATGCAGTCAGAAAGTGAGAGTAGAACTTGACCTCCCAATGGTATAATTATGGGTGATATGATTAAACTGTGGAATAATATATGTATTAAGGTTCAAGCTACAGCAAATTAATTGGGAAAAAAAAGAAAAGAAAGAAAGCAAAAGTCCAGGATGGAGTTCTGGGCTTGCACTAAATCCTAACTCCAACTAAAGAACAGCTCGTTCTTACATCATGACCCTGCTCAATCCGCAGATTGATCCTTGAAGATAAGGGTGCTACAGTAAAGTGTGGTGAAGAAAGTAGGTGGTGCCCGGCTATCAATCGAAATAGCATCTGGGGTCTTAAAGGCTTGTATTCAAACAAGCAACCATCTAAGTGAAGAATCAACTAAGTCCACACAGAAGAATCGTACCAGTTAATGTGATCCAAAGATGACAATTAAAAAATTCAAATATGGCGAAGAGAAGAGTATCAGAGCTAAAATTGTGAACACCCAATTTGTAGAAGGCTGTGGAGGACAGTGGGAGCCCCAAACCATCTGCAAACTATGTAGTCTGACTGAGCCTCTGGAAGATCCTCTATAGCCAAATGCAAGCATCCTGAACAGCCCTATTAGTAGGCAGAGACCATCATAACCTTGATGATTCTGGATAGAACTCGATACCTGGCCAACTTGAGCTCCCCATTGACACATCCTGAATTTTTTCTGGGGGCAAGTATCTCTTACATGTTCTATCACACAAAGCTCTTCTCTGGCTTCTTGAATGCTGATGGGGGTCTTCTCCCTCTCACGTATTGTTTGTATTTTTGCCTTTATACCAATGTGATCTTATACTTACCACCTTAGTGCAATTTTTTTTCATTGTTTTCTGTGGGGTTCTCCAGCTGTGAAGCTCAGGAGGAACAGATATGCAATGATAATAACTGATACAAGCTGTTACAGGGAATGTGGGGGGGGCATGGTTGACAGGGTAGGGAAAGGGAGTTGGGGGGTAAACTATGAAGGTGGGAGGAGAGAAGGGGCACTGGAGCTGCTTGTGATTGCACAACTCATTTTGGGGTGAAAACAAAACACAGAGCTTGGCTTCCTTTCAGCACCTCGTGTGGGAACAAAGGGAGACCTCTTCCCAGTGAACCTGAAAACCAAAATGGTTTTGCCAAGTTGAGGTGTGGCACAGCCTCCAGGAGGGCTTGCTACAACAAAGAAGAATTTCTTGCAGTGTGTCAAGTGGACTCTTAACTAGGAGACGGATGATCATTCAGTCAATTAATAGTGTGATCGGTGTTGGTGAATTTTAATGAATGCTTAGCCAAATTGTTCCACCAGCATTGACAGGATGTACAGCTCTTTAATCAGCAGCCCCACCCAGAAGCCACATCTTATCATTTTACCAGTGCTTAAAAGTGTCAAAGAATCACCTCACCGCTCTGCTACCATCCGCTTTCTATATCAGGGCCATATTGGACAAGGTGACAGAAGCAGAACGGCATTTTTTTATATCATGTCAGAGTTCACTGCCTCTGCCTCATAAATGCTTGGTGAAGAATGACACTGCTTTGATCTAGCTGCGTTATTAACCTCTAGCTTGGGAGGTTTTTCCTTCTTCTTTGATTAGTATTTTGCATCGAAGATGTGATCACTCAGCAACCTGTTCTATGCCCAGTTTGGCTTCGGTTAGAAACACCTGCCTGTGCACTAATGCATCCCATTGGCTGGTTCAGCACAAAGACTTAAAGAAAGAAATGGCAAGATAATAAGTTACCCACAGCACAGGAGAGAGCACCGCCGGTATTTTTTTCTCACCCAAATGTAGTAAAAGATATTGAAACTGTCTGTTAAAAACAGCGATGTGTTTCCTTCTGCTCTAATCATGGGCGCAGATGCTGTGAAATCTCTATCATTTTTGGAACTCTGGGTGAAGTGAAAAATCCTCAAGCCAGCAAAAGCAGACTTATCATTTGCTAATTCAGGCCTCAAATAGTAAACAACTCAAAGAGCCTTCCATAATATTTATGAACAATTTCTCAATTTTATACCCAGATATTTCTGTTACACCATGCAACAGAGATAATCTGGACTGAACTAAAGAGAAGAGTCTTTTTTTAGATGGAATAGACTGGACAATTCAGTAGCAAAATGCACAATTGCCAATCTCTCAAGCAAAGCTTTTATGTAAGGCAACTTTATAACTCTATCCATTCCAATGAGAAAAGCATTAAAGACCATTGGGAAAATAAAAGGCAAAAGAGAAATGTGGGAAAATGTCCCATCCTTTATATCTGCACAGCCACCCATTCTGTGGGTACACTCAATGAGTTAACCCAGTTGAAAGCCACAGTGTAACTTTTTAAAAAGCATTTCACTGCTCTCTGTGGTAGCCGACTGGAATAATGAGAAGACGACGGGACTGCCGTTGTTTCTCTTTTCTGTATTGTTTTAAAATATACTCATCCTTCTTGCTGTATATTCCTGTGTTTTCCTGCATAGGAAAACACAATAAGAGTCACCAATAACAGCAATCTTAATGTGCCGCAGGAGCCGCCAGCCCTGCAGTGATTACTGCAAAACTCCGCTTCTAATTTCCTTGTGGCTCAGAGTAAGCTAAGTCAAAATTCCCAAAGATTTATCTTTCCAAAGAAAGCAATGTATTTCTTTTTTCCCTTTGGTAGATGATGAGTCTGTGAGTATGATTTTTGCTCAGTGAGTGGCCCCCGGCACCTTTCCCCAGGGCTGGAGCTCTGATCCGCTGCCTCAGAACCACACAGCCCGCTCTCAAAAGAGGTTCGATTCTGGGCCTCTGGCTGGGCTTGCCGTCCCTGACGGAGCAGTTCACGTGCTCCACTGCCAAATGAATGGTTGCTGCTTTGCTCCCCAGAGGGACAGCTTGAGAGAAATACCTGATGCGGTGGGTGCTCTGCCTCCACATCAGCCACTGAGGTCCCAGTGGAGCGAGCACATTCGCAGACTTAGCGACTGCTTTGTATCCTGGGGTTACTAGATCTGAATTTCAAGGCCAGTGTTGGCATTTTCTAGAGCTCTCCAGGTGAATCTTTTGCACATTCAGAGTCTGAATATCGCTTTATGGGAATGAAAAACCTTCTACTGGGATTAGGCTGTTGAATGTGATTTGGGAAGAAATTATGCAGTAGTTAGGGCGGATGTATATACTTTCTCACAATTTTTTCCTTCATTCCCTGGTGCCCTCCGCTTAAGGCAAGAGACATTTTGACTTGGCAAGAGAGTTCTCTGGAACATCTCCTTAGAGCTGCCTCAGAAGCAGCAGGCCTATTCACAGCGATGTCAGTTTTGGAATATCAGTTTTCCTAGGTCAATGAGTCCTTTGAATTCATAGATATTGGTGGGTGCTTCTTGTATCACAGGCACCTTGCATTTAATAGGGTTTTTTAATGGGAAAGTGATAGTGAGCCTATCAAGTGCATGTGGAAAAAATGTGGCATATGCATTCAGGCCACGCTGAAAGTTGTATATTTTGTGTACTCAACAGAGGTGCCCATTAGAGTGGGTGGGTGGAGTCAAAATGCAGTACGGATCCCTCTGGTCAACTTCTGTAACCAGGGGTACATCTTTGTCTCCTCAGGAAATCTTGCCTACTTTAATTCTAATGTCCAAGTCTCATTGATCCAAGCCTACTATATTCCACCAGAGAGCAACGGTGATGTAGTGGTTTTGACTTGGGCTTCGATCGGCAAGATCTGAGTTGGAAACCACCAGGCGCTCCGAAGGAGAAAGGCGGGGCCTTCTTCCCCTGTAAGCAGTTACAGTCTCAGGAACCCATGGGGGCAGTTCTCCTCTGTCCTCCAGGGTCGCTCTGAGTTGGCACTGACTCGATGGCAGTGAGTTTTGAACATGCTCTTCCTGTTTTCCTCCGTAAGGCAGGATGACTCCTGGAGGGTCCCTCTCAGCCGCTCCAATCTCTATGAGGACCAACTAGATGATAGCCTGATTTATCTCACTTCACATCAGAAGATATTTTATTAGTTTTTAATTAAAAAGAAATTTACCGTACAGAAAATTAACCATACAACAGTGAACAGCCTCACGGTCATTTAGTAAATTTACAGGATTGTGCAGCCACGCCTCTATCCAGTTAAAAAACAATGTCATCACTTCAAAATAAACCGGTCTCCATCAGGCCGTTTGTCCCATCCTTTCCTCTCCGCAGCTCCTGGCAGCCACCAATCTACTCTCTGCTTTGATGGTACCTCTTCTCGATAGGTAGAAGCCCTGGTGGTGTCGTGGGTTGTGTGTTAACCACAAGCTCAGCCATGCTAACCATCCAGCACCCTGGAGACAAGAATGGGGCTTTCTGCTCACTGAAAGACTTGTCATTGCTGTTACGTGTCATCAGGTCAGTTCTGACTCATAGTGACCTTATTTATGACAGTGAAATCCTGGGGATCTCCACATGTATAGTCACTGTTTATACAGTTGAAAAATGTATTTGCAATGAAGCAATCTTGCAAAAACCTATCCTGTATCTCCAGGCTGGGATGACCAGGAAGTTTGAGGAGTCTTGATTTGTTACTTTTCTTTAGTCATATTTTGCTTATCTTGCCTTCCCACATAAAATTTGTGTGTTGAAAGAATGATACTGGAATCTGAGTTAGAATTGCTTTATATCTCTAGCTCACTTTGGGTAATATTGACATTTTTCACAATTATGTTTTAAATATTCATAAAATGAGTTAGAATTGGGGGCTGGATGGAAGCTACAGAGGACTTAGATGTTTGTTGGAAGAGTCTATTTTTTTACTCTTTATGTGTAGTAGTGTTAGATATACTCACTTGGGCCCAAAATAATTAGCAGCAACGCGAGTTCTTGGTCCAGTGCCTGGAGAATTTTCCCATTCTATTTCTTGTATGTAATTTGACTCTCAGTGCACCTTGGAGAAGGACCTGTGACTGCATCGTTTGAGGGACTGCCAGAGCTTAATTACGTGCTGTTTCACGTTCTCTGGCAATGTGGTTTCCCTCCTTGACATATGTTACAGAGTTTCAAAAAAGATAAGATCATTTTATGGGGTTCTTATTTGCTAGGGAGCATTCCTTCCTTGTGTTCTTACAGATCCTCGCATTGCTATATATACAACAAACAAACAAACAAACAAGCAAACAAACAAACAAACAAACCCCTCCAACCAAATGCCATAGACTACAGAGACATTTCTAAACAAATGGACGGTGTATGCAAGGCAAAGAGTGAGCACATGTTTAAGGTCTGGCCTGTGTGTTAGGGATGAAGCTACTGTTTGAGGAATAGCGCTGTAGGAATGTGGAGTACATGCAAAGATTGCTGCCATTAAATGACAAGAGAGAGGCATTCATGTGAGAGTAGTCCGATACATTTAATTAGCCAACTCCTTTTAAAGTTTCTTGAACAGAGTTGTGTTCATCTTCTGGCTGCCTGTGGTTTTATTTAGTCACCAATTATAGAAGCCAGTTGTGTTTCAGGAAGCCTTCTGAACGGTGAGCACAGGTGATAAATCCTCTGTCTTGCTTGACATATCCATGGCGCAGTCGACGAGAGAATGCATAAAGTCAATAGATGATTCTAGTTTGCAGTGGCATTTGCATTTAATAAAAAGCCATGTTTATTGTAGCGGCTGAGCAAACATATCCCGCACCTCGTGTGTCATGACGGAAAAGGCGAAGTGCAGAATGTGCTGCTTAGAAGGTAATGTCAATATCAATGATGATGATGATGATCGTTTTTTATTTGAAACAATTTGAGCCTCAAGTCACAGAGATTAATCATAGTTCACAGTTCATGACTCGCCACTCTCCGTGATCCATTCATGGGTTCTATTTGCTTTGCTTATTTATTTTATAATATAATAAAGTCATAAACCCAAGAACTACATATTAGGAATGCTTCATTTTGAACTATGTATCTCTTTTTATTCTCTCCCTGCGTCTTCCTTAGAAGTCACTGGTAAAAAAGCATTCCCTAGGCTTTCCTTTTTTCCACTGTTTACATGTGCGTTTCTTCCTCTTCAATAGTCATTTGCCTTTTTCTTCTCTCTTTTTCTTGTTTATTTGTTCTGCTAGGAGTCGTGTCACCCTGGAACTCTTACACGCTTTCTAAGCACGTGTTTTAACAAGTCTAGCCTGGCTCTGCTGGTGAACAGAACATGAACAATTCTCACAGCAAGTCATGAACAAGGCCGTGTGTGGCCCCACAAATGCCCAAACGTCCCTGCCTTCCAGCTCTGAAGGCCTTTTATGTAACTGTTGCTTCTTGACCATCTCCAGTCTGTTTTGACTTGGAACCCTGGCAGATAAAAAAAGCCCAAGATTTTTAATGGGTGCTGGTCACCCCTAATAACTCCTGAGAGGTTCCCAGAATTCCTCCGGAATATGCTCTCCTATCTCCAGCCAGCGGAAGCATTACGCTTTGCCTACTAGTGTTTTCCTGGTGGACTCTCACTGGTGAGTGTCATGGTCAAGTTGCTGGATGCTGTGGAGTCAGCTTCGACTCCCTGTGCGCCTCTGTACACCCGAGAAAAACGCTGCCGAATCCTGTGCTGTCCTCACAGTCTGCTGTGTTCGAGCTCATCGCTGCAGTCACGGTGGGAATCTCTTTGAGGTTTTTTTTCCCCCTTGCTGACACTTTATTTTACTAAGCATGATGTCCTGGTTAAGTCTTAATGTAAAAAGCTCTCCAGATTGCTGCTCTACCTTAGAACAGCAGGTTTGAAATGTAGATCCGGTGTGAGGTCTAAGTGTGATGCCCATCTCTAGGAACTGGCCTTTCTTGACGAACATGTGCAAAGTATTTCAGTGCAAAGTATTTCAGATGAACGCTGGTCTTCCTTGCTTCTAAGAGCATTCTGGGTGTCCTTCTTCCGAGTCAGACGTGTTTGCTCTTCGGGCAGTCTGTGACCCTTTTCAATCTGCTTTGCCAGCACCACCATTCAAATGCGACCGTTCTTGGCCGACGTCTGTCCGTATTCACGGGGCATGTGGACTAAAGCTTCTCTTGGGTGCATTAGCTGAGTAAGAGTGGGTTTCGGAAATTTTGTAGAGAAATGGAATAAAAGATCATGGTTTCCCCCCAAATTAAAAAAAATCTTTTTATTGGGGCTCATAAGGCTCTTATCACAATCTTTACATACATCAATTGAGCAAAGCACCCTTATACATTCGTTGCACTCGTCATTCTCATAATTCACCTTCCACTCCCCCAAAAATTTTTATGAAGCTTTCTCATGTGAATGTTCAGATTTACAATGAAAAAAACTTGTCAATTTCCATCCAGTTGTCATGCAAAATAAGTCCACTTGACCATTTCAGCACAGAAATGAAATGCACAAGACAGTCTATGTATATGGAGATGTATCCCTTGCAGCATAAGGGATGCATTCCTTTTCTTTAAAGGAATATATATTTACCTTATCAGTTGTCGTATGATGTTTCAATAGTGGGAATATGCTTAGCATAATTCCTTTCACATTTTAGCCTCTGGTACATTCATCTTTTGAAAGAATGCACCTGAAGAGACATATCCATGTGGGTTTCTTATAGCTGCTTTTTCCTTTGAAATTTTATGATGGTGATATATACATATCACCCTCGATATATGTACACACACACTCACACATATATATGGCCCTGGTGTCATAGTGGTTACTAGAATTAGGGTACTAGTCTCGGAAACCCACAGGAGCAATTCTACTCTGTCCATAGGGTTGCTATGAGTCAGCCTTGACTCGGCGTCTGTGAGAAGGAAAGCAGGTGTTCAGCATAAATGACGTTGTTTGTACAAACCAGTTAGACAGAGAAGTGTCCTCCTATCAGTCTGAAACTGATAGGAACCCTTCTGAAACGCAAGTTCCCAGATGCCAGCCAATATCCTCCGACAGGCAACAGTCATGGGCCTGCTGGGCCACCTCTTTTCTGCCCAGTGGCTGACTGAAGAAAAGAGGATTGAAATGTCCTGATGTCTTGGTCTGGCTTTAAAACATTTCTACAAAGAAAAAGCAACAGGGGAATGGATGAAGCAACTATGAGAAAAATCTTAATAATTGTGGGTTCTAGGTAAGATGGGTACTTGGAGATTCATTATGCCTGTCTCTCATTTTCTTTGAAGCTTTCTTCATGAAAAAAAAATTAATGATGCAGGGAAGTAACCATGGAGAGAAAACATGAAGAGTTGTCAGTGTTGGTCAAACAAAGGGGGCTCATCTTTCTGTGGCAATGTTGCACTGCTCTTCATAATGTTTTCGTGGCTAATCTCTCACAGAACCCTGGTTCCGAGTTCACGTTCAATCTGCATGGTTGGCAAGTCCAAGGCACCACAGAAGCTCTGAGGGAGAAAGACTAGACTGTCAACAGCTACAGTCTGAGAACCCCACAGCAGAGTCCGTGAGTCACCACTGTCTTGATGGCAGTGAGTCCGGAGCTTTTTGACTCTTCCTCCTGTCCAGTCTGTTCTGAATCGGGAAGCTCTGCTGAAATCTGTGCCCCAGGGTGACTGCGAGACTATTTGAAAGGCCAGTGATGTAGCATTGAGCATCACAGCAACACCCAGTAAGAAAAAGACAGATGAATGAGGAAATATAGGGCTAGCATTTGCATAATTCAGTTCAATCTCATTGGATTAACTGTTAAAAGGTACCTAGTTCTATTTAATTCTGTCAAGGAAGTGCATTTGGTAGTTCCCCTCCGTTATATCTCAGGGCTCCAGCTGGTCCTGTGAACGGTGCAGGGAATCAACAACACAGCTCCGCCTGGTGGCCGTGGCTCCATCTCTGAAATGGGCATGCTCCATAAGCACCCCCTCACTTGGGGGTTGCAAAGAATTGCTGGAGAGTGGAAGAAATCAGCTGCTGCAAGTTTCATTAGCAGCTACGAATGTTGTAATAGATGCGTATCACTACCTTTGGATTCTCTTACTGGCTTGGAAGAATATTCAACGAGGCAGAACCTTCCTGAAGGGCCAGGGATGATGACAGGCACACAGCCCTGGAGTGTTGCCTTTGGCAGAGGCTTGGCGGGGGAGAAGGGCTGTCAAGTCCTCCCTTTGAGGAGATCCGGGTATGGATGGTGAGGTGATGGCCACTAACTTGCATAATAGGCAAGCTATTGAATCGGAGCCCATCAGAGGTGGCTTTATTTGAAAATGCTTTCAAAAGCTGTTTTGACAAGAAGGGGGAGGAGGTAGTAGTATTAAATAAGCTGCAACTTTTGTAACCGGCTTTGGGTTTTCCACCTCAAGGGAGAGTCAATAAACTTTGATTCCCTGCATTAATGTAATTATTTTGATTTTTCTGGCTCATTTTGGGAAGGCTGTGGAGCTGCAATATCAGATGGCTGAAAGCAATTCAGAAATCCCGTGTCCTTAGGGACACCCGTCGCCGTTCAGACGTAGCAGGAGAAGGGAGGGTGGAATAAATCATTTCCTCTGATCTTGTTAGTGTTGAGAATGTTACGGGGAGGCAAATGCTTCGCAGCACTAATACCAGAGGCTACTGCAGGCGGAGGGAAAAAGGAAAAAATCCCTCTGCCCTCCAAAGGTTGCCTTTAAATGTGATTTCCTTTTCTTATACTCTTAAAATTGTTGCACGAGGTTCCTGCCACCTCCCGTTTCTGCAGGTTCATACCTTCTATGCTCATGTTATCATGTGCTCTCATCCAAGGATACTCCCTGGTTCTCCCCTTGGCAGCTGAACTCTGCTTCCTAATGTAATTGTCCCTCCATCAATAGACTTGCTTCATTCTGGAAGATTTCCTTCGGCCCGCTGATGCACAGTGTCCTAAATACCCACGTTGGTTGGCTAGATGGACTGCCTGCCATGTGTGCCTGGTATTGTATGTCAGTTTTTAAATGGCAGCTGATTTGAAGTTTTTAAAGAGACCGGCAGTTGTGCAAATAATGGAGTAATTGAAATTTCCTAAAGATGGGAGCAGAATAAAGAATATATTTTCATTGAGATATTACTGTTTAATCAGAGATGTGTAAATGGCACAATATTTATATTCCTTTCCCCCGCCCTCTTCTAAGCAATAAAATTAAAAGGTGCACTATATACATAAACATAGGCACATACATATTATACACATATATAGATGTGCACATGTGGGCACACACATATGCATAATACTTAAAAATAAGCCTTGTTAATAATAATTCAAGACAGGGCTTCTCTTACTGTATTTTGTACATCTATCTTGATCTTTGGCCACAGGTTTTGCTTATAAATCATCATGTTCATAAGTGCAGCCGGCTGGCCTTGAGTTTCAGAGTGCTATGAACTGCCGTTACCAGAGCAAACACCAGTTTATAAGTTTGAGGCCTTTGATATCAGTCGATCAACATTCCTTAAATCAGGAATGTCTTTACCTATGAAGAGCTTTTTCTTTCTCTTTTTTTTTCACCCATGACCATATTTATTCTCCATAAAATCAACTGTGGCTTCAATTATGTGCCTCCCTCCTCCCCCAAATCATGGCTAGGCCATGATTCCCAGGATTAGGTAATCATCCATCATTTTTTCAATCTGATGTAATTATTCTATGCATTGCAACTCTTAACCTCGAAGGTTTCATGAGTCAGAATTAGAGGTAGGTACGTTGGTGGGACAGGAATAAGTTGCATCTTAAGTCAATTTCTTGTGAGATATAAAGGAATCAAAGAAGTGAGTGGAGCAGGAGTCACCCGCTACCACTGAGAAGAGCCAGGAGCGGAGTTCATCCTTCGATCCAGGGGCCTTGTTCTGAGAACCTCCTCGACTTCAGGGAGACAGATGCCATGGTACAGAGAGATCTCCAAGAAACAGTGAGCTCACAATGTTGAAGGAGCCTCCACCCAGAACCAACAGAGGGATAAAGTCTGAATTTTGACTTCTAGACTCCTAAAAGATAATTAATACACGTCTGTTTATTAAAGCCATCCAGCTGTGGTATTTGTTATGGCGGCCCTGAAAAGCTGAGATAACACCTATGTTATCTGTCATGTCAGCCAAAGGCCAGTAAAGCTCAGGTCACTAGATATTTGGGATTTTAGAGACAGAGCATCTTGGCAATTTTAATATTTTACAACTGGCTACTTACTATCATCACTCATTTGATAATGTTTGAGTCCCATTTTCTACACTCTGAAAATTGCCTTTTTTCTATCCTAAGAAGCATGGATTCCTCATCTTTTAATTTTTCTGGAATGATGATATCTTGTAATTTATATGCTCATTTAGTATCATATTTCTTCATGTCTGAAAAGCTATCATTAACCAGTGGTTCTTCAATATATGTCGTGTTAGATTCTAGGAAATATGTTATCTCTCAAATGTTTCCCTTTTTCTTCACCTCCGCGGCTGTCCCATTGACTTTGTGCCAGCACTGTCCCCTCTGGAGACAACCAAAATAGTGAGCTAACTAGTCTCACGACAGTCTTCTTACTTGCCTCCAACATGTTTGTCATGTTGATGTCATACTGACCCTGTAAATAAACAAATAGGATTTTGTTACCCTTCTGTTTAAACCCCTGTAATGGCCCAGCTCTCCGTCACGGCTAAGATAAAGACCTGCATTGCTGCCTTGGTCCACAGGACGTGGCAACACTAGCTTTTACTTCCTTCCTGCCTCTTATTTCATGTGTGGTTTCTCCTCCCCTCTCCCTGGTACAGTTCAGGGCATTCCAACATTTAGTCACTCAAGAGCCATGCATTTACCATATTCCTCTCCTGCCTATACCAGTACTTACAAACAAACAAAGAAAACCATTTTTCTTATATTTCAATTTATTTTAAAAGGATTTTTGCTTTACCTGCCTTAAGTGGAAACTAGTATATGTTAAATTGCTACCACTATAGTTTTCCAAACATTCTTTTTCTACATGGCCTCCTTGACATCGTCTCCCCATATCTGTCATAAAATTTCCCACAAATGTTAGGAAGTACCCTTGTATAACCCCTCTTCTGAAGAATAAACTGAATTCAGCTTAAATTTTCTCACGTTGCCATATCTATTTTATTCTAGCCTTGTTGATGTTTATCTCTATAAATTAAAAAGATCCTTTCCCTACCTCTTGAAATACTTTCTGATCTATGGTTGGACAATTCTTCCTATTATGATAACGGCCACCTGTCTCCATTCCCCCTCGTCCCCATTCCACACCCACTGCCACAGTATCTTTCCCATTTTTGCTTTTATTTTTGAATAAGACAACTCCTTCTCTGGGATTGGATGGGGTCTGTATTTGACAAAATTTTAAAGTTGGCTTTATTACTAAGAAACATAAGCCGTGCCTTCAGTGGTTCATTTTACATCCTTTGGCAACTATTCTCCCAATAACATCACCGAGATCTCTGTTATCTCTGTTACCTCCACTATACCAGGGTTGTGGCATAGTGGTCTTGATTTCTATTCCTATCTCCCCTGATCTCTTTTCCCTATCCTAAATTTCAAATGCGATTAGAGAAATATATTTACTCCCATCAATTTATACAGAATACTTATTATATCATTTTGTTGCTGTTGTTACTTTCTAAATTATTTATGACTCCTTGTGATTACCTCTGTGCAAAGAACATCTCTTCTATTCAAGGCTTTGCACTTTCAGATGGACATCAACAGGATGAAGCTAGGCTGGTGGCTACAGAGGTAAATAAATCCAAGATCAGAAAGCCAGGTTTCTGGGTGCAGAGGCAAATGGTTTGTAGGTCAGCAAGTCAGATGGCAAGCTTTGTCATTTTGGAGGAACACTGTTTAAATCCACCAGGGAAGCTCAAAGTGCCATTTTCCCGTGATGTAAATTGAAGATGGCAAATTGCTTTGGAGAAGGGTTAGAGCGATCGCAACACCACTTCAAAGTGTTTAGATCTACGCAGAGGATATGGTGGGAAACAATAGCTTCTTATTTTTTATGTTTACGTAATAAGGATTCCTGTGATTTTGCAGCAATAATTTTGGATGTAACCTCATATAAAGGAAGGCAATTTGGAGGTAAAGAAAGTAAGCACATCGCTGTTAAAGAAAGGCAGGTTGTTTGAAGTTCCATGATAGAAAAATGTAGCAGCAGTGTGTTTTCATAAAGATTATAGCATTGTAAACCCTGTGGGGCAGTTCCACTCTGTTGGAATCGGCTAGATCAAGTTTATTTTTGATTTGGTACTATATAATGGAGCAAGGCAAGCAAGTTATATGCATTTAATTGCTTCAGTATAAATTCTGGGGTAAAACTGCACTGGAAGACCTATTGAAGTAGTTGGATGATTAGATTTACTTGATATCCTTACAATGGGACTTAAGAGGAAAAGATCAGAAGCCAATATGTGCAGTACAGAAAATGAAAGTGGAGAGGAACTGGAGTATTGGAATGACAGCTAGTCTAAGGATAAATAATAGCATATATGATTTAAAAAATAGAGGGAAATAAACTTAGTTAAAGTAGAACTAATTTGCTAAGACAAATCATGTGTTTTTGATATAGAGACCAAAATCCAGTATGCTATTCCTGAGCTGGACTTATTTATAGAGGTATCTACAAAATAACTTCCTGTTTTATGAGAAGGGAGTGAACGGTATTGAAGAATACCTCCAGTCTTGAAAACTGTCCTCAGATTGAGGCATGCCTTTGGTCTTTAGTTCTTAAAAAGCCCTTCCATAGACAGTAAGCTATAAGGAAGGGCTTGGAAAAAGAAAACCGTTTTATTAACAAAACTTACAGTAGTAGTGTGGTAGGCTTCTAGGGACAGACTCAGTGTAAAATTGAGAAATACGAGGCAAATCTGAAATAAACTGTTTTCATCAGTGACATTTGTAACAGATTTTTCATCATTGTGCTGTGGCATTTTAAAAGCCATATGCTATGGCAATAGAATATTAAAAAATTTAAAACACTCCTCATGAATCAAATTTGATGATATCTCTGAATAGGCTAAAGCCAATGAATTAATATTTGGTATTGAGCCTATTTTGAAGAACCACTTAATTATGCTTATGTGAAACTTATACATAGACCAAGGGGCTGCCATGTGAGCAGAACAAAGGGTTACGGAATGGTTTAAAAAATGAAAAGGTGTATAACAACGTTGTGTCCCATCATCATACTATTCAATCTGTATGTGGGCATATAATCAAAGGTACTAGACTATATGAAAAAAACAGGACAGCAGAAAAGAGAAAAACACATGAATAACCTGTGATACGCAGATGACACCGCCTTGCTTGCTGACGGCAGAGAGGACTTGAAGCATGTACAGATCAAAGACTACAGTCTTCAGTATGGAGTATACCTTAACATAAAGAAAATAAAAATTTTCACAATTGGATCAATAAGTAACATTTTGGTACATGAACAAAAGAATAGACTTATGGGAGATTTCATTTTACTTGGATCTATGCTAGAAGCAACACCCAGAGGAATAACAGCCAGGTAATTAGTTGCTTTGTTGTGTTTGGGAAAATCTGCTTTGAATGGCCTCTGGAAAGTGTTAGCAAACAAAGATGTCACCGTGAGGACCAAGGTTCTCCTGGTGCAAGCCCTGGTGCTTTTAAATGCCTTCTATGCATGAGAAAGTTGAACAGTGTATACTACCAAAGAAGTGAGGCCTTTGAACTATGGTATTGGAGAAAAGCATTCTCCAACATATTCTCCAAAACTCCAAAAAATACATGGAGTTTTAAAAAGATCATGGATAGCCCATGTATTCCCTGTGCTAAGGCTCCTAGCTTTGTCCCAATTTTCTCATTGATGATCCTGATAGCTTTGGGTTTTAAAAAATTATTTTATTGAGGGCTCGTACAACTCATCACAATCCAAACATCCATCCATTGTGTCAAGCACATTTGTACATTTTTTGCCATCATCATTCTCAAAACATTTGCTTTCCACTTAAGCCCCTGATAGCTCCACATTTACCCCCTCCCTCATGAACCCCTGATAAATAATTATTATTTTGTCATATCCTATACTGTCCAACATCTCCCTTCACCCCCTTTACTGTTGTCCATCTCAACAGGGAGGGGGTTATATGTAGATCCTTGTAATGGTTTCCTCCTTTCTTCCCCACCTTCCCTCTACCTTTCCGGTGTAGCCACTGATCCCATAGGGATTATCTGTCCTGAATTCCCTGTGCTTCCAGTTCCCATCTGTACCAGTGTACATCCTCTGGTCCAGCTGGACTTGTAAGGTAGAATTGGGATCATGATAGTTGGGGGTGGGGGGGCAGGGAGGAAGCATTTAAGAACTAGAGGCAAATTGTATGTTTCATCGTTGCTAGCCTGTACCCTGGCTAGCTCATCTCCTCCCCGAGACCCTTCTGTAAGGGGGTGTCCATTTGTCTACAGATGGGTTTTGGGTCTCCATTCTGAACTCCCCCTCATTTACAATGATATGATTTTTTGTTATTTGATGCCTGATTCCTGATGATCCCTTTGACATCTCATAGTCACACAGGCTGGTGTGCTTCTTCCATGTGGGCTTTCTTGCTTTTGAGCAAGATGGCCACTTGTTTCTCTTCAAGCCTTTAAGACCCAAGATGCTATATCTTTTGATAGCCAGGCACCATCAGCTTTCTTCACCACATTTGCTTTTGCGCACATTTGTCTTAGGTGATCATATGGGAGGGTGCTCACAAAGTGATATGATTTTTTGTTCTTTGATGCCCTATACCTGGTCCTTTCTACACCTTGGCACTGAAGCTGCAGCTTGGGGAGAGGGGCATATCTGATCAGAGCACATGGGTGCAAATGAATGGGAAGTAAGAGAGAGTGGAGCACATCCTGGCCCACCAAGCCTGGAGGATGATATCCCTGCTCCGAATAGTCAATGCACAGAGTGGACCATGTGGCTGATCCCACTATGAGATACAACAGCCCTCACTGACCCATGGCCCTATGGGGGACAACACTGGAGACTCAGTGTTGGGATTGGCCCGGTCTGACCCCACCACACTGAGGCAAAACACTAAGGGCGTGTGGCAGAGCAGAAGGGTGGGACAGAGCAGGTAGCTCCTAAGGGAGTGCAAAGGATAGACTTTGGGGCCAGAGCGTGGCACCCCATTGGACTCAACTGGAGCTTTGGGTGTTATATCTAGGTATTTGATTCACCTTGAGTTTGTTTTTGTGCATGGAGTGAGATTTGGGTCTCATTTCATTCTTTTGCATATGGATATCCAGCCTTTCCAACACCATTTATTGAAGAGGGCTTCTGTTTTTCATTTAATGCTTTTTGGGACTTTGTCAAAATCAATTGTCTGTAGGTGGATGCTTTTATTTTTGGTTTTTTTTTGTCCTGATCCACTGGTCCATGTGTCTATCTTTATACCACTACCAGGCTCTTTTTGCAACTGTGGCGGTATACAGTAGGTTTGAGGTCAGGCAGAGCAAGACCACTTACGTCATTCTTCCTTTTGATGAGTTCTCTGCCTGTCCTGGGCTTCTTCCCTCTCCATATGAAGTTGGTAATCATTTTTTTCTATTTCTTTGAAGAATGATGCTGGGTTTTGGATTGGGATTGCATTGAATCTATAGATTGCTTCAGGTAATCTCGACATTTTCACAATATTGAGTCTTCCAATCTATGAACATGGGATGTTCTTCCATTTGTGTAGATCCCTAACAACAACAACAACAACAACAAGCCTGTTTCTTCATGATTGAGTATTTTCAGGTGACAGGTATGAATATAGCCTAATGTTCTGTCGCTCTTAGGTATCACTGGGTACGTTTCGACTCATATTGACCCCATGTTACAGAGAGGGCTGACCCATAGGGTTTTCTTGACTTTATTCTTTCTGAGAGCTGTTAGGTGGATTTGAACTCCAACACTCAGGTTATCAAATGAATGCTTAACTGTTGCATTACCAGGGCTTCTTTAGAATAATATAAAAAGAAGCCAAACCCGCAGTCATTGGGTTGATTCTGACTGACAGTGACTCCATATGGAGTTTCTGAGATTGGTATATTCACGGGAGCAAGCATCCCCAACTTTCTCCCTTGGAGCAGCTGTTGGATTTGAACCACCAACTTTACAGTTAGCGGCACAGTGCCTAATCTACAGCACCATCACATTTCCATTAGAGTAATACAGTGGAGTTATATTGGTAGATTGAATGCCATAGACCCCATCTCTTCTGGTGATGGAATATTTTGATATAATAAACAATTGATAGTGTTGGATAAAAAATACACTACAATCTTCTTTCACTTTAAACATTAGATGCATTCCTTAAAAAAAGAAATCAACAAAATATTAAAGTATATAAATATTGCTTTGGGTTGATATGTAAAACAGATGATCACATATTGTTTTTTTTATTTATTTGCTTGTTTTCACTTATGCAAAACAAACATCTGGTAAGGAGCCCTGGAATGTGAGATATTTGAAAGTATCATCAAAGCTACCATTTCCCACAGGTTATGCTGTCCTGCACATTGCAGGTCATCTGGCTTCCCTGGTGTTCTTCAGAACTCACACGTTATGTAAGCAAGATAGCCCTTCTTTAGAAGGCTCTGAAAAGGCTCTGCCTTTTCCTTGCTCACCATTATCACACTTAAAGTTGTTCCTTGGCACTTTTTTTTAGCATATTAAAGCTTCCATGCCTCCTGGGATGGTCCCATTCATTTATCCTTACACCTCCGACCTCCTTCCCCCATGCTTGGGACAATGGCAAACATCCAAGAGTTTAAAAAAATGATTTGTCGAGTGAATGAGGGACAGAGGCAGAAAGTTAGGGTCCTCAGTCTTTCATGGAGAGGGTTGGAGGTGGTGTCCAGCTGGGGTACTGCACAGCATCGTTCCAGTTTTCTCCAGTGGTCTCTGACTACCATTCCAGCATGTGTCTTCATATGTGTATATTTCTAAAGACAATAATTTTATTTTTGGAAATCACTTTGTAAAAGAACTATTTTTATGTTTGCCAGAATAACAAAAATAAATGTGTCAGTCAACAAGTGAATATTTAGGATATGAACTATTTTGTCTGCATTTATTTGCTGCACCCCTCTTAGTTTCAAAAGTGTCCTAGTTGGGAAGATGAATTATTTATAGTTCCCTTGCATGTGATCCTTAGCAACAGGGTTGCAAGGTTGTGCTTGTCATCAGTTGCAAGCAAAGCTCTGCTTCTTCCCCTGCACAGGAGTAGATGTCATGGAGATGCTGCCTATGAGTTCTGCCATCCACTGATTTCATTTTGATTTTTTTCATCCTTCTGAATATTTTCCTAGACTGGTGACGATGACCTATAAGCCTCAAATATTTGCCTCTTGATTATTTGGTGGGTTTGCTTTCAACGTTATGCATTGTTTTCGTTCTCTCTTGTGCTTTCAGCTGGCTTAAATATTTAGTTGTCAACGTTGAAGGACTCAGTATGAAGGAATGGAAAACTTCATACCTCTGGAAATCTTTTCTTCAGAGACATGAAAGATTCAGGAGAAGGAGTAGTAAGGGGACTCTTTTTTGTTGTTATTGTTCCTCAGAGGATTATAACCCCATTGCTTTTGTTTAAACGTGATTCAAGAGCATAAGAACTTAATGATTTTGATTTTGTATGTACCTTTTCCCTGAGGTTGAAACCAGTAAGATGAAATTTTTATACTTTCTGGTAGCTTTAAATCAAATGTATAGGAGCCCCAAACTTGACAAAATTCCAGCATCCATTCAACACATTTCCTGGGGAAAGAGTAAGTAAATTATGATGTATTTATACAATGGGATAGTATTCAGTCATGAAAATGAACCAAGGACTGATATATAAGGATATGGACAAGTTTTGGAAGTATTATACCAATCAGATGCCACACACATATGATTCCATTAATAGGAAATTCAAGAACTAGCAAAACCAATCATGGTTTGCTGAAGTCAGAAAAGTTGTTTTGACTTGAAAATCATCTTATGGGGATTTTTTGGAAATAAAATGGTCTTGTCTTGAGTGGGGATTTGTTTGATCTATACATGTGAAGTCATGGGACTATATACTTAAGATTTGCATATTTTACTCAATGTAAATACTCACTTAAAATGAATATAATTTAGAAGAGAATAACCTTACTACATTATAGTCTTACCATACTAATAATCTGGTGAAAATATTTTCACTATTTGCCCAGACTTAGATTTGCTTTCCTCTTCCTTCCTCTTCCCTTCTTTACCTACCTGTCTCCCTGCTGCTCTCTTCTTGGCATTTCATGCTTGTGCTAAACTGGACTTCAGAATCTGGATATAATTCTGAGTGAAAAAAAAAGATTCTCAGAGGAAATTATTTTTTATTTACAAAATTACATTAATGATTGATCTTTGACATTAATACACATATATGTATAAACACCCTAAATATGTATGTGTGTGTATCTATATGGCTAAATATATATATAAGTTAAATGTGTTGCTACTTAGTATAATATTGATATAATATAAATATTGCTTAATATATAATATATATACACACACAAACATGGAGAGTCCTCCCCCCCAAAAAATGGAAAATAGCTCCACTGGGTGGAGCTTTCATAGCACACATTTTTCCTGACAGGCAAGCATCCAGCACCTCGGTCCAAGTGCACTCAGTGCCATCACTGAGACGGTTCTTGGTGGGAGGTTCTCTCTGGTCACAGGGAATTTTTTCCTAAAAACAGTTTTGCTCACACCTTGTTTTTTTGTTATGGCCTATTTAAGGGAACAGTGTGGGGATGTGAAATTTTGTTTCCTGCTCAGGAAAAATGCCGCAGCAACTTGTGATATTGAACACCACTTACAAGGACAGGGTTGTGGGAAAAACTGAAGTGTACCAGTAGTTTTCTCATTTCAAAAAAGGTGACATGCTGATGGATGACAAAGTTTGTTCTGGATATCTCTCAGCTTCCAGAACTGATGAAAATGTCTACTCATAGTGCATTTGGAGTTTGTTCTACCAGGTCAGACTGTTAATCGAGCTTTCTATTTAGAGGTTCTGAAAAGATAGCACAACAGTGTGTGACAAAAAAGGTTTGGTTTGTGGCGGATGGGAGACTGTGCACCACGACAGTGCACCTGCTCATGCATCCATCTCAGTGCACCAGTTTGGGAAAAAAGCAGCATGCCTCTCTTGCCTCACTCACTTTACTCACCTGACTCCATGCAACTTTGTTTGCTTCTGAAAATGCAAAGGGACTTGAAAGGACCGTGAATTGATGAAGTAGAAGAGGTGAAGAAAAATACGAGGGAGGCGCTCTCAGCCATTCAAACAAATGAGTTTGAAAACTGTTTCCAAGAATTGAATCGCAGATTTGACAAATGTATTAAGTGTGATGGAGAGTACTTTGAAGGTGATAAGGTTGTTTTGTAAAAAAATTTAAATACATAGCCTTGAAAAACATTCCGTTTGGGGGGTACCTCCACACGTGTGTGTATGAGTGTGTTTAAACACCCAAACAATAAATTCAATTGTAGCTACAGAAAATTTGAGAGTTGGTTATAATTTTTTCCCAAGGGAAACAAAAACCTTGTTTTCCTTTAAGTGAATTATTGCATTTTCAGGATTCTCCTTCTCCTCCCTTTCCCCGTCCCCTGAGCTCTAGTTGTGCTTGTGTGCAGTGTTGCTGCTGCAGAGGGGCCACTCATCCACCTGCAGCTGTAAATAGCGTTGTGTCTATTTTTATTCATTTAAAGGTTTTCTACAAATCTCAATCAGATTCCCCCCCCTTACCTTCAAGGAAAAACCCAGGAAGCTTTTAATATCGGGAAATTTGGGGTATTATGAAGCCTGACAATTCATCACACACCGTTCTTAAAATTCATATCGCAGCATATTAAAATGGGATCCCAAGATCCTTTGCAGAAGAGCCTTGGCACTCTGACTCACCTTATATTGAGCCAACATGACAGAAAAATACATCATTTTCCTAGCGTGAAAGGAAACAAGTGTGAAAATAATGGGAAAGATGTGTAGTCTAAAACAAAGCTCCATAATTTGCAGTGTGAGTTGCTTAATGTATTATATAGTTATTATCTCACTTAAGCTCCCCAGGTAATATAATTGCTAATATTTAAAAAATCTGTTTTGTTTTGTCACCTCAACAGAATGTTTTGCCTTGAGACTTAATTAGTGCATTTCTCTCCTAAGCATGTGTTTTAGACACAATGGGTGTACCCTTAAATAACCTTCAGGAACACCACACTTTTCTGTGCCATTTCAAGAGGCAGAAAACAACAACAAAGAGAACTTGGCACTCTGTGTACTCCCTGCAACCAGAAGAGAAGAATTTTGCTGGAATCATCTTTATTACAGGCAGCTGTCAGTATGGGTTCCCCCCACCTCCTTGGATGAAAAGAAAAGGCGTCACAGAGGAATGTACATAAAGATAGCACCCATGAGGCATTAAGATAAATAAAAGTAGGCAATATTAATGATGCTCATTAGCAGATGTCACTGTTGGGGATGAAGTAAATTCCATGCCAAAGTGTTTCATAGATTACACTTTTCAAAACTGTCAACTTTTCGACTTTGATGTATGTCCACGTGAACAGTTTTAATAAGTTCCTGTGGCCGCTTCTTCGCATATACCCTGAAGAATCCTGCGGAATTGCTGGCAGCAAGATCACAAAGACTTTTTTTTTTTTTTGCCTAATAAGTGGTGCTTCACTTAGAAATGGGAAGGCAAGCTCAGATCATTACCTTCCTACTTATTTGTGGTGCAAATATTTGTCTAAGAATTAGTTTAAAAATACTTTATGACCAAGCAGATTTTGTAGTTTAAAGCAATCTTCCACAGGCTGTTGCCTGTATAACTAATCGAATTACATATGCATAAAACCGCTTTTACTGCAGAAGCCAAAATACAGAATAATAGCTTGTCAAACTGTCATTTGCAAGTGAGATCATAGATGTTATAGTCCAAATTAGGTTGTGCGCTTTCCTTTTTGTCAGGTCATATTCTAATAACCATATTGTGCACTACACCCTGTGATTATCCCAACACTTGACAGATGGTAGGCTGTTAATTTGTGTGTAAGAGACAGTGATTGCCAGAGCCCTAACAGTATTCAACAAGAGATGAAATGTCACAATCCACTTTTGGTTACGTTTTTGCTTGACTTCATTTTAGCAAGGTAATACTAGGCAGAAGTGCATCAGTAGCTTCGCATATGTTTCATCTTTACTATTCTGAATGGTTTTTACTAACCACTCGAAATGAAAAGGATTATGAAGAAGTATTTTCTTCTTGTTTATGTCTTGCCTTCCACTTTACTGTGGAGACTGTCTTTAATCTGAGGGGTTAATTGAATGGGCTGGAAGAGTCCTGGAGGCAGGTAGGATTTAATTGCTCAATGTTGAAGATAATTGTACCATAAAATAATTGCATGCACTGATGTTCAGAAAGATAGTGAGGATCAAAATAATTTAAAAGTTTAAGTTAAAAGTATGGTTTCACATGCATTAAAAACTATTAGAATTAAAAAACCAGTTCAGTAGTGTGGCAAGATACAAGATCAGTATACAAAAATCCATTGTATAGCAATTGATAGCTATATATTAGCAATGAACAATACAAAAATAAAATTAAGAAAATGATTCTATTTCTAATAGTAGCAAAAATAATCAAATACCTAGAAATAAATTTAAAGAAAAAAAAGATTTGTACATTGAAAACCATAAAACACTGTTAAAGGATATTAAAGAAAATAAATGGAAAGATGACTTATGGATCATTAGACTTGCCATTGTTATGGTAACAAATCCAAACAAAACAAAATAAAGACCAAACTTCCAAATCACAGAGATGATAGTACATCTCAAATTTACATACTTATCAATACAATAGAATAGTAGTGACAAAAATATTTGGCTGCTCAGAGTACAGTGTAGGACTGATGAAACACACACCATTACTCTGTTCTTTAATGCTTCCTTCCCCCCACTATCATGACCCCAATTCTACCTTACAAATCCAGCTAGGCCAGAGTATGCACATGGGTACAGATAAGAGCTCTCATCACGGGGAATCCAGGACAGATAACTCCCTCAGGAACTATACTGGGAATAGCAATACGATGAGGGTAGGGCGAAGGCAGGGAGAGAAAAGGGAAACCAATCACAGTGATCGACGTATAATTCCCCCAACCCCAAGGGGACAAACAACAGAAACATGGGTGAAGGGAGGTAGCGATTGGTGTAAAACATGAAAATAATAATAATTTATAAATTATTAAGGTTCATCAAGGAGGGAGGGGAAAATGAGAAACTATTAACAAGGGCTCAAGTGAATGAAAATGTTTGAAATTGATGATGGCAACAAATGTACTTGACACAATGGGTGTATGTATTGTTATAAGAGCTGTAAGAGCCCCCAGTAAAATGATTTTTAAAAGTTGGCAACTAATCTAACGATTGATGATCTGAAGAGACAGAACTGATATTCCCCTTCCCATCATAGCCTAGAAAACCTTCTCGGACAGGCTTACTCGGTCACATGGGATCATTCTGAGCCAGGCTTTCTTAGATAGCACCTAAAAAAAAATCAGTACAATTCTTTTCAAAATTCCTGTTATGTGTGTGTGTATTTCCAGATCAAATCCCATCACCCAATGAATAAACAAAATGCTATTTGTTCCAACAATGGAAATTTTGCCCCACCATAAAATAGTGGAGTACTGATACAAGCTACAACACGAACATACCTTGAAAGGATTATGTGACGTGAGGGAAACCAGCCAAAAAAAAGATCATCTGCTGTCTGATTCCATTTATGTGAAATATCCAGAATAAGAAAATTTATGTTGTTTTTACATGCCATTGAGTCAATTCCGACACAAAACAACCCTATGTGTTGGAATTATGGATAGAACTGCCTGTAGGTTTCTGAGGTTGACCTGTTTATGGGAGAAGATCACCAGCTGGCAAGTTTGAACCATTAACCTTTTAATTAGCAACCAAGCACTTAACCGTTGTGCCACCAGCGTTTCTAGGTAAATTCATCCCATTGCCACCGAGTTGATTTTGAGTCCTAGTGATCCTTTAGAGGGTTTGTGAAACAAAATCTTTTTTTGGAGCAGACAGCCTCAACTTTCTTTCAAGGAGTGGCTGGGGATGTGCCCATCAACCTTGTGCCTAGCAACCCAGTGCATGAGCAGAGAGAATAGATGTGTCATTGCCAAGGATTTCTGGGAAGTCTTGAAAGGAAATGGGGGATAACTACTAATAAGGGATAAGTTTCCTTTTGGGGTGGTGAACATGTGCAGAAATTGATTGTGGTGATGGTGACACAATTCTATGAATATACTAATCCCACTGAATTGAACACTGAACTGGATGCTTGTTATGGTCTACGAGATAGCTAAAGCTATGAAAAATTATGGGAATCGAATTAAAAATATTACTTGTGTACAGTTATTGCTTAGGCTAATTAAAAGGTATTTTGAACTTTCTTGTTGTTCCATGGGAAAAAAATGTAACAGAATGCTTCCCTAAATATTGATAGCCCTGGAAATCACTTGGGATAGTTTGACTCCATATTACAGAGTCAAAATCAATTCAAAGACAATGACACATGGGCAAGCATACTACATTATTTATATTAAAAAATAATTCAATATTGGAAAAAAAGAAACATCCAAACACAGATCTGTAGAAAGTTCCTTTTGGATAATAATTTTCTTGCCATATCTGAATGCTAAATAATGTCAAGACCAAGATTGGACAGACTTTAAGATGTTTCTTAAGAACACTGTGTCAGGTCAGCTTGACTACAGAACCAAATTCAGTGACACTCATATATGTATAAGAAAGAGCGTTATATCAAGAAGCTTTATATATCAGGAAAACATCACAGCGCAGTCCAACTCAAGCCCTAAGTCCAAATGTCCTTCTTCAGACTCACACAGCCACATGCAATAATGTAGAATGCAGGGAGCTCACAGATGGGTAGGTGCAAGGTCATGAGGATCCGATGGTGCAGTTCATCATAGGGCTCTGTCAGGTCTCAGAGTGGCTAACCAGCAGGAAGGTGAAGGCAGAGAGAGAGAGAGAGGAAAGTTCATAGGAACCTCCTTATGAGAAGGCCATGTTCACAAGGAGGTGGTAATATAATCACATATGATTACATATATAATGATAAATCACATAATTAATTATATATTTATACATAATTATAACACATATATAAGTATAAATTATACGATCAATTATATATTTTATACAATTATAATTCATTATATACAATATAATGATATATAATTATATATTATAGAGCAAAATTTATATCATGATATAATATATAGTGCTAACAATATAATTCATTATTTATAATCATATATTTAATTAGTATAATTGCATATAATTAGATAAGTGGTATATAATATATATTATAAGTATAATTAACATGGTCTATAATATATATATAACATACATGACCTTTAATAAGGGCACACTATATTTTAATGCATGTGTATTATATATGCATAAATGCAGGCATTAATATTAGAAAATTGTACCAAATTGTATTCCTCACTGCTTCTTCGCAAGGAATTTATCACAGTCTTCGTTTTCTCTGAGTTGGTAGGGTGATTTCTGTCAGTAAAATATTTATGTTCAATAGGATGAACTATTGAAGCAAAGCAGTATTGTAATTTAAAAACCAGTTGGGGACATTCCCCTCAAATCTGTATCTTCATCTTTGGTTGTATTCTTATTAGTTTTGTTACTTTGTAGAACAGGGAGGACATTTGTCAATGAAATTGAGAAGCAAATATGAACTTTAAAGTAAAAAAAAAGTTAAAAACATTCCCTAATTTGAATGCAATTCTTAAACACATTTGAAGGCATATTTAATTGATGATCTCAGGTAAGGTGGTTAAACACACACACATTCACACATACACACATGCATGTATATATATATATATATATATATACACACAAACACACACAAATTTTAAATCTAAATTTTAAGAAGTTCTTTCTTCTTGGCCACATTTCACCCAAAATCAATTCTAACCCACTGCTATGAAGTTGATTCGGATATATAGTGAATTGGTCCCACGGGACAGAGTAGAACCCTAGGGTTTCCCAGAATGTGTGTATGTATATATATATATATATATATATTTTAAATTAAAAGATCATTTTATTGGGGGCTCTTACAACTCTTATAACAATCAGTTGTATCAAGTATACATCCATCAGTTGTATCAAGTATATTTGTACATATGTTGCCATCATTCTTTTCTAGATATTTACTTTCTATTGAACCCTTGGTGCCAGCTTCTTCTTCCCCTCCCCCCAGAAAGTAGATCTTTTTTTTTTTTTTTTAACAATTTATTGGGGCTGAAAGTAGATCTTTACAGGAGCTGACAACCTTGCCTTTTTCCTGAAGAGCTGTCTGTGGCTTTGAACCGTTGACCTTACAGGTAGCAGCCAGGTAACATCTTAGACAACCCTATAAGGGCAGTTCTTCATGCAAAGAGAAAGTTGAGGCCATCTACTTCCATAAGGATTTATAGTACCAGACTTAATGGCAATGATTGTGTTTTAATACAAGAACAATAAATTTCATTGTCATAAAATATAGTCTTAAAGGTCTAACAGCCTAATTTTGAAAGTTAGCAATTGCACTGATATGTTCGTAGCACTTGTGTTGGTATGTATGATAACTTTAAGAAAACTAAAATATACATTTTTTTACTTTAAAAAAATCATTTTATTAGGGGCTCATACAACTCATCACAATCCATACATAAATCAATTGTGTAAAGCACATCTGTACATTCATTGCCCCCATCATTCTCAAAACATTTGTTCTCCACTTAAGCCCCTGGCATCAGCTCATTTTTCCCCCTCCCTTCCCACTCCGACCTCTCCCTCATGAGCCCTTGATAATTTTTTTAAATTAATGAATCTTTTTATTAGGGCCTCATACAACTCTTATCACAATCCATACATACATCAATTGAGCAAAGCACCCTTATACATTCGTTGCACTCGTCATTCTCAAAATTAGCCTTCCACTTGGGTCCCTGGAATCAGCTTGGTTTCCTTTTTCCCCCCTCCCTCTCCCTCCCACCTCCCCCATTCCCCCTGCTCCCTTAATAGTTTATAAATAATTATTTTATCTTATCTTACACTGCCCGGTGTCTCCCCTCACCCACCTTCCCATTGCCCATCTCCCAGAGAGGAGGTTACACATAGGTCTCCAAGATCGGTTCTCCCTTTCTACACCCCCTTCCCTCGTGGTGTCACCACTCCCACCGCTGGTGTTCCAGAAGCAACAAAGTCCACACAGAAAATATACATTTTTAGGAAATTTGTGGGATTTATTTTTTATTTTAAAGAGATTTAAATGTTATGTGTAAATATGTTTTCCCCCATTTCCATGCTATTTTCCTAACCATCATTTGTTAAAAATGGTTGCATGAGTCTGCATCACAGTGTAGTACCATGAAGCATACATACTATGAGAACTTTAGAGATGAGCAAGAGACCTTTCAGACTGCTTATTTAAAAAGAGCAGGAAAGGTGGTTCCAGCAGGTTAGACATCTGAACCTGGGTACCCTTTCTCCACCTCAGTGATCAAAGTCACATTCAAACCCACCATTGACTTGATTCAGTTTGCATCTCACCTCTGAGGAAAACAGTTGTACCATGAAACAGTGCACACTCAAACCGCTCTTTGTTTTAGAGTACAAAAGAGATCCCTATCTCAAATATCATTTAAGGACAAGAACATTTACTAAGTCTTAAAAGAGACAAAGACACAGACACATCATCCAAAGGAGGCAGGCTTTTAATGCAAGGTCAAAGTGACACCGGAGGCTTCGTAGTCAGGGTGCTAGTTAAATAAGTCATGGTACAAAGGATACTATTGAGAATTCATGGTTGGTGGCAGATTAATACATCACAATTACAGGTGGGACCACAGGAGCAGGAACAAAACCATGACCGGTACATATTGGATAGGAGGTCCAGGACCATCTGACCAAGGCTGTCCTGGTGACACTGATAGGACATGGCTTGTTGTTATGCAACTCCCTCTACTGTCCCTGTATGGTGATCTCTACCAAGGACACACCCAATCACGCCTCTAAAAGACTGCCCCTCTCTGGGCTGACTGGAGAAGGGTGGGGTCATTTACTCTCCTCCTGGGCACTGGGCCTCAGGGCAAGATCATCTGTGTTCTTGGTTACTGATCAGAAAATTCAGTGAAGGCTCATTCTATATGGGGACCCTGACTTGGGTCTGTTACTGCCTTCCATATGCTTTTGCAAACTTGGGTGCTCAAAATTTAAGCTCCAATACACCTTAGACACTGGGCTAAAAGAAATAAAAGATGGAAGTTTAGTGCTAAAGCTGCTTGTGAGTCAACCGATGAAATAAACGTTTAGTCTCAGGAAGAAGGGAGTCTAAGGAGAGAGTAACCTGGCATTTTCTTTACTTAAGAGTGAAACCAAAATGGGGAAAAAGATATAATCAGAGACCACTACCATCCTCTTTCAGCACAGCATGTAATTCTCAGTTCAAAAAAAATTTTTTTAAAGATAAAGCATTTTAAGATAATATATATCCATCAGGCATTTCTGTGAAAAAGCGTGGTTCTTTGACTCCGTGAAATTGCTTTGTAATTGTGAAGATGCTGAGAGCAGTGTGGCCATGGGAGGCCCATTGGTCATTTTAGTCGGGGGTGGGGAGGGGGGGCTTGAGGGAAAAATACACAACAATCTGCGTGAACCCTCAGAATAGTAGAGGAGCCCACCTGTGGAGCCGGGGCAGAACTGTAGTCAGCTTGGTGATGCAGATTTGCCCCGGAATGAAGCCCTGGGTCACCAAGCAGGTTAATGTTAGAAGCTGTTTCAAAGCCTGACCACTTGCTTGGCTGCCTTTGGGAATTGGCATTCTCCACTGGTTCAGCCAATTGGTCAAGTTATCAGTGACCTCGATTTTTGACTGAATGGAGGGACGCAGGCAGAGAACATCAATCCTTTATTTGTGTGTGAAACTGTAAAAAGGAATTTGAAGTCACATCCAAAGTGACTGCCTCTGTGTCCTGTTTCTGAGACACCTTCTCACCGTTTCTGTGGAGTGTCTGAGCATGGGCTCTTGGTATTGACATTCAAATAAACGTATTTCTCTGGACTACAGAATTTCTTCATCAGATAGGACCACAACAAGAAGCTCCGAGGATTTGCCTATATCACTCTGGTCCTTTACTATTCTCACTGCTGTGTAAAAGTTGCGGATGACTAAGCCTCCTCTTTGAAAGGGAGAGTCCATTATCTTCGGCATCAGCATCTTTGAAGCTCTAGAGAGTGAGTGCGTTCTACTTGGATAAAGCGCCACAATGGATGGGAGGAAGCAAAGACCGGCCTTATAAATTCCCTGTGAGCAAGCAGGCCTACTGTTGTCTTTATTAAGATTATGTCCCTGACAGGTGGTCCTCTTCTGAGTGATACCTCCCAGTGTCGGTACCTCACGTGTCTCCATAACAACATTGGTATTCTTGAGAATTGGGAAAGGCCATCAGACTGATAAGCTGAGCATACTGGGTGTGTTGAACAAATTTATTTTCAAATTTTAGAACTCGAAATGTCGGCAGTTATATTAATAAAGATAAGTATGCTGGCTGACATCACACATGCATTCTGTTTGTTCTTTGTACTTCCGTGTGCCTCCCAGAGAGGGCTGTGACCCAGATTCCATGTGCGTTCTAGACTTTCATTAGAAAAGAATGACACGTACTTATCATTAGTGGACTAATTAAAGCAGAAAGTGACATTTCAAAGTAACGATGCTCCCTAGTGTCTCGAAGGAAGACTCCTGAGTCTATTTTTAATGAACTGGCATGTTTAAAATGTTATTTTGTTACGAGCTTGGGTTTATATTGTTTTTGATGACATTGATGAAAATAATCATCAGCGAGGTAGGCGATTCTTCGGGGTGACCAAGACAGGAGAGCGGCCGGACCGACCACAGACTTGGACTGCAGCGCCCTCAGGGCAGACCCATGCATCCTTGCATTCAGCCAGTTTTTGGAGTGCAGGGTTGCTACTTTTTGAGGCCTGTTCTAGAGATTGGGGATACATCAAAAACTACAGCACACAGAGGCCCTACCCTTAAAGAACTTAACCTCTCTGTTTTCCACCAGTGTCTCCGTTTTCATCATCAGTAGCAGGAGAAGGGATGATGCCGTCAAGTTGATTCTGACTCAGCCACCCTACATCGGATTTCTCATCACTTGCTCTTGTACCTTTTCAGATGTTTTGTGGTTGATAAGGACAGCTGAAGAGTCTTTGAATTATTTTCTATGCTTTGTGTCTTGTGTGTTTCATGTGTCGTGTGTGTTAGCTAAATGTGAATAACTGTAGTGACCCAGAACTGTGTCCTAGTCTGGGCTCCAGTTCTCTGTCTGGCAGACTATGGACACTTTCTAAATGATTACCATCCTCTCTGCCAATAATAACAGGACTGAACACAAAGGCCCACGTGTGTTCTGGACCTTGGTGTGAAAATTTGCAAACCAAGCTGGCTTTGTTGGCTGCTGTAATTCACAGAGAAAGCAATCACCTTACATCAAGATCGTCACATTTAGCCTCAGAGATAGCCAAGAAGCAACAAAGTTCTCAGCCCTAACCTAGTATGGAAGAGGCATGTCCTTTTTCTGTTCATAGGAGTTACATGGAGCCTCTTAAGAGGAAATCAGTATTTTAAAGGCAAGAATAAGAAACAGAGGAAACTTGTTCCTCCTTTAAACTTGTATAATTATATTTTACCTCTCCATTTTCCTGGTAGTAGAAGCTTACGTTCTCCTCCTCATTCTTCTGTTTCATCGTCATCATCGTCATCATCATCACTGCATTTACTGTTAGTTGCTGGCAAGTCTCCTCTGACTTATGATGACTCCTTGTGTGTCAGAGTAGATATATGCTCACAGGATCGTCACTGAATGATTATTCCACCTTTCTTACAAGATACTTCTAATCGGACTCAAACCACCAAGCTTCAGTTAGCGGCCAAGTTCATTATCTCTTTGTACCACTCAGGGGCATGATCGTAAGAGCTGTTCTTTATTAGTCATAGACATCGCAATAGGTAGATGCTACACGAACTCAAACTTAGGAGTTAAGAGTTTGTAGGTGACTTTCCCAAAGCCATGGAGCTGGAAATTGTCATGGCCAGGACACCCTCCCAGGATTGACTTCCTTCAAAATGCTCAAACCGCCCCCCCCCCCGTCCCATCCACCCCCCCCCCCCACACACACACTGTACTACATGCCCTTGTCTTCTCTGGTTCTCCAGACTCTTTCTTGTACAAACAGCTGTTCCACATACTTCTTCTCTAAGAGGACAGTGAGTTACATTTTCAGTTTATCTCTTATCTGTGAGGAAACATTGTTATTTCCTAAGTTTCTTTCTCTCTTTTTAACTCTCCTGCTATTCAAATCCACTCAGTACCAGCGTTCCTTACAGTGGTGCCTACCATAAACCCTACATGTATAATTATAATTTCCCATACATTTAAGTCAGGACTCTCCATGTGAAAATGAGATTGCTCTTCATGTGACAGCAGAGTTTATTGAAGTGTCTATTTTATGCATACTCTGCTATTCAACATCTTAAGAGAAATCCTGTCTATTTATTTTCCTACCCACTTATAAAGAGGACTTGAGGTGGTTACTGGTATAGCTTGCTTAAGTCATCAAGAGCTAAAAATGCAAGGGCAAACACTCTTATCAAAGAGATAAGTCATGAAGATGAAGAGATCTTCATCAGCCTTGTGATTGCTTTCTCTGAACACCAGGAATGGCAGTTTAGAGTCAGGAATGCGATGGCTCTGGATTTGAATCGCTCCTTGATTGCTCGTTACATGACTTTGAGTAAGGCTTACTACTTTGGTCCCCTGTTTATTTGCATGCTAGGGCAATAAGTGTACGTTATTTATAAAGCACTTAGTACATTGTCTGCTACCACTCATCCATTCTTCTGTCATGGACACACACACACACACACACATGCGTGCGCGCGTGCGCGCGCGCACAGGGTCAAGGTGATTTTAACTCAGTATACCTTAATCTGTGTCAGCTGTTTAACTGTGCTCCATAGGGTTTTCAATAGCAGATTTTTTTTTCGGTTAATAGATGACCAGACCTTTCTTCCAAGGCAGTTCTGGTGGACTTGAACCTCCAGCCTTTTGGCTAGATAACAAACACCTTACCTTTGTCACTACTCGGGGACTCTGTCGGCTACTCAGGAGGTGTTAAACAAATGTGATGAGAATGAGGACAGAGATGATGGGGGTAAAGGAGGCACATGACAAACTGTTGGACTAGTTATTCAAATGCAATCATATGTAAATCTGGTGAGCTCTTGCGCTTGGGTCAGTGAAGGTCTTGACTTGGTCAGCACCACCACAGAGCGCCACTGCTCTGTGGGTGTTCAGAGAAGACTCTACCTTTGCAATTAGGACAGCGGGTAGGGGAGGGGAAACACTGAGACCAAAACATCAGAACTGGACTTGAACTCGAGCTCATCAAGTTGAGTGGTCGTAGGTAACGGCCATAACCTTGTTGAGCCCCGATTTGTCCTTCATGAGATGAGGATTGTATCACCCATCCACTCAGGGCTGTGGGTGGTGAAGACTGAGTGAGATGATGTATTATAAGTGGACTTTGAAGATACACTGTTGTACAAATTCTGTTTGAGTGAAGACAATTATACCACTATAAAGCTAATTTGTTAGAGTTAGACATGGGATGTTATTTAGGGGGTAGATTAGAACCAAGTTTATGGGGACACCCCTTGTCCCTTCCCGCCTCGCTTCCCCAGCTGATTGCATAACACTTTGAAGTCAAGGGGTTACTTTTCTGTGGAGGTCCTTCCTCTTTGTACTATGGGATGCTGTGTCTGTGCTCTTGAAGCCCTAGCAGTGAGCAGGAAGCCTTTGAGTGACAGTGGATTTAGTGGAGTATAAATCGACCTAACCAGCAGCTGGACGGGGGCTGAGGAAGCTCGGCCCTGAGCAGAGTCACATTAACCGAGTTAGAAGGATGTGTTGACTTCGACTTCAAGCCACGCAGCCCAGCAGTGGCCTGCTGGGAAGCAATAGCAGCCTGTGGTGCGCCCTGTGGTGACATCGCCATTCTTGTCAGTGCCACCGTCATTACCATTAAGCCATTATTAAGAGCCAGCGTGGAGCTCTCCTTTAGGTGCCAGGGCAAGCAGCCAGGCAGCTGTGCCTCATTCTTTATTTGGTTTCAAACATTTTGTATTGTTTTTTAGGTGTAAGTTTACACAGCAGATTCGTTTCCCATTCTACAATTTGCACACACATTGCTCTGTGACAATGGTCGCTGTCCCAAGCAATGTGTCAGCACTCTCCCCAGGCCCAGCCTGCTTTCCTCGAGTTCTTCCCTCTTTCCCTGCCTGTCTGTTTCATCTTTGATTTGGGGCAAAGGTTGCCACTTGGTCGGATACTGGATTGTCTTAAGGAGTGAAATTCTCGAGGTGCCATTGTTTCTTTTACAGGCCAATTCATTTTTTTTGGCTTGAAGAAGACCTCCAGGAGTTGATCTCACTTCCAAGTTAAAAGGTGCCGTAGGGCAGTTCTCTTGGGGATTCCTTCGGGCCCTCATAAGTCTGGCTTTTTGAAAACGAATTTGAGTTATTCTCCACCATAACCATGACCTTCTATTGTAACTTCAGTTAGAGTGGTTAGTGGAAGCTAGGCAGCACCCAATTCTTCTAGTCTCAAGCTAGAGGGGGCTGTGGTTTGTGTGCACCATTAGACTTTGGTTTTCTTCACTCTTCTTGCTCTAGAAGTGAAAAGGCTAATAGTTGTGTGTTACATGGCTCTTTGCAAGCTTTTAGGATTTTCACTGCTCAGCAAAATAGTGTGTATGACATTATCTTTATGAACAGTGTCATATTGGTGGCTTTTAGCCTTCAAGCCCAGTAACTCAGTCCCACAAGGTATTTGAATATGTCTTAGAATTTCACATAACTATTGCCTGTATGTGCTCTACCATACACATGGATATATGTGCAGCACTTAGGAAGGGGTTTCAAAAAGTTTAAGGAAAAGTGGAATTAAAAAATAATGGGATTTTGTCACCAACTCTTAGTAGCCCCATTGTATACATATCCACAGAGCCACAACTCTGCCTGTAGACCTATTGCTTACTTACTGTTTTGTTATCTGACATTTCACATTTATGACCACAGTAAAGAATCAACTTTCTGACTATTTAGCACATTAACGATGTATGTCTGGTAGTAATGAACTCTGAGGGACAAGGCAAGCGTAACACTGGCTGTGATGGGTAAGGTTATGTGTCAGCTTGCTTAAGCCATGATTCTCAGGGGGCGTGGCAGTTATGTAGCAATGTAACATGGCAGTTATCTAATGATGTCATTTGGTAGTTATGTATGAAGGTAGTCATCCTCCATTTTGTGATCGGATATAGACATGCTCAGTCTTCATATAATGTTGCTCTCCACCCAGTAGCCTGGTCTTTAGAACATAACTATGCCAATAAGTGAGAAGTGGATATAGATGCATGCGCGTATATATATTCCCACATTCCCTTCCACACCTCCGTAGCATACATACATGCCTTTGTGACCACTCACAAATTTTTTAAATAAAAATTGCTATTATTGCAGCTAGGTTTACATTACAACATTTATTATAATTGCCCTTTATTCTTTCATACCTGTCAGTGTCTTCATTTGCCTTGGTCGTCTTGTCCTAACTTCCTTCATGGTGTGTACTGCCTTTCCCATCACCGTAATTAACATTTGTCTATTATGGACTTAGTGATCTTCTCTATACCCCCCCCCTCCCCGGCAACTGCTGCTGGCCAAGAAAGAATGTTGCTTTCTGCATGTAAACGTTTTCTAAATGTTTTATAAAAGTGGCTTCATACAATACCTGTCCTCTTATCATTGGTTTATTTGATTCATTAAGATGTTTCATGGGTTCATTAGTCTTATTTACATTGTAAATAGGCATCTGTGAATTTAAAATAAGAACCTTGCCTGGAAATCTGAGGTGAAGCAGTCCAGCCGTAAACTAAGGCAGGCCCACACATGTGGCCACACAGGCTGACGAGAGGATACTTGATGATTCAGTAGGCTTTTGTTGATTGGTTGGTTTGTGTTACCTCTCTAGTCTAGGGTTCTTTTCTCTGAGAATTACTCCCAGCTTTCACTCCCAAGGGTGGGCCTTGAGGGCATGTTGGTACTGTGTGACTTGGTTCCGTGGCCAAAGTTGAAAGAATCAAAGTTGCCCAGCTAACTCAACATGAGCAAGTCAGATGATCTTTCCCATAAATTGGATTTGGAACTGAGATATACTTTGTTATAAAGTCTTTGTAGATACGCAGATTGGCTGGATGAGCAAACATGGTTCCTGTGAGTAGGTGAACCTGAGATTAATTCAGTAATCTTTATAACAGCCCTGAGAGGTAGGCCCCATTCTTACTCTCATTTTATAGATGAAGACACTGAGTTACAGAGAGGTTAAATAATTTACCCAGGGTCATATAACTAGTTAATGGTAGAGCCCGAATTTGAACCCAGGGGGTGTCTGAGTTCGTGCTTTTGACCTGTATACACCTCTTTTTTGAAAGAGGAATACAGTAGGCCTGTGGCGAGGTGCTGGTTGGTAGATTGTGAGGCTGCAGGGAGAGAGGGTTGGAGGGAGAGAAAGGAGTAAGTCAGAGTATCTACCTTGATTCAGTAGACTTTCCAGCTCCTAGGCTCAGACTGCGCTTAGTACTCTTGGGCTCTGAGAAGTGTTTCTGTGTCTTTATAAAAATATTCCCATTTAAAAAAACCCTCAAAATAGTTTTATTGGATTTTTTTCTCTTACAACCAAAAATGTTTTCAATAGATGATTACACTGTCATGATTTGACCAAACAGACCACGGGCCATCCATTGGCTTTGGTAGCCTCTGATATGGTTGCTTTTTCTGTAAATAATGCCCATGATAATGAAGAAGCAAAGAAAAGACAAAACTGGTGATTGAGCAGAGTGTGATGGGTACTGTAAGAGAGGCAAGCATACATTGTGATGTGAATGCAGAGATGTGGTAATGAGATGGGGACCAGAGTAGGTTCCCGATATTTGACTATGTTTTGAAGACTGAGCAGGAGTTATCCATAGGAAGAATGGGTGGGAGAAAGGACATACTAGTGTGTGGGAGAAGAGAAAGTGAGACCTTACAATAAAAGTTTGGAAAGGACACAGATTTCATCATCATGGGAAAGAAAGGATCTAAACCGAGTTTCATGGAATTTCTACCTGGATCAGATCACAGTGGGTACCCAATGCAAACCCAGGGAGTTTTAAGTCTAGCCTATAAACTAATAATTCATTTACTGCTCATTTCTCTGCCTGCCCACAGTGCCTGGCAGTCTCAGCTCTGCATTTCCTAATCCTATAAAAACAAACTCCGTGCCATCAAGTCGATTCCACCTCAAAACGACCTTGTAGGACAGAGTAGAACTGTCCCTGTTGGTTTCTGACACTACAAACCTTTTCAAGAGCAGAAACCCGCATCTGCCTCTCAAGGAGTAACTGGTGGTTTTGAATGGCTCACTGTGTAGTTAGCAGCCCAATTTGTAACCTGTTTTGCCTCCTGGGCTCCTATTCCTAGGGATTTGCCTTTTCTGTTCCTAGAGTTTCGCGTTTTCTAGAACACTATATAAACGGAATCATACAGTACGTAGGCTTTTGAGGCTGGCTTTCCCTTAAGATAACAGATTTGGAATCCATCCTTCTTGTGCTGTATCAGTGGTTTGTTCTTTCTTGAATAGTACAGCTGTTATTAGTGCTTTGCAGGACTGCCATTATAAAGAACCACACACCATGTGGTTTATGTCAACAGAACTTGGTTATCTACAGGTCCCGAGGCTAAACGCGTGAGACCAAAGTACGGAGAGGCCTATGCTCTGTGTGCAGGTCCCAGGAGCAAAGTCTTCCGTGTTTCACCCCAGTCTGGGCACTCTTAGGGATCCTTGGTGTTCCTTGGCTCAAGCATGCCTACTTTTGTACATGGTATTTTCACTTTCCAGCAGGTCTAACAGATTTTCCACTTCTCTATGTTGTTCCCTCATACATTTTATAACAGCACGATAGTCCTTTGTTTGCCAGAAGTTTTAATAATACCCATACGGCTCTGGGCAACATGCTAGGTTCTGGCGATGCAAAGATAGAAGACAGGAAGTCCTGCCTTTGAGGAACTCAGGGATCATGATATCATAGTCTCTGCTGATCTATTAAGTCACATATTTTAAAGCATGTGGGTTTCATATTATTATTCATGAAACTAGTACTCATACCTTGAGGGTCGATTTCTAATCCCTTCTTTCTGTATTCACTGCCTCCTGCCTCTGACTCTCCACCACAAATGCTTTAGGGCTAATGCTTATTAGCCATATCTTCACATACTTTATGTTTCCCTGTGTCTTTCTCATGTCTTCTCTAAAAACTCTGAGAGTTAATTGATGTCTAACCATAAGCAGGCCCCAATTCATGCTCTTGAGCGGAGTTAATTTGATTATGAAACATTATCTTGATCGTGGCAAGTGTCCAGTCATTATCTTTTTAAGGATACAGGTCTCCACTGCCTAAACTAATTTCAAACCAGTTCCACTCCAGCATCCCCTGCCTTGACCTGAGTGTCTTGGAAATGTGATCATATCTCTGCTTCCCCTTCCTCTGGCCCTCTGGATGGAGTCTACGTCATTCTTTTGCCTTGCCTGCTCTTCTGTTAAAGAAAATAAGGATGATTGGCCAAAATTGCTCCTTAAATTAAATTTTGTCTCCTACCTCCAGCGTGATCATGAGCCTTTAAATTAAAGATGCAGATAATTTTACAATCATATTTACATTTCGGTCTTATAATGAGTTTTAGGCCTTTAAATGCTTTAGTTTTTTTTCCCCTCTTTTTTTTTTTTAATGGTACTTTGTGTTGACTTAATTTAGTTTTGTGGTTTTGGTGGTGGTATTTTGCAATTCTGTTTTGCTTCAGCGTCCATATACAAAAGTCCTTATTTTCTTTATCCACAGTTTTGAATATTTATAGAAAAGACATTGATTAAAGTTTTAACAGAATTCATTCATAAAACAGTCTAGAAGTACTTGATTTATCTAGATAATGAACAATGCATTATCTAATAAGCTAATTAAATGTAATACCTCATATCTAGTTGTACTGTGTGTGCATATGTGTGTTCGCACACGTGTGCAAGTATAGGTTATTTGGCACACATTCTTAAAATGAAATAGGCTGTTACCCCTTTAGACCTTAAAACCTTAACAAAATAAATAAAACCGCCAAGTCTCAGTTTTCTGTATTGCCCTACCCATTCTATAGAATACATATTTATTGAATTTTCAGCAGGAGCCAAACTCAGTGCTATATACGTACTTAGGTTACATGGATAACAAGCTGGAAATGATTGTACCCTCATGAGGTTTGTAGTCTGGAAGCAGATATAGATATTATTCTGATTTATCACACAGATAAATAACTACAAACTGAGATAAGCTCTTTGGAGAACAAGTCCAGTGTGCTTTGTGAGCACAGAACCCAAATCTATTCCTGGGGGTTGAGGCAGCTTGTGTTGAGAAGTGGTGCTTCAGGTAAAGTCTAAAGGGTGAGTGGGAGTTAATGAGGTGCGAAATCTTCCCCTCTTTATCACTACGCACAGTTATCATGCTCCATTGATTCTACCTGCAAGATGCCATGATGTTTCCTTTTTAATCTGTTGATCTCAGGTGCGGAGGGAGGCTGAATGTTGCAGGGGTGTAAGTCCTTGGTAGTGGGTGATTGGGACCCACCAGTGGCTGTGCAGGAACAAGCCCTACAGGGAAATTCCCTCTAGGTCTTTGGGGATGAGTTGGCATTTACTCGGCAGCATGACTTTGGTTTCGGGGTTTGGGTCTCATCCTGGACCACTCCCAGTCTTTAATTTTCACCTCCTGCTAGGGTGCTTGCACCGACCGCAGACAGCCATATGTTTTCTCCTACTTTCAGCTTAACATCCTGATCGTTCCTTAGAGCAAATGAGGCCAAATCCCAACCCTCAGGTCTTCAAGGTTGGGGCCAATCTGTCTTTCTAGCCTGATCTCCTGGCACTCCACACCACATTGCTTGTTTAGACTAGCTGTCGATTCCCTTCTGTCACCATGATGGACAGCATTCTACAGCCATCGTGATCCCCAAGCTTCTGTGCAGTCATCTCTCAGTGTCTGATCTCTTTTGGTACCTGGTCAGCCATGACCAGTCTTATCAGGCCCAACCCAAAGGTCACCTCTTTCAGAAGCTCTTCCTTGACTTCTGACCCCTCTCCCCTTAGCTGTATCTCCATGCTTATGTTACAGAGCTCCCATAAGGCTGCCTTCTTTGAACTTAGTTGTTTTTCTAGAGCACGTATTCCTCTCAGACCAAGTGGGTGCTATGCTTACCTCGCCATTACTAGTGCTTGGCCTATAGCAAGTGTTCAGTAAGTGTTTGTAGGTGAATTGACCACATATGAATGGATGAAGTGAAGCAAAGCCACTTGGGATGGAGGCAGGCTCAACAAAAACATCAGAATCTTTCTAGTGAGAAGAATTAGCAACCCCAAGCAGGCTTTGGCCAAAGTATGTAATAGGTCTCAAACCAAAAAATGACCAAACTCCTTGCCATCAAGTGGACGTCGACTCATGGTGATCCTGTAGGAGGAGGTAGCATTGCCCCGGTGGGTGTCTGAAATGGCAACTCTTCACAGGGCTCATCTTTCTTCTGAAAGAGGCCCAAAGATGAACCATCGGATGCTGTTTCCACACTCGGATGACGTAATAGATATGAGCAGTGTTGCTTGTGAAGAAGGTTGATTGCGGATCATGTCCTGATCTCTATACCTAGCACAAAATGGAAGAGCCCCAATGGTGGACCTACGTATCCTACAGGAAAGAGTGCTGGTCTTTTTTGTTTTGAAGTATCTTCATTGGGGCCTCTTATTGTCACTCTGTTCCCACCTCAATCTTCTCATCAAGGTGTTTTTAAAAAGTAAGCACTATTCTTCTTTTGAACAAAGTTCCCATAAATGTGGTTTTCTTCACTGTGGTATATTTCTGGGCATACTTCATCTAGATCGGTGCTCTGGGAAACTGCTGGCTAGTCCTTCCATCAATAAATACTGCCTGGATACCAAGGAGGACTGGATTGGGGAAATCTGTTTCCCAATACTACACCACTGGGCTATAACTGATTTTTTTTCAGGCTTGCCTTGTACCCATTTAACAAAGAAAATGCTTTTTAAAAAAAATGTCAGGATTTTTCTGTGAAGTCTGTGGTAAAGTGGGGCTTGTGTTCTGTCCTGTGCACTTAAAAATGACAAGAAAATGGCAGTGGTCCACAACCAAGAGTGGGCTGCTGTTCTCCAAGCTTGCCAAGGCTGCTCAGTGCCTGGGCTGCCCCACAGACTCACCACCCACCCATGCCATCTTCTCCTGAGCAAGGCTGCCAGGAAGCTTTAGTGATGCCCACATGTGGGGGCCTTCCCTCCTGGATCTTTCTTTACTTGTGTTGACCCAGGAAAATAAGCATGTAAATAATGACAAAAGATAGATGCTGTATTCCTTTTTGTCCCTCTGACCCTGTCTCTGGGATGGCAACTCACCCATGCTGATATGCCAGTGGCATTTCATAGTTGCTAAGGAACAGGGATGGAGTGAAGACATAGTGCAAGGAACAGGGATGGAGTGAAGACATAGTGCTTGCTCTGTGCCCAGCACTGTGCACATGGTGGCAGAACACAGTTGGATTCACGATGGTCCTGCCCTTGAGGAGGCGTTGGTTTTATTTATTAATGTTTACTTTTATTTATTAACTCGTTTGAATCCTTCACACTTCTTAGATTAGTGGAGGTGGCACTCAAGGATTGGCCATTTGAAAACTTCAGATTTATATCCTGAATGGACAAATTCTCTCAGTGATGCCCTTGTCTTAGACCAAATTCTCTGTTATCCAGTTCACTCTGGTTCATGGCCACGTCATAGGGCAGAGTAGAACTGCCTCCTTGGGAGTCCAAGATGGTAACTCTTGACAGGTGCAGACAGCCTCGTCGTTTATGGAGCAGCTTGTGGCTTCAAAGTGCCGACTCTGAAGTGAGCATCCTTACAAATAATGCACAAGACCACCATGGCTCCTTTAGTCTCTAAGGTGCCTTCACATGAAGGTTCCATCAAAACAGTGGCTTCTGCTGACTCAGGAAGATGGTCCAAGTGAAGGGTTAGGTGGGAATTGAAACAGAGACATGATCTAAGAAATTAATGGGGATTTTTTTTTAATTTAGGAGGGGAACTTATAAGAGGGTGATATCGATAGATTTTCTTGGAGGGTGTGAGACAATCACGAGGGCTTGTTATGAAGAAGTTATAGAAAATTGAAAATTAGTTTGCTAAGAAAAAGGCCAGGAAAGTGTACCAAGGACTTTTCTCCCCACAAGGACCAGGTGCCTGCCCGTTCTTCAAGGGTAGCAAGGGATGTTCCATGCGAATTTCAACTTCGACGAGAAGCCTCACACCGTACTCTTTTTTAAAAATCATTTTATTGGGGGTTCATACAATTCTTAACACAATCCATACATGCATCCATTGTGTCAAGAACATATGTACATTTGTTGCCATCATCATTCTCAAAACATTTGCCTTCTACTTGAGCCCTTAATATCTGCTGCTCATTTTTCCCCTCCCTACCTACTCCCCCCCCCACCCCGTGAACCCACACACCATACTCTTTATAATTCTGATCTTACATCTTCAGGCTTATTTCTTATCCCCAGTGCCCAAGAACATTTTACAGGAACACAATTCGAGTACCTTGAAGAAGCAAAATCTGTTATTTTGATGTCCTATAAATCAAAGGGTGCAGAACTCTTCGTAGAAGGGTTAGAGAATGAAATAATGACCTTGGAAGTGGATAGACCAATATGGAGAATGAGTCGAGAAACAGTAGCTTCACATTTTTATATTTTTGTTTAATAAAGTTTCTAGGATTTTTGTATCAATACTTTCTGATGTGCTCTCATTTAGCGATTAACAAATAAATACACAATGGCTGGGTTTCCAGGGACTTGTACTTTCTCCTTCATGCAATATTGATTCATTTGAATATCTTACAGTAAGCATGTACCAGAATAAAAAAAGAAGATGTAACAATTTTTGAATGATTAAATGGATAAGTGGATGATTAAGAATTCAAAGCTTTAAGGAAATTCAGAAGGAAGATATCATTTACGGAATATCTAAAGCACTGGTTTTCCAAGAAGCATAACATTTTTCATACTTATTACCCTAATTACTTTAGTCTATCTTGATGAAATGGAAGGACATAATCACACAGTAGCTGAGATATGCAAAGTTCAAGACTCTCATGCCCTAGCTTTATGCAGGTTTCCTGAGTCCCCTAGACCTTACTTGTGTATATGTGTGTAGATATTCTCAATGATTTTAAGGCAGTGAAGTGGTTATGGTTGGTGGTTCAAACTCACCACTATACCTTTGAAGAAAGGTGACAGCGTCTGTTTTGTAACAATCTCTAGTCTCAGAAACCCCATGATGAAGTTGAATTCTATCCTATAGGGTTGCTGAGTCAGAATCAGCTCAATAGTATTGGGTTTGGTTCTTGGTTTTCATAATGGCTATTAGAAAATTTTATCTCTGTAGTGTGGGAAAAAAGTATATGCAGCATCTCCTTAGAGAAGCCAGTCTAGAAGCAGAAGTCTAGCAGGAGAATCTGGTTCAATAACTTCTGAGCTCAAATGCACTCCAAAGTTCTCATCTATTCAGAGTCCTTCATTGCCCTGGGGTCCCATCACCAAGTAGCCACGTGTCCTCGTTATTCCTGATCACCTGCCGTGAAAGCAATCACCAGGCTTGAAAAGCGCATGAGCAGGTCTAGACTCTACAACTCACCTTGCAATTTTCTCATTGTCAACAATTAGAATGAATTACGTATTAGCTTCTTGCTCAAGGATCAAAGTGGCTTCCATGTTTGCCTCTGTGTCTTAGATTAGAACTGCCATGTTATTGATAAGCACACAGAACATTTCTAGAAAATACAGAGGCAGTAAGATCAATACTTTGAATGCAGTGTCATAATGTTTCCAAATTCAGTGGCATTGTTGACTCACAATTATTAAGGACCATGCGACTTTGAGGGAGTTTCAGATCAGCCTGTGTAGCATGACAGACACAATGCAGCCATGCTTCCCCTGCCCTCCTCATGTTTGCACCTTTGCATTTATGTAGGCTGTAGTTTGGGAGCTTGGCTTTTAAAAATATATATAATCTTGTAACAAACAGCACATTTCAGGTAGGAAATATGTATAGGGCCCATGCTTACATATGCCAGTAAACTTTTTCAGTGCCTTTCAAGTTGAATATTGGAGAAGAAGAAAAATAGATAGCAGACAACCGTGAATTTCCGAGAGGAAACATTGACAATTAAAAAAACAAACTTGTTTTTCATAAGATAAATGTTTCTCTTTTGAGAGTCCGCAGAGGTGTTATTCTCTTCAGTCTTAAAAATGTGGGTTAAAGCTCTCAGACTTGAAAATCAACACCCGACAGAGAGCTCGATTGAGGGCAGCGGCTGTGGTGGGGTAATCTTGTGTTGGTATACCGAGAGCACATTCAGCTGGTACAGGCCCCGTATGCCCCATTTCAGGTGGACAACCTCTGGAGCACTTTGTGGCGTGGGATAGTGTGGAGTAAATTTTAGCCTCAGAAAGACATATGTCTACAGGTTGCATTTTTTAAAAAATCAGAGAAGAATGCTAACATTCAGTGAATCTCTACTATCTGCCTTGGATTATACTAAATTATATCTTTCAATCTTTCTGCTAAATTTAGAGATAGATTTCCTCTTTCATTATAGTTGAAGAAATGGAGACAGTGAAGTGTTAAGTAACAGGACAGGTGATGTAGCAAGTACTTGGTGAAACTAGGATTAGAAACTCATGACTGTTTCCCTTCAAAGTTAATAGGTTTCATATTTATTCCCTGGCCCCACACTCTCTTCTGTTCAACTTTATTTAACTGAGAGTCCTGGATTGGCTTCATTTTTCAGCTGAAATGTGTTCTTTTCCTCTTTATTATCCATTTTGCTGACTTCTCCGTAACATCTTTACGTCAAATACTTTGGTTTACTGAATTTTTTCATATTTAAAAAATTAAATGTGTAAACTTTTGCAAATATGTTTGCTATAGCACCTTTTCTATAGGAAGCTCTTTATACCTTCCCGAAAAATAAACTTAAAGTACTATAAATACGCATACAACTGTTATGTTGTTTTGTACACATTTTTAATCCCTTCTTTTTAAGAAAACCCTTTCAAATCCCATCCGTAGATATTTAGCATACTTTCTCTGTGGACAGCAAAGTGAGAAGTATCGAGAGGCATTCTAAAGAAAGCTGAACATTCCGGTGTGAGAGACACAATTGTTGGAGGAACATAGTTCCTTCTCCCCACGTTCTTTCTGTGGCGCACGGATTAGGAAACATCTCCTCTTTGTAGAACGGTTCTGCGCCCTCGTCTCACTGATGAGGTGAAGACCAGCTGAACTTGTGTGGCCGGCGCCTTCGGAGCATCTCTCTCTGGTGTCTGTGGGTGTGGGTTCCCCTCGCTGTTACACTGCCCCAGGAGATTACTGGTCACACACTGTGACATGGGCCAGTGTCTTCACTCTTTAGACAAGCTGAGGGAGACCTAGACCTAGAGACTTGAGTTACTGAGACATCTGATTGTAGCTGTGTCATTTAGTCACATTCTTTATCTTGATAGCCATCATTCCAAATCTCTGTCATGTTATTTAAATTGGTCCAGAATTTCGAAGAGAGAACTTTTTCAAGTTATAATTTTCATTTGTCTCCTCCTAATATAATACGAGGGGGTACTCAAATAAAACTCAGAATTCTTTTTTTTTAATTAAAAATTTTTTTTTTTATTTTAACAATTTATTGGGGCTGATACAATTCTTTTCACAGTTCATACATATACATACATCAATTGTATAAAGCACATCTGTACAGTCTTTGCCCTAATCATTTTTTTCTCTTTTCTTCTTTTACATTTTATTAGGGACTCAAACAACTCTTACCACAATCCATACATATACATACATCAATTGTATAAAGCACATCCATACATTCCCTGCCCCAATCATTCTCAAGGCATTTGCTCTCCACTTAAGCCCCTTGCATCAGGTCCTCTTTTTTCCCCCACTCCCTCCCCATTCCCCCCTCCCTCATATGCCCTTGGTAATTTATACATCGTTATTTTGTCATATCTTGCCCTATCTGGAGTCTCCCTTACCCCCTTCTCTGCTGTCCCTCTCCCAGGGAAGAGGTCACATGTGGATCCTTGTAATCAGTTCCCCCTTTCCAACCCACTCACCCTCCACTCTCCCAGCATCGTCCCTCACACCCTTGGTCCTGAAGGTATCATCCACCCTGGATTCCCTGTACCTCCAACCCTCATATGTACCAGTGTACAGCCTCTGTCCTATCCAGCCCTGCAAGGTAGAATTCGGATCATGGTAGTTGGGGGGAGGAAGCATCCAGGATCTGGGGGAAAGCTGTGTTCTTCATCGATACTACCTCACACCCTAATTAACCCATCTCCTCTCCTAAACCCCTCTATGAGGGGATCTCCATTGGCCGACACTTGGGCCTTGGGTCTCCACTCTGCACTTCCCCCTTCATTTAATATGATATATATATACATATATACACATACATATATACATATACACATATATACACATACATACACACACTTATATCTTTTTTTTTTGCATGATGCCTTATACCTGGTCCCTTGGGCACCTCGTGATCGCACTGGCCGGTGTGCTTCTTCCATGTGGGCTTATTTGCTTCTGAGCTAGATGGCCGCTTGTTCACCTTCAAGCCTTTAAGACCCCAGACACTATCTCTTTTGATAGCCGGGCACCATCAGCTTTCTTCACCACATTTGCTTATGCACCCATTTGTCTTCAGCGATCCTATCATGGAGGTGTGCAGTCAATGATATGATTTTTTGTTCTTTGATGCCTGGTAACTGATCTCTTTGGGACCACTCGATCACACAGGCTGGTGTGTTCTTCCATGTGGACTTTGTTGCTTCTGAGCTAGATGGCCGCTTATTTATCTTTAAGCCTTTAAGACCCCAGTCACTATCTCTTTTGATAGCCGGGCACCATCAGCTTTCTTCACCACATTTACTTGTTCACCCACTTTGGCTCCAGCCGTTGTGTTGGGAGAGTGAGCATCATAGAGTTCCAATTTAATAAAAGAAGGTATTCATGCATTGAGGGAGTATAAAACTCAGAATTCTTTTAAAGCTATGTATTTAAATTATTTTACAAAACAACTTTAACACCTTCAAATTAGTCTCCATTTTACTTAATGTATTTGTCAAATCTGCAATTCCATTCTTGGAAATAGTTTTCAAATTCTTCTGTTTGGATGGCTGATAACACCTCCTTGTTGTTTTCTTCACCTCTTCTACATTTCCAAATCACTGTCCTTCCATGTCCCTCTGCATTTGCAGAAACAAAAAGAAGTCACACGGAATGATGTCAGGTGAGTAAGGGGCAAGGGGCAAAAAAGGCATGCATTTTTGCCAAAGACTGGCACACTCAGATGGCTGCATGAGCAGATGCTTTGTTGTGGTGGCAAAGTCAGTCCTCTGTCTGCCACAAATCAGGCCTTTTTTGTCACATACTGTTACGCTATCTTTTCAGAACCTCTAAATAGAAAGCTTGATTAACCATCTGACCTGGTGGAACAAACTCCAAATGCACTACAAGTTGACATTTTCACCAGATTGGGAAGTTGATGCACATCCAAGTTGAGGTTTGTCATCAATCAACATTTCACCTTTTTTGAAACAAGATAAGCTCCATACACTTGAGTTTTTCCCACATGCTGGCCTTGTAAGCTGTGTTCAACATCACAACAGTTTCTATGGCATTTTTTCCGTGAGCAGGAAGCAAAATATCACAGCTGCATGCTGTTTTCTTAAATCGGCCATCACAAAAAAAAACAAGGTGCTCGTGAAACTGTTTTTAGGAAAAAATTCACCGTGACCAGAAAGAGCCTTCCCAGGTGATGCCACTGGGTGCACTAACTCAGAGTGAAGTGCTTGGTGCTTGCCTATCAGGAAAAATGTGTTCTACAAAAGATCCCCTCAGTGGAACTTTCCCCCGTTTTTTCAGGGGGGTACCCCCTCATGCAGTTTGTAATTAAGTGCTTGTTGGAGGGAGCATGAGTTCAAAGAAGGAAATATTCTGTAACTCCGAGGTAGCCAGAGAGCAGATCTCGTGGAGAGGCTTTGAGGAGCTCAAGGAAGACCTTCAAGGTAAGGTGATTTACTGGAGAATTCTTCTTTTTTCCTCCTTTTGTGCTTTGCAGGCCTTTAATTTAGGACAATTTCTGTGAAGTGACTGCCCTTTGAGGCCATTTGGAGATTTTAAAATCTGATAGCTTTGATTCTGTCTTTTTAAAAATTACCGAATGTATTTTTTAATTACAGTAGCATTCACTTTTTTATGGTGCTTTGAAAAAAAAAATGAATAGAGTAATATTACCATTGCCACAATTAAGATCCTGAAGAGAAAAAAAATCCACTTAACTGTTAAATATTCCCCCATGTTATCCTTTTATATCCTTTTCATATAAATGAACCATATAAATGAACCATACAGGAAGTAGCTTTTCATATCTGGCTTCTTGAACTTGGCATAATATATTGAGATCCATCCATTTGTTGAGTGTTGTAATGTCTTAATTAGTGTTTTCTACTTTACTCTCTACTTGATTTCTAGGTTTCAATATCCATTGAAATGGATACCCAGAGCTCACAGACAGAATGCTTAAGGGGTTCATTAAGGAACTTAAGCTGCAGTGCAAGTGAGAAATGCTCAGGGTTAAGTTGTTTGTCAGAACATGTTACACAGTTCTCTCAGGTCTGCTAGTAAATGCCTAGGGGGGCATACTACTCCACTGCAAACCTCAGTCTGAGGGCATTCAGCTCAAGCTCACCCACCACCCAGGTCAGCAAACCCACCTGCCGGAATTAAGTGCCCTAAGGCACTCTACCAGCCAGCTTCCTGCACAAAAACACCCTTCTCTACTTGCTCCACTGATTGTGAAGCCCATCCCTCTGTTCCATGCTTTGGCTCCTGGTTCTGCTCTCTTCCTCTGGTGTGATGACATTCTTCTGGATCTAGGAGGTTCACTGTGCAGGAATCTTGGATCCAGAGGATATGCCATACTCCAGGTTCTTGCTGGTAATAAGATTCCTCCTCTTGCTTCTCAAAGGGTTAATTTTATACACAGTACGTTGTCACACTAAGGAATCCTGCCCACAGGTGAATCCTATCAGTATCTTCCCCACATTCTTACTAATTCCATTCAGGGATGGGTCACTTGGTGACTAGAGACTTTGGCTAGCAGAGCCACATTAAGTAACTCATTGCCCTGCAAGTGTATTCATAGTTTGTTCCTTGTTATGTATGAGTAACATACCATTAATAGATGGACCATAGTTCATTTACAACTCAATGTAAAAACAACATCAGCACAACTGGACCAATAGGTAACATCATGATAAATGGAGAAAAGGTTGAAGTTATCGAGGATTTTGCCATACTCAGATCTATAATCAATGCTCATGGAAGCAGCAGTCAGGAGATCGAAAGATGAGTTGCATTAGGTAAATCTGATGCACAGGACCTGTTTAGAGTATTGAAAAGCAAGGATGTGATTTTGAGGACAAAGGTGCTCCTGACTCAAGCCATGGCATTTTCCACTGCCTCATATGCATGTGTGTTAGGCTGGGGTGACTAGAGAAACAAATTCAGTGAGAGAGAGAGCTTTGTATAAAGAGGAAATTATTATCAAACAAACATCCCATCCCAGAACAAGTCCATAAGTCCAGTACTAGTGCATGAGTCTGATACTAGTCCATAACTTCCTCTTCAGACTCATGCAATGAGGCAGCGTGCAGGGAGATCACAGGCCCATGGGGGCAGAGTTGTGTGGATCCAATGGCAGTGTCTATGGCAGCTCTCTGAGTGACTCAATAACAGTAGGGTGAACAGAGAGAGAGGGGGAGGTTTCCAGAACCCTTCTTATGAGGAGATCACACTCACGGGGATGCACCATTAGCCTGTGACACGAATTTATGTAACCACCACAGCATGTGAACACTGAACATTGAATAAAGACGTCTCATTGATGCATTTGAATTGTGGTGCTATGGCGAATCTTGACAGTATCATGGACTGCTACTAGAATAAACCGACCTGTCTTAGAAGAAGCATGGCCAGCGTGCTCCTTGGAGGCAAAGGCAGTAAAACTTCATCTTACGTACTTTGAGCTTGTTGTCAGGAGAAACAAGTCCCTGGAGAAGGACATCGTGCTTGGTAAAGAGGAAGGCTGTCAACGAGATGGATTGACACGGTGCCTGTATCGATGGGCCCACTCATGAGGGTGGCGCAGGACCAGGCAGTGTTTTCTTTGGTTGTGCACGGGGTCACTCTGGGTATAACCGACTCGATGGCCCCTACCAACAACAACAACAACCCTTTGTCTATCATGGTTCTTGCCAATATATATTCCTGGCATATCATTGTTCTATTACCGTTCTCTATTTCATTGCTACTTACAAATATGAGATTCTTATAGGAATATATCTGGCTTATAGGAATGTGGTGGTTAGTGGGTTTCACATGTAGCTGCTAACCACAAGATCGGTGGTTAGAATCCACCAGCTGGCCCACATAAGAAGGATGAGGCTGAGTATTTTTGTAGAGATTTAAAGTCTCAGAGACCTAAAGGGGCAGGTTTACTCTGTTCTCTGCAGTCACTTTGTGACTTTGAAATCCACTGGATGGCAGTGATTAACCTGGCTTATATATATGAAATACTCTTTCTGGAAGTTTAATTTTCTCATGCTGATTGGAGTTAAATGATAGAACAGAACATGCAAGGTCATGGCATAGATGTCTAATCTTACACCTAGGATCCTTTAGTCTTTCAGCCTTTCAGGTGAACTTCAACCTGCTGGTCCCTCAGTCCAATAAGCCTTATTCTCTGGTACCTTGTTGAGTTGCTCATTCACCTCCTTAGTTTCTTTGCTCACAGAGTCCTCTGAAGTCTACCTTGACTACCTTGTTCAAGTTACACCTTCCTCACTGCTGACCTAGCAATCCCCAAGCCCCTTACCAATTTTCTTTTACAGTACTTACCATTGTCTAACTTGGTTTATAATTTCTTTTCTTTTTATTATATTAGTTTATTTGGCTCTATTGTCTATCTCCCCTGACTAGAAAATAAGATCCAGAAGTCATGATCAGTATAGATACATAATTTCTATTTTGGTTATTATTTGGCTCTAGAGCCTAGTAGGGTGTCTGGTGATGGTAGAGTCCCTGATATATTTGACTGAAGAGTGAGTCAGAATGTAACCATAAGAATCATTAAAAACCCAGAAACAAAAATCAACTCACTGTCATTGAGTCTAAGCCAACTCACAGGGACCCTGTCGGACAGAGTAGAATTGCCCCTGTGGGTTTCCAAGGCTGTAACTCTTTATGGGAGTAGAAAGCCTTGTCTTTCTCCTGCCGAGCAGCTGATCCTCTTGAACTATTGACCTTGTGTTTAGCGGCCCAATCTGTAACGACTAAGCCACCAGGGCACCTGTGAGACTCATACACATCATCTATGTCACATCCAAATCTTTGAGTATCATGGATTTTAATGACACACTCATTCATTCAGTAAATACATGTTGAGCCTGAACTGTGTGGCAGACCACAAGCTGTGCTCTGAAGATACAATGATGGGAAGAAACAAACATATGTCCTGCTCCCTTGGAGCTTACTGTTTAAAGAGACTGACATTCAACTTAGATAAAAGTTTAATTATGCAGTGCTACACTGCGACTCAGGAGAGGGAGACACCTAACTTAGTCAGGTTGGGAGCAGAGAGGCGTGCTCAAGATACACATTTAGCCCTGCTTTGAGAGCTTAGTCCTGGGTCGGGCTGCAGGTGAATGCTGCCTGCACAGGCTCTGGGAATCTTTGGCACAGCTTTCTGAGCGGATTTGGTTCTCCAGTGTGGGGGTGTTAGAATCACTGAGAAGGCTTGCTGAAACAGATTTCTGGGTCCGTTTTTCTGAATTGATTTTGATGCTACTAGTCTGAGGATCACACTTTGAGAACCACTGGATTTAAGATGGATCTGCATGACTAAACTAGAAATGGAAGGTTTATCCTGACACAAGGCCCCAAGAAACCTTTTGATGGGCTGGAACATGACCGTGATAGTGAAGATGGGAACCGACTGCCCGGTGTTTCCTTCTATAGAGTTGATAGGAGTTGGAACTGATTCAATCACACCCAAAACCAACCACAGAAAGTTAGTTCGTTCTTTAAGCTTTCACCTGAGCCACAATAACAGGTTGTTGTTTCTGTCGTTGAGTTTTAATTAAGGTGATATGGTGAGACCTGTGAGAGCCGGAGCTCTACATGGCTGCCTTGTTTTTCCAGGTTGCTCAACTTTTCCAAATTGGACAGGATGCATTCTTACCACCTTTCTATTATTTGTTTCAATAGACAGTATTGTGTGTGTGTGTGTATGTATTTTCTCTGACAAGCTTCTGCTTTACCCAGGTTTTGACTTCCTCAGGTTTCGCTGTTGGTGGCTTTTAGTCTGTGATTAGAAATTAGCAGTTGCAACCTGAAAGCAGGTGGCGGGTGCCTCCAATCCCAGGGACCACCCCTTGCTCTACCCTGTCTGCATCTTGCTCAATTATTGCCTACTCTTGAGGAGTAGCCGCCCGTCCAGTGACCTTCTGTGTAAAAACAGAATAGAAATACCTACTTTTTTATTCAATACTTTTATTGAGGGCTCTTACATCTCAACACAATCCGTACATTCATCCAGTGTGTCTAGCACATTTGCACATATGCCGCCATCATCATTTTCAAAGCATTCTCTTCCCACTTGAGCTCCTGATATTAGCTTCTCATTTCTTCCCCCTCCCTCCCCTACCCACCCTCCCTCACGAACCCTTGATAAGTTATAAATTATTATTTTCATATCTTACATCATGCTCTATTGCCCCTTACCCCCACCCCTGGAAGGGGGTTATAAGTTGATCCTTGTGATGGATTCCCCCTTGCTTCCCCCACCCTCCCCTAATCCTCCTGTTTCTCTACTCTCATTGTTGGTCCTGAGGGGCTTATCGATCCTGGATTCCCTGTGTTGTGGGCTCTTATCTGTAGCAGTGTGCATCTTCTGGTCTAATCTGATTTGTAAGGTAGGATTGAGGTCATGATAGTGGGGGGAAGGAAGCACCACAAAACTAGAGGAGAGTTGTGCATTTCATCGGTGCTACACTTCACCCTGAATGGCTCATCTCTTCCTTGTGACCCCTCTGTGAGGGGATGTCCAATTGTCTACAGATGGGCATTGGATCTCCACTCCAGTCCCCCCACCCCATTGAAATTGGGAATGATTTTGTTCTGGATTTTAGATGTCTGCAAAACTTACTTTATAGTGTTGTCAAGAATAGGGATGATTATGTATGTTTGAGGTTTACATTCATGTATGCTAACTCAAAAATATGCCTGCTATTTTAAAGGAACGCTCATGTTGCAGCGGTGAAAGTGTTCGGCTGCTATCTAAAAGCTCAGCAGTGATGGTTTGCACCCATTAGCCACTCGATAGGAGAAAGACGTGGCAGTCGGTACCTTAGAGATTACAGCCCCGGACACCCTCTGGGGAAGTTCCACTGGGTCTTAGAGGGTCACTGTGAATTTGAAGCCACTTAACAATGGCAACAGGGTTCATTTTACAGGTTAATGTTTTAAAAGTTCCTTGAAAGGTTACCCATCTTTACTTCCTGCTCTGCCTGATCTCAGGAAACCCCTGAGTGCCCACCCATGCCCCATCCACCCACTTCACATACAAATCTGATTTAAAACAGGGAAACTTTGATACCATGCTTTTAACCAGTTTGAACATGACTGTTTCATTGTTCCCTTCTTGAAAAGGAGGTTGTTTGACAGATTGGGTTTTATAAAACTTTCATAAACACTACCTGGTGTTAAGCTATCTCATTAGAGGCAAGCGGCTTAATTGTCAGGGGTATCGGTGCCTGTACTTCTCGGAGCCTCCTACCTGCTCAGAAATTTAGAGCTCATTCATCAGGCTGTTCAAGAACCCTTTGCACAAGGTAATGATGCTCTTACAAAACAAATTGAACACAAAACTAACAAAACATCTTCTTTTGCGAACCATTCACTTTGTTTTTTTATGGAAATAATTCCGGAGGTCCATTGTAGTTCATAAGCTTTAAGTTCTTAGGCCTAATCTAAGTTGGTTCAGCTTCCTGTTTTTAAATGTAAAAAAGCATTTGATTAATTAGGTTAAAATGAGAGTTTACTCAAAGGTATTAATTTTTTGCTTTGTGTTCAGCAAAAATAAATGCCAATGGAAACAATACTTCTTAAATGTGAATTTCTTGTTCCTGTGTAAATATGGGCATTTCATCTATACATTTTGTTTTTTATGATTCAAAGGGAGAAAACCCCTTCTTTGTATAGTACTAACCTCACACTGTCTTTATATTTAACAATATTCTTTAGAGAGAGAAAAACGGTTTGGTATTCTTAGTGAATTATGCACCCTCCTGGAGGTACTGGAGACTGTTAATGCTCAGTGGAACCCAGCAGTTGTAACTGATGAAACATCAGCATGTTGGCTATAAAATAAAAAAGAAATAATTGGGGACATGTTGGGAGCTGGCAAATGGAAAACACTGGCAGATGTAGAGCCAAAAAGAGAAAAGAAAGTTTTAGAAATCACATTTCCTAGAAGAGGCACTGCACAGATGGATGATAGAAGTTAACATTTCAATCAGATGGAAAGTGGATTAGAAATGATATTTCCGTTTCTAATACTTAAAAGAAGTAATACTTGAACCCTCATAATTAGACACATGAAAACTACTTTTCCATCAAGCGTCAATCCCTTGAAATGATCTTAGTCAGTGAGTTTTTCATTCCCTGAAAAGACATTGTAAGGTACTTTAGACATTGCCGGAAGTGGCTCTGGCTGCCTGGTAAGCGCTGATGGTGACCATCTCTTCTCAGCTCTCTGCTCAGAGGGACCATGTTGGGAGCTTGAAAGAAACCACGTATGTTGAGAATAGCGATTACAAATAAATGGACGATTCGACACATAACAATACTGTGCTTGCTCCCTGAGCCAGTTGTTAAACTCTTTTTAGACCCCACTGGACGTGCATTAGTTCAATCCAGTTGTTGCCGTGTGGAGTCTGACTCATGGTGATCCCGTGCACGCCAAAGTCGAACTGTGTCCCATTAAGTTTTCCCTGGCTGGTGTTTTGGGAGTGAAGCACCGGGCCTTTCCCTGGAGGGGCCTCTGAGTAGCCTTTTGGTCTGCAGCCCCTCCTGTTAGTGGTCTGCACCATTCAGGGGCGACAGACACAGTTGCCATCGAGTGGATTCAGGTCCTGGGGGGACCAGGATCAAGTCCATCACAAATAATGAGGGTTAAATCCTGTTTGGAAATGAGATGTTGGTGATGATGGTACTGCCAACAATTGCGACGAATATGCAGATTAGCAGGGTTGAGATACATATCCATACTCCTCACACTTAGTTCTCACAGAAATCTGTACAGAGGAAGGTTTATTTCTATTTTGTGAAGGAGAAAACTGGTAAACAGATCATTTGTTTGCTCATAATCACCACTTGGAAGGTCAGGCTTGAGTCTCGGTGATTTGGAACCGGAGCCCATGCGCGTAGCCCCTTCGGGATCTAGATAACAGGAAGATGAGCTAGTGAAGAGGTCGGCCCCAGCCGGCTTACGTGTTAGAAACTTTTCTTCCTTGGCCCTGACTCTGGGTTCTCGGTGTGAATTGTAGGCTAGGGAGCCAGTCAGAATGATCTTTCGTTAGCTGCAGCTCAACAAAGTCCTTCAGCAAATATGGTGTGCCCACGTGCTAGACTGCAGGTCATGTCCAATGAGGCCAGCTTCCCTGGGAATCTTCAGGAACTAGCAATGACCAGGGGGAAATGAACAGTAATTACCTGGACTACTTTGAGACCTTTGAGTGAAAGGCATGTGAAGATAGGCCTTTCAGCAACTTAATGAGCCTTATCACGGCCCTTCAGCTTTCCTGAATAAATTTGGACATAATGAAATGTTGGGCCTTTCCTTTAAACTAAATTGTAGTACAACATGATTTTGAAAGACCTTTGGAACAAGTGACTAGAAGTTGTTTTATTTCCCCCTCTCAACCCGGAAAATATAATTGCGTCCTCCTTATTAATAAGAAACGACTAATTTTAGGAGACAGCCTGTAAATAAAAATGTCATAAAGTGAGATAGAATCTGATTTATAAAAAAAGAAACTCAAAAGAGTGCTATATATTTGCGATTTATAACTTTGCTCTTCAACCAATAATATTTAACATGGTCTACCAGGCACCTAGGGAGGCACTGATGAGACCGGGAAGAAAATGACAGAGAGATGCCAGACAATCATTTTGTCTTAGGCGCCATCAAGTTAGTGCTGGTTCATAGTAAAAAATTGGTCCGTCTTTGTCATTAGCATCGGCTCTACTTTGCGGAGTCAGCCTTCTAGCCAGGTGTCCCATAGGTATTCATAGAGTTTTGAGTGACTAAACCCTTCGAAGTGGACAGCCTGCTCCTTCGCCGTCTGTTTTCAAGCTGGAAGCTCTGCTAAAAGCAGTTTACCAAATACTCTGTCAGTATTTGAAATATCAATAGCACAGCTCCCAACATCACAAGCCCCCACAGTACGACCAATTGACAAACAATTAGAAAACCGAAAAGCAGCCGTTGAAATCGCTGTGGAGCACAGTTCTTTCCTGGGCCACTTGGGGTGGCCCCGAGTCTGAATTGACTTGCTGGCAAGAGGAACGGCCTGTTTCAGGTCTGGGACACAAGCTCAGGGGAAAGGTCATTTCCCTGAGACCACCTCAAACCCACTCTTCAGGTGAAAAGTAACAACTTATTAATGTGTATGTTTGTCAAAGAATAAAGTGTCTCCTTTTATGGAGCTACATCCAGGTCGCTTGTATTACTGTCTCCTTCTGCTCTCTGGCCTCTTGTGGGTGGAATTGAGGGCCAGCCAGGAACTTTCTATTACGAAATATGTGCTCTGTTTCAAAAAGAATGTCCTCATGCTTCCAAGTCCATTTCTGGCACTATATCTCATTGACTACAAAACTAAGGTGATTTTAGTTAACATAAGAATCTCAGGACAGAAATATGCCCCTTTTCCCGTCTGTGGTACAATTGATTGAGTAAACTGAATTTAAGCAGACGGCACCAGGCTCTCAAGCAAGGTGACCTCTCTTGGGTGAATTAAATCATGTCTCATGTGGCTTAAAAGATGTGCTGTGCTAACGGGAGAACTGTTGAGACGGAGAGAAAAGCATCATGGAGTTGACTCTGCCGTTTTCTGTTTTTGCTCCACTTTTCAGAATGGTGGAAGGTTTTATGAATAAAAGTCCTGGAAGCTTCATTTAAAGTTGGCTCCGTGCGTTTTCTGTAATGTAAAGTGTCTGGTAAATCTAATTTACATGCAGTTTTATTCAATGACTAGTGTTGATATTATGATTCATCACTCATCTACTTAATTAGTAACACTTGAATTTATGTACCAAAAATGTCCAATTTTCACACTGTTATTTTTTCAGTTAAATAAAATTATGTTTTGGGAAGATAAAGAAGCCCCCCCCACCAATTTTGAAACATTCCTTTTAGCTTTTGTTCCTGATTAATGCCAAATATAAGCTACCAGTGAGAGTAGCCAAATGAGTAATCTACAGCAGAGAAGACGTAAGGAACATGGCCTGCCCGTGACTATCTGAGAGGCCCTGGGGGCCGCAAAGGACTCCTGGTAATGTTAGCACTTGACTGCTAACAGAAGGGTAGGAGGCCCAGGTTCATATAGAAGCACCTTGGAAGAAAGGTTGGGCGGTCTACTTCTAAAGATCGGCCACTGAAACACTTTGTGGAACCTAATTCTATCCTAACGCATGTCGGGTCACTGTAAGTCAGCATGGGCTCCACAGCTGACAGTGGTTCAGGACTAGCTGCGTTTGGGTCATTGCTCCAGCGCTGGGGGACGCTTCCATTCGGGGAGAGGTATTTCATCTACCTGTTCTTTATTTCCCTTGTCTTTAAAACGGTGACATACAGCATCTAGGGGGACATAATACTTAGGGGAAAATTATGTGAGAGAATGAGTTTTAAAATTCCTTGTTTGTGTGATCTTTCTATTGTAGAATTTGGAGGAACAGTGAGTAGCTTCCGGAAGTCACGACTCTTGTCCTCTGCTCCCGGAGAAACACTTCCTCCGCCCATCTCTGATTCATTGCATGCTTCTCATGCCAGGTGATGAACTCAACCCTCCCTGCCAAGGTGTGGACAAGGGCACTCCCAAAGTCGCAGGCTAATTGAGGCACATTGTTTGGCACCTAATTTTTCTCGCCCTGCTTGGGCCCCTGGGTGGTGCAAACCCTTCACATGGTTGTCTGCTAACTGAAAGCTTGGACGTGTGAGCCCACACAAAGGCAGCTAAGCCTACTCTCTCTTTTTATTCTGAGAACTTCAGTTGAAATATTTGAGAAACGTTATCAATGTTGACGAAGGATAGGGCACTGCTTTATTCTGTTGCGGGTAGGGTCTCTGTGAGTCAGAATGGACTCCATGGCCCCTAACAACAGCCTCGAGGACACATCTGTGTTGACGCACCCTTTACCTGTTACAGATGTGGTTTCTGGAAGGAAATCCCAGCCTTGTTTCTTCTTCCTCCTTTACCTCTGCTAATGGGAGAGCTAATGATTTCCCACAACTAATTTGATACAATTGCCATAGTTCTACAAAGCGAAGGTCAGTTGATTTGATGGTCAGGGTCATTTGATTGTCTTAGTTCTGGGGAAGCAAACAAACACAAGCCTGACTTCTGACTTGTGGAATTCTGTCCTTGCTTAACTGCTTCTCATATTTATGACACATTTCTTTTCTCTTTATTCAGTGCTCCCAGGCTCTCTGCTGAGCAATCTCTGTGCTCTTTGACAAGCTGCAGTGACCAGCTCAGAGCCTTTCCTCAAATTGCAGACTCTTCCATGTAGTTGCCTCCTGGGCATCTCCTCCAGGCGTTGTCTTAGCTTTCACTGCTGCTGTAATCAAAACACCACAAGTGAGTGGACACAAGAGCTGCAATCTGTTGTGTTAGCTTTAGAGGCCCCAAATCCAACCTCCTCCTTCCCCCTCCCCCCAAAACCAGACCACACCCATCAGGCTGATTCTGACTCATACAGACGTTGTAGGACAGGGTAAAACCTGCCCATTTGATTTTCTAACGCTTTAAATCTTTACACGAGTGGAGAACAGGGCAGCTGGTGGGTTTGACCTGCTGACGGTGTGGTTAGTTGCTCAATGCATAACCCATTACACCACCATAGACATATTCAATCAAAATCTACATTCAACCTTGTGTTGTATGAACTGTCATAGGCTGCCCATCATCACAGTTGTTCCTGTGTTTGAGCCTCTGTGTTGACCCGTCTTGTCGGGGTCATCCTCTTTTTCACCATTCCTCTACTTTACCCCGCAAGATGCCGTTTTCCAGCACTGGTCTCTCTGAACCACATGAGATGCAGTCTTGCTCTCTTTGCTTCAAAGGAACTTTCTGGCTTCAAGACAGATATGTTTGTTCTTGTGGCAGCCCACAGTACTTTTAAGATTCTTTACCACCACCATAATTCAAGTGGATCAATTCTTCTTCTTCAGTCTTCCTAATTCAATGTCCAACTTTTACTCACAGATGAGACAACTGGAAATACCATAGGTTGGATCAGGTGCACAGTATTCCCCAGACTAACATCCTTGCTTGTCAACGTTAAAGAGGCTCGGGCAGCAGATTTACTCAATGCAGTGCATCCTTTTAGCCCTTGACTGCTGCTTCCGTGAGCTTTGATTGTAGAACCAAGTGAGACGAATTCCTTGACAACCTCAATCTTTTCTCCATTTATCGCGATGCTACCTATTGGTCCTGTTGTGAGAATCTTTGTTTTCTTTACCTTGAGTTGCAGTCCATACTGAGGGCTGCAATCCTTGGTCTTTAATGCTTCAAGTCCTTTTTCCTTTCAGCAAGCACGCTTGTGTCATTTGCACTTTATAGGTTATTAATAAACCTACTTAATAGAATTGTTTCTCTGACGGTTTGCCGAGTGAGCATTCAGAGTGAGTCAGTATAAGGAGAGGAGACAACCCTGATGCACACTTTTCTTGGTTTAAAAGCATGCAGCATGCAGCATGCCTTTGTTCTGTACAGGTTCTTCAGGAGCCCAATTATGCGTCCTGGAATTCCCACTCTTCTCAAAATTATCCATACCTTGCTATGATCCATACAGTTGAATGCCTTGGCATAGTAAAAAACACAAATAACATGTTTCTGGTATTCTCTGTTTTCAGCCAAGACCCATCTGACATCAGTAATGATATATCTTGCTCAACGTCTTCTTTTGAAACTAGCCCAAACCTCTGGCTGTGTCAGTATACTGCTGCAACCATTGTTGGATGATCTTCAGAGAAACTTTATTTGCAAGAGATATCAGTGGTGTTGTTCTATAATTTGAACATCCTACTTTTTTTTGGAATGGGTACAAATGTGTTTTTCCCCCCAGTTAGCCAAGTATCTACTTTCCAAATTCCTTGGCATACATGACTGAGTGCTTCCAGTGCATCCTCAGCTGGTTGAAACATTTCCATTGGCATTCTATCAGTTTATGGAGCCTTGTTGTTGGCTCATGCCTACAGGGCAGCTCGGACACTTTCCCTCAGTACCACTGGTTCTTGATTATATGCCACCTCTTGAAATGGTTGAGTGTTGACTAGTTATTTTTGTACAGTGACTCTGTGTAGTCTTTCCATCTACTTTTGGTGCTTCCTGCATCATAAACTATTTTGCCCTTAGAATCTTTGGATCTTGCAACTTGAAGCTTTGTTTTTTTTCCCTTGAGTTATTTCAGTTCAAGATATGCTGATTGTGTTATTCCTTTTAGGTTTTCTAAATCTACATCTTTGTACATTTTGTTAAAATATTTTATTTTGTCTTCTTGAGGGTCCTTGCCTTTTCTGTGCAGCTCTTCGACTTTATCATCTATCTGCTTTATCAGCTCTGTGATTGAGAGAAAGATCCAGAGGCTCTTCCCACATCCACTTTGTTCTATTCTCTTTTCTTAACTTTCTTCTTAGACAAATACTGCACCTTTGATTGCAAATGGTTGATTATTCTAAGTTCTGTGTACTGCACTAGTGTTACTTTTCCTCTTGTAGACCTGTCTATTGTTTGGCTGAACATTGAGTCACGGGGCTGAATTCCATTTCAGACCTGAAGGATGACTAAAGGTCATAATCGCGGGGATACTACCAATCTTTATCTGACTAGTCAGTCTGGTGTCCTTTGTGATTTTAAGTTTTGTTTCACCTTCCCCCCACTTCTATCCAGGACCCTCTACTATGATAATTTTCAGAACAGTTCGTCATGGTATTCAGACACCATCTAGTTCTTTCATCTCAGGGTTGTAGAAACTGATGCTTGTGGTGTTCATTAGCCCATTGGAATAATTGTTTTAATGCATCTTTGAATTTCATTATTCTTCTTTCCTTTGGTTAGGGAGAAACCAATAGTTTCACCTTAGATGACTGCTCAAGAGCTTTAAGGCCTAGTTATAACTCACCATAGTAGAATATCTTTGTGGACTCTCTTATGCCAAGTAACTCTGGTGTTCTCAGAGACAATGGCCCTGATCCCCCAGACCAAGTGAGTCATTCCCTCAAGGTTTTTGGTTATGTCTAAGAAGATATTATAGTTTTGCCCCCATGTTTTTCTCTCCACGTATTCATTCATCTGGCGATCTTGCTAAGCACTGGATTGGGATTCAGTTTCTCTGAGTTGGCCATACAGATTTTCAGTAGAGTTGAGCCAGAATGAGCAGGATCGAAGCCCCGCTTTCTCAGGCTTCAGGGAGATGATTGCAGTCAGCCTCTCAGCAAGGTGCCCGTTGTTATTTGGTCCTGTTGAGACAGCCGCTGAGTCATGGTGACCCCATTAATCATGTGCAGGACTCTTGAGATCTTAATGTTTTCATTGGCTGATTTTCAGAAGTAGATCACCTGACCCTTTTTTCCTAGTTTGGAGGCCCCACTGAAGTCTTTACAGCATCACAGAAACACACAGGTTCCACTGCCAGGTGAGTGGTAGCTGTGCTTCAGGTGCACTATAGGTAATGGAACCCAGGTCTCCCACAGGGAAGGCAGCACCCTTACCATGGTGTCACGACTACTCCCACGCACAACACTAGTATATAATGAGTGCTCAGTCATTAGCGATAATACTATTAATATTTTATCCATTTTTCCAAAGAAAAGACTATCAACACAAATATACTTAGTGGCAAGTGGCAAATTTGGTTTACCTTTGTCATCTGGATTTTATGTTTTATAATTATCATTCCTTGACCCTCTTTATTTTCCTAGAAAATAAGCTATGGTTTCTTGGGAGTTACTCAGGGATAGGCCGGTAATGGAGGCATGGAAACACAGTCATCTTGTTCCAGTTAGTTCCAAAGATAACGGCAAACGGAAATAGCTAGAAGCCACGGCCTCTGGGGGCATTGTATGTTTGGTCATTAGTCTGGGCTGAGTGCTCTGTGTGCGGAGTGTCGATCTTCTTCCGCCAAGACAGGGATGCCCTATGATGATTAGTTTCAGTAGCTCAATAACTGCTGGTCCCCAAATATAAAGGACAGTGCATATCTAAACAGATCCCCATTGCTTTCAGCCTGTGCGCAATTTAGCAGCAAGATATTTCATATCTCACAGCATTCAATTGCCCCACTTAATTAGACCCTGCTTGTGAATCAGGCCAGCTGATGGTCATAATGACTCAAGTGGGCCTATTTGCCATGAAAAAGCAGAGACATGAAATGCCAGTAGTCACGGGTCGAGAAAGGGGCAGAGTGTGGAGGTAGGATGTGTCCTCCCTGGCCTTCCCGATTACAGAACTGCGCTATGGGTTTGTGGCAACCCAGTGGGACACCCCTGGCAGGGCGATGTGAAGAAGAAGAACTTGAACCTGGGCCTGCCTCTCTCAGCGTACCTCCTTTTCGCCTTCCTTTCATTTCGGGGCACAGGTTTTCACTGTGGGGAATATAAGGTATTAAGGCAGGCAGGTAGAATGCTAAGACCGCTCTCTATGTAACAAAACATGAAAATGCACCCACATTACTCCCAACACGTTCAGTGCTAAGTTTACACAAATTAATTGCAAACTGTACGTTGCTTAGGGTCCTGGACTTTAAGTTCAGACAGTCATCTTTTGCCTATGCTGCTTGCTGACCGCAGACTTGGGGCAAGTTTACTTCTGAGTCTGTTCCCTCATCTGTAAAATGTGTGAGACAGTATAGCAACCTCAGAGGCTATTTGAAAATTAGATGAGCTATGCCTTGAAATCACCATTTCTAGAGGCCTGAAGTACAGAGTGCTTAGTGACAACTGCCTGATGTGTGATTTCAGTTTTTAATTCAGTGTCTGATTTTTACTGGCTTAGAAGGTAAGACTAAAGTGACACAGTAGGGTTGGTTCTTTTGTGTAAAGATGCAAATTATGTACATAGAAGTTTCAAGAGGTCACGGAAAAATGGAATGAAAAGATAATGGAATTTTTCACTAACTATTGAAGCCCCCTTGCTCATATCCACTGGGACATAGTAAACAGTCTCTTTGGGTGGCTAAGTAGTTAAATCCATGGCTAATTGCTAAAAGATTGGTGGTTGGAACCCAACCAGAATTGCCTCTGATGAAAGGCCTCACACTTGGCTTCCAAAGGGCACAACCCTGAAGGTCCTATGGAGTTTACTTTGCACACATGGGGTCACCATGAGTCCAAATGGACCCAGTGACAAATAACAAGCAGCAATGGCACAGGAAAAGGCCTCAATGAATACTAGTTTCTTTCCAGTTTTAGTCACACTGGATGGTAATAAATAACATTTATATTACCTTAGAATTTCAGACAGTTCTGGTGGGGCATGGGAGAAGGGGAGTTGGGGGCAAAGGTAGTGGTGCTAACAAACCCAGGGACAAGGGAACAATAAGTGATCCAAATCAGTGGTGAAGAGGGTGTAGGAAGCCTGGTAGGGCATCACCAAGGTTAATGTAACCAAGAGGAATTACTGAAACACAAATGAAGGCTGACCATGATAGTGGGACAAGAGGCAGTCAAAGGAAATAGAGGAAAGAGCTAGGAGGCAAAGGACATTTATAGAGGTCTAAATAAAGGCATGTACACATATATATTTATATATGATGATGGGGAAATAGATCTATGTGCATATATTTATAGGTTTAGTATTAAGGTAGCAGATGGATATTGGGCCTCCACTCAAGTACTCCCTCAATGCAAGAATACTTTGTTCTATTAAACTGGCATTCCATGAAGCTCACCTTCCCGACACAATCATTGAAGACAAAGCTGGTGCATAAGCAAATGTGAAGAAAGCTGGTGGTGCCCGGCTATCAAAAGATATAGTGTCTGGGGTCTTAAAGGCTTTAAGGTAAACAAGTGGCCATCTAGCTCAGAAGCAACAAAGCCCACATTAGAGGACGCACACCAGCTTGTGTGATCACAAGGTGCGGAAGGGATCAGTTATCAGGCATCAAAAAACAAAAAATCATATCATTGTGAATGAGAGGGAGTGCGGAGTGGGGACCCAAAGCCCATCTGTAGGCAACTGGACATCCCCTTATGGAAGGGTTGCTGAGAGGAGACCAGTGAGTCAGGGTGCATTGTAGCAATGATGAAACATGACTTTCCTCTAGTTCCTAAATGCTTCCCCCTCACCCCAACCCCCAGTGTCATGATCCCAATTCTACCTTACAAATCTGGCTACACCAGAGGATGTACACTGGTACATATAGAAACTGGATACACAGGGAATCCAGTGCTGATGATCCCTGCAGGACCAGTGGTGAGAGTGACGATACCAGGATGGTGGAGTGAGGATGGGGTGGAAAGGGGGAACTAATTAACGGGATCTACATATAACCTCCTTCTTGGGGGACAGATAACAGAGAAGTGGGTGAAGAGAGGCATCGGACAGTGTAAGATATGACAAAATACAAATTTATAAATTATCAAGGGTTCATGAGGGAGGGGGGAGTGAGAGGGAGGGGAAAAATGAGGAGCTGGTGCCAGGGCTTTAAGTGGAGAGCAAATATTTTGAGAATGATGAGGGCAATGAATGTACAAATGTGCTTTATACAACTGATGTATGTATGGATTGTGATAAGAATTGTATGAGCCCCCAATAAAATGATTTTTTAAAAAATCCGCTGGAACAGAGTGTATCCTTTAGACTGGGGATCCCTGAGAACCTTCTGGAACAAAATAATGACAGGTGTAACTCTGAAGACCACACGAGGTGATTGCAGTGGGCTTGTTGATCCCCAGAGAAAAAGCTTTAGCTTCAAGGCCCTCTGGCAAAGGTGCCTCAAGGAACGGGCAGGTGAAGCTTGTGTCGTTAACTGGTGTGCCTGTAGAGGTCTTCAGTATGGCATCTCTGGGAGTGATGTTTGTTTTTCTTCAGTTCTTTCAGCTTGAGAAATGCTGAGCAGTTCTCCTTCGGTTCTCTAACTCCAGGTCTAGGTACGTTTCCTTACAATACGGTGTCTTCTCTAGCTGCCCTTTGACATCTGTGGCCAGTTCTGTTATGTCCTCATTTCTGCCATTTGCTTAAGCTTTTCTGTGTTCTAGAACAATTTTAAGAATCACATCTGCCATCCATCTTTCTCTTTTCTTTCTGTCATGTCTTTCTCATGACCCTTTGCTCTCTTCATGCGTGATGCCCTGGGGGTCATTCCGCAATGACTCTGGACTCCAGGCATTCCTGTTCCATGCTCAGAGCCACACTCGAGACGCTCTCTCAGTTAAAGAGGGGCATACTAAGGTCCTAACTTGGCACTTGTGGAAGTGTTTTCATTTTCTTCGGCTTCAGTATGAACCTGCAGGTGAGAAATTACAGGTCCACAGTCAACTTGTGGCTTTGTTTCGGCTGATGATACCGAGCTTCTCTTTTGTCTCCTACCACAGGTCTAGTCAATTTAGACCAGTGCATTCCATCTGACCAGGTCTGTGAGTATAGATATTATTTACATTGTGCATAAAAAGTACTGTCATGAATATGCCATTGGTTTTTCAAAAATTGTATCATGTGATCCCTGCAATATTTTTATCAAGACCATATTTTCCCATTATTATTCTTTGTTTCCCACGTTCACATTCAAGCAATTGTATATCTTGATTGCATGTTTGATGAATTTCAGACTGCAGAATTTGGTAAAGATCTTCAATTTCTTCATCTTTGGCCTCAGTGCTTGCGCATGAGTTAGCATAATTGCTGTATTAGCTGGCTTTCCTTTTAGGCCTGTGTATATGATGCTGATGGCAGCATTGTACTTCAGGATTTATCTGGAAGTGTTCTTTGTAATCAAGAATGAGCGACCATTCTTTTCAAAGTGTCATTTCTGTCATAGTAAACCATATGTTTGTTTATTCCAAGTGGCCGATACCACTTTATTCCAGCCTCATTTCAGCTGAGGATATTGATCTTTATGTTTTCTATTTCTTTTTTTATGACTAATAATTTTCTTTGACTCATACTAAGCACATTCCACATTCTATTTAACAAATGTTTACCATTATTTCATCTCATTATAAGTTGTGCTTCATCGGTAAATGAAGCTCTCAAAAGCTGTGTTCCACCCACGTCGTTAAGGTAGAGGGTAGCGGGAGAAATCTGCAGTTCCCTGTTCCCATCGCGCGTGCCTTCAGCCGGAGGGCCCATCATCTAGTTCTTCCAGCGCCATGGTCCCTTTCTATCAAGAAGGCTTTTAAAGGTCAAGATGTGTTAGAAGTAGTCTACTGTGTCCTGATTCTCAGTTAATTCTTGTTCTGTGTTAATCTGGAAACTTCACTGAAACGTGGCCATGCTGTTGTCACCCTTTTGTCTATCAGTTTGTGGTTCTGTGGTAGCTTGAGAGTTGGTGTGGTGCTGGAAGCGCTGCCACTGGTCTTTGAGGGTCCTAATAACCACAGGACAAACCCAGCAGTGGCTGACATCTAGCCTTTGTTCATGAGTAAAGGGCTTTCACTTCTTGTCTCTCCAGCACTATCATTATGTGTTTAGAACGTGATCACCACTGTTAGGGGAGATCAAGTGGAAGGACTCACGGAAAACAGTCGTATTTGAAGTTGCAGTAGTATTTTTCCCCCCCTTCTGTACTGTGGTGCCAGTTGTCAGGTGAGGACCGGGCACTCTTCTAGGCATAAGAAGAAACAGTCTTTGCTCTTCCTAGGATGGGCCTTATATTCTATTGAGGAGACCGCTAATTGTGGAAAGAAGGAAGGGGGGATCAAGTATTATCTCAGGTAGTTCTAAGTGATGAATATCAACAAATTAAAATGAATCGAATGGAGGTGGGGACTGCTGTGTGTGCTATTTTGATGGGAGAATGTGGGAGGGCCTGTCAGGAAATGAGGCATTTGGTCAGAGACCTAATTGGAGTGAAGGAACAATTATAATGCTCCCCACAAGGAAAGTCTCCCAGGCACAGGGAATAGCACATGCAAATGCCCGAAGCACAGTGGAAGAAGGAGGCCCTATGGCTGGAGCAGAGAATGAAAGTAAGTGCGAAGCTCTGAGCTAGCTGAGGATGTGCACATGCGGGCCCTTGTAGGGTTTTCCTCTGCGTGAGAGGAGCAGGCTCCACAGGGTTTTCACCAGAGAATACGTGCTCTGACTTGTGAGTGCGAAGAGTGTATTCTTTTCTACGGCCGCCATAACAAAGTATCACAAACTAAGGGGTGGACTTAAAGCACCATAAATTTATTCTCTCATATTTCAAATACTCTAATGGAAGATTCTTCCTTGCCTCTAGAACCTCTGGTAGTTCCAGGACTTCCTAGATTTGTGGAATCCTAACTCCAATCTCTGCCTCTGCCTTCATATGGCTTTCTTCCATATGTGTCTGTGTGTCTATGTCTGTTCTTGTTTTAGTAAGGTGTGATGAAGTGCAATAACTTAGTAATGCCCTTCTAGCCATGTCTGTGGTTTCCACCAAATAATTGAGCGGAACTTCCAAATAGAGTTTGTAAAACGCTAATAAAGGATTTCGCCATTCCACTGACTATCTGTGAGTCACTGCAAAATCAGCTAAAGAGGAGTCTTGTGTGTAGCAAGGAAGACGAGTTCCCAGCCGAGCACATATATGATCCCCTTCCTGGAGTGGCAGAAGCAATAGAGGTACCAGAAGCCACAGCACTGAAACCATTAGACAGAGCAGAGGAACAATGACAAAACAGCCAAGGGACCATGTGGCTGAGAGAAACACGCCCGCCTGCATGGCCGAGAAGAGGTGCTCTGGACAAAAGAACTGTCTCCTTAACATTGATATCCTGTTAGCTTCTTTAATCAATCCCATGATTGTGAGTTTTGTCTGTGAGCTCTGTGTGGCTCTTGCATTGAGAAGTAGAATGCTGTGAGAGGGATGGTTGGTGTCAAAGTAGAGTAAGAGAAGCTACGGCCGTTCTGTAAGGTATGGCTGACCTCTGCCTTACACAAGTCAACCTTGAGATGGCTCTTCTTTGTGTAGCCAGAGGAGGCCAAACGTGGTCAAACATGCTATGTCCTCATAAGGACCTCCGTTGTATTGGATTCAGGCCGACCCAAATTAGATACGGCTTCATATGATTTTAATTGGGTACATCTGCCAACATGTTCTTGCTAACTAGGCCCACATGCATAGCTACTGGAGGTTAAAACTTCAACCTGTATGTTGGAGGTGTCCCACTCAACCCCTAGCATTCCATAAGTGTTTAAGTAAGGACAGAAGCCGAGATAGTTAGGGAATGATCCCAATCTTCTAGGCATGACCTAGAAGCCTGCATTTGGGAAATTGTGGTGGAGTGAGGAAAGGTGGGATTCTGCTAATGTTTTGAAGGTCGGGCTGAAAGGATTTGCTAATGACCTCAGAAGGCGTGTGGCTTGAAGAAATGGAAGAATGGAGTTGCCACTTAGCTGCACTATAATTTGTGGCTCACAGACGTGTCTCTGTAAAAGGCATAAGGGACACGAATGGAGGTAGTTGTTTTGTATCAGCAGGCGTGTGCAAATCCCTTACGGCACGCGCGCAGATGCGACCGTGGATGGGATTGCAGACCGCGTCGTTATCCTTCCTTCAGTGCCCTCGTGCCCTCACGGCGACTCTCCTTAGCTGCCCTTCACTCCTGAAATCGTGCTTCCAGGACTTAGTGGGACTTAAGGCTGGGTACTGCTCTTTGTAGATGTGGTCGAAACGTACTGACTATAACTACTGGCAGTCCTTGTCTAAATAATGGTGCATGTAATAGTTGGGCAGCTCGTTTTGAGCTCAGCAAAAGAGACAATTTTGATATGACCTGCCACAATAGGGACTCTCACTGCCATCGAGTTGATGCACACTCACAGTGACCCTGTAGGACAGGGTAGAATGGCCGTCTTTGCAGGAGGAGGAAGCCCCTTGTTTCTCCCATGGAGCAGCGGGTGGTTATAAATTGCTGACCTCTAGGCTTGCAGCTCAACACACACCCACTGCGTCCCCGGGGCTCCTTACAGCACGGGCTAGAGGTGGCACTCTGCAAGTGTCTAGTATTGAGTGTCATGCATAGTCCAGACTAGGCTATAAAATTGTCCCATCTCTTACCTCGTGAGTAGATTTAAGGTATGAGCAGGTAGACAAGGGGTCTTTTTTTTCTTTTCCAAAATTTATTTTTTTCATTTAAAAATACTTTATTGCATATTTTCCTGAATGTTTACACACAGAAAATTAGGTTCTTATATATTAATTTCTATGCAGATTACTCAGTGATACAGGTTATATTTTTCATATTGTGTTAGCATTTTAATGATTGCTTCATTTCCACTAATCTAATTTCTCAGCTCTCTTTCATTCATCTTCCCATCTTTGCTGTAGGGTAAATAAATGTTGACCGTTCAGTGGCTCGTGGACGATTTTTTTAACTGCAGGAGAATAGTACTCATGGGTGATATACTTTATTCTATAAATTTATTCATTATTTAGCTGAAAAATGACCTCGGAGAGTGTTTTTGTTTCAGCATTTTAATGGTATTTCAGGGATTTTTTTAGTCTTTATTGGTCCCATAAATCTGGTTAAAATTTTTTGTTTTGAAGAATGTGTATATTTAGAAAATTTTCTCCCATTCTATCAGGGACCATCCATTGTGTCCTTGGCCAAAACAGTTGGCAGTGTTATCTGGGCACCGTCTAGTTCAGTGGTTCTCAACCTTCCTAATGCTGGGACCCTTTGATACAGTTCCTCATGTTGTGGTGACTCCCCAACCAGAAAATTATGTTCATTGCTACTTCATTACTGTAATTTTGTTATGAATTGGGTGACCCCTTTGAAAAGGTTGTTCGACCCCCAAGGGGGTCATGACCCACACATTGAGAACCGCTGCTCTAGTTCTTCTGGTGTCAGGATAGATGGTTCTTGTGGGTTATGTATTGTGTAGACCAACTTCTTTTTTTGAGCCTTTGATTTGCTTCTTCCACTTTTGTTCTGATGAGTAGAAACCAATAGTTGGGAGGTTCCTTTCATTTTGAAATCACACCAAAGAGACCATGAGCTTAGAGCAGGCTGCAATGTCTAAAGGTCTTGATGAGTTCAATGATTGGAGACCCATTTTCTCCAGAATATGTCTTTTGTCTTAATGAGTAAGGTCTTTGACAGTCAATATCTATTAGGACACACACACATACACACACACACACACACACACACAGAAAGAGAGACAGAGACATAAACAAAGACAGAGACAACGAGAGATCCCGACTTTGTTTTTTCTCTAGGATTCACACCGCTAAACATAATTAACATTTGCATATTATGTACAATGTTTCTGCCTTTTAGTAGAATGTTAAGCTATCTGGCAAGAACGTTGGTCTGTTTTGTTTCATGTTATTTCCTCAAGGTGGCCTGCAGATTGCATTGAACAAATGTGAATAGAAGTCTGAAGAGACTTTTAGTTGTAGTCTAGAATTATGGAAAATGGTTAGTAAGACAACAGCACTTCTTTGAAACGGGTTCTTTTTATAGTAAAAATCACTGTAGCTCTGTGGTTTCATGAACATGATCACTAATTGATCTTGTTGTTAGGCGCTGTCCAGTAGATTTTGACTCAGAACAACTCCATGTAGAACTGCCCCATGGAATTCTCGTGGCTGTGGTCTTTATGGGAGCAGATCTCCAGTCCGCTCTCCTGCGGAGTCACTTTGGGAATTTGAATCACCAGTCTTTCAGTTAGCATGGGAACACATAATCAATACAGTCCCAGCCATCCATTATTAATAATTAGAACAATAGCACAGGCATACCTTGTTTTATTGTGCTTCACCGATATTGCAAATTTTACAAAACGAAGGTTTGTGATAACTGTGTATGCAGCCGGGTTTCCAGTGGCATGTGCTCACTTCATGTCTCGGTCACATTTGATAATTTTCACGATAGTTTTTGCAGAGAAAACCAAATCCGCACTCATCCGGTCAATTCCAACTCATAGCCAACCTATGTAGGATATCGGAGACTGTAAGTCTCCATGGAGTGGCTGGTGGGTTTGAACCACTTACTTGTGGAAGAGTGTAAGCATAACATTTATATGCACTGAAAACAAAACAAAACAACAAGGAGAAGTAAACAATAAACATGTGATTCATTTTATTGCAGCATTTGCTTTCTTGCAGTAGTCTGGAATGGAACCTGCAATATCTTGGAGGGATTTCTTGTAGTTCTTGCTGAGCATATTTCCATGCTGACCCTCGGCCAAGTGCCTGATGTGCATTAACTCCCTGTCAAAATAGGCCCCCATTTGTTGGGTGAAGATATTTGGGCTCAGGGCAATTTGTCCAAGGGTTTAATGCTGGCAAACAGTGTTTCGAAGTGAAAACACATTTGAGCCTTGGGACAAATCACCCAGGAAAAGAGGAAACAACACATTTGGGGTCAAATGAGTGGTTTGCAGCTCTTGCTACTGTTCAAAATCTAAAACATGGTTACACTCTGAAAGAGCCTTCTGATTGGTTCATTGTTGGGCTTTTCTCCAGTGAAGGAGAGCCTGGGCTTGTCTATAAAGATAACCTGTCTTCATATATGTTGACAAGCCAGTTATGAAAGATCCCAAGTGAGTGTCAGGCTCAAGAGAGTCTCAAGAGCTTCACACGTCAGCATATGCTTTTGAGGACAATGAATGGTGGTGGAGTTGGAGGGGCTAGGTGAAGGCATGTCTGCAGACTACCTTTGCCACTTTTACTTTCATATTTGTCTTTTAATGAATTGCCTTTTGTTATTTTAAATGCATTGAAGTAAAACAGGATTTGTGAACCCCCACCACGAATGAAAGACCATCATCCATTGCCATGAATGGAAAGTAACAACCTATAGTGGACAAGAAGGAATGTTATTTTACATTGATAATAAATAAAGAATGAGGTATAAATGAATTGCATTTACCAAAACACATACTGTAATATGAGTTTTCCTGCGAGAAGATCGGAACAGCTTAGGATTAGTGAGCAATAAAGAAATAGCTTCTCTTCAGCTCCTGGCTGAACCTGTCGCCATCCAGTCTACTCTGACTTGTACTGATCGCATAGTCGTGTGATCAGAGGGAAATAATGCCTGCAGAAGGACATCAGGCTTGGTTGAGAGTCCGGGTAAAAGAGGAAACGCCTCAGAGAGATGAGCTGGTAGCGTGGCTGTAACCGATGGCTCAGATGTGACAATTACAAGGATGGTGCAGGGCTGCGTAGCGTTTCTGTTGTTTAAAGAGTGGTTATGAGGCAGATGGCACAAACAACAATTAGACGTAGTTCAAAGAAAAGATGAAAATAAATGTGGGTATTTTTTCAATGTTAATATTAACAAGCCCCAAGAATTCCTATATATGTTTAGATAGTATATAGAGAGAACATCTATAAGAATAGATATATGATATTTAAATCCAGATTACAATTTAACTTAATAGTGGTCAGTGACCTCTTGGTCATGGAGAACTGGGCAAGAGAGACTAAGCTTAGTCGTCACTTTCCTTGTAGCTTAGACCAGGAATTTTTTCATGGATTTCTTTTTTTTTAAAACATTTTATTAGGGGCTCATACAACTCTTATCACAATCCATACATATACATACATCAATTGTGTAAAGCACATCTGTACATTCTTTGCCCTAATCATTTTCAAAGCATTTGCTCTCCACTTAAGCACTTTGCATCAGGTCCTCTTTTGTTTTTTCCCCTCCCCGCTTTTTTCCCTGTTTTTTCCCCGCTCCCCCTTCCCTCATGAACCCTTGATAATTTGTAGATTGTTATTTTGTCATATCTTGCCCTATCTGGAGCTTCCCTTCCCCCCCTTCTCTGCCGTCCATCTTCCAGGGAGGAGGTCACATGTGGATCCTTGTAATCAGTTCCCCCTTTCCAACCCACTCACCCTCCACTCTCCCAGCATCGCCCCTCACACCCCTGGTCCTGAAGGTATCGTCCGCCCTAGATTCCCTGTGCCTCCAGCTCCCATATGCACCAGTGTACAACCTCTGCCCTATCCAGCCCTGCAAGGTAAAATTCTGATCATGGTAGTTGGGGCGGTGGAAGCATCCAGGATCTGGGGGAAAGCTGTGTTCTTCATCGGTATTACATCGCACCCTGATTGACCCATCTCCTCTCCTAAACCCCTCTATGAGGGGATCTCCAGTGGCCGACAAATGGGCCTTGGGTCTCCACTCTGCACTTCCCCCTTCATTCACTATGGTACACACACACACACACACACACACACACACACATATTCTTTTATTTTTTTGCATGATGCCTTATACCTGGTCCCTTTGGCACCTCGTGATCGCACAGGCTGGTGTGCTTCTTCCATGTGGGCTTTTTTGCTTCTGAGCTAGATGGCCGCTTGTTCACCTTCAAGCCTTTAAGACCCCAGACACTATCTCTTTCGATAGCCGGGCACCATGAGCTTTCTTCGCCACATTTGCTTATGAGACCAGGAATTCTTGACTGGATTCTCCCTTGAGGAAAATAAAGTCTTAAGAAATATATGTAGTCCAAGTAGATTCTCTTTTTTAATACAACTTTCTTCCTAAGGATCCCTGGTGGCACAGTGGGTTATAAATATGGACACCAACTGCAAGGTTCGCAGTTTGAAACCACTAGCTGTTCTGAGGGAGAAAGATGAGGCTTTCTGCTCCTGTAATGAGTTGCAGTGTTTTGAACGCATATGGGACAGTTCTCCCCTGTAGAGGATAGTTATCCATTGGGATCAACTCTTTGGCAGTGAGGAGTTTTTTCCATCCACCTGAGACCCCAAAGTCCTGTTGTCCTTCCTGCTACCAGAAAACTCAGATGCTTAGAATTAATCCTTAGATGCACTAACCTTAGCACTTTCCGTCTGCATAGGCACAGTTTTGGAAGAATCCTTGGTTGTTCGATTATGGCAGGATCTTTGTGCTCCTGTTGCACAATCAATTAGACGTTTTGCAAGGCATAGGCATTGTTATCGTCAGAGGCAGATGGTGAAATGTTACTCCATCCTTCTATGCCGGCTTCAGCTTCCCTGCACAACCTCATGTGGGGGGTTTCTTTACAAATTGCCGTTTATTCAGAAAAGATTTAAAGCCCTGCGTATTTGGCAGGATGCTCTCGGCTATGTGCACTACTTTGTCTGTCAGTAGCAAAAAGGGCACTGCTGATTAATCCTGGTTTTGCCCTGTAAGTCAGGCTAAGAGGAGATAAGGTCACTGTTTCTTTTGCGCTGTTCCAGGATGCAAGAACTTTGGAGTCTTATCTCCTGGAAGGAGGTTAAGTGGGCACCAAGCCAGGCATGAAGACATTTTGGTGGTGGACTTCTTGTGGAACGGGATGGAAAATTTGGTTAACTAGAAATCCAGTGGGTTGCTTCAAAAGAGAAAAAAGCAGTCGGGCCTGACTCTGCTCTGCTGGGGTCACGTACTGCACGGGGAGACTGGGGTGCTGAGCTTAGAAAACGTGATAGGAAGAAACAAGGAGAGCAGTGGGGGGATTCTGAGAGAGCGATGAGAGAGAAGAAAAGGCAGGAGAGATGAGATTTTTTTTTTAAGCTGTTTGAACGTTTGGGGAAATGGCTATTTGTGGAAGCGTTTTAGAATGTCTCCACATGTAAAGCCCAGTCATTGATGTGGATGCATTGTTAAGCAGAGGAGAGCAGGCTTCCAGGCAGCGCAGCGTTATGCAGATACTGTTGTTGAGACACCTGTCCCCCACCACCAGTGCTGCGTCAGCTTCCTGATCACTGGTAGGTTTGAGCCCACTGTTGGGACCATTGTGTTGGTTCATCTCATTAAGGCTTTCTCTTGGCCTCTGCTGGGCCTGCACTTTACTCAACGATGTCCTTTCTCCTGGTCCTTCTAATGACACATCCACATAAGTGAATTGAAGTCCTGGACAATATTTTATGATACACCGGGCTTTTGTTCAATGATGTTAGGAAATAGATCAACAGGCCTTTCTAGTCTGTCATAGTTTGGTAGCTCCACTGAGACTTGTCCATCAGGGATGACCTGGCTGATATTTGAAATACTGGTAGCATGACTTCCAGCATCACAGCAATGCACAAGCTACTGCCATATGATAAACTAACAAGTATGTGGGGGTTACCTGTGCATAAGAGTTTTGTTGGTCTAGGTACCAGGAAGAAGCAGAATATAGAAATAAATTCTTGAGTGTGTATCCTATGCACATATGAGACAGGATTGATATTGTCACACTGTAAGGACCAGGCACAGCACTATGTATATGGAAGTCCCAGAAGCCTTGTCAGAGGGGGAAGTTTTGAATTCATAAAGAAAACAAGAGTTTTAGTATCATAATCCTAGTTAGTTCTCTGGTCTGCTTTTCAGTGTAGTCCAGCTATGATAACGCAAGCATTGATGAATCATGTGACTTGAGCTGGTACAAGGTGGTGATATCAGTAGGAAATTCTTGCAGTTTTTTTTTTTAATGGCTCAAGCTCTCCTCCACTATCTGGGCATTAACTAATCTCTGGAAAAAACATCACCCAGGCACTAATCTGGTGACCATGTATTATGTGTACCTTATAAGGATCGTCTCATTTTATTCCTGACAATATCTGTGGTACCCCCACACCAGGCCTAGTCTTGTGGAGTCAATTCTTACTCATCATAACCCTATAGATCAGAGCAGACCTGCTCTCTGGATTTTCTCAGATGGTAAATTGTTATGGGAGCTGACAGCTTGACCATTCTCCTGAGGAGCCTCTGGTGGTTTTGAACTGTTGACCTTGTGGTTAATAGCCCAGTGCTTAATTCATTGTGTCACCAAACCTCCTTAACATCTGTGTCATGTAGACACTATTACTATATTAACTTTACCTGTGACTCAGAGGTGAGTCAGGTACGGAACTTTGCACAGTCAGCAAATAGAAGGACCAGAATTCAAATTCCAATGCCTTAGATTTCAACCAGCTCTCCCTTTCACCTTGTGATGATTTCTTTGGAAATTCTACTATATTTGGCACATAACTTTATATTTTGAAATGTATACCCCTAACGCATTAATCCTTACCATCTTAAGAGAAATACATAAAAACACCCTCTCTCTTATTTTCTAAAATTTCAGAAGTTCTGAAGATCACAAATAAAGACGACTTGGCCTGTAGGAAATAACCATTTGTCTTCTTGTTGAACTAAACTTTGCTGTGCCTTTCCCAAGTATTTTGACCCAGCAGAATTACATTTCAAAGCTGGCTGTTGGTCTCGTGTAAAACAGGAATCGTTATCGTTGTTTTAGTAAGTACCTAACAAGGACATCATGCTTAGTAAAGTGAAAAGTCAGTGAAAGAGAGGAGAATCCTTAAGGAGCTGGACTGACACAGTGGCGGCAACAATAGACGCACAACATAACAATTGAGAGGCGGGCGCGGGACTGGTCAGCGCTTAGCTCTGTTGTACATGTGTTGTACACAGGTCACCATGAGTCGAAGCTGACTCGACAGCCCCTAACAACAGCAAATACAGAGCCTTGAGTGCATCTGATTCTGAGCGTAGCTCCTGATGGAAACATCAGCGGTTGGAACCTACCAGTGGCTCTGAAGGTGAACAGAACAGGCAATCTTAAAGATTACAGTCTAGAAAACCCTACTGGGAAGTTCTACCCTGCCCTTTGGGCTAGCAATGAGTCAGAATGATCTTGACAACACATAACAACAACAATGAAACAAGCAGTGTTGATGATGGAGGGAAGCTGGTGACGTAGTGGATAAACACTGGTCGGCTAACCACAAGGTTAGCAGATTGAAAACACCAGCAGCTCTCTGGGAGAGAGATGAGGCTCTCTCCTTCTGTAAAGATTTACAAAGGACCCTTCCACTCTGTCCACAGGGCCACCATGAGTCAGAACTCACTCAATGGTAGTGAGATTTAAAAAATAGAATTCTGTTGAGCTGGTGTGTACTCACATTGATATAGTCCTCATCTAGTTCTAATCGATACCTGTAGTGGGAGACTATCATGATTTGGTTAGGGCAAATACTATACATTCAAAAAACCTTTTGCCTCACATGCATTTAAAAGACGGACAATGAACAAGGAAGACTGAAGAAATGAATGCAGTTGCCTTATGGTGTTGGTGAAGAATTCTCACTGCTGTGGACTGCCAGAAGAACAAACAAGTCTGTCCTGGAATCTGCCAGAATGCTCCTTGAAAGCCAGGAGAGCAAGACTTCATCTCCTATGCTTTGTACCAGTTGCTGGAACAAGAAGGTGTCACGGCTGGTGTAGAAGGTCCTTAGAAAGTAGAAGACCTTCAACAGAGGAGTCGATGAAGTGGCTGCCATAGAAAACACGGGTGGGGATGGATAGAAAACACGGCTGTGGATGGATAGAAAACATGGGTGGGGGTGGATAGAAAACACGGCTGTGGATGGATAGAAAACACGGGTGGGGATGGATAGAAAACACGTCTGTGGATGGATAGAAAACACGGGTGGGGATGGATAGAAAACACGGCTGTGGATGGATAGAAAACACGGGTGGGGATGGATAGAAAACACGTCTGTGGATGGATAGAAAACACGTCTGTGGATGGATAGAAAACACGGGTGGGGATGGATAGAAAACACGGCTGTGGATGGATAGAAAACACGTCTGTGGATGGATAGAAAACACGTCTGTGGATGGATAGAAAACACGGGTGGGGATGGATAGAAAACACGGGTGGGGATGGATAGAAAACACGGCTGTGGATGGATAGAAAACACGGCTGGGGATGGATAGAAAACACGGCTGGGGATGGGCCTGGGCAGGCAGTGTTTTGACTAAACTGCCCTTAACAAGAACACACCTTTTGAGATAGGCAGTATCACTGACTGTTTTGCAAATAGAGACCTTGAGGCCGCGAGTGATGTGTGGCAGAAGCTGGCTCAGTTTCATTCTCAATCTGCTAAACTCCTGGCTCAGATTGGGCCCTCTCCCAAATCCGTCATGGGGGTTTTGTTCTCGGTTTCCTGCTCCTTAACATGGTCATGGTTGGCAATTTAGCCAGAGAGCCCTTTTGTGCAGTCCCACAATGTTGTGAACATTTAGTATGGTGAACTGCTTACTCGATGGTTGGAAGTTTGAATACACCCAGAGGTATCTTGCCAAAAAGGTCTGATGATTTACTGAAGAAAAATCAGCTCCCGAAAAACCTGTGAAGCACAGTCTGACTTTGACATTCCTGGGCTCATCATGAGTTGGAGGAGTCCTGTTGTGGCGGCCCATCCCGTGACGTAGGTTGTTTAGCAGCATCTCTGACTTCTGCCTTCCATAAACCTCTAATACCTAGTTGTGACCATCGGAAATACCTCTACGCATTTTTAAATGCCCCTTGTGTAGCACAGTTGTTCACTTTTGAGGACCACCGTTTACTTGTACACATTCTGTCTCTCAGAGCGAGTGTGCAGGCTCAAAAACACACGTGCACACAAATACGCATGCACCTACATGCACATTATACTAATAATTTCCAGATAAGTATCTGGCACATTTCCAGATACGTGTCTGGTATAGTTTTAATAAGTCTTCAAAATAGCCCCATGATTTTATTGGCCTCATTTGACAGGGAAGTCTGTTAGTAATTACAAGGAATTCATAATTTGCCTGGCCACGGTTTCCAAGAGTAGAGCTGGGCCTTGTCTTACTTTTGTATGCCTGAAGTGCCTTTGGCTTTATGAGAAATGTTTTCACTAGCCCACGAAGTTGTTTGGGGCTCCCAATTAATCAGACCCTCTATATTTTTATTGCTTTGGATTTGTTCAGCTAGTAACCTGGAAGAAAAATTTGATGGAATTTTAGGTCATACATTTTATTATTATCTTTATACTATTGCTTTCTATTGCTAATCGCTCTCCACTAAAACATCATCAACAACAGAAACATTATCAAAACAAAACTCTCGTATTTGACCCTAATTCCTGAGCATAAATCTCATCTACTGAACATAAACTTGAAATAGATTTCTGTGTGAGAGAACATCTCTAAGTCATCTTCAGGCACTTTTCAATGGGTACCTTGTGTATTTCTTAACAGCACAATGATTGCTAAAGAACTTGATCATAAAGGCAATGAATTTCCTGGAAATTCAAATAGGAAAGTTTTCAGCAAAATATTTTTATTTCAGCAAGCAGTTTATTAAAAAGAAGAAGAAGAAGATGTAAACTTCAGAGCTCAGGGACATTGTTGTTTATCTCAAAATGAGTTTTAGCAACAATTTTAAACATTAATAACTTTGCATTAGAAGAATAATTACTTGAGAGGATGACGAAGAGAGAAGTGAGTGCAAACTTAATTGATTTTTTACTGAATAGATTCTTGGGATAACACGGATATTTTGTATGTGGACCTGTAGAACATCGTTGTCCTTCTTCTTTGGGTTACAGATCATGGACTTTGCCTTGAAGAACAAAGTGTTCCCTCTTGTGTGTAGTACTGATGGAGCTTTCCCCTAGTCAAGGGGTGCTCATGGGTCTAGCTGACTATCTTGCCAAGGATTCTTTTTTTGAGCACAGTGACCCAAGGGTGGGAAAATGGCTGTAGCTGATTTATTCTGATGACTGTGTCCCATTCTTTTCTGGGGTGGCACCTACTGTTTCTAATCCTGGCATAGTTTTCTATTGATTCTGGGAGCCCCTGTATATACTTTCAGTGATTGTTTTCCTGCTAATGTTATATAGGATAGCATTATGCGGATTGTCAATACAGAATCCTAAGGGATATATTGGGGAATTTAATGGTGATGACATTCATGAGAGAAGGCCCTGGTGGAGCCGCCGGGTCGGAGTCAGACCGCTAACGCTCACTTCTGCTTTGCAGAAGAGAAATGAGGCTATCTGGTCCTGTAAAGATTTATGACTGGGGACCCTAGACAGAGCTGGTATGAGGCAAAATCCACTCTATGGCCGTGGGTTTGGGTTTGACAGTAGTAGTGGTAGTGATAACGCTGGAAACTAACATTTATTGGTTATCTAATTGAATCTGCATAGAAATCTCATGAAGTTGATACTGATGCATGTCTGTGTTCTAAAGATGAAGAGTCTGTGACTTAAAGAATTCTTACCCATAGTTCCAGATATAGTAAAGCCAGGATTTGAACTGAAGTATCATTTGGGAGCCCAAATTCTTAACCATTATACTGATTAGAAATGCGGAGAAGATGCATCAGAAGTATACCTTTATATCAGGTCCATTTTTGACTTATTAAATTTTTTTAATCTTAAAAGTGGGACCATTTCTCTTCCATATGTTTCACATTGAAATTCACGCTTCAAAATATAAGTGCATTATTCATGTCTTCGTGTGGTAAATGAGAGCAATTACTGTTCGTTAAGGGATGGGAGTGAAATGTCTTCATCAACCACTAAGTTAAACGGAGCTTCTGGTTTTAAACCACAGAAGATGGTGCCGCCTTGACAGGTTATGAGTGACACAAACAGAAGTGTTTTCAGCGGGATCCAAGCGGAGGTGTTGCCGGAGGAAGCATCCACAAGGAGCTGAAGAGGCTCTCGGGGTTGAAGTGGAGTGATGTCATCAATGGATCTTTTGTGCAGTCTGACAATTAAATAAGACGCCATGGTCACGTGTCCCCTGTTGATTTAAAGGGAGAAAAGACAAAAGAAGGAAAACCACAAACAGATAGATTATTGTTACTGGCTGTTGATACCAATCGTAGTGGCCTCCATACTCTATTTTTATCTTTAGATAGTTCTTGGATAATAATTCTAGAGGTTTGAGCTCTTCCATCTTGTGATTGTTTGTACTACATCCCTTCATTCATATTCTCAATTTTTATATCTTTTCCTACACACACACACCTATACACTCACACCTGGAGATGTGCAAACGCTATCACTTCTGAACACTCTTGCACAGTAAGATTTACTTTTCCAGGTGGAATTGAATCATTGGTGAATTTAAATAATCATCTCTGAAGCAAAACACTCTGTTTTTCATGTGAAGAAAATCTTTGAGAAACTGGAGGTCTTGCCTGCTCCCCACCCCCACCCTGTTATATATTATTACAGGAATTCCCTAAGGAAGCTCAAGTCTTGGGGAACCTCACCCCCAGATTTTACTCCTCACATGCACAATGGAAGTTTGGTTAAAGTGATCATGAAAACAGCTTTGATAACAATCCCTGGTCATAAACATGGATTTTTAGAAATTTCTAAAGATCATAGGAGTCACCTGTTCAAGTGGGTCATTGACTTTTAGATCAATAAAATTTCTCCCTTAAAATTAAAGACTAGCTTAATTTTGCCAACTTTTAGCCAGTAGAAAAGGACACAGATGAAAAAAGCTATCATTCCCTATTTTTTTGTTTTTATTTTTCAAAAGAGATTAATCATATGAATGCTAAAAGAATAGAAAGCATAATCTTGGAATTTAAAGGCTGGAATGTATTAGGCTTTATGAAAAGTTGACAGTTTTGCCTTTGTGTTGTTTCACCATCAATATGTGAAGGCTTCATTGTGGGTTGGCATGAGTTTTTCAAATGACTGTTAGGAATTACTGACTTAGTTACATCTTTATCTGCTACTAGATTCTTCTCTAAAGATTTCTGCCAAGGGAATATTCCATTTATGCATGAACACTTCCAGTGAAGGGGAACTCACTTTTATATAAACAACAAGCGGCATCATTGAATAGCACTCCTAGAAAGTTCTTTCCTACGTCAAATTGAAATCTCTCTCCTGGTAGCTTCCACCCATTGTTTAGATAAGGGATAATTTGGACTTGAGTAGAAGAAGACTGAGCCTCTTTATGCACAGTGTAAGTCTCTGAGTATACAAGTGCGGTGCTTTCAGAGTTCCCCTTCTCATCTCTTGTATTTTTTCCTAGAGCTCAAGTCTTCTCTAAATATCCTTCTCTTAACTGTAAATGTTCCTTCCAAGTGTATCTATGTGTGTTTGAATATGCACACTCATACCTGTCAAAATCCATTTCAGAGTGCGAGGCATAGAGTTACACACACTCTTTCAGGAGTGCTTCCAGACTCAAGTAGCAAATTTACCTTTGGAGTAATCATACAGGCCTGTGCAGCTATTGATTAGGTCTATGCCTCTAGTAAGCACCGGGAGGGCTGCTGAAATGAGTCAGTTCTGGATCTAGTCCTCCGTTTAGTCTTCTGTATCAGCAAATGGATAAGATATACAATGGGGCTTGTGTCAAAATCCAGTGAGAACATGTGGGACTTTTCTATTTTGAAGCCCCTTGTGCACACTTGCCAAATAGAGAGGGGAGCACACTATTAATGAACCAGAGGCAACGAGGCTTTCTATGTCCGTAAAGACTTAGTCTCAGAAACCCACAGGGCAGTTCAACCTTGTCCCGTAGGGTTTATCTGAGTCAGAATTGACTCAATGGCAGTGAGATTTAAGAGGAGCAGCAGCAGCAATACATAAAGTGCTTGCTGTGGAGCATAACCACAGTAACATGTCTTTTACAGTTGTTAGCTCATCTTATCCTCACAACTGTCTAAAGGAGGTGTAAATAAAAAAATACTATCCCCTTTTCAGCCATGAAAAAGAAGACTAAAAAGATTCAGTGGCCTTCAAAAGTGACTTAGTAAGTAGTTGAGTTGAGGAATGGATTAGAGTACCCCCGCACTTTGCCAAAGTTCACAAAAGCTTTCTGTCATCATTAGAATTCTGATTCACGGAATTGGCTCTACAATGTAGCATGTTGTTATTCTATTTAGAGCAGATTCAACAATTCAATTATATTTAATTTGTAATTCACTCCCTCCCAAGCAGCTAATGGTGCATAACTTGGACACTACTGTTCTGGATGGGCAAAGGGTAGAATAAAAATGACTTCTAGAGAAAGCTCGTCTTAGGAAAAGTCCCTGGGATTGGGGTGGCTTTCTAGCTCCAAAGCTAAATTCTTCTTTAGAAACTACGCTCGGATACACAGAAATGGGGTCACTGCAGCTAAATCTATAATGTTTGACTGCTGCACAATGCAAAGCTTATTGTTCTAAGGATAGACATCTTGATCTGGTCCATACCAATCAGAGTTTCTGTTGTAACATTTGGATTTTAAAATTGAGAATGAAAGGCAGGTGTTTATGATAATTATGGTAGTAGAGTCCCTAGCATAGTAATGCTCTAGGACCCCATTTCCCATTCCCCGTTCTGTGGCACTAACTTGAGTTCTGTTCTTCTGCAGGCTTAGCGATTGCCTTTTTCTTACCATTGTGTGACGTTCTGAGTAGGCTTGCTAGGCTTGGTTTATATTTCTGGCCTCTCCACTAAACCTAATGCAGAAATAAAGGAAGTCTTTACCCTATTTGTTGATATATGTGATAAAGACTGCATCAATGTTGAAATTCTTATTATATTTAATTTTAGATATGTGTGTATCTGTGTGTGATTGAATGGTTTAATATTTTATCAGATGCTGTACTTATTACTTTCATCCTTGTCATTGTGAGCATTATTATCATCCTGACAGCTCTTGTTTATGAAGAGCACATTAGAGCCAGGCACTGTACTAAACACTTTGCCTTCAAAATTGCACTGATGACAGGATCTCAACAATGTCACCAAGTGGATGCTGCTGCTGTTGTTCTCCTTTGATCATCTGGGAATCTGAATCAGAGAGTCTTGCTAAAAATCACATCTCTGGACACTGATAAAGCAATGCTTTGAATTCATATTTTTCATACTCCAAAGAAATACCATACTCTAAATCCTGGGGTGTGATCTATAGATTAGGTTCTACTGCAAGAATGCTACATTCTGGGTTTATAGTTTTCTGTATGTTGAATCTGGGTATGGTATATATAGATATAGCATTGTTCTTTTTGGAAATTTATTACTTTACTTCTTCTGGCTTAATTTTATTGCTTTCCTTTTATGCACATTATATTAGGAGGCTTCAAAAAGTTCACCTAAAATTGGAATTAAAGGTGTATTTTTTTTTCTCCAATGAACTTTTGAAACTCCTTTGTTTGGGTATGAGACAAATGAAGGACACAATTAGATAAGTGTCTTCATAGGACTCTTAGAAGAGGTGCTGTTGAAAATGAGGTAGAACAACAACAACAAATGAGGCAGTAGAGAAGTTAGTGAGAAGGTTTTCCAGGGAGAGAGAAGAACACATCCTAAAGGACAGATCTAGGGATAGGCATGGTATGTCTAGGAATAGAAGGTGGATACATGTAACTGCAGTGTAATGAACAAGGATTGAGTGGTAAGAAAGGGTGCAGGGGAAGTCAGGGTTGACTTATTTAGGATCTTATATAGGCCATAGTAGGGAGTATGTATTTTCTTATAAGCACAATGGGAAACTATTGGAAAAGTCAAAGGAGAGGAGTAATATGACTTAGTTTATGTTATAAAAGATGGATTCTGCTCACGGAATCCTGCATATGGATTCTGCATGTCTGTCCACAGAGCAGCTAGAAAACTGAAACAAAAGAAAATATTTATTTGAGGGCACTGAGCTGCCAAAGCAGCCAGGACTTCAGGGGCCAGGATTCTAGCGAGGGAAATGTACTGAAGTGAACTTGATATTCTTACTCTTTTCCTCTTGATGTTATTTGCTGATTTGTAAGTGACAACCCTCTGAGAGGCTAAAAACTGCAATAGAGAGCTGCAACTCCAAGGCAGAGGCTAAACAGATACCCTGGCAGTCCTGGGATGCAAAAATACTCAAGAAAATAATAGACCAAGCACGATATAATAGAATAATATATCATGAGCAAGTGCATTTGTTATAGGAACAAAAGGTTGCATAACCGAAATAAATGGAAAAGTATAATTTATTCATGGATTGGCAACTCAGTATGGTAAATCATAGATTCTTCCCAGATTGAACTCTGAATTTAATGCAATCCCATTCAAAATCCCAGAATGGAAATGGTCAACAACAAGAAAGACATTAAGGCAAGGAATTAGAAACAGATGGAGGGGGAAAAGAGAATCAGAACAAAGATGAAAGACTTAGACGATCAGATCATTTGACTATCAGGCGTATTATAAAGACACAGGAATAAGGATGGCATGGTTTTGTAGTAGAAACCTAGACCTCGGCGCTTATCCATTCTAGAAGAAGCATCGAGATGTGATGCTGTCGAGTTCTGAATCAGTTTTTCCCATAAGAAATAACTGAAAATGGATTAATCCACTGTTTAAAATTGTTTTATTAGGGGCTCATACAACTCTTATCATAATCCACACATACATCAATTATGTACACCACATTTGTACATTTATTGCCCTTATCATTCTCAAAAGATTTGCTCTCCACCTAAGCCCCTGGTATCTGCTCCTCATTTTTTGCCCTCCCTCCCCGCTCCCCCGCCCTCATGAACCCTTGATAATTTATAAATTATTATTTTATCATATCTTGCCCTGTCTGACGTCTCCCTTGATTAATCCATTCTTGACCACCAAGTTTTTACCCTAACTTTGCCTTTTTATGCAAAACATAACACAGAAATTTCAAAGTAATTAAGTTTAGAGTTAAATAATATAATTTAAACAAGAAACACAACATAATTAAAGTTTTTAATAGCTACAGTATGGCCCATACCTTGAGGCTTATGAGGAGTTGGATCTGTGGACACATGTGGAGAGGAGACATGGAGAGAGTCATTGTTTGGAGGGGGAATCCCCGTTCATAAAATCAACTAGTAGCTGCTTTTCAGGAGTGTTTTTCCCCTTCTTTGCCTTTTTTCATTAGGACCTTGTTGGCTTTCTCTAAAACAAGAATCTGTCTAATGTGGCCTGATGTTGGCATTTCCTTAACTGTTTTCTAAAAGGGCTTACTAAATTATCATCAACAATATCAATAACCAGTTCCTAATCATGATGTTTCTTTTCAAAAAACTTTCTTAAGACTCATGTTTTTTAATCCAAAAATAATACAAAAGCCACAAAAACTAAGAAAATTATTGCAAAACACTTGGAACACAGCTACAAAAGGTTCAAACAACCATACCAACAATGCTAACTGATGCCAAGCAACCAAAACACGGACTGCTTTTGTTTACAAAAACCACGTGCATTGGGTCGAATTCTGGTGGTTAGTTTGAGCTCCAATGCAAAATTTTCTTGACATTTTGCATTGAAATCTGATTATGTCAAGTACTGATGAGATTGAGAACCAGGGTTTTGTTGTACTGGAAAGGTAAACTAATAGATAAATAAAACAGAATAGAGATTACAGAAAGAGAGTCACCATGTAGGATCACTGGAATTTTGAGAAAGATGACACTGTAGAGCAGTGGGTAAGGATGAACTTCCCTTAAATACTGCTCCACCAACTGAATATTCATGTGGGGCAAACTTGAAACTATATTCCTGACATCAAAAGCAAAACTAAAATCCAATTGAATTGCTAATCTGAATGTAAATGATAAAGTCACAAACCATCTACAAAATTGCATGGTGGAGTGTCTTAATGATTTAAGGGAGCCAAATATTTCTTAAATGGTGCACAAAACACTAATCAGCAGCATTATTTGTAATGCCCCCCAATGTGGAAGTAACCCTGAAGTCTACCAGGTTAAATAAACATGGTATGTACACACAATGGAATATTAATCAGTAAGAAAAGGAATGAAGTCACGGTATGTACATATTATAACACGGGTGGACCTTGACACATTGTGCTAAGTGAACGAAGTCAGCCACACAACACCATGTTTGGTATGGCTCCAGTTACATGGAATGTTCATAGTGGCAAGTCCTTAGAGACAGGAGAGGAATCACTAGTGGTTTTGAGCTTGGTGAAAGTGGGGGTGCAAGAATGGAGAGTGACAGTTGGTGACTATGGAGTTTCTTTTGTGGCTTTTACAATGTTATGAAATAAAACAGTTGAGTTCCAAATCAGTACTATCCTGAAAATATGTTAAAAGTTTTGAAATGTTCATTTTAAGTGGTGACTTGTGTAGTATGTGACTTATATCGGTACATCTATTTTAAAAGGATCTAAAATTAAAAAGATAAACATGTTAGATTACGTTAAAGTTAATGCTTTTTGTACTAAAAGCACCCATAATCAAATAAACCATCAAAACAAACAAAAGCCACTGCCGTCGAGCCAATCCCTACCCATAGCCACCTAATGGGTTTCTGAGGCTGCACATTTTTATGGGAGCACACAGCCTGAGTTTTTACCAGCCATTAGCAGCCCAACATGAACTTGACAGTGCCAACATGGCTCCTTAAAGCTCTATTAGGAATAGAAAAGTATGCATGGGGAGGAAAATGAAATTTGAGCGCCATCCCCCATTCAGTGGCTTCATTTGTTTCTCTGACTCAGAGCACCACTGAAGGAAGGAAAAGGCAAGGACTTGGAGTCTCATTGTTTTCGCACCATATAGATATTCAATAGACTCAGCTCCTGCTATCAAGTTGATTCTGACTTATAGTGAAATGGACAAAGAATATGAACAAGCTCTTCATAAAAGAGCAAATCCAGATGGCTAATAAGCATGTGAAATGTGCTTGTTATAATTAATCATCATGGAGTTATAAAAGAAAAGCACAATGAGATACCACTGCATATCCATCAGTGTGGCTAAATGAAAAAGACTGATAACATCAAGGGTTGACAGGGTCATGAAGCAACTGGAACTCGCCTACATTACTAGGGGACCGAACTCAATGCAATTGGTTTGGAATGCTGGAAATACCTGCTAACAATGAAACATGATATGCCCTGTGATCTTATAATTCCACTACTGGATATATGCTCAAAATTATGAGACTGTTCATAGCAGCATTATTCCAACAATCCCTGCAATAGAACTCAATCTAAATGCTCATAGACAATAGAATGAATGATAAACGGTATACTCATAGGGACTGAAATATTTGTAAAGCAATGAAAATGAATCAGATACATCTACTTGCAATACCAAGTAGAGGAAGCAAGAAACAAAATAGTGTGCATTTCATGACACCTTTCACACAAGGTCCCAAACTGAGTAAAACCATCCATGCTGTTCGAGGTAGGGGTAATGGTTGCCCTTGGGATGTGAGAGGGCAGTTGATTGGGCGGGACTATTCAGTGTTTCTGGGGTGCTGATAATATTGAATTTCATTATTTTGAGGGCGGTTACAAATTTCATTGTGCTTTATGGAGTCTTATGTATGTGTGTTGTACTTCAATAAACATGTTGTTTTTAAGTGAGTCCTGGGATATTGAACCCGTGGAGAAATGGGGACTGGGTGGATGGATTATAACAAGTCTTTCACCCTATTTAATAAAGAGATCCTCATCTACTCTGGGACAGAATAACAACTAGACATGGAACAATTTTCATGTTTGCTTGTTTTTTACTTATTTATATATATATTTTTTTTCTTTTTCTTTTAGGTGTCTATTTAAAATAGAACGGATAAACTAGCCCAAGGAAATAAAAGGATCTATGGTTCTGGGGAGAGAGACATGGGGAGTGGTGAGCCAACAATGACCCAGGCAGGGGAAAAGCAAGGGCACTAAAACAAATGGTGAGAGGGTATGGCATTCCTGGTCCTGTTCGATCAATTGAAATGTATCTGAGAAGAACTACAGAGACGTGAGCTCTGGGTAATAAAGATAGTGGGGCAGGAGGAAAGAAAAAGAAACCGAGGAAGGTTGAAGAAATTACAAATTATATATAGGTATAAACATACATATATGTAAATATACAAAAATAGGTGTATTTGCCTATATATGTATATGCATATGTGTGTACATGTGTATAACAACAAGGAAGCAGATGGACAAATTTGAGGGCCTCCACTCAAATCTCACCTCAGCACAAGAATGGGTTGTTCTAATAATTTGGCACTGTATGATCCCAACACAATCACTGAAGACATGGGAGCCAAGCAGCCATCTAGCAGGGATGCAACAAAGCCCACACAGAAGCACACCAGCCTGTGTGATCATCAGGTGTCAATAGGAACAGGTATCAGAAGTTTAAAAAAGCCAAAAAACAACAAGCAATCAAATAGAAGTGAAGGAGTGTGGACAAAGCGGAGGCCTAAAACACACCTGAAAATAATTGGACAGTCCCTCACAGAAGGGTCACACAGAAGTCCAGGATGCAGCACCACACTGATTAGACACAGAACCATTTTCTAGTTCTTAGATATTTCTTCCTCCTCTCACTATTAGGGTTCTTGTTTTACCTCATTAACCTAGTTAGACATGAGTATGCTCATGTGTATAATTAAGATGGTGTGATGCATGAAAGTCAAGAAAGATACTCCTTCCAAAACAGTAATGGAAGTAATGATTCCTTGAGGGTAGGGAAAGAGGATGGGGAGAGAGGATGAAGGGAGAGCTGATAGCAATGATGACTGTATAATCCCACTTGAGGGGAATGAATTATAGACTTGCAGGTGAATGGATATATTGGATGGTGTAAGACATGGATAAGAATAATAATAATTTATAAAATATGTACCATAACAATAAGGATTACTGGGGGTAGGGTATGGGAGGGAGAGAAAAAGGGGAGCTGATACTAAGGAGTTCAAGAAGAATGAAAATGCTTTGAAACTGATGCTGGCAACAATTATATAAGCATGCTAGGTCTAGTTGAATTATGAATTGTTACAACATCTGTAAGAGCTCCGAATAAAATTATTTTTAAAATTGGAATTGATTGGGGCTATGCAAAATTGAGAGCAGGTTTCAGTAAATTTCCACAGTTCCTAAGTAAGATGAGGATAGCTGGTTTCAGGATACCTAGGGGGTAGAAAGGAGTGAATGGACTAGCCGGGTAGTCAGGAGGTAGTCTGTCCATGAGTGACTTGGTGATAGAGTCAATGTGGGGGACATACGTAAGGCTAACCACCAGTTTTGGATGGATAGTGAATGGAACTAACCTTCAGAATTTTATGTGGGCTATCAACGCATAATTAGAACACTTAATTATGACTAAGACGATCCTTTTAGAAGATGGTAGCATACAGTGTACCAAGTACTAGGGACCTTGAAAGAGTACTTTGGGTCTCATTTGGTTTGGGGCCAGGAATTTACCTGTATCTTCTTGACCAGTCAAGAACACATCTTATTCTTAAAGAATTTCAGGGTGCATCTCACACCCTGTCTGGAAGAATCTGATAGAAAGACAGCAGGCGGGCAGGTTAGTGAGAGTAGTTCACAGGTCCATTCTTGTTTTTTCCCAACGTGTGGGCACAGCTACAAGGGAAGCCACTCTTTTATTCTGCTGTGTGCAGTCTAAACAAGCAAGCAGGCTCACTACAAATCAGCTTGATTTCCATGTCTTTCTCAATTCAGAGCAAGAGGAGAGTTTCTAGGGACTACATGTTTTTCATCTCTATGGGGCCAGGGCCACGGAACACCAGCAGACCTATCTCACCAGGATGCTCGGAGTGAAGAGGCAGGCCTGGGACTTGGGAGGCAGGAAGGTCGAGCTTCCGGGGGTCTCTGCCTTTTCCCTTCTGCAGTGGTCCTTTGAGAAGACTGGCCTGTGCCATGTTCTCTGCAGATTTCACTCGGTTGCCTGCATGGGAATTCCTGCAAACCTTCTGCTTGTTTCTCTTCCTTCGTGACTGGAGCGGGAATGGTTCTCCTTTGGCGGGAAGTGCCCCATGTAATCCATCACTTTGAAAGCTGTCAGGGCTCTTTGTTGGCTCAAAAAAACCAAAAACCGATCCAGCCTAATCAACACCTCAAATATTCAATATAATTAGATGAGGAAAAGTGAATGGATTTTTGTAAACTAGTATTGATATTGATACTAAATTCTACTTGCAGTCAGTCTTGGACATAAATTTCAGAAAATTATATGTAAATGAACTCATTAGTACACTGCAATATCGAACATCTTTTTTGTCTCTGGGCAATTTTTCTTTTCTTAGCACAAAAGCTATTACTACTTATTAAAAACAGTAATTGATTTTCAAATTTTTAAAAACTTAGTGTTTTTTTTTCTCCCAACCTCCCTTTCACCACTGCACTTTTACCCATGGATCCCAAATGTGCCTGATTTCCCTAAGGTCAGCGGGAGGATTGCCTGCAGCCTGCTCTAGTAATTCTGAGGGCACGGGGTGGGAAGGGGGTGATCTGGTGTGGTGGGATTTGAAGCTATTTGAAACTGGATTGGGCCCTGACCAGAGACTTTGGAATGACCAATGGAATGACTCTGTGCTAAGGATTTGATTATATTGCATATGATTTCCTCTGAACAGCATAGATCATATTTTAGATCATTAGATCATTAGATCATAATGATCATAGATCATTAAATGTTTTGATGAAGCACTAAACAAATAGTGCTAGAGTCAAAATATGACTTCACTAAAAGGACTCCAGAACTTACAAATCAGCCATGTAGATTGGTTGTGATATGAATGCTGTGTGTTCTTTCAAATACTTGTTTGATGTATACTCCAGTGTGCATTCACTCAAGGAAAAAAAAAACATTACGATTTTCATGATGATTTTTATGTAAAAATTCCTTCAAATTCTTGTATTTGCTGGTGTCTTGAACACATTTCCATCTTCAAAAATCATTTCCATCTTCACAGAAAAACCCTTTTTGAGAGAGAACTTGGCATATTGAAATGTAATGTCTCACACGTATTGTGAACATGATTTTAAGTGGCTCTGTAGGGAGACTGTACTAGTTTGTTTCTGGAAACAGAGTATCACACATTCTGAAAGACGAGTGAATGGACTTCTCTTTGCCATTTTTGTGGATCCATTTCTGTTGCTGTTGAAGTGTCCTCAGGGCTCAGCTGAAGGCAAATTAACCACAGAGGAAACCCTGGGGAGTGGGGTGGGGGTGGTGTGTGTGTGTGTGTGTGTGTGTGTGTGCGCGCACGTGCTGAGGGCAACACGTGCCCTTCACCCCAGCAAACAAATTGGGTAGCACCCTGGAGATTTAGAACACTGGAGGTTTACAGACCAAGGTACTTAGAACAAAACAGGAAGCTAGTTCTCAGAGTTGGGGGGTTGCAGTTCCCTATTTTCACTATTTATCATAAACGATCTTTTGTCAGCTTTTGTGATTCAGGATGTCCATCCGGCAAAGTCTTTGCTGGAATGTATCCCACAGGCTCATCTAGATTGCATACTTTGACAAGAGAAGAGTCTGGCATGCAAATTTATTTAAATCTGTTTGCAAAAACCAGAAACACTGTGTTCTTCTCAGTGTGAGATTGATTGTAAATTTTGGATGATGTTGGCAAGCACAACCGGCTATTTATAATAATGTGTATTTATTAGGATCTCCCTTAAATCCTCAAGGCAAGAGAGTAATTGGTGAAGATCAAGGTGGTCATGTCAGCTTCCATGGAAATTTCTGCTTTTTCTTTTCCACGGGCAACTCTCTTAACCTTAGCATGCCTTATTTGCTTTCCCATGTCACGTGGATATAATTAAGATATTTGCCTTACAGAGTTTTTAATGCATTTAAAAGATGAAGAACAGTGAATGTAGTAAGAATTCAATATTAAAAAAAAATTAGAAAAATGGAACATGACCTGCTTTTTAAAGAAATCGTGGAAGCTGTCTGTGGAACACAACATTTGTCGTAGCCACACTCTTTTTTTAGTACCGTTCATTGGCATTAGGTACGTTCAGTATGTTGGTCAATGGTTACCACTGTCTGTGTCCCGATTTTTCTACCGCCCTTAACAGCAGTTCAGTGTCCACTCAGCAATGAGTCACCTTTTCCGACTCCCTCCTGTCTGCCTCTCGTAACCTCTTATAAACTTCCGCGACCTGTTCTTTATTTCTAACCTGCTCTGTGGTGCTCATATTGTACTTATTTGGAGGGAAGGAAATGGAAGAAACCATTTTAAACATTCTGCGCCCCTATTGCCTGTGTTGCTGCTGCTAGGTGCTGGCCAGTTGATGTCGATTCCTAGCGACCCCTGGCGATGGCGTGTAAGAGCTGCCCCCAGCGTTTTCTAGCTTGTCATAATGATGTGAGAAGATCTCCAGGCTTCTCTCCCCGGTGTTCACTGGGTAGACTTGAACCACTGACCTTTAGGTTAGCAGTCGAGCGCTTAACTGTTGTGCCACCATAGGTAATATAAAAGAAATGCAGATTTACTATAACCAGCTCATTTGGAAGAAGTTAGCAGATTGCAAAACTTTTTCCCAGCTACCGTTGCACCTCTTTCCTTTGTTCACAACACATCTGGAAGGGAGTGAATTATGAATCAGTCGCTGAGATTGCTGAAAAAACTGTTAATGGTATTTTCAGCTTTTATTAACATCATTATTGGGTTAAAGTCAGGTGTTTATGGGATTCACAACTCAGCCTCCAGAAACAGTATTATTGGTGAAAGCAAGGTAATATATGGTATCATCCTATCATGATAAATCTTAGAGAAATATGTAAACTCACTAGAGCTAATCCATGATGTCACTCTTGTGGTGGAGGTGGGGCGGGGGGCAGAGCAGGTGTGGGGAGAAGGTTATTTAATGGAAATAATGTCCATTAGGTTTCGGCAGGAGGTTCCCTACTTGTCCCTCATAAGAATCATAAGGAGAATTGGGTATTGCCCCTTTTTTATCGTCACTAAGAGAAAGTCATCTCAGTGTTTGGATGGAAAATGTACCGCAAAGTCTGAACGACTAATATCCTGTCTATTGTTTACCCCGCTGAGATTTTCTGCCTCTCTTGTTATAGCGATGGGTGAATAAAAATTAATTAGAAGCTGGAATCTGATTTTAAGATGGGATGTCAGACACATATATCAAGTTGTTAGGTTAGCTGTAAAGCATAACCTGGGATTTATATATTTAGAAGTCATAATAAATCTGTCTGTCATGGAAATCAGATTACCCAGTGTTGCATGCTAATGGCTCACAGTCCCTGGGAATTGTAGTCTCCCCAGCAACTGCCCTCTGGCTCTGCTTTTCTCTGACTTACTGTCTGCCCTGTACAGCTAGTGGTTCCTTGCTCCCCACTTAGCAAAGAGCTTGCATCCTTGCTTCTGGGCCTTTGTAAAGAAGAGGTGTTTTCTTCTGGACAATAGCTGCAGCCTCTCGTGGCTCTCCTTCACTCTGCTTTCTCAACAGTAATCAATGGTTCCATCCATCACTCAATTCACTCACCTACCAATTACTTCCAAGATATTTATTGGCCCTTGCTATATGTCAGGCTGTTTTGGGATGCTGAGAATCTAGTAGAGATCGTGCTTCCCCTCAGGAGGGAGAGAGGTGAGACAATTCATAACCACCGTGCACTGAGATGAGTGACATATAGGGTGTAAGGAACCCAGATGCAGGTGTCTTGGAGAAGGCTCCCCACACGTCACTCTTCTGACCTGAGACTTCTGAGGTGAGTAGTGGGAGTGGGCCTCCTGAAGGGAGGCCAGGGCTGGTGGACAGACTTTCAGAGAAAGGGAGCAACCCACAGAGAGGCCAGAGATGAAGAGCTTACGTTCCCTATCGAGTTTGGGAGGAGGCAGGTGGTGAGAGATAAGATGGGAAAGTTAAGCAGGGTCTTCCAGCCCAGAGCACACACTGAGGATTCTTCCAAGGGAATTGCTGAAGTATTTAAATGTGGGAGCTGTCTTTCCCACTGTTGGTAAAAGCATCGACTGTTCCATTTGGTCTATGTTGAGCTGCCCATGTTGTCTGCCATGGACTTTGGGAGCTATGAGAAATAATGCCTTAGAGTTTTATTGACCTTAGTTCTCATTTGTGTCCTTCCCTTTCCTGTGCTCTAGGCACGTCCGGCCCCATTACTCGAATGCTTCTTGGACTTCTATGTTTCTAGACCTTTGTTTGTCATAGGGCATTGACCCCCACCCAGTTCCAGTCACTTCATTTCTCCTGAGTCTGTTCGTCATACATTCTTCTAGCTCTGATTCAGTGCCACCTCTCTGGGAGACTTTCTTGATTTACTCCAGTCAAAAGCAACCCTGACTTAAGCATGTACTTCCCTAAGTGTGGTTATAATTTTTTTATCCTTCCATTAAATGTGTACTTATTGCCTTCAGGATATTTCCAGTCATGTGACAGATATCAATAAACCAAAAGGCCTGCCCTCGTGGAGTTTCTTTATACAATAACACATTTAACCATTATTTGTCCTGCCTTTAAGTATGGTTAAGTTTAAGTCTATATGTATCCTTGATCTACTTGTCAACTGTATAAGGGGAGATACCATGTTCTCCGTACATGTAAAGTAAATTGGTGTTGAATGAATGAAGAATTAAAAGAAGCTGGTGATTGTTTGCAGAGGCATTTGGCCCAGTATGTTGCATTTTTGAGTAAAGAAGAGAATATTAACTTTGCAGTCATATTGCTTTGGATTTAAATCATTCCTCTTCCACTTATTAGCTGCGTGGCCTGGATAAATAACTTCACTTCTCTGAATCCTGTGTTCGACTCTACAGAGTGTTGTAAAGATTTTCTTTTTTAGGGGGGTGGAATGAAAATGTTTACCCCTGTGAGAGGCACGTGTAGTAAGCCCTTCATAAGTTATTAATACTGTACACAGTGTTTCTGTTCTCCAGGTATAGAAGTGAGCAAAAGTTTTATAGCCTATTAGTCATTAGAGACATAGATATGGACAGACCAAAGTCAGTAAGGTCCATCCTGGCCTCAAGAGAGTTCACAGAGACATGCCGTAAGAAGGCCTCCGTTTCCTGTTGCCTGTGGATCTGAAAAGCTTGGGCCATTCTGGGTGTTTTTCAGCCTTCTGTACCTTGACCTTCACACATTGGCCTAGAAGACTTGGCCCGGGTGACTAATAAATTGTGGAAGCTTATGATCTATACAAGGAAAAGTGCTTTCAAAGGTGAGAGCCCTCGGGGCCCTCTCCCCTCCTTTTGTCCGTGTCACGCCTCCATTGTCATCGCTAGTTTGGAGTTGGTGTATCTGTTGGTCTGAACAGACCTTGTGTAGATATCAGAACTTCACTTGCTAGCTGTGTCACCCGAGGTGAGCTACTTCGCCTCTTGCCCGCTTGGTTTCCTTTGGTGTGAAACAAAGGTGATATTAGTATCGAAGCCCTAGGGCAGTTACGGAGCACTGAACGAAAAGCGGCGCAAAGTGCTTGGCGCATGCTCGCCACATTGTGAACGTGACCCGTTTCACATCGTGAAACTAATGAAGTTGCTGTGGACTCGGGGTGATCTGTGTGCTAGAGCAGAGCTGTGCTCCTCCAAGTTTTCGATGGCCGATGTTTTCGAAGTGGCTCGTCACCAGACCTTTCTCCCAAGGTACTTCTGAGTGAATTGAAACTTCACAGGTGAACACATTAATCATTTGCTTAGCCAGCCAGGGGCCCCATCACATAGTAAGAGCTCAATAGATGACAGCAATTATTAGCTTTTTGGATCATTTCTATGATTTTTATAATCATCTTTCTCCACCGTGTATATTTTCCTGTTAGACTCAAAGATTGAACACAGGAAAGTCATGGTTTTAAATGTCTATGTCTCTAGCGATGTTAGGCACATATGAGGCAATGAATACATACTTATTTAATGAACAAGTGAACAAAAATTAATGTATTAGTTGTTATAAAAATGTGTCCAAACAGATATACAGTGCTTGTTACTATAGAAGTAAATTAATAGATAGTCCTTACCCAACTCCTTGTTGCTCACTTATATTGAAAAAATTTTCTTGGGTTCTTCACTATACAATTTTGTGAGTAAGACTATTTTTCTCACCTTTTCTGATTCTTTGAATTCTCTGAATTTTCAGTGTTTTCTGATTCTTCTTTGGCATGGCTCTACTCAATGGCTACCCCAACGTTTCATTATTTCAGATTTGTTGGGTCCAAAGGCTTTTGGCTCTTTGGTATACCGGAACTCTGCTTCAACATGGAATTCTCAGTGGGTGGAGAGGCCATGAAATGATAAGTTCTGACTTTCTGTGGATGAAAGAGCCCTGCTGGTGATAAGCATTAAGCTACTAATCACATGGTTAGCTGTTCAAATCAGCCAGCTACTCTGTGGTAGAAAGTTGAGGCTGCCTGCTTCCCTAAAGATTTACAGTCTTAGAAACCCTGTGGTTGCTATGAATCAGAATCCACAACATGGCAGTGGAGTGTGTGTGTGTTCCTTAGAGACCACAAACTTCCCTTAAAAGAAAGGTCCCTGATAGTCATTCCCTCCCCCTTGTAAGCACTGAGAGAGATTATAAACCAAATAGTAAAGCTCCCAGACAGGCCTAAAGCAGCAGCTCATACCAAGGCCTCCTGATGACCTCAAAGATTGAAGACAGAGCCTTGGTGTGCCTCCGCTTACCCCTGAAAGGAGTTCAGCCAGAGACTAAGGCATTTTGGGTAGAACATGGGTACCTGCTCATTGTTTCTTATCTAGTGAAGAAATTGCTTTTCCTCCTTGGTTTAACAGCTTTGGTGTGAGACTGACCTGACTTGCCCCTATGTCTGGCTTCCCATTCAGACCTTCTAGCTTGATGCTGTTCTCAGGAGGTCATGTCCTACAATGGCCTTGGAGGCCAGCTGCGGAGATTCTGTTCTGGAGCCAAAGAATTTAGGACAGAAATGGTTTCCTTTTATCATCCCGCACTGTTACTGAAGAACCTGCTCCCTATGCTACATCTTTGTTTCCCACTGGTGATTGGGAGGCACCAACATGAAATCTTTGCCTTGCTCTTCTTTGTAAAGACAATACCATCACAGCGAACAAAGGTGGCAGCAGACCTGTGGAGTGTCTCAGTGACAGGGAGAGAGGGGGGTGGTGGGATTGAGGCAAGCCGTGCTACCCCTCCAGTGTAGCGCCAGTGCGACCAGAGCTACCAGCATTGAACATGAAGCCTGGCATCACTAGGTGGTGGAAAAAACCCCGAGACTTGGCCTGTGGGTCCCTGACCTTCAGCCTCTGCTAGGCAGACAGCAGATGCATAATTAGTACACCCAAAGGCTGCCTCCTTATGACTGAATTCTGAACAAGACCAAGGTTGCAGACAGAGAAATGCCTCATTTTCAAGATTCACTGAGTCCTCCAGGAGCACCAGGCCTCGGTGGTATGCTCTTGTGAGTTTCTGGCGAATCTCTGAAGGATTCTGCAAGATAAATGGGTTAGTTGTTTTTCACTTCTACAGAAGGCTTAAGGGGTTTTGTGTGTTCTTCCTCTTGTTTTCCATTTGGCATGCACTACTTATGCTTAAAAAAATTAAACTGACACACAGTGAGAAAAAGTTACTGAAGCCTGAACGTTGGTTAATATCAATTACAGTCTTGTGTCTAATAACCCGTGCCTAGGAAACGCAACTTGTTTGTTATAAATGCCCAATGCCAGATCAAGAATAAACAGCTGCTTTGTTTTGGTCGGTATTTACAGCATCACTTTAACTACTTTGACCCTATTCAAGGAGGTAATGAAGAGCTGGGTGCCAGTGATGTTGATAAACTGTGGCAATTTCTGCATTGTGTCCTTATTGCTGCCTCTGCTTCAGCCTCCATTATTTAAATTGCTAGTCATTACAGTCATGCCATTAACTGGAAATGCAGCAAGATGACACATAGGAACAGGGCCAGCAGGACACTCTTAGTCCTTCTTATTGAAGCCATATTCCAGGATGGGGAGCAATAGTCATGAAAAGGAAGCACACAAACCAGCCTCCCAAGGCTTGAAGACTCATGCACATTTTGCCAGTAGGAGGATGTTGAGTTTCCAGCCGTACGTGGTTCAGGGGCATTAGACAGAACCTACAGATAATGTTCTGGGCTTCAAAAGCACAATGCTTAAAAAAAAAACATTTTATTAGGGGCTCATACAACTCTTTTCACAATCCATACACATACATACATCAATTGTATAAAGCACATCTGTACATTCTTTTCCCTAATCATTTTCAAAGCATTTGCTCTCCACTTAAGCCCTTTGCATCAGGTCCTCTTTTTTTCCCCTCCCTCCCCATTCCCCCCTCCCTCATGAGCCCTTGATAATTATAGATTGTTATTTTGTCATATCTTGCCCTATCCGGCGTCTCCCTTCACCCCCCCTTCTCTGTTGTCGGTCCCCCAGGGAGGAGGTCACATGTAGATCCTTGTAATCAGTTTCCCCTTTCCAAACCACTCATTATCTACTCTCCCAGTATCACCCCTCACCCCCTGCTTCAGAAGGTATCATCCACCCTGGATTCCCTGTGCCTCCAGCTCCTATATGCACCAGTGTACAACCTCTGCTCTATCCAGACTTGCAAGGTAGAATTCAGATCATGGTAGTTGGGGGGAGGAAGCATCCAGGATCTGGGGGAAAGCTGTATTCTTCATCGGTACTACATCGAACCCTGACTGACTCATCTCCTCCCCTAGACCCCTCTGTGAGGGGATCTCCAGTGGCCAACAAATGGGCTTTGGGTCTCCATTCTGCACTTCCCCCTTTATTCACTTTGGTAAGATTTTTTTTTGATGATGCCTTATCCCTGATCCCTTCGACACCTCTTGATCGCATAGGCCGCTTGTCGGCCATCTAGCTCAGAAGCAACAAAGTCCACATGGAAGAACACACCAGCCTGTGTGATCGAGTGGTCCCAAAGGGATCAGTTACCAGGCATCAAAGAACAAAAAATCATATCATTGACTGCACACCTCCATGATAGGATCGCTGAAGACAAATGGGTGCACAAGCAAATGTGGTGAAGAAGCTGATGGTGCCCGGCTATCAAAAGAGATAGTGTCTGGGGTCTTAAAGGCTTGAAGGTGAACAAGCGGCCATCTCGCTCAGAAGCAAATAAGCCCACATGGAAGAAGCACACCGGCCAGTGCGATCACGAGGTGCCCAAGGGACCAGATATAAGGCATCATGCAAAAAAAAAGATATAAGTGTGTGTATGTATGTGTATATATGTGTATATGTATATATGTATATGTATATATATATTATATTAAATGAAGGGGGAAGTGCAGAGTGGAGACCCAAGGCCCAAGTGTCGGCCAATGGAGATCCCCTCATAGAGGGGTTTAGGAGAGGAGATGGGTTAATTAGGGTGTGAGGTAGTATCGATGAAGAACACAGCTTTCCCCCAGATCCTGGATGCTTCCTCCCCCCAACTACCATGATCCGAATTCTACCTTGCAGGGCTGGATAGGACAGAGGCTGTACACTGGGACATATGAGGGTTGGAGGTACAGGGAATCCAGGGTGGATGATACCTTCAGGACCAAGGGTGTGAGGGACGATGCTGGGAGAGTGGAGGGTGAGTGGGTTGGAAAGGGGGAACTGATTACAAGGATCCACATGTGACCTCTTCCCTGGGAGAGGGACAGCAGAGAAGGGGGGAAGGGAGACTCCGGATAGGGGAAGATATGACAAAATAACGAGGTATAAATTACCAAGGGCATATGAGGGAGGGGGGAAAGGGGAGGGAGGGGTGGGGAAAGAGGACCTGATGCAAGGGGCTTAAGTGGAGAGCAAATGCCTTGAGTATGATTGGGGCAGGGAATGTATGGATGTGCTTTATACAATTGATGTATGTATATGTATGGATTGTGGTAAGAGTTGTTTGAGTCCCTAATAAAATGTAAAAGAAGAAAAGAGAAAAAAATGATTAGGGCAAAGACTGTACAGATGTGCTTTATACAATTGATATATTTATATGTATGAACTGTGAAAAGAATTGTATCAGCCCCAATAAATTGTTAAAATTAAAAAAAATTTTAAAAAAAGAGGAGAAAAAATGATTAGGGCAGGGACTGTACAGATGTGCTTTATACAATCGATGTATGTATATGTATGAACTGTGATAAGAATTGTATGAGCCCCTAATAAATTGTTAAAATTAAAAAAAAAAAAAAAGATGGCCGCTTGTTCACCTTCAAGCCTTTAAGACCCCAGACACTATCTCTTTTGATAGTCAGGCACCATCAACTTTCTTCGCCACATTTGCTTATGCACCCGTTGTCCTCAGCAGTCGTACCATGGAGGTGTGCAGCCAATGATATGATTTTTTGTTATTTGATGTCTGATAACTGATCCCTTTGGGACCACGTGATCACACAAGCTGGTGTGTTCTTCCACGTGGGCTTTGTTGCTTCTGAGCTAGATGGCCGCTTGTTTATCTTCAAGCCTTTAAGACCCCAGTCACTATCTCTTTTGATAGCCGGACACCATCAGCTTTCTTCACCACATTTACTTGTTCACCCACTTTGGCTTCAACAGTTGTGTCAGGAGGGTGAGCATCATAGACTACCAATTTAATAGAAGAAAGTATTCATGCATTGAGGGAGTGCTTGAGTAGAGGCCCAAGGTCCTTCCGCCACCTTCATAGTAAACCTATCAGTAAAATAGCAAATAAGCACATATTCCAGCCTTTCCGGGTGGTGCAAACTATGAGCACATGCCGGTGCCAACTGAAAGGATGGCGCTTCTATACCCAGAGGTAAAAGGCGTGGTGATCTCCTTCTGATAGATGAGTCAGCGAAGACTGCGGAGAGCAGTCTACTGGCACACACACGGAGTCACCTGAATTGGGATTTTTTTCTTTGGGGAGCATATCATTGGCTGGTTTATTCTTCCTCATCAGGACCAGACGCAGACAGAGAAGAAAATGAGGTTGTTTGCTCAGAGCTGGACCTGAATTTTGTCCAGTCATTTGATTCCTACCGATGGCATTTTTAGCCAAGTGTGTGCTTTATTACTGTGGGGCCCCCATAGGCCAAGGAGCTGTGAGTCTTCATTGTTTGATTACAACTCACAGTTAATGCACTCTATGAATATTCAAATAGAAAATGCGTTCTTTTTAGCTAACAGCATATACACAATCCATCCTGATCTAGGGAACCTCATAAAACATGGCCTCTGGCTGATTGTTCCAGACTTACAAGGAGGGTGATATGGGAGGAGGTGTTTTCATTAAAGATTTTAATGGAATACCTGGAGTCTCCTTTGGACAGGAGACTATTGTAGCAGGAGTCTTGGTGGTGACTTGGTTACTTATTCACTCACCAACCACAGCTGGAAGAAAGCCTGCTTCCGTACAGGTTACAACCAAGAATCCTAGGAAGCAGTTCTCAACTCAATGGCAACTGGTATTTATTGTTTCAGTATCTATTTTAGTACATGTCTTTCCTTGAAACACATTACTCAAACACTCTTGGGGAGCTTATATTAATAGAAGAGAAAGTGGGTCCTGTGTGGATTTGGAGGTAGGATGAGAAGGGTCTATTAACTTCGGCCATTGTTGTCACTTTCCCTTTAACTGCATACACAAATTATAGACAACTATATATGATGCAGCAGACTGGTGGTGCTGTCGGGCGGGGGGTGGGGTGTTGAACTGTTAACCATAAAGTTGGAAGTTTAAACCCACCAGCTATCGCCTCCTCTCAAGGTTTACAGAAATCTTAGAAAACCCCATCGAAAGTTACTGTGAGTCACAGCCAACCCAACAGTAGTGGGTTTGTTTGGGTGTTGGTTATATCGTGTGCACGCTGTGTGTGTTTTTGGAGGAGGAAGTAAAGTAAGGAAAAGTTTTATTTCTTGAACTCCATTCTCAGTTCTGGGCTTGACACGTTAGCTCATGATATCACTAAGGATAGTTTTAGATGGAAGTAATAGAAATAACCATTCAACTGACTTAAGAATGTTGAAATTTAGATGTAAAGATAGAACCTTTCCAGGATACAGAACAACATTGTCCAGAGCCAAGTCTCTTTATATCTTTTTTTTTTCGTGTTCTGCCTTCTTTTTTGTGTTACTCTCCTTCCTAGTCTTGTCTTCTGTGGTTCTAGGTTCGTGTAGTGCTCTTAGACATCCATCCTCGGTGTCTGAAGACCAGAAATTGGCAAGATGAGTTACTCTACCATGAATCTGTGTTCTTCCAAAAGCCAAACTCTTTGTCACCAAGTTGATTCAGACTCATAGTGACCCTTATTTACTTAGCAATCAAGAAGACTTTCCCTGAAGTCCCCAATAATTCTTCCTGTCAGATGATTGACATTAAAGTTAGCATTGATTGTACAGTCCAGTCAAACGTTAGTCATTAAGGCTGGGTAGGGCCTACCTCTCTGCCCCTTGGACTGGTATATGGGCAGTTAATTTCTGAACAAAACCATCAAGCCATGTTTGTAGAAAGGAAGAGAAAAGAGAAAGGATAGTTGGATTGGCACTGCAATTCTCCTAACAACTTTCTCTCAGAAGCCCAGGACATCTAGAGGGGGTGAGTGATCTTCCCCAAGGTCATAGAAATGCAAAGTAGAGAGCTGGGATTTGAATCAAAATGATTCTGGCTCCCAAACCCTGGAATTTGGAAGAAATTAGAAGAAGTAGAAGAAGAAAAAGTATTCATTAGAGTACTCCAGAACGAATGGCAATGCATTGCTCTAGCCCATGAATCAGTAATAATATAAAAATTGGGGGTTATAAAAACACCACGTGTATTTAGGCAATTAAAAAACACAATAAAAGTATAAGGAAGTAATTAACCATTCCTCTAGAATTCTGCCTTCTAGCATATGCAGTATTATAATTTTGTGGCATATTCTTTGTTTTTATCCACACACATACAATTTACAAATTGCAAAATATTTATTGATCTCTTTTTCTATAATAAAATAAGGAAATGTAAAAATATATATGCCACTATCCATGGTGTTTCTAAAACTTTGTGAAAAAAATCCCATTGTCTTTTAGTTTCATTTTTACGTGAACTTTTTGAACCCCTCCCATCCCCCGCCAAAATGGATAAACATTATAAATATATTGAAAATATGCTGTTTCATTTAACTCTCTCGTGTGTATATTCTGAACATTTCCCCATAAACTATACTTCACCAAGAACACAACTTTAAGTGACTGTATTGTAGTTCATTTGATATATAACAAAATATTTCATTAAACAAGCCCCTGAAGTTTGGACCTCTCAGTTCCTTCCATGTCCTTTTACATGAAATGACACTGTAACTCAGTATCCTTATGTGGTATATATTTGGGTCACTCTCTATTATTTTCTCAGGCACAATCTTTTAAATAATGGGTCAAAGAATGCACTCTTTATATCTCTGAACATTTGATATCTGTTGTCAGGTGTGATCCCAAGATTTGTACAGACTACATTCCCAACAGAAATCCAGGAGACTATTTTGCCTTTCTTGGTGGCTTTTGGTTAAGAATTCCCTTTTTACCTGCTTTTCTTCCTAACTCTTTCCCTCATGTCCTTCCTCCTCCCCTATCTCTCTCTCTCTCTCTCTCTCATGCTGTAGAGTAGTTTTGGAAGGCCTGTATCAAGACCTTGCCTCATACAGATGAATTGTTGTTGATGCCTATTTGTCATTTTGTTTTTACTTTTGAAGCAAATTGCTGAGAATCCATTTTGCCTTTTGCAGTAATTGTATGAGGTCAAAATGGAAACCCCATATCTTATAAGTTGTTGAAGAAAATCTCTAACAAAGTGACATCTGATTTCGTATCTCTACCAAAATTGAAACCAAACTACCTGTAAGTGCAAGAGCATTGTTAAAATGTTGAGACAAATGATTCAGTTCATAAATAAATAATTTTAACTTTTATGATAATGGAGAGGAAGAAAGGTGTTACGAGGCTTTCTGAATATGCCAAGAACCCATTCTCTTGCAATGAAGATAAGCAGTGCCATATATAGAATTATAGAGCATTGGATGACCAACTGAATCATTTTAAGATGGGGACGTATATTCTTAAGATGCACAACGTGCAGGGAACTTAGTACTATCTACTCTGGGTATCCCAAGGAGTTCTTGTTGTTGGTGTTCGGGGCTATGGAGTCAGATCTGACTCATAGTGGCCTTGTGTCTAAGAAGGAAACACCTCATCGTCTTCACAACTGTTGTCTGAGCCTGTAGTTGCAGTCACTGTAATGTTCTCAAAAGATACCCCGCGAAGGCACAATTGGCAATGTCACGCAGGATCCTGTTGGTGTCACAGGAAGGAGTAGGCATGAGCTCATGTACACAACTCCTTCGCCCCTCCTCCTGGCACAGGTAGAGATATTGCACTGGGCCATGACTGGTTTGGAAGACAGGAAGTCAGAAGCAGCGATTTGCAGACTTCCAAAGGAGTCCGCGCATTGTAGTGTGACAGTGTTTCCACAGTTGTGCTGAGTGTTCTCAGTGGTCAACAGCATTTGAGGAGGAAGGACAGTTGGTTGAATATCTCCTTGCTGAATTTCACTTCCTGTTCTGGGCAGGTATCACCCCATCACCTCATTTGTTGACATAATTAAGTCTACCCTTTCATGTTAAAATCCATTCACCAATGATTCATTTATTCATTTACTCATTCATTCAGCAATCCATATAAGAATTTTACTCGGCTAAGAGCTGTGTTCATGTTATCAGCCAATGAAAATGCTTATTTCTAGAAGAATTTGCTGATCTGTTTCCTTAACTGACTCGAGTATACTTGAATTGAAATGAAGCTGGATTCTTCTAGAATCAGTATTTTTGAAACAGGATTTTGTTCCTATTTCATTATTTACCACATCACTTATTGAGTATCTACCAAATGTTGGGTCTACCCCATCATCCATAGATTTCCACAATGACATTATAAAGACCCTGCATAATCTTGTTATAAAGAAAGCTACTGAATTTTTGTTGCGTTCTTTATTCTTTTTGGTCCAGGATTGGCTCATTTGCATTCTCTCTCTCTCTCGCTCATCAATCCAGAATTTAACGGAGTATATTTCAGGAAATGAATATATTCCAGAAAATGACTAGATTACTCAAGACCTGAATTTCTACTCTGAGGCTCGTTGTGATTCCGTCTTACTTTGTTTTCACATGCCCTTTTGTGGCCTTTATTTATTATTTTCTTTGTATGCATGAGACCCAAGGAAGAGGTTATACTGCAGTCAATCAGTTAACAACTCTTCCTCACTATCTCAAACATTGTACAAAAGGCTGTGCCGCTGAAGATCGCAATAGTTCTCCCCATGTCCCCTTTGCTCCTCCAAGTCTGGTCTCTGGAAGTCAGAAGAAGCTGCATGAATGGATGTGGTCATACCTGGCATAACACACTGCATTGAGTTGACTCTGACGCATAGTGACTCTTTAGAACAGGGTAGGTATCTGAGACTATACCTATTTTTTAATTCAAATTAATAATTTTATTGGTGGCTCTTACAAATCTTATACCAATCCACCATTCAATGGTATTAAGCACACTTGTACATATGTTGCCATCAACAATTCCCAAACAATTTCTTTCTACTTGAGCCGTTGGTGAATAGAAAACCTTGATGGGAATTGAAAGCCTTGTCTTTCTCTGAACTGCTGACTTTGAGGTTCACAGCCCAACACAGAATCACTGTGCCACCTGGACAGAATGAGACACCTCCCCTCAGATAGGGTAGTGAGGTTCAGTGATAGAATCCATGCCTTCCATGGTGTTGGGGGAGGAGCAAGGAGGGAAGATCTGGACTTGATTCCTGGTCTATGTGCACCTTCCACCCATCTTTCAATGGATGCTTCTAGACTAAGACAGAGAAGGAAGAAAGATCTGGTAATGACTTCCAAAACGTAAGCAGTGGAAACCCCAGAAATGTCCATGTCCAATCCTCAAACGATCCCAGGGATGGGCAAGGACAGATGGCAATTCACTGTGCTGTGTGTGGGTTCACCATGTGTCAGGGGGCAACTCAAAGAGGTAACAAGAACGGTGACACAACAGAGATGTTCACACCCTAATCTTTAGAGCATGTCAACACAGGACCTTACATCACAAGAGTGATTTTGCAGATGGGTAACATGTGGATCTTTTCATGGATAGATTATTTTGGATAATCCAGTTCTCACAGTTATTGTTACGTTTGATCCAATTGTTGTGGCCATTGTGCCATTTCATCCCACTGAGGCTTTCCTCATTTTCACCAATCCTCTCTTTTTATTAAGCTTGGTGCCCACTTCCAGGGACAGGGCTCTCCTGATAACATGCCCAAAGGGACAAATGAGACTTGAGAAATGAGACAAAGTCTTACCATCCTCACATTTAAGGAGCATTTGGGGTGTATTTCTTCCAAAGAAGATCTGTTTGTTCCTGTAGCACCCCTTGGTGCTCTCAATATTAATCACTAGCACTGTAATTGAAATGAACCCATTCTTCCATCTTCCTTCTCCATTGTTCAGCTTCCATATGCTTGTGAGATAGATGACTGAAAGTCCCATGGCTTTGGTCAGGTTACCTATAGTCCTCAAAGCGACACCCTGCTCTTCAACACTTTAAAGAGGTCTTGTGCAGCAATTTACCCAATGTGATATGGCCAATGGCATATCTCTCCCCTATATTTTGCTCAGACTCTGCTTTTATGTCAGCCAACCAAGAGAGTCCTTAAAAAAGAGAGTTCTAGCTGATATATAGACATAATGGCTGGAGCCTAAATAGCCACTTTAGGCCATGTTAACAAAAGAAGTGATGTTAGACGACATCTGGGTTCTTGTAGAACCACCATTCCAGCACTGAGCAACTGACCTTCAACTTGTTAAATGAGAGAGAGAGAGAGAGAGAGAGAGAGAGAGAGAGAAGCTTGTGTGTTTGAGACACTGTTAATGTTTTTTTTTTTGAAATAGGGAAGCTCATACGTACCCCAAGTAATGTCTGCATGAAGACTTTGGTTTATGGTCAGTTTGAAATTAAACTGTCCCTGACCTTCATTCTCATAATGTTTAAGGGTTGACTGTTTGAGGTGTTAAGTACATTGTGCTTGGGAAAGAAGAGTGGGCGGAGAGTCAAGAAACGGGTTGTGTTATGGCCCCGAAGCAGCCTTGCATCTTAAATTTTCTCGGATTGGACTACTTGATCTCAGGGTCTCTCCTGACTTTTACAGACTGTGATTCTATGAATTTAAATTATGAGGAAATGCACTGGCAGAAAAAAAATGCTTGAGTCATGATGAATTGTAAATGTGGGGACACCATTTGTATTTGCATTTTGAGATTTCCTGACTAATCTAATGATGAGCACATCCTAGCTCTTAAAAGTTAGACTTAAGTTAGAAGCCCCTTGAGGCATTATTAAAGTTGGTCACATCATTCACCGTGAAGACTCAAACTTTCCGTGGACGGTAGAAGATATTTACAAAACTCTGTTCACCTGACAGTGATTCTTCAGTCTGATAGGAACCTTCACGTGCTCTTTCCCTTTGCCTGGATGGTACCCAATCAGTCTATCTAATGAGACAGGCCAGAGGACAGGGAATTATGCCCCTGGACAATCTTTGCTCCGTCGTTTGGCTTTGCATGCAGAAACCACAATTTATGATGTGATCAAGAATGATATAAGTTGGCAGTATAATGAGCTTGGGATTGTTGGATTGCCCAGATGTACACTGTGACCTTTGCTGGATGGAAAGTGTCAGGCTTGGGCACATGCATATAAGTTGTGGATAAATACCCTCCTTTGGGAAGTCAAGGGTCATGAATTTTGTCTCTAGGCAGCATATATGCAGTTGCTTAGCAACCACGCGAGCAGTTAAATCCTTGCTATATGATGCTGTAAAGGATTTCATCCATCTTGAAAAGCTAACAGCGTAATTTCAATTTTTGAAGCCGAGTGTGGGTGTTCTCAAGCGGCAGAGCCTTATCGCACATCGAGTTGCAGACTCCAACTGCATAAACTTGATGTTGCTGGAGTTTTCTGTCACTAGCGATGTTTAAACAAGGGCCTAGACCTCCGAAGTGAGGTTGAAAGACGGATCCTTTCCTGCAATACCTCATAGCAAGTAACAGAAAACCAACCAAAGAGTGGCCTAAAACACAAGGATATGTACTGTTGTCTGAACAAGAGCCGCAAGATAAACAGCCTTCAGGTTTGGCTGTTGAACAAGGACCTGGGCCCCCTCCATGCCGCCCTCCACGCTCAGCGCCCTGATGGCTGCATCCTCAGGCTTGTGGGCTTCAAAACCAGTGACCGGGACTAGCATCCAAGGCAAAGGAAAGGCACAAAAAAGGGCTTCTTATGGTGGCTTCTCTTGGTTTTTCTCTCAGGAAGAAAAGCTTAATGTTTCTCCATCATTCTTTGAGTCTTATAAATATTATTATTAATTTTAAAATACTTGATTGTGTTTTAGATGGCAGTTTACACCACAGATTCGATTCTTGATCAATAAGCCATACGCAAATGGTTCTGTCACCCGGTTACAGTCCCTGCAATGTGTCAGCACTTTCACCCCTCCGGCCCCGTTCGCATCCATCAAGTTCCGTGCCGCTCCTTGGCTGCTGCTTCTTTGCTTTGGGGTCAGTGCTGACTGTTTGGTCTCATATAGTTGAATGTTTACTAGTGCTATTGCGTATTTTATAGGACAATCTGTTATATAGCTGAAAGATTGTTGCTTCTGTTCCATGTTTCCTTAGACTTGTGTGTGTGTGTGTGTGTGTGTGTGTGTGTGTGTGTGTGTAAGATATCTTCTCTTTAGCCAGGCCTGGGTCACATGTTCATGTACATGCCCGTTCTGACTAGACTATTCTTAACTCATTGCCATCAAGTCAATTCTGAGTCCTGGTGACCATTTACTTATTATCACTGCCTTAGAATCACCATGATTCAGTCTTTTGGGCTGGAAGAAAGCCCACCTTCCCTGTGCACATTACTGCTTCCTGGTGATGAGAAAGATTAAGGAGGAAGAAGAGATGGCTGTCACGAAAGCATCTCTGTGGTGCCAAGTCTCACAAGTTCCTTAAATAACTCTGCTTGCGTTTTGACTCCAGAGGCTGCACATTTGCCCTCAACATGTTTTAAAAACATTGAACATGGCACTGATATTTAGAAATAGGGAGATTCTGCATTTAAAAAAATCAGATATTCTACTTCTGTTGAAAAAGTTAAATAAAGTGGCAGCGTTCAAGTTGCATGCCTACTTGGAAGTGATCAGCTTAAGGGATTGTGCTCTTCAGATGGGGGATGTGCTCCCTGCCCTCTTCACTACTCCCTGTTTACTCACAGGTTACCTGCAGGATCCCAGTAGGCATTTGTGTTTGTAAATATTGGTCTAGACATTTTGAAACCTAAGATTTACAATCATTCTGATCCATTAAGGCCTAGAGTGCCACCTGCCGCCATTCATGTCTGGGTTCTCTTGCTCTTCTGGTGTGTGTGTGTGTGTGTGTGTGTGTGTGTGTGTGTGTGTTTGCTTTATGCCTGTGGAAAGGTGTAGAGTGTAATGGTGTAATGGCCAAGAACAAGGTTTTGAACCCTAGCAATGTATGAACCCTGCAAACATCACTTATCTGTGACCTCATGCTTGTACCTGGAAGATCAAAATAATGGAACCCACCTCGTGTGGTGGACTTGAGAATCAGCACCGAACTCAGCTCAAATAGAGCTAATTATGACAAAGATAATGACAAGGAAGATGCCGCTGCCGCTATCAGTTAATTATGTCAATCAATCCTTTGTGGTACCACTTTGCCATGCAAAGCCCAACCTCTTCAGTGAGCAGAGCTGATGGGTAGTGGGCACTCTCTCTCATGCAGCTCCAAGAGGGCTTGCTGAATGACCATGCTTGAGGGGCAATAGCCACCTGCAGTAATTTTTAAAATCCTTTTCAAGATAGAATCAGACTTAAATAAATAAATAAATAATGAAAAAAAAAAAAAAGAAGAAGATAGAATCAGATTCACCTAATACATGCCTTCAGGTCACCTGCATAGCTCCCAGGAATTCAGTTCTGCCCTCCAGATTTGCTCATTTCTATTCAGACAGGGGCACATTTTACATTTACGCTGTCAAAAGCAGAGGGTATTTCGGTGTGTGCCTGCAGGCATTGAGACGATTCTAGCTACCCCACTCCCCTATTGACCTTGGAGAGCCAATTTTTTTCTGCCACCCACTCACCCCCCAGAAAATCTCTAACATATATTTTTATTCCACTGCTATTTTTGATATGGGTTCCATAAGATTGATCCGTCTAAAAAGAATTGAGGGGGTAGGTGGTGCCATGCAAACGAAATCCAATTGGAATGGTTGGGAAAACAGGCAAGATATTTTGTGTTCTAGGGTTGCTTTATTTCATTCTCAAAACTTGACTAAGTAGGTCCTCGTACATTAGGAATCCTAAAGGGAATCGTATAACCCAAATTTTTCATAATTGGATTAAAGTTGGTTGGGAAATAACTTTCTGGTGGTAAAATGCCGGGGCTATAAGCACACACAGCCTGTGTGGGTATCAATCAATGCAGGAAACCTCGGGACTGAAAGTTTGGAACTATTAGCTATCATTGAATTGTTTTGAGCTTGAATGTATGTAGAATTTTAGCAGTGTATTCTATAAATACACTTGACAAAGTATACAGAGAAGATCTTTACAACATCATTAACGATAGTGAGAATTTGAGAGCAAATTAAATATCAACCAAGGAGGGAGGGAGAGTTGTTAAACACAGTATCGAACTTATTCTGTATTCTTTAAAAAAAAAAAAACACACCATGGAGTAGATCTCTATGAGTTGCCATGAAAAGAAGCCAAGAATGTGGTAGAACCGTATGTATTATATAAATATGTGTAAAAAATGCATGTCTGTAGGCAAAAACAGAGAGACATGCCAAATTGTAAATGCTGGCTCCCTCTGGGGAAGGCAGATGAAAGGATACCAGAGGAGGGAGGTATAAGGGAGAGGAGGAGGCAGCGTTTAATTCATAATTAATGTACTTCTGCCCTAGAGGCCCAGTAGTTCCTTGGGCTGCGATCTTCAAGGTCTGCAGTTTGAAACCACCAGCTGCTCGGTGGGAGAACGTCCAGGCTTCCTACCGCCGTAAAGAGTTACAGTCCTAGAAACTCACAGGGGCAGTTCTACCCTGCCCTATGGGGTCACTGTTAGTCAGCATCGACTCAATGGCAATGGATTTGGTTTTGATTTATACACATCTGGGGATAGGACGACAGTCCCTGGGTGGTAGAAATGGAGAAGTGCTGAAAGATGGGTGGCTTGAATCCATCCAGAAGCACCTTGGGAGAGAGGCTTAATTAGCTGCTTTCCAAATGTCAGAGCCCTGAGAACCCCCTGGAGCAGTCCTGCTGTGCACACCTGTGGTTGCTGTAAGTTGGAATTGACCTGACAACAACATACATCCCCACCCCGCCCCCGCCCCCAATAACACTCTGTATACTTTGGTGACACAATGATTACAGGTTGGGGGTTTGAGCCCACTCCGAGGCCCCACAGGTGACAAGCCCTGGCAATCTGTCTCTGTAACTCAATGGAGTTTTCCTCTGTCTCCTGGGATCACCGTGAATGGAATATCAACTCGGCTGCAGATAGCAACAAGGTGGGCGTCTACATCCGAGAGTTTGGGAAGGCGCCTTCTGGGAAGCAGCCTTGCTGTCGAGGTAAAGAGCATGGGCTCTACAGTCAGACTGCCTGGACTTGAACCCAGGCTATCTCATGGGGCGCTGCATGTCCTCAAGCAAGTCCATTATCTTCTCTGGCGCTTGATTAGGGAAAGCCAAAGTTGTTTGGGAAGGTGAAATGAACTAATATACGTACTGCACTAGAAACAAGGTGCCATGGTGAAGTTCCTAATTGCTAGCCAAAAGGCTGAGGAGCCCTGGTAGTGTATTGTGTTACATGTTGCTAGAAACCACAGCTGCTCCCTGGGAGGCAGGACGTTTTCTACTCTTGCCAAGAGTTAAGAGTCTCTGAAACAGACAAGGGCATTTCTACCCTGCCACCACGAATTGGAATGAACTCGGTGACAATGAGTTTGAGAATTTTTGAGAGTCCAAAGGCAAGCAGGTTGAATTTATGAGCGATTCCACGGGATGAAAAGACCCAGCGATCTGTTCTTGTGAACATTACCGCCTGGGCAAGCTGGCAGGCAGTTCTACTCCGTCATGCAGGGTCGGACTGCAGATCAGCTCATAGTCACATAGCAACGGCAGCATGTGGAACAGGGCTGGCTACTATTGTTATTACTATTGCAGCTTTAAAGCAATAATTACAAGGGATGAAATAACTATGACGAATGAAAAAGTTACCCTAGAAAGGAATATAGTGGTTGGTGTAGTGGAGAATCAGCAGAGGAGGAAAACCTTTCATGAGCTGATCAACTCTGCCCCAACGCGTGCACCGATGGACTCAAAGACACCAGCCCTTTGAGCAGGGTGCCGGACAAGGCGACCTTGTTTCTATGGTCCATAAGATGGCCATGAATTGAAGCTGACTCAGAAGAAAAGAACAACAATAACGAGGCATCCGGAATATCCGGTCTTAGGAATATATGAAATGCAATGGAATTGACGTCATATGAAATCATGTATACGTATCTTTTTTTACCTTGAAGCTATGAGAGCAGACAAATAACTGAATAGATCCAGCTGGAAAACACAAGGTAACCAAGGAGCAAAGTCAATAACCTTGAACTAAACATATATCACAACTTGGGCATAAAACAAACCAGCTGAGCTGACAGATCTGGACAATCAACCGAGAACAGAAAAGGAGAAAAGTATTCAGTGGCCTCCTAAGTGTTTCATAAGCTTCAATCATCTCACTCTCCTTCCCAGCAATGCTACGAATTCTTCACCTTATCTTTCCTCCCCTGACAACAAGGTCTGTATTTGATCCAGATTTTATCTCTGTATAGGACAGCGGGTGCGGCAGTAATGTATGGTGTGTTGAAGAGTGCAAGCATTCGGCCGGATGGTACAAACAGGAGCATCTGGCAGAGAATGCTTAGGAGAGCTTGCCCTCCAACCCTGAGACGAAATTGAGCTCAAGAACCGAGTGTTGAAATCATCCTCTGTTGTTGCTTAAATGAAAACCAGCCGCTCTGTAAGCACGGTGCCTGATTGACACCCACAGCCTTCCATCTGGAGCTTTATCTGTCCCCATGCATCTGTGACAGAGTGTGTCTTTCAGAGCAGGTTCGTGTAATTCGGAAGGCCAAGAATCAAGCAAGAAGCTAGCGTGGTAGGCATCAGTCACACATGCAGGCCACAGGGCAATTGCAGGGCGCCACCTTTTCTTACAGCTGGAGAAAATAGGATGGCCCCCAATGTATTTCTAATGAGAAGGACACATCAATGATAGGATAAACGGCAGCAAGGTACTGCCGGGCGCTCCAGCTGAAGGGAGCTTTCCCTCTGCTGCTGGCTGGTCTGAGCCACAGCTCCGCTGCAGCTCCTCAGTGTCAGCCGGCCACCTGTCCAGCGATCGCACAGAACCACACAGTTGTTTCTGCCTTCGACGGTCAGTTTGTAGATGTTTACAAAAGAAAATCATTAGTTGTTTCACCTTGAGTAGGTTGAACATTTAAGAACCCACTGGCATTGAGTTAATTTTAACACCTCATGAACTTACCTGTACAGAATTTCTGAGGTTGTAAATCTTTACTGGAGTAAATAGGCTCACCTTTTCTCCCATTGAGTGACTGGTGGGTTTGAACCACCAACCTTGTCATCCCCAACCCTACACTTAGCAGACAACTCCACCAGGGATCCTTCAAAGTAGGTTTAGGGGACCTGAATTTCCCTTGAGATGTGTAGGGTCTCTTTTTCCCCTTGTAAGAACATGTACGGCTGTGTGCACATTAGCATATTACTCAGATTAGGGTGCGCTGTTGAAAGAATCAACCACAAAGACTTAAAAGAAGCATAGGAAGGGATGTAACCAGGTACCTCAAATTAACTGATTTTCTTGTCTGGAAGTACTCAGTTTGGCTTACTATTTCCAGGGTGGGAAGTGGGTAAGGGGCGAGAAACAAGACAAGAAAAGAAAAATCCAACATGTATGTCAAATTAAATGACTTTCATTTCCTTACAAATGCAAAACATCTTCTTTTCTTGGAACTAACCTCAAGTGCGAATGAGTTTAGTTAGCTGCAGTTGATGAGACATTATGTAAAATGTTGGACAGGATTTTCAAATTAAGTTTTATTCACAAAAGTTACTGTAACACTATTGGAACAGTTGCTCTTTCTGCTTTTCTTTCCCTGGCCTTCTGTATTAGCCAACAATCTAACAATGCATTTTAATTTAGAGGCATGCTCTGTTGGGGAAGGAAACAGCCAAGGTTTCCGGGACCAGGCCTCAGAGTCTGTAGATGAGTAAGGGAACATTCCCTTGTGAGCAGCAGTTCCCTCGTTTCTCTTTACTGAGAAGACAGACACCCACCTAGAGGAACAGCATTGTACGGGGGTTAAGAACATGTATTCTAGAAACAGGTTGCCTGGATTCAAATTCTGGCAGCATCGTTTATGAGCTCTAGGTCTTCGATTAAATCCATCTTCTTCTTTGGGCCTTAATTGTTTCTCTGAAAAAGAGGGAGAGTAATCATCCCATTCATTGTGCCACCAGTCTGTCAGTTTGTCTTAGTGTGGTGGCTTGCTTGTTGCTGTGCATGGAAGCAGTGCCACTGGGATTTCAAGTACCAGTAGCATCAACTCTGCTGGGCAGATATCATCAGCACTGCCAGGCCAAGAGACTAGCGAGAAAGGGCTGGTGATCTACTTCTGAAAATTTAGCCTATAAAACTCAACAGAGGGCAACGTCATACTGTCTGATATAGTGCTAGAAGATGAACCCCTTAGGTAGGGGATGTCCAATACACAATGACCACAGCAGTGAACTTGTGCATTTGAGGATTGTGAAGATGCCACAAGACTATACAATGAGCCATGTTCGTGTGTGCAGGTGTGTCCCTGAGTTGGAGCTGACAGGATGGCAATTAATAAAAGGAACAACCTTGGGTGTTGTCCATCCATCTCACCTACTTTGGCCATGTTGTTACGACAGACGATTCCCTGGAGAAGTACATAATGCTTGGTAAAACAACGGGCCAGTAAAACAGAGGCAGACTTTCTACGAGATGCATTGACACAATGGCTGCAGTAATGGGATCAATCATAAGGACCCTGATGAGGATACGGAGGACTGGGCAGTGTCTCATTCTCTTGTTCATGGGGTTGCTATGAGTTTGACCCAGCTCTGTAGCTCTTAATAGCAACAATAACTCATGTTTTCCCACCTTAGCAATTATGTGGGCAGTAGACCTTACTGAGAACAATGTTATTTTAAGGATTATCTTAAGTCTCTTTTACATAATTACATGAGTAATCATTGAGGCAATCATGAAGTATGTAAAACAGGAAAACATTTTTTCCGGAGCTTGTTGTTAGGTGCCACTGAATCTGTTCCCAGTCATGGTGACCCCATTTACAACAAAACAAACACTCCCTGGTTTGGTACCATCCTTATCCTGTTGTTAGATGTGAGCCTATTGTTGCAGCCACTGTATCGATCTGTCTCAGTGTGGGTTGTCCTCTTTTTCTCCCACTACTTTACAAAGCAGGAGATTCTTTTCTAGGGACAGATCTCTCCTGCAAACATTTTCAAATTACTTGGGACGAGATTTTGCCATCCTTTCCCCTAAGGAGCATTCTAACTGCCCTTTCTCCAAGACAGGTGTTTGCTCCTCAGAATGTCCGGGGTCTTGCAGTATTCTTTAATGCCACAATTCAAAGGCACCACTTCTACAGTCTTCCTTCTGCCTTGTCCATGCCTATGAGGTGATTGAAAATACCATGGTTTGGGTCAGGTGGACTTTAGTCCTCAGAGTGACATCTTTGCGCTTTAAAACTCTCAGTAGATCTCGTGCAGTCTATCTGACCAATGCTGTTTGTACTTTGATTTCTTGACTGCTGCTTCCACTGATTGTGAATCCAAGCAAAATGAAGTCCTTGACTCCTGTGTTGTCTCTCTTTATCATGATGCTGTCTATCGGTCCAATTGTAAAGTGCTTCACTTTCATTGCACTGAGTTGTAATCCATACTGAAGACTTCAGTTCTTGATATCCTCCAGCAAGTGCTTCGGGTTTCTTGGATTTCAGCAAGCAAACTGCATGTTGTTAATAAGCCATTCTCCATATCTACTACCTTGTTCTTCTTCATATAGCCCAGATCCTTAGATTATTGGCTGAACTTACAGAATTCATAAGTATGGTAAAAGGCTACAACCCTGATGAGCACCATTCTTGACTTTTAACCATGCAGTATCCCTTTGTTAGGTTTAAACCATTGCCTGTTTGTTCTATGTACAGGTTCTATGGGAGCACAACGAAATGTTCTGGAATCCCCATTCCTCTCCATGTCATCCATAGTTTGTTATGATCCACATAGTTGAGTTGCCAATAAAATACAAGTAAACATCTTTCTGTCATTTTCTGCTTTCAGCCACGATCTGTCTGTGTTGGCAATGTTATCTTTCATGGCAATTCCTCTTCTGAATCCATCTTGAATTTCTGGCAGTTCCTTGTCAGTGTACTGCTGCAACTTCTGTGAAATTATTTGAGAATTTTTTTACTTGTATGTTATACTAATAATATTGTTTGATGATGTCTGTAATCTATTGGGTCACCTTTCTTTGGAATTGGTAAAAATATGTATTTTATTTCTTTAGTCAGTTGCTAAGTAGCTGATTGCTGATTTCCAGATTTCTTGGCAAATACCAGTGTGTGCTTCTAGTGCTTTAGCAACTTATTGAAATATTTGAATTTTGTCAATTTCTGTGTTTTATTTTCACTAAAGCTTGTGCTTCTTCCTTCAATATCATGGGTTCTTGATCATATGCTAGCTCTTGAATTGATTGACTATCAACCAGTTCTTTTTGGTTCAGTGATTCTGTGTATTTCTTCCATCATTTCTTGATGCTTCCTGAGTCATTCAATGTTTCCCTTCTAGAATCCTTCAACATTGCAACCTGAAGCTTGAATTGTTTCTTCAGTTCTTTCAGCTTGAGATATGCTCAGCATATCTCCCCCTTTGGCTTTCTAATTCCAAATTTTTGCACACTTCATTGTAATACATTACTTTATCTTCTTGACTTGCCTTTCAAAATGTTCTGTTTAACCCTTTGACTTCATCACACTGCTTGCTTTAAGAGCCCTGGTGCGTAATGGTGACACATTGGACTGCTAACCACGGGGTCGGCAGTGGAAAACCACCAGCCATTCCTTGTGAAAAAGACGGAGCTTTCTACTCCCATAAAGAATTACAGTCTCAGGAACTCAAAGGGGAAGTTTTACTTTGTCTTATATAGTAGCTTTACCTACTTGACATTCAAGAAAAGTTTCAATGTCTCATCTGACATCCACTTTAGTCTGTTTTTTTCTTTACTGCTTTTTAATGACTTGTTGCTTTCTTCATGTGTGATGTTCTTAATGTCACCTCACCCATCTAGTATGTCATTAGTGCTCCCTGCATCTAATCTGTTCTTGAGATAGTCTCTAAATTCAGGATATACTCAAGGTCTTATTTCTGCTATCAAGGACTTATTTTAAATTCTTCAGCTTCAATCTGAACTTTCATTTGGACAATGAGTGGTCTATTCCACAGTTGACCCATGACCATTTTTTTGGCTGGTGATCTTGAGCTTCTCCACCATCTCTTCCCTCTGAATAGTCAATTTGCTGCATATTCTATTTGGCAGGATCCATGTGTACTGTAGCCATGATGGAAGATTTTGTTTGCAATGAGGAAATCATTAGTCTTGCAGAATTCTAGCATGCAATCTCCAGGGCCATAGAGCAGCTTACTGGGTAATTGATGGAGATCTATTTATAAAACAATATACCTTTGCCATCATAAAAACCATGCCTTACATTTATGGTGCTCTTTCTAAGTGGTCTATGTGGATTAGCTCATTGAATCATTTCTGAAACTTTATAGCATGGATGTTATTTTTAGTCTTGATCTTTTTTTGCCGTGGTAAACAATGTGAGCTGGTCTCAGAGTTGTTCTCTGCTGCAGGTGATGCTTGAACTCCCAGCAACCTAATTTCAGGCGTCAGCTCTCTGCTACTATTATGAAAAACATCTATGAACCAAGGATCTTTCCAGGCAGTTGCCTTGTTCACTTTCTGGACATAGAACTGCCTCATGTTGTGAGAAAAACTTTTGTTTCCAGGTGAAATATGGTTGGCTAGATTTATTTTGCATTTTTAGTGAAGCTTGACTCTTCATCTGGCTTTGCGATTAATCTGCCATCAGAGAGCAGTGAACCTTTAATTAGAGCTTCTTCACCCACTCTCTTTCCCCCACATACTTTGCCACGTTTAATGTTCCAGTGGGCTTGATGCTCTGAAGGAGGATTAACCTATATGCTACATAAATTAGAGCCTTTGTGCTCCTTAGTGTAGAGAGAAGAAAAGTTACAGCGGTTGGGTATATCTGATTTTTTAGTTTTGTCTAACAAACATTTACCTCTTTTTCTTTGGGGGCACTTACCTTAAATCCTTGGAACCCACTGGAAGCGCTTACCTGGTGCTGGTCCTGAAAGACAAAGGCTGCTTTTAACACCATCTTTCCCTGATGCCACCTCGGGGTGCTCAGCAGTTTGAAAGCACTAATGGCTTGGTGGGAGAAAGACAGGGCTTTCTCTTCCTGTAAAGAGTTATGTCTCGGCTGCCCCACAGGGGCTATCCTACCCTGTCCTTCACGGTCCCTAGGAGTGGGAGTCCATTCAGTGGCAATGTGTTTGAATTTATTTTATTTTATCTGATATCAAGCTTGTGGTACTGAATGGCTGCCATAAACATTTTTTTAATGATACCTGAATATTGTCTTAATTTGGTCTTAATTTGACTATTCTTTTACTTAAACATATAATCACATCAAACTTCTATATTTTATGTACAGGTATCAACTTGTATGTGTGTAACTCTTATTTTTTTTAACTATTCTTTGTGAATTAGGTGAAGGGTTACAGAACAGATCAGTTTTCTATTCAACAAATTCATACACATTGTATTTCATGTCACTGATCGCAATCCTCACAATGAAATATCACTTATTCCATGCCATTGCCATTTCTCCCTCTCTTCTAGCATTTCCTGACCTCTGAACTCCGTTCCTGGGCAAATGCTGTCTTTTCTTATCTCAAATAGTTGATTATTATAAGGAGTACATGCTTCATCATTATTATTGTTCCTCTTATAGACTTGTCTATTTGGCTAGGATTTGAGCCGTGGGGGCGAGTTTAGGTCTAGACCAAAGGATGACAAAGTGCCATAGTCGCTAAGGTGTCACCAGTCTTTATCTGATCACTAATCTTTTATATAATTTTCAATTTTGTTCTCTATTTTTCTCCCTGTTTCTTCAAGACCTTGAAATGTTATCCTTTTCAGAGCAATTTGTACTGCTGGCTGGGCACTACCTAGTTCTAGGATTATGGTTGTGGAAGTTGTGGTTGTGATTATGGTTGATTATGGTTGTGACTATGGTTGTGGTTCACATGATTAGTTCATTGAACTGATTGCTCCCGTATATCTTCAATTTTCTTCACTCTTGTTTGGTCTGGATGGAGAGAGGCCAGTTATTACACCTTAGTTGACTGCTCACAAGCTTTTAAGACCCCGGATACTACTCATCAAGGTAGAACATTATCTTTGTGGACTACGTCATACGAATTGACCTAGTGTCCCCCGGAATATTGTCTTGAGGTCCCCGTATGTGTATAATTCTTATGCAAACACGAAATCAACACATTCATAAATTAAATGCCATCAAAATGACAAAGCCATATCAAATTACCAATGTTAATTTAACATAATGGAAGGTGTTGTTTTGTTTAAACAGAATTAGTCTCTGGAAATATCAATCTGAGATGTCTGCTATATCAAAGGTTCTGCTAAGCTTGTCACACTTGTGTTTGCCTGAGTTGTGTGATCTCTCAATTCCTGAAACACTTTCAACTTTTATTTAATAAGCCAGCCTCTTTTCATTTTGGCTCGCAACAATTAAAATGGTATTCCCTGATATCACCACAGAGATAAACACAAATGCTAACATAGGCAAAGAAATTTCGGGCAAGTATTCCTATTTTAAAAATATTTGTTATTAATTGGGAGTTAATACATATATAATTCCATAGTTCAATCGCATCCAGCAGAATTATATAATTGCAGTCATAATAAGTTTCAAAACATTCTTTTTCTTCCTGGACTCCTTGATATTGTCTCCGTTTAACTCCACTGCCACCCTGTGCCCCCCCCCCTCTGAAACCCTTATTCTACTTGCTCTCCTTATAGGTTCATCAATCCTGGGTTTCACATGACAAAAACACATAAAAACATCCCTATTTTAGGTGTCAAGTAGCTGAAATGTCTAGACTACATCTAAATGAGAATCATCTAAACCATATTTTTAAAATTCTTACCAAGAGCATCTACGTTCCCCAAGAACATGTCAAAGATGCCAGTTTGAGAAACTATCCTCCAGACTTCCCTTCTCTGTGGCTAGGAATGCTATTCTTATTCCTTTGGAAGGAAATGCCTCCTGTGCAAAGAGTGCTCACTTGGCTCATTCTTTTACTTCCTTCAGATCTTTGTTCGGCGTCATGGCCTAAAGCAGACTGCCCCTGCCCCGCAACCCTGCTCTGTACTTTGCCATGCTTTTCTCCAAAAGGCACTCATCATCATTTGACATGGTTGTTTGTTTGCATTTATATGTCTGCCTGTTGGAATGGAAGAGTTCTATTAGAGAATTGACTTCGATCTACTGACCATTCTATTCCTAATAGGGAGCCCTGGTACTGCAGTGGTTATGCATGGGCTGCTAACTGCAGCATCAGCAGCTCAAATCTACCAGTCATTCCTTAGGAGGAAGACAGGGTCTTCTACTCCTGTAGAGTTATAGTCTCGGAAATTCACAGTTGGTAGCTCTACCCTGTCCTTTAGCGTCATTGTGAGTTAGCATCTACTCGGAGTGCTTCTAATACCTCAGATAGTGACTGGTCACAGTAGGTGCTCAATAAAAATCTGTCGCACCAAGGAATGTCCAGCCTTACACTCCCATTCTCTTCTTGCTTGATCTCTAATTCCAATCTTCATTTTGGTAAGATTCAATTTAGAAACCATTCCCGCTAAGTCTGTCCCCACATTTTATTAGGACACCAAAAGTTTTTATTAGAACCAAAGTTACCTCCTGATACTATTTTTCTTCATTTAAAAAATCTCCCTCCACTTCCCTAGGCCCTGACCTCATTGAGGACAGTGCCTGCGTTTAAGTAACCTCTATAATCCTCACTGTACCTGATGGGATTGTAGAAATGCCATTACAAATGGGGATCACTTCCCTGAATCTGTAGAGTACTTGGTTTTAAGTATCATTCACTTCAGTTTCCACAATGTTCTGTACAGTGACAGGTACTTGGTGGGAGCTTTGTGGAAATTAATGAATAGTGGACGGTAAAGCTTTGGAGACTAAATATTCTATGAAAAACCTGATGTTATTATAATTCAACTTCATTTGACCAGGTTTGACTTTCTACCCCCAAGAACCACAAAAAAAACCCCAACAACCCAAACCTACACAAAACAGTAACAATAAAAATAACCAAAAAAAACCCACCAAACACTATAAGACAGCGTAAAACTGTCCTAAAGGGTTTATGGAAGCTTTATGGAAGCTGATTACCATGTCTTTCTTCTGCAGAACAGCTGGTCAGTTCCAACTGCTGACCGTTTGGTTGGTAGACAACCGCTTAACAACTGTGCCACCAAGCTGACAGGATTGCTGATCTCCATTGTGCACAGACCTCTAGTTAGATATCATAGTGGCTGCAGTGAGGAATGTGCTGCCATCGGATCACAATCTGATGGAGATGACAAAAAGAGAAAGACACAAAGATAAGGTTTTGTGGGTTTTTTTCATCTGTTCAGCTACTCATTTATTCTTTCATCAGATTTGGAGTACTAAGAACTTGCTACTAAAACACACAACCAAGCAAACACACACAAACAACCAAACAAATAAAAACAAGCTTGCTGGCATCAAGCCATTCCAATGTATGGGACTCCAGAGGTGAATTCCAACTGTACTTCTGGAAAGCTCCTGGAGCAGGAGGAAGAAGCAGGCCTGATGACGTAGTGCCTTCTGGAATAGAGCTGAAAGGGAACAGAAGTGGTAGCTAAACGTCAGTGTCACCAGACTCTTAAGTAGGAGCAGTAAGCAGGCAGGGGGGAGAGGAACAGAAGAGCACCCACTTGGGTTCCCTTGGAGGCACCACTACCCACTAAATTTATATTTTCACATTTTTAGAGGAAAAACAAAGGTCTTGGTGGTGGTGTGGCTGCTGTGCTCTGAGGCGAGCACTCTGGGATTAAGGCTGTTCGTGCCAGCCCTATTCCTTCGATCCTCCACTGTGGAAGCCCACACAGGGCTGCCAAACCTATTCTACCCACTGCTTTTAGGAAACCCCAGTCATAGAGTAAAGGGCCCAATGGCCCAATGCCACATGCCTGGAACCTCACAAAGCATAAGAAGGTTGCCCTTTTGAGTGGGCAGCCCAGCCCACCTTGCTGTGTTCACCAAGTAGCATCTGCAGGGATTGTATGGGGCGTGGAAGGGGCACAGCAGGCAGTCCAGACAAGAAGACTAGCCTTGTCAGAGGAACAGAGATGGCAACATATGGGCCAAACTTGGGGACCTGTTCAGAGAAATTAATGACTAACTAACAGGTTCATAAAGAACCTCTCAGAATAATCTTAATCATAATGATGAAATACACAAATATCTGTGGACCAGCTATCACAAAAGCAAAACATTTGTCCATTGAAAACTAAAGCTTGTTGCACTGAAAAGGTTAATTGTGAATGAAGAATCAGCTCAGATAATTCTTAGCCCATGTTACTATTAACATTTCCATCAATTAAAGATTTTATCATTAGCACTATATGTCAGCCTTTTCAAACAACTTTTCACATGGAATCACAGATATCATACCCTCTCTCCCCATCTCCCCAAAATGAGATAATTTGTTAGAAAAACATTACAAATTACATTCAGTTGACATCACTCAATTATAGTTACATTACTGAATTACACCTGTTCCTTCCAGAGCGGGGAATTTATTAGCACAGCCTCCATTAGAGGTAATGGGAAATGCGGTCCCACAGCTCTTTGTGTATTCTGTGGGGAATATTTTTCCTGATGGGACTGTACCTGAGACTTGACAAGATGAGCTGTGAGAAGAACTGCTTCTCCAAGTGCTGGGGAAAGACACACTCGTACTGTTTATGTGCTCGGGCTGCAACCTGAGGACCAAGCCAGCGGTGAGACCTGTTCAGACATGTCTTTCCCAGCCTCCAGGGACCGACCCTTTCCTCAGCCAGACCGACAATGAAGAGCCTCGCCATCCCCTGTGCTGAGTTACCTTCATTTTCATTGCTTGCCATTCTGCTCACTGTCTGCAGTCACCTCCGCTTATTGATTTGGGACCCGTGCCAGTTTCTAATTGTTTCCTTCAGATTGGGCGTGTGCTGGATTGCTGACTCCTGTCTCCTAATTTCTCTCCTCCGTATCTCACCCTTCCTTGCCCTCCCTCACTAATTTCTTGAGCAGCCAGAGAAGCGGTGGGTTCAGCCCATCCACTCATACCAGGGCCACAGAAGCTATGCTGTCTTTTTTTTTTTTTTGAAACTTAGAACTTTAGAAAGGATTACAACATTCCGTGCCCCTTTGGCCCCTTCCCACCTACCTCTCTCTTCCCAGGATACATTTTTCTGTGCGACTGTACTGCAGGTACCATCTGCGTTCTGAGGACTTTTCAAGAGGTCTTGTGGGCTGAAGGGTCTGTGTGTCACCTTATATTGGAGATCTCTTCATTGCTTATTTTTCAGTTTTCCAATGGCCACTCGCTTTTCAGGAAGGATTTGAAAGCGAGTCCTTCCCTGTGGAGGGTGGGAGGGAATCCTCTGGTGTCTTTATCCTCTCTCTGTCTCCACTATCATTCAGTGATCTCTTGGCAAGAAAATGTATTTCAGATTCTCACAGTTTCTCTGTAACATTAATCAAAACACGCAGGCAGGTATATCCTAAAGTAACACATATTTTCTGTAGTTTTTTTTAACCTGGTATACTGTATCTGGTACTTGGACACATATTTTTAGCACTGAAGAAAAAGCTCACAGTCATTCCAATTAGAAAAAAATACCGTCTTCTCAAGAGATGGTAGGAACTTAAACACAAACAGATAAACAGAAACAGTTGCTGTTGAGTTGATAGCGAGCCCTAGTGGTGCAGTGGTTAAGGTGGGCCATAGGAACCCACCAGCTATTCCAGAAGAGAAAGACGTGAAGACTATTGCCCTGGAAACCTATGGGTTTGACATTAACCCATGATGACCCCCATGTGTCACCGCAGAACTATACTATGATGATTTCTCAGTGGCTTGTTTTGGGAAGTAGATTTTCAAGTCTTTTCTAACTTGGCATCCGTGGGTGGACTTGAAGGTTCAAACTTATGTTTTGCAGCATATTTCATAACCATTTGTACCACTTAAGCATTCTGATGACACCTCGAACCTTAGTGTATAAACAGTGTTCTTTGGAAACATAGGCACAACAATCTTCCATAAAAGCCCTCTTCAAATGATAATCTTTTCCCTGATGCCTGTTCACAAATGAGTGGGCACCCCCTAAAAACCAGAGTGTTTGTTTTTCAAAGCTATGTATTTAAAGTTTTCTACAAAACAACCTTATCACATTCAAAGTATTCTCCATTACACTGACTACATTGTCAAATCTGTGATTCCATTCTTAGAGACATTTTCATACTCATCTGTTTTGATGGCTGATAGCACTCCCTTGTGTTTTTTTCTTCACCTTTTCTACGTTGTCAGATCATGTTCTTTCATATCCCTCTGCATTCATGGAAACAAAAAGTTGCATGGATTGAGGTCAGGTGATTAAGTTGTGTGGGCAAGAGGGGTATGCAGTTTTTGCCCAAAACTAGCACGCTGAGATGGCTGCGTGAGCAGGTGCATTTTCGGTGGTGGCAAAACCAGTCCCCCATATGCTACAAATGAGGCCCTTTTTGGTTGCACACTGTTACACAATCTTCAGGCCCTCTACATAGAAAGCTTGATTAACCATCTGATCTGATGGAAAGAACTCCAAATAATCTATCCCCCTCACAATTAAAAAACAAACAAACAAAGGAGCATTGTCTTGATCTTTGATTTCACCTGATGAGCTTTTTTTTTAGCAAGATGATGATGGCATCTTCCACTGACTTGATTGATGTTTGCTTTCTGGATCTTAAGATTGGCACCATGTCTCCTTATCAGTAATGACCTTAGAAAAAGTCTGGGTCACTTCAGAGTTGTTCTTTCAAAACACGGCATGTTTTTTTTTTAACAATTTATTAGGGGCTCATACAACTCTTATCACAGTTCATACATATACATACATCAATTGTATAAAGCACATCTGTAGTCTTTGCCCTAATCATTTTTTTCTCCTCTTTTCTTTTTTTACATTTTATTAGGGACTCATACAACTCTTATCACAATCCATACATATACATACATCAATTGTATAAAGCACATCCATACATTCCCTGCCCCAATCATTCTCAAGGCATTTGCTCTCCACTTAAGCCCCTTGCATCAGGTCCTCTTTTTTTTCCCCTCCCTCCCCTTTCCCCCCTCCCTCATGTGACCTTGGTAATTTATACATCGTTATTTTGTCATATCTTGCCCTATCCGGAGTCTCCCTTCCCCCCCTTCTCTGCTGTCCCTCTCCCAGGGAAGAGGTCACATGTGGATCCTTGTAATCAGTTCCCCCTTTCCAACCCACTCACCCTCCACTCTCCCAGCATTGCCCCTCACTCCCTTGGTCCTGAAGGTATCATCCACCCTGGATTCCCTGTACCTCCAGCCCTCATATGTACGGAACCCGGGGCACAAATTTTGCAGTGACCCTGCTCATTCCCAAATCTTTCTATTAAAATTCTCTGAACCAAGCACCAAGATCATCCAGATAACCCCCGTCTCTTCAATGGTCGCTTGTAGGTCTGTGCGCACGAGCGCACGCATTTTGTCAGCATTTCGTCCATTTGGGAAGTTGATGGATGTCCAGAATGAGGTTTATCATCACTCAAATATCACCTTTTTTGAAATGAGAAACCACTCATGTACTTGAGCGTTCCCCATAGACCTGTACTTCAAATCATTCTACTGGAGGCTCTTACCACTCATCACAATCCATCATCCATCCATTGTGTCAAGCACATATGTACCTATGTTGCCATCATCTTCAAAACATTTTGTTACTACTTGAGCCCTTGGTATCAGCTCACTTTCCCCATGAACCTTTGATAATTTATAAATTATTATGTTTTTCATGTCTTAAACTGTCTGATGTCTCCCTTCACCCACTTTTCTGTTGTTTGCCCCCCTGGGAAGAGGTTATGTGTTGAGTCTCCACTTTACCCTCCCCCTCATTCACATTGATATAATTTTTTGTTATGGGTCTTTGATACGTGATACCTGATCCCATTGACACCTCATGATGACACAGGCTGGTGTGCTTCTTCCATGTGGGCTTGGTTGCTTCTCAGCTAGATGGCTGCTTGTTTATCTTCAAGCCTTAAAGATGCTAGATGCTGTATCTTTTGATAGCTGGTCACTATTAGCTTTCTTCACCACATTTGCTTTTACACCCATTTTGTCTTCAGCAATCTTTAAAAATTTTTTTTAAATAAATAATTTTATTGGGGGCTCTTATAGCTCTTATGCCAATCCATACATCAGTTGTATCAAGCACATTTGTACATATGTTGCCATCATTATTTTCAAAACATTTTCTTCCAACTTAAGCTCTTGGTATCAGCTCCTCTTTCACCCTCTCCTCCCCTACCCTTGTGAACCCTTGATAATTTAGAAATTATTTTTAATTTCATATTTTACACTATCTGCTGTCTCCCTTTACCTTCGTTTCTGTTGTTCATCCCCATGGGGTTGGGGGGGGTTGTACTTTGGTCATTGCGATCAGTTCCCCTTTTCTCCCCCCACCTTCCCCCTACCCTCATGGCACCGCTACTCTCAGTATTGGTCCCCAGGGGTTTACTTATCTGCCCTGAACTCTGTTTGTTGAGAACTTTTATCTGTACCAATGTATATGCTCTGGTCTAGCCAGATTTGTAGGATAGAACTGGGGTCATATGAGTGGGGTTGCGGGCAGAAGCATGAAAGAACTAGAGGAATGTGTGTGTTTCGTCATTGCTGTACTGCACCCTGACTTGCTCATCCCTTCCTTATGACCCTTCTGTGAGGGGATGCCAAATTGTCTACAGATGAGCTTTGGGTCTCCATTTCCACCCACTTCATTCGCATCAAAATGATTGTTTGTTTTGGGTCTTCTGATGCCTGATACTGTCAATACCTTATGATAACATGTGTTGGTGTGCTTCCATGTGGGCTTTGTTGCTTCCCTGCCAGATGACTGCTTGTTTAACTTCAATCCTTTAAGACCCCAAACACTATATCTTGTAATATCTGAGCACCATCAGCTTTCTTCACCACATTTGCTTATGCATGCATTTTGTCTTCAGCAATCATGTTGGGAAGGTGAGCATCATAGAATGCTAGGTTATTAGAACAAAGTGTTCTTGCATTGAGGGAGGACTTGTGTAGAGGCCATATGTTCATCTGCTATCTTAATACATAACGTATATGTCCATAAACCTATATCCCTATCATTATATATTAATATATTTACATATGTATATGCCTGTTTGTACCTCTATAAATGTCCCCCTAGTTTTCCTCCTAGTTCTTTCCTCTATTTTCTTTAAAAAAATCATTTTATTAGGGGCTCATACAACTCATCATAATCCATACATACATCAATTGTGTAAAGCACATCTGTACATTCATTGTCCTCTTCATTCTCAAAACATTTGCTCTCTACTTAAGCCCCTGGCATCAGTTCCTCATTTTTTCCCCTCCCTCCCCGCTACTCCCTCCCTCATGAGCCCTCAATAATTTATAAATTATTATTTTGTCATATCTTGCCCTGTCCGATGTCTCCCTTCACCCCCTTTTCTGTTGTCCGTCCCCCAGGGAGGAGGTCACATGTAGATCCTTGTAATCGGTTCCCCCTTTTCAACCCACCCTCCCTCTACATTCCCAGTATCACCACTCTCACCACTGGTCCTGAAGGGATCGTCCACCCTGGATTCCCTGTGTTTCCAGTTCCTATCTGTTCCAGTGCACATCTTCTGGTCTAGCCCGACTTGCAAGCTAGGATTAGGACCATGATGGTGCAGGGAGGAGGGGAGCATCACAGAATGCCTAATGCTGTCCTTGTAATCTGTGTTCAACATCACAACAGTTTTTGTGATATTTTTTTCTGAGCAGGAAACAAAATTTCATAGCCACACACTGTTGTCCCAACTCTACTATCACAAAAAAATGAGGTTTGAGCAAAACTGGTTTAAGAAAACATTCACTGTGACCATAGAGAGCCTTCCCACTGGGTGCATGAACAGAGCAATACGCTTGATGCTCGCCTAGTGGGAAAATGCATACTCTGAAAGCTCCACCCAGCAGAACTTTTTCCCTTTTTTTTTTACTCCTTGTATTCTGTGACCAAATAAGCATAGAAATTAAGAATAAGGACTTGGGAACTTACATATAATTCAATAGAGTACATTTATGTGTCAAATTTAATAATTACACATTTAGACTTCCATTTTAAAATGCCCTTACCTTTCTTTCCTGTTTGTTAATAATTCATTTTAATTGTATTTCCTAAAGTTATTACCCTAAGATTGGGAGAAAGCATGATATTTCCTCAAAGATCATTTGCAAAACACTGGTGTAGTTAAGGTTAAAATCACAAGCATTGGTTTTTCATAGATAGCTGGTACTTGGATGAATATTTTTAGAGTGTACGTGTGAAGCTTGGATATGCTGGTTACTGGCTGTTGGACATGATCTCATTACCAATGGCCTTAAAGCTTCATATGCACCAGTCTTAGAAATATGGATATGATAGTGCAATCCTTGTCACAAGTGTTGTTAAGGTTGATTGAAGTATTACAGGTAAAAACTCCATGGCCACTGGATGCTAGGATACAGTTGGCATAGGCAGCCCTGGAAGAAACGGGAGTGCACTGCTCATTCTGTGTTAAGATTATCTGACTATCTATCTATCCATCTGTCTATCTATCTATCTATCATCTATGTCATAAGTTATTAAGTAGAATTTATATATTCTTTGATATTATCTAAAGAGTATTAGGAAATAAGATGCAAACCCTCTCAATAGCAGATTGCATATTTACACAGCTCACTCAGGACATGGACTTGGAGGAAAACTTTCTCAAAGATTACATCTCTTGTGCTCTGGAGGCCTATGGAATTACTGGGACTTGTGGGTAGCGAGCATCTCCATCAAGCAGATGTGCATCCTTACTCATCATTAGATGCAGTGTACCTTTCACCTTGCCTCATAAATTTTGACTCTACTTGGATAAAAATGCTCACTTGTAACTCCTTGATATATTCCCTCAAATTAGATTCTAGAATTGTATAGAAAGTTATTAGCCTCCCCCACCCAACAGATGCTTATTTTTCACATGGTATATTTCATTTTTTTACTTACCCTGTGCATGTTTATCACTTATCCATGGAACATCTATCAAAAATATTTGGAGGGCCTGCCATTTGCTCACCCAGTGGCAGCTGAATACAACTCCTAGAAAAATGTAGGGGTTTTAGTCTGTTAGACATGTGTACTAAAATGACCCAAGAACAACAGGCAGTTGATTACGTAAAGTCTACAAATGGAGTTCCTATAGCCATTTAAAAAATGTCATTTTCCTCCACACTATTTTTTTATTTCAAAAAATATTTATTGACCACTTACTATCTGTCACTTCCTGCTCTAGGTCTTAAGTCAGTGACCTAAAGGGCGAAATTCCAACTTTGTGAAAGTTAGTGGGTAGTTAGAGAGAGAAATAAACAGAACAGCGTCAAGTTGTGGCATAAAGCACCGTAAAGAAGAGTGAGCCAGGGTAGATGAAACGGGCTGGGTGGCAAGAAAACAATGGTCAGGCGAAGATGTCCACCACCTGCTCCCTGAAACTTGGAAACACAGGGGGCTCCAAAAGTGTGCAGGAAAAGTCCATTAACTTTTCTTTTCTTTTTTTTTTTTTGTGGAGTCTTTTCTCTCTTATTTTTTCTTTTTTACTTTTGGTTTGTCTCTTATTTTAATAGACATTTATTTCTACATTTTCTTGGACCAGAGCATTTGAGAACCAAGCATCCTGATGATACAGATCATGTTCTGTAACTTCCTTATTTTTCAAAAAACAGTTTTATTGGCATGCAGTTTACACATTATACAATCCAGTCATTCAATCATAGTAGGAAGAGTTGTGCAGTCATCACCACAATCAATTTCAGAACATTTTCTTTTTTCTTGCAGTTGTTGTTGTTAACTCACCACTTTCCCCATCCTCCCCTGCCATACTCCAGGGCAATTATCAATCCAGTTACTGTCTCTATAGATCTGCCAATCCTGGATTTCATGTACAGAGAAATAGATAAAAGAAAAACAAGAAACAAAAAACCGCCAACAATGACAAAAATAAAACAAAGAAAATCTTCAATCGGAATGAAAGAGAATTGGAACACATTTTAAAACAGTTCAAGAAGGAGATCAAATGATAAGGTGGTCCATTTTAACCTAGCTACAGCTGCCATAATTGACCTTGAAATGCTCTGTGTTCGAAAGCAAGGCTCTTTACATGCCTGGACTGTGGTCAGATGGGGTTCCTGGGAGGCTTAAACCATGTGCGGGCCTTTCAAATAGAATTTGGGATTCGACTGCTATCCATAATCTTCTGCAAACTAAGTGTACAGAATGTAAGCTTGGATACCATTCCATAGCTAGATTTGGATTTTATTATGTATACTCCTTGGATCACGCAGCTGGTCTGCTGCTTCTGTCTGGACTTATTGATGCTATTTTTAACATTTTAGTTCTGTCACAACATCTCCACATCTCATTCCTCACCTGCTCCATATCTAAGAACTTTTCATGTATGCCCCCCTTTTGCATTTTAATTTCCAAAACTGAGATCTATCTCAAAGTTGATTCAGAATTGTGGTTAGGCGCTGGTGTTAGGTGCCATTGATTTGATTTCAACACCGAGCAGCCTCAGCATAGCTGGACTGTCTCCCGTAGGGTTGTCCAAGCTGTAATGTTTGAGGCAGTAAGTCAACTGTCCGGATTTTTGCTGTGGTTGTTGCGTAGCCCCTGAGTGGGTTCCAACGACCAACCTTTTGGTGAGTAACTGAGCGTTTAATCCTCCAGTTGTTGCTAATTGGTTCGTTCAGTGAAAGTGCCAATCTCAGAATTCTCAGAATGGTGTTGGTGGCTTGGGAGAAAATTCCAGAAACTATATTGTAGTTCAGTTAGGAGAAATGCATGGCTTTATCTGCCATCTCGATCATTATCGCCCTCATTTTTGTCATAGAGTTCAGAAAAATGAAGCTTATTTTTTGCAGGTTCTCCCAAAATTCTGAGAACTAAAAATGATTTTAAGCCTTAAAGGTTTATTATATAATGGAAAATTTTAAAAATGCCTAAAAGTAGAGCTAATAGCATAATGTATGCTCATGTACTCATCACCCAGTATCAGTAGTTGCAACCATACAGTATTTGTCTCTGATAACTGATATTTTTGCTCAGCATTAGGTTTTCAAGGTTCTTCTATTATGGCGTGCATCAGCACATATCGCATTTTGTTTCTCCATTCAGATGTCAGTGGGCATTTTGCTTGTTTCCACCTTGTGGTGATCATGAAACGTGCTACAATGGACATTGTTGTACAAGTTTCTGTGTGCGTTTCTTCCTTCACTTCTAATGGGTATACACTTTTCCATATCCACTGTAGGATTTTATCTTCAAATATTTCTGTATTGACACAATCCAATGACCTTTCGTTCATTTTCATATTTCTGACAAGATGTTCCAGGTAGAACCTGTGCTTTTGTCCACTTAACTGACTGCATTAATTAATTACAGTGACAGCCACGATTTTAGCACAGAGTTAAAATAAAACCATAATACTGCTTAATCAAAATGGAAGCTAACTTCTGACTCACATATTAGTTTGGTGTTATTCCTCTTGCTGAAGAAGTTTTCCTCCAGGATGATTCAGGAATCTAAGCATTTACCATTTTGCTCTGTCTTCTTCCAGGTCTGCTGTGTTATCTGCATCCAGACAGTGGAAGGTAAGACAATATACCATTTTCTAAACATTTTGACCCAGAATCAGCACATGTTCTATTGGCTGAAGCTCAGTCATATGACCACATCAGTAGATACAAGTAGTCTCAACTCAAGAAAAATAATAAATGTCTGAGGGAAGGAATTTATCTAGCCCTTTGGTGAATCGTTTTCAGTTTCTCTGATGTTAAATGCTATACATTCAAGAAATGTATGAATATTTCTGTAATTAAATTTTTGTCATCATCACATTATAATTGTCTTTATTATATCTTCAAGCTTTTATTCCAGCTCATTAAATGTGTTTTACTGGTTCAAAAGAACTAATGTTTTCATGCAAAGGCATAAAAGGAGATAAGTGATCAATGACCCTTAGATGGAGTGGCTTTATTTCTTTTTTATATGATAATATCTTTCTACGCATTTCAGATTGGCGTTTCTATCTTTGTTAGGAGAAAAAATAGGTACCAGCAACTGTGAGTTTGTCAGATATCTGAAAAACTATAAATTATGCTAAGCATAAAAAAAGATTGATCACACATAGATAGAAGAAGGTACAGTCGTGTTGCTTGCTGGAGATCAGTTAAGAGACATCTTAATACAGACTCAATCCTCATCTCACGGGAGGGGAAGATTTAGGATGTTCCTTTGGTTCTTACATGAAGGTATTTAAGCTTGTTTTAGTAAATTATAAACCAATTTGTTGCATCCACTGAGCAAGACACACTCCAGGGTGGGTAAGAGAAGTCCTCAAGGTAGGGTAGTCCTAATTGCTGGCAAGGAGAGGAAGTCCGAATTGCTCTGTACTCTATCCCTGAGTTACTCACATGCTCCTTCCCCACTGAGCTACCAAGAGGCATTTGGACAAGGCTGGGCCCAAGACAGTGCTTTCTACTCCTCTAAAACGTTACAGGCTCAGAAAGCCACAGGGTCACTGTGAGGAGGCATCGAGGAGTCCGTGGCAGTGAGGAGAGGTACAGCTTCTTCCTTGAGGAGGAATCCTGTATAATCGCATCGCCATCTGCTTTCCTGGAAGACAGTTGAGCAGGAGAGGCATGCTGATGACGGTAATATCCATACCTCATGAATGAAATCTTACAGAGTAGTAACTGATACCACACACATCTCTACTACACCTGGCCCTCAGGCCACACTGGGTCTGCTGAACTTCTCTTTAAACCCCTTAACCGAGTGAAAGATCAACAACTAAAAAGATGCTCCAGTGATGCTTTATTTGAATCATATCAATATATTAACATGGAAGGTCTAAGGAAAGCAGGGGTCATGGCCTTATTGGTTTGTTATTTAACAAAGTAGAGAGTCTAACTCATAAGAATATACCTTTCCCCATGGGACTTGATAAACCGATGATCATTTTGAATGGACAAATAAAGTGGTAGTTTATAAACGTATCCATTTTTCTTAAATTGCTCTTTCTGCCAAATAAGATTTGCACTGACATTGCTGATCCTCAAGAGTACTTCCAGCCTAAGTTTACTTTTTAAAAAGGTGAAGAAAATCCCTGTGTGGGTGAAACTTGATTCTGGTAATGAGCTATGGTAAGTGCTGGCAGCCATTATGCCTCTGGGCTTTGTGAGTGGTGAGCGCTTTTGTGGTGATTCAATAAATGTTTGAGGTCATACAAAGAAATCTCTTAAGTTTTGCTTCTCTTGAGAAGTTTCTAATCCAAAACCTTTCCCGTAACATGACATTTTTGAAGAGTTCTTGCACTGATTCTTTATAATAAATATGAAGTATTGTTATTAAAGATGAAGAGCTATATGGCTAAGCACTTGGCTTCTAACTAAGGATTGGTGGTTTGAAGCCACTTCGCAGGAAGAAGATACTGTGTATACTCGTATCTAAGCCGAGTGTTTCAGCACATTTTTTAATGCAGTTTGTGGTAGAATTCGGTGGCTCAGCTGATGGGCGGGTCAGCTTATACTCGAGTGTATATGGTATGTAGATTCCAGCCTGTGAAGCCCTCTGGGGTACTCTGCTCTGTCCTGGAGAGTTGCTATGAATTGAAACTTGACACCTGAGTGTTCATGGGTTTACTCTTTAAGCAAGGGCTTACTGCGGACATTTAAGGGGAACAGTCAGGTTCTGATGCTCCACTCAGAGGATTGCAAATGACCTTTCTGCTCAAGGTGAAACAAAGCATTACTCACCAGGAGTCCCACTCCCAGACATGTCTTTCACTCCTCTCGTGCTCTGGTTTTCAGGGGAGCCTTTAGTTTGTTGGTGACACTCTCTCCTAAGGGCTATCGTGACACACAGTTGACAATCACTTCACACACATTTTAGGCTTCAGTCGGAGCCTCCCATACCTCGTCATAAGCACCTCTGAATTTATATCCTTGTTGCCGCACTAAACTCTAATTGTAAGCAGAATAAAGAACAAAAAAGGAAGTTATGCATGTACCACTTATTTTTATGTTGTATATGTAGTAAGCTTTGGGAAGCACTATGGTAATCACTGCCACACAAACTGGAATCTGAGACAGAGCGAGGTCAAGTAACATTCCCTCTTCTGGGCAGATCCTCGACTTAGAAGCCCGCTGACGCCGGACCTGATGAGGCCTCATAGTGCACTCTAAATGGTCAAAATGTTGTATAAACCAGGAGTCGGCACATTTTAGAGATGGGAGAGACAATTCCACAGCAATTTAAAAATTATTTGGGAACCATAGTGAATTTTTACAAGTGAAATCACCATTATCTGAATAATATACTTTTTTCCATTTTATTTCAGAACCACATGTACACACCAAATGAGCTGCATATGGCTTGAGCGTCATAGTTTGCTGACCCCTGGTATAGACTGCCCACCTATGTCTATCACCAGTCTGACTGTCTATTTATCTATAATCTACCTATGATGATTTGGGCGGTGATACCAATAAAATGTTCTTCTAAAGTAACAAGCCACCGAGAAAGCCCAGAATTCTCAGATAATTGATTTGTGTTCTCACTTTCAGCTAATGGACCCTCCATGGGCTGTGTGATTTATTGTGTGAACAGCTTTAAATCAATAATCAGAGTATATTAGAACCTGGGTTGACCTAATAAACTTCTCCATCTTACCCAACAAAATGCTCTTGTAGCTTTTGGGGCAAATGTCTTTCTTTCCTTGGTGTCTTTTAATATTTTTAATAATTTAACATGTATCTTTATAAAACAACAGGGAGAACCCATTGTTTTAACGTATTTTTTTTTAAGTCTATTGCACAAACCGTTCTACTCAAGGCAGCAATCTCAGCTCTCTTCACGCACATGGTTGCCTAGTCATTTGAGACCCAAGAAGAACTTCCGGAGCACCATTGGGCGGTCGCTTTTCCACAGCCATAAGGAAAATTAGATGCAGCTTTACATTTTGAGCATGATCACTGACCATTTACGTGATTTGTCTTTTCATATCAGTGAACCCTGATAGGTTCACACTGAATGACAATATTCCTATCATATTATAAATGCAATCCATGCCATTGTGTTGAGTTGGCAAGTGTTTTGTTTTATGGACACCCCGCAAACATACACAGAAATAGGAGGATAAGTCAGAAACTATGGCTACACATCATAGAAACCTTTATTAAATACAAATATCAAAATGTGAAACGATTCTTTCTTGATATCGCCTTTATCTAGGCCTATACATTCCTGAAAGTGGTGTTTCCGTCTCTCTAATTCTGAGCTCTCTGATTTACTCCACGTCAAATAGCGACTGCTTTGCATCCTTAAAGGACTCAAATCATGTGTCGTTTAAGTGTTTACACTTTGAGAACAAAAGAAAAAACAAGGGAAACAAGAGGGAAAAAATCAGGGATGTAGGGTGGGTCGGGGAAGATTCCCTCTAAAATTCTCTGCACCAGACCCTGCTTCCCTGGAAGAATGAGCAGGTGCGTTCTCATGACGCACAAAAGTTCCTCAGTGCTGCTTCCCTGGCTTTGTACACACTAACTCCATTCTCCATTAAAAACAAAAAGGACACGAACTTCTCAATAACTTTTTAAAAATTAATTAATTAATTAATTAATTAATTAATTAACATTTTATTAGGGGCTCATACAACTCTTATCACAATCCATACATATACATACATCAATTGTATAAAGCACATCCGTACATTCTTTGCCCTAATCATTTTCTTTTTTTTTTAAATCTTTTTATTGGGGCTCATAAGTCTCTTATCACAATCTGTACATACATCAAATGAGCAAAGCACCCTTATACATTCGTTGCACTCGTCACTCTCATAATTCACCTTCCACTTGGGTTCCTGGAATCAGCTCGGTTTCCCTTTTTTTCCCCCCATCCCCCTCCCTCCCCGATCCCACCCCTGGTCCCTTGATAGTTTATAAATAATTATTATATCTTATCTTACAGTCCCTGGCGTCTCCCCTCACCCGCCTCCCCCTTGACAATCTCCCAGAGAGGAGGTTACACATAGATCTCCGAGATCGGTTCTCCCTTTCTACATGCCCTTCCCTCCTGGTGTCGCCACTCCCACCGCTGGTGTTGAATGGTTCGTCTGTCCTAGATTCCCTGTGCCTCCAGGTCCCCACTGCACCGCTGTACATCCTCTGGTACAACCAGGTCCACAAGGCAAGGTGACCTCAATAACTTTTAATGGTCATCCTATGTCCTTTGAGGAAATCTATCACCATTTCCCTTTTGAACTGTCCTCTCCACCTTGAATTGAACTGGCCAAGCAGATTCCCTGGGAAGCCACTGGGAGGCGGTGCCAAGTGCATCATGGGAAGAACTTGTCTGCATCCATCCACTGAGTGTACGTTTCAATACGATTTGTTTGGAATAAACCCTTGGATGCTCGAACTGGACCCTGGGAGCAGTCCTTTATGAGTGACCCTCATATGTGTATATATGTGGTTAACCAATAAAAAGAACATCAAAGATTTGCACTGAAGACCTGGCTGGGATTTTATCTGGTATTCAAGAGTCAGAGGACTAAGACAGGAGGATCAATTGGAGCAAAAGAAGAAACTACCTTGCACATTTAATTTTGACTCGGAAGATATCAAACCATCATTATATTATATATATTTATATATATAAATGATCTCTTCCAGGATAATATTTGAGAAAGGAGATTGAAAAATGTTAGTTAGCTTATGTTATTTGTGAAATTTTAAACCCTTAGGAATAATTTTGTCAAAACCCTTTATTTTATAATTGAGGAAACTGAAGCCTGGCTAGCTTAAGTGATTTCTCACAAGATGAAGTTAATTAGTAGCTGACCTGGAATTAGAGCTCAGATTACCTGACTGACATACTGAAGTGCTATACCAATTAGAGTTCTTTGGTTTTAGGCAACAGAATGGATTCTGACTAAGTTGAACAAACGAGTGACATACGAGGGGGCTGGAAAGGTTCAGAGAAAAAAATTCCATTATCTTTTAATTCAGCTTTTTCCCAATAACTATTGTAGTTCTCTCATATGTGCATTTTGGATAGCTTACAAAACTATCGTGTCAATTTTGCTGTACTATTTTTGGGTTGTCTTAATGGACTAGCCCCATGTCCAGTGCTATTAGCCACTGGTGACTAATGGCTGGTCTATTGGCAGAAGCTCTAGATCAGGATGCTGTTCTTACTGTTCGCTGAGTTGAGTTGCTCTTTGATTTGTAGTTACCACATGCACAATGGAGTGAAATGCTGCCTGATTCTAAGTCCATTCCTATGATTGAGTGGGGAGCGGGTGGGTCTGGGTGGCACACTGTTATGAGCCATAAGGGTTTTCAATGGCTGAGTCTCAGAAATAGGTTACTAGACCTTTCTTTCTAGTTTCTCTTAGTCTAGAACAGTGGTTCTCAACCTTCCTAAGGCCACAACCCTTTAATACAGTTTCTCCTGTTGCGGTGACCCCCCAGACCATAAAATTATTTTCGTTGCTCCTTCTTAACTGTAATTTTGCTACTGTTAAGAATCGGGCCACCCCTGTGAAAGGGTAGTTCGACCCCCAAAGGGGTCGTGACTCACAGGTTTAGAACTGCTGGTCTAGAAGCTCTGCTGAAATCTGTTCATTGTCATAGCAACACCCAAGTCCCCCAAGTGACAGAGAGTGACAGTGCCTGAGGTCCACAGGCTGTGACTCAAGTCCCCATTCCCTGCATGACGGGGGAGAGGACAATTTGCAGAACTATCCCTGCCCTCCTAGCTTGGGAATAGGCAGACTTTTCAACAAGATCCATAGGGTCGTCTTCTCTGTGTGCTATGCAGTCTCTGTAGTAACTACTGTGCTTTCGTAGTGCCACACCCACCCCTCCCAGAGTCATAGAGAATATTTAAGAGAATGCAAGTGGCGGTGCTCCAACAAAACTTCGTGTCTTAAAATAGGAACAGGCCATGCTTGGCCTGTGGACCAGTGTCCTGACAAGCATCCCTTGTCCAACACCAGAAGTAGACACTTAACAAAAGCCATAAGTCCAGTCCAGTGCACAATGGCCCAATGTGACAGAATGGAACGGCCCCTAAAGGTTTTCCAGACTGTAAACCTCGAGAGGAGCAGGGAGCCCGGCCTTTCTCCCTTGGAACTACAGGGTGGGTTCAAAACTGCCAAATTGTTGGTTAGCTGAAGTTCTTAATCGTGACTCCTTACTCGCTCAATGCAATGGAGTCGATAGTGACTCTGAGCAACCCTATAAAACAGGGCTGAACTGCCCTGAGACTTTCCAGGCGTGGAACTCTTAAGGGGAGTAGAAAGCCCCGTCTTTCTCCCTAGGAGTGGTTGTTAACTGCCGACCTTGCAGTTAGCAGCCAAATGCATAGCCACTCCGCAAGGAGGTTCAAATGAAAAGGGTGACAGACACCTCTGTCCTGAAACACTGTGATCTGCGTGAGGACAGAGAACTGTAGCATTTAGCACTGGCCTTCACTATATGGAGTCTTCAGTCCATGTTTATTCAGGAAACGGAGTAATACAGAAACGGCACCATTTTCAGATTCCTGCCAATCACAGTGGCAAACTTGACTGCTAACGAGATGTCTCCTCTTATGTTTGGTATCTCAATAGTGCAATGATTCTCAGGTACATTGAAATGCTCCTCGATTCACTCACCTGCAGGGAGTATCAGAGCAGTTAGTTCCCAGTGACCCAATGTGCCTTGATTTATTGTTTATTTGATTTAATTTACTGAAGGTGACCTTACTTTGTTTTCCTGTCAGAACTGACTGGATCACAGTTAGCAGGAGTCCCCAGGGAATAAATTGCTGGCGACGGCTTTCATCACAGAATAGGATTGCCTGTTCAATATAACTTTCATGTGGCTATTTTAGTGAACATGCACCCTAAGGCTGGCGATGGCAGTTTTGTAGATAGGGTATAGTGACTCCAAGTTCTTAGAAGTACAGATGTACTACCTGCAGAATCATAGCATCTCAATTGTGGGTAAAGTGTGTCACTCTGCCTAGAAATTGTGGAAAATCAAACCTAAACCAGACCCCATACCTCCGATTCAAAGCTTCCACATTTAACTAGGATGATTACTTGAGCAGGTGAAATCGATACGTATGAGGTTACCAAGGAAGATAAGTATGAAACTATTTCACAGATTTCCATGTCTTCAAGAAATTTATGTACATTTATAACAGGTAATCAGCAAGTCTTGAGGATGAGACACTTAGGTGGAGTTCTACCTTAGGGGCAAATGGGCAACTCTGATTTGCATTTCTCAAGAGCTGTTCAGAATATTTGTAGCAAATATGACACCAGCTTCTGGATGACAACCTGAAAGACTTTGTGGCTCTGCATATTAATGGAGACTGAAAAGAAGTCTGACTTTAACCACGATATATTCTAATGCCTTCTGTGTGTGTGTTGTTAACCGGCTACTGGTGGTTATCAAAACTTCTCAACAGAACCATTTTGTCAGTGCAGACAATGCACCCAATTACAATTTGGAGTTTGTTGAGGGAAATAAAACAAGCATCAGCCAAAGAATTTGCCTTGCTAAATTGAAATTACTTTGAGATGCTGTATTAAGTTGGTTTCTGCGGAGAAGTAAAGTTGGTGAAATTTATTTATGCACATAGAGAGAGAGAAGGGTTTATATATATATCAAGGACATGGCTCATAATACATTTGCAGAAAGGGGAAACTTTGTAGAAAAGGGCAAATGTCCTCCAAGTTTGTGAGTCAGATGTTAGGTTGGAGGCTTGTCTTGATTCAGGTAGCTCAAAGGTCTGAAGAAGCAAAGATGGGCAGCAAGATGACAGGATTGCAGCTGCAGTGGCAAATGAGCCCAAGGTTAGCAGGTCAAGCTGGCGGCTGCAGAGACAAATGGATCCGAAGTCAGCAAGAAGACAAGTCCGATGGCAGGCTGCTGGCAGCCCCCAGTAATAGCAGGCATTACAGCAGACCGCGGACTCCAGTCCAGAGAACAGAAGGTCAAAGAGCCAGATGCAGAATCCAGATTCAGGAAAGATCAAGCAGGCGTTTCTACAACATATGGTCATATTGAAATTAGGCCCCATCCTCAAGGAGATCTCTAGGGGGATTTCTAGATCTCAACTGAGCAACATAGCCCAGCCAAGTTGACATAAAACCGTACCTCCCACAGATGGTATTGAAACATGTCACTTCCCTTTTCAGAGCCTTGAATGGCTCCCAATTTCACTTCAAGGAAAAGGCCAGATCCTTTACAATGGACAGCAAAGTGCTGTTCTTCCAAAAGGGATTCTTAGCCCTGGAGGACCTTTGCACACACTTTCCCCTTAGTCAGGATTCCAACTCATAGCAACCCAATAGGAGAGAGTAGAATTGCCCCATCTGCTTTCTGAGGTGGCGATCTCTATGGAAGAAAGCTAATATAGTATTCTCTTACAGAGTGGTTGGTGGGTTGAAACCACTGACCTAATGCCAAGGCTTAACCCTTGTACCATCAGGCTTCCTTAACGTCCACTTGGTGCACCGTATTTAAGATTTAACGGTCCCTTCTAAGACTGCTGCTTTCTTTCTTTTTGCTCTTAGAATTCGACTGTCCAACATACTATTTATTATGTGCCTCCGACCACTGGAATTTCAGCTTCTAAGTCCAAGAATCTCTGTCTCCATTGTTAATGTCATGTCCATAGCATCTAGACCAGAAGTACTGGCCAGAGACTTTCTGTGTTGACAGTAGCTCAATCTGGAAGCTGAGCATTTAAATGTGGTTAGTGCAAATGAAGGCCTGAAGTTGACTTTACTGTTTTAAATGGATTTAAATGATCACAGGGAGGTATTGGCTATTATGCTGGCTAATGCAGACCTTGAACATTTATTTATTTGTTGAATGAATATCTCTCCAGAGCAGTACTTCTTTAATATGTAATCAGGTGGAGGCAGGGGTGGGGTCTTATAAAATGCAGATTCTGATTCCAGAGGTTGAGGATGGAGCCCGAGATTCTGTGTTCTAATACATTCATAAGTGAAACCACTTGATAGTTTGAGTATCAGGCCTCTAAGAAATTAATACTGCCTTTGTTTTAAATTATATGTTTACTGTGATAGGCCAGTTGATCTTTGGTTTCTTAGATAAGAAATATTACTAAAAATTACCTACCTGTTATTCCTAAATAACAGCTTATGGAAACAAAGGATTTTTGTGTAAGAGTGAGAGAGAACACGAATTTTTGTATCGGCGACCAGAATATGATTCCCTCTGTGTTTTTGCTCTCTCGTGTGGCTGAATTCAGTTGTTGCTAATTCAGAGAATTTTTTTTGCCTTCAAGTTTGGTTGTTTGTGTGCCAGTTTGAAGCCACCTACTGTCCCTTGACTTGCTATTCATTTTTTGAGGTCAGGGAAGGTAAGTTCAAACAATTTTAGCGTGATGCTGGACTATTCAGTTCTACGTCCTTCTATTATCTAAGATAACTGGAAAAATCAAACTCCCACAGTAAAAAAAAAAAGAACGCATCACTCTCTTCCGTTGTTGTAACCGCTTTGCTCATCTACAGAATCAACATTACCCAGTGTTTCCCTCAGGGAGGCGACCGAATCTCTCTCTCTTCTGCCTCCAATTGCCGCAAATCCGGGGTGGTTCTTATCCCACACTCTTTCCAGGTGGCTTTTGTCGGAGTGTTAAATCGTGGTGCACATCAACTTTAGGTGTTGCTAGTATTTAACAACAATTAAGGGACTGATGGGTATATGTAATATGGTCTGATTTATCAGCCCCTATAGGTGCTCCATGTATAGCTCAGAGGCACATTTTACAGGTCCTGTCAGAAGAAAAACGATACGATCATTTTACAAACTGTTTTGTTTTGTGTTGCTAGTTCAGAAGTGAATGAGGAATGGGTGTCCACTGCACCCCTTCCTAATAGGGCCGGTCTAGACAGGCAGCCTTGTTAGCTGTGTCTCTGGCCAGCCTTGGTCTGCATGAATGTTCTGGTACTTCAGGTTGACTAAGCAGCCTAAAGTTGACCATGTGGACTTGATCCTCGTTTGCTTTACTTAATCTCTTCCCGCTGCCTGCAGTGTTGCAACTAATACTGTCGGGATCCATATAGGACTGACAGCGGAGCACTGTCCCACAGGGCTTGCCAGTCTAGTCTGTAGGAAAGCAGACTACTGCATCTTTCTCCTGCAAAGTGGCTGGCAGGTTCCAATCCATTCTTTGGATTAGCAGCTCAGCACACTAACCAGTGCTTTACATATGTCATCACTTCCATCCTCACTACAATGCTGTGAGCCAGAAGTGATTATCTTCCCTTGACCAATAAGAAAACAGAGGCTGAAAGAGGCCAAGTTACTTGCTTACACTCACACAGCTAGTGAGTGGAGAGCATACGTTTAGTTCCAAGCTGTCTAATTCTAAAATAGTGCGACACTGCCGAGATTTCTCCATTTTAAGGGAAATTCTTAGGACCTTTCTTCTTGTTTTCTGGTGACATTAATAGGGGCCTTGAAGATGGCAGCCTTAATCTCCCTTATCTGCACACAGCATGCTGCACCTACTTCTACCACACATAGGCTGTAGGTGGTTGTCCCCCTGTTTAGCTGTCTTTGAAGAAGGGTGGTTCTGTGTGTGGGGGGGTGGGGGTGGGGGGTTTCATAGCTTACATGTATGTATCCTCGGTGTTTTCCTTAATTGTAGAAAGTTTTCTTTCCCTTAGCTGTGTTTCTATATAATATAATTTTTATAAGAGTGCTCGAGCTTGAAGCTGTGGACTTACTTTATCAGCATGTAAGAGGGGAACACCCAGTGTACTATCTATGAAGGTCACAATCCAATTGAGTAGATTTGGTTGACGGTAACCCAGCCTTTAGTACTTTGAAGTTGAACCTGGAACTCTGCTGAGAACTTCCAGACTTCCTGGTTTAAAAGAATCGATAGTAAAGCGGTGTGCTGGTAAATTTCTAATAAGGAAACTCTCTGCGGGGGGACAAGGTGTGTATAGGTTTATTAGGAACTTTGTTGATAAAAAAATGTTAAGAGGACTATCAAAACTTATAAATAATAAGTATATACTCTTTATTGCAAATTCCATATACAAAATGGAATTTGCATTGTCGATTCTCAGAGATTTTTTTTGTTGATTTTGTCAAAACCCTTAAATATGTAGCTAGTCTATGTTTGCAAGTGATTGACAGGTGCAATTCTGGAATAAGTGTAAGTGGTCTCTAATACTCGGAGTACTGGAGGATATGCCCGTGATGTTTTATGTGTGCTAGCAATGATAGTATAGCTTTATACACAGCACACTCTAAGATTCTTGATCACTCTCTTAAGCCAACAAAATAAAACACAAGTCTTGATTTCATTTGTAGCACTTTCTGATTTAGATATGTTGATGCCAGCAACGTAGCTTCACTGAGTGGAATCACTGAAAAGAGATGCACAGCCACATGGCATTGACGTTAAGGGCATATGTAAATGTAACATAATGAACCAGTAATGGGTTTTACATATGTATTACCTTTTAAAAATATATTTACTTATAAATTTGACATTTAAAATCAACACAAATTAATTATATAATTTAACTATCAATAACTACTATGTTTAGCAAATGACTTGCAAGATTCTTGAAAATTAACAATCGGCTCTCGTAAGACTCCTAAGAAGATACCACAAGTACAGTCCAACTCAAAAGGCATGTCTGGTTATCAGTGTCGGGAAAGAGTTGAGGCTTGACTTCCAATTACAACCATTGACTCAAACACATCAGTGATTGTGAGTATGACTGACACAGGGCGGGGCAATGTTTCTTTCTGCTGTATGTAAGGTCACCACGAGACGACTGGTAACTCTATCTACTTCTCTATTTATCTATCCAACCCTTCTTCCCTCTATATATCCCATGTTGGTAAAAGAATAGTATAAGCTGTAAAGTATTTTGTAAGTCAAGATTTCCAAGATTGGCCGCAGTGCTAAAAATTTTGCAGCTAATACCAGTTGGTGCTCTTTTTAAGCCAGGCCCTATGCTAAAGACGTCCCATGCCATTGTGCATTCTCATCTTGACTTCGTATGAAATAAGGACTATCATTAGCCTCTTTCTACAGAGGAGGAAGCCAAGGCAGGCGAAGAGAATGAAACAGGATTCTTTGCACGCTTCTCTTTTCTCTTCTTCCTTGTTTTCTTCTTGAGGGTGGTGTGGTGGTGGAAGGATGCTCCACCCCCTGAAGCATGAAATCATTCCACGAATGCTCCACAACAACAGAACACCTCTGGAAGTATACAAGCAAAGATACTTCATGATTCTATCTAACCATGTATTTCATTCAGAAGATCTACAAAAGACCTCCTTAAAGTGTTAAAGAACACAGATGCTGCTTTGAGGAGTAGGGCACACTTAGTCTGAGCCAAGATATTTTCAATGACCTCATATAAGGAGGACTTCAGAGCAACTGATATCTTTTGATTATATTGTTGGTGAAGAGTGTTTAAAGGATCATGGACTACCAGAAGAACAAACAAATCTCTTGATAAAGATATGTACACATGCAAATATAATTATATATGAGGATGGGGAAATAGATCTAGGTGCATATATTTATAGGTTTAGTATTAAGGTAGCAGAAGGACATTGGGCCTCCACTCAAGCACTCTCTCATTGCAAGAATACTTTCTTCTATTAAATTGGCATTCTATGATGCTCACCTTCCCGACACAACTGCTGAAGACAAAGTGGGTGAATAAGCAAATGTGGTGAAGAAAGATGATGGTGCCAGGCTATCAAAAGAGATAGCATCTGGGGGTCTTAAAGGCTTGAAGGTACACAAGTGACCGTCTAGCTCAGAAGCAACAAAGTCCACATGGAAGAAACACACCAGCCTGTATGGTCACGAGGTGCCGAAGGGATCAGTTATCAGGCATCAAAGATCAAAAAATCATATAATTGTGTGCTCATCTCCATGATAAGATCGCTGAAGACAAAGTGGGTGAATAAGCAAATGTGGCAAAGAAAGCTGATGGTGCCAGGCTATCAAAAGATATAGTGTCTGGGGTCTTAAAGGCTTGAAGGTAAACAGCGGTCATCTTGTTCAGAAGCAACAAAGCCTACATGGAAGAAGCACACCAGCCTGTGTGATCACAAGATGTCGAAGGGATCAGGTATCAGGAATCATCAGAACAAAAAATCTTATCACAGTGAATGAGGGGGCAGTGCAGAGTGGAGACCCAAAACTCATTTGTAAGCAACTGGATATCCCCTTACAGAAGAGTCTCAGGGAGGAATGAGCCAGCCAGGATGTGATGCAGCAACAATGAAAAATACAACTCTCCTCTAGTTCCTAAATGCTTCCTGCCACCCCCTCTCCACTACCACGATCCCAATTCTACCTTGCAAGTCGGGCTAGAACAGAGGATGTACACTGGTACAGATAGGAACTGGAAACACAGGGAATCCAGGATGGATGATCCCTTCAGGACCAGAGGTGTGAGTGATGATTCTGGGAGGGTATACGGAGGGTGGGCTGGAAAGGGGGAACCGATTACAAGGATCTACATGTAACCTCCTCCCTGGGGGATGGACAACAGAAAAGTGGGTGAAGGGAGACATTGGACAGGTCAAGATATGACAAAATAATAATTTATAAATTATCAAGGGTTCATGACGGAGGGAGGAGTGGGGAAGGAGGGGAAAAAAGAGGACCTGATGCCAGGGCCTTAAGTGGAGAGAAAATGTTTTGAGAATAATGAGGACAATGAATATAAAAATGTGCTGTACACAATTGATGTATGTATGAATTTTGATAAGACTTGTATGAACCCCTAATAAAATGATTTTAAAGAGACTTAATAACTATTCTCCCTGAATTATATTTGAGATTTGATGTCTCTTTTGCACCCTACAATATCAGAATAAAACTTAGGTTCAAAAAATAAATAAAAGTACAGTCAGATGCTCCTGAGAAGAGATGACAGGACTTTGACTCAAAAACTATGAAAATGTTATCCCCAGAGACCAGTGCCCGGAAAAGAGCCTCGTGCTTGGGGAAGTAGAGGGTCAGTGAAAAAGGGGAAGGCCCTCCATGATACGGATAGGCACAGTGGCTGCAACAACGGGTTCAAACATAACAATTGTGAGCACGGTGGAAACTGGCGCCATATTTTGTTCTGTTGTGCATAGGGTTGCTATGAGTGGGCCTTGCCTTAATGACAACACAATAACAACCACCATAACAACATATCCCCGAAAGGGAACCAAGATTTAACAAAACCACCAGTCATGTAGTGGGATAAAGAACTTTCTGCACCCTTAAAGTGTTAAATCTGGGAAACTCACAGAGGCAGTTGTACCCTGTCCTTTAGGGTCCTTCTGAGTTCTTATTGATTCAATGGCAGTGAATTTTTTGGTTACATACTAACAGATTTTTGTGTATGTAACATTAAATAATATATAATATGCTAAATATCAACATATATTTACCTATTTTAAGACATCAATTTTTTCATTCCTGTTACTTACTTTGGAATGGTTAATTATTTTGAGATATACAGTTCTAGCGAACTGCTTCACAGGAGAACACTGAGGCTGTTTACTCCCACAGGTGGTCTAGTGCAGCTCTTAGCTAAGCTTTGACATGCTGCCTGAACGTTGGCAGTTCACACTCACTGGTCACTCCTCAAGAGAAAGAGGAGGCTGTCGGATCTTGTAAAGGTTTGCAAAGCCCAGGACCCTGCTTAGGCTTTCTATGGGATTTGAGCCGTGGGTTTCTTCTTTACACAAAGTCCATGACGGGCAGCAGTGTCCTTCCTGGCTGGTGCTGTTTGGATTGACTCCTAACCTAAAGCTTGCTGGTTTGAGCTCCCTTGAAGAAAAGCCTGGTGGTCTGGACCAGTAAAGATGGGATAAGAAAAGCCTGCGGGCCAGTTCCACTCGATGACACATGGCTGCTACAAGTCACTTGGCTTTGGTTTGGGACTATAGAACTGGAAGCTACATGTAATCACCACATCTTGTCCTGCCTATTAATTCACATCATTCCCAGATAAATAGGCTCCCAGATATATTTATAAGTACTGTATGAATTATTTGAGTTGAAATTTCATTTATTTTCCCCTGCCTTTGCTAGACAGTTAATAGGAGGTAAATAAAACTTTGGATAATCCAAAAACTCAATTATCCACTTTCTGGGAATAATTTAATATTTTGTCTTTCCATAGTTCCATGTTTGATTTGCAAATTTGAATTCAGTTAACTCCTTGTTCATAAGGAAGAAAGATCAGATTTTAATGTCAATGCATGATGTTTGTCCATGAGAGAGGGAAGCAAAATAAAATGTATACTTGATTTCAAACTAGATTTTCGCACACACTGCACTTTGGAGGCAACGGTCACACAGAACAAAATTATATGGAGTGACATTTGGTTACTGCCCTCACTAAGCATACTTCTGGGGCTTTTAATCTATTGCGGCAACAATCATATGTGACCGCAGTCGGTGAAATGCTTCTCTGTTTACGTTCCCTATGTGACCAGCAGAAGCGTGTAATAAGCTCTGTCCTGCAGTCCATGATATATAAGCCCTGAGTGGTTTGGCCTAATAAATCCTTATCCCTGTCTCCATCTTCAGATGTCTAACGGGTCTTACTACCTTGGAAGAAATGTTTTCAGAATTTGCACTTAAGAATATGTTGCTCGTTTTCCTGTGTAAGGTAGCCTGGCAATAGAAAGGTGGGAAACTGATGTCCCCCTGAGCGATGGAGAGCAACGAGAGGTAAGGAAGGACTATGTTGTCCTGGTAATTGATAGATGAAGACAAGTGGATGTTTAAAGCATAATGTGTACCGCTTTCGTAAATATCATCTGGGAAACAATGGCATAGGGCTCAAAGAAGATCGGCTGCCTGTGGGCATTCATCAGAGCAGTGCTGTAAAGATTGTTTCCCGACAAACTGGAGCAGTTATTAACAGAAACAGTGTCTCATATATTTTATTTTATGGCATATAGTTAATAACAAAGATCCTATTTCATTTTAAAGGCACATTTTAAAAATCATAAAATTTGTTCTCATTTGAAATATTTTGATAGCTTGATTTAAATTACAGTTTTGTTAGAACCTCTACACATATAGTTTTTTTCTCAATTGACATTACTAAAATATCCTACTTTATCTAGTTAGTAATACCTAGCTTCTTGAAGACCTGTCATCCTTTTTTTTTATCCATACGTTGTTCCATAAATGAAACCATAAACCTCTAATTATACAGATTTTTTTTCTTAAGAAGAAAAACCAAACAAGCTCTTTCCTCCAGAAATAAAACTCAGTCTCAACAGAGAATCTAAAGCTTAGCAGAAGTCTTAGCTCCCTCAACTCCTTTGAAAGCCCAAGTATATCAATTTTCTAGTGTTGAATGAAAGTTATTATTTAAGCGTTTGCTTCCCTGTTATTTGATAAGATTTCCTTTTAAGGTGAACAGGGCTCAACGTTATCCAAGAGTGCGTGAGACTCTGTCGTCTGTCTAAAGTTATGCATCCAGCGCTTACTTAGTTTCATTCTTTCCTTCTTTCTCATCCTCAGCAACAGATTTGTGCTGACTTACTCCGCGTGGGACACAGGGCCACGATGCTTGTAAATTACAAGATGCAGTAGTGCCTCCTTCATGCTCTTTGTATCAGAAATTCCACTTTAGGAAATATGTCACATGATCTTATTTTTCCCAATTTTTATTGGCCTTGATAACCCCGTCCAAGGTGAAAATCACATGAATAAATGAAGATGGTACCTTAGACACTCCCTGTACTTTGATGCCTAGAGACGAGGTAGCCTGCCTTGAGTAGAACCAGACATGGCAGCTTTTCTCAGAGTGCTGAGTAGAATGTGAAGAAGGCTGATGGGAGCAGGCAGGCTCCTGGGTGATTGAAAGCTGTAGAGAAAAGACTCTCCTGCATCGAAACATCAAGGTAAAGAGAGAGCTAAATGTGCAGCAGAGTAGTAGTGTGAAAGAATATGAAAGTGGAAGAATCCACAGCCACCCAATTTTGGAATCTCATTAGATGTTGCTGAAACAGCAGCTTCTCTTCAACCCATTATAATGTGAGGGGCTTCAGAAAGGTTATGGAAAATCCCGTTATCTTTTATTTCCATTTCCCCATCAACTCTTTGAAGTCCCCTCATATATTAAATATATTTCCTCAATAGGATAGTCTCAAATTATGCCTATTGATTGGTCCTATTTTCAAAATACATCACTGTATTACCCCTGTCCTATCATAGAATAGTGTCTTACATACAATGGAAACAAAATGACACCACTGAGATATTTTATATCATGCTTGGGGTGGCCCAAAGAGGGTGCCCTGGTCCATGTGGGGTCCAGATTACCTTGCCAGATAGTTTATAATCCAATTAATAGAGCAGTTCTTTGTAATCCATCTCAAACACTTGATTTTGTCTCCAGTGTATTTTAAAATATATTGCATATATTGCACTGACAATACATAATGAAATAGCATGACTTAATCAACTGTATTGTTAACTGGCATTTGGAATTAGTAACAGCTTCCAACAAAAATTCTCATGTGGCACCTCTGCTGGACTGGTCTCCACATGGGGGCATAGTCAGACTGGAGCATCCTCTACGAGTCATCCCAAACAATATATCAGAGATTCAGGTCATGAGCAGAGGAATAGCAGGCAGCCAATAGAATGAGGAATAGCAGCCAGCCAATAGAATGCCTTCTCTCATGTCATTGATGTCTTAATCTTGCCACCATGGAGGTGATGGTGGCAGGATGATGTGAGGTCACAGGTGGGCAATGGGGCGAGAGCTTAGCCAAGGGCCCAAAGGTGCCTAGCAGATCAGTGGAAAGAGGTAGGAAGGGGCAATAGGAAAAAATCTATGTGGAGCTTCAGGGCTCGGCAGGCAAGGTGGGTGCTCAGGGTAGGTGGTGGGATCACCATCACCACCACACCTCCACTGCCATCCCTCCATCACTGTCAGGCTTCAGATCTTAGAGAAAGTGTGCTGAGTACAGCATACATGCTGTGCCGTGTGCATACCAAGCTGGGCCAAGGGGATGAGCAATCTGTGGGTCAGGGGACATGAGCACCAAAGAGAAGGTGTAGCTCTTAGCCTTGAATAATGCCAGTTTCGTACAGCCACCTAGTTGGAACCTAACCATGTTGATCAGTGAAGAGTGGGTGTAGCTAATTATGAGACAGATATGAATGCATTGTAGCTGATGTTTCAAAAATTAATATAGATTGAAAAATAAGCACACAAATCCTTTATATGCACATGCTCTCATTCTAAGGGAGGCAAGTACAGCCTACTTTTTCTACTATGTAATAAATAGGAAAACTGAACTTCAAATCAGAAATTGTCATTTCATTTAATAGTTCATGCTTTATTTATTACATTACTGTGAGGATGACTGCTAGTCTATCTAATTTAGAATCTCAATGCTATTCTGTCCAGATTATTATCTTTAAGGTTTATCAGCTGTGCACTGGAGCTGAACTATTTGAGCTTTACTGAAAATAGACATATTGAAAGAGAATGAGGACTCGGGGGAAGAATGGAAATACTTTTAATACAAGTTTAAATGAGAAAGTGTGTTTGTTCTATGTGTGAGAGAGGCACAAAAGTATGCCCCTCCCCTGTCTGAAAGACAAAAGTCTAAAACTGATAGATTAAAGAAATCAAGACCACTGTAATTGAGATAGTTAAAGTTTATTGTGCCAACCTGGCCAATAAACACATGTGGGGTTAATTGAAGGGTGGAGAGATATATGGCTCGATGAGCCTCGCCTTTCTAGTTCTTAGGGCTCTTGCTTTCTGGTGGTCAGACCAGGTTGCAGCTGCCTTAACCAGTTCATTGCTTCAGCTGGCAAGGCTCATTTCCTGCAAGACATCCCTGAGGAGAAGCCACCTAAACCCACCTCGATGTAGCCCTGGGTGCTGGAGCAGCCATGTGGCGACCCCTGCCAGTGCTGTTATGCTAACACATTCACTGACAGCTTTCCTCCTGCAGTCGGCATCATTGTGTGTGTTTTGTGAGATGGAGAACTTTGTGGATTGGTGTCAGACATATGGGCTAATTGGGCAGCGCAGGGTTGGGCTGTTTTCTTGATGTGCACTTAACCTTCATATTAAGTACTCTCTTATACATGAGTTTCTGTGGGTTTGTTTCTCTGATAGACCCAGACTCACACGGTAATCTAGTTGGTTCTAACCCATCGCAAGTCTATAGTATACAGCAGAGTTGGCCCATCAGCTTTCCAAGCTTGTAGTGCTTCTCAAAGCAGGTGGCCACATGTGTCTCTCCAGCGCAGCTGCTGAGTTGAGCCTTCCATCTTTCCCTGAGCAGCCACGCTGAGCGCTTTAGTCACTGCACCACCAGGCCTCAACTGGAAAATGATTATATTAAACACATTGTAATTTATCATTTAAATTTCATTTTTGTCGGGTTTTTTTTTTGGCTTGGGAGTGAAGAGAAGAATATTAGATTCTCCTAGTCTCACTAGCTTTAAAGATCTTTGCTTTAAACTTTCACTGCTGAACTGCTATTTTAGTTGATGGACTTTAGAGACTGTCCCTATTGAGCTAACTGAGGTTAACCTTGGTGGGGTCAGACACCCCTTAGTGCTCACAGTGACGTCTTTGTTCTTCAACGCTTTAAAGGGGTCTTGTGAAGCAGATTCGCTCATTGTAAATGTGTAGTTTGATGTTGACTTGTGTTTTATTCGCGATGCCAAAGCATCTGGCTCTGTGGATCAAAATGAGCCATGGAAAACATTGAGAAGAATGGGAATTCCAGAATACTTTGTTATATTTATGCAGAACCTGTGGTAAGTGACCAAACATAACATGGTACTACTGCATGGTTTAAAATCAGGAAAGGTGTTTGTCAGGTGTGTATTCCTTCAAACTACTTTTTCAATCTGTGTGGGTAAATAATTCAAAAGGTTGGACTGTATGAAAAAGCATGTGGCATTGGAATTGGAGGAAGACGTATTAGTCGCCTACAATATGCAGGTGACACCATGTCGCTTGGTGAAAGCCAGTCCTTGAAGCACTTGCTGATGATGAGCAGACTGTACCTTTCACGATGGACTACAATGTAATGTAAGAAAACCCGGTCCTTAAAACTGAACCAAAAGACACCGCCATGACACATGGAGAAAAGATGGAAGTAATCAAGGACTTTATTTTTCTTGGATCCACAGTCAATTCTCATGAAGCTGCAATCGAGATAACTAGGGAAATATATATTTTATGTAAACTTTTATATATATTTAATGCCCCTTCAAACTAACATAAATGTGAGAGAACACAGTGACTATATCAGCATTTCATTGGTTTGTCATTTGCTCTTGAATGGAGGCTCTGGAAGTCTCCTGTATCCTTCCTCAACCTGTGATAAGTCACTTGCGTCTTCCTGATGGCTTGATAGCCTCTTCTGGGGCCCGAAAAATGTGCATTTCAGTCCTGGTTCCTTCACTTCTCCTTGCTGGGTGGCCTGGAGAATTTTTCTTACCCTTTCTCAGCTTCAGCTTTACTGTGTGTAAAATGCGGTTGGTAGAAATGCTTGCCTAAAAGAGGTGGAATCACGATTAAATCAGCTCCCTACATCCATGCCTGCATTTCAATGGGTGTTTGATAAATAATTACTGTTAGTTTTATTATCATTATTAATTTGCCTAGGGCTCCAGGTCTGATGTTGAATTCCAGTAGCGCTGCTGCCTCTGCCCCCGCCTCTTCTTTCTTTCGTCTTCCTGGTAGACCTGCCCAACTCTGAACACGAGGTTTGCTCTCATCTGTAATTCCTGGAGATGATTCTCTTTTTCTTTGGTACGTTTTGCAGGAGGCTGGTGGGCCTTTTAAGTGTCTGCTGATTGTTTCTTACAGTTATCATCAATCATAAAATAAATGTCTTTATTGTATAACGTGATCTATAAAATAATACCCCCCCCTTTTCCTTTATCAATTCTTTACAATGGTGTTTCAGCAAATCATTTATTCACTCATTCATTTCCTGGACATCTGTCGGGTTGTGAGGCACCCAAGGGAAATAGCGGAATGGATCACGGACGCTGGTCCATGGGTCTGATGTGAGCCCGGCTATATGGCATTAATCAAGGTTGAGAGAGTTATGAATTGAACCAGTACAGGCCTAATTCCTAGAAAAGAGAAAAGAAAGCATTAGGGCTTAATTCTTTCCACACGTTATGCTACCCAGCCTCCCCAGCTCTTGACTGTGCCCAGAAGTCCCCTCAAGCACCCCACAACCGGCACTGCCAGCTCATCTGCTGCTTAAACCTCTCTCCCTCGGGGCTCTGGCGTCAACATAATCGACGCGCACACACCTAGAAGTGTGTGTTCAGATTAGAAGTGTGTGTTCGGATTTATTTTAGGTTGTTTTCATGTGTCACCTTCCGTGGAAGAACGTGTGCATCAATGCCCATCTGTGGTTTGTTTCTCTTCATTACTATCAGCGTGAAGACTTGCCGATCGGATTGTGTTTGCAGATCACACGTGTGTCTTGTATGAGCCTGCCTTTAGTTTGTGCATAGACAGATAGTATGTCCCCGGGGAGGCAACTTTCTTCTGTGGTTGCCCATGAAAAGCAGGACTCCTTTCATTGGTATTAGGGCTGTGGACGGAGGGTTCTCCTGTGCTTTGATGCTATCAATCATATTGCTCAAAGAAAGAAATGTTGCGAAGACACAGAGTCTGGTTTCAAAATACCTGGATGGCTGCAGGCTCTTATCTGTAAAGGGCCCCTTCTAACGCTTAGGAAGCAAAGTGACATTTATTTTTGTTTAAACAAATAGTTCCTAAATGGTTTGTCCTCAAATCCCCGTGTCTTTTCTGAAGTGCTTGGGCTGAGACTTGCCTTTCTTTGTCCCACTCTGTTGGTTGGTGTTACTCTCTCAATTTACTGTTTTGGCAATTCAGTTTGTCTTTTTGTTATTTCTTGTTTTCCTCCTGAGGAATAAATTTTCATATTTTTTAAAAGTTTCTGTCATCCATTAATCATTTGATTTCCATTCATCACTCACCGCCTTCCCTTCCCTTGCCCTCAACTTCTGCTTCCCCTGGCTTTATTCGACCCACAGGCTCCTTACTTAAATTATGGTTAATATTATGAGAGGCCTTTAGAAGGAAATCAGGTGGCTTATGAGCTTGCAGAAAATGTCTTTAATGCATTTACAAATTTTATGAGAGCAGATCCTCTTTGGTTCTGCTTCCTTCTGTTTGAAAGAGGCCAATGCACTTGCCACAAAACTATTCCAAGAAACCTAAGAGGGAATCCCAAGTAAAGGGGATATTTCAACATAGTTGTGTCTTGGACATTTGTTAGACTGATTTTTTTAAACGAATAAAAACAAAAAATTCCCCCTTGAAAATTTGTATAGTTCCTAAGTGCTTTGCTCAATGCCAGTCCTTAGAAAATTCTGCCATCTGTTTCTTCTTTCCATTCCACTTGGCCCTCATCTTTGCCAATGGTTACTACACTTCAAACTCCAACTCAACTTACTGCTGACTCATTGTGACGCTATACAACAAGGTAGAACTCCCCCTGTGGGTTTCTGAGAGTGCAAGCTTTTAATGGGAGTTGAAAGCCCTGCCTGTCTACCAAGGAGTTGAAGGGGGTTTCAAACTGCTCACCTTGCAGTTAGTAGCCCAACATTTAACCACTAGGTCAGTAGGGCTCCTAACTCCAACCTAGACACCTAAAATCATTACACTTAAAATACCCCAAAGTAAAAGAGGAGAGGGAGAAGAGGAGAGAGAGAGAACGCATTTCTTTATGCCATTCATCCAATTTCTCATTCTCATAACCATGTGTACACCCGTTACTTTCTGTCCAACTGAAACCACACATTGCAAATATGAACTGGTTTTCTTTAAATCAAACAAACAGCAAGCCATCCTGACATCCTAAAGGCATGCCTCCAAGCTCTTAATGTAATTACTTCTTGGTTCCTGAGATATAATTAATTAGATAAGAAGAGATCAAGTGCAATCCAAAAGGATATAGGAGATATTCTAAATGGGAAGCCTATTAGTGGCTATGGGCATCAGAACTCTGACCAGAAGTCACTTGGTCTGGGGACAAACATCTCTATCAGGCCGTCATTTTGGGCAGGATAACCTGAAACTAAGACCCCCCTGACTGTTACTTGGGGAAAGGCAACTTGAGGGGTGAAATGATTTTTCCCCCTTAACATCTGCAGGCTCTTTTATGAATTTAATTGCTAGCAGAGTCTTTCTATATCTGGGGTATCTACTTTTGATTGTTCCTATGAATATAATTGACATCAAGGGCATTTTATTGAAAATTTTTCAGATTCTTGATCAAGCACTTAGCCTGACATACTGTGTCTATTGTTAAAGCTAAATTGAATTTCCTTCTGACAGCTGACCACCAAGTCAGGCCCTATTTTGTTTGGAAGCGTCTTTGATTCAGAAAAAAGTATCTTCTCTGGCAACCTCGTTTTTTTCCTAGATCTTTTTCTCCCTCTCTTTTTAAACAAATCCTTTAACCAGTGTCAAGATGAGAGAAAAGGATAACTTTCAGAAAATTTTTTTCCTCTAAGATGAAGGAGTTGTGAAGTCCTAAGAGCAGAAACTACAGATTGATGCAGCGTTGGACTTCACAGATGCTGAAAAGTTGTCCTTGTCTCTAACTCTCATTTTACGCCCCACGGTGTACCCTTCATCCTCTTCCCGGGCTGAAAGGAGTGAACAGCTGTGCATGCCCAAGACAAAAGGCCAGAAGAGAAGGGAAATAAATGAATATTAATAAGCCTTCTAGTCATAGCTGAAGAATTGTGGAATCTTCTTTTCTAGAAGGGACCTTAAACATCATACTTGTGTTGCTTGGTCTATTGTCCACTTGGAAGGAGAGAACATAGATTTTCACATCAGAAGAGGGCTGAGGGTTGTTGATGTAGTGTGAGCCCGAATCCAGAGGGATGATCTGGGTGTGGGTATCCTGATAAAAACGCCATCTCCTAAAAAGATGAAGAAGAAAGAACCACCACCAGCAGCAGTAGCAGCATCACTTGCAAAGTTCCCTCAAACCCTCCTTTTCCAAGTGAGGAAACTAAGTTCATAGAGAGTCCAACCAAAATCACTGCCTTGGCGTTGATTCTGACCCACAGAGGCCTCATAGAACAGAGTAGACCATCCCTGTGGATTTATGAGACTGTACCTTCTTACAGGACTAGAAAGCCTCCTCTTTCTCTCTTGGATTGGCTGGTGGTTTTGAAATACTGATCTGTCCAAGGTGTAACGCGCTATGCCACCAGGTTGCCTAGGAGGTCAAGAGCTTATAAGGATCATTAGCCCATAAAAAGACTTTGTTTTATTGAAATTTTTTTTTGTCTCAGAAAGAAACCTGTGAAAGAAGTCAGATTGGTACTGATGCTAGGACAAGAGCAATACTAGACAAAAGGTACTTTTGTTCACAAATGAAAAAAATAATACAAGTTTTAATCAGATTGTATTAGTGATAAAACTTAACCACACTACACATGAAATGCTCTGGCTGTTTTAGTTCCCCGCCTCCTTCTCTGATTTCAGCATGCCATTCCCTCTCCCCTTTATTGTCTCCCTTCTTTTCTGTTTTATTTTTTGTGCATGCTGAACCCAATAACATATTTATGAAGGTACTTAAAAAGAGATTATTCCTGAAAATCTCCTATGGAATCAAAAGAACACATTTGTATTTGAGACTTTAAAAGCAGAAATCCGGCAACTAGAATGCAGTGGTGGATATTTATAATCATAGAATCATATTTCAAAAGCACTAAAGGAGATTGTTATTCAAAAGAACCTTGTAATAAGTGTTAAGGTAAAGCAAGTAATTACTATCACGTGTGTGTGTGTGTGTGTGTGTGTGGTGTGGAAATTTCATCATGTCAACAAACCAGTGAATTGGAGACTTTAGTTATTGAGAAACTCAACTTCTAAGGGGAGCGTAGATCAAAGGGCATATCTGAAAGTAGGACCAGGAAAGCATGTCTTCTGATTCCAAACACTTCAAGGCAGGAGAAACACAGCCAACTGCACCAAATATTTGTTTCTTAAACCTAGAAAGAGTTTTTTAAGCACCTCTAACCCAGTCCCATCACCTGTCTGTTAGTTTATCCACCAGGAGACTTGTGTTGCTGTGATGCTGAGAGCTGGGTCTTCAGCATTTCAGAGGCCAGCAGCCTCATCTAGGGTGGACGGGATTCAGTGGAACTTCCAGACTATGGCAGACTGGGAAGAAAGGCATGGCGATTTACTTAATTAGACAATAAGATGACAATAGAACAATAAGATGACATCAGATGTGCTTTGGACACATCATCCACAAGTCAAACCAAACTCTCTGCCAGTGGGTCTATTCTGATTCATAGGGATCTAATAGGACTGAGTACAATTATCCCTGTGTAACTCTTCATGGGAGTAGAAAGCCTCATCTTTGACCCATGGAGCATCTGGTGGTTTTGATCTGCTGACCTTGCAGTTAGCTGTCCAGCACATAGTCCACTACACCGCCTAGCCCCGAAGACCCTCAATGTTAGGATTAGCACAGGGTTGCAGCAATGGAATTGAGCATGTCAGTGATGGCGAGGCTGATGTAGGACTGGGCAGTGTTCATGAAATCACCATGGTTTCTAGTCATCTTAACTAGACTAAATTTAAGGGGACTTCATAAATGGAACTTAAAGATCTGGGATTTGTCCATGAACCCTTGAAACTCCATTGTATTTCATTGTATATTTTTATAGTTGAAAAGAACAGCATTTCTTATGTACATGTTAAAATGTTGAAATCAGGTATGTATATTTTATACATAAACATGATAATGATTTGATGAACAACATTATCTATTGAGAGGGCAGTCACCGTAGCATGGCAGAGGTCGTACCTTCTGAGTCAAGGATCTCGGTTCCATGCCCACCCAGTCTACCTCGCGCACAGCCACCATAAAGGAAGGCTTGAGTGTTCCAATGATGAACACAGAACATACAACCGACACTGACCAGCTCTTAGCTGGGCCTCCAGACTGTCTGACTAAGCGGAAAGATCACGTAATCCACTTCTGAGAATCCGCCAGTGAAAGTCCTGTGAATCATAAGGCTGATCCTGAACTGCTCATGGAGACTAACAAGTTTGGGGTTGTGTTTGTGTGGAGTTACCTTCAGTCCGGGACCCATTGGATGGCAACTAGCAACGGTCTGTTTTCAGAATGTGATAGTACTTTCTCTATTGATTGAAGCATGCGCATCATTTCATTTGATTTTTTAATTTATGTTCTTTTTACCACATGAAATTTTATCAGTGTAATAGATATAAAAGTCTTAAACAATCGCCTTATTGTCTCAGAACATTAAAATTAAGAAAAGTTCCCAAATCAACAAGCTTTTGAGTTTCAAAGATTACACCTTGATTAAGTTCTTACTGCTGTCATTACTAGTGCAGATTTGATCATAACCCAAATATAGAACAGATAGTGATGAGCAGCCACCAAATATATAAGCTAAATTTACTGGATAGGTCTTAAAAAACGAACAAAGTACCCAACTTATGTTCCCATACAAAGTACATGTTGTTCATTTCAGGAAGGAGAAAGGACTCAGTAGAGACATTTCCGTTTTCTGACATAAACGTTTCATTCCTGCCGCAGCTGTCTTGGCACAGACTGGTTTTGTGTCGGGCTCTATGTGGTGCAGTGATTCAGTGCTGAGATGCTCACTGAAGAGTCTGTAGTTCGAAACCTCCATGGTGTCGGGAGGGAGAAGACCCGGTGATCTTTTCCCATAAAAATCCCAGCCTTGGTAACCATGCGAGGCAGTTCTACTCTGTCCTGTAGAGCCACTGAGAATTGGAATCAACTTGATAGCATATAGCAAACTTATTTTCATTCATGTTCATTTTACAAATCCATATTCAAGCCTTACATTTTACACATTTTATTAAATATGAGATGGGAGGAATTTCTACAGTAGCCAGTGTGATGCTAAAAATATGTAGTGACCTTTCATCAAATTGTTTTTCATGATTCATCCTTGGACAAATCAATTAATTATGTTCCAATTTTGTTTTAGAAAAATGATTTCCAAGAGGATTTTTTAATCAGTCATTGAACACTTTTTTCCCCTGTTTCTGGGAATGACACCAAAAGGCTCACTAAAGCTTATTAAATGTCCATTATTAATACCGTGGACTGCCGGGAGAACAAACACATCTACCTTGGGAGAAGTACAGCCAGAATGTTCCTGAGAAGCCAGGCTAGCAAGCCTTTGTCTCTTGTACTTTAAATTTGTGATCAGGCGGGACCAGGCCTGGGGAAGGGCCTCACTCGTGGTCAAGTCGAGGATCGGTGAACATGAGGAAGAACCTCCCTGAAGTGAATGGACGCAATGGCGGCAATAATGGGCTCAAACATCGCAAAGGTGGTGAGGTTGGTCCAATCCAAGCAGCATTTTATTCCGTTGGATCCAGGGTCACTTTGAGTTAGAACTCATAAATCTAAATCAAAACCTGGAACATTCTACATTTCAATGCATCTCTGCCAATATGACTTTTTGTAAGATGCAGTTATCTCATTAGATGCACTTTCAATAGAGTGCCATCAAACACTTGGAGCTACAAGTTAAATGCAGTACGTTTATGAGAGAAATCCACCATATAGCCTGTTTTTGAAAAGCATATTTGCTGAGTCGAATGGCCAGGTCATGCTTACTTTTTTTCAGTATGAATTGGTCTCTTTCCAGGGACTTCTCCATGACTACCAGGTCACGCCTGTATTCTCAGTACGCAGTTAACTGTGCTGGCTCACACTGAGTCTGGAAGAGACAAGACATTTAATGGCAATGCAGATATTTCTTATAGATTCCCTTTCTGCGTTGCTTTCATGGTACTTTTTCTTGGGAGGGCATTCTCTTTGACCATGGCCGGCAGATGGAAGTTCTTTAAGCAGAAATTGCCATTTTCATGGCTTCAGGTGCATTCTGAGACAGGTCAATTTTAGGAAAGACATTGAGGGTCTGCACATTGATTGTCTTAATAATATCTGGATCTGAAAACTCCAGTTGGAAGATCACTCTTAATAACATTTATAAAAAGCAGAAGACAAGTAAATACCCACCTGGGACCCTTTAGTATATGGATGATGAGACTTATCTCCCTAGTAAGTTCTGAGAATTTCAATAATCGATTCATCCCACTGTCAGCAAGTTGACTCCAGCTCATGCTGACCCTTTAGAGGGGTCTCAGAGTGCAGATATTGATGGGAGCAGACAAGCTCTTCTTCCTCCCACAGAGTGGCAGGTGGGTTTGATCGGCTGACCTTGTGGTGACCAGCATCACCAGGACCCCTACATAAATAGCCCTTATATCATCATCTGATTATATGAATTTGATCTATAGTATAGGCACATGCGTCAATCACAATATTCTAAAAATGGAATTTTACTGATTTTCACCAAGGCAATGATTTCAATACCACTTTACGAATTTGTCAAATTTGGAGACTCCTTGTTTATAAAAGATTTTACATGTGGTAGTAGAAGAGGGCACTTCAGCACTTTAGAGAAGAAAGTACAAAGCGAAGAATTAAAGCTATATCTGGGGAACATATATGAACCTATAAGAAACAGAACCAGAACATGTACGCCATAGGACCTTCTAACATCAAGTGAATGTCACACCTACCCACTTTGCAGCTCTTTGAGAACAGCCACTGTTTTGAAGGAGACACAGTGGACCTCTGTTAGCTCTTAAGCTGGATCAGTTTGTACCGTGACTGATGGGCTGCCTCCTCATCCTTTTTTCCTGAACTTCACTCCCATCAAGTTAGTTCAAAGTCAGAGTGGCCCGATAGGACAGAGGATTATCTCTCAAGAGTCCAACAAAATATATTCATTATAGTTAGAGGAAGAACGTGCCGAAGGACAAAACAAAAATTATTGCATTGTATTTGTTAGGAATTTCAGAAACAAAGTTGAATTTAGAATAAGACTGTGAGTTATCAAATAGCTGTTTCAGATTGTGGAACTAATTACTTAGGAGATTAGTTGCCTGTTTTCGATGGGGGGAGATGCGTCTAAATTAGTTCGATTATTTTAGTAATTATTATTTAACATGCGCTAAGGGCCACAGTTTGCTAGTCCCTTCATATGCTACCCAAATACTCCTTGCAAGGAACTGAACTCCCGATTGGATTTAATTAATCTCTCAAGTTAATTGCCAATATGGGCCACATTTCTTACATGAGTAAAATTGGAGTGTGAGAAAAGATAATGTCCCTCCCTCATTAAGCTGTCCACGTTAGATTTACAGGGGGACAGCGAGGCCCATTCAGACTCAGTCTTGATAGCTTTCATTACTGACAGCATAGACTAAGTGGTCATCTGTCCTTTTATTATTAGGCTCCACCCAATCGCTATAGCAAAAGCACGACCACCTCTATCAAGAAGGCTTTCAAAGAGCTCTTTTGTAGCTTGAGGTTCAGCTTGTCATATTTTTCTCCGCCTCCACCTGCCCCAGACTCCTTTTGTTCTCCTGATTCATGGGGTCAGCCTTTGCCAACAGTTGCTTTTTTTCAGAGTAGGAATCAACCAGTAGGTTCGACAAAGGAGGTGAGTTTTTAGATCTTTGGAATTTCCCTTAACACAGTTACAAAATTGGCATGTGATTTTTTTTTAACCCCAAATCAGGCGCGTAAAACCCTACGGGAAGGACCTTCTGTAAGGATGGAAAGATTGCTGATTTTCTGCAAGGAGGCACCGAGTGTCTGCAGGCTGGCTTTTTCTTCGCTGTCTGCTTCTGTGGAGTCCTGGGGTGGGTTCCCAGAAACAGAGCTCGAGGTGGGGATGTGTGTGCAGGTGATTTATTAAAGGAGAGTTCTCAGGAGAAACTGGAAACGGAAGGAGGCAATTAGGATGGTGAAAGGGAAGCTAAGCAAGAACACAGTTTCTAGTGAAATATAGCCTCAGCCTGACCATATGGGGAGTTATGAAGCATAAATCATACCACAGACTCAGTCCTGCCATTAGCCAGGCAAGGGAGCATGTTGTTCCCCTCCTCTGTGTCTACTTCTCGTGGGTCAGTCATTAGCCTTGGGCCTTGAGTGGGGATGGGGTGAGCTGAGTAGTGTGGTCGTCTGTCTCCCAGAGGTGGGAGGCCCTCATTGCTAGAGGGAAATCCTTTGGAGAAAAATGGGCATAACACTTGGAAGGAGAGAAGTGTAGGGTACCAAACTGATGAATGGCATCTCTTAAGATTCAGGTGAGTTTGACTCCAGCCATGGTCTTTTCTATTTTTTTTAAAACGTTTTATTAGGAGCTCATACAACTCTTATCACAAGCCATACATACATCAATTGTGTAAAGCACATCTGTACATTCATTGCCCTCATCATTTTCAAAACATTTGCTTTCCACGTAAGTCCTTGGCATCAGGTCCTCTTTTTTCCCCCTCCCTCACTGCTTCCCCCTCCCTCATGAACCCTTGATAATTTATAAATTATTATTTTGTCATATCTTGCCCTGTCTGATGTCTCCCTTCATCCACTTTTGTCCGTCCCTCAGGGAGGAGGTCACCTGTAGATCCTTGTAATCAGTTCCCTCTTTCCAACCTACTCTCCCTCTACCCTCCCAGTATCGCCACTCACACCCCTGGTCCTGAAGGTACCATCCGCCCTGGATTCCCTGTGTTTCCAGTTCCTATCTGTACCAGTGTACATCCTCTGGTCTAGCCAGATTTGCAAGGTAGAATTCGGATCATGATAGTGGGGTGAGGAAGCATTTAGGAACTAGAGGAAAGTTGTATTTTTCATCGGTGCTATATTGCACCTTGACTGACTCATCTCCTCCACTAGACCCCTCTGCAAGGGGATCTCCAGTGGCTGACAAATGGGCTTTGGGCCTCCACTCTGTACTTCCCCCTTCATTCACTATAGTAAGATTTTTTTTGCTCTGATGCATGGTCTTTGCAATCACCTCACATACATGCAGAAGTTGGGCAGTGAACAAGGAAGAAGGAGGACCGGATGTGCTTGTATTTGGGTGTTAGAGAAGAATCGTGAATGACTATGGACAAATCCGTCTTAGAAGAAATACAACCACAAGGTTTCTCAGAAGTCAAGATGGTTAAACTTTGACTTGCTTCATTGGAAATGTCATCCAGAAATACCAAGTTTTCACAAAGGAAATCATGTTTGGTAAAACGGAGGGCCAGCACACATCAGGGAGCTCTCACTGGGATGGATTGACACGGTCACCACCACAATGGACTCAAATATACCAGCAAATGTAAAGATGGCACACTTTTATTCTGATATATATTCATAAAGTTGCCATGCATGGTAGATGACTAGCGGGCCACAAACAGCAACCGAAGGCTTTCCGCTGTGGCATCGAGCATGGTGGAGGGCCTTTGCATGTGCTGTGGAAGCTGATCATTGAACAGTAGTAGAAAAAATGCCCGGTCTATATGGGGACAATACTAGCATATGCTCTTTTCAAGTTTAAAAATTCTATGGTGGAGTCAGACTCTGTTGTAACTAATGGACACTAGTTTTGAACTATAATTCAGACTTTATTATCTTCAATACATAGATGGTGCAACCTTGCTTCCCAAAATCCAAGAGGACTTGAATCACTTACTGAGGAAGACCCCAGACTACATCCATCAGTGTGAATTAAACATCAAGGGAAAAAAATCCTTACAATGGGACCAATACTAACTAGACCAATGTCATCAAACAGGAGAGCGTCAAAGATTTCATTTGACTTGGATTCATCCATGTTCATGGAACAGACTCCCAAGAATATGGCTCTTAGTCACCATGGTGGCTCAGATTTCAGAGAAAGAATAGACAGGTCAGCAGGAGTGCAATGAGATTAGTGAAGTGTTCAAACTTGAGAATAACCAGCCATTTAAAATCAAAAGGGCATCACTTACGTCCGGTCACAGTTCAGAAGGGTTACGAAAAAGGAATGAAAACAGGAAGCACAGGGAGGGAGGAGACAAGGAAGTGAAGGCACATGGAAAGGATCTCAGTGAATGCGATGAAAGAAGATATGTGTGGATTGTTGAATGTAAAACGGACGACCCGCTCTGTAAACTTTCGCTCACATTACAACAAGATGTGAAAGAAAAAGAAAGAAAGAAAATCAGATGACTTACTGCATTGGGCACGTCTGCTGCAGAAGGTCTCTTTAAAGTGTTAAAGAGTAAAGATGTTGCTTGAGGCCTCGGGTGACCCAAACCATGGTATTTTCACGGTATTTTCAATCGCCTCATATGCAGGTAAGAGCTGGCCAGCGATATGAAAGGCTGCAGAAGACTTGACGCATTTGCGCTATGATTTTGTTAAGAATATTGTTGATGCCAAGGCCTAGCCATAAGAACACACAACTCTATCATGGAAGAAGTACAGCTGGAATGTTCTTTAGAAGCAAGAGCGGCGAGACTTCATCTCCTGTGTTTCAGGCATGTGATCTGGAGGCCCCAGTCCCTGGAGAATAGCACCGTGCTTAGAAAGGAGGTGGTCGGTGAAGAAGAGAAAGACCCCCTGGGAGAGAGTGACACAGTAGCCTCAGCGATGAGCTTCAATAGACAAATCACTGTGACAGTGCTGAACTGGACACTATTTTGTTCTGATGCACCTGTGATTGCTATGAATTTGAACTGGCTCAATGGCATCTAGCAACAACCAAGAGCCATTCAAAGAATAAAAATCAAGGAGCATTTTTTTAACTTTATGGAAGATTAAATTGTATCACTTAAGAGCTCTTCACCTGAGAGAAAACATGATACTTCCTAGTCCTACTTAAGCTAATGTATCTATCTCCACTTAGAATTTTAGTCATGTTTTTAATGCCTAGATAGTCGATTGAAGTTGACGGATGAAGAGACCATTGTACTCTCATGCCAAAAAAGTGAGGTTTGGATTTCAGAGTGCTTCAAAATACAGTAAATGGCATCAAATGACAGTGCCTACCTTTGTGTTGTAAATACATTATTGCAAATGTCCATGCACAGAGAATTGTTTAGATGGATTTCAAGATGACTACTAAAGAAATAGCAAAGGCAATAGAATATATAGAAACCACCTTCCACTGACTAAGTTATCATTCACACTTTTAATCAGCTTGAATGAACCACTTTATATATGCCTAACTCTTCTACGTTGAATTTTTATTAAAAAAGATGGCAAGGTAAAAGAAGCATCATTTTACATTAAAATATTAACTGTACTCATGTAAAAAATAAAGCATTTTATATTTCAAGTGGAAAAGAATATACTATAAGATTTTTTCTCCTTTCTTTCCCATCCAATATGTCAATAGCTTAAGTCAATTTTTTCTGTATAATTTTCTGAGCTATGTATAAATTTAGATACCTAGAAGTTTTCTGAAGGGTGAGTAAAGATGTTTAATTAAGATCTACATGGCATATATTTCTTTACTAGAGCTTCAGCTTTTCTAAATTAACACTGAAAGATCCAATCTAAAGAAAAATTCATGGTGTATATTTTCTTAAAAGTTACAGTGCCTTCCTTCAACCATAACTAATGGTAGTAAATAAATTAAGAGTTTTCTTCTTCAGTCAATTGGTGGTACTTTGATGCCATATTAAAATTTTTCATACAATTTTTGTTTGTTCCAAAAATAAAACTTAAATATAAGTTTATATTTTTATAAATCTGCACACGACATCGATACTACATGAATCTTTATCTTACATATTATACCCATCTACACAATAGGAAATCTAAATTTACCACATAAATCTAGAGTATGGTAAATATTTATAATAATGGATTCAAAACATTTTGAGCCTTATGAAGAACTTGGTTATTAATCATTTGTTATGGTCCTGGATGGGGATGTTTTCACATTAAAATAATTTTAAAATACTCTGGTTATTTTTTCTGTTAAAATAATAAAAGAAAAGGTAATTCCTAAAAGTCATGCTTGAAGCTGACTTCTGTTTTTCTTTAGATTAAAATCTAGTCCCTTATCTGGAAACAAGAACTACGATTGAAAGGAGGTTCCAAACTGAAATGAATCTATTTATTAACATTAATTGTATTTCAAGTCAAATTCACTGCCATCAAGTCAATGCTGATGCATATGCTATGTACCCACCCCCTGTAGGTTTCCGAAACCGTTAACTGTTTATGGGAGCAGAAAGCTCAGTCTTTCTCACCCGGAGCTGCTGGTGGTTTCAAACTTCCAACCACAAGTAACTCTTACACCACTAGATCTCTTTAAGTGAGACCTTTTTAAAAAAACTTTACTGTCAAAATATTTGCCAACTACTTTATTTTCAAATATGACTTTCGACTATTTTTATCATTTGCACACCCCATCACCACCTAAGTAGATAAATAAGCAAAGTAGCACGTATTCTTTCTGCTCTTTAACTTTTCTTTGGGAGAGTTGTTCTAGTCTGTTGCCTGTTCGTCCCTTTTCTACCCTCAGACTCAGAACCATGTGGATCGGAGAAGTGACTGTGGACATGACTAGTAGGTGGCTTTTCCCACTTCTTGGTCATTTATATGTAGAAAACCTTGCTAAGAACACACACATATTTTAACCAGCTTCCCTAACACTATTCCAGGACTAGGAATCAGGGAATCAGTGGGTGATCCAAATGGTTAAACCCTGGACTTTGTAAAGTTGATGGTTCAGATCCACACCTGTGCTTTGGAAGACAGACCTTGTGGCCTGCTTTTTCTTTGACTGGACCACTTCCAGCTTTTGGTTGTGTTTTGTATTCAGGATCATACTGGTCAAGCCATGTTCTTTTGTCTGCTACCATTCTCCTAACGAATGCTTCAAGATCTTGATCTCACATGTTTAAAATTTCCATTGAAAGCATGGAGGGACCCCAGTAATATTGAACTTATCATCTGGACTTCGAACCACAAGGTCAGCAGTTAGAAATCAGTTGCTTCATTGAAGGAGCATGAGGCTTTCCATGCTAAAAAGTTACAGTCTCGGAAAGCCATCCAGGGCAGTTCTCAGACCTATAGGGCTGCTAGGAGTCAGGGTCTATTAGACGGCAATGAGTTGGTTGGTATTGAAAGCTCTGCTTTTACATGAAGTTGATCTGGGGCACCCACACAGCAGAGTTTGCTCAACTTTAATCTTTTAGTCCGAATTCTGTGATTCTGATGTCTGTGGTGTTGGCTGTTGTTTCCGCTATTAATCATCAGTCCTTGTGAAGTAAGGCACAGGCAAGATAAATTTTTTCCTTGAAAATTGGTGTGAATTGTCTGCTGCTGTCGGCTTCATCTTTACCATCATCTCATCCCTTTTTAAAATTCCCTACCCATTTGTAAACTGATCGTTTCTTTAGGATATTGCTCCCACAAGCATTTTGTCAAGCATCAAAGATGTCACCATTATTTTACCCAAGCTTCACCACAAAGTTGATGTTTCTCCTTGCTTTGAATTTAACAGAATCCATATCATTTTCAAAGGGGCTTTTTTCAAATAGACATATTATCCTTCGTAGTGCTTCAAAATGTTCAAATTGTATTCAGATATGTCATAATGAACTAGTACATGTTTATGTTGTGTAAAAAATTAAATCTATGCAATTTTTTCATTATATGTATTCTTTGTGAGCTTTCTAAAGACCTCTCATAGTCATATACCAAGTGATTAATTATCATTATGCTGAAATTATAGTGGACACTCAGGAAATGTTGGCTTCTCTCTCGTACCTCTTCACTTTTCCTGTGGGAGAAAATGGCATGAGGTATAGACAATTATTAAATTGGCTTGTATAATGAAAAACACTTATATATTTAGCATCTTACACTTCTCATTCATTTACTGTGTGTGAAGGACTCTTGAGTGCTTTGTACATATGATTTAATGTTCACAATAATTTTCAGTTAGTCAGATAGGGAATCAAGGATTCCATCAGGTTCTACCTGCTTTCCTAATTGGACTTTATCAATGGATATCATTGCTTTCTGAATCCTGAGATGATGTGGCTAATAGGGATTAGAAAAAGGGAAGAGAGACAGGTCAGGTTTTAGCTGTTTTAGTTTCTACCCTATGAAGTTGTCTTGGAGTGGCTGTGTTTCTCAGTTGAAGATAATACTTATTGAATTAGTTTATTGTGCCAACCTGACCGATAAACACAAGTGGGGTTAATTGAAGGGCGGAGGGATAAATGGCTCAGTGAGCCTCACCTTTTGAGCTCTTGAGTTCTCGGGTCACTTGCTTTGTGATGGTTGCACCAGGGTGCAGCTGCCTTAGCAGTTCCTTGCTTCCGCTTGCAAGGCTGATTTCCTGCAAGATATCCCTGAGGAGAAGCCACATGGACCTACCCTGATGCAGCCCTGGGTGCTGGAGCAGCGGTGTGGAGACCCCTGCCAGCGCTGAGATGCTTACACGTTCACTGACTCGGCTTTCCTCCTGCAGTCGACATCATGGCATCTGTTTCCTGAGATGGAGGAGGACTTTCTGGATTGTTGTCAGACATATGGATTAATGGGTTGATGTTGGACTGTGGGCTTGGGCAGCACTGGGTTGGGATGTTGTCTTGATGTGCACTTAGCCTTTATATAAAACTCTCTCTTATACATCAGTTTATGTGGATTTGTTTCTCTAAAGTACCTAGACTATCACACATACCTCTTCTTATTGTATGTTCTTTGATACTTTCTCCACTCAGCACTGTCCTCTCTTCTCCCTTTGGCCCATTGTTGCTCTGTATCATCGAGTCAATTATGACTCCTTGTGACCCCAGGTGAAGAGCAGAACTGGTTCAGAAGTTGTTTTTGTTTTGTTTTTGCTTAATGGGAGCAGGTCACTAGTTCCTTCTCCTGTGGAGCTCTGAGTTCATTCTTACACTGACCTTTTATCTGTCAGCTGAGCAATAACAGCCATGCCTTGGGATGGTAACAGCTCCAGGGTCCGGGCACCTCTATCTACTGCGCAATGCGACCGTGGCACAATTGTAACGTTCTTGCTTTCCTTGAAGGAGACCTGGGTTTGATTCCTGATGAACAATGGACATCACGCACCACCTGCCCATCAGCGGAGGCTGGTATGTGGCTGTGATGGTGAGCAGGTTTCACTGGAGCTTCCAGACTAAGATGGACTAAGGTGAAAGACCTGGCAAACACTTCCGAAATCCAGTCAGCGAAGTCTATGGATCGCAACAATCTGACCCACAGTTATCATGCGGGTGGCACAGGACCAAGCAGAATGTCATTCCATTGTGCACGGCGTCATCACGCATCAGGGACTAACTCGACAAGACTTAACAACAACAACTCTCAATTATTCTAAACTGAGTGGCTCATCTGTGGCCTGTTGGGATCCTGACTAAAGCTAGGGAACATCTTTGAAACTAAATTTACCTACTCTCTATATTGCTTTTCTTGTTGTTATTGTTTGTAGTGACTTGGGTGAGTGTTGGTAAATTTGATTAGTGAGGTCCAGGCAGTCAAGCCAGGCTTGAGTGGGTAGCATGCCTATGGGCAGTTCCTGCTTGTATGATGTCTCTGCTGATTCAGGTTGAGGCTACCATGTGACTCTAGTGCTAGGTTGAGCAGTCCATTCGGGTGTGGACTATTTATTACTCTCTAGGCGCTCAACACAAGTGCCCTGCTATGCTTTACTAGGCCCGCAGTGTGGTCATTCGTTAGCAATCGATTTGCTTGCCCTCAAGGCTGAAGATTACCTAACACACACAAGTACATTGCCAGGGCATATTTTGCTTCCAAATGTTAGCTTCCTTAAAACTTCAAACACTGTATGAGTACTATTGATGTGCTGTATCTCCGAGCATTATGTCAATGTACATGGCTGCCCCTAGCTTTTCCCTTTAGCATCTGTTGTTGGGGAAAAAACGGGTCAGCTGACTGTAAGGCCTGGACAATTACGACTTTTCAGTAGAATATACTGATTTAGTTTGGATTTGAAAAAACGCAGAACACTTCCTTTTTCTTCACTCTGACTCTTTCGCTTATTAAAATGTGTCCCCAAATGTTCTCAATTACTGGATATTGATGTTTTTATGCTAAAAGCCTGATTGCAGATACCCTGGTAATCGTTCTTTACCTTTTAATTAACGGTCAGCATTAGAAAAATCAGTATTGGAGGAGTCCTAGCATTGCATTTAAAGAGCACAGATACAGGGTGGTACTGAAATGCGTATCATAATTGAATGCTGGGATTACCAGAGTTTTTTAAAGGAAGGCTTTCGTCATTAATGTTTTTATATGTGTAAAAACTTAAGTATAAAAGCCTGTCAGTACTTGGTCAATGCAATTTTAAAGGCTAGTTTGTGAAAGAGTAAGGATTCAGTTAATTTAAAAATTAATCTTGTGTGGTTTTTCTGTTCAGATAGATTTTTTCCTTTGTAGATTGCAAATGGCTATCAAAGTGCAAAATTGACAGACAATTGGCATGGGTCCTCTGAGAGCGCCACTTTCTGTAGACTGACATGGATTTCTCCTGGGAGAATTTATATACAATAATTTATTTATATAAAAACCCAAAAGCCCTTCTGGCAAGCTTTACTTTTCTTATGGTGCTGAAAAATGCCAGAAGCAATCAAATTCAGTCTATACTTGATGGAGAAGAAATAACAAAGTCCCTTTCAACAGTATCTCAAGCACCAGCCCTGGAAGACAAGAATGATAGGACAGGTGGGCGAGGAAGAGTTGCAAGGCAACCCAGGAGCTGACACAGAGGCTTGCTAAGCCAGCCAGGGGAGCCCAATCGACAGCCGTGAAGAAGGGGTACGGAGGAGAGAAGTGGGCGTGGGGAAGGGGAGAGGTTGTTGGAAGCATGGCTATCTGAGATGGTTTGATGGTCTAGTTCCAGTGAGAGGTAAAATGCTGGGAAAATATCACAAGGAACAATGCTTAGATTAGGGATTGTTACCCAAGCAATAGTGAGTCTGTTTTGTTTTTTTCTTTTAAGCTCTAATTTTGACATAAATGTATTTTACCACAAGTTGCAGACAAATGTCTAGGGAGGTCCTGTGTCTCCATCATAAAGCCTCTCTCAAAGTTAATATCTTGCAGTACTGTAGAACCACATTAAAACTAGGGAATTGATATGAGTACAATCCGTAAAACTGTTACCACAGTCAAGATACTAACACCACCATCAGAAAAGACTTCTTTATGCTACCTCTAGTTACACCCATGACTCCTCGCATCCCTGAACCCTGGCATCAATGAATCTGTTCTGGATCTCTATAACTGTATTTCATGAATATTACCGAAAACAATCATGCAATGCTATCACTTTAGGATTAGGTGCTTTGTTGTTATTATTGCCATTAACACAGAATAATTTCCTTGGGGTTCACTTACATGTGATTCAATAGCCCATTCCTTTTTATTGCTGAGTAATATCCCATTCTATGGATCTACCTCAGTTTATTTAAAATTGTTCACTGACAGGCATTTATTAGCTTCCAATTTGGGCTATAGTGAATGCAGTTCCAATATACATTCATTACCACATGACTTATGCATGCAAGTAAGCGTTTATTTCTCTGGATAATGCTCAACAACACAATTTTTTGTATTGTATGCTAGGTGCACTTGCAGCTCTAATAGGAACCGCCAATTTCAGAATGACTATTTTTCAGTACCCTCATATGCATGTGAAAGTTGAACACTGAATAAGTAAGACCAAAGAAGAATTGATGCTTTCGAATTATGATGCTAGCAAAGAATACTAAATGTACCACAGACTGCTGAAAGATAAACAAACATGCCTTGGAAGAAGTACATTCAGAATGCTCTTTAGAAGCAAGATGGAAAGACTTTGTCTAATGTACTTTGGACATGTTGTCAGGACAGGCCAAAACCAAACCATGCAAGCCAAACAGTAAAAAAAACCAAACCAAAACAAAACAAAACAAAACCCTTCAAGGTCCTTGAGTTTGTTCTCTTAGCAATCCTTAAGGAAGGACTCAGAGTAGTACTGCCCTTGTGAGTTTCCAAAAAATAGAAAATCTCATCATTCCCCAGCAGAGCAACTGGTGGTTTCAAACTGCTGATCTCACAGTTAGCAGCCCAATGAGTAACCCATTATGCCACCAGAGCTCCTACCATTGGTCCGGGAAAGGACATCATGCTTTGTAAAGTAGAAGGGCTGCAACATGAGGAAGACCCTTGATGAGATGGAGTGCCACCATGGTTTCAACAGTGGACTCAGACATAACATTTGTGAAGATGGGGTTGTTATGAGTCAGAACTGGTGCAATGGCACTTAACAACAACAACAACAACAACATACCACTCTTGTATGGCAATGTGTGAGTGATCCAGTTTCTCTGAATCCTTCTGAGCATTTGATGTTCCACCATTTTTTTTATTTTAGCCATTCAGGTAGGTGTGTTGTGATAGTTCAATTGTGACTTTAATGTCATAATATTCTAAAGACATACTATTAAATATCTTTTCATGTGTCTACCATCTGTATATCTTTTAGGGTGAAATGATTTCTTCTCTTGGGACCATTTTCTAATTGGATTTGTTGCTGTTATTGTTGGAGTTTTGAACTCTTTATATATGCTACAGACCATTTCTTTGATGGCTATGTGACCCCGTGCTCCTTGGAAGGCTGGCTGTGGCATAGGGGCTGTAGCTCCCGCTAGGTCTTTGATAGACCTCCCCTTTTGGGGTCATTTGGTCTGAGGGAACAGGTCCTTTCTGGAGGCGGTTCTGAGTTGCAGGTCTCTCAAGGTCCAGGCCAGGTGATATAAGTGATTCAATAAAAACAGGGAACTTACTACATCCTTGTTCTGCAAGTTCTGTGCTCCCTAGCTGGTTTGATTTCCTTCTTTCCAGCTTTCAAATTCTTCTTTAAATTTTTTTTCCATTGAGTAACTTCCAAGTTAATTTGTTGCATGTAGATGGAAGGAGCCGAGAAACAGTTTACACGTCATCTTTTCCCAGAACTTCCCAGTAGGTCTGATGTCCAAGAGGCCATTTTGTTACAGTTGGCAAGAGGTCTGTTTTCTGGAGGTGGTGTTTGGAGGACGATGTGATGCTCTTGTAACTTTTCACCTGTTAATGGCCCTGCCTTTGTGTCTTAAGTGGCCTTTTCATTATACTGATTCTGGAAGATTAAAATCTTAAAGGTTACTCTTCTTAAATGCCGGTGCTTAGAAATATGTTCACCAATCTGTGGCACAAGTGTTGCTGAGGACTTAGGGATGCATTACCTAGCTCTTTCTAAAGAAATTTGACTTATTTTCCCATCTGCTAGGCTTGATGCCCTCCAAGATCGCAGTCTGGAAGTCACACAAGGTTCCCAGGGCTGCCTGCCTCCAGTGACTGAGCCTTCCAGGTCTAAAGTCCCTCAAACAAAACAAAACAAACAAACTCAGTGCCACTGAGTTAATCGGACTCCTAGTGACCTTATGGGACAAGGTAGAACTGCCCTTGTGACTTTCCAAGACTGTGACTCAACATAGACTATTTTCCTTCTTGACAGCCACCATTGGGAGGTCTCTCTCTGTCCAACGCTGTCTTCTTTCATTTTTTCCCTCCCTGTCCTTGCATGTCATTGGACTCAAAATCTCCGTCAAGCTGAACTGCTGAAGGATCTCTTCCCTGAAACCAAGTTGCTTGCATCTCTTCTACTATCTTTCTGCAAATGTCATTGTTGTCAGGGCCTTTGAGTTGGTTTCCACCCAGCGTGACCATATGTACAATGGAAGGACATAGAATCCTTTGTGGTGGAGAGATCGTGATCTCCCAACTTCTTCTACAACGATGGTGTCTTTTCTTCTAGGCGATGACGGTCGCATTCGATAGCACTCATAGATGTCCACCAAATGCTGCTTGGAAAATTAAAAATTAACCAAACTGTTATCTTATGCCAGTCTCCTCATTTGTGGGAAATGGACAACCTGAAACTCACATGACCCTATAGGACAGGGTAAACCTGCCCTCGTGGGTTTGCAAGGCTGGTGGTTTCCAACGGCTGCTTTTGTGTTGAGCAGCCCAAAGACTAACCCCTATGCCACCAGTGCCCCTTGATGACGGTGAGTGGAGTTTACAGCCTGAATAACATAGTTTCGGGTCCTTTTAGATGTATTGCGACTATCTGTTTTGATGAAAAGTTTTCACCCAACACAGGTGGTTTGGTAGATTATAGTCTTGAGTTTACTCACGTCTGCAACTGTATCTTAAGCTGTTACTGTTACTTTCCAGTCCCTTCATTCAAAGTACTCGGTACCTGGTGCTCTCCATGCGGTGCTCTAGTTTGGGTTTTGTTTCTTTAGCTTCCTTTGGAGATTTATAACACAAACATGGTAGTGGCTGTGCCATTATCTTTTCATTTTTTTCTGGGCCACAAGCTGGTTGCAATATGTAAACAGTAGTTTGCACATTACTCAGTCATCCACCTCCCACCAAGAACTGGTTACTTTTCCCATATCTCTTTATTTATTCCCCACCGTGCCTCTAAATTAACTACACGATAGCTCCTGTGCACTTAAAGTCACTCCTCTGCTTGTTCATTTAGACATTTTCTCCCTGAATTATGAGATGCCATGGAAGAAACCTAAATCTATTTTAAAATAGTTATTATAAAGATACTCTACATTTTACGTCAGTCAGGAAATGTGTAACTAAAGACACCTGTAAATTGAATTTTTGTATGCTTAATAAAAATACGAATGCAATGGAAAGGCTTACTGTTCTCAGCGTGTCTAAAAGGTAAATGATAAAACTTCCACTCATCTTTAAGTCAAACTTTTTGCTCTGCGGGATAGTCCTTAGAAAAGAAGATTCTTCAAGTTCTTTCTGAACTGTCGTCTGTTGCAAATGGGCTCCCAAAGTGGGTGGGCTAATACACGTCACAGAATGGAAACAGCAACAATATGTTGGTCTCTGATCATCATTCATGGGGCGCCCTCAGAGCAATGGATCCAAACCCATCCAAAGTCCAATGACCACCAATTCCCTAACCTGGGATAGTGATAGTTGGCTTCTTCTCCCCACTTAGAGTTCAAGGGAACATTTCAGTTCCTTGGTTCTGCTACAAGGAGTTCCATTCAAAGACCAGTGTGCCCCATGGGGTTTCCAGTTGGGATTCGTCTAGTTTGGTCTCTGAAGGCTGTTATGCATCTCAAAAAGGACAAAGTTCAATGTCCCACTTGTCTATAAGATGCTGTCCAGGTCACCAGGCCAAAAGTGTTCAGTTTGGGACATAATGCTAGGTGTATTCTCCCTCTGGGGCTTCTATGAATAACGTTAATTTTTTTGCTCATATGTGGGATGATCCACCCATCTTACCCATCATCAGATTGCTTTCTCTGTTACAGACAGGTGCTCCCCCATTCTCAAGCAGGACCCAAATCCCAGTGAGGTTCACTAATTTTTCTTAGGGTTGTCCGTTGATTCAGGATGACTATAGAACATGGTTTTAAGGCAGGGCTTATTAAGTGGTTTTCACCCTCTCTCCATAAAATGGAGAACTGATCCCATCTGAAAGAAGACTGCCTCTCCTGATATAGTTTTTAAGATATTCTTCTAAGGGGATAATATGTAGTGAATGGTAACTAGGTAGGGACACTACCTCCCCACCTGGTGGAGCAGATTAGAAGATTACATGGCTTGGGAACTGGAGACTCTCTGCCTTGCTGTTGCATGTCTGAGTTGGCCAGGAAATGTCCTGCCCTATAAAGGAATGTAACCGGAATTATCTTATCTCCAGCCCTCATGGCATATGCAATTGGTGTCCAAATACCAAAGTTATGAAGATATACATGTTAAAGTCCATATTTTAGGACCTAATAAAATGTCCTCCACATGTATAAAATCCTTTGCATAACAATAATTTAAAATTAACTAACATAATGCTACTATCAATAAAATCACTTTATGTCCCATGGGAACAATCTATGATGTACTACAGCACAATGATAAAGATGTCTCCAAAAGTGAACCAGGGACATAGGAGGGGGTACCTAAAAAAAAACAACAACGGAATTTTCCGCCCCAAAGCTATGCATTTATTTTTGTTTTTTCACAAAGGAATCTTATCATCTTCAAAGTACTCTCCATTACACTTATAGCATTGTCAAAGCTGCGATTCCATTCTTGAAACATTTTTCAAACTCTCCTGTTTGAATGGCTGACAGCGCAACTCTTCTACACCGTGAAATCGCTGTCCTTTTATGTCCCTCTGCATTCACTGAAAAAAAAAAATTCCAACAGAGTGGGTCAGGTAAGTAAGGTGCGTGAGGCAAGAGATGCATGCTGTTTTTTGCTCAAAACTGGCACATTGAGATAGGTTCATGAGCAGGTGCATAGTCAGCTTGGCAAAACAAGTCCCCCGTCTGCCACAAATCAGGCCTTTTGTGTCACACACTGTTATGCAATCTTTTCAGAACCTCTAAATAGAAAGCTTGATTAACAGTCGGACCTGGTGGAACAAACTCCACATGCCCTACCCTCCTCACAATCAAAAAAACAAATGAGCGTCATCTTCATCTGTGGTTTCACTTGACATTTTTTTTTTTTTGGCAAGGTGGCTTGATTGATGTTTGCTTTCTGTGCCTCAAGACTAGCACCATGTCTCCTCATCAGTAATGACCTTGGAAAATGTTTGGGATGCTTCAGAGATGTTCTTTCCAAGCAGGGCATGTTTCCACTCGACTCTTTATCGCTTTTTTTAAAGAAATAATTTTATTGGGATTCTTACAGTTCTTATCACAATCCATACATTAATAATATCAAGCATATTTGTACATATGTTGCCATGATAATTTTCTAAACATTTCTTTCTACTTGAGCCCTTTGTATCAACTACTCTTTTTCCCTATCTCCCCCACCCTCCCACCCTTGTGACCACTTGATACATTATAAATTATTAATATGTTCATATGTTATACCGTCCGCTCTCTCCCTTCGCCCAAGTTTCTGTTGTTTGATCCCCTGGGGAATGGGTGTTATACATCTGTCTTTGCAATCATTTCCCCCTTTCTCCCACTATTGGATTCTGTGTGTCTAAAGTAATTATATGTACCAGTGTACATGCCACAGTCTAGCTGGATTTGTACGGTAGAACTGGGCCATGATAGTGGGGGAGTGGGGACAGTAAGGAACTAGAGGCTGTCTTGTCCCTTCCTTATGACCCTTCAGTGAGGGAATGTCCAACTATCTACAGATGGACTTTGGTCTCCGCTCTGACCCCACTCGATAGCATCAACATGATTGTTTGTTTTGGGTCTTCTGGTGCCTGTTACCTGATCCCATCGACACCCCGTGATCACACAGGCTGGTGTGCTTCTTCCATGTGGGCTTGTTGCTTCTGAGCTAGATGGTTGCTTATTTACCTTCAGGCCTTTAAGAACCCACATGTTACTATATCTTTTAATAGCCAGGAGTCACAGTTGAGTCAGAACCCGAGGCACACATTTCACAGTGACCCTTCTCATTCCCAAATCTTCAGTTAAAATTCACTGAGCCAAGTGCCAAGTCAGTCCAGCTAACTTCCTCATCTTTTCAATGGTCTGGCTTCGGTCTTTGAGCACAAGCACACACATTTTGTCAATATTTTTATCATTTGGGGAACTTGACAAACGTCCAGGATGAGGTTTTCCATTAACTGGCATTTCACCTTTCTTGAAAGGAGAAAACCACGTATACACTTGAGTTTTTCCCATAGCGCTGTCCTTGTAAACACTGTTCAATATCAGAACAGATTCTGTGGCATTATTTCCCCCAATCAGGAAACATTTCACAGTCGCACGCTGTTCTCTTAAATCAGCCATCACAAATAACGAGGTTGGAGTGAAACTGCTTTTATGAAAATATTCACTGTGACCAGAAGAGAGCCTTCTCAGGCGGACACCCCTGGGTGCCCTAACTCAAAGCAAGTTTCAAGATACCGCCCAGAGAGAAAAATGCATACTATGAAAGCTCCACCCAGTGGAGCTTTTTTCCGTTTTCTTTTTCCTAGGTAACCCTTTGTATAGAAACCATAGTTATAGGTATGAATTTTGAGCTTTCACTTGATTACCGCCCTAATATAAGAATAGTTAGTTCTTGTGGCATGGCCCGGTCCAGTAATTGCCCTCATGAGACCGATGAAGATATGGGTGTCATAGCAAAGTGTGATGAAAACATTGGATGGTTTCCAGCTAGCTGGAAAAACAGCATTTAGCGTCTTCAAGGCGTGCCTCAAAATCAGCAACCATCAATTAAAAAAATCATTTTATTGGGGACTTTTACAGCTCTTATAACAATCCGTACATTAATTTTGTCCAGCACATTTGTTCACATTTCCATCATCATTTTCTAAACATTTTCTTTCTGTTTGAGTCCTTGGTATCCGTTCCTCTGTCTTCCCTCTTTCCCACCCTCATGAACCCTTGATAAATGATACATTATGATATAATTTGATAAATGATAAATTATTATTATTTTCATATCTTAGACTGAATGCTGTCTCCCTTCATCCACAATTTTGTTGTTCTTCCCCTTCGGAAGGGTGGGGGATTATACATTCATCGATCATTGTGACTTGGTGCTCCCTTTTCTCCCCCTTCTCCCTCCACTTTCCCCCATTCTCTTGGTATCACTGGTCCCATTTCTGTTCCCGAGGGCTTTATCTGTCCTGGATTATGTGTGTTGTGAGCTCTTATATGTACCAGTGTACATGCTCTGGTCTAGCTGGATTTCTAAGGCAGAGCTGGGGTCATGATATTGGGGGTGAGGAAGCCTCAAGGAACCATAGGAATATTGTGTGTTTCATTGGTACTAGACTGCACCCTGGCTGACTTGTCCCTTTCTTGTGACCCTTTTGAGAAAGGATGTCCAATTTTCTACAGATGGACTTTGGGTCTCCACTCTGACCCCGCTCATTCTTAACAATATGATCATTTGTTTTGGGTCTTCTGGTGCCTGTTACCTGATCCCATCGACACCTCATAATCACACAGGCTGGTGTGCTTCTTCCATTTGGGTGTGCTGCTTCCCTGCTAGATTAAAATGCTTGTTTAACTTCAAGCATTTTAAGACCTCAGATGCTGTATCTTTTAGTAGCTGGGCACCAGCCACTTTCTTTATCACGTTTGCTATGTACCCATTTTGTCTTTAGCAATCAAGTAGGGAGGGTGAGCATCAGAGAACACCAGCTTAATACTAACAATTGCTCTTGAATTGAGGGAGGGCTTGAGTTGAGATCCAAAATCTGTCCACTTCCTCAATATATTGCTACATAAATATATGTACATAGGCCAATATCTCTATTTTTATGAATTAATATATTTACATTTGTATAGGACTATGTTTCTACCTCTATCAATGGTTTTGCTTCCTAGATCTTTCCTCTGTTTTCTTTTACCTTCATCCCAAGCAGCCATCTAATTGAGGAGTCAGCTAAATTCACACAAAAGAACCACACTAGCATGTGTTATCCACGGATTGTAAACAATAAGAGACAAACCTAGAGAAGCAAATGATACCAATGCCTAAATTCTGAACACACAGTTTTTTGAAAACTATGGATGATGGGGAGGCCCAGAATTCATGTACAGTGTCCCTTTGTTGATTGACTCCTGGTGAATTCCCACTGCCCATAGACTGGGAATGTGAACAGCCCTAATATTAGACTGTGATAGGTAGGGTTATTGTGCCAACCTGGCCAATAAACACATGTGGGACTAATGAGGTTGCAGTTTAATTGAAGGGCAAAGAAATAAATGGTTCAGTGAGCCTCCCCTTTCTGTCTCTTGCACTCTGATGATCAGACTAGTGAGCGGCTGCCTTAGCTGGTTCTCTGCCTCCACTTGTGAGCTACACTACCTGTGGGACACCCAACCCTTGGACCGTGTTGCTATAGTTTAAGGTTCCTTTGAGACCTGCTTCACCACACTGCTAGTGTATATATTACTTGAGCTGGGGACTGTTGGATCCTGTCATCTGGGTGACTTGGTGACCTGCCCTGCTGTTTTCTGCCTGTGGCCAGACTACCTGTATTGTTCTACAAAAGACTCATGTGTCTGCTTCCTTGACTTGCACCCAGCAGCCCTCGTGAGTTGAAGTACTGCCAGTGTATCAACTGCCTCATGTAAGTGAGTTGAACTGAGCCTTTTTTACTGCTCTGTGGACAAATTAGCTATTTATTTCTTATGTTCTATCTATCATCTATCTATATAAAATCCGCAGTGTCCTTGTCCTGGTTTTGTTTCTTTAGAGCACCCTCTCTAACACATATACAAAGAGCATTGTAAAGTGTATTTTAGCAGTTGTACTTAGCTAGAATGCAACATGTTGTCATTAGATTTTCTTTTGGGCCTATTATTAATTTACTCTAAATTTTTAATATCATTTGCTTGTTCTTATATTGAGATCTTTCACTGTTTTATATGAACATTGTTGCTAGGTCCTTATTTTTTTTCCTGTTCTTTCTCCCTTTTCCATGTTTTTCTGCATAGGGAAGCTAGGATTTATGAAGACAGTCTCTGAAATAATAATTTTCTAGGGGCACAAAATGGGAGGGTGGGGGAAGAGAAGTCAATACCAGTGAGTATAAGAAGGAATAAAATATTCCAAAGTTGAATGTGCTGATGATTGTACAACCCCCTTTAATATGATTGAACTCTTGAATTGTATGATGTGTTAATTATATCTCAATAACACTAATTTAAAAAATATATATATATGGAAAGATAAAAAGTGGGTGGGGAGAGGCCTAATGAAAGGAGATTAAATAAAAATCAAGAACATTTACTTTTAATTAAGACTATAGAATCTCTTCTTACTGAGGACAGACTCTTAGAAAAGAATGCTGAGTTGAGAAACATGCATTGAGAAAGCACCCCTTCAGACTCTTTAACCTGCCCAGTGTATTATAGGGAAAAAATGGGGGCTTTCTACTCCAAATTACAGTCTTGGAAATTGCAAGGATGAGTTCCATCCTTTGCTATAAGTCTTCCTGAAGTACCGTAAATACTCAAATATAAGCCGACTCGAGTATAAGCCAAGTTACCTAATTATTACCTGGGAAACCAGAAAAACTGATTGACTCGAGTATAAGCCTAGAGTGGGAAATGCAGGATGTGAATTAACACAGAGACCAGAGGGGAGAGACGGAGCGCAGCCACAGACACATCCTTACCGGTTCAGCTGCCTGCTAGTGAATCACTACGGGTGCTTCTGCGAATTGGAGCCATCCACATCATAGGACGGCTCTGATTGGTTAGATGTGAGTAAACAAACATTCAAAGACCTGCAGTGTCAGCGGGGCTTTGAATGAACTGTGGAGAAATGGCGATCACCCGTGAGATGTTACATCTCGCTAGGGTACCACTGACCCATGTATAAGCCGAACCCCCGTTTTTTAGCACTTTTTTTGTGCTGAAAAACTTGGCTTATACACGAGTATATATGGTAGATGGCAGTGAGTTTGAGTATGTTTAAAATTCACTTGAGTATTTATTTTAAAAATTCTCTGATATCATAACATGGAAAATACCCTTTAGAAATTGTTCATCTTCCAAGCACACATTTCTCTTTATTCAGAGAAGGCCCTTGGGAAATGACAGGTCATCTTACTGGTCAGTGTCATCATATGGCATCTAGTTGGAGCAGTCTCCTCAGAGGTATTCCAATTTAGGGGACAATCCTGAAAGTTGACATTTAGAAAATGTAAACATTTTATAATGGGGCACACACATTATTAAGCCTTTTCAGTCTCCATTTCTTCATCGTCAGAATGATTAACATAATATTTAATGCTATATGTCACGTGTGATTATTTCCATTGTGAGTACTTTGTGATCTTTAGTAGTGACCGTCAGTGTACTATCATCTTCAGTAGAGTGACATTTAGTATGTTATTTCTGACTATATATATGTGTATGTGTATATTTACATTTTTTGCCAAAAATATAATTAGAACTTGTTCACAGTCTGAGTGGAGGTAATTGTGAAATACATAATGCAAAGCCCCAGTGCAGCATGGTGCCCAAGATACACAGAATCCTAGTAAACAGTTGTGAATAGAATGGGGAAGGAGGAGAACAATAGGCCTGCGAGTTCCAGGAAGCCAGGCTCCACCTGAACACAAAACAAGGAAGCCCAGTCAGCCCCCGTGCAGCCTGTTATCTTCCCGGTGTGGAAATGCCCATTGTAGATATTCAGGGACTCACTAATTTCTATTTCTAGTTTTCCAATGGAGAATTTAGGAGAGGTAAAATTAGAGATTTAAAAAATATCTATTTTTAATTACTGAATGATATTAATCACTCTAAATGCAGCATATGCCGGGCATATTGCCGCCAAGCTACCTCTCAGTGACTTTAGTGTCGGGAAGTCTGTAACTTGTAGGCATAATGGTGTGTGAAAGTGATAACTATTCAAGGGAGTCTCTGTTCAGATGCATCCATACTTCAGCATCCATCTATTTATCTTAATTCATTCCGAGGGATCTCTTCCTTATATAAGAAAGTAAAAGAGGACATATGGCACTTTGGTTGATGATGATTATGAGCAAATATCTTTAGATGGATCATCATGGATTCCAACATAGAATTCTAAACTACTTAGAAATGCTCTCTTGACTATAGTATGGACAGTAAGATTTTTTTATGGCTAGAGTCTTGGCCCCTATAGTTTCCCTTAAGCAATCAAAATAATATAAACAATGATATTTAGGTTGGAACCTGTAACAGCCATAAATTGTCAAACAAATAAGACACGAAAAACTGTGAACAGGGAGAACTGGGATGTGTTGCTGTGTTTGTGGTTGCCTTCAAGAGACAGAGACCCACTTGAATGTAATGTTTTAACCCACTTGTAGAAGGCGTAATCCCTTCCACTTGAAATAAGATTACTAAATCCCAAAGCCTTGCTTGCACCACCCCATACAGTGCTTTTGGTAACCTGTTGGCAGCAATGAACATCAGTTTACCTCCAACTGTCCTGCCACACTCTGTCTTCAAGTTCAGCCTCACAATTAAGTGACTTGGCAACTTTGAATTAGCAATAAACAAGCAACTCAAGGTCTGTAGGGCTTAGAAGCAAGTCAGAAGTGGTGCTTAGGATGATTGCACTTGGAAGCCCACAATTATCACAGTTCAGAACTAATTTTTATGCCTTAAATAAAATGAGAAGAATCTACACAAAGCACTTCATTTTCTGGGATGGTTAAATTAAAACTAAAGTACTCACTGGAAAGCATCCTCTTAAATTGCATCTCCTAAGAGCCCCTCACTTGAGGAAGAAGCGGTTACTGTAATGTGAATTTTATGCCCAAATAGATACCAGAAGACCACGAACACCTATTGTTCAAAAAGTGTGATATTTTCAAAACTTTTCTTCAAGGCAGCTCTTCCAAGTTTACAGATTGTATACATTTACACAATGTGCTAATGTAATAACCAAAAAGGGTATCCCAGAATTCCTGAAATGGAAACAGACGTTTCGAGAGAGACCTCAAGTAGGCAGTGAATAAGAGCTGGAGTCACACCTTGGATGATGCCGCTTGTCTGCTGACAGCCTCTGAGCGCTTCTGCAGCTCTCTTTGAAGCATTCCACACAACATCCAGGTCAGCGTCTAGGGAAAGGAGAGCCCCTGGGAATCTGCTGTAGCTACCGCAGCTGTGTTGTTGCTGCATGAGGCGCTGAGAGAAGGTAAACCCTCCTCTCCAGCATTGGCAGCTGAAATATTTGGGGTCTGGTGGGAATTTTATTTGAGACCCTCACTCACTTCCATATGGCTGGGATCTAGCAAGATATCTTGTTGACCTTTGAAGCAGCAGATGTATTAAACTACGCCTCTAAGGGCTGTATCTGAAATAGTGAGTAGGTTTATATATATATACATATAATTAGTTGCAAATATTCAAATTTGAATTTTTAGAGTCTTTGGAAAATCTGGCAACACAAAGGAGCTGGACTATTTAGATGGGATATGAGGGCCATTGGACCAAATCTTACACACATACACACACAAATCAGATTTTACTCATTTTTCTCTCTTGCCTGAAAGATTTCTGAGTTTGTGATTTCTGTTGTATAAGCTTGCTGATGTGATTTAATCGATTCATCACTTGATTGATCTCCAGGTTGATTCCCAAATGCCCAGTAGATTTTTCTATTTCAGTGTTCCCCTGGCTTCCATTGCCACATAGCCGATGTCAGTGTTTACTCCTGTTTCTCCTAATGATGTCTTAGTCGGTTGAGCCATATTATCTCATTTAACTTGCTAAACGTTGAGAGCAGAGTCAGTCTTCATTTCTCAGCTGGGGAAATTGAGGTTACGGGAGGATTTACATTTAAGATAGTTTGATTTCAAAGTTGTGTTTAGTCCTATTTCTCTCTCTGGAGAGGGAGAAACAGGGCCTTTTTTAATAATCTATAAATTATCAAGGGCTCATGAGGGACGGGGGAGCAGGGAGGGAGGGGAAAAAAAGAGGACCTGATGCAAAGGGCTTAAGTGGAGAGCAAATGCTTTGAGAATGATTGGGGCAGGGAATGTATGGATGTGCTTTATACAATTGGTGTATGTATATGTATGGATTGTGATAAGAGTTGTATGAGTCCCTAATAAAATGTTAAAAAAATGAGAAAATTAGTAGCCACATTAAAAAAGTAAAATGACAAAGAGAAAACTGATATTAATAATATGTTTTATAAAACACAATACATCCAAAACATTATCATTTCAACAAGTGAGCATATGAAAAAATATTCATGGAATACACTTTACATTCTCCTTTGTTTCTGCTTTTTGTAGTAAGTAGTTGAAATCCTGTGTATATATTATACCCACGACCAATCTCAATGGACACATGGCTCCTGGCCCCAGAATGTTGGCACAGGTCTCTGTTGTCAGCCTCACATCCAGAAGGATTTGAAGGGGGAGGTGAAGGTATCTCTGGGGACAGGTGAATGGCTCCGAACTCCTCAGCCTGTTTCAGAACACTCATACAGCCCAATGCTGTGTGCTGTGGGTCACGCAAAGGAGTTATGCAATGAACTCTTTCTTTCTCTTTCTTTCTTTCTTTCTTTCTTTCTTTCTTTCTTTCTTTCTTTCTTTCTCCATCTGCTTGCTGTTTGGTAAACCAGACAGTTTGTATAATTTCAGTATTTCTCTTCTGCTGTTAGTGAGATTCTAAGGTTTTCATGGAGAGAGTTCAGATCTGATTTCACAAAGAAGTGTTTTATCTCTTGGGGTCATTCTGATTCCCTTGCCAGCCCAAGGTAAGATCGTAAGCCCAGATCAGTTCACGTCTGCAGGAGCTTACCTTTTGCCTACCATCAGGTGTCTTGAATGAACACCCAGGGAAGAGATGGGAGGAGAAAATGTCAGAAATGCGAGAGCTGCACTGGAGAAGAAACCAAAGAACAGTGCCGTAAAATGTTCAGTGAAAGCACAAAATAGTTCCCGGCCGTGCCGAAATGCACTGCCTGAATCCAGAAGGAAAGTTGGTTTGGTTTGAAGCACCCAGTAACTCCGATTTGCAAGACCCAGAGCCGCAGACTAAAGGCAATCAATTATGTATGGCCTGTTATTACTTTGTGAAAACTGGTCCAGAGTTGTTTCATTATTTGATAGTGTTTTTCCGGGAAAATCGGGGTTCTTTTGCTACCATTTTTCACTGAGATAGATAGAGAAAACCTCTGAAATTTTCTAGCGAGCGTCGATTTCCACAGCGCGCCCAGTGCTGCGAATTTCAGACAGTGATGAGGTAGTCATAAAAATCTGCCCTGGGGACATTCTCGGCTGGTCTTAACCTAAAAGCATTTTTTAGTGCCACAGGAAGGGACTTAATGACTTTTGCATGGTGGGTTGGGGTGCTCTATCAGGAAAATGAAATAATTTCCTTGGCCTCCTGTCCTGTGCTGGAAACCAAGAGTCTGCGTCATTGAAACACGGGAAAGTGCCGTTTAAACGGATGTTCCACACTTCAGCTGTCTCTGTCTCTGGTTATCCTGTGGAGTCTGGAGAGAGCACCCAGTAGGGAGGTAGGGAAGGAGCGACCCTGTCTCAGTGAGCTCTTCCTGAGTGCAGGCCAATCCCCACATGTGAAAGGGCAGGTGCTACGGAGGCACTGGTGGTGCCCGGAATGGTTTTTGAGAGGTTGACCTTGGCTACAGGTGGGCATGTTCCCCAGTGTCCTTGCCATTAAACTGAGCTTTTCCACGTCTGTTCCCATCATTCCTTGCCTTCCCTGTGGCTAGCAGCGAATGGCTTTCCAATGGGCTTGATGTCAACTCTCTTCCTTAGCAAGCCGTCACCATGTGTGTAGTTAGATAACAGATTCCCTGATAGGGTAGGTTCTAAAATTTAAAAGTTAAGGTTTGACATACCTACAGGAAAAATCCACAGAGCATGTGAATCTCACATATATAGTTTGATGGTGTTTCTTCTACATGTGTGTATTCATATTGAGCGTTCATGAGGTAGCCGTTAAAACTCTCAGCTGCAGACAGAGTGAGTGGTTCAAATCCACTAGCTGCCAGAGAAAGACATGGCAGTGGATTCGGGAAAGGCCTCTCTAGCCCTGGAAACCCAAGGAGATCCTTCTCGTCGGTCCTATATGGTTGCTAAGTCCGCCTGGAGTAAGGGCAGTGGATGTGGTTTGGTGTACACACATAGGAACCCTACGGAGTGGAGTTCTGCTCGGATACACACGGGTTGCCAAGAGGCAGAGTTAACTTGAGGACAACATCTTCTTACAATGTGACCACCATCTAGATAAAGAGAGAGCATTTCGAGCACCTCAGCAGGCTCCTATGCGCCCCTCCAAATGTCCTCCATGTAGATATAAAGGTTGAAAGGTAGCCACTATTTTTTTCCTTTAAAAAAAATTTTTAAAGCATTTTATTGGGGACTCAGACAGCTCCTATCACAACCCATCCATCCATCCATCCCTCCATTGTGTCAAGCACATTTGTACATACATTGCTGTCATCATTTTCAAAACTTTTTCTCTCTAGTTGAGCCCTTGGTATCAGCTCATTTCTCCCCTCCTCCACCCTTCCTCCCTCATGACCCCTTGATGATTTATATATTTTTTCATGTCTTACACCGACCACTCTCTTCCTTCAACTACTTTTCTGTTGTCCATCGCCCCCTGGGAGGGGGTTATAAGTAGATCATTGTGATCAGTTCCCTCTCTGGCCCCCTACCTTCACCTTCCCCTCCTGGTATCGCTACTCTCATTATTGATCCTGTATGGTAGCTACTATTTTGAAACCTATCACCATCGTTCAGTTCCTCCCGTCCTTCACATTCATATAGAACATATTTGTGAGATTCATCCACTGCTATTGTGAGTTTTAGGAGTTCATCCTTCTAGTTTGATTGTTTTCAAGGGGTATTTAATTATATGAATTTATCAGAACTTCATGATTAGTGTTCTTATTGATGAGCATTTGGGTTATTTCTAGATGTTCTAAAATCGAATTTTGCTCTGTATTCTACAATCTGAACTCAGGACGTTGAGGAGATGACATCTATGCAGGTACCTAAGGATGGTGTGTTTGTATTCTAGTTTGGAGGATGAGGGTAATTGCATAGCCCCTCACTCTTCTCCCTCCCCTTCATCCTTCTTCTTCATCAGAATAATAGTAACAATAGTAACAGCTATCATTCCCTGCACATGTACCTTACACCAAGCGCTAGAACTACTCTGTAGTATGTGTAATAGCACCTTTAATTCTCACTAAGGCCCTTGGAGCTATTACTCTCACTTTTTCTTAAACATAGAGACTAGGTGAATAGAATTTCTACACCCCTAATCTATTGAGCTAAGTTCCAACCCTAGATTAATTTGGCCAGTGCTATGTTCTTAACCACGACACCAGCAACAAAGACGGGGCTTTAGAATCTGGAGGAAATGAGATTTTAGAGAAGTACATCATTTTGTCCACATCCTTCCTTCATGGCCCACAAACAGCCATATTTTAAAAATCTGAGCTAGAGCCCATTATTCCCTGGTTTGAAATGTTTATTGCTGTCTCCTAATCATTCATATAAAGTTTTAGCTCCTCGCTCTGCCTTTCAGACTCTCGTCCAGTGTGCACTCCCTTCTAGTCCTCACTTCCCATCTGCCTGCTCATGGAGCTATGCGCGGCCCGCCCTGAACAAACCGGGCCTGTTCCTGCTGCTGGGCCTTTGCGCTGCTGGTCCACGTGCCAGGTGCCCTTCTCGAGCTCCTTCCTGTCACTCAATTCTCAACCCAAATGCCACCACCCAGATAAGCTCTCTCTGACCACTCATTGCCTTACCTGCTTTCCCTCCCCGTATGCTTCACTCCCCAAATGTGCTGTTCTTCTGACGGATCACTCACTTACTGCGCGTTTGACCCAGTGGGCATGTAAACTCCTTTCAGTCACGGATCATGTGTGTCATGTTCATGGAAAGTTTTAAGACACCAAACATTAGAAAGCCACTAAGACTAGGCTGGTTCCAATTCCAAACAATGTCATAGGAGAGAATAAAAGTGTTCCATGGGGCTTCCAAGGCCGACAATCTTAGAGAAACAGCATCCCTTCTCTGCCTTTGATGGAGTGGTTCCTGGGTTTAAACTGCTGACTTTCCACTGAGCAGGTCAATACATAGCCCCCCAAAAAATGAACAAACAAACAAACAATAACAAAACCACCTAACTGCAATTGAGTAGATTCCAACTCATAGTGACTCATAGGAAAGAGTAAAACTGACCCTCTGGTTTTCTGAGGCTGTTAATCTGTTATGAGGATAGAGCCTCCTCTTTCATGCCATGTGGCCAGCCCCACTATTAGACCCAACATTCCTCACTGATCCACAGTCCTAAGGGGGCCAACACTGGAGACAGTGCAGGTGTGACCTCACCACACTGAGGCAAAACACTAAGGGTTTGCCACAGAACAGCAAGGGGAGCAGAGCAAGGAAGTCTGGAGGGAATACCAAAAACAGACTTTGGGGCCAGGGTGTGGCACCCCATCAGATTACATCAGAAAACACTTCTACAGGTCAATAAACAGACCTTGAACTATTTACAGGCTTTTTTTCCCCTGCCATTGGTTCGTCTTTGTTGTTTTCTTTTGTTGCTTTGTTTTGCTCTGTCTTTTTCCTGTGCATATTATTATCTCTGTGGGTCTATCTGCATAAGATAGGAGAGATAAACAATCTGGAGGAGAAAACAATTGGACTGATGGTTCAGGGGGACATGGGAGAGAGGAAGGCAGGGGAAAGGAAGTGGGTGTTAACAAACCCAGGGGCAAGGGAACAGCAAGTGATCCAAAATCAGTGGTGAGGAGGGTGTAGGAAGCCTGGTATGGCTTGATCAAGGGCAATTTAACCCAGAGGAGATACTGAAACACAGATAGAGGAAATAAAGGAAAGAACTAGGAGGCAAAAGGCATTTATAGAGGCATGTACTTAAGTAAATATATTTATATATGACGATGAGGAAACAGATCTATGTGCATATATTTATAGGTTTAGTATTAAGGTAACAGATGGACATTGGGCCTCTACTCAAGTACACCCTCAAAGCAAGAACACATTGTTCTATTAAACTGGCATTGCATGATGCTCACCTTCCTGGCACGATTGCTGAGGACAAAGTGGGTGCTTAAGCAAATAGGTGAAGAAAGCTGATGGTGCCTGGCTATCAAAGGATATAGCATCTGAGGTCTTAAAGGCTTGAAGATAAACAAGTGGCCATCTAACTCAGAAGTAACAAAGCCTACATAGAAGAATCATACTAGCCTGTGTGATCATGAGGTGTCCATGGGATCAGGTATCAGGCATTAAAGAGCAGAAAATCATATCATTGTGAATGATGGGGAGGGTGGAGTGGAGACACAAAGCCAATCTGTAGGCAACTGGACATCCCCTTACAGAAGAGTTGTGGGGAAGAGATAAGCCAGTCAGCATGCAGTATAGCACTGATGAAACATACAACTTTCCTCTAGTTCTTTAATGCTCCCTCCCCCGCTGCCCACTCTCATGATCCTAATTCTACCCTACAAATCCTGCTAGACCAGAACATGTACACTGGTACAGATAAGAAATGGAAACACAGGGAATACAGGACAGACAAATCCCTCAGGACTAATAATGAGAGTTATGATGCCAGGAGAATAAGGTGAAGGGGTGGGGGGTGGGGGGGAAGGAGGAGGAACTGATCACAAAGATCTACATATAACCCCCTACCTGGGGGACGGACAACAGAAGAGTGGGTGAAGGGAGAAGTCAGACAGTGTAAGACATGAAATAATAATAACTTATAATTATCAAGGGTTCATGAGGGAGGGATTTGGGGAGGGAGGGGAAAAATGAGGGGTTGATACCAAGGGCTCAAATAGAAAAAAATGTTTTGAGAATTATGATGGCAACAAATGTACAAATGTGCTTGACACAATGGGTGTATGTATGGGTTGTGATGAGAGGTATATGAACCCCCAATAAAATGATTTAAAAAAAGAAAAAGAAAGCCTTTTCTTTCTCCTATGGAGCAGCTAGTAGTTTGAACTTGCAATTAGCAACCCAACAGGTATCTCAATATGCCACCAGGACTCTTCTAGTACTCCCTGAGAGGTCAAGTTCTAGAAAAGTGTCTGGTTAGATGCAAAGATGAATAAGCAATTAAAAGATACATTTCCAAAGACTTTAACTCTATGACACAATTCGATATAGATATATATTTTTAAAAAGATAATCTTACTTAAAACATACATCTTAACAAGCTGAGGGGTCCAGTCTGCATGTGATAAAGCAAAGTAAGGTGGAGAGCCAGGCCCATTGTTCATTTGATATATGGAAAGATGCTCACAATTGCAGGAATTGACTTCTGGTAATGAAGTAATTTCCCAAATGTCAGAACGAATCCTACAATCCTGGGAAGTGCTTCTTTCCTTGCTGTCATTGTTTAGTGTGTGCTTGTGAAATACAAAAATCGGGAGACTATTGTATACATCTAGCCCAGAGGACAGCATGCAAAAATAATCACCTCAATTAGCACATAATTTTTAATACTGAGGTTTGAAAATCCGAAAGGCCACCAGGAAAACTCGTCCCCTTGGTGCTGTTTAACCAGGATCGTCCCATTTGAACGGGACCGGCACTGGTTGGGGGCCTTGGCAATCCTTTGCTCCGCTCATCCTGAGGCCCTAGCACGGATGCCGTTTGTAAAGAGGCTCCCATCCTTTCTTGCCCGCCCTGGCACTGGAAAGGCTGTGTGAACTCACATTTGCCACTTTCTTAGACTGTTGCGGACTTGCGAGGAAGTTTTTAATTAAACTGTCTTTAGTGCATGGATATGGATTAAAATTACTGAGCCCTAAGCAAGCTTTTGTCCAAGGGACTTTTGCGGTCCATCGCTCCCAGAATAGTGCATGCCAGGCACCCCAGGGTGTGCACGAAGGTGGTGGGTGCGATGGGCAGGGTGGGGACTTTTATGCCCGGCGGAGGAATGAAAAGCTGCCCTAGGAGAAACGCCGCCACGTTGGTGAAGCTAGGCGTGGTGAAGGATTCTGTTTCCCAGCTGCTAGTCTGGGCAGAATTTCTTATTACTCCACATCAAATTGCATCCCTTGCCTCTGATTCAGGTCTGCACATTCATCTCTACCTCCCGCTTTATGGATGCTTCCACCTCCGGGCAGTGCACAAATGCAAACTTCTGTTTACCATCGCTGAGTAATGATATTAATTTCAATGCCCACGGATAATGTATCGCTTATTAAACACGGTAGCAATAACCATTAAAGTGTAATTCAAAGGGAAACAGAAAAGGATTGAAAAGGACCCCTCTTCAACCTGCACAATAATGATCAGAATTTAACAAAATCAGAGCTTTCCCAGGAAGCAGTGGGGAGGGGGCTGCTGAGCGCCACTTTGAAACCAGCCTCCGCTGGCAACTTGCTGTGGGATCCTTAGCTTCTCTAAACTTCACTGGTGCATGACAAACCGAGAATACTAATCACACCTAGGTCCAAGGGTTGCTGTGGAGAAAAAATGAGAGATGTATATGTAGAGCCATCAACAAAGTGCCTTGTTTGTTGTATGAGCTTCGTTAAAGGTCTCGGTAGTAGTATCTCTTCCTGATAAGTGTACTGTCACCTGCATGTAGCGGTAAAACCCAATTGCTCCTCCTGACCCTCCTGATGGATCTGTCCCCCAAATATTTCTGGAGAGAAACCTATGTAAAGCCTCTATGCAGTCACCCAATGACCTTACTTTTTTTTTTTTTGTTGTTTTGTTTTTAAGAACATCACTCCCACTTGAAACAGTTTTATCAGGGATCACTCAGAATTGTGATCATTTTCTAAGCCATGCATTGAACTTCAAATCTTGGAGTTTTCCTTCAGTGGATTCAGTTCCTTAGAGTGCAGCCTCCTCTCTGGAAACCGGGAGACCTAACAACACCAAGTGTGGTAGGACTGAGCTCAGAGAGTGGTGTCGGCTCTCTCCACCATGCACCTGAACAAGGTGGGATGTTCTTGAACAGGCCTTGGTGTTTCCTCCCGGGCCTGTGCTCACCCTGCTCCCTGTACCAGGAGGCCTTAAAACGTTTGTGGAGAAAGCCCAGGATCTTTTCTCCCATCTTCCCACAAACCAATGTTTTGAAGATCCTCCTACATTGACGACTTGCTGGATGATCCTTTCCCTTCCATGTTGTGGCTCAGTCTCATTCATCAGTAAACTCTCAGCAGAAATCTCATCTCCTGAGAGCCTCTTCCACACTCGGTTCTATGCTTCACTTGACTCTGGCTCCACTTCACTGCCCTTTGTCCTGATTTATACCATGCCCTCCATTCCACTTGATTGTCAGTCCCAATCTACTGTACAGTCCTCGGCACTTGCTAGGTGCTCTATCTGATAAAAAAGCAAATTCCAAAGCTTTTTCTTTGTGAGAAAAACAGTTCAATTTGTTGCCCATAAACTGTTGAGAAATTAGGTAGCACTCTTCTCTTATACTGTCCTCATCCTCTATATTTGAAGTTTGCCTTTTGTACCATTGAATGATGACGAATGTTTTTTTTCCCACATGCTGCTTTTATAGGTTAGAATTTAATAGCATTTCATCCAACAAGTTTTTGCCTTTTTAAAGAAGGCATTATTTAACATAGTGATATAACAATACAAGGTGGTATTCTCTCTCTCTCTCAGTCTCTAAGATGACTTCTGCTTTCAAAGCACATCACACAATTTCATAAATTAATCCTGGGAATAACTATCACAGTAAAGATATTGATTTGAGAATCCTGATGGAAAAGGCAGCAGAGCCTAATGTTTTGAGTTCTAACAGTTACCATCAGATAGAGTAAATCACTGAGAACAAAGGACAGATACATTGATCCCCAGAACCAAGGGGCTGGAAGAGAATTTGAAGGACCTCATTTTGATCCCCTTGATCTCCTTGAAGTATCACATGTCCGGGAAAACCTTTGGTCCTGTCTGATTGCTTCTAAGCAAAGCTAGGGACTTATTGATATAGTCATATAAAATGACTTTAGTTTTATGCCCTTGTTCAGGTTTTTGGTCCAAACTAAATTTATTCTGGGACTCATTAATCAGTTACATAAGGAGCCCAGATGGTGCAGTGGTTAGTCACTCAGCCACTCATGAAAGGTCAGCTTTTGAGCCACCCGTGGAGATGGCGGCCTGAGATACCCCATGGGACAGTTCTACTCTGTTCTCCCAGGTTACTAAGAGAATCAACCTGATGGCGTTGAATAGAGTATGTCCCATGTTTGGGAAAATACTTTTTTTAAAGGACAGGATAGTATGAGAGGACTTTAAAAATTATATTTTTTCCATTATTTTTTCATTTAATTTTTTTCCTTGAACTTTTTTGAAACTCGCTCATACTTTATTCTGAGCAAATAATCAGAGAAACTGGATTATATGAAGCAGAATGCAGCATCAGAATTGGGGAAAGACTTAACTAATCATCTACGGTATGCAGATGACCCGATCCCACTTGCTGAAAGTGAGGAGGAATTGGAGCCCTTGCACTGGGCAAATCTGCTCCCCAAGATCTCTTTAATGTGTACAAGATCAAGGGTGTCACTTTGAAGATTAGTGTGCACCTGACCCACGCCATGGCATTTTCACTCATCTCCGTGCATGTGAAAGGTGGGCAGGGAATAGGGAAGACCACTGAACTGATGCATTTGAATTAAGTGGCTGAAAGGATGCTGAGCTATCAGGAGAACAAACACACCTGTCTTGGAGCAAGCACAGTCAGAAAGCTCCTGGGAAACAAGGACAGCAAGACTTTCTCTCCTGTGCCTTAGACATGTTGTCAGGAATGGGAGATCATGGTTGGTCCAGCAGATGTTGATGGAAATGAGGAAAATCATCCAGGAGATGGACTGACACAGTGGCTGCAACAGTAGATTCCAAGTGCTTTGTTTTGTTGTCCATACGGTAGTGACTCCGGAGTGACTCGACCGCGCGTAACAACAATCTCTGAACCTTGAAAAATTAGTTAACACAGAGGAAAAATCTTCTTTTAACTTATGATTATTATAAAGTTCTCTCCCGGAGTTACAGCACGTTTTATTGAATGCGGGATTCAATTGAATGAGAAGGATTCAGAGGGTCTACCGGGGTTCACCCAGAACTGGTATTGTTACAAAGTTGGTGACGTCTACAAGTGCAGGCAGAGCGGGGTGCCTTCAGGTGCTGTCTCTGCTCTTCTTGGGCAGTGCATTTGGGTGGTTAGAGCTCTCTTATGTGCCTTTGCCAGACTCAGGGTAGGCTCTGCTCCAGACCCATGTGCTTGCCAGCTTGTGGAAGTCTCATGTTTATCGAGCGAGATAACTACTCCCGCTGTTGCTTCTGCTGCTGCCGATGCACATGAGCAAAGACTGACAAGTGACAGCCATTAGTCTAGGGCAGGGGTGTCAAACTGGCGACCCGTGGGCCGCAGAGGTAATTTTTTTGTGCTCCGTGATGCTCTGAAATAAAATGAAAACAAAAAATTGTTATGAAGAAAATAGCGCTTAGGGGAGATTGAGGCAATACTGTACACACAATTCCCTTGTTAATTCTAACTACTGAAGATGAGTAAAATCACAAAATCATAGCTGCTCATTTTAATTGAGATTGACACCCCTGGTCTAGGGTATCAACCTCTGGCCTCCATGCTGGAACCCCCCCAACCCCCCACCCCCCACCATTTCCACAGAGTTCTGAGATGCTCTTGACTGGCTTAGCTGCTATGCAAGTACACTCTTGAAGGATAAGTGGACCTTAGATAAATAACATTTGTTTCCCTTTTCCCTCTGACCTACTGTTTTAGGAAGCTGTAGCTCTCAAAACATGTTTCAGAAGAAGGCTTAGGGAGATGTCAATTGTGCTTAATAACGGAGGTGGCTAGCTTAGAAATGCACATTCTAATCTGTTTTTCCTCCTTTCCTGCCTCATTTCCTTCTCCTCTTACTCTGACTGCCTTGGGATGTCACGCTCTAAGAAATTAGCAGCAGGTACGGGTTTGCCTTAGGCTATGCTTTCTGTAGAATCTGGGATAACCCAACACCTAAACATACATACAAGTGTGTGTAGTATGTGGATGAATGTGCTCTCACAGCACACACACTCGTACATACACTAGGCACATTAAGGCAAAAGGAGCATTTAGAGTTTAGTTTGCTAAGCACCTGCTTGAGGGGAAGGGCAACCTTGAAGAGTAGCTACTTTAAGGGGGGTTGAAGAGGCAGGGCCACAATGAAGCAAGTTATGGCTTTTGTTCACTAGCCTAGCCTCAGAAGGAAGGTGAGAGGGCACTGAAAGCAAATGCTGAATGGACAATAAGGTGTGACCATGGGACCCAACAACACTCATCCAGTGGCTCACAGTCATCTAGGCTGTATTCTCTAGAGAAGCAAAACCAGTAAAGTTTATTCATCTATCTAGATCTATCTATCTATCTATCTATCTATCTATCTATCTATCTATCTATCTATCTAGAGAATATTTAAAAATGACAAAATGAATCACAACTGTAGAAGTAGGTAAGTCCAAGTCCAGGCAGGCCTCAAGTCTGTGTGTCAGAAGTAGCTTCTGACTTCCATCAGTACGTGGGCTGATGAAACCAAGATTGGTAGGAAATCGCAGGCCTCTGGCTGCATAGGAGAATAAATTCAAGGCCAGCAGGTCTGGCTGTGGCTGCAGAAGTAAATGAATCCAAGGTCAGTATCCCCCGTACCTGGCCACTCACAACTCTCTGGATTGGCAAGCAATATGGCAGGCCATTATTTCAAGTCCAAGGAGTTGGGGGTGGGGGGAATCAGTGAACCACATGCAAAATCCAGACCCAGCCAAAAGCCAGCCAGTGTTTCCTTTTACTTACATTGAGAGTAGATCCAGTCCAACCCCCATCCCCACCCCTAAGGAAACATCTTCCATTCATTGCCTCAGGGCTAGGATTTGAGTATGGGTATTGCATCCCATATTATATGTTTAACAACGGACTGGCTGCTTGTAGTCCATCCCATTATGGAGGTGACACATTGGGTTAGGTCGTATCGTGGAGGATTGTTAAGTCTTAGCTACCAAACCACTGAGAATACTGGCAGAGGCAGGTTGAGACAATACCGAACTATCACAACTATGATAGGTAGGTTTGATGTGCCAACATGGCCAATGAACACATGTGATATTAATTGAAGGGTGGAGAGATAAATGGCTCAGCAAGCCTGGCCTCTCTCTCTCTCTCTTGCTCTTTAATCATCAGACCAGTGTGCGGCTGCCTTGCTTGTTCTGTGCCTCCATTTGCAAGCTACACTACCTGTGGGACGCCTAACCCATGGACTGTGTTGCTGTAACTTGAGGTTCCTTCAAGACCTGCTTCACCATGCTACTTGAAGGTACATCTCTTGAGCTGGGGACTGTCAGACCCTGTTATCTGTCTGACTGTTGGTGACCTGCCTTGCTGTTTGCTGCCTGTGGTCGGATAGCCTGAATTGCTCTACGGAAGACTACCCCGGGCCCTCAAGACTTGAAGAACTGCCAATGTACTAGCTGTCTCACGGAAGTTACACTGAGCCATTTGTACTGCTTTATAGATTAATTGTTTATTTCTTATATCATCTATCTATATAAATATATATAAAATTATTAGTGTCCTGGTTTTGTTTCTTTAGAGAACCCTGTCTAACACAACAACCATTGAAATAGTATCAGAATTGAATAGAGGAGAGCTGAGTCTAGGAATGTTCTAGGTGCTGAGGACCCAGTGATAAGCAAGATAAATGTAGTCCACAGTTTTTTTAATCTAAATATTAAAGTCTCTTGCAAGAGAAAGCCAATAACCAAGCGAATAGGCAAAGGAAGGAAACAATTGCAAATCGTGACAAGTGCTATTAAGGAAATAAGCTGTGATAGAGAATAGTAAAGCGGTGTGGGTGAACCTCCATTTTGATTTGCTAGTGCAGGTAGGTCTTTCTGTACATGGGAAATGAAAGAAAAGTAGGAGGTGCCCATGTATAGACTTGAGGGGAACAGCAGGAACATTCCAGCCATAGACACAGAGCATGGAAGGCACTGTGCTGGGAAGGATGTGTTTGAGGAAGTTGTATCTTTATGAAGTGTCTACAATGGACTGGCACAGTGCTTATACTTTGCATGTGGTATCTTATTTTATTTTCTGTAAAAATCCAATGAGAACAGTCACTTGGCATGTGAGGAAACTGAAACTCATGGAAGGGAGGTGATTGGCCCCAAGAGGTTGTTATTAGCTGCTGTCTAGTAGGCTATGACTCATGACAATGCTCTGTAAAACAGGAAGAAACATAGTCTGTTCCCAGGTCATCTCCAAAAGTATTGTACTAGCTGTGGTGTAGAGGCCATTGTGTGGCCACTGTGAACTTTGAGTGGCCTTAAGCCTGGGGAACTCATCTTTCAGCACTAGATTAGACAGTATTCTGTAAGGTTTCCACTGGCTCATTTTCAGAAGTTTACTCCCCAGGTTTTCTTCATAGTCTGTCTTAGTCTGGAATCTCTGCAGAAACATACCCACCATGAGTAACTCTGCTAGTATTTGAAATACGTGTTGTAGCTTCCAGCATTGCAACAGTGCATATGCCACCACAGTACAATAAACCGATATGACTACAGAGGGAAAACATGAATCCTAGCCAAGTTGCAAACTATACATATTGAACCTGCAGGCCTTTGTTACAGTCTAATGTAGTTGGAAGTCCAAGCCAGACCACTCATGACTCCACTGGGTTATCTCTCTTTTTTTTATCATTTCTTTGGGGGCTCATAGAATTCATCACAATCCATACATACATCAATTGTGTAAAGCACATCTGTACATTCTTTGCCCTCATCATTCTCAAAACATCTGCTCTCCACTTAAGCCCCTGGCATCAGGTCCTCATTTTGCCCCCTCCCTCCCTGCTTCCCCCTCCCTCATGAACCCTTGATAATTTATGAATTATTATTTTGTCATATCTTACACTGACTGACGTCTCCCTTCACCCACTTTTCTATTGCCCATCCCCTAGAGAGGAGGTTATATGTGGATCCTTGTAATCGGTTCCCCCTTTCTACCCCACCTTCCCTCCACCCTCCTGGTATTGCCACTCATACCACTGGTCCTGAAGGGATCATCTGTTCTGAATTCCGTATATTTCCCGTTCCTATCTGTACCAGTGTGCATCTTCTGGTCTAGCCAGATTTGTAAGGTAGAATTGTGATCATGATAGTGGCGTGGGAGGAAGCATTTAGGAATTAGAGGAAAGTTGTAGGTTTCATCATTGCTACACCTCACCCTGGCGCATCTCCTCCCCGAGACCCTTCTGTAAGGGATGTCCAGTTGCCTACAGATGGGCTTTGGGTCCGCACTCCCCACTCATTCACAATTATATGCTTTTTTGTTCTTTGATGCCTGATCCCTGATCTCTTTGACACCTCGTGATCACACAGGCTGGTGTGCTTCTCCCATGTGGGTTTTGTTGCTTCTGAGCCAGATGGCCACTTATTTACCTTCAAACATTTAAGGCCCCATACGCTGTATCTTTTGATAGCCAGGAACCATCAGCTTTCTTCATATTTACTTATGCATCCATTTGTTTTCAGTGATTGTATCGGAGAGGTGAGCACACCATGATATGATTTTTTTGTTCTTTGATGCCTGATAACTGAACCCTTCAGCACCTCATGATCACACAGGCTGGTGTGCTTCTTCCATGCACACTTTTTTTGCTTCTGAGCCAGATGGCTGCTTGTTTATCTTCAAGCCTTTAAGACCCCAAACGCTATATCTTTTGATAGCCGGCACCATCAGCTTTCTTCACCACATTTAGCTGTTCACCCACTTTGTCATCAGCGGTTGTGTTGGGAAGGTGAGCATCATGGAATGCCAGTTTAATAGGACAAAGTATTCTTGCAAATTGAAGGAGTAATTGAGTGGAGGCCCAATGTCCCTCTGTTCCCTTAATACTAAACCTATAAATAGATGCACATAGATCTAATTCCCCATCCTTGTATATAAATATATTTATATATGTACAAGAGACATATCTTTTCCTAGCACATAGGAGCAAAGGAAGGGGGAGGAAGAGAGAGTGGAGAACATCCTGGTCCCCCAAGCCTTGAGGACGATATTCCCTCTCAGATTAGCCAATCCACAGATAAGACCATATGGCGGGCCCAATATGAGACACAACATCCCTTACTGACCCATAACCCTACAGGGACAACACTGTAGACAGTGTGAAAATTGCTCCTGAGCTGATCCCACCATACTGAGGCAAAATACTAAGGGAGTGAAACAGAACAGCAAGGGGAACAGAGCAATGAAGTCCCTAGGGAATACCAAAAATAGATTTTGGCACCCCATCAGACTCGTCGAGAAAGCACTCCTAAAGGCCAACAAACAGTCCTTGAACTAACTATAGGCTTTTCTTTTTTGTTGTTTTGTTTTGTTTTGTCATTGGTTTTTGTTGTTTTGTTTTCTTTTGGTGTTTTGTTTTGCTCTGTCTTGTTTTGTGCATGTTATTATCTCTTCAGGTCTGTCTAAATAAGATATGTTGGATGAATAATCTGAAGGAGAAAACCATGGGACCAACGTTTCGGGGGGACATGGGAGAGGGGGTTGTTGTGGGGAAAGGAAGTGGTGTTAACAAACCCAGGGACAAAGGAACAGCAAGTGATCCAAATCGGTGGAGAAGAGGGTGTAGGGGGCCTGGTTGGGCAAGATCAAGGGTAATGTAACCGAGAGGAATTACTGTAACCCAAAGGAAGGCTGAACATGATAGTGGGACAAGGGGAAAATGAAATAAAGGAAATAGCTAGGGGGCAAAGGGCATTTATAGAGGTCTAAATAAAGGGTGGTATTTTTTAGAGAAGCTTGGGCTGAGTCCCAGAAGGTCTTGTAGATCAGAGCAAAGCGCTTAGGTTTGATTCTGAGTGTAACAGGAAAATAGGGAAGGGTTAGAAGCCTGGGAAGGTACAATCTATGTAATATGTTCAAGAGGTCTCTTCTGCTGCTGTGCTAGGAATGGCTTGTGGGGCAAGAGTGGAAGGAGAGCATTAGGAGGATTTGGTAGAGCCCCAGGAGATGGTCATTAATATTCAACAAGCAGGACATCCGCTGAGGTTCTGGGAAGGGGAGGATTTGAAGGATGTTCGGTAAAACTGACTGGTCTTTTCTAGGCATTCCGAGTGGGAGGTGGGTTGTTAATCGCCCCGAGCGTGGTAACCTCGCGTAAACAGAAAGAAGCACTGCTCATTTGTTCCCATCTTGGTCACTATGGAAATGTTCCAATCCATGGTTCTAGCTATTGTGTAATGTCTTCCGTCCTAAGGGACCCAACTAACCAGCACTCTGCCAGACCATTTTCTGGTGTAAGCCATAAATTGGCTATTGCCTGATTTTCAGAAGTTAATTATCAGGTCTTTCTTCCGAGTCAATCATCATCTGGAAGCTCAGGCGAAACCTGTCTACCAGGGGTGACCCTGCTGCTGTTTGACATACTGGTGACAAAGCTCCCAAGAGCATAGCAACACACAAGCCATCACAGTGTGGCAAACTGACCTATGGGTGATGGGCGGTAAGGAAACAGACCGAATCACAGATAAAGCCTTTATGTAAGCAAATCTTTAATGGAGCTCGATGATAGAGGGTGACAGTGGAGGGAAGAAGGAATCTTTTCTGTATTTCTGCATGGGACAAAATGTGGCTTTCCAGGAGTGAGGACGGAGGAAGCTACTTGATGCCTTGAGAGTTTGCCACCAGCAGAGCGTGTGGTCCTGACACCAGGCGGCTTTCCCAGGACAGCACTGGAGGTAGGGCCCATGGCTAGGTGAAGTCTTCAGGTTTCTTCAAGGAAGCAGATAGGGTTTCAGGTAGGTCTGACTAAGAGCACCAGGAACCCCTGAAATAACTAACAATTGGGAAGTGGCAGTGTTTGCAGCTAAACAGATATTTATAATATACCTGCAGCTCTTCCTATCTTTGAAGATTGAGATCTGCTCAGAAATGTTATATTTCAGAATCAAGAAGGATCCAAGACTCAGGAAAGGAGTTTTAGTGGCATAGCAATCCTGTCGGGCTGCTTAATCAAAAGGTCAGCAGTTCAAAACCAACAATTGCTCCACAGGAAAAAGATGAGGCTTTCTATTTCGGTAAAGATTTAGTCTCAGAAATCCACAGGGGCAGTTCTACCCTGTCCTATAAAGTGTCTGTGGGTCAGAATTGAGTCAACGATAGGGAGGTTGAGCTTGGGATAAAGTCAGGAAAGCTGCTAGCCTACCAGGTAGCCACAGGTGTGACTGCATCTCCTACCTTCAGCTCTTTCCTCCCTCTCCCATCACGTGCTGCCTTCACCTGGAGGAGAGGAAAGTGTCCATCTTCATGTTCTTATTCTTCCATTATGTCCTGAGACGGACCCCATAAATGGGAGGGAGTGGCCTGAGACCTGCTCTATGTATGTGCCAGGGCCATTGCGTGGGAATTATGACTAGGCGGAGAGGTGATTTTCACTTTCTACGATCACATCCCTCAGTAAGTAGGTGGGAGGGAGCGGTGATTGATGAGCTAAATTAGATTGAAAGTGGCGCAAATCAGATTCTAGGTGACTGCTCCAGCCTCTCCACTCACTGCACTTATTTGCTCTTCCACTCGTTAGCAAATGACCACGGTCTGTCTGCTGGTATTTCTGAAATGGTTGCTTTCTTCTTTACCTTTCACACTCCCCTCGCTCTTCTTTCCGCAGCTCGATCAGTTACTGCTGAGGGGCAGACGTGGTGTGGCATTCATTATTGCCTGCTTTTCCTGTTTTAAGCAGAGTGAATGCACAATCATTGCATGCCCTTTGACTAATCAGTGCTGCTTGAGATGGGACATTTTCTAAAGGAATGGCTGACTTTGTTTTTTCCCTAGGACGGGGGGGGGGGGGGGGGGACTGAAGGTAAGGACTGTATTTTAGTTTAAAATATGCAGCCTTTGCGTGAGTGAATTCGAGCTAACTTTGTTCTGGTCAGCATCGCTCAGCCACAGAAACAGTGCAGGGTTCTTTTGGTAACGTTACACTTCATTTTTCTAAACAGGATCTGAGGTAGAGTCATGGGAAATTGTCAATATTTGAGCAACCAATATGGCAATACCGTGTGGCTCAATCTAATAAAGCAGATGAGCCCACGATAATGTCTTCTTCTGATTCCGTCTGAGATGGAAATGAGCTACTGGGAAGCAGCCCTACTTCTGTTTCAACAGATTGAGTCAGTGTGAGGCATGGCTGGGACATCTGAGAGGAACAGGCATCCCTAAAGGGTCATGAACGGGGGCATCTGTGGTTTGCCTAGCCTTATTGTTCTGACAGAACAGTAGTGGCTCAGTGGGTAAGAATGTGGCTGTTAGCCAAAAGGTTAGTGGTTCAAACCCATCAGCTGCTCCATAGGAAAAATATGTACCAGTCTCATTCTACACCGTCCTGTGGGGTCTGCATGAGTTACAATCGACTCAGCGGTTATGATAGTTTCTGTTTTGTTTTTTAATTGTTCTGATGATGCTGCAACACCCTTTACTGTTACTGGGAATCACAAAGGGGACCCAGCAGGGTGAAGACATCATCCAGGGGGATGATAACACCCATGTGCTGCCAGCCCCTTTCATCTTGGAGAATGGTCGGGGGCTGCAGGGGAGGCAGCTGACATAACATTTCACAGTGTTCTTCCATTTCCTTTTTTGTTTCTACTGTGTTCAATAAAACTATATATATAACTATATCTCCACCTTCCTTTCCCTTTTTTTAATTTTTCCTCCTGAGTTGTCAGTTCTCGGTTCAGTCTGATGGCGTGGAGAGGTTACGGAGAGATGCCATTAGCAGATTTCCCCCTAATTCCTCCTGGCTACCTTAGAGATAAATTCTTGATTCACCTAGGGAATTTAGACCCACAGTCTGGACAACATGGGAGCAAATGGGCCTGCTTTGTCCCACTTAGCATGGGGACAAAGCAGAGACAGACTTCGGGTTGGAGAAGAGAGCCTGGAAGACAGTGTTAGGTGAAGGAGACTCTTTAGAAAAGGGCCCCTAAGAAGTCCAAAAGAACAAGTCTCAGAACGGAGTCATTTGGAAGAAATAAAAACCTTCAGCATATTTTACTATAAGATAGAGCAAAAAGTATTTTTAAAAATTCAAGTCTGCCATGGATTCTGCATTTACTAAAAGCATGATCAGAGAGTTGATTTCCAAAGTCAGAGAAGTATTGGAAATGGAGGGGGTATACTTGATATTATGTATTTAGAATCTATACACTCATACTTGTGCATCTAAGAAAGAGCCCAAACCATACTATTAAGAAAGAGTAAGGTGTGCCCTGTGTGATCAGGAGGTGTCAATGACATCAGGTATCAGGCATCAAAGACCCAGAACAAAAAAGTCTTATCAATGTGAATGAGGGCAAGTGCAGAGTGGAGATCCAAAGCCCATCTGTAGACGGACATCCCCTTATAGAAGGGTCACAAGGAAGAGATGAGCCAGTCAGGGTGAAGTATAAACTGATGAAACATACAACTTTCCTCTAGTTCGTTAATCCTAACCACCCCCCAATCCCATGACCCCAATTCTATCTTACAAATCTGGCTAGACCAGAGGATGTACACAGTACAGATAAGAACCGAAAACACAGGAAATCCTGGACAGATCAACCCCCCTTGGGACCAATAATGAAAGTAGTGATACCAGGAGGATAAGGTAAAGGCGGGGGGAGAAAAGGGAAGCTAATCACAATGATCTACATATAACCCCCTCCCTGGGGGATGGACAACAGAAAATTGGTTGAAGGGAGACATCAGTCAGTGTAAAACATCAAAAAATTATTATTAATTATCAAAGGTTCATGAAGGAGGAGCGTGGAGGAGGAAGGTAAAAATGAGTTGATACCAAGGGCTCAAATAGAAAGCAAATGTTTTGAAAATGATGGCAACAAATGTGCTTGACACAATGGATGTATGTATGGATTGTGATAAGAGCTGTACGAGCCTCAATGAAGTGATTTAAAGGAAAAGAAATAAAGAGTGAGATGTTTTCCAACATTGTTGTACCCTACCGACCTTTCTGTACTGAACGGGCATTTGGTGATGTACATGATCTCATTTGTTCCTGATAACAGCCCTGAACATTAGGAAGACAGACGTTATACCTAGAATACAGGTGGAGAACCTGGACTTCAAAAGGTTTGGGGGAAAAGTTGCCTAGAGTCACACCGAGGAGCTCTGTTCGTGCAAGGATTAAGAGCTGAGGAGCTAAACAAAAGGTTGGCTGTTCAAAGTCTCTCCAAGTGAGAAAGGTCTGGTGATTCTCTCCTGTAAAGATGAACAAGAACCCATCTAGACAGTTCTCTCTGTTACCTGGGACACCAGGCAATGGCGTAGGCTGCACAGCATCATAATATGGTCAGAAGAGTGCGGAGCTGGGATTCCAACCCAACTTTATCTGACGTCAGAAATAATGCTTTCACTTCTAGTGTTTATTCTGTGGTCCTTTGTGTCTCTCTACCAAAAGCCACTTAAAAGGGGAACATGCAACAGATGATTTTCCAGTAAAGGAAGGCTCGGGGGAGGCCGTTGCCTTAGGTCCAATGGCAGTAGCATCTTACAGAGGAAGCTGGTTTAGCTTAGGTTCTCCCTAAAGCCAGAAATTCAGAAACAGAGGCTTCAGTTGAGATCTGAATCAGAACCAGATTTCACCAAGATCCTCAGTGATTAGTAGGTACACAAAGTTCAAGAAACGTTGCCCTAGCTGTGCCTTCGAGGTCTCTCTCTATTGGTCCCACCTTGGATCTTTTAAGAAACTGGTTCAAGAAAGCACATGGCTGAAGTGTTGTCCAAGTACCAACTGAGAAGACGCCTCCGCAAGCAACATGGGTCCCACTTACTCTTCCCTTTCTTCAGCATTTGTGTTTCTCCTTCTAGTCTCATCACTTGTCTCCACAGCATTGAGCTAAGGAGCGGGGAGCAAGAGCCTAAGCTAAAGGGAGAGGAATCGCTACCAAGCTTTCCTGTGCTAGGCTCATGCCCACTTTCAGTATTGTGCTAAGCAACACTCCTGGCAATGTCGCCCTCAAGGAAGGATGCCAGCGTCCAAGCCTCCCCCATGCCTCTTTGGAATTAGTGCACCACCTGCCATTACTTTGCGGGCAGTGCACAATTGGCTGATCATTCAATCCGGAAAACACCCCAGCAGATTTTATTTCTATTTCCCAAACACACAAGCACCCATACATCCAATCATCTTATGGATGGACGAGCCTACGTATGAAAAATCCCAACCCATAAGGACAAATGTGAGAAAAGCAGCATTGACTGACCCCAGGTTTAGGGCGGCCTGTTTGAGTCAAAATGCAGAACCAGCCATGTTGCTCTGCTGCCTGTGTTTTAGTGCACGGCTCTAAGGTGCAGGCCTTTTCGCTCGCTTCTGCGTCAGTGAGGATGGGTTTGCACCCTTTGTTCACTCTCACTTCATTTTGCAGATGTGATTATGAATGATCTGTGAAGCAGACAAAAGACAAAAAAGCAAAAACAAACCCAACACATCAACTGGGTTTACCTGATAGTCTCACCAGTAACTTAAGCAAATGTGACAGGGGAGTCAACAGGAAACCCATACACCCATCATCCGATTGTCATGTTGATGATGAACAGCAGGTCGCATTTCTTCCTTCAAGCCACTTAACTTTTAAACATTCCAACATCCCAATTTTTAGGCATAGGTTAATAAATAGGATTTCTGATCACTTTTTGAAATGTAGGGAAATAAGGATTGGGTACAGTGAATCTGGCAAGGAATTTTTCCTTCCTAGTACCTGCTTTCAGGAGCCTGGTGGGTAAGAGATTACAAATTGGGCTAGATGATAGGTAGGTTTATTGTGCCAATAAACACATGTGGGGTGAATAAGGTTGCAGTTTGATTGAAGGGAAAAGAGATAAATGGCTCGGTGAACTTCGCCTTTATGTCTCTTGCTCTCTAATGATCGGACCAGTGAGTGGCTGCCTTAGCTAGTTCTCTCCCTCAACTCACGAGCTACACTCACTACCTGTGGGACACCCAGGTGGAGGACTGTGTCACTATCGTTTGAGGTTCATTTGAGACCTGCTTTACCACACTGCTGGGATATACATCTACCAGCCTGAGCTGGGGACTGTTGGACCCTGTCATCTGGCTGGCTGTTGTTGACGTGTCTTACTGTTTGCTGCCTGTGGCTGGACTACTTGTATTGCTTTACAGAAGACTCAGCTGTCTGCTTCCTTGACTTGCACCCAGAAGCCCTCATGAGTTGAAGGACTGCCAGTGTATTAACTGTATCACGGAAGTGAGTTGAACTGAGTCCCCTGTACTGCTCTGTCGACTAATTAGTTGTTTATTTCTTCTTATTGTGTATATATATATATCCATATATATATACACATATAAAATCATAAGTGTTCTGATTTTGTTTCCTAGAGAACCCTAAAACAGGCTGCTAACTGCAAGATCAGCAGTTCAAAACTCCCAGCCACTCTAAGAAAGATAGGGCTCTCTACTCCAGTAAAGATGTAAAGCCCTGAAAATCCCTGAGTCAGAACTGACTCCTGAGTACCTGTGTCAAGGAGCCCTGGTGGCATTGTTATGTAAGCATTGGGTTGCTACACCTAACCCAGCCGCTCAGGTGAGACTATCTGCTACTATAAAGATTTACAGCATCAGAAACCCTCTAAAAGTCGCTATTAGTTAGAATCTGCTCATGGCAGTGGGTTGGTTAGGATAGTGCCTGCCTCTAGGGTAGACGTAAATATCAAGAATTGGCAACATCATGAGGTCTAAGCTTTAAGGAAATCTGGGGAACCAAATGATATTATACACTCTGGTGTGTAATGAAGCATATTTTGTTGTACATATCACATGTTTCATTTGTTCTATTATTGTACTCATCTAGGGCTCATCAGCAAAAGTGTTTTTTTTCATAGAAAATCTAATCAAAGAGCACTAGATAGTACAAGGTAAAGCAGGACAAGTAAAGGGATCCTCTCTTTATTACCTTGAAATATTCCCCCATGGTCTTAAGTTCTACTGACTTTTATACTCAATTAAAGGCAAAAGGGGTTAAGGTTGGGGCAGGATTTGTGATGGTGATCTTGGGTTGGGTTATTTCAAAATATGTTCAGAGAGACATCGATGGGTGTGGGTTTGAGTACCTAAATTAGAAGCTTTATTAAAAAAAACTTGGTGAAGTTAATGAACAGCCTGAAAACATCTGCTGTGTAAATAACAGCGATTTGCTTTCATTTCAGAGAAGCCTTAATCTGAAGTTAATCTCATTTAATTTTTTTTTCAGCCTTACATGATAATGTGTTTCAGTTGTGCCAGATTGTACGGCTTATATCATGCAGTAAACTGTTGTTGGGTAGTCTGTAACCAGCATTTATTTTGTAGCAAAATGGAATGGAATAGGTAAGACAGAACATGTCAGAGTTTGTTTTGTATGGTAATGGCTTGAAATGATTTGTGCACAATGAATTCGGATTGCGACACTGGATTTGGTCTGGGACACAAGGCCAAAGGGGCTTTGGTGATGCAATGGCAAGCGTTGGACTACTCGCTGTGCACTTGGCAGTTGAAACCCACCAGCCACTCAGCAGGAAAACAATGTGGTAATCTACTTCCCCAGAGGTTACAGCCTTCGAAAACCACTCTGTCCTGTGCAGCACTGACCTGACAGCACTGGAGTTGGTCTTATGGTTTTATGTGAGGTCATGGCAATTTGTTTTTTAATTGAGAACTAGTGCCTTGGTGAAATTTGGCATGATCATCATATGGCATTTGTTTTGATTTACCCACCGAAAATTTGACTTTAAATCACTAGCTAATGTCATTTTTATTTTGCCTTATCGCGTAATTTGGTGTTTTGAAGAAACATACTATTCTTGAAACTTTCTTCTCCTTAGCCTCTTCCTCCTGGAGGCAGCGATGAAGGAGAGAAATAAAGCCATTCTTCAAAGTTCACCACATATTGGCGCAGCAGGTTTTCAGGGAAAGGAGTATTTCCTATATATTTTTAATTAATAATTCTGACATATGCCTTCCTTGTGCCTTTTCAGCTACCACGACTTACCTTAATCTCACCTTAATATCACTATTTGACATTAGACTCCCCTCTAGAGAGGAAGAGAGATCCATTCAGATATTAGTTACATAAAGGTTATTAAACTAATACTTAAAATTCTAGTCCTGCACATTTTACTGTACTCCTCTAATTAAATGCCATGAATAGAAATGCATGATCCTCAGCATGGGCACATGCTTGCATCTATGTCCACTAGAAGGACAAAAGATACTGCAGAATTCTCATTTTATTTGCAGATTTTTTCCCTAGGAATATTACTATGTTTCATTAATAATCATAATATTAAGTGGAAGATGAAGATCAACTTTTGAAATGATCAAATGCATTTAAAAATTCCCTACTTTTAGAAATTTTTAAAAATTGATTCCAACCTTTTAAAAATTCTCTCCTTTTACAAATCTTTTATAATTTGTTCCAACGTCCCAATAATTAAGCATTGGTGAATTAATTATTACTACTTACTAATATACCATTGATATACTAACATTGGGACTGAAATATGGAGCTATTTCATTTGATATTATTGATAGATTTCTGAATGTCACATCTTGAGCATCATGTAAATGGAAGAGGGAAAGTAAATCACTACCAGTGAACTTGGATAACATTTGCCACATATACTAACATTTATTTTCATTGTCACCGTGCCATTTCAATTAAGCAGCTAGAATTTTGTTCTTAAGGCTGAAGTTATTCTTGCTGACAGATTTGGTAAGAGCTACACACTTTTTGGATTGAGGTCATCAAACAGAGGATGCCATTCTCTCGGGTGAGTCATCCCAGTGGAGTTTCTCCTTTCAGTGTCATGGTTTGGGGGTACCACCAAGCTGAGTTTGACTCCTAACAACCTCATAAGACAGAGCAGGGTGACTGCATTGGGTTTTGTAGGTGTCATCTTTTGGGAATCAGGTAGATCATCAGGTCTTTCAGTCACAGCCCTTCTCAGCAGTTTGAACCACTTTTTGGTTAGCAGCCAAGCAAGCACTTAACCATTGTACTGTCAAAGCTCCTTTCTCCCCTCACTCGTCTCTATAAAATCCAAGTGTGGAGTGCCTTTAGAGTTAAATGGATCACGTGGTCATGGCTGAAAGGATAAGTTGGGGCAATGGACTGGAATACAACAATTAGCCAGGTCTAGTCACCTTCCTAGATCTGTATCCCAAAGGGAGAAGTAGAAACAGGTGCTACAAAAGAGAGAGAAAATAATTTGCTATTACATAGATGAGGTTTTATGTAGATAATGCCAAATTCTGGCCAACTGAAAATATGAAATGATGCTCTAGAGGTCTTATTTATTTTATTATTATTTAAAAAGCAATGTTTTCAAGCAAATCACCTCTGAAATTCTCTCTTCCTCCAAAATGCATGTACATTAAGACAGACATAGACATTTTCTTCAACTTCTGTGAGCATATGAATGGTGTGCACGGTTTTGACCAAATGTCTGTAATATTTTATTAAATGGTTTTCATCACTCTGGGTAATAAACAGGTGATTTGACTTAGCAGAGTACAGGTGCTATTTTTAATACTTAGTGTTCTCTGGAGGGTTTCCAACTAATAATAGCAACTTTAAAAGCTTTGAAATCTCCAAGGAGTAATAAAACCGTGCTGAATATTGTCTGTGATAAATAACACATCGCTCTTCTTTCCTCTTTCGTCTCCTGCGTGAGAAAGCCTGATTCCCAATGTTGTCTAGGGCCGCCTGCCTAGTGAAGGTCAACACCTCATTGCTTTCCATCAGTGCATGATTCTTTGTGATCTTAGAATAGCGTGACCCGGTCAGGCTTTTAAAAATATAACAAAGCAGGGAAATCACACAAACATATTCACAGAAACATACTTAATGGTGTTTTTTTGTTTGTTTTCTAAAAGGGAAATATCTGATTTAATTTTTTCCCTGATAGACAAAAAAATTAAGGACTGCCAAAAGAGCATGAATCAGGAAGAACCAAGATTTAGAAAGCAAGAAGGCAAGCAAGTGAGAGCGAAGAACCATAGGGAGATATGTTAACGTGCTTCATTGCATTCCCCTTTAGACTTTATGGTACACCTCCAGAGAGAGATCATAATAAGTAAGGCGCAAATAGTTGATAAGGGACTAAAAAGACAAACCAGAGACCTTGGCAGTCTCACTGAACTGAGTATACAAAAATTGGAAATCAGGGATTCTATAGGGGAAATTCTATCAAGGTTTTTAATAAAAAGGAAGAGCTACATTTTAGGATAAAGGTTAAGGGTAATAGACCAACCACAACCTGGTCACGTTAATATGTGCTTCATGCTCTATCTGCCTGCCAGGTGAAAAATCAAATTATCTTTGGAAGGATATACCATCATTCAAAATGTCTACAACTTTTCCTAAACAATAACTATCATCCATTAATAAATTGCTAGGCATGCTTCAAGATGGGGAAAATGACCAAAAATCAAGAGGGAATAATAGGCAAAAATAATAGACCCAGGGGTGATCTAGATATTTATTAGTTATTGGCACAGATGTTCACACAACTGATTAGTATTTTAAAGAGAAAGAAACCTGGAAAACTTCCCCAGATATCTGAAATCTATTAAATGAATCAAGTTGACAACTTCAAACTAAAATTAAGAACTCAATAGATGGGTTTAAGTAGAGATCAGACATGCCAGAAAAGAAGATTAATGACCTGGAAGATAGAAAATATCTTGATTAAAGCACAGATGAAAAAAGAACATAAAAATAAACAAAATTGCACAAGAGATATACTGGACTGTATAATGGTTGTGTGGCCTGATAATTGGAGGCCCAGAAAGACATTAAAGGGAAAATGAGGCAGAAGCACTATTGGAAAATACATTGATCAGCAATGATCTAAAATCGATGATAGACATCAAGCTATAGATTAATGAACCTATGAGAACCCAGAAAACTACATATTGGCATATATCTGCAAGAAAATAAATACAAACAAAAATCTTAAAAGCATCTCAAGCGACAAAAGATAATTGTTTTCAGAGGAACCCCTGTTAGAGTTAAGGTTTCTTTTAAAGCAGAACCATTGGAAGCTAGAAAGCAACAGAATGAGTTCTTTTTAAAAGCAACATAAAATAACTGACAGTTAGAATTCAATACTCAATGAAAATACTTAAAAATAATTTTAGAAAAATTAAAACTAAGAGAATACATTACTAGCAGATATATATTGAAACTATAAATGGGAACTTTACAGGTGGAAGCAAAAGGTCCAAGATGTAATCCCCCATGCAGTTTGCAACATATGTATGTACTAGAGAGTATGTAACAGTCTCAAAGACTATGAGAAGTGTGTTAAAAGGACCTATGAGTTAAGTGGATGTACCTTCCTCTAGCGAACGAAGGGATAATTTAAGCATACATCAAGATAGTAACTGCAGTGGGTTGAATTATATTACATATGTTTTCATTAACTAGTTCATAATGTTAATAATAATAACACTAGTGATAATCAACTAATTGGTTACCCTGGGGCCTGTAGTGAACCAATTTATTATTTTCAAAAGCAGTCCTCAAATATAAATAATAAACATTTATCTTTCATTTTTACATAAATTGTTAAGCTATCTCAGATCATGGTGATGGTAGAGTGAATTATCATTTAAAAAATAGAATTAGAACACCCATACTTTTATTATCTTAAAAAAATTAGAACCAAGCATTGAGCACTAGTGACTGCTAACCATCCAAAAATACAGACGTGAAGTAGATCCTGAGCGAAGTGGAGATACCACCAGCCATGAGGAAGTCTTGCCAGAAGTGAAACAGCAAAATAAAAGGGTCCTGAATTTGATCAAGCCTCTAGCTCTAACAACCAATAGACAGAAATTTCAAATAATTTGAAACATGTCATTGAATACAATATTATGGAATGGTGAGGCAGTTCAGTTGAAACAAAACAGATTCCCCAGTAAATAAATAGCAAGGAGGGGAAAAAAGATTGAGGATGATCCTATTATTTTAGTGAGCCTTAAAATACATAGCAATCAATCACCGTGGATAGGACTGATTTAGATCCTGATTTGAAAAAAAAACAAACCAGAGAACACATGCCAAAAAAGTCCTATAAAAGTAATTATTATATGTGGAAATTCTAAAACGAGATATTTGATGATATTCAGGAATTATTGTAAAGTTGTTATAAATGTGGTAATGATATTAAGGCTATGATTTTTACATGACATTCTTATTGTTTAGGGATAGACACTAAAGTATTGAAATATACAGGATTTTCATTATATTATTAAGTTTATTTTGTATCAGTTTAAATATTTCTATAAAATATTGTAAAATAAAATATACTGCAATATATGCATTGCAATAAAAGGCAACGATAAAATAGAAGGTTAAAGTGGAAGAAATGAAATAAATGTGACTGCTGTGTAAAGTGGTAAAGTGATCAATTGAGTTCATTTGATTCTAACAAAGTGAGGACACATTTTATTCTCTAGCATGTAAAAGTAAAACTCTGATGTCATTGCTAGGTGCCATCGAGTCAGTTCCAGGTCATAGTGAAAGAACGAAACACTGCCTAGTTCTGTATCATCCTCTCAGTTGTTATGGTTGAGCCCGTTATTGCAGTCACTCAGTCAATTCCTACCGTTGAAAGTCTGAACGCTGATGCTGTTTTTTTACTGTCAGGTGCCATTGAGTTCGTGGCTACCCATGACAACATTATGCACAACAGAATGGAGCACTGCCAGGTCCTGCTACATGCTGTTGTCAATCCATTTCCTAGAGACCCTTCCTCTTTTTCACTGCCCCTCCACTTTATCAACTAGGATGCTCTTCTGCAGGCTCTGGTCTCTCCTGGAAATATGTCCAAACTTTACAAGATGAAGTCTTGCCATCCCTGCCTCTAAAGAGAGCTTTGGTTGTATTTCTTCCAAGATAGATTTGTTTGTCCTTTTAGCAGGCCATGGTGCCTTCAGTATTGTTCTCCAGCACCACAATTCAAATGCACCCATTCTTCTTCTGTCTTCCTGATTCAATGATCCAACTTTCACATGCATATGAGGTCATTGCAAATAGCATGGCTTATGTCAGATACATCTTAGTCCTCCAGGTGACGCCCTTGCTTTTAATACTCTAAAGAGGACTTGTGCAGCAGATTCACCCAATGCAATGTGTCCTTTGATCGTTTGACTGCTTGCTTCCATGAGCATTGTTTTTGGACCCAAGGAAGATAAAGTTCTTGACAATTTCAAGAACCAGTTGTGAGGATGGTGGTGTTCTGAAATATTGAGTCGTAATTCATACTAAAGGTTGTAAATTCGTACTAAAGGTTGTAATCCTTGATCTTCATCAGCAACTACTTCAAGTCCTCCTTTCAGCTCGCAAGGTTCTGTCATCTGCATATAGCTGGTTGTTAAGCCTTCCTCAAATCTGATGCTGCATTTTTCTTCATATAATCCAGCTAATCTAATTATTTGCTCAGCATACAGATGGAATAAGTCTGATGAAAAATTTTAGCCTCGACACACACCATTCCTGATTTTAAACATGCAATATTTATTTTCTTGTTCTGTTCTAATAACTGCTTCTTGATCCATGTGCAAGTCCCATGTGAGTTCAATGAAGAGTTCTGGAACCCCTGTTCTTCTCAAGGCAATCCCTAGTTTGTGATGATCCGCACAGTCAAAGGTCTTGTCATAGTCAATAAAATAGAAGTAAACATCTTTCGGGCGTTCTCTGCTTTACACCAAGATCCATCTATCATGAGCAATGGTATCCCTTATTCCAGGTCCTTATCTGAATCTAGCCTGGACCTTTGGCATCTCTCTGTCAATGTACTGCTACAACCATTGTTGATTATCTTCAGCAAAATTTTACTTGCATATTATATCTATGATAATATTCTATAATTTGAGCATTCTATTGGGTCACCTTTCTTTGGAATGTAATTCTTTCTATGACTACCTGTGACATTTAATTGTACTAAAATGATGAATCTTGTAACTAGTAAGGTAATAATGTTTTTTTCTGGCCTTGCATACATGGTCACAGAACTGCCATCCTGTTTGAATTGGAACAAAACTTGAAAACAGGATAGCCAGACCAGGCACAGCTGAACAAAGACCCTTTCCCCTGTTCCTATACCCTGTGAAGTATCGAACCTCAAGACTCTTTTACCTTGGGGTCTTTCACTGGCAACCTAGAGGAGCCAGTCAGAGTACAGTGTAGCACTGATGAAACACACAACTTTCCTCTAGTTCCTTAATGCTGCCATCCCTCCACTATCATGACCTCAACTCTACCTTACAAATCGGATTGGACCAGAGAATGCACACTGCTAGAGATAAGAGCCCGAAACACAGAGAATTCAGGATAGATAAACCCCTCAGGGCCAACAATGAGATTAGACATACCTGGATGATAAAGGGAAGGTGGTGGGAGAAAGAGGGAATCAATCACAAGGATCAATATATAACCCACTCCCAGGGCAATGAACAACAGAAAAATGGGTAAAGGGCGACAGAGGATGATTTAAGATATGAAAGTAATAAACTATAACTTATTAAGGGTCCATGCGGGAGGGCAGGCAGGGGAGGGAGGGGGAAAAATGAGGAGCTATACCAAGGGCTCCAGTAGAAAGAAAATGCTTTGAAAATAATGATGGCAGCATATGTACAAATGTGCTTGACACAATAGATGATTGTATGGATTGTGATAAGAAATGTAAGAGACCCCAATAAAAGCATTTAATTAAAAATATAAAGATGAATGAAAATGCTCCCCCCAAAAAAAATTGAACCCTTGTGTGTGCAGAAAAGTTTTCTTATGTCAGGTCACTCCTGGGCAGGGTTCTGAGGGGGTCTGAGTCCACAGTGAGCCTCATCCCACTCATCTGCATCCTAATTGCTATGTGAACACGAAAAACTTGCAAAATGCTACTGAGTAGTGCCAATTATTTACTGAGTGCTACAGTCCTTTAAGACTGATGCCCTTGATTCGATTCTTACTCATGGAGACCTTATAGGACACTGCCCAGACTGCCACATCTTTTCCTTGGTGGGTTTGAACTGCCTGTCTTTTGTTTAGTAACTGAATGCTTAAATACTGTGCGTGCCTTCAAGGGCTCCTATCGGCCTCCAGGGACCTGTTACTTCATCACGACTCTTTTCAATGTAGAAGAACTAGAAACTTTAAATAATAACAAAAAATTATATTTTGGATTTTAGAAAGAAGACTTACATGATGACTTCATAAGACATTATTTAAATGTAAGACCAAGTAAAACAAATGTATGTAAAATAGTAATACCTGCAAACATGAATCAAAATAAGCCCATCCAGCTATATGTATACATACAAATAGCATGACCTCAAAATATAAAGAACGTAAGCAATTAACAGTAGTAAAAGAGACAGATGAAAATCGTAAAACTGTGTTGGATTTTTTCCATCCCTCTTTCATTAATTAACAAAGTATGTAGGAAAAAAGCACTAACACATGTAACAAACTTGACTTAATTTTATGACTCGTATACAGAACACTACGCGAAACATTTCAGAAAAAAATATTTTAAAAGTTCACAAGGAACATTTTGCAAAGAGACCATATGCTCAGGCAAAGAACTTCTCAATCTATCTTAAAGGATTTAAACCAGAGAATTTATTTTCTGGCCACGGTACTAGAACTAATATTGAAATTTGTCACAAAATGATAATGAAAAGGATTACAAAAAAATTAGGTACCTGTTGAACCCCATGTGAACCGACTGAGTCCCACCATGTGGCCCAGGTGAGCCTTACCATAAAAGTCATCAGACATTATAAAATAATTGCTGTTTCAAGGCAGAAAAATGATGAGAGAATTCTCATATCTGTAAATTAATTGATAATTTCCCTTCTGTGTCAAAAAACAATCATAATAAAAATAAGGAATGTTTTAACTGAAAGGCAGTGAACATGCAGCATATCAAACTGTGGGTTGCAACCGCAGCAGTACTAGTAAGAGAATGTAGAGCCCTCTTATTATAGTAGAAAAAGAGAGAAGCTACAAACCAGTGATCTAAATACCAGTCACAAGACTCTTGAGGGGAGGAGACAGCAAAATAAACTAAAACAATTGCAAGAGAAAAAAGATAAGAGTATTAATTGTTGAAATAGAAAAGACAAATGGAGAAAAAAGTTAAGTTCTTTGACAAAAAAAGTCCTGGTAGAATAATTTGAAATAAAGATAAGGCAAATGTTACTAATATTAAAAAAAGAAAAAAATCTCTAAACTATACGTATTAAAAGATAATGAAAAGATGTTATGAAGATTTATGCCGGTGAATTAAAAAAATTAAATCAAATGAATAAATACATTTAGTAATACAATTAAAAGTAAAATAGTACATTTTAGAAATATAAACATTCTAATTGAATTAACTTGTAATTATAAATCTTCCTGCAAAGACAACACCGGCTAAGTTTGCCAGTAAAATTTCCCCAGGCATAGAAAGGAAATAATATTAACCGTATATAGACTCCACTATAAGGCCAACATTACCTTACCTCCAAAACCAACAAGAGATAAGAAGAAAGGAAGTCCTCAGGCCAACTATTTAATAAACATAAATGCAAATATCTGAGTCAAAACTTTAGTAAATTGTAACCACTGAAAGATAAAAATAGGAATATACCACTACCAATTTCAGTTTATTTCATGAATGTAAATTGATTCTTTTGAAAATCAATCTATGTAACTTACCATAATATTTGAGTAAAAATGAAAATTAATATCATCTCAATAGAGAAAAATAATTGATAAAATATAACAATAATTTTTGATAAAACCTCAGCAAAATAGGAATAGAGTAGAATGTCCCTAACCAGATTAATCATCTACAGCAAATGTCAGACTTAATGTTGGAATATTGAAAACTTTCTTTTTTTTTTTAAAGAATTATTTTATTGGGGCTTTTACAGCTCTTATAACAATCCATAAATCAATTGTATCAACACATTTGTACATATGTTGACATCATCATTTTTAAAACATTTTTTTCTACTTGAGCCCTTGTTATCAGCTCCTTTTTTCCCTCCCTCCCACCCTTGAGAACCCTTGATAAATGATAAATTATTATTATTTTCATGTCACACCATTTTCTGTCTCCCTTCACCCATGTTTCTATTGTTCCTCTCACTGGGTTGGGGGGTGGGGGCAGGCTGGATGTCAATCATTGTGTTTGGTTCCCCTGTTTTTCCCCCTTCTCCCCGCACCTTCCCCCTACCCTCATGATAACACTACTCCCGTTACTGTTCCTGAGAGTGTTATCTGTCCTGGATTCCATGTGTCAAGAACTCTTGTCTATGCCAGTGTACATGCTCTGGTCTAGCCATGTTTGTAAATTAGAACTGGGGTCATGATAGTGGGGTGTGGTGGGGTGGAGGAAGCATTAAAGAAGTAGAGGAATGTTGTGTGTTTCATCCTCTTATACTGCATCCTGGCTGACTCGTTTTGTGAGGTGATGTCATATTGCCTACAGATGGGCTTTGGATATCCACTCTATCCCCCCATAGTTTGTATTGATATAATTATTTGTTTGTGGTCTTTTGATGCCTGATACCTGATCCTGTATGACACCTCATGATCATGGTGTGTTTCTTCCAGGTGGACTTTGTTCCTTCCTGCTAGATGTCCAATTATTTAACTTCAAGCCTTTAAGACCTCAGATGCTATATCTTTCGATAGCCAGGCACCATCAGCTTTCTCCACCACATTAGCTTATGTACCCATTTGTCTTCAGTGATCGTGTCGGGAAGGTGAACATCACAGAGTGCCAGATTATTGGAACTGAGTGTTCTTGCGTTGAGTAGAGACCCAATGTCTATCTTGAAAGCTTTCCTTAAAGAGATTCCAAATAAGATAAAATAAGAGTTTCTGTGCATGCTGTGTGTTTACCAGTTACTATTCCTCATTATATTGGAGACCGTAGCCCATGTAACAAATTGCAGGATATCTTCATAACTGTAGGGTAGGAAAACTCCTGCATTTTCCACAAGCCATAAAAATGATTCTGATGCAAGTTTGGGGAACCACATGACTGGATGGTTCAAAAGGCAATTCGCTTCTTAAGCAGCCAAAATTTAATACTCAGCAAGGGGTGAGGAGAAGCCCATTGCTACTCTGGGTTGAAGATAGATTTTTCCATCTTCTGTTAAAGGAAGTGGGAGGAGTTCTCTTACATTAAGGATACTACAATCAATGTGACCAAGAAAAACTGGTGTTCAAATTATTGAGTGGAAGACGAATTTTCTCTACAAACTTTCACCCAAACTACAATGAAAATTAAAATAATAAGCATGCATATTTCATAAATAAAAATAAATTGGTTTTGTGACTTCACTAAACCTTTTCTTATTTTTCAATTAATCAGAAGCAGTTGATTCCCAGTGCGTGGTGTAACAACCTACTGTTTATCAATAATTAGATTATAAATGTTAATGGGGGCTTAATATTTAGCATTCCTTTGTAGAGATGGGATTCAAATATGAGGTGACTTCAAAGTTTGTAGAAAAATAAAATGAGAAGATAACGGATTTTTACCACGAGCTTTTTGAAACTCTTTCATATAGCTTAGCCCCTTTACAGTGGTTAGTGTATAGATATATATCATGGGTCAATCAGATCATGGCCCTAGAAAAGTAATTATATTGTATAAAAATCTAGTATAATATATTTAGTTTCTTTGATAAATGTTGCTATGATAAATGTTGACATTTACAAACAGTGATGTTTTTGTATTGACCCTGTTTTTCATACATGCTATTTTTGTTTCTTCTTTTTTTGTTTTACAAAATAATATCTGCTCATAAAAATTCCAGCAATGCATAAACATATAAAGTAGTAGGTACGAGTTCCACACACTTCTACCTGGGTTTACCTAGAGTGACCACTGTAAGCATTTTTGCAACGTTACCTTCTATTGATTTATTTATATATGTTAAAGCCCAGTGTGGCGAGTCAACTCACAGTGAACTCATAGGGCAGAACTGCTCCACAGGATTCCCCAGGCTGTCAGTCTTCTCAGAAGCTGACTACTACATCTTTCTTCAGGGGAGCTGCTGGGGGGCTTGATCTGCTGACCTCTTGGTCAGCGTAGCCACTTAGCCGCTGCTTAGCCACTGCACCACTTGGTGTCCTTGTATTTACATATGTATTTCAAATATTGTTTTAAAAAGTCTTCACGTCACTGTCCAATATTTCAAAATTTAAGTGTGTATATGGAACCCTGTGTTCATTTTCCCTCGCAAATTCGACAAACGGGCGGTCAGTACGATTCTCTCTGAAGTATTTGCAATGCCTATTATTTATCCTGACTTGTTGTTTGTCAGATTAAGGGACTAAGTAGCACTTTGGGGAACAAAGGATAACCACCTATATGATGTAACAGCGCTCTTCTTCCAATTCCCAGAGCAACATTCACACGTACTCCCACAAATAAATAAATGTGGTCATCTTGAGGGCATTATTGGCAGAAAGGGTCTACAGATAATGCTTTTGGAAAACAGGAAGGGACATGAACACGGAAATTCATAATGTATCAAGCCAAGGGCAACACTATTTTATTTTTCTAAAACACCATTGTGTATATGTCCGTTTAATAAAAAGCATGTTTTGAAGTTTTTGCTTCCCTATTCCATAGGCATAAATATCCTGCCACTGACCACCGTGGAATATAATTTAGAATCTTGACAGTTTTTTCCCCATATCTTTGTCAGGATCGGTTATATATATGATGTTTAAAACAATCATTTTATTGGGGGCTCTTATAACATTCCATACATCAATTGTGTCGAGCATATTTATACTTATGTTGCCATCATCATTTTCTAATAATTTACTTTCTTTTGGAGCCCTTGGTACCAGCTCCTCTTTTTACCCTCCCTGCCCCACTCCTACCCTCTTGCATGACAGTTTTTTAAAAAGAAGTATTATGTCAATGAAGATAAATTTCCCAGAGGTTTATCAAACACATCAGCTGATTGTGGAGTGTGACTTATATCCAGATAAAAAATTATACATTTTAAGCTTTTATGGATAAAATGTGCTACAATCCCATTACCCAGTTCATTCAAGAAAAACAGAACAAACAACAATAGGTGCCTCTGGGCCCATTCACAGTCATCGGGACCTGACATGGATCAGAGTCGAACTTGGCTCTAAGGGACGTTCAGTGTTGGAGTTTTCAGAAGTGCCTCAGTAGGCCTTTCTCTCCTGTGTCTCTGGTAGATTCTAACTTCCCACTTTCAGTTCAGTTAACACTTCTATGTGATGTTTACACCACCAAGATACCCAATTTGTGATTAGTTCCTAAATATCACTCACGTATGTTTTATTCCACCATATTGCTGCCATGAAAATCAGATGATCATAATTCGTTAAAGAGAATCTTGACTGTCCATTTATATTTATGCTTCTGCCTCTATGTCCACTGTCTACACTGCTGTTTGAGAGAGGTTTTCACAGTGCCACTTTAGCTATGTAGGAGACAATTTAATTCCAGCTGTTCAAAGCTTCACACGATCCTTGTCCCTGGACTCTGCCCAAAGCATGTTTCCCAGGGCTCAAAGCCCCTATTAGTCTGCCTCAAAACCATTCTCCTCCCTTTGCCACAGGACCATTGCGCATTCTCATTCCGTCGCTGAGAATTTTGTTTCCTTGATCTCTCCCGAGTTAATTCACTTTCCTCAAGTTCCTACTCAAATGCCTTTTACCTAACCCACACCAGGCCCCTATAGGCTCTCTTCCTGGCATCTGCCACCTCCCTGTGTTGCTATTTGATGGCTAAACCTTTCAGCTCTGCGGGTGCAAGAACCATGTATGCTTATACCTACCTACTACTTCAATCTGGCATTTGCTGCATTCTTGATTGTTTACTGAAATCACAAAACAATATGCATTAATTTACAAAATAGATAGGAGAGAGGCTTATTATAACATGCCTTTGGCATGGTGACAGGGTAGTATGTGTTAGGTTGAGAACCTCAAGGTCAGCAGTTGGAAAGTAACAGCTGCTCTGTGGGAGAAAGAAGAGGCTTTCTACTCCATTAAAGATTCACAGCCTCAGAAACTCACAGGGGCAGTTCTACCCTGTCCTACCTGGTCACTATGAGTTGGAATCCACTCAGTGGTGGTGAGATCTGAGGATTGTTGTAGTAAAGATGTTATGACCTATAACTGTTGTAGGACGTAATTTCTAGAGATAGTTTTCACATGAGGTAGCAGGTTCGCAAGGGTTAGGAAACTTTTCAGATGAGATAACTAAGGTTTAGAGGGCTTGGAAACTTACACACAAGAACGAAGCTTTTAACCAATATGAGAATTGAAATTTGATTTATCTAATAGCACTACTAGCCCCAAAGCAGTTACAGACCACTGTACAAAGCCTTTCTGGGACAAATTAGCATACATGCAGCATCCCCTACTCTCCCTCCTGAAAATCCATAAGGATCATTATGAATGCTAAAATCTGTCAATGTAATGAAACCTGTTAACTAAATCTAAGACTCTTCGTTTTGTAATACCCATTAGTGGTGTTTCTTCTTGGCAAAGACTGCTGGAATTTTTGTTTCTTCTTTTCGTCCTTCAATTTGCTTTATCTGTCCAAATGACATTGATTGTGATTCCATTGGCAAGTATTTCTTTCTGAACAAAACCTTCACGACATATTCCTATTGATTCATAATGAGAAGACAAAATGCCCCCATTCATGATCAAACATCGAGCCTTTTAATTTGTCATAAGTTAGTATCAGATATCTGGGTGCATGGACCTCATTGGACCTTTTTTCTGTGGTCTCCAGTGTATCAATTGTCTTGAAATTCTTCGGTGTCACCCTCCTCTCCTAACTTAGGGGATCAAACTGCACATGATGAAGGGCTACCAGACCTAGAAGAACAGTAACAACTGGAAGATTGAAGCTGCTTTTCATGAGAATAGAGAGGCATTGGTCAGTTCCAGTCCAATTACCAATGATGAAACATAATAGTCTCACCTTCAATAAAATTAATAAAGAATATGACTTGCCTATAAATGATACATTTAATTTTAATTTAATTTTTAGCTTATTTCATCTAAAACTTAATTCCTGTTAACAGTTCCCAGTTCTAGGGAAATTTGCCGACTCATTTCTTTAGAATGGAACATAAGTCTTTCAAGTCATGCATATACTGAACTTCTCCAAATTTCTCATAAGTTTAAATATATGGATTTTATGTCTGTAGGTAGAGAATTTTACCATGCCCTTTTCTTCTATATATACTAAGTATATTTATATCTGCATCAATAGAGGGATATAGGGAAATTATGTATATCTTTTTAATCTTAAAGGATTTTTACCTTGAATATAACTTAACATTTTTAAAGCACTGTAACCACACAGTTCAGAGTTCATAATATTTTGGCCATGGTATATGCCATTCTTTTGAGTCAAAAATTTATAGAAAGTTTGAAGCTTCACACAAAGAATCAGGAGGTATTTAACCCTTTTCCCAAGTTAAACAGATTTAAAAAAAGAAACAGCCTTTTTCAGTGTGCCTGACAACATTTATTTATCCAACAAATAGACATTTGGAGTATAAAGAAAACTAGAAATTCCTTCCGCTTGCACTGAGCTCACCTACTAGGCAGGGACAAAGACACAGTTGTGCATGGACAGTGCAGGGGCTCCGTGCCAGAACAACGCAGGCAGAGTGCTGTGTGCACACACACGCCTGCCTCTCCTGGTGTTAGGACCATCGAAGGAAACGTTACCAGGCCTGGCTCATCTTCACAAGCATCCTTATTTCTGAGTCCATTGTTTCAGCCACTGTGTCAATGTAGCTATTTGACAGTCTTCCTCTTTCGCCCTGACCTTCTACTTTTCCAAGGACAAAGTCATTTTCCAGGGACTGGTCTCTTAGGGACCAGGTCTCCTAGGATCCAGAAATTGACTCTTCCCGGAGGAAGCGCTGTTTAAGATGAGACCTCTATGTTTCACAGATCCTGTATGATGCTTTTGTTTTCTCTTTACCAGATCTTGTATGATGGATGCTGACAGACTATTCAAAAAGACCTGTGTCATCCATAGTAAACAACAAAATGAATCTACAGTTTTCTAATGAGGAGTATTTTAATGACAGCATTTGGGACTATAGACAGGAACAAAGCAGATGGTGCTGCCTTTTTCTGGGGATAGTTTGTTGTGTGCTTTCCTGGTTCTTTGCTCCTGTTTTCCATGGACCCAGAGTCACATGGGAATAATCTCTGCTCACCTTAGTATCTGATCTGGTACAAAATACTTTTGGAAATTTAACGCAAATCTGCGCTGTGTCTGAGGTGCTACATGAAGAGTAGTGGCTAATCCCTGTCTTGTTGGATTAACTCCTTAACCTGATGACCCCTGATGACCCTTTCTGTCAGGACAGTCTGTCATTCCAAATGGCTGGCACCTCAACCATGTTGGTCCATTGTGACCCTTTGAATCTGGCGTAGTCATAATTCACTCCTTGTAGGACCCCACTATCAGAGGCTCATGACCAATATGGCCTGGAGGTCAATTTTTTTAAAATGAGGAAATTTCCGTGAAAAATTCATATCTATTCTTATGTAGCCAAAGTTGAGACTCAGCAGGAGCTTTGTTTGTTGTAGACTTTTTTCTTGTTTCACACCTGGTCACTTTTACCCCTTTAATTACATGCCTGATCTTGGTAGGCATTTGAATCTATATCTCCTGATAGACCTTTGTAGCTGATCAAATTGGTGTGGACACTGGACCTTGGTTGGGTTAATTATATTTTCTCTCTGGGAATTATGGATAGTGCACAAGACTCTAGTTGAATTCATCTTAAACTATGGAGAGTTGAACAAATTTGGTCATTTTTGTCAGGTTGATTCCAAAGCATGTTTATAGTTAGAGGTGAAAGCATAAAGGTTTCAGAATGAATGAATTAGCCAGGTAGCTACAGAAAGAGGTCTGTAGCTTGGATCTGAATAGATTTCCAAATTCTGACTCTGGTTCCTGATAAGGCAAGACTGTTCTTCCTGTCCTAGATACTATTTCACTCACTCGCATCACATTCGCATCATGGTGACCCTGTGGTACAGGGTAGAACTGCCCTTGTGGGTTTCCAGGACTATAAGTTTTCGGGAGTAGAAAACCTTATCTCTCCCATGCAGAGCTGCTGAGGGTTTCAAACTGCTGACATCGCAGTAGCACCAGTACTCCACCTACGTATACGAGATGCCTCCAATTCCTCATTTAAGATTCTCTAACTTGAACTCCAGAGAGCTTTTGCTTGTAACTTAAGTCTACCCTAACAAAGAAGTTAAAGTGTGCTTTATTAACACGTTTGCTTGGGAAAATGGAACTTTAAGTACTTGATATATGTTCAGGAACACTCTAGTTGAATTAACAGAACAAGATATTGCCAGTATTGATTATGTTTTTTTTTCTTGGTTGACCATTAGAAACTCTGGGCTCTAAGCTATATCTATGTTTGTCTTGATAGACTGAATCTCTACTGTGAAGCACTGACTCAGAATAAGCTAAAATGTTGCCTGAATTTTTAATCTTGATTTTAAATACACACACACACACACACACACTTTGTATTTATAGGGCGATGTGGTTTGAAATATAGTAAACTGAACATTTTTGAGCCTATGATTTAACTTAAGAACTACAACATTACCCTTTATCTTTTTCTTCTCTTTCTACCTCTCAGAGCGATAACCATTGTACTAAATGAGTGAGCATCTTCATCGTTTCCTATTTAGATCCCTCTTTGATTTTCAAATGCTCCAAGAATCACATCCCCCAGAGGCAGTTAGGTTTAAAAGCCAACCAACTCTGAAAGGTTCTAAATTTAATTTGAGGGTTTATCTCCCCTAGAATTTGAAGGTGAGTCAAAATTGTGTTTTGAAAATTCTGTTTAATTTTAGATTGAGCCATGGAATATAAAGAAACAAAAGTTAGAATTAATTTTGTCAGTAAATAAGATTCAAACCTTCATTGATTATATTATTAACACAAGATAATAATAGTTATCAGCGAGTTTCCCTTTATATCAGTGGAAATTTACTTTGGGCAAGTGAACTAAGGAGTGCGGAGTTAAATGAGGATTTCATAATCGGTATTTTGAGTAATATTGATATGTTTTAGAATCTAAAGTGAGCTCTGTAATGGAACTTATATGGATTGTTCAGGTCCAAGTCTATTTAGTTGGTGGTAATTTCCTGAAGTACTGTTTGAGAACAAACTTCGAGTCCGTGTCAAGGGCAATGCGTGATGGGTGAGTAATGATTCCATGATCAGCTACTGATGCGTACTCTGGGTCTGGATTAGGAGCTTGAGGGTATCCCTAACCCAATCTGTCTTTGCTTCTATGACTGTTTTGAAACCATCTTGACCATCTGAATGTCCCCTGATTTGTAGCTAACTCCTTTTGGAGAACCAACTTCATAGTTAAATAAAGAAATCACAGAGGTGTGTTCTGATCTTTGATAATTTATTATGGTCTCTAATCATCTTCACTACTAGTCTTTTTATCAAAAGTTTCTGAAACATCCCATCCTTTTCATAAAGTGCCTCTCACAATCATTATTAAACCCCATCATGGATAGAACTGTCGGCTATAATTTAAAACAACTGAGTAACAAAGCCTCTCCAGAGCCTATGAGACATTATTTTTAAGATAACATCTATTCTTGTCCTTCATTTATGAATGTTTGCCCAGGAAATGGTCGTAAAAAGCTTTGACTCCCAATTGAATAATGCATTCTCAAAAGTAGCTGCCAAGTGTAAATACCATTGATATACATTCATGCATATGATAGTATATAAATAACCAGGAGGAGCATAGCAAAGGTCAATCAATTACATATAGGTCAGAATGCTTTCCATCTGGATTGAATCATTTTAGCAAATGACATCATGTGTCCTTTGGAGTCTATTTTGAAATGTAGCTTTAGTAATTATAGATTGGCTTCTCTTCTGGGTTACCAGGATGGTGGTGGTAAGGCTCAATAAATAAATGTACTGAATTTGCTGCAGGAAAAAAATTTACATAATTAGTGGGCAGTGATGAAGACTTCTTATCCTAAAGACAACCTTTGGTCTCTCTCCATCAATATCTAGTCTCTTACCCTTCCTGGTTGGTTTTTGTTTTAAAGAACTAGAAGACAATAAAGTTGGAACTGAACCAGCAGGTCCTCTTTGTATAACTGCAGTGAATGTCTTTCCATGCAATTGCCCGTGGGGATCCGGTAGTGAAGAATCGAGCACTCTTCCATGTCTTCTAACTCCACCATGGCTCTTGTTGGGCCCCATACGTCTGCTCTATGATTTTTATTTCAATCACAAGGGGAGTGGTTGCCCAGATCACCAGTCTCTAGAAGGACTGGTGGGATGAGCTATTGTATGAGATCGGAAGGGACGTTGACATTTTTCCAGTGGGCACAACAAACGAATTTGGCGTATAGACCAAGTGATGAAAGGAGCTGCCAGGTCCGGTCCTTTCCAATCAGTTGGGGCCGAGGAGGTAAATGTTACTTGAGAGAATTTAATGTGTGATTTCCCCCTTCCTTCCAGATATTTGGGAAATGTAAGAACATCATTAGTGTCTAGTTTTTAAAGTACGATGAGTTGAAGTAAAGGAGGGGTCTTGGTGAAAATTGCTGTCAATTTTGATAGGCATTTATGGTTGAAATCTAAGTTTGTGCTTGGGTTATTGGAGGGAGGAACTCTTGGGCATTATTAGCAAAGGTAAAGGAAGTGGCTCTTGCCTTTAGTGTCTGGTGGGGAAAACTGACATGCAAACACTTTATCACAGTAAAAATAATGCTCCACTAGGAGATATGTCTCAATCCAGGTAGAACTAATGGAGTTTTTAAAATTCTTTTTTTTCTTTTTTAAATTGTTTTATTAGGGGCTCATGCAAATCCTATCACAATCACAATCCATACACATCAATTGTGTAAAGCACATCTGTACACTCATTGCCCTCATCATTCTCAAGACATTTGCTCTCCACCTAAGCCTCTGGCATCAGCTCCTCATTTTTTCCCCTCCCTCATGAACCCTTGATAATTTATACATTATTATTTTGTCATATCTTACCCTGTACAACGTCTCCCTTCACCCACCCCTCTGTTGTCCGTCCCCCAGGGAGGAGGTCACATGCAGATCCTTGTAATTGGTTCCCCCTTTCCAACCCACCCTCCCTCCACCCTCCCAGCATTGCCACTCACACCACTGGTCCTGAAAGAGTTTTAAAAATTCTTATTGGTCTGACCCTGACCTTATCTATAGATTCTCAGTACTTAGCACAATAGACTCACTCGCTGCCATGAAGCTGATGCTGATTCATAGTGACCTATGGAACAGGAGTAGAACTGCTTCTGTGGGTTTCTGAGAATCTAACTCTTTATGGGAGTAGAGAGCTCCATCTTTCTCTCTCAGAGCAGCTGATGGTTTGACTGCAAACATTGTGGACTACAGTTCAACTCCTAAGTGGCATGCCATGAGGGCCCCTTCAGCACAATATTAGATATTAATAAATGTTCTCTGACTAGAACAATAAGAATCCTAATTAATAATAGTCCATATGTGTACAATTGAATAAAAATATTTATGCCCTTGAATGGTTCCAAGAATTGTGTTATTGGTATGGCTTGTTTGCTTGTACTATTATTGTTCTTTGGATGAGTTGAGTCTGCACTCATAGCCCCCAGCCTCCTTACCGAGTCTCTTGAAAGATGTTAGGTTCCTTTCTCTTGCAGCCAATCAGTACAGTGACAGGGAAGCAGGAAGAGAAGCCCAGGTGGTGCAGTGGTTCAACGCTGAGCTGCAACTGAGAGGTGGGTGGTTTGCAGCTGCCGGGTGTTCCTTGAAAGAAACGTTTAGCAGTCTGCTCTGTAAAGATGGTTAGCCTTGGGAATCCTATGGGGCAGGTCTTCCCTTCCCTGTAGGGTTTCTGTGAGTCAGAGTCTATGCCAGAGCAAGTGAGCAAGCCAAAACAGCAGGAAGAAGAGGACCAGGGGGAGGGGGAGGGAAGGATAGAAGAAAGGGGGAAAAATGAAAGAAAGAAGGAAAATGACCATGTATCAGGAAATGTGTCCAACTGGAAATTACAAAGAAACAAAAGGAAAGCAAAAAACAAACAAAAAATCCCACCCAGCCCTACTTAGGTGGTTTTCTCCAAGTCTGGGTTTCTCTTCGAGCTCCTCGCTTGTAGCTTGTGGCTTTCACCTTCCCATTCACAAGAAGGCTCTTATTCCTGCAGGTACTGTGGTTGCAGTAGGAGGACCAAAGATCAAAGAGGACCCATTAGCTGATTCTGATCTGCTCAATGGGGACAAAACAAAGGCTTTTGAAGGAGCCCCCACTCTGCTTACCTGTCATTTCTCAGAACCTCCCTAGCTGCTCTGAGCAGGAGACACGTTCTGAATGGAGAATGGGTTGGCCAATCAGTGCTTGCCAAACTTTAAATCTTCTTATACAGATGTAACACTGCCATTAAACCTGTGAAGACCATACCTACTGTTTTTGGCATGTGTTTTCCTCCCTCAATAATTTCACGAGTCTGTCTTCATGGCATTAAAAATGTCCGTGGGGCTCCAAGGCGCAATCGGTTAGCATGGCACTTATGCAAAAATCCCCCAATACCATAAATAATTTGAACAGTTTGTAAAGCTTAGCATCTAGTATTTCCATGTTTTATGCTTACTAGCAGTGCTATAATGAACATTCTTTCTCCCCCCTACCCCATAATTCTTTTGACCTTCTTCTTTCATCTTGATCATGTTTTGTCCCATTTTGAAAATAACAATTAGTACCGGAGCTTTAGTTACCATCTTTAAATAGTGTCTGGGGAGATGGATTTTGAAAATAACGACAATTAATGTAAAATATAATGTAGATAATTTAAATTGCATCCACAAGACACAAAATATCTCACTGACCTGACAAAATCAGAATGGAGAGGAAAGAAGGACCCACGTTCTGGTGGGATCGGTTTAATTGGTTCAATGAAAATGGCTTTTGCACGTTTGGTAGAGGAAATCTGGAAGTCTGCTGCTATGTTAATTTTCAGATCCCTCCTGCTCAAAAGTATATTTTCACCAGGTCTTTTCTTTGAACAAATGTTGTCAAATGAGGGTGTGAAAGCAGTTCATCTCACAGCTCCTGTGTCAGAACACGGAGGAGGCATGTCAAGGTAGAAAGTCTGGCAGCCACACCCAGCTCAAAGAAGGGGGCTGCTGAAAAACTTAGCTTCCAGAGGCAAGAAAGGGGAGATGCTGACACCCCACCCCACTCATGCTGGTCTTTGGCCCCCTCTTTTGTGAAACGTGGCAGTGCATCAGCCAGACCCAGCACACAGCCAAGAGTTCTGGAATTTGCTGAGGACAGTACCTCTCACAACTGTGTTTGAAATGTAACGCTTTTTAAAAAACGCATGCCAGGATTCCGGAGAAGCCAGGCTGGACACTTGAACTGCTTGTATATCCAATTGTATGTTTCTTTTTTCTTTTTGATGCTGCAATGTAAGGTTAATTTCTATGGGGAGTAAATTATGCCCAGCTTTCTGCTATGTGCCAGGCAAATTGAAGGCAATAGAAACTGATGGGTGGTGACGATTAAAGAGCACTGTTGACCTTTTGGTAAATCATTCATCATATTGCTTCATCTGTAAGTGGTTTTCCAGTTGCCACTCCTATTTGCTAATCACGGCATTTCACTCTGGGTGCTACAGAGTCGTATCGTCTTGCTGAGGGCTGTCTTCTTTGTGTCGTTTCACTTTCTCTCTCTCTCTCTCCCCATTTGTTTTCCTTTAGTCATTGTTACTGTAGTGTTTGATTACCTAATCCATCTTCCAGCAGAGGGGGCTGTGGACAGAGCGGCAGAGGGGATCCCTATGCAGTCTCTTTTCCTGCTGGTTTCATTGGGCTCTCTTGGGTGTCTCCTAAGGAGTTGGGGCGGACTTCAAGGACCCATCCCTTTCCTCCTTTGGTCCCTTTAGAATTCAGTTACAAGATGGCTGTCTTCCACAGTGACCACTGGCGAGAGCTTGGTGCATTGGTCTTGATGGCTTAGCAGCAGTACATGTTTTCGCTCCTTTCTATGAGTTAGAATCCACAGATGGCAATCAGTGTGGTTTTTATTTTCGTTCTCAAAGCTCCCATGGCGGGGGCAGGGGACAGGGACCCAAGAGGGAAGCAGGAAGAGCCTCAAATTCAAGCCTGGGTCAAATTCTATGAACTAGGGAATTCATTGTAGCAGAAGTGTACGTCTAGATACCAAACCCAAGGTAGATAGACCCACGACTGGACAGCTGCCAAAATCCACCATACAAGGTTGTAGCCATCTATGGAGTCTTCAGTTCTTGAGCTTTCTGTTTAAATTTGGCCAATCCCTGGTTCCGAAGCATAGTTAATCTAGAAGATTTCCCCACTAGGCCTGCATGGGTATGTCCCAGCACCCGATCTAGGCTAAGCACCTTGAGGATGTGGTTCTGCTTCAAAGACCAAGAGAAATTGACCTTTGTCTACTTGTGAGTCTGACAAATTATAACGCTATCCTGATTGGCCCAGGGAGACATTTTCTAGAAAGAATGTATATTAGGATCTTTTAAAATGCAGACTTTGTCCTCTGTCTGGGCTTGTGAATGTTTCCATGTTTTGATTACATTAAAGTTAAACCTCGGGTCACTTAAAGAATGAAACTAACAAAGATATGTTACTGTCTCTTTCCTCCAAAATACAGTGTGAAGAGATATCCAGATATTACCTGCACTCCATCTGACCCCTGTCTGAAGTTGGGGTTCTTCAACGGGGTGAGTGGTTCTGGCCCCAGGCTGGTCTTGCTGTGTTGGTTGGTCAGGGCACACCACAGGGTTGCCTGCAATGTTGCAGCTAAGCATATGAGGACAGGACCAGGACACTATTCTGAATGTCGGTGGCTGATAGGGGTTAGGGATGCATGCTCCGATTGTTTTCCTTTTAAATTAGTTTTGTTAAGGCAAAAGTAGCAGGTCTGTGGTTTCAGCCAATCAGAATCTCCTTCTCATTTTGTACACTAAAGAATACATTTCTTTGATCCTTTAGAAATACAAAAAGCAAGAAACCGGATTTCTAAGCAACAATAATAAAATAATCTTGTAACTGGGAATTTTCAGAAATCACATTTTTTTTCTTCCTTTGTTAGAGACAGAAAGCCGATCTGTGGGAAAGGGTTCTTTAGGTCTGAGAAAAATAGGCAGCATTCATAGCGTATGAAACCTATCTGCTTCTTGTGAGAAAGAATAATTTTTGCATGGCAGTGACATTTCAGACTTTGGAAGGGGATTTTCTCAAGTGGCTTCCATAGCAATGTGTTGTCCAATTTGGTCTGGGAGGAGGCTGAAGTGAATTAAAATGTGTTCTCTCACCTTCCTGCTCCCTGTGTTCAAACTCATATACACTCACTCCAGGCCACCCCTCTGCCTGTTTGTTTAGCACTTACCTTTTAAGAATGATTTTCTACGTCTTAAAATTATTTTTGAATACTTTGTTCATATTCATACTCTTCTGTTCTGTATAGCAACTACTGGGCACACATGTGCCTGTTTAAATTAATTAAAATTAAACAAAGTAGAAATTTCATTTCATAGACATACGGGCCTCGTTTCAAAGACTCAGTAGTCACATGTGACCAGTTGCTATGGTGCTGGTCAAGTCTACTACAGGGCATGTTATGCATCATGGAAAGTGCTGCTGGCTTGTGTGCTTGACTTGGCCGCGATCTAAGAATCTTCCTCCCCTGCCACCTGTCAGTTGGTTCATGGCTGTTTTCTTCAGTCTGACAGTAGAGTGAAGGGCCGTCCTTCCTCCGCATGGTCGCTCAAATGCAGTAGCTTCGTTCCTCCTCTTCAGCAGAGGCTCTAGCCTCTTTCAGCATGTAGGCTGCAGGGTAGGTGCTGTGTTGCTCAGCACATGCCAGTGAAGCAGAGTGGCCTTGTGTCATCACCAACAGCACTGTCTGCATTCTCCCAGGTAACTGTGTGGTCACCCTGAGGAGACTCTGCCATCTTTCGTGTCCTCAAAGATTTTGACTCCATAGCTGTCTTCTCCCTCCAGTGCAACCTCAGTTTCCCCCTTTCCAGTGGATCCTGTTTCCATTTGCAGAGATGCGGTTATTTCTTCCATCTTAAAAAAAAAATTCTCCCCTTTGCTATCCCTCCTGACTCTTGTCACCTCATGTCTGTACTTCTGAGCGATAGATTGCCGTTGCTCTGGCTACTTGCCTGTGTGCCGCTTTCTCCTCAATTCACTGTTCTGTCCTTCGTTGCACTGGTGAAATCATGATGTAGCTCTTCCGAAAATATGTTATTTGCTTAGCTTTTATGAATTCTCGTCCTTTCCCTTCCTTGCCTTTTGTGCTTTCTCTTTTCAGCCCTCTTGATGTCGGTTATGCACTGGGCTGTTGACCTGCCGGCTCCTCTGCAGGAGAAAGACAAGGCTTCCTGCTCTTGTAAAGATGTACGGCTTTGGAAAGGCCGTGAGGGCTCTGCTCTGCCCTCAAACTCAAAGCCAAATTCACTGCCATGGGCGATGTTCTGACACAACAATGCTACAGGGCAGGTTCTGACCATGTGGGTTCAGAGACTGTAGTTCTTTACTGGAGCAGGAAGTCTCATCGCTCTCCTGTAAAGCAGCGGGTGGTTTCAAACTGCTGACCTGGTGGATTGGAACCCACTGTGTAAACATCAGGGCTTATGCAGGCTTGCTATTAGTCAGAATTAGCTCCAAAGCAGTGAGTTTGGTCTTTGGGTTTTTACTGTTGAAGTATCTCAGGGTTCTGACCTGACTGTGGTTTCTTAATTTCAGCAACTGTATTCTTCAATTCTAGATTGTCTAGTTGCTATTTTTGTGCCTATAAAATAAGCAAATAATAATAAATTAATTTTAGTCTTCTTGTGACAAAACTCTAGTTTTCATATATTCATCACAATACTTTAAAATTCATATCTGATCATGACAATATTATAGTTTACTTGTGGGTTTGTTTCTGTTGTCTATTCTTTCTCTTGCTCCCGTTCCTTGCGTTTCACAGAGAATCTGGTATTTTACATGAAAAAGTGCTGAGGCTTTGAATAATATTATCATCCTTCGAACAGGATTCATTCTGGCCTGTAGCAGTTAGCAGAAGGGTGTACCATTCCCAGCCAGCCTGAGACTGAGCTCACTTGAGGCTTGTTTGCAGAATGTATAATGCTTGGTCTTACTCTGAGTTATCCTTACTCCCAGAATATAGTTCTTCATAAGAGTCTCAAAGGATCTCAAAGAATCCCTCATGTGTTTCCTGAGGGATTTTCCTCGTCGCTTGTTCCTGAGAGAAATACTTCTCTCCAGGACTGTGAGAGTACTGAAAGTTGTGCTTGGTGCTTGACTTATTAAGAATTCAGAAATTAAAAAGGAACAATTTAGAGAATGTTGTTAGGGGTAAATAAACTTAAATAAGAAGATCAGAATAATTCCTTAGTATCTCGCTCCTCTCCACTGCTTTGGTTTTCCTAAATACCAATGTCTGTCCCCCTAACTCGGACCTGCAAGGTCAGCAGTTCACAACCACCGGCCTCTTCATGGGAGAGAGAGGGGCTTCTTACTCTCATAACAAATCACAGTATCACGACTCATTATGCTGGATCGAACTTGATTCTTGGCTGGTCCACCTCCCTGTAGACGAGACCTGAATTTGTACTGGTGCAAGCATCTCTTAGTTGTTCCATGAAAGAAATTCCCTCCCTGGCTTTTTGAAGGTTGATGGGGTCTTCTCCCACGGACACATTATTTGTATTTTTGTCTTTATCTTAATAGGATCTTATCCTGACCACCTTAGTGTGATTTGTTCCCCATGGTTTTCTGTGGGGAACAGGAGGATTGGCTACATAATGATAATAACTGATATAGAGAGTTATAGGGACTGCAGGGGTAGAGGAAAGGCAATAGGGAGGGAATGGGGATGCCAGGTGTAAATGATGAAGGCAAGAGGGGGAGAGAAGTACTAGAAGTGATCGTGAATGCACAACTCTAAGATGGAAGTGGTAGAGATGGTACAACTCCCCTTGATATGATTGAACAATTGAACTATTCAATTAAATATGTAACGTATGTACCTATAACGCTCTTGGGGTAAAACGAAAACAGTCACAGTTTTCTAAACTCAAAGGGGCAGTTCTACCCTATAGGGGACGCTGTGAGTCGGCATCAGCTTGATGGTAGTGAGCTGGGATTTTGAGTGGGGCCTCTGGTGGTGTGGCACTTTATAGATGAAACTGCTCATCACAAGGCCACCTCCTCTAACCCATTAGCTACTCCTGGTGAGAACGATGAGACTCCCTATTCCTATAAAGAATTAAAAGTCTTGGAACCTGGAGGGGCCATTTCTCTCCTGTCCTATAAGGTCTTCACCATATGGAATCCATTCAATAGCTGTGAATTGGATCTGCCCCCCTCTGGAACACTGTGAAATTGCTTCAGGCTCCACTGAGTTTTATTCCAGTGTTCTAGGTTTCTAGTCTCCTTGCTCACACTCAGAAATGTCAAATGCAAAGAAAAAGCTACGTGCAGAAAATCAGACTGATCACAGTGAACATCTCTTTTCTGTAGGATCTGGGTCCTTCCAGGTAAAGCTACTCTGGCAGTGGCCCAGTATCTTCTAACACGTCCTTTCTGTTTGCTCTTAATCTGGGTTTTCTAGTTGTTTTTAATAAGACCTTTCTTTCTTTCTTTTGACGTGGGAGCTGAGGGGTCATTTGTAGCCACTCATTTCTTTTCTTCTCTCTTTTTACAACTGCGATTTGGGTGGAGGTTCAAAAGGCAACTTGCGTTCAACATTTCTTACATATTGCCTGGCATGCAACCTCCACTGTGTAACACCTCTCATTCCACTCCTGTGTTCCTGTTTCCATTCTTCCTTCTTTCCTAACTAACCCCTGCTGACATCTGAACTTTGTCTTTGGGCAAATATTGTATTTTGACCTTGGTTTGTTTGGTCGATTGTTTGAAGGAGTTTGTACCCCCCAAGTGTTGTTGTTTACCTTTTAGATCTATTTCTTGAATGATTAGTAAGTCATAGGGGTGAGTTCCGTTCTGGGCCTGCAGTGTGACGAAGGCCATAGTCTTGGGGTTCCCCCAGTATCTAGGAAACCAGTAAGCCTGCTCTTCTTTATAATTTTGAATTTTCCTCCACAATTTTGCTTTCATTCTACCTGAGACCTTCTAATGTGACCCTGGCAATGTTTCAAGGCTACGCATAAGGGACGTATGGCAAGACTTGGTCTCATGTACTTTGGACATGTCGCCAGGTGAGACCCGTCCCTGGCGAAGGACAACGTGCTTGGTAAAGTGGAAGGGCAGCAGGCTCTCCACGAGGTGGTTTGACACGGTGACTGCAACAATTGTCTCAAACATAGGGACAAATATGACACACCTCCTGGCAGTGTTTCATTCTGTTATACATACGGTTGTGATGGGTCAAAACTGACTCGGTGGCATCTCAACAGCAGTGTGATCCTATTCAGAGCAGCTGGTAGCTGTTGCTACGTTCCAGAGAGTTCTTCTGGTTCCAGGGTCATGGAATCAGAGGTTTGTATGGTCCATTAGCTATTTGTACTAATTGTTTTCATGCATCAATAGTTGCAGCTTAGATGGTTTGCTCATAGCTTTTAATACTCAGTCATTATTCAGTAAAGTAGGCTGCCAAACATTGTCGGTTTTTTAAAAACAGTTTTATTGGCACTTCACCCACATATCATACAATTCACTAGCTCAATCATATCAAGAAGAGTTGTACAGTCTAATCTTTACCACAATCAATTGTTACAACATTTTCTTCTTCCTTGTACTTATTTTTGTCCATTGCTTTTGGTTTTTTTTTTTCAATTTTGGCAAAAATATACATAACAAAACCTTATCCAATTCAGCAACTTCTACATGTGTCACTGATCATACCCTTCATGTTGCACACCAGACACTTTCTTTGTGAGCTACGTCATGCCACTTGATCTGAATGTCCCCGAGTCCCAGAGTCCGTGTCCACTGGCCTGGTGATTCCTTTTCTTAAGGTGTTTAATGATGGCTGAGATATTTTCATAACTTTTTTGGGGGAAGAGTCTTTCATGGATTACAAGCTACTCTATCATGGCCAGATAGGGATATAAATAAATAATTTTTTTTAATTTGGGAAATGCTGGGTTTCTTTCCTATTTATTTATATACCCTCTCTAGAGTACCTCTTTCAGTCCTATGGTTTTAAAACTATTTGGGGTGGGGGGTTGTTCATAACCTCAGAAAAACCAACCAACCAACCAACCAAAAAAACAAACCCCTCTACTACTTCCTGTTGAAAAACTGTTTAAAAGTTTTGTAGCTCTGCCTTGGTCACTGAGTTCCAGATTGGCATATCCAACTTTTATCCCTGTCAAAGGTACTGCCATCTCTTGTCTAGACCTCAATATATTGTTTTTGCTGAAATTTTGATTGAATTATTTGTCTTTATATTATAGATCTCTATATCCTAGATGCCACAACTTTGTCAGTAATATGTGTTGCAAATGCATTTTTCAAATATTAGGCTCAACTTTTGTTCTCTATGATGTTTTTTATTGTATAGACATTTTAAACTTTAATACAGTCAATTGTATAAATCCTTTCCCTTTATTTTAATGCTTTTCACTTTTGTCTAGGAAATTCTTCTCAGTAGATACATTGAATACATATTAAATCTCAAGATCATAAATTGCTCTCCTATGTTTTCTTATATATATTAAAAATGTTCCTTTGTACATTAGTGTCTTTAATCCATCTGTAATGTAATGTAAGCTCTTCACTGGTATCCTTTTATTTTTGCCTCCTGTACTCAGAGCTATGTACTATAGGCAAGCAATCTTTTTTTAAAAAGCACATAAGCCATATCCTCTCACTGCCCCGTATAAAAACACCATAATAACTCCTTGTCATCTTGGAAATTGAACCCCGTATCTTTGACGTGGTCTCAAGGCCTTTCCAGTTTGGGCTCTTGCTCGCTCTTCTGTTTTCACCTCTTCACATACCGCTCTCTCTTTCTCCCCGTGGTCCAGTCACACTAGTTATTTTCTTGTTCTTCAAAGATGCCAAACTTATTCCCACCTCAACATCTTGGTGTTTTCGGTGGCTTCTGTCGGGAAGTCTTTGTCCTGGGGTATTTATATGCCTCGTCCCTCCGTACCACCGTGTTTCCGCTCAAGTGCCATCTCCCCAGAGTATCCTTCTCCGGCCATGCTCTCTAAAGCAACTCCACAGCCCCTCCTTCTCCGCCTCCTGACCCTGCTGCATCTTTCCTCACAGAACTCATGACTGTCTGACAGTCTATTACCAGTTCATGTTGTTATTACATACAACTTCTGTGAATGTTGTGTGCTGTTACTTCTGTTTCCTCGGTTCCTATAGCAGTATTTAACCTGATTTTCCATGAGTGTACACTCAAAGGATTTTAGCTGCTGTTGCTAAGTGAATGTTGAATGAATAAGGTGCACTCCTATGGACTCCCTGGGTGACAGGAAAGGTCAAACATTCAACTACTAGCCTAATGGTTGGCTGTTCACAGACACCCGCAGAGAGGCCCCTGGAAAGACAGGCTTGGTGATCTGCTTCTGAGCACTCACAGCTTGGGAATCCAGTGGATCATTTCTACTCTGCACACTGTGGATCGCACCATGTATCAGAATCAACTCAGCAGTAGCTAACCATAAACACCAAGTACTATGACAAAGGCTCGTTTAACTTGGCATGCCTTTACTACTCTTGTGGCTCCCATCAGATAAGCACTGAACTGTTAACAAAAAGGCCTCTGGTTCAAACCCACCAGCTTCTCTGGGGGAGAAAGATGGAACTACCATTACAGAGGCCTGAAAAACCCTCTCTGGGGTTTGTTATGAGTTGGAATCCACTAGATGGGTTTGGGACTGCTCCTCTGAGCTACATGATGAGTCATTTCTCTTACCACTTCTCCTACCTTTGAACAGTGTCCCATAGTATCGTCTGGCTTTCGCTTGATAGAAGTATGTCAATTACATAGTCATTCTACCTTTGTTCTTTTCTCATTAGCCCAAAACAATTAAAATAGACCAATACGCTGCTACATTCTGCTTTTTTTATGATGCCATATCAAAGTCTCCATTAATTATATAATGTAATAAAGCGAAGAAGCCTTATTTGATGATAATCTGTTTCGATCACAAACTATCTTTATCACAGAACGCAATAGCAGAGGTGTGACAGTTTTAGCATTAGGACGTACTCACCTGACATTGAGATGTGTTCGCGAACACACTGAACGTTCACGCTGTCACTTTGGGGGATCATTGTGTGCCAATGATGTGGAGAACAGAACAGTCGATGGGGACGGGGGGGGGCAGATAAACTCAGGCACTGCTATTGCATAGCACAGTCAATTATCAGGTTGTCACTGAGATGCCCGAGAGCATTAATTGGAATGAAACCATAATAATCCGAAGAATTCCCACGGAGTACCTGGCCCTGTAGGACTATGTTTTAGGATTTTGGTTTGGGAGGTCTGCAAAGTTCAAATTTCTTAGTTTACATTTCGAGGTCCTCATTTCACTGGAGGTTACATTGGTATGAGGAGCCCAGGTGGCCCAATTGGTTAAGCATTGGATTGCTAATGCAGGGTCAGTGGCTCAAACCCACCAGGAGAAAGATGAGACTGTCTGTTACAGTTTTGGAAACTAAGGGGTTTCTCCCAGTTTTTCTTTCTAGGGATTTTCTCCTCTGGTCCTGTAGGGGGACCATGAGTCCAAATTGACTTAATGCAATGGGTTTGGATGTTTTGTGTTTTTGTGTTAGTATCACAAACAGTAAGATGAAGGTCCAGAAAGAAAGACTAAAGCAAGAGATGATGAGAGGCTGAGTTAGAAAAGGTGGAGAAGAGACAGAATGAGGAGTTTTTTTGTTTTGTAATCATTTTACTGGGGGCCTGTGTAACTCTTATCACAATCCATCCATCCATCCATGTGGCAAGCACATTTGTACATTTGTTGCCATCATCATTTTTAAAACATTTGCTTTCTCCTTGAGCCCTTGGTACCAGCTTCTCATCCCCCGCCCCTTCTTCCCCCACCCTCCTTTCCCCATGAACCTTGATAATTTGTAAACTATTATTATTTTTCCCATGTCTTACACTAACTGATATATCCCTTCACCCACTTTTCTGCTGTCCATCCCCCTGGGAGGGGGTTATATGTTGATCCTTGTGATCGATTCCCCTTTTCTCCCATTCCCTAATCCTCCTGGTATCTCTACTCTCATTGTTAGTCCCGAGGGGTTTATCTGCCCTGGATTTCCTGTGTTTCCAGCTTTTATCTGTACCAGTGTACATGCCTTGTCTCCCAGATTTGTGAGGTAGAACTGAGGTCATGATAGTGGGGTGAAGGAAGCCAAAGTACTTGGGGAAAAGTGTGTGTTTTATTGGTGCTACACTGCACCCTGACTGGCTCATCTCTTCTCTTTGACCCCTATATGAGGTGTGTCCAATTGTCTACAGATGGACATTGGGTCTCCACTACATGCTTCCCCTCCCCAATTGATTTTGGGCATGATTTTGTTCTGGGTCTTAGATGTCTGATACCTGATCCCATCAATACCTCATGATCACACATGATCCATGTGGGCTTTGTTGCTTCTGAACTAGATGGCCGCTTGTTTATCATCAGGCCGTTAAGACCCAAGATGCTATATCTTTTGATAGCCGGGCACAGGAAGATGAACATCACATGCCAGGTTATTAGAACAAAGTGTTCTTGTGTTGAGGTTAGTACTTGAGTTGAGGCCCAATGTCCATCTGCAACCTTAATTCTTATCATTCTGGCTTAGCAATTCCTCGCTGCTACATTGCCCTTGATTGAGCCCCACTAGGCATCCTACGACCTTCCTTCCATTGATTTTAGTTCACTTGTTATTCCCTTGTCCCTGGGTTTGTGCCATTGAGTTAATTAAACTCATGGGGCCCTATATGTGTTGTGCAGAATTGTTCTTCCTAGGCATGTCTTTCTTCCTTTCTCATGTCTTTTTTACTGTGTAAAAGTTTATTGAAATTAAAAAATATATATGATTGTTACTGTTGAGAATATACACAGCCAAACATGCATTAATTCACCAGTTTCTACATGTGCAGTTGAGTGACAGTGTAAGCTGTTGTTCTCTCTCTCTTTTTGTCAATGTAAATATAGCTATCACACAAACATTGCAGTTTAACTGTTTATAGGTGTACAGCTTATTAACAGGGGTGATAATAATTGACTTGCACCCCTATGCTTAACCAATGTGGTGTTTTTACCACTGTTAGTCCTTCTTTCTCCCCTCCCCCACCCCTGGTAACCACTACTAAATTTTATTCTCTACAAATTTGTCTTTTCCTGTTTTTGTTTTATATAAGTGAAGTCATATAATGCTTTTCCTTTGGTATCGACTTATTTTTCTCAGTGTAATGTCTTCTGTAGTGTGTGTGAAAGTTTCACATTTCCTACTACCTGAGGAACGTACCATTATTTGTAAGTATCATTTTGTGCATCCATTCCTGGGCATTAGGAGGTAAATGTCCACCTTTCGGTCTTCATTTGGTCTCCACTCACAAGTCTTTTGGGTGTAATTGGAAGTGGGATTGCTGAGTCGTATGGCCATTCTGCGTATAGGTTGTTTTGGAGGGGTGTGTGGGAACTACCGCAGGCAATGCTTTAAACAACGAGGAAAGGTTCCGATGTCACCCAATCCTTGCCAATATTTCCTATTTTCTGTGGTTGTTTTTTAATCCTCCTAGTAAGAGTAAAATGGTATCTAATTGTGGTTCTGATCTGCAATGAGATGGAATCGACTCAATGACAGTGGATTTTTGGGGGTGGGATAGCTACTGAGTATCTTTCCATGGATTTGGTGATAGCTATACGGAGGTCCTCTTTGGAGAAACGTCCTTTTATGATTGGCTATTTGTCTTTTTGTTGTTACATTGTTGAAGATATATATAAATGTATATAATATATTTTCACTTAAATAACAGCTATAGCTGAGATTTTTTTTTAACTGTCCATATTCTCGTTCCTCCTATTCCACTGATGGCAGTCAGGACCATAACTATTAGTAGGAAGTTATTAGGCCCCCAATTATCATTGTCTGAAGGCAAAGGCATCTTCTTAATGGTTTATGTGCCCGGGAAAAGACCTTTTACACAATCACAGAGGAATTAGTTATTATATTCTTGCTAGATACATGCTTTCTGAAGATATTTTTCCCTGTTAATGGCTTGTGTTTTCAGTTTTCTTGGCAAAAATATTTTACTGGACAAAAGTTTTACGTTTTTATGAGATCTCCTTTATTTATTTTGTATTTTGCTGTTTGTACTTTTGTTATTACATTAGATAATTCATTGTTAAAAACTCGGCCTGGGAGCTTTGCCTTTGTTTCCATTGATTTACACGTCTGTTCTCTTAGCAGTGCCAGGCTGTTGTGATGACAGCTATATACCCAACAGAACCAAACCCACTGCCATTGAATTGAGTCTCCTATAGCAACTTTGTAGGTTTCTGAGATTGTAACTCGGCACCTGTGGTGGTTCCGAACTGTTGACTTTGCGGTTAGTAGCCCATTGTGTAGCCACTACACCACAAGGGCTTCTTATGTAGCTGTGTAGCATGTTTTGAAAACAAGAAAAACAGGTCATAGGTGTCTTCAAACTGGTCTTTCAGCATAGCTTTAGCTGTTTGGTGCCCATTCCGTTTCATACGAAGTTGAAAATTGATTGTTTTGTTTGTTTTAATTTTTGTGACAAAGGGTGTTTGAATTTTGATAGGATTATACTGAATCTATAGATTGCTTTGGATAATGTTAATATTTTAATAATATTAAGTATTTCCATCTGTGCACACCAATCATCCTTCTATTTATTTAAATCTTCTTTAATTTCTTTCAGCACTGTTTTACTTTTTTCGTTGTGTAAGTCTTTCATATTCGTGTTTGGATTTCTTTGTAAGTATTTTATTCTTTTAAATGCTATTATAAATGGGATTGATTCACTAATTCTATGGCTAGTATGTGAAAACTCAATTTGTTCTCTCTTTGTTGACATGGTACCTTGCCACTGTGCAATAACTCTCTACTGGCTCTAGGATATAGGGGTTTTAATAGCCAATTTGGTTTTACAAGTAGATTTTAACTAAAACAGATCTCCATGCCCAAACAGAAGTCCCATCTTAAAGGCCTTCTATAAAGCATAATGTCGCAGAAATATTCAAGGAATGAAAATGGAAGTTAGCAAATATTTCTGGAAAATACTCATGTGACACAGTATTAATATCAGACAAAAACATATTTTAAACCAAAAGTATAATACTGGCTAAAGACCCTTATTTAATAGAAAAGATAGTTCACCAGGTTATTGTTGTTGTCAGGTTATTGTTGCTGTCAGGACCCCATGAACAGCAGAAGTGAAGACTGCCTGGGCTTGCTCTGTGCTCACACTTGTCAGGTTCCAGCCTATCATGGCAGCCCCCATGTCAGTTCACCTTTTTGAGGCCCCTCCATGCTACCAAGCATGATGGCATTTCCACGGATTGCTCTCTCCTGCTAACATAGCCAAAATATGTGAGCGGAAGTGACGCCATCCTCACTTTTTAGGAGCATTCTGGCTGTACGTCTTCCAAGACAGATTTATTTGTTCTTTTGGCAGCCCATGGTACTTTTGGTATTCCTTACTCATACCGTAATATAAACGCATTGGTTCTTCTTCGGTCCTCCTTGTTCAATGTCCAACTTTCACAGGCATATGAGGCAATTGATAATACCATGGCTTAGATCAGGTGAATCGTAGTTCTTAAAGTGACATCCTTGCTTTTCAACACTTTATAGAGGTCTTGTGCAGCAAACTTAACCAAGACAATGCAGCATTTGACCTCTTGACTGCGACTTACATGACCACTGATTGTGGTTCCAAGCAAGATGAAATCCTTGAGAATTTCACTGGGAAGATACATTAATCCATAGCCCACATCATCTAATAACATCACTTTAAAAATATATAAAATAAAAGTTGACATAATTACCAGAAGGCATTGAGGATGTACTAAGTAGTTATTGAAGTATTTATAACATTTTTCTCCCAGACACTGATAAACAAATGAAATTAATTAATAAGAACAAAAAAGGTTTAAATGACACAACTTATTATCTTGATGAAATGGGAGTTAGAAGAGAATACGTATAAAATACATACATACAAAGCCTTAACAAACACCAATGAATAAAAATTACTTGGACAAAAATTTTTTTTTTAATTTCAGAGGGGAACAAAAAGGAGACCACAAACCAATGGACATTAAACCTCCATACATTTGGCAAATCAAAAATCATACTTTAAAATAATTCTTGAGTAAAATAAATAGTGATGACAGAAATTAGTAAATATCTTGTTTCAAATCTGGTGGGACATAATAAAAAGGGTACATGGAGGTAATGTACAGCTTTTAAATACAGATTTTACAGGTACAGGAAGACTGACAACTAATTAGTTGTGTGTTCAGCCATAAGTTATGAAAAGGAGAGCAAAGTAAACCCAAACAGAAAGAATGAAAGAAAGACAAGTGTTATAGAGACAAATGAGATGTCTTTAAGGGACTAGCAGAGAAATTCAACAGAGGAGCAGGTGAATTTCTTAAAGACTAGCAGAATACATAAACATCGAGCAAACTCGATCAACAACAGAGGGATCACAAAGTATATTAGAAATGAAAGGACCCTACTCAATACAGAATAAATTACTATTACACAGGAGAATACTTTAAATAACTTTATAGCAGCATACTTTACAAACATACCGAGTAACGAATAGAGGTGACCATTATATCTATGATACATACACACAAAACTCTTCTCCCAGCTGCAGACTTGGAAGCATAATGTCTGGGTTCAATTTGTTTTTCTGGAATGGAAATTTATTGATCCTACAAATACTTATTGACATATACCACATATCAGAACTGTGCCAGTGCTAACAAATTTTCATGAGGATGATGGGCAATGAATAAATCATTATAAAGATATATAGTTCAATTATGGTCAATGAAATATAGGAAATATGAGACTGTTTCACAGGGGACCCAATTTTATTAGGGCAAAGGATAGATTAGGAAAGATTTCCTGAAGAAGTAACATCTAAATTTTGAGCAGGTACTAGCCAGGTTGGGAGATGCTACAGCATTTGTAGACTTAGCGTACAAGGAAAACCTAACGCACAGTGATGCAGCATAAAGGAACCATCAGCAGAGTTGGGGAAGGAGAAGACAAGAATCTTGGGTTTATTTCTAGCCTTTGCTGTGTCATACAATAAGGATTTACACAAGCCAAACAAATTACATTCATACATCTCTATAATTCAAAAACATGTTTTCTCTTGTTAATGGCTTTATGAAAATGTTTAAGTACTGCTCTCTAGAGAAATGATAATAACATACATATAAAGGAAACACACCAGATACATTAAGAATAGTGGCTGCTTCTAGTGTTAAAAATGAATACAGCTGAAGTGTCTGTTGCATCCTTGCTTAATTAATGGCCAGTCCAATCCCTTGTGCGTGCGCGCGTGCGCGCGCACACACACACACAGACACACACACACACACAGAAATCCATATTCATGTGTGTGGACTTTTCAAGGAAAGGTGATCCAACAGGATGTGGAAATGATCAAACAATATCATTAATATCACATACAAGTAAAATTTTGCTGAAGATCATTCAAAATAGTTCCAGCAGGAACCTGCCAGAAAATCAAGCTGAATCCAGAAGAGGATGTGTCATGAGGAAGATTCTACGTATGTGTAGAAGATGCGTAATGGGAGGGCTCGACGCTGAAAACCGAGAAGGCCAGGAAAATGCTTGCGTGCTTTATTGACCATGCAAAGGCACGTGACCATGTGGGTCATGACAAAGCATGGCGAACATTGCAATGAACAGCATTTCCAGAACCCTTAATTGTCTTATGTGTAAGCTGCACATTGACCAAGAGGCCGTTGTTCTAGAAAAACAGAGATGTTTCAAACATCGGGAAAGTTCATATCAAGATTGTATCCTTCCACCATACTTGCTAAATCTGTTTGCTGAGCAGGTAACCTGAAAAGCTGGAGAGAAAGGCACTACCGCGAGCACAGATGCACCTTGGGGCCCAAAGCATGCCCGCTTCACCCCAGTCACGGCACTGCTCCTCCTCCCATGTGTGTGTGAAGCTGGGCAATGGGGATGGAAGACTGAAGACAAGGCCTTTGATTTTTGGTATTGGTCATGCATGTGAAATGTAGACTGGCCTACCAGAAGAAAACAAATCTGTCTTGGAAGAAGTACTATCAGAATGCTTCTTAGAAATGAGGACGTTGAGACTGCCTAAAGTGTAAAGGGTACTTTGGACAGGCTATTAGGACAGACCGGTACCAGGAGAAGGATATCATTCTTGGTCACATAGAGGATCGGCAAAGAAGAGAGGAAGGCCCTCTAGAATGATGGACAAAATGACTGCAGCGCTGGACTCAAACACGGGGATGATTCTGAGGGCGACGCAGGACTGGGAAATGTTTTGTTCTGTTGGGCACGGGTCTCTGTGACCTGGAACAGACTGGCTGCACCTGATTTACAGCAGCCATTAAGAACAGCATTGCTGATGGTGATGACCTTCCTGAAAGGAAGTATACAATCACTACTTTGCTATTTTCTTTTTCTACATATTAGTTTTACGTGACATGGCATTCTCAATGATAAGATACCAGGCAGAAAACTATAGAAGAGAACCTTGGTGATGCCATTCTGAATGGAGCAGTGGTGTAGAGCATGCCTCTCCAAGTGTGGTCTTTGGACCAATTCTAGAAGAGACCATTGCAAAAGTTAAGAGTAGTGTTCAAGAGAGCAGCACTGAGTTGGAACCAACTCAGTGGTAAGAGGTGGTTACTTTTGCTGCTGTGTGTTGTCTGAGCACTTGAACTGTGACTAGTTTCCATCGAGAAGTAGTGTAAGTGTAAAGGGTACACTGTATTTTGAAGATAATTTTTTAAAAATTAAGTAAATTGTTGTCGTTATTGTTGCTAGGTGCCATCAAGTCTGTTCCATCTCATAGACACCCTGTGCAGAAACAGCCCAGTGGGAGTATAAAATCCCGTCTTTCTCCCATGGTGGCTGGTAGTTTGGAACTACTGACCTTACAGTTAACAGCCCAACTTGTAACCACTGTGTTACCGGGAGTCCTGCCTGGCAGTCATTCCATAGTACTTTCAATAATCTTTGCCAATAAAATTTCTTTTTTTTTGCCAATAAAGTTTCTAAACAAGTTTTTCCCATTGGAAAGACAATGTGAGAGACATATGTTATGTAACATTGAACTTTCTAGTAACCATATTAAAAAAGTAAAACATAGGTAAAATTTAATAACATATTTTATGTAACCTAATGTACTCACAATCTTATAATTTTGATATGTAACCAAAATATACAAATGAAGACATTTTACATCCTTATTTCTTTTTTAAGGATGTATATAAAACATATCAGTATTTCTATTTTGCTTGTCTATTGAAATTAATCTTTTTACATTCTTACTTGATTTATAAGAACACAAATGTCCCAATATTTATACTTTGGTTACATATTGAAATTATAAAGTCGTGACTACATTGAATGACATAAATACATAACCAATTTAATTTGACTTGTTTTTTTTATTCTTTTTAAAGCATGGATCCTAGAAAGTTTAAAATTACATGTGTCTCTCACATTAGCTTTCTAATGGGCAGTGCTGGTTTAGAAATTTTTTATAGCAATTGGGCACTGTGACAACTTCCAAATGCATTTGTATTGTATTTTACAAATCTACCGTCAGCCTACAGCATCCTGGAGATGAGACATCAAATCAATTAGTGTTAGACCAGAGATAATTTGGGAAACACTGTCCTAAACATTCCTATCATCCAGAGTCTTCTAGGCACTGTGCTTACTGCAGGAAAACCTAGCTTGTACATTTCTCGGAGCACTGGGAAATGGTTTAAGAAAAGGCTGTCAGACAGATTTGGCCCTTTGCGTATGATCGGGTGCTTGGTAAAGATGTTATCGGATAATCCTCCCCTTATGCTTGCAATTATTTTGAGTTACACAGCATGCATTAGGAGTTGAATAAAGAATGTGCTTTTATCAAGTTTAGCTGACGGAGCAGTTGGGCATCAATAGTGTTTAATTTGAGAATAAGAAAAAGGATGGGTCAGGGAGCTGATATCTCAAATTAGCTCTATTGCAGCATTGATAATGTACTTAAATAATTGTCTTCCTTAGGTTCTGTTCTATAAAATTGACTTATTTTCCCTCAGAACGGGCTAGTTGACACAGAACTTAGAGTTTGGCACACGTGAGTTTGTGATTTACAGGGCAATTTTTCTCATCAAAACCTGGGCAGAGCCATTTATTTTAAAACCAATATTTATTTTACAATGGGAAGATGGAGCAGATTAAAGGAGCATAAAACCATGATAAATCACCTAATCTTTGTCCCATAGAAAATCTTTTAATGGCTCTGAAAGTAATGGCAGTCAAGCTGTCTCTTAGAGTTTGTGTTTGGATGGTTTACTAGCATGTGGGATAGTCGTGTAGATTAAAATCTAATTAATGAGCAATTTATAATTATTCAGACATGGTCTGAATGATTCTTTTTCAATAAAAGGTTTAATATGTTTCTTTCCCTTAGCCAAGTTTCTGATTCTGGTTCATGAATAAAGAGAATTCAGTGTAAAACCCTTAGCTGTTTAAAATGAAAGGGAAATAAATGAAATCTCTTTCAGCCTTTTAATTTAATAACCAAGTTTTACATTGAATGTTTAAGAACATTTATATTTATGTTTATTAGAGATTATCATGGAATATTGATGAAAAAAGTAATTTTATAAGTTATCTCATTTCATTTGATTGGTTTCCTTTTATAGCTCAGGCTATAATAATTTCTGTAGTTAAGAGTAATGAAGGTATATTTCCTTAATAGTATTTTTTGATACTATTCTAATGACTGTGAAGATAAATCTTCTAGAATCTTCCAAATGACTAAAAACATTAAAGTGGGAAATATGTATTTGAAATGGAAAGGATTTTCTTGTAGTCATGGTGAATTTAACAAAATGTGGCTTCAGTTTTATGAACTGGAGGTCCGGTTTCTGCCTCTAATTGTAGGCTACAGAGCAGAGATTGACACTTTCTATAAAGGGTCAGAGAGTAAATATTGTATGCTTTTTGGTCACATGGTCACTGTAACAACTTTACAACCATAGTTAATATATTAATGAATAAATGCATGCATATCTTTTGACCTCAGAATTCTACATCTACAAATATTCCCTCGGGAGCTAACCAGTTTGGCAAAGTGATATGTACTAGGGCCTCCTAATCCTTAATGAGAGGGAAAGCTGTTTATGAACTCTGATGAATGAAAAGAAATGAAAGCCAACAAGCAATCTAAATGTGACTCAACATTAATACAATATAATGGGTTTATGTATATTTGATTGGGGCATATTAAATTACTGACATTCAATTGTATCTACAAAATATAAATTGTATATGGTCCAACATAACATGATACATAGAAACATTATCCACCTATAATTTTTAGGTATAAAAAATAGAATGGTTTTATTCTGTTTTAAAAAATGTTTATTACAATGAGCTTATCTTAGCTCGCAATGAGAAAGATGATGCAGATTGAGAACAAATAATGATCATGCCATTTAAGTTGTAGACACACTATCAGGCATCAAAGAACAACAAATCATATCATTGTGTGCTAACCTCCCTGATATGATCACTGAAGACAAATGGGTGCATAAATAAATGTGGTGAAGAAAGCTGATGGTGCCTGGCTATCAAAAGATATAGCATCTGGGGTCTTGTGTTAGTCTGGGTACTTTGGAGAAACAAATCCACAGAAACACATATGTATAAGAGGGAGTCTTATATAAAGGGTAAGTGCACATAAAGAAAAAAGCCCATCCCAGTGCTGCCCAAGCCCACAAGTCCAACATTAGCCCATATGTCCGACACCAATCCACAAAGCCCTCCTCCATTTCACAAAACACACACTCTGATGCTGACTGCAGGAGGAAAGCCGAATCAGTGAATGTGTAAGCATCTGAGTGCTGGCGGGGGTCTTCATATGGCTGCTCCAGCACCCAGGGCTGCATAGAGGTAGGTCCATGTGGCTTCTCCTTGGGGATGTCTTGTAGGAAGTGAGCCTTCTCAGCTGAAGCAGAGAGCTGGCTAAGGTAGCTGCACCCTGGTCCAGCCATCACAAAGAAAGAGACCCGAGAACTGGAAAGGCGAAGTTCACTGAGCCATTTATCTCTCCGCCCTTCAGTTAACTCCACATGTGTTTATTGGCCAGGTTGACACAATAAACTTTAACTATATCAGGTCTTAAAGGCTTCAAGGTAAACAAGCAGCCATCTAGCTCAGAAGCAATAAAGCCCACATGGAAGAAGCACACCAGCCTGAGTGATCACAAGGTGTCGAAGGGATCAGGTATCAGGCATCAAAGAAGAAAACATCCTATCATTGTGAATGAGGGGGGAGTGGGGAGTGGGGACCCAAAGCCCATCTGTAGGCAACTGGACATCCCCTTTCTGAAGGGTCATGGGGAAGAGACAAGCCAGTCAGGGTGCGATGTAGCAATGGTGAAACATACAACTTTCCTCTAGTCCCTAAATGCTTCCTCCCCCCTCCTCTGCCTGCTATCACGATCCCTTCCCAATTCTACCATACAAATCTGCTAGACCAGAGGATGTACACTGGTACAGATAGGAACTGGAAACACAGGCAATCCAGGGTGGATGATCCCTTCAGGACCAGTGGTGAGAGTGGTGATACCAGGAGGGTGGAGGGAAGGTTGGATAGAAATGGGGAATGGAACCGATTACAGGGATTTACATATAACCTCCTCCCTGGGAGATGGACAGCAGAAAAGTGGGTGAAGGGAGACATTGGAAAGCGTAAGATATGACAAAAAGTAATTTATAAATTATCAAGGGTTCATGAGGGAGGGGGAAGTGGGAAGGGAGGGGGAAAATGAGGAGCTGATGCCCGGGGCTTACATGGAGAGCATATGTTTTGAGAATGATGAGGGCAATGAATGTACAAATGTGCTTTATACAATTAAATGTATGTGTGGATTGTGATGAGATTTGTCTGAGCCCCCAATAAAATGACTAAAAATAAATAAAAAACAAACAAAAATTGTAGGTACTTAACAATGGCTAAGGAGAGGAAGGGGCTCCCATGTAGTCAATCCTCAGTGGAGGATACCAGGACCTCCTGGGAGATCTGGGAGTGTTCTTTTGGCAAGGCCATTGGAGTGTGGTCATAGATTCAGAGATCTATGACCAGCCCACACACTGTATTCGCTCCCCCAGGTGACTCCATCTTCCCAATGCCTTTTTAACATTCAAGGTATCACTTGCACAGATTCCTCACGTGTCAGATTGGCTAGATGACAAGAATTTGGCTTTGCCCAGAGGGCATCTACAGGAAGGGAATGTACTAATTCTGAAATCTGGTCAGCGGTGATATTGAAAATTGTAGATCACATCTTTGACGTTCTGTTTTATATGTTGGTTTTGTGAGCCTGCGTCGTGAAGTCCACCTCCCAAGGTATGATGCCCCCACTCCCCCGTGCTTGCAGACAGACCCAGGGTCGGGCGGCCAGGCCCCAACAAAGGAACTCCTTCAGCTAAAGCTCCTGAGGCTCTTCAGTTGAGCCTGCTGGCCTTCCCCAGACAATGTTTGTTTCTGCGCCGTAGGAAGCTTGAGTCTTTTGGTTGAAACTCTGTCCTTTCCTAACTCTAAAGTTGCACAGTTTTTCGATTTTTGTCTCTTCAGTCTTGCTCTGCTTCCCGCATTGCTTCTTGGCCCCTCGCGGGATCACAGTGGGAAAGACAAGGGCACGAGAGACACTTTTGCTGCTGGTATTTAACTTCCTCCTGGCGTTTTTGTTTGATGACATTGATTTCCAGTGCAAAAGGGCACTCCACTTCAGAGCAAACCTGTAAGGAAGCAGAGTCCCTCAGGTCCCCTGTGCAGCCCATGCTCCTGTCCCAGCTCCAGGGACTGGCCTTTGTGTGGGACTGTGGGACATGCCCCTCCTGTCAGGTGCTCCTGGCGAGACAGCCTGCTGGAAGAAGCACAGCAGACTGATGCTATACCTGAGAGTGGCAGACATTTTGTGGATGCCCATGTTTTTTCCCATCAGCTTCTAAAATGGCATTTCATTGTTATTTTGATAGAAGTGTTCAAACTGCACATTAAGGATAATTTCTGCCTCATTTGGAGCACCAGCCCGAATGCTCGCATCTCCATTAGAGAAAATGAAGAGGCCGCTGTGCCTGACACTGCTTCATTAAAGGGAAAATCTTTTCCCAGTAGGCAAAAGTTACTGGCTACATACAGCGTCTAACCAAAGGTCGTTCCTCAAGTGAACTCTCTTGTCCATGAAATAGCATGGGCCTATGGAACTTTATTTCCTCCAAGTTATTTGGGAAATTTCTCTTTCAAACAAATAAGAGAAAAATTCTAATCAAGATACAGTATTTTGTCACTTTGAGCATTGTTGATTTGGGGCTGTGAGAGTTCTTTGTGTTTAGAGAATTCGCCAAAGCGATAGGTAAACTGCTCTCAGAATGTGGAGGGTCTACAGCTTGTGGAGAATCGAGGTTGGGAAATTGAAAACACTTCAATTCACAAGGTTTTTACTGCATCATGTTGCTTACAATACAGTCACATCATTTTTTTAAAGTCAGCAAAATACATTTTGGCCTCCTCAAGGAAAAGTATCAGAAGCCATAAAGTTGTGGATTTTGTTAAGAAAAAAAAAAAAAACCCCATTTTTTCTTTGCATCCTTTGTATTGAAAGAAAAAATAAAAAGAAAGATGTCTCCATCACCCTTGTAGTTCATGCTATAAAAATGTGTAACTTTTTTTGTTGAATATTTAGATGTTTCTGTGAGGTGCGCTTAATTTATAAATCTTAATGCTACCAACAAGACAATTAATTTTAGAAAACTGTCAGACAGCATCCATGCTGGGCCTGGACAAAAGATGATTCATTTTCTATATAAGTAATAATGTATGTTGTAAAATCCAGAAGATAGTCTAACAGAAAGGAGGAAAATGAATGTAGATCAATAATTTAATTTAGGTCTGAGGTGGCTAGGTTCTATAGTATGGTACATAATTTTTCAATGACTAAAACCTTACCATTTTACATATAATGTCTCAGGTTTCTATTGATCAGCCCTACTGCATTCATTTTACTGAAGGAATACCATATTTCACATTCTTCACAGCGCAATGTGTTAGGTTACAAGTGGTAACCAAATGTGTCAGCATCTTTAAAGTTATTTACTCTCCCTTGACAACTGCATTTCCCCGGCTAAAGAGTGTACATTTTCGAAAGAGAAATGGTAGTAGATTAATGGTGGCATAGTGGTTAGGTTCATGAGTTCTCGCTTAGTCAACAGACCCCTAGCTTGCTACATTACTTAATTGCTTAGTAACAGTAGAGCTTTTGATGTATTTATTCCATATCCTAAACCACATCCATTGCCATCCACTTGATTCTGGTTCATAGCAACGCTGTGGGACAGGGTAGATTTTCACCTTGACAGACCCTCAGAGTCGCTAATGGGTTCAAACTGCCAGCCTTCTGCTTCTCAGACAAGTGCTTTGGCTACTGCTTTTTTGCGATGTGAACTGTTCACGAGAGTAGAAGGCCAATATTTCTCCTGTAAGAGTGGCTGCTGATTTCAAACTGCACACCTGGCAGATCGCAGCCCAACCTGTAGCCCCTACGCCACTAGGGCGCCTGCCGTGCTATGTAGAGTGTACATCTGTATTCATCTGTAATGGAACTAAATGCCTGTTGGACTAGAGAGCCTGGCAATTAATCGGGGGGCAGGTGATGGACTGACTTTCATGTTCATTAAAAAAAGTTTATACCTGAGCCATTTGCACTGGCAGCGCCTGGTCCTGTGTGCATGTGTGCAGTGTGCGGTGGGCTGACGATTGGTTGATGACCAGCACCGTCAGCCCGGGTCCGCAGGAAGCTTGCAGGATGAGAGAGGGTGTGGCAGTGTTGCGAGGAGAGATGGGGAGTGCTGCTGCTGAACACGTCGGGAAAACTCTGTTTTGCTGGACTCTCCCGTTTATGTAGAAAGTGAACCTTCTCTGCACAGACGTTCCACGTTTCGTGGAAGCGTAATCCGGCAAATTCTAACTGCCACTGAAGCAAATATTTTGCTTAAAGTGGTAAAGTCACAGCGTCTTAGAACTGGAAGAGATTCATGGATACACCTTTTGATCCTTGGTCTTACCTCGGAGAAATCCGATGCCTCGAGGGGGATATGCACCTTTGTGGGGTCATTGTGGCTAGTTTGATAAGTTCCCCAAATAATGCAGTTTAGTGCCATGGATATTTCTGCTTTTGCTTCATCTCTGTATCGTGGGTAAAATCATACCAACCCATTTGCCTATTATTTACAGCACGCATCCAAAGTTTACATTTATTTATGTGTGTGGTTGGCTTTATTTTGAATTAATTAATTAATATTATTATTACATCCATGATATATGTATACTGCATGACACAAGCATTACTCATGTCTTTTCTCAGTTGTTTTTCTAATATTATCACAGCACTAGGCAATAAATACATGAGCACACAAAGTTTTTGCTTTATTTCAAAAAGGCTTTAGGGAAAAATACATAGATTAAACCTTTACATAGGAGGCAGCTTTCAAGATTTTGTGGATAAAATTCCATTCTCTTTTAATTCTATTTTTCCACAACCTTTTTGAAGTTCTGTATATTAGTCTTCTAACTATTTGATGGCAACTTTCATGAGTCTTTCCCTACTTAGGTTCTTTTCATCTCTGGGTCAAGATCCTCATTTTCCCCTTAACTTTCCTGATAAACTGAATAGACCACCAAGTGCTCATATACAAGCAAAAGCTGAAGAAAATTTAAATCGTTCCACTGGCAGACGGATTCATAGTGCATATTTCCCCATTAGACAAGCATGGAGCAACTCACTCTGAGTTAGTGCACCCAGTGGCGTCACCTGGGAAGGTTCTCTCTGGTCACAGTGAATTTCTTCCTAAAAGAAATTTTGTTAGAACCTTGTTTTTGTTGTAGTTCGATTTTGGTTTTTGATGGCCGATTTAAGAGCACAGTGTTCAGTTGTGAAATTTTGTTTTCTGCTCAAAAAAATGCCACAGAAACTGTTGCGATGTTGATTACGGCTTATAAAGACAGTGCTATGGGGAAACCACAAGTGTACAAGTGGTTTTCTCATAGCAAAAAAAGTGAAATGTCGATTGATGACAAACCTCATTCTGGACATCTGTAAGCTTCCTAAATGGATGAAAATGTTGACTAGGAGTTCCCCCAGATCAGACTGTTAATCAAGTTTTCCATTTAGAGGTTCTGAAAAGATTGCAGAACAGTGTGTGACCCAAAAAAGGCCTGATTTGTAGCAGACAGGGGACTGGGTTTGCTACCACAACAATGCATCTGCTCACACAACCATATACGTTCACCAGTTTTTGGCAAAAAACTGCATGCCTCTCTTGTCCCACGTACCTTACTCTGTTGACCTTGTTTGTGTGACTTCTTTTTGTTTCTGCAAATGAAGAGGGGCATGAAAGGACAGCGATGTGAAGACATAAAAGAGGTGAAGAAAAAAAATGAAGGAGGTGCTGTCAGGCATCCAAACAGATAAGTTTGAAAAATATTTCCAAGAATGGAATTGCAGATTTAAAAAATGTAATAAATATAGTGGAGAGTACTTTGAAGGTGATAAATTTGCTTTCTAAAAAAATTTCAATATATAGCTTAGCAAAAAATTGTTTTTGGTACCCCCTAATATGTGTATGCATATGTATAAAAACTAATATATGCGTATGTATGTATATAATGTATATATGCATATATGTATATAATTATAACTACACATGTAAGACCATTTAAAAAACATTTTATTAGGGACTCATACAACTCTTATCACAATCTATACATACATCTATTGTATAAAGCACATCTGTACATTCTTTGCCCTCATCATTATTAAGGTATTTGCTCTCCACTTAAGCCCTTTGCATCAAGTCCTCTTTTTCCCCTCCCTCCCCAATCCCCTCTCCCTCATGAGCCCTTGATAATTTATAAATTATTATTTTGTCATATCTTTCCCTGTCCGGCGTCTCCCTTCACCTCCTTTTCTGTTGTTCGTCCCCCGGGGAGGAGGTCACATGTAGATCCTTGTAATCAGTTCCCTCTTTCCAACCCACTCACCCTCTACCCTCCCAGTATCGCCCCTCACACCCTTGGTCCTGAAGGTATCATCCACCCTGGATTCCCTGTGCCTCCAGCCCTCATATGCACCAGTGTACAACCTCTGCTCTATCCAGCCCTGCAAGGTAGAATTCAGATCATGGTACTTGGGGGGAAGGAAGCATTTAGGAACTGGAGGAAAGCTGTATTCTTCATTGGTGCTACATCGCACCCTGACTGACTCATCTCCTTCCCTAGACCCCTTTGTGAAGGGATCTCCAGTGGCCAACAAATGGGCTTTGGGTCTCCACTGTGCACTTCCTCCTTCATTCACTATGGTAAGATTTTTTTTCTTCTGATGATGCCTTATACCTGATCCCTTTGACACCTCGTGATCGCACAGGCTGGTGTGCTTCTTCCATGTGGGCTTTATTGTTTCTGAGCTAGATGGCCGCTTGTTTACCTTCAAGCCTTTAAGACCCCAGACACTATCTCTTTTGATAGCCGGTCACCATCCGCTTTCTTTGCCACATTTGCTTATGCACCCATTTGTCCTCAGCGATCATATCATGGAGGTGTGCACCCAATGATATGATTTTTTTGCTCTTTGATGCCTGATAACTGATCCCTTTGGAACCACGTGATCACACAGGCTGATGTGTTCTTCCATATGGGCTTTGAATCAGAAAGTTTTAAAAACATTTCAGATAAACCTGAAAACTGACCCTTTGATGTATCTTGAGGGATAAGAAAGTGTTGTCTGCAAGTGAGATCAAGTAGGACACTTCCAGAAGGACCTTAAATAAAAGCATTGTCATGTCTTCCCATTCCTGAAATCTTACTATGGCAGTTGTGCATTCTGCTTAGGCACCGTATCCCCTATCTCTGAACCTACTTAGGGGATTTTTACATTTCTTCTTTCCTCCTTGACCAGCATTGCTTCAGAGTTTGGGGGAAACCAATATCTGGTTTAGAGTGTGCATTCAGGCACTTGTATTCAACTCTGAGTTAAACAAACCAGTTCTTCTTCTTCTTCCTCCCATAGGCAGGAAGAATATTTATTTGATATTTAGCATTCTTATGTTTAAATGGAGAAAATAGTAATGTGCACATAGTTTTTCATACTGTGATGGCTTCCATGTCGCTGTGATGCTGGAAAGTATGCCACTAGGATTTTACATACCCGAAGGATCATCTATGAAGACAGGCATTAACAGAGCTTTCAGAGTAAGACAAACAGGCAATCAAAATGCATTGATAGTTACTGATAATTACTCTTCGTTTCTAAATTTTAAATTACAATTATCAGTAATTGGGAAGTACCTGAGATCGCAGGGCTGACCAATAGCTTACTCATTTTAACAACCCAAATGGCAATTATCTACATGGAATGTGTTGCGTGGGGGTGGGGGGGTTACCTAGGAACTAAATACACTACATCTGTGCAAAGAGAAAATGGAGAAACGAAAGGTCAGCCATAACAAGGGCAGGGACCTACTGTAGAATCGAGCACCAATTGCTCATGTACAAGTAGAAGCAGAAGAAAATTTAAATCAGTCCACAAGGACTGAAGTACAGCCTGGAGTATATTCCACTTCCAGTTAGAGAATATCTCAAGTAGACCTGACATACTGAAGACTAAATGATTTCTAACACCGAGGATATCATAAATGAAGCAAAGAAAAGGTAATTAAAAATGCAGAAGTGTGGGAAAAATAGAGTCAAAAGAATCTCTGAAACTTGCTCTTGAACTTACAATAACTAGACTGAAAGAGGAAATGATTCAGAGATGAAAAGAAGATTTCAAAGGATGTTTCAAGAAGGCAAGGACCAGCTTTATAATGAAATGTTGCAAGGTCTGAAGTTAGAAAACTAAAAGGAAAACACAGTTGCCGTTTTTCAAGCTTACTGAAGTCGCCGTATTGATGAAGCCTATGGGCAATATATCTAATGATGTTGGTAAGAAGATGGAAGGAATGTGCAAAGTCACTGCACCGGAAAGAACAGGTTGACATTCAACCTTTCCAAGAAGTAGCATATGATCAAGAACCAGTGTCACTGTAGGAAGATGTTCACGTTGAACTGAAAGCCTTGTTGGGAAACAAGGATTCAGGAACTGGTGGTATACCAACTGAGATTGTCAACAAACAAATGCAACACCCAGAGCACTCACTTGTAAGAAATTTGGAAAAAAAACTACCTCTCCAATTGACTGGGAAAAATCCGTATCCCAGTGTCTATTCCAAAGAAAAGTGATTCAAAATTTTGAATAGTATCATTAATATTTAATACACAGTTAAAATCATTGCTGGCTCAAACACCCAGTGTCATCCAGTTAATTTTGACTCATAGAAGCCCTATACAGAATTTCTGAAATTTTGAATCTTTGTGGGAGCTGACAGTCTTATCATTCTTCCTTAGAGGGCTAATGGATTTGAACCACGACCCTTGGGTTAGAAACACACCACCTAATCCACAGCACCACCATGAATTGCAGTGATTGCAGCAGTACATTGACAAGGGACTGCCAGAAATTCAACCCAATTCAGAAGATGGTGTGGAACAAAGAATATCATTGTTGACATCAGATAGGTCCTGGCTGAAAGCAGAGACTTACTAGAAAGTTAGTATGTGTTTTTGACTAGGCAAAGTCACTTAACTGTGTGGATCATATACATAATGGATAACTTTTCAAAGATTGGGAATTATAGAATACTTAATTGTGCATATCTCAAACCTGTACATAGACCAAGGGGAAGTTATTCAAACCATGCAAGGGGATACTACATGATTTAAAATAAGGTAAGGATGTATCATGATTAAACTATTTCACCGTGCTCATTCAATTTGTATGCTGAGCAGATGATCCAAGGAGAATATTGATTATAGCATGAACTTCCATAACCAAGAACAAATCTGCCTTGGCAAAAAGTATGGCCAGAATATTCCTTAGAAGCAAGGATGGTGAGACTGTCTCCTGTAGTTTGGATGTGGCATCAAAAGGACACCAGTCCCTGTAGAAGGATGCCGTGCTTGGGAAAGTAGAGGGGCAGCCAAAAAGAGGAAGACCCTGAATGAGATGCAGTGGTGGATTCAGGCATGGTAGTGATGGTGGTGACAGACATGGAAGGGTTTTGTTCTGTTTTACATAGGGTCCCTTGATGACCTTAACTAACTTGATGGCATCAAATAACAACAATGAGGAGTTCTGGGGGTACACTGAGCTGCTAACGACAAGGTTGGCAGTTTGAACCTGCCAGTCGATTCACAGGAGAAAGCTGAGGCTGTCTGCTCCTGTAAAGCTCTAGGAAGCAGTTTTACTCTGTTCTGTAGGATCTCTATGCTTTAGAATTGTTTCGATAGCTGGGATTTTGTTGTGTAACAGCAACAGTATATTAAAAAGTATTTGTGAGGATTATCAGATAAAGTATGCATTTGACTCTCCATAGATATCTTACATACTGTTACTGTTATACTTCCAGCCAATTCCTGTTGTTGCTCACTTCCAGTGGCCTACCCATTTGACTCTCAGCTGCCGCACATGCAGCGGCTCATATTTTTCGACTGAAAGCCTATCCGTGAATAATAAAGATAGAGCTATTTAAATTTCTTCCAAGTCCTCCATCCTGATGGCTCTGTGTCTGACCCCTTGTTTCTTTCATCCAAGAGACACAGAGAATTCAAGCATTTTTACCTGCTTTGGCAGAAGTGTACAGGAATCAGCTTTACACATTCTCCCTTTAATGTCTCTCTTTTTGGGTCTCTATTTTCTGGTATTACAAAGGGAATGGATTTCCCCAATCTCACCTCTCCCAGCTTTGCCTGGATAACTGATGACTCATTTCATTCTGATCAAGAGCTCTCTCAATAGGTTTATTGCAGATTGCTGCAGCTCCAATCACTGTTTACAGTCTGATGACAAGTTGGAGACTGAACCTTGTCATCACCACCATATAAATCTAATTAACTCCAAATTAAGGAGTTTCTGTTAAATCCTGCCCTTTCACAAGCCCTGGAAAGCTGCTACAATAGTGCCATGAATCTCGATAGATTCCAGGTCGTGCCACCGGCTAGCAGGCCCTGGTTAGCAGCCCCTCTGAAGAACAGCACTATTTTATCTTTACTCAAATGCCCGAGGCCTGAAGCAAGGGTGCCAGCCAAAAGAATTATAAAGGAAAGGGAAGAAAAGGGGGATTTTCTAGTTCTAGGAAACATGTCCTCTGTGAACTGCAGAGCAGATGAACAAAAATAAGTTCCAGAAACAGGCAGAAAAAAAAATTCTGTTCCTATTGTTAAAAAATAACTTTTATTATTACAAAAGTATTGTAGGTCAATCATAGAATTATGCATTGCAACTATTCAAAGGAGGAGGAGGAGGAAGAGGAGGAAAGGGAAGGAAGAAAGGAAGGAACGAAAGAAGGAAGGGAGAGCAAGAAAATCCCTACTTTTCATACCTGTGTTTAAAGCTAACCTGCCCAGTTGAGTAAGCAGCTGACATGCATGGTTTTTTGAGCATTGAAAATGCAATGAGTCTGGAATGTGTGATCCCTGGGCGGTGCGCACTGCTAAGTCCTTGAGTACCAACCAAAGAGTTGACAGTTTGTACCACAGAGGCAGAAGGCACTTCAGAAGAAAGATGTGGTGAAAATGAGGACCTGATACTAGGGGCTTACGTGGAGAGCAAATGGTTTGAAAATGATGAGGACAATGAATATACAGATGTGCTTTACACAATTCATGTATGTATAGATTGTGATAGAGTTGTATGGGCCCCTAATAAAAAATTAAAAATATATATATATAAGATTAGCAGCTTCCAAAACCCTATGGAAGTTAGTTTGTCATGGATACCAATTGACTTGATGGGAACTGTATTTTTATATAAGTGTAAAGTACCTGCTAAATTTTGATAACTTTTTAGTATAAGAGTTTAAAGTGTGCATTATTAATTTTTGATATGTTGAATATGGCAATTTAAATACAATATATCATTAAATAATTTTCACCAATTCCTTTAAATGTTTTTAATGTAATTATTGGAAGCTTTAGTTAGTCATAAAACATGTATCATATTTCTGTTGTACTGTATTGTTTATACATTTTTCGTTGGATATATTTAATTTTTTAAGAAAGCATTTAAAAATTATGTATGCAATTTTTGCATCTTCACTTCCAGTTAATAATATATTGTGAATGTGTCATAGCATAATATATAAAATATTGTAGTATTTTTCATTGCTATATAATATTTTATGTTATAGACACATCTAAACTGGAGCAATCCTCTATCATAATACACGAGTTCGTTGAATACATATTATATTATCTAATATATCACTCACTCACTACCATCAAGTCGATTCTGACTCATCTTGGCTTATGGGAGAGGGTAGAATTGCCCCTGTTGGTTTTCAAGACTGTAACTCTTAATGGCAATAGGAAGCCTCATCTTTCTCCAGCAGAGTGGTTGGTGGTTTTCAATCGCTGACCTTACAATTAGCAGCCAAACATGTAGCCACTAGGCCGCCAGGGCACTACAGAGTAAATCCATAATGCACGTTCATTTTTTCCATTCTCTAATTCTAGTGAATTTAAGAAACTTAAAGCAACAAATACTCCAAGAACAAAATATCAAATGTAGGCTTCTCCCCATTTCTAGCTCAGCCTACCACCCACTGGTCTCCATTTTTGCCTGGCACAAAGTCAGTCCTTCGACTCTCAACCTCACTGCTATTGAATTGATGCTGACTCGGAGCAACCCTAGAGGACAGCATAGAACTGCCCCTCTCGGTTTCTAAGATTCTTCTCAGGAGTAGAAAACCTCATATTTCTCCTGGGGACCGGCTAGTGATTTTGAACAGCTGATCTTGTGGTTAACAGCCCAAAGTGTAACCCGTTACACCTATAGATAGATGATAGATAGATATGTACATACTTTTAATTATATCATTGGATTAATCCTCAACTGCTCCAAATTTTATTTCTAGAAACCAAATATTAGCTTGTAGTGTTTAAGCAAATTGCTATCTAGAAAGTTGGTACAGATTCTCCCCTGTAATTTATGAGACTGCTCATCTCATCCCACCACATCTTTGTCAGATGAGGCTGTCTACTTCAGTAAAGAAGTACAGTCTCAGAAACAGAAAGAAGGAGTTCTACTAGGTCCTGTAGTATTGCTATGAGTCAGAGTTGACCCCATGGGAGTGCACACATGTACAGGAGAGGGGCTTCGACAGATTCATGGCAAAATGTCACCTTTCAAATCGAGTTTTTATGAACTTTCAGAAACACACACACATAAACTACAGGCCCAGATTCAGGAACATGAGCATCTATCTGCACCCACAACGATGCTGGGATGGGAGAGTAGAGAACAAATAGTAAAAACTCCTGCTCACTGTCTCACCCTCTCATGGTGCCTGCCTTCGCCCTGTTGCAGAGAGCACAAGATTTGAGCCAGCAGTGTGGAGATGTCTGTACAGGATGGGACACCAGCAGGGCAGAGAAGGGTAGAGAAGAAATCAGGAGAGGCAAATAGAGAAGAACCAGATCTCCGGCTCTGATAAGGCACTCCCTTTTTCTGAGCCTTGGTGTTTTCTCATCTGTAGAATGGTCGTCGTCATACCTACCTCTGAGGTTTGCCACGAGAGCGCATGAAGAAGAGCGCTTGGCACCGAGGCATTTCTTGACATTTGTTCATCGGTGGTTTGGGTAAACTAACTTCTTGCCATATGGTCTATTTTTCATTTCATATAAACTTAATCAGAACGGATAGGACAGGAGAAATGTACCCCAATCAGCCTGGCTCTCGTGTTTAGACAAGCAGAAACGTTCTGCAGCCCCTAGCCAGGTGGCCTTTCCACATTGTGCTTTGTGCAGACAAGCCCGGGCGCTGGGTAAAATCCATACAATTCATCACGTGGTTGGGTAATTAGGCCACATGCTGTTGACTGTGCTCAAAAATAGCCGTTTAAGTGTCTGTTTATTATTTTTGGCATCTACTGGGAAACTTAGTAAATAATCACTGCCAGTGTGGTTTCTATATGCTCTTTAAAAAAAAATCCTGAAATTGAACAGAGTTTAATAAAATGGCTGAACTGTCAGCTGTAGCGAGCTCTTCCAGGGATAAACCTGAGAAAACAAACCAAACCCCAAAGTCAACGCTTCTCTAAATCGGGATATTTCACAGGTGGGCCCTGGGGTGTGAAGTTCGGCTCACACAGTTAGTTAACAAGGAAAAGTGGAAGCTGGCAGCTTTTGAGGCGACTTGACCCCTAATTTCCCTTCCCTTACAGCCTACCAGTTCTACAATGAGCTGGTTTTGGAACTAAGAGACCCTGAAGTGTCAACTCGCTCCAATCCATGTGTAGAAAAGGAAAAACAGGTTAATAAGGGAATAAAAATAACTATATTCCAAATGTATGGATGTTTTTAAATTCCCAGACCCCTTGAAAGAACGAACCAAAAAAACAAACCCATTACCATCAAGTCCATGCTGACACATAGTAACTGTATGGGACAGGATAGAACTGTCCCTGTGGGTTGCCGAGACTCTAACTCTTTACAGTAGTAGAAAGCCCCATCTTTCTCTCACAGAGCAGTTAGTGCTTTCAAACTGCTGGCCTTGCAGTGAGCAGCCCAAGGCATAACCACTAAATGAATGGGGTATCAGAGAAGAAAAGCACTTGACACATCCGCTGAGCATTTCACTATTTAAAATGCTTTCCTTTCTCTCTCCCCACCCTCACAGAGGTCTTTGAGTGGTCTGTGCTTTCTTCAGTGGGTTGATGAAACAACCGAGGCTCAGAGAAACAAAGCAAAGTACCTATGGTCTCATAGAGCACGTGACAGAGGGAGCATTGAAACACACAGTGCTTGGTCTCAGATTGTGGACCTTTAGCTGCTCAGGTGTCTCTTCTTTCTTAGAAATCTATGAAGTCACTTGAATATATGAGGAAGTTTTGTTACAGGTGTTAAATCCAATTAGCCTGTGCAGGATATGCAGGCACTAACTTTATTCCCATGAAATACTTGCACATTATAGACAGAATCTGTCATTGATTACTAGAAAAAAACTGCCTCCTAATGGATCTGAATATCAAATCTAGCTCATGAGTTGAGCTAAAAGAGTTTGATGGCCTATGAAAGTAAGGTACTGAATAGTCAGTTAATGTTAATGGTTTTTTTTATTTTTAATGACAGAATGGTATTCAAAACTGTGTCTTCTAATGACAGCATGCGTGGGAAGGTATCTTTATTTGTACATTTATTGACTGTGAGAGGATGCAAAATGGATTCCACAAGTTTAATGACCTGTCTACTTCAGACAGTTCCTTGCTGGTTCCAGAAGTGACGTGGGCTGGCCCAGAGTTCCTGTCAGCATGTTTCTCTAAAAAAGGGAGATGGAGGCATGGCAGTGGTGTCTGACTCTTCGTGTTTGTGGTCACTGAAGAGGAAAAGCAGAGACAGGAGGGCAACGGTGCCCAGTTTAACACGATGCGCATACCATCAGATAAAGCAAGCTTCCAGCAGTTACAGGGCATCTTTGAAACCATGCTGTTGTTGTTGAGTGCCTCAAGTTAGTTCTGACGCACAGTGACCCTGTGCACAGAAGAAGACACTGCCTAGCCTGCTCCATACTCACAGTCATTGCTATTTTTGAGCCCATTCTTTTGGTCTATGCATCTGTCTTGTTCACTGGCCCTCTGCTTGACTCCTGCTGCCGTGAGCCTCCACTGAGGGTCCCAGCAAAATGGAAACACCACTCTTTGCTTATGCACATGAATTAGAGAGATGTGACACCATGTTGTTTATTGGAACCTTTGTCTGTTGGACCAGTGGTGAGGATTTTGGTTTTCTTTTCATTGACTGGTAATCAATACTGTAGGTCACAGTCTTTGATCTTCATGAGCAAATGCTAGGAGTCCTCCTTGCTTTCAACTTGTGTCATATGCATTATCTCGGGTCATTAAGAAACCTTCTGATCTGGATGCCATGTTCTTCTTTGCATAGTCCAGTTTTTCAAGACTGCTTGCTCAGCATAGAGATGGAGTAATTGTAGTGGAAAGATACAACCTGGATTCATACCTTTCCTGTTGTAAACTGTGCAGTGTCTCCTTGTCCTGTTCATGTGACTGCCTCATAGTCTATGCGAGCAAATGGCAACTGACTGAAATAAAAATACATCACCCACTTCTGATGAAATGTTTCCCTGAAAATGCAGTGAGTTTTCCCCTAAAAGTGAGCATCTACTAGTCGTTATATATCCTTACCTGAAAGAGTTTCTGAGAATTGTTTTTGCAGGTTCAATAAAGCAGCAAAAACAGGGAGATGGAAGGGAATGGATCCGCATTGAACACTGAACTCATTTGCTAAGTGCCCAGGACACATTTATATTTCTTTTTTATGGTAAAAGCCAGAAGAAAACCTCTACGGAGTTTAAACAGTTTCTGTCTGTGATGCTCACATGGGAAGATGAAGGCGATGAGCTAATTTATCCAGTAAACGTGCCCATGCGATCAGGGATAATTACCTTCCTGTACATCTGACGAAGCTTAACAGCATTGCCACGGATAATCTATGGGAAGCCATTTGGAATCATTCTCAGAGAGCCTGCCATGGCTGTTGAGCTTATTTATTTATTTCCATGTGAGAGGCTCACCCTCCTGGACTCCCTTGTGAGGCTTCCCTTCTGCATAATGAATGAAGTTGAGAGGGCATTTCATTACCAGGTATCGCCCCACTGCAGGCACTGCCTGGAGAAGTGTCCCTGTTTGGCTCCAAAGCCTCATTTATTTTCCTGGGCTTTCTAATACAGGCCGAGTCCGGTTGACTGCATTATTAAACTACCACTATTACACTGTTGATGTCTCAGCTTACCTGGGGCAGAGTTGGAAAAGTTAGTGGCCAGCGGAGGAGACGATTTCTCTCTTCTCACACTATCCCAAGTCAACTTGGCCGACCTGGGTCTGTATCAGTACCAGGATGCTAAGAAGGCAAAGGAAAGGACTGACTGCATCCGTGGCCCCTTTCCTACTATAAATGTTCTGAGCTTGTGATGAACTGGACAATTCTTAATTGTACTGTATCGGGGGCGGGGGGTAGCTTTTGACATTTAGAGCTAGTTGACATTTTAAAAGTCCTGATGTTCTTTAAAAAGCTATAATGTTGCAAATATGTTTGCATGAGATTCATTTACAATTTACACAAGCTTCTGAAGATTGTCTATTCTTAGCAGAGGTTTTAATCCAATGCATTTGTTGGCCACCCAACAAATTAAGCCTTGATGCCCTGGTGGTGTAGAGATTTAAAGTCTCAGAAACCCACAGGGCCAGTTCTTCTCTGTCCTACAGGGTTGCTATGAAACAGAATGAACTTGACTTGGGAGCGAATTTGCTTTGTTTTGTTGTTTTATTAATTTCTCTATTTTTTCCTTCCTCATCCACTTATGAGGAACCTGATGATGCTGCAGGGCTGAAGGTTATGCTTTATTTTCAAGCTTTTACTCCGAACCAGAGCTCTGTTCTAAGGCTGTTCCCTGGGTCATTCACCTTGGGCCTCACACCAGCCCTGGGAGGTAGCTTGTACAAATCTCCCTTGGCAGACGATGTGCAGAGAGTTTCAGTTAGTAGCTGAAGACCCCACAGTGAAGCTGTGATTCATGCCAGGTCCTCAGAAGCCAAAGGCTATGCTCCTACACCCAAATGAAGAACACTGAGAACAAGGAAAAAAGAGGAGTGGTCTTCCACTCCTGCAGTGTCTTGGGGATGCTTTTTCTTATTATCAAAAACTATTGAGAATACCACTGGTATCAGTGTTGGCAGGCATGCTATTGTCTCCTGAAAAGTGAGCTACCATTGGAAAATTTGCATTGCCATTTGGGAAAGTCTGATGTGTTGTCCTAAAGTGGAGTATCTTTGTATGTGTATAGCTTTTTAACTTTATTTAGATAGTTTTTATTTGGTTTACAATTTTTATCATAACATGCCCTATTCTCCTCTGGGGCTTCTATTCACCTCTTGCATGCTCATATCAGAAACATCAATATCCTTCCATCTCAACTGAACCATTCCAGTGTTTCTCTGGATTAATATGTGGGAAGACCTTCACCTAGCTGCTACACTCAAAACCTAGAGGGCATCCTTCAATGCTGTCTCTTTTCCACCCCCAACCAAACCAGGGACTGCCTCTGGAACATATTTTCTGTTGCTCCTATGTAAGTTGAGATTGAAGAAAATTAAAATAAGTCCACAAAACCAAACTATAACCTTGAGTCTTTCCCACCTGAATATAGAGAATATCTGAAAAACAGATATGACACGTTGAGCATTATTGTCTAAAGACCAGATGTTTGTGGGGTAACATTAAGAATATCATACACAAGGAAAGCACAAGTCATTCAAAAGACAGGAAAGAAAGAACAACCACACTTTATGTCAGAAAAGACTCTGGCTCTTGCTGTTGGACAGAGAACAACATAAGCAAATTTTTAAAAAAGCAGTAAAAGAGTTAAAGAGAAAATTACAAAGGGAAGTTTAAGAAACAGGTAAAGTACTATAATGAGTTGGGCAAAGTCCTGGAGTTAGCAAGCCAAGAAAGAAGAAGACACTCCAGCATATCACAAGCTGAAAGAACTGAAGAAAATTCAATCCTTGAGTTGCAATATTGAAGGGTTGCCTGGACAAAGTAAGGTGTGGCATGGCAGGCAGTCATCAAAAGAAGAGTATAGGAGCGTCCTTAGCCCCTGCACCAAAACTAGCTGGCCGAAGGGAAACTATCTCAAGACGGCACCATATGATCCAGAACTGAAGGGATGGAGGAAAGAAATTGCTTGCAAAAAAACAAAGCTTCAGGATTTGGTGGAACATCAAATGAAAATTTTAACCAGCTAATGTAGCTAGAGCTGGAAGCACTCATTAGTGTATGCCAACCCATTTGGAAGAAATCTACCTGATCAACCAAATGGAAGGGATTCCTAATTGTGCCTGTTCCAAAGAAAAAGTAACTCAACAAGATGCAGAAAGTATCTAAAAAATATTAATGTGAGTAAAATTTTGCTAAAGATAACTCAAGAGTTGTAGCAGTCCATCAAAAGGGCACTGCCTTGCAGAACCCCTCCCCCCCCCCGGACTGTGGGGATACAGTCATAAAGCTCAATGGACAGACCTGGAATTATGTATGTTTAAAAAAAATTTTCCCTCTTTTTATTCAATCTTTTGTTTTCTTTTTGTTTGATCTCTTATTGTTGCTTTGCCTGCCAATATAACATAGGCATGGGAAGCAAGCCTGAGGTAAAAGCAATGGGACTGAAGGTTCTGTAGGGACCTGGGAGATGGAGGAGGCAGGGGAAAGGAGGGGTGTGGAAACAGCACCATAGACAGGGGAACAAATAGGGAATTAAAAGCAACAACAGGAGAATGTAGAGATCCCGGTGGTGTTGAAGCAACAGCAATCTAGCTGAGAGTAATTGCTTAGAGGCAGAAGAAGGGCAAGCATGACGGTGGAGCAGAAAGAAGGTAAAAGAAAACAGGAAGGATCTAGGAAGCAAAGCTATGGATAGAGCTATAATCATAGATGTGCACTTATGCAAATAAATTAATTCATAAAATAGAGGTAATAGCCTATGTACATATATTATATGAAGATTCATTGAGCAAGTGGATGGACTTTGGGCCTCTGCTCCAGTCCTTCAACTTGAGAACACTTTGTTTGAAAAACCTGGCATTCTGTGATGCTGGCCCTCCCAATATGATCACTGAAAACAAAATGGGCACATAAGCAAATGGGGCGAAGAAAGCTGATGGTGCCCAGCTATGAAAACATATAGCATCTGGGGTCTTAAAGGCTTGAAGGTAAACCTGCAGCCATCTAGCAGAGAAGCAACAAGCCTACATGGGAGAAGCACACCAACCTGTGGGATCAGGAGGTATTGACAGAATCAGGTAACAGGCACCAAAAGACACAAAACAAAGCAAAAGAACATATTGTTGAGGGGGGTCAGAGCATGAGAATGAGGGGGGTCAGAGCAGAGACCCCCCAAACCCATCTGTAGACAATAGGACAGACATCCCCTCACAGAAGGGATGAGTCAACTAGGGCATAGTATACCCTCAATGAAATACACAGTATTTCTCTGGTTCTTTCAGGCTTCCTAACCAACCCCCCACCCCCACCACTATCATGACTCCAGTCCTGCCTTTCAGTGCAGGCTAGACCAGAGCATGTGTAAAGCTACAGATAACAGCTCACTACACATGGGATCCAGGTCACATAAACTCTTAGGAGCAGGAATGGGAGTAGTGATATCAGGAGGGTAGGGGGAAGGTGGGGGGAGGAGGGGAGGAAGGGAGAACCGATTGCAATGATCAATGTATAGCACCCCTACCAGCCCCCCACCCCCAGGGGGATGAAAAACAGAAATGTGAGTGAAGACAGTCGGTGTAAGATATGAAAAAATAATAACTTATAATTTATCAAGGAGTCATGAGGGTGGGAGGAGGGAGAGAGGGAAAAAAAGAGGACCTGATACCAAGGGCTCAAATAGAAAGTAAATGTTTAGAAAATGATGATGGCAACATATGTACAAATATGCTTGATATGATCGATGTGTAGAATGTTATAAGAATTGTAAGAGCCTCCAATAAAATGTATTAAAAATAAGAAGAGAACAGCCAGCAATTCCAGCTGGATTTCAGAAGAGAAAGGGAAATGAAAGATATCATTGCTGACCGCAGGTAGAGCTTGGCAGAAAGCAGAGAATATCAGAAAGAGGCTGACTTGTGCTTTCTTGAGTATGTAGATGCATGTAAGTGTGCGGAGCGTAACACAAACTATGGTTAGCATTGTGAAGAATGGGAACTCCAGCATACCTAGTTGAGCTCATGGTGGAACTTGTACATAGCCTAAAGGTAGCCATTCAGACAAAACAAGGATATACGGCTTAGCTTGCCGTCAGCATACTCAATCAGTATGCATGCTAAACAGATAAATGGGATGCTGGACTATCTGAAGAAGGAAGCCACATCAGGATTGGAAGAAGGCTCTTTAACAACCTGTGATATGCAAATGCCAGACCTTGCCAATTGAAATAAAGGAGGACTCAAGGGACTTGTTGATGGAGATCAAAGACTGCAGCCTGCAGTATGGATTGCAACTCAATGTAAAGAGAACCAGAACCCTTACTACTGGACCAATGGATAACGAACATCGTGATAAATGGATTCAGGTTTGAAAACATTTCATTTTGTTTGGATCAGCAATCAATGCTCAAGGGAACAGCAATCAAGAAACAAAATGACGTATTACATTGAGGAGATGGGCGGCACGGCGAGCAGCGATAGCAATCAGTTGGAGGACCAAGGTGCACCGTGGTATTTTCATGTCGTTTTCAGTCACTTCTTATGGATGTGAAAATTGGGCAGTGACGAAGGAAGGCTGTCGGGTAACTGATGCATTTACATTGTGGTGCTGGTGAAGGATGTTGAAGGTACCGTGACTGCCAGAAAGGAGCTCTGGTGCCATAGTGGTTCCATCCTGGGCTCCGATGTGCAAAGCAGTTCCAAACCAGCAGATGCTCTGGGGGAGAAAGACAGGGCCCTCTACTCCCATAAAGATTACAGCCTCGGAAACCCACGGGGCCAGTTCTTCCCTGCCCTATAGGGTCACTCTGTGAGCCAGAAACCACTATGTGGAAGTGAATAGTGAAGTGGGCTGCCAGAAGAAATAACGGATTTGCCTCCTAAGTTCAGCCAGGGTGCTCCTTCGCAGCAAGCATGCTGAGACTGTGTCTCACTATGAATTTACTATCAGGAGAGACCAGTCCCTGGAAAAAGACACTAAGCTTGGTCAAGTAGAGGGTCAGCAGAAAAGAGGATGACTTCAGCAAGATTGCCTGACACGGTGGCTTTCACAATGGCCCCAAACAATCGCAGTTGTTTGGATGGTGCAGGACAGGGCAGTTCTGCTTTACATGAAGTTACTCTGAGCAGAAACCATCTTGATGGCACATTACCATATGATCACCACCATGAATATGTAGCCATACACACCTATATTCACTCTGCTCAAGGCTTTACATTCAGAAATTCATTTGCCTTTCATACCAACCTTATAGTGGATACTATTATTATCCGCCATGTTATTTTTAAATGGTCATGTTCAGGGAGCTAAAGAAAATCACACAACCAGTAAGTAGCAAGCTGCAATTTAAGTCCAGTATTTCTACACTTGTATCCTCTAGAGCCTAATGCCTAACACTGTCCTGGTATTGTTGGGTTCTGCGGGAGCCAATTCTGTCTCAAAGTAACCCCATAGGACAGAGTCGAGGGGCTCCACCATGCGCCTTCCAAGGCTTCAGTCTTTATGGAGCAGATCACTGGTTCTTTTCTCTCAGGAAGACTCTTGTAAATTAGCAGGCAAACATTTAACCACCAGGACTTCTCAGCAGTGATTAGAGGATGGTAAGTAAATATCAAGTAAATGTTAGAAAATAATAGAAGAGAGCCTCGTTCGTGTGATGGTTAGCTTCCATTTGCTGCCTACAGTCACTGTCCACTCTGCTCTGATGTTGCTTTGTTTTGCTTTGTCTTGCTTTTGTGCTCTTTATTGTCTCTGCAGTTCTATCTAGATAAGATTGGCAGGATAAACAATTCAGAGGGGGAAACAACAGGACCGATTGTTGGGAGAGGGAGGTGCGGTGGTGGGAGGACGTGGGTGTTGACAACCCCAGGGACAAGGGATCAACAAGTGATCTAAAATCAATGACGAGGAGGGTGTAAAAGGCCTGGTAGGTCTTGATCAAGGACAATGTAACCAATGGGAATTACTGACACTGAATGAAGGCTGAACATGATAGTGGGACAAGAGAAAAGTAAAAGGAAATAGAGGAAAGCACTAGGAGGCAAAGGGTATTTACAGATGTCTAAATACAGGCATGTACATATGTAAATATATTTATATGTAACAATAGGGAAATAGATCTATGTACATATATGATAAGTATTAAGGTAGCAGATGGACACATTGGGCCTCTACTCAAGTACTCCCTCAACACAAGAACACTTCGTTTTAATAACTTGGCATTCCATGATGCTCACCTTCCCAACGTGATCGCTGAAGACAAAATGGGTGCATAAGCAAATGTGGTGAAGAAAGCTGATGTTGACCAGCTATCAAAAGATATAGCATCTGTGGTCTTAAAGGTTTGAAGATAAACAAGTGGCCATCTAGCTCAGAAGAAACACAGCTCTCATGGAAGAAACACACCAGCCTGTGTGATCATGAGGTATCAATGGGATCAGGTATCAGGCATCAAAGACCCAGAAGAAAAAAATCATATCAATGTGAATGATGGGGAGTGCAGAGTGGAGACCCAAAACCCGTCTATAGAAAATTAAACATCTAATAGAGGGTCACAAGAAGAAACAAGCCAGTCAGGGTGAAGTGTTGCAATGATGAAACATACAACTTTCTTCTAGTTCTTTCATGCTTCCTCCCCCACTATCATGACCCTAATTCTACCTTACAAATATGGCTAGACTAGAGCATGTACCCAGGTACAGATAAGAATTGGAAACACAGGGAATCCTGGACAGATAAACCCCCCAGGAGCAATAATATCTCAGAGTAGTGATACCAGGAGGGTAAGAGTAAGGTCGGGGGAGAAAGGGGGAACTGATCACAAGGATCACATATAACCCCCTCCCAAGGGGACAGACTACTGAAAAGTGGGTGAAGGGAGACTTCGGTCAGTGTAAGACATGAAAAAATAATAATAATTTATAAATTATCAAGGGTTTGTGATGGAGGGAGGGAAAAAATGAAGGGCTGATACCAAGGGCTCAAGTAGAAAAAAAATGTTTTGAGAATGATGATGGCACCAAGTGTACAAATGTGCTTGACACTATGGATGGATTTATGGATTGTGATAAGAGCTGTACGACTCCCCAATAAAATGATTTTTAAAAATAACAGGTTGGAGAACCATGGGCCTACAAAACATTTCCAAACTCTTTAGCCTGGTGCGATAATCCTGACGTGACCTATCTCTCCACTACTCCCCTCTTTGTGTTTGGGCAGACATTGTTCCATCCACCAGTCCATGATGAACACAATATTTCTTTGAAACAACTCATCTTAGTTACAGCCAATCCCCAGGTTAGGAATATCCAACTTTATATTAAGAACCTATAGTTATGAATCAATCCTCATAAAGTCCATTATATTGAAAAGTTGATGTACATATAGCAATCAGTAGTAACAAATGGGTGCTCTTGTGAATCATCAAAATATTGTCACTGAATTATTATATTAAAAGTGTTAGAGCACATAGGGAAAATGTTTCTATGATGGTTTTTTATACATAGCAAAGCATACTATATACTATATGCTAAAACATTTGACTGACTTTATATGTGAATTATACCAACCTATTCTAATTTACATAAAAATTCAATGTAAAAACAGATTTAGTCCTGGAATTTCTTCATATTACAGGGAATATCTATACTTATATAATTGTATTATATCATCCACTAATCCACAAATGGAAAATAAATATCTCTTATGCATACTACTCCTGTAAAGAGTTACTATCTAGAAAACCCATCAGGGCAGTTCCACTCTGCCCTACAGGATCTCTTAGAGTCAGAACTGACTTGATGGCTGGGAGTTTGATTTTCTGGTGTACCATAAATAGAGTTGTCAGACTGTGGAAGAGCCTTGGGGGTGAGCTGCTTACCCAAAAGGTGGCAGTTTGAACCCACTCAGTTCTCCCTGGGCAAAATATCTAGTGATCTGCTCCATCGAGATTGCAGCCTAGAAAGCTGGTTGGCAATCTTTTGAGGTAGATGAGGCAGTCCTGCCCCCCACAACAATTGAAGTTTATTTGAGAGACATAAGTATATTTTTATACACAGTGAATTCACCGTGATTGGAATAATATCCTTTAAATAATTTATAAATGAAACTATGATGGTTTTATTTTCATTCTCAAGTGTACACCAGAGCCCCATGTATGCACCAAGAGGGCTGCATATGGCTCTTGAGCCACAGTTTGCTGACCCATTGCCTAGAAACCTGGGGGGCAGTTCCGCTGGGTTCCTGGGGTCACCGTGCATCTAAAAATGGACTTAAGGGGAGTGTTCATCAGCAACAACAACAACAACAACAATGAATCCTTGAGAAAAATACAATGAAAGCAAAATGATGCCGTTTGTTTTATTAACTATAATATGGATGTTTCCATATATTATTCAGTGAACACTTTCCTAATTAAATGAATCAGATAGATTAAAAGATAATTGAAAGGGCCATAACTTTCTTTTTCTTTGGTTTGTCCTGTTAATGGACCATGTAGTATGAGGACACCATTCCCTAAAGTTTGTAAAGTTGTTGACTTATTTTATATTCACTTGAATTGGTCTGAAAGCATCAATGTGGGGTCCAGCCAGTTGAGCTTCCCAGCCTCATGATGCCTCCTTGGGGTACGGCCTACGTATAAGGAAGAAACTGAGAGCTCCCCCTCCCCCCTCTCTTTCTGCCCCTTTGCCTCTTGCTTGCTCGGACTCTGCTTGGCTTCAGAAAGCTTTTGGCACCCTGCCATGTTTCCACCCACTGTTGGGCTATCCCAGAATGCCCTCCTCCACCTGTATTCTTTTCCCAGATCATGTCTGTTAAAAAAAAAGACAAAAAATAAAAACCTTTCATTAATTACCTCATCATATGCACATCTCTTCCCAGAACACCTCTAATTCTTATTGTCTGCCCTCGTCATATTTATCTCTGAATGTTAATGGTTGGTGTGTTTTTGCAGCAGCTCATAGGTTGCATCTTATTTCCTAAACTCTGTGTAAATTCTTAAGGGAGAGATGCTACAACTTCAGCTTCTAGAATCCCATGTAATTGAAAGTTCATTAAATGTTTGCTCAATTGAATAAGTCTGACCCAAAGTAAGTTCAATGTATTTTTTTTCACCTCCTAGTTCCCACTCACAGTAGGACTTGATTTCTGGTTGGCACGCACAGTTTATACCCTTCCCTCTTCTTGTCCTCATGACAATTGCATTCTGATAGGGAGATGGAGATGGACGGATTCCCACCTAACGACATAATATGTCAAATAAAAATCCTGTATGTGATTACTATTATAAAGAGCCAAGAATAGATTTAGGCACAGAGTGAAACATTCTGGATGGTTATCAGACCCGAGAAAGGGAGAGAGAGAGGGAGACTCACTAACTAAATAATAGACACAAGTTAATTCTAGTGACAGGAGAGGCAATACACCATATAGTGGGAGTCAGCACACTATGGCCAAGGTAAAAAGACAGCAAGAGATGCACAAGAATAAAAAGCAACTCCGGTAAATGCTATAACATATAATAATAGGAACATAGTGATTGCAAATAATACAATACATATAACTATTTCAATGATAGTAATAAAAAACTGTAATTCATAAGTAGATACAAAGGTAAATAGATTTACAAAATAGGCATTGGAAGCTATAGGAGACTGCAGCCTATGCATATGGTTGTATGACTGTGGATTTTTTAATGTACATAATTGTATTTGTTATAATACAGCATACGAGGCACACCTGTGGAAACATCTTGGGCATAACTAAGCACCACTGGGTCTGAGCTACTGGGCTTGAAATGTAAGGATCATCGTCTCAGATGCATCTGGATTAGTTGGAAAAGGTTCCCACACTTGCTTGGCCTACTGCTCACTTTTCAGGAAAAAAAACATCACCCCCAGGTAATTAAAAGCTTTTGTACTCTAGCCTAAAATCCAGAATAAAATGTAGGTGTTTGCTTTTGCAACTCCCCTGGATTGTTCCTGTACACCCCCCCTACTTAATCCCCCCCACAAAAAAAGCCCTCCAGGGGGAAGTATCACTCACTTTTGGAAACAGTACATGTATTTATGCCATAGTACATCAATACAATGATCTGCATCCTAATTGGATGATGAGCCTCTGGGGTCTTCAAGCTTGCAGTGGCCATCTGAGATACAACTCTTGGCCTCCTCCTTCCAGAGCCAAGAAGAGTGAAGAAAACAAAGACTCAAAGAAACAATTGCTATTGGCCCGCCACAGCCTCTTCTAGCCTGAGGCCAGAGAAACAGAAGGTTGCTGGCTCCCACTTTTGATCATTCTAATCAGGAGCACAGATGAGAGGGCTTCAAAAGGTCCAGGGGGGAAATGGAATTAGAAAACAATGGAATTTTTCCACTAACTTTTTGAAGGTTCCTCATAGAAATCCACATTAGAATGGGAGAAAAATGTGGAACAGAACTTGTATGCATCAAACAGAACTGATGATACAGACTGCCGGCAACCCCAAGACTCTGTTTCTAAGCGTCCTTCCTAAGGGGAACTGCGGCTATTTCTGGAGGCCACTTTTCAACGGAATGTTAGACTGGCCCTTGCAGTAAACAATAACATCTATGAGAAATGGACTCCTTAACTCATCAACAATTTGAGACCAAAAGGGCAGCATGTGCCTGAGAACAAAAGAGAGAAGGGAGCATGTGGCAGGGGCACTGGATGAATGGAAATAGGGAACTCAACTCGGAAACAGGAAGAACACTGATACACTAACAAGATTGTAACCAGCGCCTTGGAACATGGAAAACTAATTTACTTTGTAAGCTTTTACCTAAAGCACAATACAATCTTCAAAGATAAAAGTAATATGCACATATCTAAAATATTTCCATATAACGTCCAATAGAATTACCGGGTATGTGGAAAGTAAATCACCATGTCTTGATAAAGAATTTAGGGTTGTGATTTGGACAGAAGGGAGTGCTTGCGGCATAGTGGGCTACTACACTGTGATGCTAACTGCAAGGTCAGCAGTTCAAAACCACCAGGCGATCAGTGCTAGAAAGATGATGAACCCCAACAGAGGCCGTTCTATTCTGTACTACAGAGGGAATGTGAGTGGAATTCGCTCTGTGATCAGTAAGGGGAGTTGAGATTTGTACTGAATAGTCAAAGAGTTGGATAAGGGGACATTTGAAGATACACTTAACGAGACAAAGGAGGGAGACGCATATTAACATCTGGGGAATACACATTCCAGTGTGAAGTCACACCAAGCCAGGAGGCTAGAGATGGGTGTTTGCTTGATGAAAGCAGGTCAGCATTGGGAGGAGAAGGAAGGAAGGGAAGAGTGGAGAATATGCTGGAGAGTGTCAGGGTTAGACTGAATAGGGCCTGGTCAGCCGTGGGGGATAGGCAAGGTTTTAATTGTGAGAGAAACCACTGGAAGGCTAAAAGGAAGGAAACGAGCTATTAACTGATTTAAATGAAAGAAATAATCACTTTAGCAGCTTTAGGTTGAAGCAGCTGTAGAGGACAAGGAGAATGGCGAGTAGCCAGTTAGGAGGCTGGGTGGTAGGACCTGGAAGGTGAGGGCAGCTGGGAGCCTAGTGGTCATGGTGGAAGAGGTAAGAGGTGAGAAGATTAGTAATGAACTTTGAAAGAAAAGCCAACCGTGACATGTTTTCTAATTTATCCACCACTCTACAATGCATCTAAAGTAGCATTCTGTTGGCATTTTATGTTGCAATTTTATTTAACACAAGACTTTGTTTTTCTATTTACCAAATATGCTTTTATTTATAGCATTTTGGAGATGCCACTTAAGGACTAATTAGTCAATAAAAACCAGGGTTCCATCCTGGGGCAAAAATTGTGTTTCCAAGGCCAATTTATTTACCCTTCTTTTTCAAAAGTAATTGCATTTTCTATTCATCCCTGAATACTGTTTCAGAAACATTGTCATTTCCCCAAATGATTATTTAGGAGGTGGAATTTTCTTTTTATGCTATTCAGATTTTTTTGTCCTCTTCCTTTTAATACCCCCAACTCCACTTTGTATTATAAACTTCATCAGACCACTGCATGCTATTATAACTGTCGTCACCATGGGGAGAAAATGACTAATTGAAGCCGCTTATTGATATAATAGAGCAGGTTGTGACACTTGGCGAGAACGCCGGAACGATGAGCTCCAGCTGATGTTATGTAAAAATATTCAGCCATGAAATATGCACTTATGGTTGGCTTTTTGCAGATGTCTGCAGAATGCAGAGAATCTGTGTCCTAGAAAGTCTGCAAATTAAAGGTCTCTGAGTGGCTAGAATTATAGCCCAGTGAGGACAGAGTAGTGCAGTGGCAATGAAAAGGCCTTGGATCATGGTCAGCAGTAATTATAACCTGCCCACACTTACATGTAAAAGTAGGTGATTTTAGTCCCACCTACCATTGAAGATGGAATGGGTCCGATTGGGAGGAAGAAAACATTTGGTGGTGAAATGGGGTTATTTTGGAATTCCTTCGATTCCTGAATGCTTTGGTAACTCACCATTCACCTTCAATTCATCAATGCAAATGTAAACGGATACATTGTCACTGGAAAGGCCATGACCATAAAAATAAAAGTGTACACATACTATCAATTCTAGTGATTGTCATTGATCTTAGAAATGTAGTCTTATAGGTGCACTAAAAGCCTGTGTACATATACACTCAATAAAGCACTGCACTTAATAATAACTGATTAAAACCAACTTAAATGCCCAAGCAATAGATGATTAGATAAATAGATCATGGAATATTGATACTATAAAATACAATTTACCCATCTAGTAAGATGTATCTATGTAGAACCATTCCTAAGATGTTGTTAAGTGAAAATGGGGTTTGGTGTGCTACTATTTGTAGGTTTAATACCACACTCTAACCCTTGGCACAGCCACCTTGTGATGTGCTGCTGCCCCAAAGTTTGATGGTTCAAACTCACTCCACAGCTCCACAGAAGAAAGGCCTGCTGCTGTGCTTCTGGAGAGATTGCATCCAGGAGTCCAAATGGACTCAAGAGCACGGGGTTTGGTTTGTATTCTGTGCTTATGATAGATTGCATTTACTAGAGAGATGGCATAGGAGGTTGTTGATTCAATAGGCAGGAAGATGTATTTTTACTGTAGGCTGGCACTTTAGTATGGTTTAAATTCTTTATCTTGTGCACATATTACTTATTCAAACATTATACATTTAAAAATTTAGAGATGGATTTTGATATCTTAGTCTTCTTGACATTGAAATGCCTTTGGTTCATTTTGGAATACATTTCTCTAGACTTTTATTTGGAGTGTGTTTCTCTCTGTGGGATTTTATAACTTCCATGAGAACACCTTTATAAAAAATCATTTTATTAGGGGCTTATACAAGTCATCACAATCCATACATACATCAATTGTATAACAATTCTTATCACAATCCATACATACGTCAATTGTATAAAGCACATTTGTGTATTCGTTACCCTCATCATTCTCAAAACATTTGCTCTCCACTTAAGCCCCTGGTATCAGCTTCTTATTTTCCCCACTCACTCCCTGCTCCCCACTCTCTCACGGACCTTTGATTATTTATAAATTATTATTTTGTCACATCTTACACTGTCCGACGTCTCCCTTCACCCACTTTTCTGTTGTCCGTGCCCCAGGGAGGAAGTTATATGTAGATCCCTTTAATCGGTACCCCCTTTCTACCCCACCCTCCCTCCACCCTCCTGGTATTACCCTCTCACCACTGGTCCTGAATGGATCATCCCTCCTGGATTCCCTGTGTCTCCATTTCCTGTTTGTACCAGTGTACATATTCTGGTCTAGCCAGATTTGTAAGGTAGAATTGGGATCATGATAGTGGGGGGTGGGGGAAGCATTTAGGAACTAGAGGAAAGTTGTATGTTTCATCATTGCTACATCGCACCCTGACTGGCTGGTCTCCTCCCCAAGACCCTTCCGAAAGGGGCTGTCCAGTTGCCTATAGATGGGCTTTGGGTCCGCACTCCCCCTCATTCATAAAAATATGATCATTTGTTCTTTGATGCCTGATCCCTGATCCCTTTGATGCCTCGTAATTGCACAGCCTGGTGTGGGCTTTGTTGCTTCTGATGCCATGTAAGCTTTGTTGCTTCTGAGCTAGATGGCCGCTTGTTTACCTTCAAGCCTTTAAAACCGCAGATTCTGTGTCTTTTGATAGTCGGGCACCCTCATCTGAGAACACCTTTTATTAGGATATGATTCTGCTAATATTTTATTATAGAGATGATGACTCCCTTCTTTCTCTAGTTCTTATTGTGAATCCACAAAATGTGCTGTTGTTGTTGCTGTTAGGTATTATAAGTAAGTTCCAGAACTCTGATGCATAACCTTCATAGTGACCCAATGTACAACAGAATGAGATACTGCCCAGGCCTGCGTCATCCTGACAATCCTTGCTATGTGTAAGCATATTGTTGAAGCCACTTTGTCAGCTCATTGAGAGTTGCTCTCTTTTGGCTGATCCTTGGCTTCAACAAACATGGTGCCCTGCTCAAAGCTCTAGCTCCTCCAGGTAGCATCCGAGGTGCATGAGGCAAAGTCTCACCATCTTTACTTCCAAGAAGCATCCTGATTAGGAGGGGGTACTCCCCACAAAATGGATTTTTTAAACCAAACTATCTTATAACCTTCAAAGTACGCTCCATTACACTTACTACATTTGTCAGATCTGCAATTCCATCCTTGGAAACATTTTTCAAATTTATCTGTTTGGATGGCTGAGAACTCCACTCTTGTTTATCTTCTTCACCTCTTTTGTGTCATCAAATCATTGTCCTTTCATGTCCTTCTGCATCCACAGAAATAAAAACAAGTCTCACTGAGAAGATCAGATGAGTGAGGTGCATGGGGCAAGAGAGGCATGCTGTTTATTGCCCCAAAATGGCACACTGAGATATTTGTGTGAGCAGGTGCATTGTCAAAAAGCAGTACACACACGCACACACACACACACACACACACACCCATCTGCCACTAATTAGGCCTTTTTTGGGTCACGCTCTGTTTGCTACACTGTTGCATTGCTTGCTTGTTACACAATCTTTTCAGAACCTCTGAATAGAAAGCTTGATTAACAGTCTGACCTGGTGGAACAAACTCCAAATACATGATTTCTCCCTCATATCAAGAAAACACACAAATGAGCACCATCTTGATCTTTGATTCCACTTGAGCTTTTGGGGGCGAGGTGATGATGGCTTCTTCCAATGGCTTGACTGATGTTTGATTTCGGGCTCCTAAGAATAGCACCATGTCTCCTCACCAGTAATGATCTTGGAGGGAAAATTGGGAGCATGTCGGAGCTGTTCTTTCAAAGCACAGCATGTTTACACTCAATGCTCTTTTTTCCTGGTCAGTCAGAACTTAAGGCACAAATTTCACATTGACCCTTCTCATTCCCAAATCTTCCATTAAAACTCGCTGAACCGAGCTCCGAGAGTCCAGATAAATTCCCCCATCTCTTCAGTGGCTAGCTGTTCTTCAAGCACAAGTGCACACTTTTTTTTTTAACATTACCTTCCCTTTGGGAAGTTGATGGACATCCAGAATGAGGTTTGTCATCAATCAGCATTTCATCTTTTTTGAAATAATAAAACCACTCACACATTGGAGTTTTTTCCATAGTGCTGTCTTTGTAAACTGTGTTCACCATCACAACAGTTTGTGTGGCATTTTTCTTGAGCAGGGACAAAATTTCTTTAAAAAATCATTTTATTAGGGACTCAGACAACTTTTATCACAATCCATATATACATCAATTGTGTAAAGCACATCTGTACATTCTTTGTCCTCATCATTTTCAAAGCATTTGCTCTCCACTTAAGCCCTTTGTATCAGGTTCTCTTCCCCCCCCCTCCCTTTTGCCCTCTCCCTCATGAGCCCTTGATAATTTACAAATTATTATTTTGTCATATCTTGCCCTATCCGATGTCTCCCTTCACCACTTTTTCTGTTGTCCATCCCCCAGGGAGGAGGTCGGTTCTCTCTTTCCAAACCCCTCTCCTTCTACCCTCCCAGTATTGCCGCTCACACCAAGCAGGGACAAAATTTCACTGCCGCACGCTGTTCTCTTAAATTGGCCATTACCACAAAATGAGGTCAAGCAGAAGTGCTTTTAAGGAAAAATTCACTGTGACCAGAAAGAACCTTCTCAGGCGACACCACTGGGTGCACTAACTCAGAGCAAGTTGCTAGATGCTAGCCTAGTGGAAGAAATGTGTACTAAGAATACTCTGCCCAGAGGAGATTGTTCCTGTTTTGTTTTCTTCTTTATTTTGTGGGTACAGGGGGGGTGTTGGGGGGATACCTCCCTGTATACTTCTAAGACAGTTCATGATATATTTAATATTTTTTGCCAACAGCATGAGCACAAGCATCAATTCTTTTCCATCGTCCTTATTAATTCTTCAGCCCTTGCATGCAAATGAGAAAATGAAAATATCATATATGGCTTTGGTCAGGTACATCTTAGTCTCAAAATGACAGCTCTTTTTAAAGAGGCCTTTTAGAGCAGATTTGCCAAATGTAATATGTTATTTAATTTCTTGGCTGCTACTTCCATGAATGTCAATTGTGGATCCACGTAAAATGAAACTCTTGGTAACATAAAGGATTTGCTTATTAAGATTTTGATAGCTTATTAGTCCAGTTGTGTGAGGATTTTTTTGTTTTCTTTATGTTGAGGTGTAATCCATTCTGAAGGCTGCAGACTTGGGTATACAACAGTAACTACCTAAAGTTCTCTTCATTTTCAGAAAGCAAAATGTATCTATCATCTGCTTCTAGCAGATTGTTAGTTAATCTCCCTCCGATCCTGCTGCTCCTTTCTTCTTTATGGGAAGGACAGCCCAGCTCCATGGACCATTTCTATAGACAACTCTGATGCACACTTTCCCCGATTTTAAGCCATTCAGTAGCCAACTGTTCATTTTGGCCCACTGCCTTTGGGTCTATACAAAGGCTCCATATGAACACAATTGGGTATTCTGGAATCCTCATTGTCTACAGTGCTGCCCAGAGTTTGTTATGATCTGCACAGTAGTTTCTAGCAACCCACAACATACAAGCAATCAGAGTTCAACAAACTGACAGACAATTAATTGGTGGTCACAGAATATAACTCGATGGTTTTCCTCCAATGTTCCTTTTCTTCCTATCCAGGTAACTATTTAGAAACTCATTTAAAGAAACGACAAAATTGTGTTTTCCATTACAACTCACTGATTTTGAATTGCTAATGGACACACTTGTCGAAATGCAGGTCGTTTCCAGAGTCATAGGTTTTTCATTTTCATCAGCACATGAAATAAATGAAAAACTAGAAATGATGCTTATCATAAACATTTTACAAACCCTCTCTCTACCAAGTTAAAGAGCAATTGTTTAAAACATATGAACAAAAGCTATGCCACTCCCTATTATTATATATAATATCATGAGAACAATGTTTGAAGTTGTTCTAATCATTGTATAGAAAGAACTAAGGGGTGGTAGTAGTCAGAGACTTCAGTGCTTATATTATATTTTTGTGAGGTGGGGAGGGTGATTGGGAGGAAAAAGGGGAAAAGGGGTGGGGAGCAGGGCAAGAAAAATACATTCAAAAACATTAAATAGCAACTTGTAAATTTCATTCTCTGTTGCTAGAAAACCAACTCATTACGCACGAATGTGTCATAAAGCAAGCGTTTGGCACATGGAGGTGTCTGAGCAATGCAGTGCATGCAGTCAGAGCTTATGTTCCTGCAGTGGAAATTGAAATTTATAAGTTTCTGCTAAGCAGCGCCTTTCTTTCCATTTTTTATTTTCTAAGGGAGACTGAAGTTTGTAAGTTGCGTAATGACACCAACAGTGCTTGCTAGTTGCTATACAGTGAATCGTGAAGTTTACAAGTTGCCATTTGATGATGCCTACCCACATTTCTATTTGTTTGTGCCCTTGACAAGGTACAATAACGTTTATAAGGTTAGTAAAAGACCTTCATTATTAACACCAGATTATATTGGCTGGCAGGGGTTCCAGAAATGGTTTATGAGCGCATCCAAAGGGAGAAGTGACAGTGAGTCTTATGAGGTAGCAAGGTCTTGCGGGATCTTTGAATTTATAACCATCACAGAAGAACAAGGAGAGATATTTGTTCATGACTTTGGATCCCCATGACGCAGTACCCTGGACATCTTGGCTTGATTGCATCTGTGTATATTCTATTGCACCTTGTCTCTCGAAATCCATCTTACACTTCCTCGGTTGCAAGTCATACTCACACGGTACATTTCTCCTCGTCCATGGCCTCTCGCCTCATCTTCCCTTCTCCTCTCTGAATACCCCGAGCAGTGACTGCGTGCGAAATTAATTTAATGAATACTTCATAGCTTTAGGACATCACTGCTATTATCATTTTCCACTGCTATTTAAATATTTTATTGTTAAAGTATTTTATTATTATTAAAATTTCAAGATGTGTGTGCCTTGTTTCACCAATTGCATTGTAACAAGCTCCTTGAAAGGAGATACTAGGCCTGAAAATTCCTTATGCTCCCAGTAGGGACTTGTACATCGCTGTGTAATTGAAATGAAGTGGTTGTTGTCTCAAGCAGGAGAGCAGAGAGGAGGAAAGTGAAACAGAAGCAGAGCTCCTGTGGTGGCTTGTATGAAACCATGGCTGTCAATGCCTGCCTCTTCTTCCATCAAGCGTTTCTGGCACTAAAGAGTGCTGGGGATTTCTGATTTTACTCTGTGGGAACCCTGAGCCCTCAAGTGAAGGAGTTTCTGTAGGAGAGAGGCCACTTGAAGAGAAGGCCTGGAAGACTAGACAGACGTGGGGAGCACTCAAGCCAGACGTTAGCTCTCCCAGCCATGAAAACCAAAAGGAGTGGGTCACAGGCAGCCAGCTTTGATCTTACTGTGACAACTGAGCTGTCCCAATCAGCAGTACCTAGAACAGAGGTGAATAACCAGCTGAGTCCAGCCCAAACTGCAGATGTAGGGAGAATGACGGTTGTTTACACTCGTGAAGCTTTGAGGTGGTTTGTTATGTGTCAGAAGGTCACAGAAACACAGCCAAAGTGTGAGAAGGTGTCCAGGACATTGTGTGGTCCATAGCAGCTGTTTTAAACTTTCATGTGCACACAAGGAGATCTTGTCAAAATGGTGAGTCAGTGGATCAGAAGCACCATCTGAAATTATGAATTTCTGAAACAGGAAAGCATTTCCATTCAAAAATTTAAAAGCTGTTCTCATGACAGGGCCCTACTCAATATTCCTACTAATGACGAGATCACTGATGATATGGTAGCTAAGGAAAAGTGTGGTGAAGAGACCTGATGCTGCCTGGCCATCAGAATTACTAGAATCTGGGGTCTTAAAGTCTTGGCTTAAAACGAGAAGCTGGGGTGGGCGGTGGCGGTAGGGGGAATGCTCTATGATAGATGAGCGAGGAGCTTGCAGTGGGCTGCTAACCTACAACTTGCTCTTCAAACCCTCCCAGCAGTGCTTCAGGGGCAAGTCGTGGCAATCTGTTTCCATAATGATCACAGCCAAGACAAGCTTGCGGAACAGTTTTACTCCATAGTTTAACCCATGGGCAGCCTCCAACATAATTCATGCCTCTCGGCATGGCGTCTGTTTGGCCAAGGAAGATGGTCTTTGAGGAGCATTCGTATTAGTACAATTCATCGCGATTAATTGCACATATAGACTGTGCTGTGCTGTGTACCAGACTTTGCACTCAGGAGCGGTGGTGATGTAGCGGGCTACGCAGTAGGCTGCTAAATGTAAGGTCAACTGTTCAAAACTACCAGTCACTCCTTAGGAGAACGAGGAGGCTTGCTACTCCTGTGAAGAGTTGCGGCCTCGGAAGCCCACTGGGGAAGTTGTAACTTGTCCTATAGAGTTGCTATGAGTTGGAATTGACTCCATGATGCTCAGATTTGAGTTTGAGACTTTGCACTAAGCACTTTCTGCACACTTCCTTATTTAATTCTGGTCACCATTCCACGAGTTGGGTAGGACTGTTGTCATTTTGCTGTCAGGTGCCATTGGTAGTAACCCATAGTGACCCTCTGCACAACCGAACAAGCATTGCCCCATTCTGCACCATCCTCACTGTTATCCCTCTGCTGGGTCTTATCAGTGCAGTCACTGTGTCGAGCCATCTCACTGAGCGCCTTGCTCGTGGTTGCTGCCCTCCCACTTTACCAGCATGAACTCCTTCTCCAGGGAGTGGTTTCTCCTGAGGACAGGAGCTCAGGGAAGGTCCAGTTGCTTTTCCATGTCACCCAGCACATAAGCCGGGATTCGGTGCCAGGTTTATCAGACTCCGTTGTCTAGGGCCTTAGTTCTAACTGCTGCCATCCAGAAGCCCAGAGCACCTGCATTAAGTGTACCACACCTCACAATCTGTACGTTTGACCTCTCTACTCATATTCTGTTAGTATTAGTTTAGGCAGTGGATCTCTTGGGAGATATTAACAGAGATATCTGAAAAGTTCATGTGCGTGTGTGTGTGTGCGCGTGCTTAAGGTAGACACAGAAACACTTTTGCAACCCATTAGTCAGGAGATTTAATTTTTAGAGTAGCATTCACATAATTATTGTCAGCATTTTACAGTGGTATTTAAAGTGCTGACACAAGAAAAGGCTTTACCAGAATAAATATAGATTATTCTTTTAAATTCCAATAGTCTCCTGTTTTTATTATGTGTTGCTTACTGCAAAAAAAATTACCCCTCCTCCTTTACTTTGGATGGATTGTTTCCCTCTGACATTTGTCAGACGGAGGCTTCTGCTGTTGGAAGTTTCAATTAGAAAAGGAAAGAAGAAAAAAAGATACACCCATTAAAAAAATTTAAAAGGACCCTGAAATGAAGCCTATTTTGAAAATTCAACCTCCAGAACCTCTCTTCCCTTGAATGGCTCTGAGTCCTCTTGAAGGTTAAGGAAACCTACAGTTCAGGAGAAGGCCCCTATGGGCCCAGCTCTGTACCCTGCAGAGAACCCATAGCAGTGACCTTGGCCTAAACGAAGACATTGGAACCTCCAACCAGGAGAATGGAGTTAACATTTAGATTCCCTTTGCCGGAAAAGTGTCAGTTCTCTGGAAATGAACAAGATGATCTTGGTAGTGGTGGTAGAGTGTGTGTGTGTGTGTGTGCCCTTGAAGAAGGTTCTTAAAGGCATGCTAATTTGATTAATATTTTCTTGTTGTTAAGTTCCATCAAGTCTGTTTTGACCCTGTGCACAACAGAATGAAACACCCCACATCCCTTGCCATCCTCGCAGTGGTCCCTACGCCTGAGCCCATTGTTGCAGCCACTGTGTCAGTCCATCTCCTTGAGGGCCTTTCTCTCTTTCACTGCCCCTTCGCTATACCAAGCATGATGTCTTTCTCCAGGGACTGGTCTCTCCTGACAATGTATCCAAAGTATGTAAGACCAAACCTTGCCATCCTTGCCTATGAGGAGCACTCTGGCAGTACTTCTCCCAAGACAGACTGGTTTGTTCTTTTAGCAGTTCATGATACTTTCAATATTTTTTTTGCTGAAACTACAATTTAAATGTATTGATTTTTCTCCTGTCTTCCTTATTCAATGTCCAACTTGCACATGCATATGAGGCAATGGAAAATACCAAGCAGTGGGCCAGGTGCACCTTAGTCCCCAAAGTAACATCCTTGCCCTCCAGTACTCTAAGGAGGTCTTACCTAATGCACATAGATCCAGTTTCCTTTGGGCAAGAGGCTAAGTGTGTGGGGATGGTGATAGCAGGTGAATGGAACTTGAATCATTGCTCAGACCTAAGAGCTACTCTTCCAAACTACAGAATTCTGTACCTCCCTACCCCACCACCCCACCCCCACACCGCCTGCTGTTCTTCAAAGCCAGAGCTAGTCACTTCCTGGTAGAAAGGTGATTTCCTTCTTCATTTTGAATGACTCTTTGAAGAACACGTGGTTTGTTTTCATTAATTTCTGAAAATTCTTTCTGGAAATGGGATATTGTTTTATTTGGGACATGTATGTGACTTTTCCTAACAAATGTTGAATTGTAAAATACCTTATTCGAGATATTTAATAATGATGCATTTTTATTTCCTTGAGACGCTGGGTCATACATAGTGGGCATGTGTGTTACTGCAAGGAAGCCCTGGTGGCAGAGTGGCTACACATTAGGCTGCTTTCTTCTCCATGAACAGTTACAGACGCAGAAGCTCACAGGGGCAGCTCTGCTCTGTCCTACGGAGCATCGGCTCAATGACAGTATGTGTAACTATGGGCGGGGGAAGGGTGTGGGATTATGGACCTTATGTGTTTTCTCATTTTATATTAGAAATATATGGAATATCCATTACTAATTTTTATCATTGCTGTTCTCGATGAGAAATCCCAAGAATACAGGCTCTTGGGTTAATGACACATGGCTGAGAGGCTTCTCTTGCAGATGTCTAAGATGCTCACATACCGTAGGTAATTTGTCTGAAGCAGACAGTGGGGGTCAAAGGACTGCTGGTAGGGGGTTGGCAAGACATAGTATTGAGACTGTATTCCCGAGGGATTTTATGGACAAGAGAAAAAGGAGAATTTAAATGAAGCTCTCCATAGAGAATCAGTAAATATTCTATGGAATACAGAAATACAAATACATGTTTAGTAAGCAAAGGATATTTACTGAAAAAAGGATCACGTTAGAGTTAGGCTTTCATAGTGTCGATCCTTTTTGTGATTTATACCTGACTAAAGTGAATAAATTCCTTGGAAGAAAACTACATTTAAACTGTTTCATCATTTGATGGTTTGTTTCCTTAAAATAAATTACAAATCAGATGTTGGAACTTACTGTAAAGCCTGTCATGAAATGTGGACCCCAAACAAAAGTGTTCTGTAAATTGAAAATAGCTTTGGTTCATGTGCTTTCCTGCCAGGAAGTTAAAAACCATTATTTTATCTGTTCCAAAATCCCCAGATTCTTTTGAGTGTAAGTCGGGAACACCAAAGTCAGACTATGGTGAGAGAAAGGAAGAGGGCCGGTTTTGCTTCCCACAGTTGCAGAACCCAGTGGAATGGAATTTACTCCTGTAATGGACAGCTCTGGGGGCTTAAATGCATTTTCAAAATTTTGCCTTTCAGGCTAGAGATAGGTTTTATGCGTAGTGAAGCTTACACAATCGGAGAGTCTTCTTTAGAAACAAAAGATTGCAGATGATCAGATAAACCCATTGTTCCCTTTGGTCTCATAATTTCTTATTTAAAAGCGATGCATTGCTCAAGGTGGCAGTCTTCCCTCTTCTGGGGAAAGGGTTGCTCGGTTGCTCGGGTGTAAAGGGTGTAAAGGTGACTCAGAGAATGTTTCAGGTCAGGGGCATAGTCTTCAGGTCTGTTACAGATGCCTATCAGTCTGGATTCCTTAAGAATTAGACAATCTGGTCTGTGTTTTACAACCTTTATCAGGCTTTCTCTATTATGTTTCTAATCAGAATGCTTCCTAGTGGTAGCTGAGCACCATCTGGTTCTTCTGTTCTCAAGGTGGGGGAGAATTGCTCTGTTTATTGGGCTTTCTTCTTTCTCTTTGGTTCCAGACCAATAGAGACCAAAGGTTGTATCTTGGATGGTCACTTCTCAGTTTTCAAGGCCCCACACCATTGTCACCGCCATCAGGTTGATGCTGACTCATAGTGACCCTGTGGGATAGGGTAGAAACTGAGTTTGTGAGACTGTCACTCTTTACAGGTCTCAAAAGCCCATCATTCTCCCTTGAGGCAGCGAGTGCTTTCAAATGCTGAATGTGCAGTTAGCAGCCCAACTATGTCTAATTAGGGTAAGCATTGGGCCCCCAAAGGGTGGATTTGTTATTGTTGCAAAACCGTATACAACCTAGCATTTACCCATTCCTACCTTTTCCCTGTGCACAGTTTATTGATATTAGTTACACTGATCTTGCTGTGCCAACTTCAGCTGTATTCGATTACACCTTTCCCATTTGTTAAACAAAAGGTGAATAGTACTTAAGTACCATTTCTTCTTCTTCTCTATAAACCCACCTCCACTCGTGGTAACCAATAATGAGCATTACTTTTTACATATTTATCTATTTATGTCGTTTCATATAAGCGATTATATACAAGATTGGTTTTGTTATGATTGACTTAGTTCACTCAACATAATGCCCTCCAAGTTCATCCAGGTTGTGACATATTTGGGGACCTCATTTTATTTTATGGCCTGTTAGCATTGCATTGAATATACATACCGCATACATACATTCATCTTTGGTTGGGTGTTTAGATTTTTTCCCTTCTTTGGCTATTGCACATAGTGGTATTTATAACCTTTCTATTAAATCCCTTGGGTATACACCTAGGAGTAGAATTGCTAACAGTTCTAATTCTACTATTTCGAAGAACTTCCAGAGTATTTTTTTTAACAAAGCTCCCCCACCCCAACCATTTTTTGAGCTAAACTAGGCATTATATCATGCCATAGTTCAATCACAGCAGGCAGTATCATACAATTGCTACTACAATCAGTTTCAAAATATTTTCTTCCTTCTTGAACTCCTTGATATCAGCTTCCTTTTACCCCTACCCCTCGGGATCCCTTATTTTAATTGTTGTCTTTATAGGTTCATTAATCCTGGGTTTTGTAGAACAAAAAATAGAAAAACACGTAACAAAGTTTCAAGAGGGCTACCCGCAATGACAAACTACATCAGCCATAAACCCTAATATGAAGAAAAAACAACAACAGAAAATACTGAAGACCAGATTGAGTGAAAAGTATATCAGAGGGGAGATCAAGTGACAGTGTTTTAACTGTTTGCGTCAGGTTTACTCTTTTAATCTACTGCAGTTCTCTTTGCAATGCTCTGTTTGATAAGCAGTTTATTCCTGTCCCTTAAGTATGGTTAGAGGGACGTCACTAGAGGCGTGTTTGCTGTGTAGATCCCACCAATGTATTTTGGTTTACACTGCCACCCATAGCCTCCTGCGAACCAGAATCTCACAGTTTAAGCTCTGATACTATTCCCTCCTTCAGCTTTGGGTGATGTACTTTACATCCTTGGATCCCAGATGTCAATGTGCTTCATCTATGGGGACTTAGGTGACATCTCACGTAGCTGGCGGCTTGTTTGAAAACAAGTCCCCAGATGCTATTCTGCATGATATCCTGGCACCATCCAATTTCTTCACCACATTTTGCTGTAGCACTCATAACTTCTGTGTTTCCTTCCTGAGGGTGAATACAGAGTAGGGCCACACTATCAGAACTAATTGTTTTGAATTAGAGCTAGGATTAAGTGTGAGCCCTAAATCCATTCCCGAATCTGGGTCTTTTATCTGCCTCTGGCTCCTCTTTGAGACCTCCTCATTAATTTATGGCACAGAAACTTTCTGTTAATAGTTTCATTGATTAGCCCATGGTACTACTTTTCCAAACACTGTTGAGAAAGGGAAATTGAACCTGTGTAGGCTGACTACATATTGCACTACCTGAATTATTCACTTGTACCGTGTAAATCCTTACGTAGCTGTACCTATTCGTACAAACAGTGGGAGTTGGTTGCCAGGCAAAACTTAAAATAACATTCACTGACAATTGCAGACGCAAGTCTGCCAGAACAATACATATCTTAATACTTCAAGTAGGGCATTGATTTACTAAGGCAATGTTGATCCACGTGCCAACAGTTCAATACTCTTGGTATAACTCTTCTGCTTCTTTAGACACCATGTAATTTCAGTCTTAAATCCTCAGGCAACAGGTGTGTTTAAGGTAGAGTCTAGTTCACCTAGCGGAGTCACCACGTCAGTTCCCTCTGATGTGGCCTTTGGTGTATGGCTAATGACATTGAGTACCATCTCATATGCCTATTGGTCATTTGAATATCCTCTCTGTGAAGTTTCTTTTTATATCCTCGGCCCCGTTTTTGATTGAGTTGACTAGTAAATCTATCTTTCCACTCCCGTTAGCTTTCTTTGTTCCTTGCTAATGCTCATCTCTTCTCTGGAATTGGATGATGACAGAAATTGAGATGTTACTATGCGCATGTCATACAAAGTTGAGAGTGTCTATATACAGAACCACTTAATGATTCTTTCTTGTATTCCCATATTATACATGTAAGCACGTCTCCCTTCCAGAACAAACTTATTCATTCAGTGCTACCAACCAACACAAACAACTTCCTGCTATCCAGCCAATTCTGGTTCATGCTAGCACTCTAGGGCAGGGTAGAGCTGCCCCTGTGAGCTTCTGAGACTGGAACTCTTTAAGGGACTCGAAAGCCTCGTCTTTCTCCTGAGGAGTGGCTGGTGATTTCAAACTGCGGACCTAGAGGTTAGCAGCCCAACACATAACCACTGCACCATCAGGGCTCCTTCTTTGGTACTACAGCTGCCATTCAAAATTTCTCCTTGTATGGCTCATGTAACTGCTGTATATATACAACAATGTGTATGCATATAATGTATAACACTTGTATGTGTTGAGTATGAAATTATTAGCTAAGTTTAGAGAGAAATAATTAAAATTCTTTTAAAATATAAGAACATGCAAGAATATTTTCTGCAGCTGGATTCATTGAAGGCAAGGGTTCTATCTCATTCATCTTTGTATGTTGTGAGCTTTATCGGGAGCCCGGGTGGGATAGTGCTTATGTAACACCAGCTGTTGGACACTACCGGCTGCTCTGCAGGAAAAGAGGAGCCTTTCTCCTCCAGTAGAGTTCCAGTCCCGGAAATCCACAGAGGCAGTTCTGCTTTGCTAAAGTGATGTTATGGTTCAGAATCAACCTGATGGTGGTATGTGTGGTTGGGAAGCTCCACAGAACACCTTTCACATTATGGAAGTTACATGAATGAGCAAACAAGTGAATGGTTCTGCTGATAGTTTCTCTTTGTTCCTGTCTGTTTTTAAATAGTCTTGATTTCTTTTACTGAATATATATATATTCCTGATCTTTTCTTTTAAAAAAATTGTATTTGGGGCTCATGCAATTCTTATCACAATCCACACATACATCCATTGGGTTAAGCACATTTGTTCATTTGTTGCCATCATCATTCTTAAAACATTTATTTTCTACTTGAGCCCTTGCTATCAGCTCCTCATTTTCCCCCTCCCTCCCTGCTACCTCTCCCTCATGAACCCTTCCTAATTCATAAATTATTATTATTTTGTCATATCTTACACTGTCTGAAATCTCCCTTCACCCACTTTTCTGTTGTCCTTCCCTCAGGGAGGAGGTTATATGTAAATCCTTGTAATTGGTTCCCCCTTTCTACCCTGCCTTCCCTCCACCCTCCAGGTATCCCACTCTCACCACTGGTCCTGAATGGATCATCTGTCCTGGATTCCCTTTGTTTCCACTTCCTCTCTGTACTAATATACATCCTCTGGTATAGCCAGATTTGTAAGGTAGAATTGGGATCATGGTAGTAGGGGTAGGAAGCATTTAAGAACTAGAGGAAAGTTGTATGTTTCATCGTTTCTACCCTACACCCTAACTGGCTCATCTCCTTGCAATACTTCAGTAAGGGGGTATCCAGTTGCCCACATATGGGCTTTGGGTCTCCACTCTGCACTCACTCTCATTTAAAATGATATGATTTTTTGTTCTTTGATGCCTGATACCTGATCCCTTCGACATCTCATGGTCACACAGGCTGGTGCTCTTCTCCATGTGGGCTTTGTTGTTTCTAAGTTAGTTGGCCGCTTGTTTATCTTCAAGCCTTTAAGACCCCAGATGCTATATCTTTCAATAGCTGGGCACCATCAGCTTTCTTCACCACATTTGCTTATGCACACATTTGTCTTCAGTGATCATATTGGGAAGGTGGGTACCCACTGATATGATATTTTGTTCTTTGGTATATGATACCTGGTCCTTACTACACCTCATGGTCACACAAGCTGGTGTGCTTTTTCCATGTGGGCTTTGATGCTTCTGAGCTAAATGACTGCTTGTTTATCTGAAAGCCTTTAAGACCCCAGATGTTATATCTTTTGATAGCCGGGAACCATCAACTTTCTTCACCACATTTGCTTATGCACACATTTGTCTTCAGCGATTGTGTCAGGAAAGTGCATCATGGAATGACAATTTAGTAGAACAACGTATTCTTGCATTGAATAAGTACTTGAGTGGAGGGCCAATGTCCATCTGCTGCCTTAATACTAAACCTAAATATATGCATGTAGATCTATTTCCCCACCATCCTATATAAATAAATTTACATATGTCATGCCTGTATTTAGACCTCTATAAATACCCTTTGTCTCCTAGTTCTTTCCTCTATTTCCTTTTACTTTCTTCTTGTCCCACTATCATGCTCAGCCTTCCTTTGGGTTTCAGTAATTCCTACTGGTTACATTGCCCTTGCTGAATCCTTACCAGGCCTCTCACACCCTCCTTGCCACTGATTTTGTATCACTTGTTCCTCCCCTATCCCTGGGTTGGTCAGCACCACCTCCTTGCTCCTGCCTCCTCCTCTCCCTCCCATGTCTCCCGGATCTTTTCTTTTTTCACCTTTTGTCTCTGACAGTTCACTTTCCTTCATAGTACAACTGCCTTTTTTTCTGTATTCTCTACAGCCCTTTTCTCTCATTTCCATTGTGTAACTTTCCTCTTTGAAAGATGCTGATGGTGAGTTGGTTATTCTATGAAATTAAATAAGTTGCTCATTGTGCCATCATGAAAGGATATTGATTAATTAACTAATGGTGGATTTGTTTGTTTATTTGTTTGCCTTGGGTTTATTCATACAAGCAGCTATTAATGTTGATCTTCCAACCTTCCGTATATTCTCTATTTAAAAATAATAGCCATAGCTGAACATACTATTTTTAGGTGCTATATTTATAAAAATCACCCTCCTTTTTTTCAGTTCAGGCTATTCTTTGGCCTCCAGTTGTTGCTGATTTTCCAGCACAGGAAAGAGAACTAATCACAACCAATTGAGCCTTCCAGAATTCTGGTGGGCACGTACAAAGAATTGGAAGCATACAATTATTAGCTGATGTGATTAATATGTTTTCTATGCTAATCAGATTTATTATTTTATATTATTCAATAAGTGTGCCTCACTAATCAGGTTTATTTTTTTATTAGGAGCAAGAAATTATTGTGGCTATGATAATGAACTCTAAACCCACATTTTATAGGTTCAGATCCCACCTTCCCTATTGACTAGCTTGGATAAGTTATTTTACCTTTGTTTGTCCTCACTTATTTTTCTGTAAAATTTAGATAACATTAATATGAATCTTGTAGAATATCATGAAGATGAAAGCAGTTAATATTGCAAAGCTTCCTGAACAGTGACTGACACGTAATGGGCACTTAATAAATGCTAATGGTCCTACTTGTTTGCTTGCTTTTTTTTCCTTCAGTCTCACAATGCTTTGTCTCGCCTTTTATTTTAAGATATTTGAAAAGTTGAGAAAAGAGAATAATAAATGCTCAAGTACTATTCATGAGGATTCGGTTGTTTATTTTTCACAGTTGTTCATTTGCTTTCTGTTTATTATGTACCTTTTTAACCATTTGCAGTTTTGTTGCAAATATTCCCCCTGACACTTAGGCATATATCTGCTACTATTAAGATACAACACAACCATAATACTATTATCAAGAGATTTAACTTGTTGTCTAATATATTCAAATGTACTCATTTTGCTTTTTCTTATTGCTGTTTTTTAAAAGTGCAGTCGAGAATTATGCATTTCATTTAGTCTAACATCACTGTAGATTCTTTCAAGCCCCTCCCTTTTTTTTTAAACGTGTGGTAACAATGAGGAGCCCTGTGGCCTAGTTAGTTACACCTTGGGCTGCTAACCTCAAGGTCAGTAGTTCATACCCACTAGGCCCTATTTGGGAGAAAGATGAGACTTTCTGCTTCCATAAAGATGTACATCCTCAGAAAGCAAAGGAGTCCATTCTGCTCTGCTCCATAGGATCAGTATGAGTCAGAATTGAAATATATGTGTAACTCCACATTGCCAACCCAACAATGTCTGCATGTACAATTGAGTTGTTCTCAATATGTTCATCGTGCTGCCCAACCTTTACCACTAACCTTTTGGCAAAATGTTGTGCCACCATCAACAGAAACCCAGTCCCCATGGGCTGTAATGTTCCCTTTCCCCCTTCCTCCCATGACTGATGACCACTGAGCTCATACAATATTTGAACTTTGTGACTGACATGTTTCACTTAGCATCATGTTCTCAAGGCTTACTCGTGCTATGGCATATATCAGAGCTACATTTCTCCTTAGCGTGGAGTCCATTGTATGCACGTACTACATCTAGTTCATCCATCCATCTGCTGATGGGCATTTAAGTTGTTTGCACCTTTTGGCTATTGTGAAGAGTATTAAAATGATCCTTGCCCTACAAGTCTGTGAGTTTCTACTTTCAAGTCTTTGGGGTATATTTCACTAGAAGTGAAATTGCTTCTTTATATTATAACTCTATTTTTAGGTTTTTTGAGGACCCACCTGCTCTTTTCCACAACAGCTGTGCCATTTTGAATTGCCACCAGCTGGACGATGGAACCAGTTTCTGTAGGTCCTCATCAACACTTGTTGCGTTCTGCTTTGTTTTGTATTTTATCAAAGCCATTCTGATGGGGGCCGAGTGGTATCCCATTGTGGTTTTGATTTTCTTTTCCCAAATAAGTAGAGTCCTGATGGTGCAAAAGGCTGTTCATTCGAATCTAGCCTGGAGCAGCTTCCATAAAGATTATCGACAATGAAATCTGTAGAGCAGTTCTATTGCGTCTCAAGGGGTTACTCAAAAAGTGAAATAAAATAACTCCCTGCCATTGGTGAATGCTGACTCACAGTGACCCTGTGGATTAGAGTAGAACTACCCTGCAGGGTTTCCAAGGCTGTAAATCTCCCTGAGAGCAGAAAGCTTCATCTTTGTGCCACAGAGGAGCGGGTGAGTGTGAACTGCTGACTTGTGGTTCATCAGCCCAACTCAGAACTCACTGTACCTCCAGGGTCAATATGAGTAACCAATGGACTCCGGGCCACCTGACATGGATGATGATTAGGAATTTGGAGCATCTTTCCTGTGCTTGCTGCCCATTTGCATATGCTCTTGGGTGCATTCCTATGCTCTCAATTTGTCTTCCATGAGTTGACGTTTTGGAAGATTCCAAGCTAGTACTTTATGAAGTGCCCCACAAAGGTTATTTGTCTAGTTGGTTCCTCACAACTTTATTCAGTTTAAACATTTGTCGGCAAATACTGTATAAGTGATATGGCATATTTCATATTGCATTTTATCAGTGGCATATCATCTGTGTTATTATTGGTGATGTTGTTTGACCACTTGAATTAAGGTGATTTTCATTTTAAAAGTTTATGTTTTGGACTCTAACTTACTCACTCACTCTCACTCACTCACCTCACTCTAACTTACTCAGTCACTCACTCTAACTCACTCACTCACTCACTATCACTCACTCACTCTAACTTACTCAGTCACTCACTCTAACTCACTCACTCACTCACTCTAACTCAGAGACTCACTCACTCACTAAAAAAAAAAAAAAAAGAAAAGTTTATGTTTTGATGTTAGTAAGTACTTTGTGGGGGTCATGTATAGAGACAAAATTAGTATCTTTTTTCACAAAAACCCTTTCAAACATTCATTTTATCATCCTTCGATGATTCTTGCCTAATGATTTTCTAATTTGATTATCCTTATATATTTATAATAAAGATATGTAAGCTGAAAGTCCTTTTGCAAAATTAATTCCTCTTCCTATTCTATCCATAGTATAGTAAAACAAAAACAAAAACCAAAAAACATTGCCATTGAGTAGATTCCAAATCATAACAACTCTACATAGGGTTTTTGAGACTGTAAATCTTTACAGGAGCAGAGAGCAGATTTTTCCTCTGGGATAGCTGGTAGGTTTGAACCAGGGGCCTTGTGTTTAATAGTCATCTCTTATGGTTAGTAGTCTAACTCTTACCTGACAGAACACCCAGGCCTCCTTTCTAACATAGCAAAATTCAGTAATTGTGTCAGAGCCAAGCAATTTTTTTGTAGAACCTGATCTTTCTTTCTTACAAAATAAAATATAGGTCTTATTTCCTGCTGATTTAATACTTTAAAAAATAATCACTATAAACTTTTATTGAAGTATAACACACCTATAGAAGAATGCACAAATGAGATTATAGCTTAATAAATTTCCATCAAAGAAATATATCTGTATATATAGTTTTGGATTATTTTGTGAGACTCAACATAGCCCTTACTTTAGCCAGTAGGAGCCCCTGGAAGCTAGTTCTTCTGAGGTGTGTGTCTGTGTGTGTGTTGACATGTCTCACTCTTTGAGTACTCACTTAATGACAAGATGTTTCAGGCTCATCTTGCATTTGTCCTTATCCCTGATCAAGCATCAATTGTCTTTGAACAGAGTCCTGCCTACCTTCAGTAGAGAATGAAATTTAAAACAAAAATTTGGCCACTAGGTGGGCTCATCTTGCTACTAGGGTATTACTGCTTCAAGTAACACACACACACACACACACACACACACGCACGCACAGGTGCATGCGTGCACTCATGAGAGAATTGATATCTAAATACCACATCCCAGGATTCTTGCTCATTCTGTCCACTTCTGTATATCTTCTTTATTCTACAATTAGAGTTCAATATATTGCTTCATTTACTCTGTCCTAGAAGACACAGAAAATTGTTCCAGAATTACTGTATCAATAACACTCACAACAATCAATCGACTAAGTAAAGTTCAGAATTGATTTGCACTACTTTTCATCCAGGCAGTCCACTAAGGGCATAGATTCTGAGTACTACATCCAAAAGTTGTTTGATGTCATTTGATTTTCCTTGTGGTTATTTTTACCAATATGATAAAATTGCTAGCTTCAATTATTGTATGAATGTTTAGTTTTTATGTTATTTTATATTTTGAATGTCTAAAACATTTATTTGGTTCAAAAGTAAAACCTAGATAGAAAATTGTTTTAATGAAGTCCCATTTTATTTCTATTCTTTCAATCTTGTTCTTATGTACTCTTTATAGTAAACATGTTCACGAATATTTTTATATTTAATGTATTTATTTTAATGCATTTTCTTATACAGGGGGCAAAATACATACATATATGCCTATTATTGGCATGGTACATATGTGTTTTGTTTGCATACTATTGTGTATGCATTAATTCTTACACAGACCTTAACATAGCATGCACTTTTTCTTTGACTCTTGCTTTTTATCCTGGAGGGAACTCTGGTGGCGCTGTCTGGTAAACAGTAGACTGTTCACCATAAGGTCAGCAGTTCAAATTTCCTAGTCACTCCTGGGACAAAGAGGAGGTGATCTGCTCCAGGAAAGATGTACAGCCTCCGAAACCCTCTATAGCGGTGGTTCTCAACCTGCGGGTCGTGACCCCTATGCGGGCTCAAACGATCCCTTAAGACGGGTCACCTAAGGCCATAAAAAACACATAAATATGTCAAAATATATAATTATTGTTTTATATATTGTTTTGTGATTAATCACTATGCTTTCATTATGTTTAGTTGTATTCAATTTGTAACAATGAACATGCATCCTGCATATCAGATATTTACAGTACGATTCATAACAGTAGCAAAAATACAGTTATGAAGTAGCAGTGAAAACCATGTTATGGTTGGGAGTCATCACAGCAGGAGGCGCTGTGTGAAAGGGTGGCCACGTTAGGAAGGTTGAGAACCGCTGGGCTAGAGGAATTGGATCAATTGGATGGCAGTGGAATTGTTCTTGTTTTTATCCTGGAAGTCATTCCAGATCACGTTAGCTTTATTATATTCTTTATTTATTCCATTTTTATTGCAACAAAATAGTACTCCTTTGTGTGTATGTTACCAAGGTTATTCTTATGGATGTCACACTGTGTTTTTTCCTCCAGTATTTGGTTAACATTAGACAACTTGGTGGTGTATATGTACACGTGGCTCCAGAGTGAATTTGCGTAAGTGATATTATCTCAATATCTATTACCATAATCCCAGTTAAAAGACTATATCTCAATTATAGGGTGAGTACATAAACAAAAGACCAAATTCACTGCCATCAAGTCATTTCCAATTCATAGCAACCACACTAGGACAGGGTAAGCTGCCCTTGTGGGTTTCTGAGATTGTAAGTCTTTATGTGAATTAGAAAGCTTTAAGCAGCTGGTAGTTTTGAACTGCCAATCTTGTGGTTACCAGCTCAATGCATAACCACTAGGTCACCAGGGCTCGTATATAGATATAAAGATAAGTAGTTATATAGTTTGTTAGCTGTTATCAAAATCTTCTCCATACAGGTAAGCTTTTACATCTTCACCAGTAATGCCAGAGAGTGACTATTTCTGTGCTGCTTGGTTTACAGAGTATATTGTAAATCTGGTAGGTGTGAAATAGCAGTGTTGTTTTCAATCCATTTTTATGCTAGGATAGTTTTAGATTTACCTAAACATTGGGAAGATCAAACAATGCCCAGGTGACCTGCATCCACTTTTCCATGTTGCTAACCTCTCACACATGGGCCATATTCTCAGTGCAGTTTTAATGCGCTTTGCTCTTATTATTACAGAAGTTGGAAATCTTTTCATATGCATAAAGGCCATTTCTGCTATTTGAAACCACCAGCCTGCTCCTTGAGAGAAAGATGCGGGGTTTTGTACTCCTATAGTTACAGTGTGGTCACTCATGGGCAGTTTTACCCTGGCATACAGGGTTGCTATGGGTTGGCATTGACTCGTGGCAATGAGTTTGGCTTGGTTGAAGGAAAATTTCTATATCCTTTCTATGAACTGCTTTTTCCTTCTGCTCATTATAAACGTGTATACATATGTATTTAGATATACACACGCATACCTAGACAGATAGACAGACACAGACATGGATATTAGAATGTTCTGCAAGTAACCTCTAATTTGTAATATAAATGTTTTCTCTCCGTATAAATTTCTCTTTTAACTTTGCTCCCGGAGGTGGTTGTTTTTTTTTACAATGAAAAATACATTAAAAAATAGTTGAATATGTAAGTTTAAAAATATAAGCACAGATTTAAGTCCCGGTCACAAAGACTGTCTTCACATCTAGGTTGTAAAGGGACATATTTAGATTTTTCTTTGAATACTTATTTCATTTTCTATATTAATAGTAGCCCTTTCTTTAAAAACTAATCATGCTTTAAGTTCAGTGGCCTTTAGAACTCAAAAAATATTTTCTATCAGAAGTTTGTGGCCAGAGGAAATAGAAGTAGAGAGGCCAGCCTCGACCTCTTCCTGACCCAGGCAGGAGCCTTTCCCAGCTGGGGTGATAGGCTGGTGCTTTAATCCCCTTGGGGTACAAATTCTTAAATCTGCTCTCAGAGACTTTTCAGGGTTTAGCAACGGACTTCCAGAGGTCCTATAAAAGTGTGTGTATAATTAGGTACGTGTATATATTCTTCAAGGAAGACGATTCATTGGAATCATAAATTCCTATCTATAACCTCAGAAAATTAAGACCCATTGTCTTCGGGGGGAAATGGATCCCAGGGATGTGCAAGAAGATGAAGGAACATGTCACTGCCCATTTCCAAACGGAAAATTTTCATCACACGATCCAGAAATTTGAAGTTGTGTCATTTAAGCCTAGTGTATAAAGTTCTTTATAGCCTGCCCTCCACCAACACGCCATTCTCTCCTTCCACCAACCTTCACTGGTGCACCATGACATTCACAGACTCCAAACACAGCCAGATCCTCATGCCTATAAGAAACTCCCTCTCGTACCAGGTGACTTTATTTCACCCTTTAAGATTTAGCTCACACATCAATTCCTGTCTGAGATCTTACTGTTCTCCACAGATCGGATCCCCCTACCCTGAACGGCTAAAAGATGCCACACGTTTGCCTGGCGTTATGATAACTAGTTTATACGTGAACTTCCTCAAGTAGACCACGAACAGCTCGAGTGCCGTGTCCCTGTCACTGACCTATGGCCTGGCTTTTGTAGAAAGTTGAACATGCTTTGTTTCCTATATGATAGCTCTTTTTCTGACCTTTGTTACTTCAAAACCAGTGTGAATGTTTTGGACTTTGGAAAGAACCTTGGTGTACAGTGGTTAAAGTGCTCAACTGCCAACACAAAGGTCAGCAGTTCAAATCCACCAGCAGCTCTATGGAGTAAGACATGGCAGTCATGTTCCATAAAGATTACGGCCTTGCTATCCCTGAGGGGGCAGATCTAAACTGTTCTATAGGATCAATGTGAGTTGGAATCAGCTCAAAGACAATGGGTACGGCTTGGGTTTTGTCGTCTAGAGAAGATAGGCTAGAAAAACTGACGTTTACATTATAAATCCAATTCTTTGAGTCATCTACATGCTAGATGACAATCCTTTTTTTCCCATGGAAATTTTCTATGAATACATCTCTCCAATTAGCTAAAATGAATGTGTAAAATTGCTTCAGTAATCCAGATGTTTAGAAATATAGCGAGACTTCATTCATTACCATGTGATTATAATAAACGACTCTGTAGACTGTTTACATCTTAATGCATTAGGTACTCTGTGCCCTGTTATGTATAGAGGAGTGGAGTTGCTAAAGTAATTGTGCTTTCATGGTTTCCTCACCAGATTTTACTCTTTTAGCATGTTTGCTTCATGCCTACCCTCTCACTTAGCAGTGAGCACGAGCTTTGGTGGCCTGGTCCTGGGGCCTTATTTTTTCTATGCCATTTGCTATTTAAGGAGTCCGGAGGTGAAATGGGTTACATGTTGGACTGCTGACTACAGAGTCAGCAGTTTGAACCCACCAGTTGCTCTATAAGAGAAAGTTGAGGCTGTGGGTTCCCACACAGGTTTACAGCTTTGGAAACTCACAGGAGCACTTCTGCAGTGCCCTGTAAGGTCACCATGAGTCAGAATCGACTTGATGGCATGACATGCTGTCAGGGGTGACCAGTCCCTGGAGAAGGACATCATGTCTGGTTAACTCAAGGGGCAGGGAAAAAAGAGGAAGGGCAACAAGGAGCTGGTTTGGCACCCTACCTGCAGCAATGGGCTCAGTAGAGAACAACTGTGAGGGTGGTGCAGGATTTTGTTCTGTTGTGATAAGATCTCCATGGGTCTGAATGGACGCCATGGCACCTAACAACAATGAAAACAAAGGATTTCCACCAAGTAGGTTTCCTTTGATCTTCAAACTAGGAATAAAGATTGAATACGAAATGGTTATTTTTATTTTGGAGATGAAGTGTTATAGATTCGTGAAGGTAAAGTAAATCCTTGAGTTTCTACACCTGGAAAGTGGTAAAGGTCACTTTTCTTTTCTTGTCTAATTTCCAACTGTTTGGGAAGTTTCCAAATGCATGGAGTATGCACGATTTCTTTGTAGACTCGAGTCTCTGTACTCAGCCAAGACTCTAACTGAAAGTGACTTAGGTTCAAGGGTCTTGATTGGCTTTGTAGACCTTTAGGCATCACTGGATTTAGACACTCACACTAGGTTAGGAATTTTTCTAACACTCGTGGCAATACTTTTATTCCTATTAGTCTAATCTTCAGACGATGGTCATTACGTATTCTTAACTCATGTACTCGGGGCAATGGCTACATAGCGGTTCCCAGCATGCTTTTATCAGGACACATACAGTGGTTGCAATGCCCACAAACTTCCCTGGAGCTCTCAATTTTTCCTTGAATTCTGAGTATTCATACTATACCCTACTGTTTTTTTCTAAAAATTAAACATACAGAGAGAGAGAGAGACTTCAAAAAGTTTGTTTGAAAATTCTATTAGTTTTCTTTTTTTATAATCCCTTTACTGGGGGCTCTTACTATCTTGCAATTCCATTTTATCACATTTTGAAATACTAGGGGTACCCCCCCAAAAGACGATTTTTTTCTTTCAAAGCTATGTATTTAATTTCTTTTTATTTTACAGAACACCCTGATCATATTTAAAGGACACTTTATTGCACTTAATACATTTGTCAAATCTGCTATTCAATTCTTGGAAACATTTTACAAACTTCTCTGTTTGGGTGCTTGATAGCACCTCTGTCGTTTCGTTCTTCACCTCTTCTAAGTCATCAAGTAGCTGTCCTCTCGTGTCTCTCTACATTCATGGAAACAAAATGAAGTCGCGTGGAGTGAGGCCAGGTGAGTAAGGTGAATGGGGCAGGAGAGGCATGCTGGTTTTTTGTGTGTTTTTGCCAAAAACTGGCACGCTGAGATGGCTGCGTGAGCAGATGCATTGTTGTGGTGGCAAAACGAGTCCTCTGTCTGCCACAAATCAGGCCTTTTTTTGTCACACACTGTCACGCTAATTTTCAGGAACCTCTAAATAAGAAGCTTGATTAACAGTCTGACCTGGTGGAGCGAACTCCAAATGCACTATGAGTCGACTTTTTCATCAGTTCAGTAAAATGATGGACATCCATAATGAGGTTTGTCATTTCATCACTTTTTGAAACAAGAAAAACACTTGTACACTTGAGTTTTCCCCAAGTTGTCCTTGTAAGCTGTGTTCAATATCACACAGTTTCTGCAGCATTTTTTCCCCAAGCAAGAAACAAAATTTTACAGCCTCACGCTGTTCTCTTAAATTGGCCATCAAAGCGAAGCTGCGTTTACGAAAAATTAACTGCGAGCAGAGAGAACCTTCCCAAACGACACCACTGGGTGTGCTAACTCAGAGCGAATTACTCTATGCTTGCCGAGCAGGAAAAATATGCGCTATGAAAACCCAGTGAAATTCCTGTCTGGGAGAGGGGTGGTACTCTTTCAAGGGTGTATATATAGATTTTGGTGACTGAGAATCACATTATCATAGGGATAATCATTATTTAAATACCACTTTATTATAGGAATAATCTGTAAGCATCAAGCATTCGCAAGGAACAACGCTTTCATTTTATTGTTAGTAACACGTTCGGCAGCCACTCAACATATGATTTAGTTCATAATCTCATCTCAGTGATTGCATTCTTTGCCCTTTACCATCCATGTTGATTTGATTTATAATGATTTACAACCACTTTTATTATCATATGTTTGAAATGGCTATAACCTCAACTTTGACTTGGATGTAACATGCAGTGCATAATTCAAGAGCGTGACTAAATACAGAATAATCAAGAGAAATAATATTTTTACATAACGTAGATTTAAAAAATCAAACAGATGTGAAAAAATCTGTAATGAGTAGAATGTTAAAAGTTTAAATAAAGACCAATGCAGTGCCAAGCCATAGTAGAGCCCAAGGCAAAAGGAAAAGTGAAGTTAATTAATGAAAAATAAGTTAATTTAAAATTATTTAAGATAGTTACTTGCTAAGAGAAAGTGCTGAAACATGATTCTCCATATTGAAAATGAGTTCAAAAAGAAGCCCGTGTAAATGTTTAAAATATTATTGGTGAGTTTGTTTCTACTAAACTCCCCACAGGGAGCTAAACTCATAATGAATTCTTCTCTGGTGTAAATAAAATATCTATACTTAAAATAATGTGGATTTAAATATACTTACTTCTCAATATTTTGTTTTCCTTTCAACTACTTTCCTTTATGGAAAACTAGCTTAATAAAAGATAAAAACACAGACAGGCTCTAATATGACCTAGCATAGCACCCGTCTTTATTTAAAATGTTTTTATTTACTCACAATGGATTTTTTCATTAATTAATCTTGTGTTCTAAAAATATTGCATCAGAGTATTATTTGCCTTGGTTACAGATTTGTGTAGCACCTCCTTAGCTTTTACACCTCCCGATAGCCCTCGCCCAGCCTAATGACAAATGCGGAGCTATGCTTAGAGTTGTTGCTGGTTTAGTTTCTGTGGAGTCAGTTCCAACTCACTGTGACCTTATGTACAACAGAACAAAACACGTCCTGGTTCGGCACCTTCCTTATCTTTGATCCCAAAGTTGTGGACACTGTGTCCCTCATCTTGTCCACGGCATTCCTTTTTTTTTTTTCTTGCTGCCCCTCAACTTCGCCAGCACGATGTCTTTCTCCAGGGACTGGTCACTCTGGTCACTCTTGGTAACATGTTCAAAGTAATAAGACGAAGCCTTGCTATCTGTGCTTTTCAGGGGCATTCTGGCTGTACTTCTTCCAAGACAGATTTGTTCATTCTTCTGCAGTCCATGATATTTCCAATACGGTTCACTGACACCATAATTCAAATGCATCCGTTCTTCTTTCATCGTAGGCTAGGAGAATACATTGTCAAGGTTAAAAGCAGGGTAGCAAGCCCTGTCTGACACTGGTGCAGGAGAATGTTACCAGGAGTCTGGTCTTTGAGTGGTGCAAATGGTTAACATACTCAACTGATAGCTGCCCAGTGGGAGGTTGGAGTCCATTCAGAAGCTCCTAGGAAGAAAGGCCTGGTGATCTAGATCTGAAAAGTGAGCCTCTGCAACCCCTGTGAGCCACAGCTGTCCTCTGACACACATGGGAGGAGCAATCAACTGGCAACTGGTTTTAATCTGACATCTTGAAGTTCGCCCCAATTTTTCCTAGAATTGTGTTTCAGGGTTTCCTTGACTTTTACCAGAACTTGGATTGCATATAGTAGCTGCTGGAGGTCAGTAGAGGGGTGTTCTTACGAGGCCTCGCGGGACCTTTGTCCAGTGTGGTATGTGGCATTCACAGTCTTCTCTTCTGTAGCCTTAATCAAGAGCTTCTCAGATCCAGACCATACCATTCAGACCGTACCATTCCTCTGTCTGTGACTATCATTCCATTCTACCCCATGCACCCCTGGAGGAATTTTTAAAATCCAGGAACTGCATTCAGTTTTTGACATCTGACTAAGTCAGACCTAGCTGGGAGAGGAAGCAGTATTCCAGGTAGTAAAGAGGCTTGTGCACCTGTACAAGAATATCCCAACTGTTGAGAGGTTTCCTGTGTGGTTAAGGAACTCTGGCATGCCCTTTGGCTCTAGTTTTAGCAATAGCTTTCTTTTCATCGCCTAGCTGACTTTACCATTCTGCATCTTGCCATTTTGCAAGACCAGTGGATTCTGCCAAGTTTATTAATCTTGATTTAATGTATTCATATAAAAATGTTAAAAGAGAGAGAATAAAGCTTATGTAGGCCTTGTAGGGATCACTTTGGGGGGTTCATTCTATATTACTCATTGCAATGAAAAGTAAAAATGGCAAGTTATATTAGCTAAGTTCAAGATACAAAAGGCAATATTAATTTCACAAGAAGTGTAAAAGGATATGCAAATATGACCAACTCCCAGGAAAACATTGCAATATACCACTCCAGGCTTTGAAATTATGCAGTTTAATTAATGCTTGTTAAGGAGCTTCACACACCAAACATCGAATTTTAAAGCAAGCAAGTATGGTTACAAATGGGTTTTGAAGATGTAGTCTCTTCCTAAGATCTTTGAACCCTAAGCCGGAAGAGTGGGATGTGCAAAGTGGTAGATAGTGGGATGTGCAAAGTGGTGGATTGACCCATGGTAACCCCAGATTCCTGGGAAAGCACGCATGGTTCTGGAAGTGGAAGAAGAAAAAAAATCTGTTGTCTTTTTTAAATGTTTTTTTAAAGTGTAATTTAGAAGTTAGACTAGAACCTAAAGTAAGAATTTCTAAGGCAAATGTGTTTGTCTAGTAGCTGACAAGAGAGAATTATTCATGGATTTTTAATTAGTACAGCCCTGGTGGGAGACACTGTCTCCTTTTTTTTTTTTTTTTTTAAATCACAATGTCCTGCGTTCTCTGCTTTCTGTGCTGGTGCCCTCCGGTTAATGGATAACCAGAAGCAAGCTTGACGTCTTGCTCTTGGAAAGCTGCAATTGATTGTAAGGTTTTAAAGAGTGCCAGCAGAGTTAAACAACAACCCAAAGTCTTCATCTCTGAGTGGAAGTGGTCTCGTGTGGCTTCCCAACACATAGTTCAGGAGCAGATCCACACTGGGTTTAGACACACGCCACTGTTGTTTTTTCCAAGTGTGCTTGCCTTGCACTATTGTTTCGCCAGGGCTTGAGAAATCAAGATTAAAACAAGACTACAGAGACTGATGATGCAAACAGTGAGTGGGGTGGGGTGGAATAAGGAGCCACCATTATTTGTGTGCATAGCTGGGGACAACCTGACTTTATAGTTTTAAAATGTCACAATCTTGTACTATGTTTGATCCAACGATTTTATGCCTAATCATTGAACGAGTTCACAAAGGTGTGATACAAGTCATTTTATCACTGAGTTGTTCATTGTATGTACATCTATCCTAAGCTCCTAGCAGTTGGTTGAATATCTTCTCTCTTCATAGAGTAGAATATCATGCAGTCCTTTTAAATGTTACAGATAGCTAATCTCATGGAAATATAGATATGTGATATTAAGAGAAAATGGAAACAGTTAATGAAACAAAGTGTAGTATGCATAGACCACAAAAATAAACCCACTGGTGTCCAGTCCGTTTTGATTCATGGTGACCCTCTAGAGCAGAGTAGAATTTCCCCACAAGGCTTTTAAATCTAATATCTTTACGGGAGCAGAGAGTCTCATCTTGCTCCTGTGAAGTGATTTGTGGGTTTGAACAGCTGACTTTGCAGTTAACAGCCCAAATATAATCCACTAGGCCACCAGGACTCCTTATAGTAAACATAGTCCCAATGAAAATAGAATATTTTACAAACACATGTTATATGTCTACGTAGTGGTATTTTAAAAAATATAAACAGTTTCAAACATGCTATTTATTTTTACTTAGCTATATTTATATTTTTCTACAATAAACATGGATCATGTGGAAATAAAAATCACAAAGATGAGGGAATGCACCCATCAGTGAAAGGAGCAAAGTGCCATAGAGCTGATTGTTGCTCTAAGAAAGCATGTGATTACAAAGCAGACTTGCACTCTAACCCATTATTTGTTCTATGAAAAGATGGCTCTAGGTATGATGAGTCTGCAGTGTTTCCTGTAGGGATTTAGGTTTTGTTTACAGCTCCCTCCAGGGATTGGTCTACTGAGAAAGCCTGGGGTGAGGGAAAGGAAAGGTGTTGTAGTCTCGCAGAGGAAGGGCTTGCTGAAATAAAGTTCACACAGCTTTGAGTTGGCCCAGAGGTCAGTAGGCAAATAGGATTTAGTTATTTCCATATTCTCATATAGTATGGCGAGGGACAAATAAAACTAGCCAGTAAAAGGAGTTCCTTTATAACCTGGCACAAGGAAAGATTTTCTATGATTGAAGACCCAGGGGTTATAAATTTCATTTTATAATATTAAAATGAAAATAAGTGTATTTTGCATGCAAAATCCAGACCACAAGTGATAATCTTGGAAAAAATATTTGCAAGGTAAATTACCGATAAAGAGCAAATGTACCAAATATATGAAGAATGCTTACAAATTGAAGACATGAAGAGTTCACATTTCTAGTAGAAAAGTAGGCAAAAGTCCTGGATACTTCACCAAGATTGATATGAAAATTGTTCTTAAACACCTGAAATTATTTTCAGCTCATTTAAGTATTACATATATGCTTTTTTTTAATGGCATATTGAATGTGTCTGCACAAGTACAGCAACAACACCCAAACTCACCGTCATCACGTTGCTGACAATTTTGCCCTTACAGGACAGGGCATCAGTGCTTCTATGAGTTTCTGAAACTCTAACTCTTACACATTGGCTCAAGCATCGGAACAATTGTGAGGATGGTGTGGACTGGGCAGCTGTAGAACAACGACTGCTTATGGGAGCTGACAGCGACGTCTTTCTCCCGAGGAGCGGCTTTTGTTGTTGAACTGCTGGCCTTGCAGTTAGCGGCGGAGGGCATGACCGCTCTGCAACCAAGGTTCTTCTACATGCATGTTGATTCCTTTAGATAGGGCATCGGTTGGATGTCCATGGCATAGTCATACAGGAGAGGGCTAAAAGATGGACCGAGGAAGATCCTTATCAACTGATATGGAGTGGCCACCAGGAGATAGTGAAGCAAAGGGCAAGAGAGAATATAGAAGAAGTTGCATTTTGTAGAAGAAAGAAGGAGTAAGCCTATCATTAGCATTTCTATCTGTCTGATGTTTTTTATCACAAGCAAACACATGAAGGGTGAACTGTAAGGAGTTAAGTAGATAATCCACAAGGGAGGATGGGATAGGAGGATTGTTAGGAGTGCGATTTCTCTGAGTATATGATCTCTTAGATAGTCTTGATGTTGGGATCATATTAAGATCTTATATATTTAAAAGATAAAATTAAATGATGAAAAATGGAACAATCGCTATAAACAGAAGTTCATGAACATGGTAGTTTTGGGAGGTGTCATGGAATTATTTCTGCCACATAGTGACCCTGCCATCCTCACTTCTAAGCAGCACTCTGGCTGTGCTTCTTCCAAGACAGATCTGTTTGTTCTTCTGGCAGCCCACACTGTTATCAGTATTCATTGCCAACACAATAATTCAAATGCATCATTGCTTCTTCATTCAATCTTGTTTATTATCAGACTTTCACATGCATATGAGGCAACTGAAAATATCTTGGTTTGGGTCATGTGTTAGTCTGGGTACTTTAGAGAAACAAATCCACAGAAACTCATATGTATAAGAGAAAGTTTTATATAAAGGGTAAGTGCACATCAAGAAAACATCCCAACCCAGTGCTGCCCAAGCCCACAAGTTCAACATTAACCCATATGTCTGACACCAATCCACAAAGTCCTCCTCCATCTCACAAAACACACACTCTGATGCCGATTGCAGGAGGAGAGCCGAATCAGTGAACGTGTAAGCATCTCAGCGCTGGCAGGGTCTCCACACGGCTGCTCCAGCACCCAGGGCTTCATCGAGGTAGGTCCATGCAGCTTCTCCTTGGGGATATCTTGAAGGAAGTAAGCCTTGTCAGCTGAAGCAGAGAGCTGGCTAAGGCAGCTGCACCTTGGCAATCACATAGCAAGAGACCCGAGGACTAGAAAGGCGAGGCTCACTGAGCCATTTATCTCTTCTCCCTTCAACTAACCCCACATGTGTTTATCAGCTAGGTTGGCACAATAAACTAACTACCTCAGGTCAGATGCACCTTAGTCTTCAAAGCGACATCCTAGTTTTCCAACACTTTAAACGATAGTGTGCAGAATATTTGGCCCATGCAATACATCATTTGATTTCTTGACTGCTGCTTCCTTTAGCTTTAACTGTAGATCCAAGCAAAATGAAATCCTTGACAACTTCAATCTTTTCTCCATTTAGTATGACATTGCCTATTCGTCCAGTTGTGTGAAATTTGGTTTTCTCTACCTTGAGTTATCATCCAGGCTATCTGCTGCAGTCTTTGATCTTTATCAGCAAGAGCTTCAAGTCCTCCTTGCTTTCAGCAAGAAAGGTTGCTTAGCCTGCATACTAAATGTTGCTAATGAACCTTCCTCAAATCCTGATGTTCTTCATGTAGTATAGTTTCTCAGATTACTTGTGCAGCAGACAGATTGAATACCTGTGGTGGAAGGATGCAGCTTTGACACACACCTTTCCTGATTTTAAATCAAGAACTTTTCCCTTGTTTTGTCTCACGTCCTCTTGGTTTCTCTGCAGGTTCCGTGTGCCCACACTGAAGTGTTTTATTTTTCGCATGATTCCCAATGTTAGCGCTCATTACTACACAGCCAAGATCTGTCTGACATCAGCAGTGCTTTCTCTTCTGTCTCGTCACCTATTGAATTCCGTTTGAATCTTGAGCAGCTCCCCGTTGATGTATTACTGCCAGATAATTATTGAATTATCTTCAGCATGTATTTTCCTTCATGAGAGATTAATGATATTGTGCGATGTTTCCTGAATTAGTTGCGTTACCATTCTGTCAAATGGGCACAAATATGGATCTCTTCCAGTTGTTTGTCCAGGTATCTGACTTCCAGGTTTCTTGACCTAGGTGAGTGAGTCCTTCCAGTGCTTCATCAACTTGCTAAAATATTTCATTTGATATTCCATCAATTCCTGGAGCCTTATTTCCCCCTAGTGACTTCGCTGTAGTTTAGACTTCTTCATACAATATAACTGGTTTTTGATCACATGCTACCTCTTGAAATGGTTGAATGTGGACCAGTGCTTTCTAATACATTGAGTCTCTCTATTCCTTCCATCTTCTATTGATGCTTCCTATATCACTCAATATTTTGCCCATAGAATCATTCTGTAATGCAGTTAAAGGCTTGAAGAACACACTATATCTAACATAAAACACCTTTCAGAAGTGGGTACTGTGACTGTCATCACGAGAAAACGTTTTCTACAAAGGCAAAGGACTTCCCTTTGTAATATTCTGCCAATCTTAGGCCTGTCCTCTTCACAAGTATAAGTGGCAGTTTAGACAAATGGTTGACTTGTCCCTGTGAGTTTCTGAGACTGTAACTCTTTCTGGGAGTAGAAAATCCACACTTTCTCCCATGGAGCAGCTGGTGGTTTCAAACTGTCAGTCTTCCCAAATTGCAGCCAACTCATAACTACAACGCCACCAGGCCTCCTAGACAAAAGGTGTCAGACTCCTCCAATTTCATATGCTCCCTCCCTCCTCCACACACCGTTCCTATTCGTATCTCTTTGGCAGCACTGAGTACCCTTGCTTTGACAAGATGGGGTCACTGCTGAAATAAACCATGCATTCAGTTTCAGCATAGGTTAGCAAGGAATGGTTGGTCAGCCCTGGGCTAGTTTAGGTGCTGTGGTTGTTATATACTATTAAAGATGGAGTTTAGAGAAGTGCCTTCCTGGTTTAGTACAAATTACCTTGATTGGAAAGTGGAAAAGATGTCACTATTGCCTAAATCCATGGCAAATATTGTCTCACAAAGAAAACTATCAAGAAAAAGAGTAACATGTCTTTGGATTCCACAGATGAGTGATTAGTAAATATTGACTGTGAATTAAATGTAATAAATACCCTTTTCTACATATGAAAGTAATATGTACCCTTTACAGTAAATCAGGATAATAGATTTCTTAAAGTTAGAGTTATAAAGATAAAAATAAGCATTATTCATGATATCACCGTGCAGTTGCATCTATGTTGTTATGGTTTGTCCTTGCCTATCTTATTTTAATATAGTTTATTTTCATAGTTATGTTTCCTTTCCCTTAACCTGGTTTCTAACTCATGGTGACCACACAGGGAAGAGTAGACATACGCCATGGGCTTTCCAAGACTGTGCCTCTCTGCCTTCCTCATGCCGCCACCCTTTCATACAGTTCCTCATGTGGTGAACCCCAACCATAGCATTTTCATTGCTACTTCATAAATGTGATTTTGCTACTGTTCTGAATCGGTGACCCCTGTGAAAGGGTTGTTGGACCCCAAAAGGGTCATGACCCACAGGTTGAGAACCACTGCTGTAAATCTTCATTGAAGCAGACTGCCACATCTTCCTCCCAAGTTTTGGCTGGTGAGCTTGAACTGTTGACCTTTAGATTAGCATCAGAGCACTTGACCAGGACTCCTTCTTCTCCTTTCCCTTAATCTTAGATCATAAGTATTGTTTTTCTAATCATTGCAGTCTTCATCACCATAATTTTAATGACTGCATGTCATTCACTCTTATAGCATAAATTATTTAATCATCTCACTATCACAGGGCAAGAGGTCTGCTGGCATAGTGGGTTATGCATTGGGCTATTAACCGCAAGATCAGCAAGGTCAGTGGTTTGAACCCACTGGCCCCCGTGTGGGAGGAATATGAGGGTGTTCAGTCCTGTAAAGATTTGTAGATTTGAAATTCCAAAGGGGCATTCTAACTGTCCTATAGGGTCCTTATGAGTTGGAGTTGATTGGATGGCAGTGACTGGTGTTCTGAGAACTTTATTGGAGGATACTGGGTCTTTCTGATGCTTTCATTCCCCATGAATGCAATGTTGACATCAATATTTTTAAGTTTGTTTGAGATCAACAAATGTTGAATGATAGGAAATATAGCCTTGGGGAAGTCAGAGAGAGGCTTCTGTCATTTACATTAGAAAAGGGAGGGAAAATTCTAGCAGTGGGAAGCTGTCCTTATTTAAGTGACCTTAGTAGGGAGAAGGTAGTAGGTTGCCACCTGGGAACTGAAGGTTTGCCATAACAGGTGCTTTACATCTGCTCTTGCTGTCAGTTCACAAAAGTGGGCATGCTACCACCCAAACATCTAGAAGGATGAAATCTCCAAGTTTAAAAGGGAAATGTAGCAGTTCCATTAAAAAACCTCTTACAGTGTCTTAATTTTTACTCACTCTGTGGACTACTGATGGTTTGGCCATGGACTGCCATTTGGAGTCCAATGCTTTTCAATATTATTGATGTAGTCACTGAAGAGTTGGGTGCAAAGGGGAAGTTCTTCAAGACCCGTTTTGTCTTACCCATCCAGCCGTCCCAGTGTTGAAAAAGAAAGCTTCACATTTTCAGTTATTCTGGTGAAAGGTCAAAATTTCTGTTTCACTGGGCCTGTGTTAGGTTATATATCTAGGATGACAGAGCAGATCTGACTCATGTGCCCATCCTGACACTAGGCATAGATCAGCCTCATCTGGGGGAAGAATATGGATGAAGAAAATAGGAATGATGTGATTTCCCAAGGAGGGAAGTGGTGATTCAGTGGTAGAATTCTTGCCTTCCTTTCAGGGGACCTTGGTTCAGTTCCACGCTAATGCACCTTAGGTACACCATAAGGCTTGTGGTGAATGCAACCTTAAGACTATGATGCTGAATACCTTTCCGTGGAGCTCCCAGACTAAGACAGACTAGGAAGGAAATCCTGATGATCTACTTCTGAAAATCAGCCTTTGAAAACCCTATGGATCATGACAGCCCAAATCCCCAACCAATCCTGGGGATGACATAGACCTGAACAGTGTTTAGCTCCACTGTGTGTGGGGTGTCCTGGAGTCTGGGGTCAATTCAGCAGGAGCTGATGGAGAGATGTTCAAGGGCAAAATGGGTAGCTGTTGAAAGAAGATGACAGCATGGCTGACAGACGGGCAGAACGAAAAAGCTGCTATAAAGTTGCCGTATCCTGCTGAGTCCGGAAGGTCTGTGTAAGACAATCTCTACTGACTGCTACAGCATCATTGTTTAACGACAGGCAGGGTCTTTTGGCATCAATTAAATCCTGAGCAGAAATTTTAAAAAGCTTTAATGGGATCTTCAATCTATTGATGAATTCCCAGGACAGTAGCTCATGTCATTGATGTATGATGTCAGATATTTTCACCCAATGGGGATGTCTTCATTTAAATGGCCCTATTGATTTTGAATTTTGGCAGGACTTCTTTGACCCTAAAAGATTCCACGTTACCTAAGGGGATATAGCCTTAGACATAACAGTGATGTAGTCATGAATTGGCCCCAAACCAACTCTGACCTAGGGCAGTCTGTGCTAGGGAGGTCGCTGGAAAAACAAGAGCAATATGTTTTATATTTTTACATGTCAAGGCAGCCATTAATGCTTATTGATAAACTCATTCAAAAAAGGTGCTTTGAGACACTCCACATGTTTTAGGTCATGTAAGAACCTCTTGTTTGAAAACTGACTAATTATTGTGCAAACAAGTTTAAATGCAGACTTTCAGGGTCTATTTATGGATCTTCCATTTAGGTTTTGTTTTAGTTATCTATTACTCTATAGCCAATTCCTCCCAAACTGTGAGGCTTAAATGATTGCTCAAGATGATGGAATCAGGAATTGGTGCATGGTTCAGTTAGGCTTTTCTATTCGTCCTGCAATGAATTGAGGCTCTAGTCAGCTGACCTGGAAGATGAGAGAAAGATTCATTCAGATGTCGAACAGCATAGTCTCCTTCACATGACCTCAATTTTTCTATGGGTGTTTTAATCAGCCTCAGATCCCCTGATTGCTGCAATGGTTAATGTGCTTGGCTGCTAACCCAAGGGTTGGGGGTTTGAGTGCACCCAGAGACATCTGAGAAGGACCACCTGGCAGCTTACTTCTGAAAGAGCAGCCACTCCATGGCTTACAGTTCGAGTCTCACACATATGGGGTCACACAAGGGATCACCATGAGTCAGAATTGGCTCAACAGTAAGTGATGAATCTCACTGGAGTTCCTTCACATCGATGTGGCTGGTTTCCACAGAGAACTCTGAAATAGAAGCCGTGGCCTACTTTATGAATCTATCTGGAACAAGAACACCATCAGTCCTGTCACATTCTATTGACCAGAGTAAGTCTCAATAAAACCAAACAGCTCTTTCCCATTGAGTCCATTCTGACTCCCGGAGAGCTGATGGGGCAGAGCGGAACTGTCGATATTTACAAGAGTAGAAAGAAGCCTCATCTTTCTCCTGTGGAGGTTTCGAGTGGACGAACTTGCTGTTAGCAGTCACATGTGCACTAGTCCATATTCCAAGGAGAGGAAGACTAGACACCGTCCCTTGAAGGCGGAGTCGCCTGTGTCCACAGGGCCAGTGTGGACAACAGCCATCTTTGGAAACCATCATTGTTATAAAGCTTATTGGGACATTTGTTTTTCATTTTGAAAAGGCTATTTGCAGTTTCTACTGATAGTAGTATTACATCTGCCTTGGAACAGCTTACTTTGGCCGATCATGAACTCTGAATAGATAGATGTTCATGAATGAATATAGATTGTTAAGCTATCTAGTTTTTTAATTAGTCAATGTGCTTCTTCCCCTTTGACAACAGAAATTGCATACCGCATTCTGTTTACCTATTGCCTTGTCTACCAAGAAACCTAGAGTTAAATTACGTAAACTCAATTTCCCTGCATTGCCACCCTACCATGTCACTGTTCTTTCTATTTAGTTGGATATTCTACATCTAATTTACTTAACTGTTTGTGTCTTGGACATTAATTTTGACCCTTTTGATGAAAGCTATATATAAAAAACCCCTGAAATTTGGCAAATGCACATACAGATTTCTTACATCTGTGATGTGGAGTTAGGAGCTCAGCCTCCAGGGTTCAGTGGACAGAGGTTCAAATTCTTCCTCTTCCTCTCCATGTCACTCTGTTGGTAAATGGCTTTTGTATCGATCAATTGGCTGCATATGTTTCTACCTGCTGCAGCAGGCCTGGGAAACAAAAAATGTCAGTGAAGTGTAGCTATCAAAAGTGGATCTTTCACACAAATGACAATGAATAAGGAAGACCAAAGAAGAACTGATGCATTTGGATTGTGATGCTGGAGGAGAATAGTCAAAGTAGGAGTCTGGTATTTGAATATTCTTCTCCAACACCGCAATTCCTACTCTGAATATTCTTCTCCAACACCGCAATTCCAACTCTGAATATTCTTCTCCAACACCGCAATTCCTACTCTGAATATTCTTCTCCAACACCGCAATTCCAACTCTGAATATTCTTCTCCAGCACCGCAATTCCAACTCTGAATATTCTTCTCCAGCACCGCAATTCCAACTCTGAATATTCTTCTCCAGCACCGCAATTCCAACTCTGAATATTCTTCTCCAGCACTGCAATTCAAATGCATCAATTATTCTTAAGTCTTCCCAAAGTACCATGGATAGCTACAGCCATGGTGGCATAGAGGTTGCGGTTAGTCTGGAATCCCCCAGTAGCTCCTTGGGATAAAGATGGAACTTTCTACTCCTTTCAACAGTTACAGTCTTGGAAACCCACTGAGAGTTACTATGAGTCATCATTGACTCATGGCAGTGAGTTTTTTTGGACTGGTAAAAGGACTAACTGCTCCGTCTTGAAAGAAGCATGGTCAGAGGGCTCGTTAGAGACAAAGATGGCAAGATTTTGTCCTATATATTTTGGACATATTGTCAGGAGAGACCAGTCCCTGGAAAAGGACATCGTGGTTGATAAGATAGAAGGGAAGCAAAAACAGGAGGCCTTGAATGAGGTGGATTGACACCATGGCTGCAACAATAGGCTCAGATGGTGTAGGGCCATGCCGTGTTTCCTTCTGTTAGGTAATGGATTGCTATGGATCAGAAGCTACCCAAGGGCACCTAACAATAACAACATATATCCATATAGGAGCCCTGGTGGTGTAATGGTTACTCACTGGGCTGCAATCCACAAGGTCAGCAGTTTGTCCCCAGCAGGTGCCCCTCAGGAAAAAGACTTGGCTTTCTATTCCCATTAGCAGTTAGAATCTGATAAACTCTTGGGGACAGTTCTACCCTGTCCTGTAGGACTGCTGTTGAGTGAACATCATCTCTATGGCAGCGAGTTTGGTTGGTGGTATGTTATTTATAGATACACGTCACTATTGTACTCCTCAGGAGAACCCAGCCTAAGGCAATGCTGAGTGCTTATAAAATTATCAAATGCAATCGGTTATCTGAAATGTATCTCAAATACCATACATACTTATGGATACGCCAAGTTTTCAGTACATTTTAATGCAGTTTTTATGATAAAATAGGGTGCCTCAGCTGATATTTGGGTCAGCTTATACTCAAGTATGTACGGTATATAATAAAGAGCGCTGGTGGTGAAGTAGTTTATAATTTGGCTCTTAACTGCAAGATCAGCTGTTCAAAACCATCTGCTGCTTTGAGGGAGAAAGATGAGGTTGGCTCCTCCCATAAAGATCTACAGCCTGAGAAACCCTAGGGAGCAGTTCTGCTCTGTTCTATAGGGCTGCTCTCAGAATTTACCCCAAGGCAGTTTTTTTGGGGTTTTAGGTTTTTGTTTGTTTGTTTAGTTCACTGTAACCTATGTATAATATTTTCATACATATACATACTCAACCCTTTTCTCCACAAGTTTAACATATTATTTTAAGGTTAACATTTAAAAGAGGTCAGTATACATACAAATTTCCTTAAAAAAATTAGTGTGGCTAAATCCTAGCTCCAACTTAAGAACAATTAGTTCTTACATCATGACCTGCTTGATCCGCGCCCACAGGAAGGGAACACTGAAGATACAGGTGCTATAGCCAAGTGTGAGGAAGTATTTAGATGGTGCCCAGCTATCAGATAAAACAGCATGTGGAGTATTAAACAACAGCCATAAGCGAGATGTAAACTAAGTCCACATGGAAGAAGCACACCATCATCAGTCACTGAAGGATTATAAATCATATAGTCTGACGTGGAAGGATGGAATCTGGTTTGTAGAAGGTGATGGATGTCAGTGGGAGCCCAAGCTTCATTTGTGGGAACCGCATAGACACAAGCCTCTAGGGAGCTCTCTGTATCCACAATTGGGGGATGGGATGAAAGAGGTTACTAAGCAGAGGTCATTGAGTAGATGAGTATAGTAGATCAAAGGCATAAATCTGGCTTGAACAATTAAAGCTTTGTCAGTTGATCCCCCCTCTGATGCATGCTGGACCTGATCTGGTTTGTAACATTTTCTGAATTTTTGGCTTGTTTTTGTTTGTTCATATTAGGGTATTTCTCAGAGGTGCTTGTCATTGGAGGTCAATTAAGTTGACCTCTTGAAGTTGTTTATATGTTTTTCTGATTTTTGGTATATGAAACTCAGGACTGATGAACCTATAAAGTCAGCAAATAAAATAAAGGTTTCAGTGGGGGGCAGCAAGGACAGGGGCTAAAGTGATGGTGGGGACCGGGCATGAAATAGGAGATGATGTCAAGGAGTCCGGAAGAAAAAGAATGTTTGGAAACTGATTGTGGTGGCAATTGTCCAATTCTGCTTGATGTGATTGAACTATGGAATGATATATCTGTAAGAACTCCCAATTAATAATTTTAAAAAATATACAAATAATATCAGCCAAGGACATCTTCAACAACAACTGATTAATGCTGCTTCTAATTCCAGCGGAAATTTAGTGTGATTCAAAATGTAACTGATGGAAAAGTGATTATAATCTGGGTATTCTGATATTGAATGTAAATGAGTTTTCTCTTGGATCCTCAACTCCTCCTAGCTTATATTTGAAACCTTGAGAAAAATGAGCTCAGTTAACAAATAAACAACAAAGCACACATGTTGAATGGCATTGGAGGAAATTACAGTGATTTAACACATTTTAACTCTTAACATGCAAGCCAGATCTCCCTGGTTCTGTAAAACTCAGCAACAGGTATGTAGGAGACAGGAGTCCCTTTGCAATCACTTCCTGCTGACTTTTCTACTTCCCGGGGCTGTAAGGAAAACACATGGACAGGGAATCAGAAAGCCCACGTTCAGTGACTAAGTTTCTCTTTCCTCGAAAGAATCATTTACCCTCTGGGCCATACTTCCATTATGGTTAAATCAAGGAGATCACTAAGATTCCCTTTCACCCAGGTAAGCAGGTATTTTTCCACATAGCACTCCATGTACCTGGAGGCTTAGAAAACTTTGTAGAAAATGTAGCTAAAAGATAACAGAATTTCATCCTGAAATTTTTGAAGAACTTCTTATATCTGCCACCCTGAATTTGGAAAATTTCCTTATGTTTTTTATAGAAACCCATACTTAAAAGGGAGCTAAGAGGCCTTGTGCCTAAATATTCATTGACCCCTCTCTCCTATCCTCTCTATTCTCTGCTACTATATCAGCTCTGACCTATTTCTGGATGTTCCTCACAATCTAGCCAGAACACAGATCATACCTTCTAGATGAAAGAGAGTGTTTACATTTCATTAAATTACCTATTGTTTTGTCACACATCCTTCAAAAGTATATTTCAAACAAATCACAAAAAAGTACATCTGTCTCTATGTATAATACAGAAATACAGATATAAGGCTGTGGCAGTTACATAATCTATCAACTTGTGAAGGGATGGAGTCTAGCCTGCCAATCAGGCCATAGCCAATGAAGTCTCTATGTGGGCATGACCTTCTCCTGAGGATTCTGGGAACTTCTCTCTGGAGGTGGGACACTCACTTTCTCTCTGCTCCGGCTCCCTGTGAGACATTCCTGCTGACAAGACACATGGAGCTACGCTGATGGCAGCCAGAGCCTGCAGCTGGAGGAAACCACATGGAGACCCACCCCAGCACTAAGATGCTTCTACCACCACTGGATTCACAAGACTTCCACCCACTGGTCTGTGATTTTCCTGCACTCGGTGCCATTGCATGTGTGAGTCTAAAGAAGAATTTATGGACTGGTATCAGACACATGAGCTAATATCGGACTTATGGGCTTGATCTGGTCTGGGCTGGGATGTTTTCCTAATATACAGTTATTCTTTTATATTAAGCTCTATCTTATACACAAATGAGTGTCTGTGAATTTGTTTCTCTTGTCAACCCGGACTAACACAAAGAGTCAGGCTTTGGGTAGTTAGCTGCAAGGTCAGAGATTTAAATTCACCAGCTTCTCTGAGGGCAAAAGATGAGGCTGGAGTCAAATATTTATAGTCTCAGAAACCCTAAATAGGATCACAATGACTCAGAATTAATGTAATGGCTCTAGGGTACAGCAAGATAATGTGGGGGTGGTAAATAAGGGGCAAAGTTTTTCTAGACAGCAACAGAGCTTCGTGGATGACCCAAGGGGAAGAAATGAGCTACATAACTCCCATTAGTCAACAATATATTGCTTTCCCAGAGAGACAAACTGTTTGCTAGTGGTGAGAAAAACTATGAATCAGTGTACACAGAGGGTTAAGATAATACAAAATATATGATGTTTACAAATGCACTCTAACACAATACTGAGATATTATAGGATCAATTTTGTGTTAAGAGGCACTGTAGGTAAAAAACGAATGCATGTTGCAAACTGGAATTCTGAAAAGACATGTCTACAGATTGCTAATCTACCAGAGTCTCCATATCTGCCAAATTAGGCTAAAGCCTAATTTGATGTAGGAATCAGCAAGTCATCAATGATCATCAAGTGGAGGAATAAATTAGGTGTTCAAGGTCATTCTCTTCTTGACATCATAAGAAAGAACTATAGAAGAAGAAACACATCATATATATTTTTTTATCTGGCCCCTGAGAACTTGGAATTTGTCTCCTCTCCAGCTATCTCTAGGGCATGTTTTCCATTTCCAGTCTAGTCTTAGCGTCGCATCTTTTGTCTTGATACCAGCTACTTCTATCTTCTTCCTGTTTCATAGGTTTTTAGCACTCCTTAGCCTCACACACTAGAATCTTTTATCAGAAGCCACTGTGATATTTTGCTAAATACCATTGTCCCTATGAGAATTATTATATGAAACAATGCTTTTACTATTCTTAATCAGTTAGCCTTCTGATGATAATGACATATTAATTATGGAAAAGTCAAGAAGATTTCAGGCAAAAATAATGGCTTTCAAGTTATTCTCATGAATATTGGATCACATTCTTATTAGCATAGGCATCTTGCCAAGATTTTTGAGTGCTTATAATTTGGATGGCAAGTGTCCTAGGGAGGGATCATATTTGCTTGTATGCTCTACTTAGCATTTGGCCTATTTTCAACAATTCATGGATATTAACCCCAAAATAAGATCATCAAATTTGTCAAATAAACCTCAGATAATTGGGTTTTATGGGCTCAGGGCTACATAGGAATATATTTTATAAGTAACTTTGTATGAAGGCAGGCAGGCTGTCATTATTTAAATGCATTCATTCATGCAACATATTTATGGAGCACCACATATGCATCAGGCAAAGTGTTACGACAGGTAAGGTTGAGCTTTGACTTTAGTGAGATAGGGAAATACATCTGTTGTTGTTGTTCATGCCTCTGAAGCCATTCCCTTACATTGGGCTCGCATGTATAATGAGCAACATGTTGCTGGTCCTGAGAAATCATCACAGTCGCTATGTTAGAGCCTATGATGGCAGCCACTGTGTTAAGCCGGCTTCCTGAGGGTCTCTCTATTTTTGACTGACCCTCCACCTTACCAAGCACGATGTCCTTTTCCAGGGACTGGTCTCTCCTGCTAACATGTCCGAAGTAAATGAGACCAACCTCAGAAGGACATTCTGGCTTTACTTCTTCCAAGACAAACATGTAACCCCTTAAGACCTCATGCTAATTTTCTTCCTCATCTGAGTGATATGTCTTCGCCTTTGTCTTATCTTTTCCTGCTTAAGGCTTAATGAGTGTTCTCCTTAAATTATATGTGAGATTTGGAGTCTCTATTGTAAACTAAGACACTCTTAAAGAGTATTCTGGCTGTACTTCTCCCAAGAGAGATTTATTTGTTCTTCTGAAACTCTGTGGCACTTTCAATATCCTTTACCAATACCATAATTCAAATGCATCAATTCATCTTTGGTCTTTGTGTTAGGCCAGATTGACTAGAGAAACACATCTAAAGACACTCAAATGTATAAGAAAGATCTTTATGTCGAGAAGTAATTATATATCAGGAAAACACCCCCGTTCAGTCCAACTCTTATAAGAGTCCTCCTTATAAGAAGGCTGCGCCCCATCAAGGAGGCAGCATACGATTTTTCCCTGATTGACAGGTTGGACTCCACCCTTACACCTTTATATATCTTCAAGTTGACAAAAAAGTTATTGAGCTACCACAGTCTTTGTTATTTGTCCAACGTTCACATGCATGAACACCAGAACTTGAGGTCAGGCGCACCATAGTCCTCAAGTTGACACTTTGGTTCTCCAACACGTTAAATAGGTCTGTGCAGCAGATTTGCCCGGTGTACAATGTTGTTCTGTTTCTTGACCACTGCTTCCATAAGTATGTGAACCCCTAAATAAATAGGATAAAGTAGGCATTGAAGGCACTTTTAAAGTTATAAAACAGATTAATGTGTCAAAAACCAAAAAGGATGAAAGAAGGGGCAATTTGAGAGGCCTCTAAAGGAGCTAACATTTGAGGTAGAATCTCCATTTGGGAGAAAATACTTAGCAGGGCAAGCTTGCAATCCTAATGGACAAATCTTTAAACTATGTTTTGAATCAAATGTACTTACTTAATCTCATAAACACAGTCAATCTAGTTACCTTGAACATCCCAGTCCCATTTACAATAGCCAAAAATCTCTGAAACCTTTCTTGCTAAAATCCAAAGTCATTAATTATGTAGAAAGTTCCACAGTTAGGAAGGGCTGCCTTCAGGACAATTCCTACTTGCCCTCACATACATTTGAAAGGATTTAAGCAAATCCTAAACCAAAGAGTAACCTACAGCCATTGAATTGATTCTGATTTATAGCCATCCTATGTAGGGATTTTGAGACTGGCCATATAAATGGAGGATCGAGAAGGAAGGGAGCCTGCAAGCTCTGACATAGTATTTCATGTCATTTTGTAAGGCAGGAGTGGTGTGGACACTCTAATTCACTCTAGGAAGGTGGTACAAGGAGAGGGTTAACTTGCAGAGTAGGAAATTCAGGTTCTACACATATACTACAGAAGGCAAGTAGTAAGCATCAGGAAAGATGGTCAAGATAGAGGGTCTACATCCCTGAGCAAGTTCAGGTGCGTAGGGGGAAGGTTGGATAAAGAAACCAGAAATGTCCCTGGGTGGTACAAAAAGTTAATCCACTCAGCAGCTAACCAAAAGCTTGGAGATTTAAATCCACGGAGAAGTGCCTCCAAAGAAAGGTTTAGTGATCGACTTCCCAAAAAATCAGCCATGTAAAACCCTGTGGAGCGCCGTTCTACTGCAAAACACACAGACTTGCCATAAGTCCCAGTTAGCGCCATGGTCAGTGGTGTGGGAAGAGAATGTGGTGTGCCAAGCACTGTGAACCCATCTCTTATGTGCACTGCATGTTCCCGAGATCTGTCCTGAAGTACCGTGTGTCTGGGATAGGAGGATATCTGTACACCCTTACAAGGAAGTCCAGCTAATACAAATATTATTCAAATGTATGGGCCAACCACTAAGGTTAGCAAAGGAGAGTGTGAACAAGTCTACCACCTTCTTCAGTGTGAAATTGATGAAAAGTGCAGTCTGTATACACCGATAATTATTGCTGATTGAATGGAATATGGTAGTTGTCCACAAAGAAGTAGGGACAGTGCATGGAAACTATGGTCTTGATGATAGAAACAAAGCTGGATGATAAAAGTGTGAAAGAGTGATGTTTCCTTAGCTGCACATACCATTTCCAACAACCTAAATGGCAACTAATTACATAGACTGTGCCATATGGAGTACAGCTTCAGGAAGAGATGTTGGAGAAACTCAGCATCCTCAGCCAGAATCAGGCCAGGAGCTGATGCCTGCGGAAGAGATCATTACTTATGTATATGCAAGTTCAAGTGGACCGAACTTAGTGACTCTGTCAAGAACAGATTTGATGCATTGAACACTACCTTACTAGACACCTGATGAGCTGTGGGATAACATCCAGGACATCATACAGGAAGAAAGCAAACGGTCATTAAAATTATAGTAAAGAAAGCAAAGACAAAAGTAGGTGTCAACAATGCAGAATTATGCCCCATCTGACCACACTGCCACACAGAGGTGAAACCCTAAGGACATGCAACAGAGCAGCAAGGGTTGCAGAATAAGGAAGTCCCTGGGAATACCAAAAATAGACTGTGGGGCCAGGGCGTGGCACCGCATTGGACTCCACGAGAAAACACCTCTAAAGATCAACAGAGACCTGGAACTATTTATATGCTTTTCTATTTTTTATCGTTGGGTTTTTGTTGTTGTTATTGTTTTGTTTTGTTGTTTTGAATTATTTTGGAACATATTATTGTCTCTGCATGTCTGTCTAGATAAGATAGGCAGGATAAACAGTATATGTACATATATTTATAGGTTTAATATTAAGGTAGCAGATGGACATTGGGCCTCTACCCAAGTACTTGCTCAACACAAGAACACTTTGTTCTATTAACCTGGCATTCTGTGATGGTGACCTTCCCGACAGGATTGCTAAAGACAAATGCATGCATTAGCAAATGTGGTGAGGAAAGATGATGGTGCCCCCCTATCAAAAGATATAGTGCCTAGAGTCTTAAAGGCTTGGAGGTAAACAAGTGGCCATTTAGCTAGGAAGCAACAAAGCCCACATGGAAGAAGCACACCAGCCTGTGTGATCACGAGGTGTTGAAGGGATGAAGTATCAGGAATCAAATAACAAAAAATTATATTAATTGTGAATGAGGGGGAGCGGTGCGTGGGAACCCAAAGCCCATCTATACGCAACTGGACATCCCATTACAGAAAGGTCCCAGGGAGGAGACAAGCCAGTCAGGGTGCATTATGGCACCGTTGAAACATACAACATTCCTCCAGTTCCTTTATGCTTCCTCCCCCACTATCACGACCCCAATTCTACCTTACAAATTCAGCTAGACAAGAGCATGTACACGGGTACAGATAAGAGCTGGAAATACAGGTAATCTAGGACAGATACACTCCTCAGGACCAATATTGAGAGTAGCCATACCAGGAGGCTAAGGGGAAGGTCGAGGAGAAAGGAGGAACCTATCACAATGATCTACATATAACCCCCTCCAAGAGGGACGGAAAACAGAAAAGTGGGTGAAGGGAGACATTGGTCAGTGTAAGACATGAAAAAATAATAATAATTTATAAATTATCAAGGGTTTATGACTGAGGGAGAGTGAGGGAGGGAAGAAGGAATGAGGAACTCATACCAAGGGCTTAAGTTGAAAGAAAATGTTTTGAGAATGATCATGGCAGCCAATGTAAAAATATGCTTGACACAATGGACAGATGTATGGATTGTGATAACAGTTATAGACAGTTATATGAGCCCCCAATAAAATGATTTTTAAAAACTAAAATAGGAGTAGGTGTCAAAAGAGACTGAAATTTGCTCTTGATCATAGAGTAGCTATAGCAAATAGAAGCAACAATGAAGTAAAAGACCTGAGCTAAAACTTTCAAAAGACAGCTCAAGAAGACTAAAGAGAATATCACAGTGAAAGGTGAAAAGTCCTGGAGTTAGAAAGCCAAGAAGGAAGAATATTTTAAGATGAAATACCGTATGTACTCGAATATAAGCCAACCCGAGTATAAGCCAAGGTCCCTAATTATTACCTGGGAAACCAGAAAAACTGATTGACTCGAGTATAAGCCTAGAGTGGGAAATGCAGGATGTGAATTAACACAGAGACCAGAGGGGAGAGACGGAGCACAGCCACATCCTTACCAGTTCAGCTGCCACCATAAGTGCATCACTACGGGCGCTTCTGTGAATTGGAGTCGCCCACGTCATAGGACGGCTCTGATTGGTTAGATGTGAGTAAACAAACATTCAAAGCCCTGCAGTGTCAGCGGGGCTTTGAATGAACAGCGGAATAATGGCAATCACCCACGTGATGTTACACCTCGCTGGGGTACCACTGACTCGTGTATAAGCCAAACCCCAGTTTTTCAGCACATTTTTTGAGTATACTTATACATGAGTATGTATGGTAATTGAAGAAAAAATTCATCTTCAAGTTGTAATATTGAGGAATTTCACTGTTAAAGTATGAAAGGATACAGAGAATCAAAAACGGATGGAAGGAATACACAAAATCACCGAACTGAAAAAATATTCAACTATTTAAAGAGGTATCATATAAGAAAGAATCAATGATATTGATGGAAGAAGTCCAAACTATGCTGAAGAAATTAGCCATAAACTAGACTCCAGGTGTTTCACAAGCTAATGAGCACTGAAAATACTCATTCCACTATGCCAAGAAATTTATTATATAGATAGTATTGTCTCTGTTTTATAGATAGGATCCCTGATGTCATAATGGTTACATGTTGGGCTGTAACCATTCAAGGTCAGCCGCTCTGAGGAAGAAAGACTGGATTTTCTCCTCCTGTGAAGATGTCCCATCTCAGAAACTCCCCCAGGCAGGTCTACCCTGTCCTATAGGGTTGCTATGAGTTGCCATCAATCCGTTGGCAGTGAGTTTGTTTTTGTGTCATATTTTATAGATGACAAAGGAGTGATTAAGTAAACACTTCTGAGATAAAAAATCCTGTAATTAGTGTTTCACGACTGAAAGCATATCTTCTTAGTTCAAAGATCAAGATATTTTCAAGACGGGACAATACCTCAAGAGTAACTTCATGTTGAACCCAAAGAATTGATCTAGAGATTCTTAAATATCTTCTACCACATGCCAGAACTATTCCTGAGATGAGGATGAACTGAGGCTGCAGAAGGGACCAAGGACTAGAAATCATATTGGTAGAGACAGGAGGTCTGCTGGGGCTGAGGCAAACAGAGCTGAAGCAACAATGGCAGATGCATAGAATTTTTACTCTGCCAAAAACAAGACCCTGGTTCTATTTTAGAAGTAAAAGGGGGAGAAATTTATGTGGCTTGCTTATGGCAGTGATTCTTAAAGAGTGAATCTGGGGAATTTTCTATCTGTGACTTAATCCTACATAAAGTCAAATCTGGAGAAACCATATATGTGTATGCTAATGCTATCAGGCAAGTGTTGACTTCTTAACCACAAAGTTGTCTGTTCAAATCCATCAGCAGTTCTCTAGGAGATGGGGCTCTCTGCTTCTGTAAAGGCATATAGCTTTAGAAACCCTATGACGGGTCCCTATGATTTGAAATTGACTTGTTGGCAGTGAGTTAGGATGGAGTTTCCATATTTATATGTGTATACACACACACACACACCTATATCATAAGTTAGAATTTGGGTTGTGAAATACAATGAAGGTGGTTAAAACCATCAGCCACTTTTCAAAAGAAAGAGGAGACTGTCTACTCCTATAAAAATATATGGTTTCAGAAGTCCTGTATGAGGTTGTTCTGAGTTGGAAGCACCTCAATGGCAGTGGGTTTGACTTGAGGATTTATATATGTATGTATTCTACAGAGAGAAAGAGCTATATTGAATGACTTATATCAAGGAAATAGCTCACATAATTGTAGATGCTGGCAAAAACTCAGTCAGTGGATCAAACGTCAGTCTGGAGATTCTTCTGATGCATACAGCTGCAGGGATTGACAAGTCTAAGATAACCAGTCAGATAGCAGGCTGCTGGCTCACAGTCTACAAGCTGAGGAAGCCCAAGGTTGGCAGAGAATACGGTGGACTGCTGGCTCAGCGCCTAAGAATCCGAGGTCAGAGGATGCACGTCAGATGTAGGGTTCCGATGAAGCAACTCTGGAGAACTTTGCCAGAGCCCGTATCTCTTTGATGCAGGCCACCTCTCTGAGGAAATTGTCTTTACATCGCCAGAGTCTCCTTATATCACATCAGACCACATCCTGGGAGATGGTTGCATCAGCACATAGCTGCCAGTCATGGACCGGTCAAGTTGATACACAACTTTAACCATAACTGTTCCCTTAAAAATGCACTTATAGCCCAACAGTCATTCCAACATACACTCCATTTCAGAGTGCACACAGGCCTTGAAACTGCTCAAGAAGAGATTAGTCATTAGCTCAAGAGAATCTTGATCTAAAGATTCGGACCTTCTTGTGTTTTCTTAAAGGCGTGCTGGCCTGACTGCAAGATGCTGCTGCTGCTCCTGGCAGGAAATACTACTTAAAACCGATTCCATTTTTGGGGGCTTCAAAAGTGGAAACCTTGCTTTATCTTTTAATTTAATCTCCCCACATACTTTCTGAAGCCCTCACATACCAGCCACCATTTTAGTTCCCACAACACTTGTGTACAGATGAGTATATGTTTCTGACAGGCTCATAATATTCTCAAGATTCCAAAACTAATAATAGGTATATATAATTATGAGTTTTTGATCCGGTACAGTTTCCTGTCGAGGGGACAATGTTTACACATGGCCGATGAATAAAGAATGGTGTCAGGCTGGTATTATAGCCAATTACTTGGGTGTCCAAGATTTTACCCACCATATTTTTAAAAGTTCAGAGCAGTAAGCCTTACGGTTTCGCTTTCTATTGGACTACTATGCACCATGGAGGTTTATATTAATTTTGTCAAGGGCTTTTCGCCCTTGGAAATACATTCTGGAATGGGAAGTACACATTACTCAGGTCATATTTCCTTCTATAGGCAAATTATAATAGTAATTTGCTTAGCATTTCAAAAGGCCCCTTTTCCTTCAAAGGGCTTATAGGTGCTATATCCACTTAATCTTCAGCACATGCCTGTGAGGTCAGCCGGTGTGTCTTTCACTAGTACCTTCTAGTGGATCACTACTAAAGCTGTCAGACAGCCGGCGTGGACGGCTGTGCACTTCCAAACAGATCTCACGTGGAGAGAATGGTAAAGCCATCTGTAGAAGAAGGCTGGGCCTTTGTGGGGAAAACACACAAGACAACAAAGGAACTTGTTGAAAGAAACAACACTACAAAGAAAATCCGCCTCTCCCCAGGGCAGCTGTGAGTGCTTACTTGTACAAGGCTGTTACTAAATATTTTCCTGACAGGACAGAAAACAACCTGCCCAACTTTACATGAGTCTCTTTGGTGAGCGCCATAGGTGGTTATCAGAAAGAAAAAACAAAAACATTCAATGGTTTTCACGTCTTTCTTCCTCTGAGTAAAACCATTTGGAGGGGGCAGTGGTAGCCCTCTGCTTTATGGTTTTCCTTCTGAAGCTGCTGGGGAAGGAGGCCCCCTGGCCCCAATCCTTCTGCTCTCGTCTTTCTCCCTCCCTCCATCAGAATAACAGTGATGACAAGAGTTAGTTTGCTTATAAGTGTTTGCATGCATCCTGAGACCTAGAGGCTGAGAACCTCAGGACACAAGAGTTATAGGCATGTCGCAGGAGTGTCCCGTGCACAGCAAGGTAAAATAATAAATGACCTTCCCATTTCCAAGAAGGGACAATGTTAGCATCTCTGCCTACAAACTCAAAGGCAAAACTCTTCTAGACTTCGTGAGTTGTTGCCAGGCCTTGGGTGTGTTACAGGCCTATAATTCAGAGATTCCTGACAGGCATTAAACCACATAAATTTTATTATTTTTTCCTTGGGATGTATTACTCCGGCCCTCAGGGCGATTGTTACATTGGTATTCTCTCCAAATCATTCAGAGTGAGGGTTTGCCATTAAAAATAATTATTATTCTTTGTTAGATGTTCAAAAGGAAAATTGGTGTTATGGGCTAATGACTGAGGAAAATGAATTTTGAGAATAACATGGGATACTTTTCTGTGTCCAAAAACCTCAGAAACTTGGAAGCAAAACTGGCCAGCTTATAAAAATGCAGATAGGAGTGTATTATTGTCTCCTTGTTTTCCCAGGTAGAAGAATTACAGAGCGAAGGAAAGAGGGGGACAGGGAAAGGAGAGAGAAAAATGTCCTACTGATGTGCTATATCTAATTATCCACTCCTATAAGTGTTGCACACAGATTGTGTATTTATTGGCGTCAAAGTGAGGTGGTGTAACATTGGATGACATGACTATAGACCCCTGTGCTGCATGGTTCATGGTGGAAAATGAGTTTCCGACTGTAAGTTTTAGGGTTAACTTCCTATGTGTTGGATTGTCTACTGCCTACAAATATTTTTAGCAACCGGTGCTCCTGAGATATGGAAACAATGGAAAGCATATCTTCATAGCAAGGAGTTTAAAAAAACTAACAAAATTAAGCAGGGAGTTATGACAAATTGGACCCCCTATCAACTGTGCATCATTCTTAGGGGCTCACAGCAGGCAAAATAGATAGTCCCTTTTGGGTTATTTTGCAAAATGTGTTTGTCTACTTATATCGCACCCATTGAATGTGATTGTTATTTGCCTCCACACAGTCCTTTTTAAAAAGGAAGGGAAAATGAGGAGCTGATACCAAGGGCTCAAGTAGAAAGCAAATGTTTTGAGAATGATGATGGCAACAAATGTACAAATGTGCTTGACACAATGGATGCATGTATGGATTGTGATAAGCATTGTATGAGGCCCCAATAAAATGATTTTTTTTAAATAGAAGAGACAAGAATGGAGAATTAGGTGACTTCGCTGCATGTTTACAGAGGAGAATGTTTCAGATCCTCTGTGATGATGAAATGCCTGTTGAAAGGAAAATAAAAGGAAGATGGTTGGAAATTTAATTTAAAAAACACAATAAGATATTTAGAGTCCTGAACTGCATGCTAAATACATCACTGGCTTTGGACGCTTTCCTGATTACTTAAACCAGCTGTTCTTGAGGCCACTTCAAATCATGATACTGCCATGTCTGTTGAGTGGAAATGGACCCTTTAGGATTTTTAATGGTTGGGTTTTTTGGAAGTGGATTACCAGATCTTTCTTCCAAGGGACTTCCAGGTGAATTCCTTCACAGTAGGGTGGACTCATCATGTACCGACCCCGACCAGGGTCAAATACTGAGTTTTGCAACCCATTGCCATTTTGGTGTGGGGGGAGGTGCAGGGCATGCCAATGGGCTCAAGATCCTGGCACTGAGAACCTCCTGGACCCAGGAGATGGAGACAGACGTATGACACTGGACACAGTATGAGAGGGAAACAGCATGGAGTGGCAGATTAATTCAGTGGACTCCAGGGGAATGAGAACAGTGTATCTTTGGGCAGGGAGTTTCCAGGAAGAGTGGGCTGTCTTCCCACATTTGTTGGCTGAGCTGAAAAGCTGTATCACTTGTGGGAGCAGGGTAGAGGTTGAATGAGAGGGGGGGGAAGGCTGTAGATCCAGCCAGGAATGCTACCTGCCTGTGTTCGGGGCATGGAACTGAGAAGCAGCTGAGAGGTGGAAAGTTGTCTTGATTGATGATGTGCCTCTTGTCTCCTGAGCTGTTCTTGTTACTGCAATTGATCCTGCTCCTGAATTGTAATCCTTTACTTTCCTAATAACCCATGGAATTATCAGTGTTCTGTGTTACTATTGCAATGTGTTAAAAATTAAAAAAAATTAAACAAAATTTTAAAAATAAAAAGAAATCCAACATAGAACAGAGTGTGCCATTGGAGGGACAGCTGGAATCAGAACTGGTAATGAGGTGGGAGAGAAGGGGTGGATATGGCCTCCATCTGAAGGGTGATTCTCATCTCTCCCCCAAGAAGGTAGAGGGCTTCTGCTGTCACTTTATCATAATATCATGATGTTTCTAATAAATTCACTCTTTTTAAAAAGAAGAAAGATAATAGTGGGTACGGAGAATGTTGTAATGAGTTGCCAAATGTTTTTTGTTCATCAATTTGCTTGTACAGTCTGATCTGGACCGATGATCATCTGAGATCGGAATTCTAGGAGACTTTTCCTAAGGTTGTAACTTAACAGAAGCAGAACAGAACATTCATTACAATGCCATCATAATGTTGTCTACAATTTCATTTTGAAGCCCTTTGTGTAAAAAATGGTTCCAATGTAATGCAAGCTCTAATATAAGTTGATCAAAGAAGATGTGAACTGGTGACTGTATAAGCTTTGCAGGTATCAGAATATGCAGACACATGGGTGACATTTGGTAATAAGCTAGGTGGACAAATGGAAACAGGTCTACATGTAACTCTTTTTCTTTAAAAACTTTATATTTTAATGCTCCTGTTATGCTATCTTTTTAAAACTTTTAAATAAGAATAAGATAGCAGAGATGAAATTAAGACGATGCTATAATGGAGTCTTACCAAGGCTGTCGAAGGAAACACCTTGAGAGCAGGCTACATGATTATTTCCCAAAAGGCTTTCATAGCTCAAGTCCAATTACTGTCTGTGTTCTGGCCCTTGGAATATTTCTTCTCCTCCAGATGGACCCTCACACTCATTGGGTTGCTTCCGACTCATAGTGACCTTGAAGGTTAGGGTGGAACTGCTCCTGTGGGTTTCCGAGACTGTAATTCTTTTTGTGTTTGTGGTATTTCTTCTTATTATCTCCTCCCCCATTTTATTGGGAACTCGTACATGTAGTATAATAATCCATAGTTCAATTACATCATGTTTGTACAATTGCTGCCACCATCATTTTCAAAACATTTTCTTTCACCTTACATTCATTGATATCAACTTCCCTTTATCCCCGCCTTGTCCACCTTACCCCGGGGAACGCTGGTTATTATATTAAATATAGGAATTATTTTTATTCCTTTTCCCCATATCTTACAACATCTAATGTATCCATTCACCTACAATTCTGCTATTTGTTCCGAGTGAAGTTACATAGTCACCACTGCTGTCAGTTCCCCTTTTTCCCCCATTTCCCCCACCCTTTCCGAACCCTCAGGTAATCATTACTCCTATTACTGTTTCTGAAGGGTTTATCTATCTTGGATTTAATGCATCGAATGATTTTAATTTTACAAGTGAACATACACAGGTCTAACAGGATTAATGAGATAAAACTAAGACCCTAAGAGAGGTGGAGGAAATATTAAAGAACTAGAGAATAGTTATGTTTCAACAGTGCTATACGGAACCCTGATATCTCATCCCTTCTGTGTGGGCCTTCTGTGAGGAGCTGTCCAATTATTTTGCAGGTGATTTGGGGTCTTCACTTTGCCTATGCCCCTTCACATTAGTTTGCTTGCTTGTTTTTGAACTTCTGATACCCATTCCCGTTCATGATCACACAGGCTGGTGTGCTTTTCCATATGAATGTTGCCGCTTCCCTGCTAGATGGCTGCTTGCTTAACTTCACACCTTTAAGACCCCAGATGCTTTATCTTTCAATAGCCACCATTAGCGTTCTTCACCACATTTGCTTACGCACCCAATTTGTCAACAGCAATCTCGCCAGGAAAGTACGTATCATACATTGCCACATTATTAGAACAAACCATTTTTTTTACTGAGGTAAGATTTAAGTGGAGGCCCAAAGAGAGATTTTAACTCTTTACAGGAGTCAAAGCCTCATCTTTCTCCCATGGAATGTCTAGTGGTTTTGAAGTGCCGAGTTTGGGGCTAGCAGCCCAACACATCATCCACTTCAACACCCGAGGTCTCAGAATGGTCCACTGTGATTTTACAAGGAGCAGATTATCCGTTTTCCAGAGTGCCGTGGGGTGAGTGCAAGCCATGCATTACCTCCCGCACAAGAAGTCATGGAATGAAAACGTTCCCTGTTCTGCATGGTAAGAGAAGAAAAGGAGTTGAGTGGCTTGACTGCTTAATGGCAACAGTACCCCTGGGGGCGGGGGTTTAGTGATGATGACTCCCTGGCTGCAAGGCAATGCCAAGGCCTCTCCCACCTGCCATCTCCTCTGATTCTTAAGAGTCCTCAAAGACCATTAGCTAAGGACATTTTCCCCTAGACAGTGCTGGAATGGCTACTCCCAATGTGTCTTTGTAGCTCTTCTTTGTCTACTTTTCCATGGCTCACCACTTTTCATTCCCCTTTAAATCTGTTAATATCTTCTCTCAGTGGAAAGACAAGTCTTGCTGCCCTCTTTTCTTCCAGGTGATTAACTATCTCTACATTGATCCATTAGGTAAATTGCACAACACCAGTATTTTTCTCATTCCTAAGTTTTTGTGATTTAAAAAAGCACGCATTTCACTGTTGCTAACAGCAGGTGACAAAGCAAATTTAAATATCAGGCCAAATTGGAAAATGGAAACTGATGTAAACCAAGAGATCCTGTGTGCTGTGATGGATTATATGCACATGCCCATGATATCTACTATGAATCCTTATTAGAAAACAGAGGAAAGGGATACTGAAGGTGCAATGTATCCTTTTGTCGTCGTTCAGGTTGAATGGTAAAGCAAAGTACAGGGGCCGTTGGGAGTTGAAAGGAAGATGTCCAGCAAGGGCCATCCTTCCATGTTGGTGGCAGAGATGAGTATTTGCAGCTGTATCGGTTCCTGTCATAAGAGACATGGTGGCGTAGTGATTCTGCGTTTGCGTGGCTAGTTACAAGGTCAGCAGTTTGAAGAGACCATGGGTGAGATGCCTTGTAGTAAAGGGGGCCTTTGATTAGTCTCTGTCTCCCTTTCCCTTTCAATGGCGGCCCTGAAGTAGTTGTGGAGCCTACAAACCAGCTCTTTTTTGCTGAAAACTCCATCCTCTACTAGAGTGGTCCCCTCTGTTTGGTGGCCTTTCAGACCCTGGCAAAAGTTATTTGGATTAGAGTCTGCACTGAAATCCAAGATTCGCCTGCCAAAGTCTCTTTCCTGAGAATTTAGAGACAGGCAATCATTCTCCCTGTGTGGTTGAAACCATTACAGGTAAACTAGCAACCTGTGGGGCAGCCAAAGGTGAATGGAGAAGCAGAGAAAGAAAGGCATTGTGTTCCCTGGGTTTCTGCCTGCTGTCTGTTTCCTGGGGGGGGTTGGATGCACTTCCTGGGGAGCTGGGGGAATGGGATACATCTCTGCTTCTGGGTCTTTGAAACATCTTGTGTCTTCTAGTAAATCTCCCTTCCATGTTTAGCCTAGCCTGATTTGTGATTTAAAACTTAAAAAGCCTTAACTAATACTTTCTCCATGCGAGATAACTGGCCCAAGATCAATATTCCTCAAAAGTTTAAAAAATTGATAGCTGGCAGGGGGTAGATGACTCTGCCAAAATAGGCATTATCTTCAAATTTGGTGTTTTAAGAGTATTTTTGACACTGATTTAAAAAAAAGAAAATAAATACAAAAATATCTTGTTGAGTTGCCAGAATTTTTCCTTCCATAAGGGACTAATTTGAGGTCAGTGTTTTGGAAGTTTGTTAAGCTGGGACATCGCTTCCTAATTATAGTAACCAGCATCTAATATTTAAAGATCATAAACCTGAGGTACGCTAAAATGTGCACCCCATGTTTCTCAAGAACTCCCTCTTTATCACCTCTGCTACCCTATCCTGCCCCAAACACAATCATTCAAAGATGTTTGAAGCTCAGATGGACCTTTGAATTTTTACTTGATGGTTTAATGCATTTCCTGAGATTATTGGACTGGAGTTCTGCTTTGAGAATAACAGGAAGGCCGTTTGATTGTGTTTTTAGACTCTTAAATTCTTTTTGCAAATCAATTTCAGGGAGGTTTGATTGACAAGGTAATGGGAGTTAATTTGTGTATGAAAAGGTCCAGTGGAAAATTTATCACGATCTCCTTATCAAAGACCCTTTGCTACCCATTTAGAAACAAGACATTTCAAAGTAAGTAAATTGTCAACGAACCCCTACCTTGAATTGATGGGAAAATGCCATTTATTCCTAGAAGAAAGCAAGAGGAAGGACTTCCTGGAGACCTGCTGCTTTATTATTGGTTGGTTCCAAGTATGGAATTTAATAAGGCACACACTAGGAAGAGAGGAGAGAGTGACAGGCAGAGAGCAGTAAGTATCGTCTACAGTGAGCGAGAGGAATCCATCAAGCAGGAACACTTCCTTTGTAGAAAGAGAAAGCATTGCTGTGTAAATTGAGATAGCTTTGAAGGAATTCACCTTTTTTGGCCATTCAACTGTAGGGTAGGGTTTCACAAGACTCATGTGAGGTTTAGAGGTGATGATATAGTGTTTTCCAAATGGAAATATATGACTTGTAGTCTCAAAGAAAAGGAAAGCGAAGACAAAGGAATGCTCCCGGTCAAAGCATCAATAATCCTGTTACTCCGAGATCTGTAATGACCACCCAAGGGCAGTAACTCATTCTTTGGCAGCCTTTCCCGCCTTCCTTATGATTTTATTTTAAAACCTTCAGTTCTATTAAAATACATCATAACAAGTCTGTCCTGGTATGCACATAGATTTGTCATTGAAAGAGGTCAGGTAACCATGATTTAAGATGCACCTATCCTCATCTCTGCATCTTTGGCCTTCCAGAAACTTTCTGTTGTAGTGAGCAGAGGCTGAGTTATGCTGCAATAACAAATTAATCACAAAAATCCCAATGGCATACCATAGAAGAAGGTTTATTTCATTCTCATGTTACTGGTCCAACACAGCTTGTCAGGGATTCTGCTCAATGCCGTTGTTCGGGTCCCAAGCGGACGGAAGTGCTGACATCTAACTGCACCGGCCATACCACGCGGCCTTTCTCAAAGAGACTGGCGTAGAAAGCATAGAGTTTTTTCATTGACACAACTCTGGGATGAATGAGGTTATTTTTTCTCACATCCCATTGGCAGAATGAGTCGTATTAGCCTCCCCAACCCTAACCATGGCCGAAACAATGTAAACATGGATATCTGCTCAGCCATCAACCGTGCCATCCTCAGTTCAGCTTACAGTGATCACCTCTCCCTTGACGCTCAGCAACACTTGTGTAGACAACCATTTGGTCCTTAGCTTGGACGTTCTTTGATATGCAAATGTACCAATATGCATGTATAGATAAGTAGGTATAAACATTTGCATCTTTATGACAAGTCTCCTGCGTTAAACCATGAGTCTCTTGAAAGCAGACAATGTGTGTTCTTTGGCATCACCAATAGTGCCTTCCATGTTTATTGTTTATAGAATGAAGTGGTCTATAGGTAGACCATAGGTTCAAAGGGCAAGAAATAGGTCATGAGGAAATTTGAAAATCTTATTTAATGTAACCCACAATGCCTATTTAGCTCCCTGATGGGTAGGGATGTGCATAACAAGTAAATCAAAGGCCCTTGCCATTTTGTCTGGAAGCTCGGTTTCCAGGGGCATCTTGTAGTACACTCGTTCAATTATTGGGCTTCAGGTGAGTCAGCAGTAAGCAAAAAGGCCAAATCAGAAGAGACCAACTAGTAGGGAAGACAATGATTTCAACCTTCAGGTGGGAAAGAGGGAAGTCACAGGAACTAAGTGAATTAAGTGTGAGGCCAGGGTTACAACAATGTACACAACTTCATTCTGGTCTTCAAGAAACTTGTAGCCTGTGCTGAAGTCAACCATCATTGTGGAGAACTAGCTAGATCTATAAGTCAGCATCTGCAGAGTAAAACCTCAAGAAATCCTTGGAATCAGCTATTATTGTACAATCATTTGCCTTGAAACTTTAGGATAAAGTAACAATAAGCACTTTAATTAAAAATTATTTTTTGATATCATGGTAGAGGCTTAGCTTTCCAAGGCTTGACTGTGGCTGGGGCATTCTGTTCTAAGGTGTCTCACTCGCATGCCTGGCAAATTATGATTATTGGCAGGAAACATTAGTTCCTCTCTACATGGACCTCTTTACAGGGTGCCTGAATGTCTTGATGATATGGTAACTGACTTCCCCCAGAGATCTTATTAAAGTCTTACTGACCCCTGTGAAGAAGTACCCCTTACATCCAAATGGACACTGCCAATTTCAAGGGATTAGCTGTGAGGCCAAGGTCACTCACAGACCTTGGTGCAGGAGAGGGACAAGAGGTGCCACATCGAGGGTACACATAGCAGGCAAGGGGAAAGCAGCAACAGGCACTAGCTCTGTCTAATACCGGGGCAGAATGTACTCCGATCTTCGAACGCCACTTTTCCTAATAGCAGTGGGGCTATTTGAGAGAAATAAATGCTTCTTTGGTTTTATTTCTGAAAACATGTGGTGTTTTCTTTTTGCCTCAGGCTCTTTGCTTGTTAAATAGAGATAGCCATTCCTAACTTACAAGGAGTCAGCAACCAAATGTGTGTGTGTGTGTGTGTGTGTCTGTGTGTATGAGAGAGAGAGAAAGAGAGAGAGAGAGAGAGAGAGAGAGAGAGAGAGAGAGAGAGAGAGAGAGAGTTAGTTTAAATCATAAAAATGGCTCTCACAGTTTTAGAAGCAGGAAACGTCTAAGTCTGTGGGTCTGACTTTAGGGTAAAGGCTTTTCCTGATTGGTGTGCCTACTGAGGTTTATGAGCCCCACATCAGTAGAAAGATGACAGGCTGCAGAAACTAAGGAATCTAAGGTTGGCAGGTAAGACAGCAGATCCTGGAGCTCAAGTCTAAAGAACAGAAGTTTAATGAGCCAGAGGCAGGCTCCAATCCCAGGAAAAAAAGTTTCCAGAGCCTCTGCTTATAAAGAAAGCAGCCTACCTTGAGTATATCTCATCATGATGGATGAGGAGGTCTTAACTACCAGACAACTGAGAAGCTTGGCTCAACTCTCACAGTGATTGACAAATATGAAGATACCTGGCACAGAGAGTAGGAAAGAGCTGGTGTTTAACAAATGCTGGGTTGTGTCTCCATTGAGAGTCTCTTGATGAAATAAGATACATATGAATGATGCAAACAAAATTTCAGAACCACAAAAGACACCACAGTAGGTAAGTTTCATTATACAAACTTAAAACTAACAATCATATTAGCCATGTCTAAAAAAAATCACTACTTTTATTTAAATAAAGGAACCCTGGTAGGTATTGAACTGCTCGTCACAAAATTGGTGGTTCAAAACCCACCAGTCCCTCCAAGGGAGAGAGGTGGGACCATCCGCTCTCATAAATATTTACAGCCTCGGAGACCCTGCGCAGGGCCTACTGTGACTCCAGAGGAGCTGGGCTGGTGGTGTAGCTACAGGTTGGGTTGCCCAGCCCAGTGTCGGCCACTGGAAACCAACAGCCACGTCCCAGGAGAAGGAGGCGGCTTTTACTCCCATAAAGAGTTACAGTCTCAATGGGTGGATGGATGGATTGTGATAAGAATTGTATGGGCCCCCAACAAAATGATTTTTTTTTAAAAAGAGTTACCATCTCTGAAACCCACAGGAGCTGTTTTAACCTGTCCTAAATATAGGCTTTTACTGTGAATTGGAGTAAACTTGATAATAGTGAATTTTCTTGCATGGATCTTAATTGACTTGATGACAGCTGGGTTTTAATTAAATAAGTATTTATTTTCCAATAATTAAATAATTATTTGTTTTCCAATAGAAATGTTTTCAATGATGTAAGTTTTATATGTACTGTCACTAACCTCATATAGTTACTGAGCACTTGAAATATAGGCTGTCCCACTAAGGAATAAAATTTTAATTTTTAGCATATTTAAATTGAAATAGCCCATGTGGCTAGTGGCTACCACATTGAACCACTTATATGAGGTTGCCACATGCTCCTAATGACTATTTCTCTACACGAGGCAAAAATAATATCTTGAAATAAATATTGGGTTTATTTTGGTGGTTTAGTCAACACAGTGTTCATGCTTCTGTGTGCCTTGTTTACTATTCCTTCCTTTTCATGGGTACTGAGTCGAGCAGTTTATTTGTTGCTATGGAGAACTATTATCAAAGTCAATATATAGATTTGCCACCTATGTATTGAGAACTAAGAAGATGAATCCGAATCTGAGAAAGATCTGTATGGATTTAGACTCTAAGATTTCTATGGGAAGATATATCAGGATTCTTACATGTACCTGAACTTTCCTTGGAGTCCACAGAAACTGTCGGTGTTTTCTTGTACCGTATTTTTGAAGGTTTGTAACATGATGTAGTCATTGTTATAAGGAATCCTCCAGTCAGTGCCAATTCATTACAATCCTATGCATACCAGAGCGAAAGCTTGCCCGATCTGTGCCATCCACATAATTGTTTTGTTTGGGCCCATTGTTACAGACACTGGATCATCTATCTCCCGAGGGGGCCTCTTTTTGGCTTACCTTCCACTTTAACCAGCATAAGATCCTTTTCCAGGGCCTCGTCTCTCCTAATAACCAGTCAAAATATGTGAGATGAAGTCTTGACCTCCTCTTTCCTAAGGAGCATTCTGGATACAATTCTTACCAGGCAGATTCTTTCTTCTTCTGGCAGATCACAGTACTTTCTATTTTGTCAGCACCATGATACAAATACATCGACTCTTGTTTAGTCATCCTTACTCATTATCCAGCTTTCAAATGAGTGAGAACAGATTGACAATCCCAGGACTTGGGTCAGGTGTACCTTAGCCCTCAAAGTGACATCTTTGTTCGCCAACATTTTAAATTCTTGGGAAGCAGATCTGCCCAATGTAGTATGGCATTTGATTATTTTGACTGCCACTTCCATGAACATCAGTTGTGGGTCCAAGAAAAAGGAATTATTTGCCAACTTCAATCTTTTTTCTCCATTTATAATGATGATGCCTATCGTTCATTTGTGAGCACTCTGTTTTCTGTACATTAATTTCATTTCTGTACAGCAACTTGTAATTCATTCTGAAGGCTGCAGTCTCTGATTTTCCTCAGCATGTTCACCAAAGCTTTCATGCTTTGAGCAGGCCAGGTGGTGTGAGCTGCGTATCAGAGGTTCTTTGTCAGCCTTTCCCCAGGTGTCCTCTTCGGCAGGTAGTCCAGTCTTCTGGATTATTTGCTCCACATACAGATTAAATAAATAGGATGAACATATACAACCTCAATGTACACATTCCTTGATTTTAAACCTTGTAACACTACCTTGTTGTGTTCAAAAGACTACTTCTTGGTCTATTTAAAGGTTCTGTAGGAGCACAATTAAGTGTTCTAGAAGTCCCATTCTTCTCAATCATATCCACAGTTTGCTATGATATTGTAGTAATAAGGCTTTATACTGGAGGGCTATATACTACATGCCCAAGGATGCCCACTGATGCCCCTGATACAATGTGTATATATATTTGTATATTTATAAATATACACAAATTGCTTGTGTATATATATATATATATATATATATATATATATATATATATATATATACACACACACAAATTGCTTGAAATTCTTTCCCTGGTATGTTCTTGAATAGGTGGGTTTTAAAAAAAATTTATTATGAGCTAGATCATCAGTTTTACACTCAATAATTCATGCATATTTTGTTTCAACTCATGTAGTATGATTCTCTCAATGGACGATCAATTATCCTGCTTTCTCCCTGTGTTTCCTGTTTCCATTCCTCCTCCTTTATGAGACCTCTGAGCTTTACCCTTGGTTAAATGCTGCGTTTTTGGTCTCCAGTGGTTGATTATTCTAACACTGGGGTCAATTCACTTCCAGGCTGTGCCACAGTCTTGGGTGTCCTGCCTGTCTGTCCAAGCAGTAAGCCTGGTCTCTTCTATGACTTCAGCTCTTTCCCCAGTTCTCTCACTCCTTGCCTAAGACCCTCTACTGCAGCAGTTCTTAACTTGTGGATGGCAACCCCTGTGGGGATCAAGTGACCCTTTCATAGGGATCACTTGATTCATAACAGTAGTAAACAGCTATGAAGTAGCAATGAAAATGATTTTATGGTGGGGGGGTGGTGTCACCACAACATGAGGAACTGTATTAAAGGGTACGGCTTTAGGAAGGTTGAGAACCACTGCTCTACTTAGATCCTTTTCAAAGAGTTGGCAGTGGGAGCCAAATACCATTTAGTTCTTCTGGTTTCAGGGTATAGAGACTGATGTTTTTGTGGTCCAGTAGTCTATTAGACTGTTTGTGTCTCTACATCTTTTGTGTGTTTTTGAATAGCTTCAGAATAGACCCAATGTACTGAAAGTTCCAAGGTCAAGTCTGAAGAGCTTCATACTTTAAACTCAGATTCTATTGATCCTCCCCGAACCCCAGACTATTCTCTGAATATGTGAAATCAGGAACCTCTTTCCTGACTGGCGCTACTGATGGTGTTGCTTCTGCCAAATCAATCTTTCTCCTTGAGGGAGGTATCCAGCCCAACTACCACAATGCTGCGAGTCCTCTCCAGACTGCTGGGATGGGCTAGCCCAGTGACTCATGTAAACACCTGGACCTCAGACGTAAATCAAAATCCTGTTGCTGTCAAGTTTTCTCTGACTCCTGATGACACTCTGTGTAGTATAATACTCCCCTATTTTTGTAATACTAATTTTTCAAAAGTAGATCATTGTACCTTTCCTTCAAGGTGTTTATGGGTGGAAGTGAACCTCCAACCATGTGGTTAGAAATGGAATGTGTTAACCATTTTCCCCACCCAGGAAATCCTGGAGACAGATTGCTTGATTAAATCCAGCTCCGCCACATGCTGACTGTGATCTTGGGCTGCTCTTTTCCTCCCTATGCATCAGCTGCTCTTACCTGCAGAGTAGGGAGGGTCTTAGGTTTGTGAAGGTGAAGAAATAATTAATGAAGATTTTCTGATTTTCTGTGCTCCTTTTATTCATATTTGCATTTATACTGGAGTTTAGCGTGTGTTAAGGTCCTTATTATGTTTTTTTGTATTATCAATGGGTGTACATGTTTCTATTCTCCATGTCTACTATGGGTAATTAAAAGTAAAATGACTTTTAATGCCTATGCCAGGGATAGGCAGAGAGAATCCAATTCACAATTTTGAACAAATGAATGGAAAAAAACCCATAGATATTCTCCAAATGAGTGTCTAAAATGAACTTAGCAAACTTGAGACTGGTGAAGGAGAAGTGTATTAGTCACATCTTCAGTTTTTATAAAATGATACCTCAACATCCACACAATGACCATTGGCTGCTCTAAATCATGGTGTGGTGAAGTGAAATTGCTCAATATGGCTTTTCTACCCATGACTTTGTAACTTCCACCAAATGATTGCGTAGAAATATGTAAATAAGGCATGTGTTATACTAACGGAGGGTATTGGTCCATTTAAGTTGCCACTCTTGTGGCTTACAAGGGTAAGTCGTCTCAGGAGCAAGAATAGAGAGAAATCTCAGGGCCAACCAAGAAGAAATGCCACCACCAGCGGGGCAAGTTCAAGATCTGTCTGAAGTGACAGGGGCAGACACCAGAGGTACCAGGGGCTGTGGGGTGGACTAAGGGGTTAAACAAGGGATCCAGACCGAGACCAGGAGATAGAGCAAAGGAGTAACAGGGAGACAATGAGACTGTAAGATAGAGCAACATAAATGAGGGAACCATGTGTCCATGACCCCGAGGCCTGAAGAGAGACTTGGCTATAGGCTGAGGAGAGGCGTTGTTGTGGACCAATGGCCATATCCTGATTGTTTACAGATTCTGGTTTGTGGTAACCTCTTAACTTCTCTGACTGACTCCCCCCATAATTCTTCGGTATTGTCTATGAGTTCTATGTGACCATTGCAGTGTACTATTAAGCATAGCAGAAAAGTAGATGCCATAAAAGAAATAAACGATTGGTGTCAGCGTAGGCTAAAGAAGAATGGGAGGTAGAGTCGTGTCTGGTCTCTGTCTCCTGGTAGTAGGCCTTGAATTGGTGAGAAGGTGAATTCTATTTCTCCCTTTTGTAACCGGAAGAGGTCAAATATGGCCTCTGCTTATTTAACATAATGTCTCATTCCAAAACCTCGAGAGACTTTAGCTCCCTCCCAACCATATGCTTCAACTGTTACAATAAACATGACTTTGGAGAAGACATGACTTTCAAAATTAGCAGGGCAGCCATAAGCCCACGGGCTTTCCCTTGCCATCCTTCCAATGAAGTCATTCGTGCACAGTTCTGCTTTCTCTCTGCTTATGACCGACCCTGGCACTTTCCTTGGGTAGCCTTGCCTGGTGTGTTATGTTCTCTCCAGAACGCCTCTGCTCTCTTTCTTGAGCTGTACATTCCTTACCTTACCTCACCCATGGTGTGCTAGTCTGGGTACTTTAGGGAAACAAGTCCACAGAAACTCACATATAAGAGAGAGTTTTATATAAAGGTTAAGATCGTATCAAGAAAGCATCCCAACACATTGTCCAACACTAACCCATATGCCCAACACCAATCCACAAAGTCCTCCTCCATCTCACAAAGCACACTGACGCCAACTGCAGGAGGAAAGCTGAATCAGTGAATGTGTAAGCATCTCAGCGCCGGTAGGGGTGTCCACACGGCTGCTCCAGCACCCAGGGCTTCATCGGGGTAATTCCATGTGGCTTCTCCTCAGGAATGTCTTGCAGGAAGTGAGCCTTGCCAGCTGAAGCAGCTAACCGGCTGAGGCAGCTGCACCCTGGTCCGACCATCAGAAAGCAAAAGACCTGAGAACCACAAAGACGAGGCTCACTGAGCCATTTATCTCTCTGCCCTTCAATTAACCCTACGTGTTTATTGGCCAGATTGGCACAGTAAACTTACTATATCACATGATGACATGGTTACAATAAGACATATTTTAATATCAATTTTCACCAACTCATTCTCTCTTGAAATATTTAATACATAATGGTTGTTTTAAGAGGACTTGGTGATGCTATAGAATACGTAAACATTAAACTATGAAATGCAAGGTTGGAGATTGGAACCCACTAACAGCTTTGTAGGATAAAGATGAGACTGCTGCTACAAAGACGTACAGTTCTGGAAACCCCAAGGAGCACTTTTGTCTTATCTTCCAGGGTTACTATGAGTTAGAATCGATACAGTGACCTTGGATAATGGTTCGTTTCTATCTGTGCCATAACAAATTGCTACCAATTTAGTGGCATAAATCAATACACATTTATTAACTTGCAGTTTGTATAGGTTAGACACCCCGCATAGTCCCACTGAACTAACACCATGGCAGTAGCAGGGCTTACTTCTGTACTAGACACCTTAGGGAAACATCCATGTCCAAGTACATGGAGGCTATTGGCCAAACCCAGTTCCATGTGGTTGTAGAACTAAAGCCTCCCTGTGCAAGGTGGCTGACAGCTGTCTCTGGCCCTTACACATGGCCCAGCCTCTCAGAACCAGCAGTGACACATCAGTCTTTCTAATAGATGCATTCTGTTTTATGGCCCTTCCGTTGTGTCCCTTGTCTCCACTTCTAGCACCTCTCTCTGGCTCACTCTTTTCACCCTCTGCTTCTACTTTTGAGGGCTCATGGGGCTACACTGGCCATACCTTAATAATCTAGAAAAAACTTGCCCTTGTTGAAATCAGTAGATTAGAAATCTTAATTACTTCCACAGAGTCTCATCACGGCTGCACCGGATTAGTTAGTACGTGATTAACTAATCAAGAATCTTGCACAGGCATCTTTATAAGGGCCAATTAATGACTGTGTTTAAGCTGTCGGGGGAAAAAGCTGCCATGTTTTTTAATTTACCCTTCATCTCTATGAGGGCAAAGATTTCATATCTGAGTTATTCACCAGTTAATTTTTTGCTCAGTGCCTCTCACTCTAGCATTATACAGGTATTTATTCAATAGAGTCCTTTCCTGAACTAGATCCGGGGTGCTTCAAAAAATTTGTGGAAAAAATGGAATTAAAAAAGAATGAAGCCCCCCAGTAATTTTTGAAGTCCCTTAGTATTTATGTTTCTTTCATAATCATTTTGATTTTTGTTGCCAAAGCAGCTTTTCATAAATAATAATTGTGTCGATTTTTTGTTTGAATGTTGCTCGTTGGTCCTTTATACCTCTGGATTCATCACTGAATTCTTACGCTGGCTTAAGTTTTTATATCATTTCACTTTTTCCTCCTAGAGAATGTATGAGAGGTACTGTTGGGGTTTTGGAATCTTCTGCTATGATTCCAAAGGCATCTTCAAGACCAGACTTTCTGTCATGGCCATGGTGATGTGATCATGATGTTCTGGTGAGGGTGGGCCACGAGGTCTCAACCAGGCATGGTTTTAGCCACCAGGAGATTGTGGACAATGTTCGGAGAGTTTTTGTTGTTCAACTAAAGGGTGCTGTTGGCATCTAGTAGGGGAATACTAGAGATGTTTCTAAATGTCCTCCCCTCCCAGGCTAGCTCTCTGACACAGTACTGTATGGTTCAAGTGGTCAGCAGTGCCTGGCTTGAGAAACCTGGATGTGGCTAGCTGCTGCAATGAGCAACATGAAGCCTAAATAGCATAAAGGGGGGAGAAAAGTTTATTCATAATCCAATGCATATGCATATGTTTCTACAGGGTACCTAGGAGGCTATCAGGTAGAATGTTGGCTCCGTTCATCTTATCTCTTCAACTTCCTCAGCACGGAGCCTCCAGGGTTTGGGAGATGGAAACGGAAAGAGAGTTAGAGCAGAATTGCCCAACATGGGTGTTACCACCCCTTAGGGATGCTGGAATGATCCACAGGGTGCTGCAAAAGCAGACACCCACACTTTATCCTGGATTGTGGGATAGAGTATACAAGTTTTTAATTGCCAGAGGGCTACTGGGTACTTTTATTTTTCTGAAAAGGGCATAGTAGGCCAAATAAGTTTGGGAACTTGTGAGATAGAGCCTGGAAGTGTTCTGTAGTCCTGACCAAGAAGTGGTGTACAACACTTTTACACACTTGAACTTCCCTCCTAACCACACAGGAGCTTGGAGTATGGTGTGTGCTTGGGTGAACATTAGTTGTCTGTGTCAGAAATGATAGCAGCATCAACAGCAACAGCAGCAGCCATGTCAGAAACACCTGTCAGGTCCTGTGTCCTTACCTGGTGCCGTAGCCGAGGCATGACGAGGCTGAATACCTTGTTCAGTTTCCTGCAGAGGTCTGTAGGGGGACCAGAGGTGCACGCTGGTCTGTCTCGTTTTGCAGTCCCTTCACTTAGGCACCACTCGACACTTTATTTGGTAGTGCAAATTGAGAGTGTCCTTAATGAATGTTACGGATTAAATTGTGCCCTCCTCAACATATATAGAAGCCCTAACTCTTGGTACCAGTGAATATGGCCTTGTTTGGAAATTGGTTTTTTGAAAATATTATTAGTTAGGTTAACACGAGAGCATCCTGGAGCAGGGTGTGCACTAATGTAATAGAAATAGTGCTCTCATCCGAGAGGAGAGGAAACAGACACACGCCCACAGAGGGCGGGGAGCCATGTGAAGATGGAGGCAGAGATCCCATCATGCCACAGTCACAAACCAAAGCGTGCTTGGAACAACCAGCTGCTGGGGGAGACAAGAAAAGATCTTCCCGCAGAGCCTATGGAAAAAGCAAGTCCCTGCTGACATACTGAATTCAGACTCTTAGCCTCCAGAACTGTGAGACAATAAATTTCTATCCTTGTAAGCCACCCAGTTTGTGGTACTTTATTACAAGAGCCCTAAGAAACTAACACAATGGGGTTTTATTTTTATGAAATAGAAGCTATATCCATAAATACAGTAAATGCAGAATGTCCCAAGCTTCTAAAACAATCTGTCCTAAAAAGCTGCTGAAAATCTTTTCAGGGAATATCAATATACGGATTGCATTCCCAGTTTTTTGTCTGGGTCACAAATGAATAGACAGGAAGAGATGAATATCATGGGTGAAGGCTATCATGGTGCTTTTAAATCATCCTGTTGCACTTAGACATTGCAGCCCATGATTATCTATATTTCAAACAAGCCTTCCGTCGTCCAGAGGGACTGCTGGCAGAGGTGATGAGTGCTTGCTAGGAATCTTGACAGCGACCTCCAAATGGCCTTGATGCTACAGAGCTTCAAGAAAGTGGCCCTTTCTTGCAGTGAATACCTGTGTCTGTCCTATTTGGGTAACTGATTCTCATCTGGCTGGTATTAGTAGAGGGCCTTGAGTCACATGGAACAAGTATAGTCAGGCACTCACCAAAGCCGCCTTCTACAGGTGGAATGGCCATTGCGTTCTCTTGTCATGGAGTGAGTTAGAAGAGAGAACAGAAACCCTCACATGACAAGGGTGATCCTAGCGGAAAAGCAATAGGAATAGGTGAGAAATGTGAACAGAGTTAGGTTCTTTCTGTAGAATAAAACTGCCGTGCTTACTGGATGTTCCAACTGGCTTCTCGGGGTCAGAAAGCTGGCAATGCGTGTGGTTCTGAATGCTGCCCCTTCATTATCAGCCTCTGCTTTGACCATGCATGCTAGGAAATTAGCTTCCTGGTTTTCTATTTACCCCATTAAAATCGAACTCCAGATCTTCTTGCTTAAAACCTTTTGTTTGATCTTAAACAGCTTAGATGCACTGATTTGACTGAGATTGGGGAAGCCCCTCAAAGTTGTCCCTTCATCCCTCTGTCACCCATTCAGCCATCCTCATGTTTAACTTTCATCACAACAAGAGATCAGCCCATAAGGAAAACAATAAAAGCGGGAGGGATGTGCTCCTTAGAGCAATCAACTAGACAACATCAGAGCAGGGGCACTTTTCCAGGGAAAGAGCTCAGAAGGCATGAAAGGAGAGCAAAGGACAGATGGAAAGGTGAAACACAGAAAGTTGCGAGAGTGCTGGTACTGTTTAGATACTGCAATCAATGCCCCAAATTAAAATGCATTTTGTGTTAGGTGTGTGTGTGTGTGTGGGGGTCTAGAGAAAACAAAAAACACCAACACATATAGGTTTAAGAAAGAAATTACCACCAGGAAAGCAACCCACGCAGCAACAGAACAAGCAGGCCCAGTCTAACTCAAGTCAGATGCCATGCTGGGGGCCCTTCAGTTGCTGACTGATGAGCTATAAAGCAGGAGGACAAGTCAGGAGGCATGCTGATGGAGGTCAAATTAAGAGGATCCCTTATCAACAGGTCCCAGGATCAGCAGGCTACACGGTGAGCTGCCAGCCCAAGTCCCAAGAAGCCCGACACAGGATTCAGGGCAACAAGGTAGAAAGAGCAAGACAAACTTCTTCACAGTATCTATTTATAGATAGGAAATAGCCAGAGCCCCAAAGAGACATCCTCAGACTTTGACCTGCACATTAGTACGGAAGAGCTTGTACTGCCAAAATACTGAGGATCCTGGCCCAGCCCAGTTGGCACAAAACCGAATTATCACATGTAAGAATTATTGAATAGAAAACGAATATTCTCTGTAAACTTTCCTCCAAATCACAGTAAAAATTTTTAGAGTCTTATTTTAAACAGAACACCAGTCTTGTTCCCTTCTTTTGCTGAACTCCACCTGTCTTTTCCTTCTGCTTATAAAAATATCCCCATTTGATTCTTCTTGGAAGTTTGTACTGATTGCACACTATATGCCAAGCAAATCAAACATGGACCGACCTTACCTGAAGGCACCTGTGTGCTCCAGTGGCACTGGTATTTTCTGTCAAAAACGACAATAACAATAGCAACGCTTCTACATCCATAGCAATGCTATCTGACATTTATTAAGCCTTGATTTATATTCTGTCTCTAATCATGATAGCCAGAGAACAGAGAACAACTACTAATATGCATGGAGTACTCACTTTCTAGCAAACACCAGGCCAGGGGCTCTCTATGTGTTGTTTAATCTTTGCAACCCCTATTGGAAATGTTTTACCATTACACCCATTTTAAACATGAGGAAATTGAGGCTCAGTGGGGTCCATGTATGTAGATCAAATCACAAAGCTTGCAAGTACAAAACTGTGATAAAAAGCTCAGTTCTCTGAAAGATCTAAATTCAGCCATACAGAATCATGGGTCAGGTTAGGGAAGGACACTTATTTTCCCTCGATGTCTAGCTAAAATAGTATGTATAGGTTAAACAGAAGATATGTGCACATATGTGCTTTTACTGAAAATATATTCATGGATGTGGTGGAGCATACACGTTGCAAACGTATTAAACACATTAGATTTAACCAAACACTATGAAGGCATGCATTTCTCGACCTAAGGCCTAAGGAGCATTGTCTTGGGGGACACCAATGTCAACTGGCACAGTATCGTGCACAAACACAATGTTGGACATCTTACTTTGGTGAATAGCCACCGGAGTTTTAAAAGCGCACATACTGCTATCTTAGGGGAAACTATTGGTCCCTCCTTGATCAGAGGAAGAAAAGGTGAAGAAAATCAACCATGCATGGAAACAATTGGCTTGAGGGATGAATGCACCACATGAACGTCAATTTCCACAACCCTGATACTAGAAGGATGAGAGGATGCTGGGTTCCCAATACCAACTTCTCTGAAAAGATTCACATTACGAGGTCTTGAATTCAGTGGGAGAAAATTATGGAACAAAAACTCAAAATCAAATTCAAACCAGGCTTACTGGTGGAACTCCTCCCTTACCTATCTACGAAGTATGACCCTAAGTCACCCTTCAAGTCTGGAAATGCCTCAGATTTCAGCCAAACAGTAGAGAGAGCCATAAGGGAAACAATGACACTAAGGAGATCTCCTCCTTGTTGAATAACCAACGACTAGGTTTTCAAAGGGCAGGATTTTTCAAAGGGCGATGTTCAGAAAAGTTAGGAAAGAAGGAAGGAAGGAGAGAGAAAGCACAGGAAGCGGAATGAAAATGACATTTACTTATGGGATTGCAATCAATGAGATGAAATAAAACGTGCATGGATTACTGAATGCAGAAATAATATGCTCTATAAGCCTAATCCACTATATGTTTTTTTAATAGTGAATGCTATGCCCCAGTCACTAAAACTATTCTTAATAGTTTTCCCATTCTTACAATTTACCATGCGTGTTTCTCACATGCCCCCTTGAATTGTTAAATGCTGTCTGCTTCATGATTTAATGTTAGCACAACGGCACCTTTGGGATCACTGTAGATCAGAAACTGAAGAAGGGAGATAGGCATGGCCCTTGCCTTCAGGTTTCTTAAATTTTAGAAAGAGGACAATTATTAATCAACTGATTACAAGTGTGATGAGTTTTGAAACCAGGGGAAAATGTGTGATGAGAAGTTCTATCACAGTGTGACGGTAACCTAGATTAGGCATGGTGCTTGGTGAACGAGGGTTCCCTCTTAAAGCAAAAGGTATGCCCAGAAACAGGTATGAGTAGATGTTGGCTAAGTGAAGGGATCAAGAGTGCTCAAGGCAAGGGAGATAGGATGTCACCTTGTCTTGAAGTCTGAGTGAGTACAGTAGGATTTATGGTGTGAAAGAAAATATAGGGTTGAAGCTTTTGCTGGGAAGAATGAAATGGTGAGAGGCAGGGGTCAGCTCATGAAAGGCCTTCTGCATCATGCTAAGAATTGTTTTTTTTTTTTTGTCACAGCATCATTGGTGAGCTACTGAAAAGCTTCAGGCAAAGGAGGGATGTATTGGGTTTTTAAAGGTCATTTTGACTATGATATGGATCAGAGGTTCAATGGAGAAAGACTGGAAACTGAAGCATCCGTGAGAAATCTTGTATTAGGGTTGCTGTAATTCTCACTTCCTGAATGTGGTGATTCATCCTTCTTCCCGTACCTGTGTCTTTTGTAATTTTGAAGACGTCAAAGACAGCACTGCTTACCCCACCTGTGTTGTCTCAGAAGCAATTGAACCTGCCTTTGAATGCATTAGCATTTCGGGTGACGTTCTCTGAACCTTTTCCATCACAGTGTTCGTCTACCCACCTCCATATCATCTGCCAAATGAAGTTGGGAACAGTCTATCTTTTCCTCTTCATCAGATATTTTTAACATCAGCATAACCGCAACTTTTTCCCTCCCATCTAAGCTGAGGGTGATGCATCTTCCCCTAAAATAAAAATCCATCTTCAAACCACCTCACCTGGATGTGTGCGTGATGCCTTACCGTTCTCACTTGGCTGTATTTCCTTTGGTTTGGTTTAACCTTCCTTCTAGTTTCTTCATCTTGTTAGCTGTAAGTTAGGCTTGTTGGGAGGGGAAGATATGCTCTTCTGGTCCAGCACCAATAGGAGTCAACCAAGGAGTACAGTTAGTCTTTCCCCATGATGAAAGGAGTTTGGCATGATGGTGACATATCAACAAGTACCAGAACCCTCAAGTAATACTGGCCAACCCCCCCAAAATATTTATTTCCTTATAATTAGGCAGGAGCTAGAGGACCCCCAGGTTAGTGGTAGCTTCATGTTATCACAAAGGACTCTCACTCTCATCCTTAGAGTCTCGGCTTTAGGGTGGTTGCCCCCTGGTCCAAAGATGATGAACACAGCTTCCAGCACAAGCTTTTTACTTCAGTGTCCAAAGCAGGAAGGAAGAGACATATGAAAAACTTTTTTTTAATCATGTAACTCTGGCTTTTTATCAAAGGTAAAAAAATCTTATTTAGACACCTCAACCCACTTTTCCTTATTGATGAAAATGGAGTCAAATGCCTCGTACAAAACCCCAGTCTCTGGCGAAGGGAAATAGAACAAGCTAATTATTATTCGTCAGGTAAAGCTGGGTGCATTTCTGCCCATCAAAATTGGGGTTTCATTATCAAAGAAAACGTAGAGCACTTTCTGTCTCACTTGGATTAAAAATTATCATAAGACCTCTAAATTTGAGTTCAAGTTGAATATCACAAGATTAGGAAGGAGAAATGAATGATATGGCGGGCTCCCTACTTCCTGGGAACAGAAGCTGTCTTTAGTAATCCCTTTACTCCTCCCAGACCGCAAGACACCAACCATTCCTCCCTCACATCTCTACAGCCAGCCTGGGTTCAGTAGTTCGTTGCAATGGCTTCACAGAACTCACAAGTAATACTGCTGATTAAGGGGATTTACTAGGGGAATAAAAAGGTTACAGGTCAGGATCAGTAAACAGGAAGGATATAATCATGTTCCATAGCAACACTTTTCCTCAGCCAGGAGCCAGTCTCTCTCTAGTCCTCAGGTTCTTAGCCACATGGACCCTTAGCCTCTGCCTCTGGGGACCAGGAAGCGCTCCTGTCAGTTTGCCTCATAGTCCCATCATCTTGACCCTACATCTCTCCTCTGTCTCTTGACTTCCTTGCTTCTGCCTGATGCCTTTGCTCTGCCACAGACTCTGATGTCTCTGGTCTTGACCTTTACCACTTCAGACAGAAATGTTGAACATATTCTTCTTAAACATGCGATGATCCAGGAATCTCTTGTTCTTCTGACCAAGACAGCCTATCTTTACAGGCAGGGAGGTGGTAACTAAGACTGACCAGTCTCCTGTATTAGTGTCACACACGCCTTATTTGTACAGTCCCATCCAATCCTCTGGTGGGAGTCATGGAGACATGGACACAGACATGTCACTCAACCACAGTTAGGATGTGATCACGGGCAACCATAATCAATCCTAGCTGAAATCTCTTCTACCTAAAGTGTCTGGTGCTGTTATTATAGAGAAGAAAAAAAAACACAAGCAGGTGACTTCAACACGAGAAAATGTATTCAGAAATCAAAACTTTGAATTCAGGGGTGCAGCTCTAGAGGAAGCCTTTCTATGGGTGTCAATCCTAGAGGAAGGTCCTTAACTCTTTCAGCACCTACTCCTTGGCTCCTTAGTGATCTTCATACAATGCGACATCTGGATGCCCTCATTTGTGCTTGCTCTGTTTTCTACCTAATGTGTATTTAATTGTACCTAATTGCTCTGTTTGATTAGTAAAGGTGATATGACCTCTTAACAGAATAAAGAAACCCTGTTCACAAGAAACCCCATTCCCAAACAGAGTTAAGATTTCCCACACATCTTAGAGGGTAGGGACCAATTTAATCCATAATACCATTCCAAACCTGGAAGTATGGAACAGTTTATTATTGACTTCCAAGGAAAATCCTCAAAGCTTTGCATGAGAAGAATAAGGGAAGACGGGGAGGTGACAAAGGGATTGACCTGATGTGATCATGAAATAAATGTCCCAGTAATTCACAACTGAGCGGAGTCCTTCTAGGTCAGTGACTCTCAAACTTCCTAATGCCAAGACCCTTTAATACAGTTCTTTATGTTGTGGTAACCCCCAACCATAAAATTATTTTTGTTACTACTTCATGACTATAATTTTGCTACTATTATGAATCATAATGTAAATATCTAATATGCAGGATATATTTTCATTGTTACAAATTGAACATAATTAAAGCATAGTGATTAATTGCAAAAACAATAAGTAAATTATATACTGTGAAATATTTATTTCTAATTAAAAATAAATGAAATTTTGTCTTGAAGCATGGCGTAGCATGGTTAACAGTCTTCATGCTGAGTACGCATAAGTGGGCGTATCTGCGTGTCGGCAGACCCGCCTGGAGACGAATAGAGGAATAGTGTGTTGGTTCTTAAAACCATTGGAAATATGTGTTTTCCGATGGTCTTGGGTGACCTCTATTAAAGGGTTGTTTGACCCCCCCCAAGGGGTTGCAACCCACAGGTTGAGAACCATTGTTCTAAGTCATACCAGTGGTTTTGTGGGAATATGTAGCCCAGTGGCCAGATGATTTGGAAGAACAGCATAAGAGGTGTACTTTCAGATACCAGTGCATCTGAACATTGACACTTCCTTTAATCTGCTCAGGTGGTACAGTTGCTTTTGTGCCCCCTTTGGTGTTTGTGGTTTCACAGTAAGTTATGAGGCAGCAAATTCAGGTTTACATACTGTCACCTTTGCTGTGCTATTCCGAACACTGAAGAGACCACGTTTAACGCCTGCTGGGGGAAAGCCAATGCTTCTTTTACTATGGAACTGATAAATACATGGGAGGTGAACATTAATGCAAAAGTAGATCTTTATTGTTGATAATTATAGTGTAAATGAAAGAGTAAGTCTTTGTTTTCCACAAGCTTAGATTTATTAATTGGTGAATAAGTAGGTAAACGACTAAATGAAAAAGAGTAGCAAAGTTGTCACTAAATCACTGGCATATTATCTTAAAGGCAAAAAAGCATTCTGTGCACCACATATGCTCAGTGAGGTGTTCTTCCAGCCCCAGTGCATTACTGTTCGGAAGAGAGGAGACGGTGTTTTTGTCGGATCTGTTCACAGGCTGTCTTGGGAAATCACAACGGGCTGAAATCATCTCACCGCATACTCCTTATGAAGGTCACCCGTTGACATCTGTAAAAAATGGAGCAAGGGAATTGACAGATTCCTGAAGGCTGTGATTTTGTGATTACAAGTATTGGATATTGTTTAAACAGGTGTGAACGTCACTTTAATACGCAATGCAGATGGCACATTGTAGAGCGCCGAATATATAACTGCAGGGCGACGGGCTTTGTTTTTACATTAAAAAGACAACTGATAGCGTTAGGTATGTGGATATTTCTGACCCGAGATACCATGTTCAGGGACAACATTTCACACCGAGTCAAAGAGCACCAAATCTCCAACCACGAAGGGAAGATGCACCGTGGAAAACCACAGGAGGACTCCAGCAGGGTCTCTCCCAGTGATCAGCAAACCTCCTCACTGCAAGGTTGTGATAGGATGCATGCTTTCAGGTACATAATTAAATGAATAAAACAATTAAATGAATAAAACAAAAATCAGATTTTGAACGAATTATTTGTATACCCCTACGTGTTTCTATTCTTCTGTCCAAGTTGGTCATCCCGCAGATCTTTTTTAACCCTCTTTGAGAATATGGAATGATGTTCTCTAGTCAAGGTTGCCTTGTATTTGGCATTGCGGAGATTCCCAGAGTGAGTGATGGGGGGATAATGTGCTACTTCATGGGAAAAAAAGGTTTTTTTTGCTTAATAAACAGTTATGGGTTAGGTTCCAGGCTGATAAAGGATGTTATTAATCTTTGGGTTTGGGCTTAACATTTTTAAAAATGTTTTTTTTCTCTGTTCTTACAATGGACTTAAACCAAGTCTACTTCTCATAAGTTATGTATAAAGTACCAGTATGTAAGATAAACCACACCATAGAACGTTTCAGAGCTTTTGTTTTTTCAAATTAAACTTTCCTTAGGCATGGATCTTCCTTAAGTCTGAAAATCAATCTCTCTCTATTCTTCGTCTCTGGAATGGAAGAGTGAGGTCTAGGTGACATGATAAAATCCCAGTGGGCGAGCTTTTAATTTTTATTTTTACATATAGACATTGTGACATAGTGATAAGTGGAATTGAATAGAACGTGCCTCATATTAGACTAGAGCTAATCTCACCAAACAGAATTGACAACACCAAGGGGGTGAGAGTGTGGAGTATCGATGGAAATAACATAGGCAGTTATGGTAGGCATCTGTTTCAGTGACGTATGTGGAAACATGTCACTGACATACTCTGTTAGGCGTTTGTATAAAAGCATGGCCAGTTAACTCAGGCCAATGGCTTTAACTGGTCCTCAATCCAAGAAATAGTTATCTATTCTACTCTTAGAGGAAAACGTACGTTGGACCTGTGGAGAGACCAGAACATTTTGCTTCTGTGGACATTGGAAAATTTTCCCAAGAAGAGTGATTTATTCTAAGCCATGACATTAAAATTTAACACCCTATTTAAGATGCCCAGGTGGTATTTTTTGGTGCTGTGAGTATGGCCTCTTTTAGAGGCAGTGTTACTGGCCATAAGGAGCATTGTGGTTTCAGGTTTGCACCCTTTCACATAGTAGTGCCTCTCCCTCTTTGATGGGGATTATCTAAAATGCAAATAGCAGATTGTGTGTGTGTGTGTGTGTGTGTGTGTGTGTGTGTGTGTGTGTGTGTGTGTGTGTGGTGAGGAGAGGGAGGCAGGTAGGAGTAGCCACCCCTAGTGGAGCTACCTGTCTAGGGGAGCTACCCATCTAGGTGAGAAAAGCAGGCATCTAGCCTTTCTTGTCTAGACTACGTGATTGCATCCACTAACTGTTACCACTTCCACTGGGGTCTACACTTCCCATTAACATTATTGAAAGCAACGCATTCCCTGCCTTTGAGTCGATTCTGAGTCAGAGTAATCCTATAGGCCAGGGTAGAACTGCTCCTGCAGGTTTCTGAGACTGACTCTTTTGGAGACAGAAAGCCTCATCTTTCTCTCGAGGAGGTTGTTTCCAATCGTCCAAAGCATAGCCACCGCACCACCAGAGCTCACACTGAACGTAAAGAGAAAAAGAGCAGGATATACAGCTTTTGATTACACTTTATAAGACACATTTTTAAGATAAAATCACCTTGTCTAAAACTTAGAAAGTCTATACCACAGATATCCTCGGTCAGCAGAAGAGATGAGCTAGCTAAGGGATTTCATGGGACCTGCTTGTTGTCGTAGATCCCAAGGTGACGGGGAAGGGTCATAGTAGCTATAATTTTCTGAACACTTACTTTGTGACAGGCACTAGTCTAAGCCCTGGATAAGCATGTAATAAACTAAAAAGACAACAAGCTCAATGTTCCTAAGGGTTTAGGATGTTAGCAGACTGGGCAACAAACAAATCAATGAACAATGTAATAAGATTTGATGAAAACCACTAAGAAAATAATTCAGAAAATCCTGCGATGGGGTGCAGGAACTACTTTAGGGTAGGTCATCAGGGATGGGCCTCTCTGAAGAGATTACATTTAAGTTGAGACCTCAATTATTCAATGGCACATGATTTAAAATTGTAGTGTATTGCAGAGAAAGGGAAGAGGAAATACAAAGGCCCCTAACAGTGAGATAGTGACAAAGTACCGCTTTGTTATCAATTGGCCCAATGCCCAATATCTTCTGGTATGAAAAACTGATAGGAAAGGCTGACCTAGAAGGGATATAAGCAGAACTTGCTTCCACATCTTAGTAGGACAATCAGATGAGCTGCTTGTGTAAGCATGGTGAGGGAGAGGAATGTTAAGGGGTCCAGAAGAATGAGAGTATAAGGGCAGGAACTAGAGTGGTCATAAGATCCAGAAACTTGGCTAACACTGTGGCTCATAGATGCTATTGCCTGAAGTTGGCGAGGAGAGAAATCAGAGACGAAATGGTTAGGCTGTCATGAGAGATAAGAATTTGCCCAGCTCAAACCAGTAGACCAGTTTCCATGGCGTTAACTCTGACTTATCGTGGGCCTGTGCATGTCAGAGTGGATCTGTGGGCCTTAAAGCTTTCAGTGTTTGATGTTTCAGAAGAAAATCACAATACCTTTCTTCCAAAACACCTCTGGTGGATTGACAACCACCCATGGGCTCATTTTCAGTTTCCAAACCCCCAACCCAACCTATGTCTGTCAAGTTGATTCCTACTCACTAGGCCACTAAGGTTCTCGTTCACAGTTTAGGAGAGCAAAATTGAAAATGAGGGAGGAAGCTTTGATTTCTTGTACAGGGCCCTGTCCTGGAGTTCCAAAATGAAACTCACTGTCACTGAGTTGATTCCAAGTCATTAGTGACCCTGTAGGACAGGGGAGAACCACTCCTGTGGGTTTCCAAGACTGGAACTCTTTGCAGGAGTAGAAAGCCTTGTCTTTCTCCCTAGGAGCAGCCGGTGGATTTGTAAGGCTGACCTTGTGGTTAGCAGCCCAACATGTAACTCATTACACCATCAAGGCAAGACTCAATACGCTTGGTTTGCCCAATCAGATGAGGAGATGTTCCATAGAGGGATATGGAGTGTTAGATGGTGAGAGAAAGACGGGCAGCCTAGTTCTTGAAAATAAGTAGTATCCTATTTATTGTACAGCTGAGGAGGCCAGCCACATAAAGGATAACTAACTTGCCCCACAAGCATTTAGAAACAAATCGGTTTGATAGGAAAGTGGGGCAGGGCGTTCTTCTGACAGATCAAGATCAATGAACAAATTCTCGCCTCCTGGTGTCCTTAAGGAATTAATCCGTCTCCCAGAGTCAAAACCTCCCTTACTGTGTTGGATCAGATACAGTTTCATAGTTGCATTTAGATGCTTAGCTTTGTTTGGGGAATAATAATTTAAAGATATCTATATTTCCCTCCACTGAGGGAAACGTCCAGTAAGGAATTGACATTTTCCCTCCCTTTGTGTTGAGAAGTAGGTGTGGATCCATAGTGCGCCCCGTTTCCATGGAGAGAACTGACAACAGTCATAAAATGGTGTCATCGTCCTATCTGTGTTCCTACACCAAATAGTATTTCTTTTCAAAGAGAAAACCGTTTGCTTTTCTTATCATGCTCCATCTCTGCCTTGCTGTCTCGGTCTGCCTTTCTCTGGCCCTCTCCCTCTCTTGCTCAGTGTCTATGTTTTTTCTTCTTGTATATAAAAGGTTAATGTATAAAGTCAGCTCAAGCTATAATTAAACAGTTTTTCCTTTCAGGAGACAGTTTTGCAACTGATGATAAAAATATTCAGTCTCCATGGGAAACTGTAGTAAATATATTTTTTAAAGGGATGTATTCTCTGAGAGAAGGAGTGCATAAAGATATGACCAAATTAATGGCTGGTTATCTGTCCGTTTGGTTCCAAATCTTAACTCTCTGTGCTCATCTTTAATTTTCAGAGAGAGAGTTGTTCAACAACGCTCTAGAGGGTGACACACTGACCTGGGCGGTATTTGCGACCGGGGCCTAAAACATCCGATGATTCAATGCCTTCTCTTAAAGTCCACTTTGCAGGCACAGAAGACTGAAGAAAAATCCTTCCTGTACAACATTTTAATCCATAAGAATAAAAATAATAGCCACCAAGTTTAAATGCTTTCCACGTACCAGAGACACTGTGAATATTTTACAATTACCTCACTTCATCTTCACAACAGTCCCAGTACGTAGATATTTGCATTGTCATCTGATAAGCAAGTAAATTGAAGCACAGAAAGGTTAAGTGGCTTACTCAAGGTTGCACTCAAATTAAGTCCCAGAGGCTGGCTGTGAACCCAGGTCTGCTTGGCTCCTAAGCTTGGAATTTCTAGTCCAAGCTGAAAGAAGCTGAATTAGAATCCTAAGAGACTGGAAGGTATTTGTCATTGAAGAACTGGGACTGGGCTGAAAGCAAACCCTTTATTAGCTCTAGCATCCCCTTTCAGTGTATTAAATGGTAAAGCTGCGACCTCAGGCCTGGAGCCCAGACAGTCCGGATGCTTCCTAGGTATGCTTTGGGTTATCATTTTACCACTGCTAAAAATGATCTTGGAAAAAGCAGTGTGATAGTGAAGTTCTCAAGACTTTCTGAAGTAGCCGATGTCAACTTCCTCCAATGTTGAGGAGGACCTGCTAAGGCCCAAGAGAGCTTAGAAATGAGAGGAAATAATAAAAGAGATTCAATTTGAGGGAAACAAAAGAAAGCTAAAACATATTATGAAAAATAATTGGAAACAGATTTCAATAAGGAAGATGAATGGAAAATAGATTCAAGCCAAAGGGGAGTCGAAGACAATGATACCTGGCTTTGATCATTTGGGAGCTACCTTGAGGCGACCGCCATAGGCACTCTATAAATTTATGGCGATGGTGACGACGGCGTGCAGCAGTAAGTCGGAAGTGCAAACGAGGGAAAAGAGGAAAGGAGTGAGCCGCAGTGCATCATAAATTCAGGAGGAAAATAGTCCCTTCACATGACGGGTAAAATTATGCTTCCAGATCTCTATTTCATTTGGCACACCTTATTCCCATAGAAAGAGTGCCCTAAAGGGATCTCAGATAAGGACCCCCCCACCCCCCAAAAAAGGAACACATCCTGGCAATGTTGGCTAATAGGAACGATAGGACTTTGCTTCTTGCTGGGTTTTAAACCAAGGCGGATGCTTCAGAGACATACAGAAGAAAGGAAGGAAGGAGGAAAATAAATCCACTTTCAAATATTAGTGGCATCCAATTCTAAGAGACTGCTAGCAAAAGGAACTCTGGGGCATATGCTATTCCACACAAGAAGTAAACCTGGATCCCATCACCTCCTGCTCTTTCCTGCTAGAGTTGGTATTCTTGGTAGCTGCCACCGGGCCATCACCCACACCATGGTGACCTGTGCACAGTGGGATCAGACTATCAGACTGGTGGGATCTTTGATGTTTCCCATGACGCAGATTGCCACGCTTCACACCCCCTTGTTTCTATTAGTCTGGAAGCTTTGCGGTTGCTTTTCCAGCATCCTGACAACGTATAAACTTTGACCGACAGATTAGTAGGGACTGTAGTTGAGATGTCTGGACCTGGAACAGAACTTGGACCACCACAATGGAAGAACAGAATTCTATCGCTGACCCTCAACTGTAGATTTAATAGGCCTCCCTGTATTCCCACTGAGAATGCAGTGAGATCATCTCCACGGCTTAAGTTGATGTGATGGCTGTTTCCTGGGACCTCAGCTGAGAAAATCCACTTGGAAAGAAAAAAAAGAAACAAAAACAGATCATCAAATTCTTTGTTTCTAAGAGCAATATATCTGTGGATCTAATGAAGCCAGATAAGATTAAAACCCAGCATGCTTATGGGGTTTCTGCTCTGTGCTAGCCCTGTGGCAGGTGCTTTGGCATATACTATCTCATTTAATCCTAACAATAAAGAATCTGTTAATATATTGAGGTTATATAACTTTAATATCACAGCAGTGCTTTAAGCCCTGTTGGAGTGTTTACCATTTTATGCTTTCATTTTCTGCCCCTTGGAGATTCCCCAGTGGAGCGATTTAGTAGTTGCTTAAAGGTAAGGGGGTTTGGATTCCCAGACATCTGTAGGAGGAATTTTCCTTTATCCCTTTCATTAACCTCGTTCCCTTGTTTGTCCATAAATATTTGTTGTTCGGCTTGTCTACACTAACCAATACACTAACCAATACAGCTTACACCCTCAAGAAGTTTTAAGTGTTCTTCAGTGGAAAGTTGACTATATTTGATGCTGTTTGCGTTAGACCTGGCTTTAAAATGCATGACCCTTCCCTGTACCAACGGAGCCCTGGTGATGTATTGGTTACACATCCATCTGCGATTCACATGGTCGGCAGCTCCGAGAGAGGAAGACTGGGTTTTCCACTCTTAAAGAGTCTCAGAAAACCACAGGAGGTTGCTGTGAGCATCATCTCGATGGCAGTGAGTCCCTTTACCATATTTGTGTCCTAGACTGTTTAGATTCTTGGGAATTTTTTGTAATTTTATATGTATATGAGTTTCAGTGCATATTATATATCATAATATCATATGATATGATGTAATCTATACAATATATAGTAGCATTTCCAAAGCATTTTCATCATATGTGTGTAGATAATGTTCCTGACTCTTGAATTCTCTGATGCCTTTACACATATTCTTACGATATCGTACATCTTTATTAGCGACAGGCTTAATTTACTTACAACACATTGGGTGGAAGTATGGTAGGCTTTCCTCTAGTGCCAGCTTCTTCTTTTCCATTATATACTGCCTTGGGAAAATAATGGTCTCAGTGTACTATAGAGTTTGGGCAGTAATAGACAACTAAATAAAGCTTGCTGGACTGCTACCCTGGAAGCTGTCTACTTCTGTAAAGCTTTGAAAATCCTGGGAAACCTGATACAGTGTTGATACGAGTCAGATTCCACACACTGGAATGTGTTTGGTTTGGATCAAGGCATGCAAAGCTACCATGTTCCAGCAAGATTATGTCCATTTTTTGCTGGGCGAGCGCAACACTGAAGTGATAAGGCCTTAAAGTGCTTCTCCCTTTTATAATAATCGTATGCAAACGTCTCGGCATCCGGCTTGGGAAGCTGTTTCTACGTAAGCTCTTCTCTTTGTCATACATAGGCCACTGTAGCTTACAACTGATTCACTGTAGCTTACAACTGATTTACTGTAGCAATCCTGGCCTTCGAGTGCAGGGTTTCTAACTTTGACACCTTTCGATTTCATTTTAATTTATTAATTACTCGAGTCATCTGTAAAGTCGTTCCCAGACATTGGCCCTTGAATGAGCTGTCAGAATCTCATTTAAAATGGACTGAGAGTTTTTCTTTCTTTCTTTTTAAAAATCATTTTACTGGGGACTCTTACCATAATCCATACATCTATCCATTGTGTCAAGCACATTTGTACATATATTTCTATCATCATTTTCAAAACTTTTTTTCTACTTTAGCCATTGGTATCAGCTCCTTATTTTTTCCCTGCCTCCACCACCTTCCCTCCCTCATAAACCCTTGATAATTTACAAATTATTATTACTTTTGCATGTCTTATACTGATCCATGTCTCCATTCACCCACTTTTCTGTTTTCTGTCCCCCTGGGAAGGGGTTATATGTAAATCATTGCAATCAGTTTACCCTTTCTCCCCCACCTTCCCCTTATCCTCCTGTTATCTCTACTGTCATTATTGGTCCTGAGAGGTTTGTCTGTCTTTGATTCCCTGTGTTTCCAGCTCTTGTCTGTACCAGTGTACATGCCAGGTCTAGCCAGATTTGCAAGGTAGAATTGGGGTCATGATAGTGGGGCAGGAGGGAGCATTAAAGAACTGGGGGAAAGTTATGTTTCATCAGTGCTATACTGCACCCTGACTGGCTCGTCTCTCCCTTGTGACCCTTCTGTAAGGGGATATTCAGTAGTCTATATATGGGCTTTGGGTCTCTATTCTGTACTCCCCCTCATTCACATTGATATAATTTTTTTGTTCCGGGTCTTTGATGCACGATACCTTATCCCTTTGACACCACATGATCACACAGACTGGTATGCTTTTTCCATGTGGGCTTTGTTGCTTCTCAGCTAGATGGTCACTTGTTTATCTTTAAGCCTTGAAGACCCCAGACGTTATATCTTTTGATAGATGGGCACCATCAGTTTTCTTCACCACATTTGCTTATGCACCTATTTTGTCTTCGGCGATCCTGTCGGGAAGGTGAGCATCCATGGGGTGTCACGTTATTAGAACAAAGTGTTCTTGCATTGAGGGAGTACTTGAGTAGAGGCCTAATGTCCATCTGCTACCTTAATACTTAATGTATACATATATATATATATACAGAGTTCTATTTCCCAATCATTATATATAAATATATACACATGTACATATCCATATGTACATGCCTGTATTTAGAAGTCTATAAATGCCCTTTGCCTCCTAGTTACTTCTTTCCTTTCCTTTTAATTTCCTCTTGTACCACTATCCTGTTCGACCTTCATTCAGCTTTCAGTAATTCCTCTCGGTTACATTGCACTTGGTCAAACCCCACCAGGCATCCTACACTCTCCTCACCATAAATTTTAGAACAACTGTTGTTCCCTTGTCCCTGGGTTTGTTGGCACCCCTGCCTTTCCCCCACCTTCCCCTCTGCTCTGGACCCCCAGAACGCTCAGTTCTATTATTTTCTCCTCTGGATTATTTATCCCATCTATCTCATCTAGATAGACATGCAAACACAATAATAAGCACAAAAACAAAACCAAGCAAAGCAAAACAATAACAACAAAAACAAAACAACAAAAATTAAAAGCCTATAAATAGTTCTAGGTCTGTTTGTTGACCTTTGTGAGTATTTACTGGTCAAGTCTGATGAGGTGTCATATCCTGCCCCTCATGTCTATTTTTGGCATTTCTTGGAGACTTCTTTCCTTTCTTCCCTTGATGCTCTGATGCATGCCCTTAGTGTTTCGCCCTGGTGTGGTGTGGTCAGATGGGGCATAATTCCCACACTGTGTCTCCAATGTTGTGCCCCATACCACAGTGGGTTAGTGAGGGATGTCTTGTCTCATGATGGAGCTGGCCCAATGGTCCTCTCTGTGCATTGACTGCTCTGAGCCAAGATATCATCCTCAGGGCTTGGTAGACAAGGATAGGTTTCACTCTCTCTGTGTGTGTCTATGTCTCTCTCTCTCTGTGTGTCTCTGTCTCTCTCCTTCCCTTTTAGTTTGCACCTGTGTGCTATGATCAGGTGTGTCCTTCTCCCTGAACTGTAGCTTCAGTGCTGTCCTCTGTGGTACATTATTCGGAGGGTAGGGGGTGGGTAATGGTTCAGGGTCTATGTAGTTGGGATTGGGGCCAGCCCCGCAGACCTCTCTATTGGTTCGCTGCTTCATGCATGTATTTTGCATTCATGTCTTGGTGCACTGGGTTGAAGTCTGGTCCCTGACTAAGAGGTTTTCAATTTTTATCACATGATCAAGTTTGCTTGGATATTTGGGGTACTTAAAGGAAACTGACATCTAGATGTAAATGACTAAGCGTCAGCATTATAGAATACTTGTTTCATTCTAATGAGCCCTGGTATCCCCATATGGTGCAGTGTTAAGACAGAACAGCAAATGAATATAATTGAAAATAGTTATAAATTTTACTCATGTTTCTTCAAGACCTTTGAAAGTTTTGCTTTTGTTTATTAAATATGCCAACTTTGAAAATATTATCTTTCTCTCGCTTCTTTAATTTTTTTGTTTTTTAAAACATTTTATTAGGGGCTCATACAACTCTTATCACAATTCTTTAATTTTTTTAACCCTACAATGTTCAGGCTCGGTGTCTTTTTCAACTCTCACATTCTAATAGTTCATTGTTTCTCTCTAAGGGACAAGGTCCTAATTCCACGTTCCCTCACTTTCTTTCCACCTTTTCCATCTTTTGGTTTTTCTGTGAGTAGCTTGTTTGTAAGTCCATTTCTCGTGTACTCTTATTCCTCAGATAACCTCGGAGCTCAGTGTGTACATTGGAGGGCTCTTCAGGAGGTGGCCCAACTCTCTCTTAAAAGGAAATTCATTGTATTCATGTTACTCTTCTCCTTTACTTGAGGAATACATACCCCTATACTCTGCGTAACCGTGCAGCTCAGCCCATCAGACAGTGACAGGAACCCCCGTGCATGTGGCTCTTTGTTTTTCTTTCAGTTCTGTTTTTATTGTCACTCACATAATTCAAAATCACAAAACGGTATTTCTCCTCTTCAAAGATGGGCGAAGGGAAAGGTATATTTAAGGAACATTTATTTTATGGGGGGTGGAATGTTTGGAAGATGTGCATTTTGACTACTTTGGGGGGTGGGGTAGAATCTAACAGGAATTGATTACCATATATACTTGTGTATAAGCCGAGTTTTTCAACACATTTTTATGCAGTTTTTGTGATAAAATGAGGTGCCTCGGCTGATACTCAGGTCGGCTTATACTCGAGTGTATATGGTGTGTATATGATGCATATTGCATTTATTTGGGGGGCACTCAGAATGAATAATTATGGATTCCTATGAAAATAAACTTCACATTAAGATTGAACTTAATAATTAGGAGGAATAAAAACCACCAAAAAGTGTAATTCATTCGTTTCGAGTGCATTTTGTGTAGAATATGAGAGACCAGTTTAGCAAATCACCAAATGGTGAGGTTGCCAGTGTAGTGGGCATCCTCATGGAAAAGTGATCCTGGCTACAGAGGACATGCCTGCACTCCCCTTCTGGTTTGTTTGGTTACCAGGCCCTCCTCTCATGAGATATTCTTTTAAAACATGGTCTGCCTTCGTTATTTTTACAGCAACGTGTGAAAAAAATAACCTTGGGTTAAATAACCAGGAAAATACCTGGTTGGGGGGCGAGAAGAGACCATTGGCGAACACATGTAGAACACACATGTCATTTGCCAAAGCATGGTACTATGGTGACTGGGCATCACTAAAGTAAATCATGCTGAATTCTGAAGAAAATCAAAAGAAATGGTAAACCTTTCTTTATATTCATCCTAGAAAGACATATTAAAGCTCTTACCTAGCTTTTTAAAATACAGGAACATTTCAACTAAATTTAGAAGTCAGTCGTAGATAGCGTTATTCAAATCTGAACAGCAAAACTTAAGGTGTGAGCTTTAGGAGAGAAGGGCAGCCAATTGTGAGCCCACGAGGCATTCGGAAAGAACTGAAATATGTGGCTCATCACTGGGGGGGAAAATAACACATGGCATCCCAAGTTAGAAAACATCATCTCTTTTGAAATTAGACAATGTGTTAGATCACATTCTGGTGGAAGTCTTAAAGAAATGGGTTTATTCTTGGGCTCTTAAAACTGTGCAGGCATGTTGCTCTGAAGTCAACTGACTCTGAGCATGCACTACCTAAGGGAGAGCCTTCCCCAAGACTGCCCTCACTCCTCGCTGTGGGCAGAGGTGATTTATTTCTTGTTTCTCGAACATACTCCTTCTGCTTCTTGCGAGTTCATGAATGTTTTAGATAAATTGCCTAATCAATACAGAATTTTTTTTCTTCTATTGCATTTGGCTACTTTAATATTTGGCCAGATCACTAGAGTTGAGTAAGTTTCCCCTCAACTGTCTCGCATGCTTTCATTTGAGTGGTAAGTTATTTGCTCATCCAGGTGTCCTCCACCAGCCAGAAACTTCTGAGCCAAAGAGACATAAACCGAAAGAGTAATTACCATGTATTTATATAGGGAACATATTTTGTGTATTCCCAAATTCAAAAAGGAATATACCAACTCCTAGCACATAACACATAAACCCTGAAAGAATGTTCATGTGCAGCGTTCACAGGCCCAGTGCAAACCTAAGGTAGCCTGATGCTTCCATGCTGAGTGCATTTTCCCGGGGAAAAGTTGCTTTCCCAGCTCAGGGGGCGCACTGCCTCTTTCACAGCGCCTCACAAAACAAATGCCCAATGCTTGTTTAGCTGGTTTCCTTTAAATAAATGTTTTTATAAAGTAAAAGTTAAAATCACCTCCCAATTTCTTTCAGTTAGCCAAAACAGCACTCATGGAGGTCCTTCATCAAAGCGAAGTGACATAAATGGGACTTATGAAAGAGCAGGAACATCTGCACTCTTCTGGCCTTAGAGAGAGTTAGGCTTCTCTCGGCAATCCTATATCATAACTTCTCTTATCCTATTTTGAAATCAGTTGCGTGTGTTTCGAGTGTATAACGGAGCTTTGGATTTCACTGCAGTCCTTCTCACAACAGTCAGGAATATGTGTTGTTGTTCGGTGCCCTCAGGTAGGCCCTGTGCTCAGCAGAAGGAAACATTGCAGGGTCACAATGGTTCCTGTGCCTGAGCCTATTAATGCCGCCACTGTGCCACCCCATTTCATGAAGGGCCTTCCTTTATATCACCGCCCATCCACTTTACCAAACATGTCCTTCTACAGGGACTGGTCTCTCCTGGAAATATGTTCTAAGCATGTAAGACAATGTCTCTCCATCCTTGCCTCTAAGGAACATCCTGGCCTTACTTCTTCAAACACAGATCTGTTTGTCCTTTTATCTCTCCAGGGGTGCGGTCAGCGGTCCTCTCCAGCACCGCGACTCAAATGCGTCGATTCTCCTACTGTCTTTCTTACTCCATGTCCAACTTTCACATGCATGCACACGTGCTTTGTTCCTAGTATATCACAACTGAAGTACCTTAAAACGAGTTGTGATGGTGCTAGCAGGTAAATATCAGACTGCTGACCCCCAAGGTCAGGAGGCTGTGCCCCTGTGGTGGGCTGTGCCCTGAGCCGCTAAGCACAAGGTTACAGTTAGCAATGACCAGCCACTCCACAGGAGGAAGATGAGGCTCTCTACCTTCAGGAAGATTTTAAATCTCAGAAACCCACAGGAACAGTTCTACCCTGTCCTATAGGGTTACTGTGACTCAAAATCAGCTCAGTGGCAGTGGAAACCCTACTGCGGTCTTTGGCAGAAAAGGTGAAGCTATTTGCTCCCGTAAAGACTTACGTCCTCAGCAAACTTTCATAGGATAGCAATGAGTGGGAATAAACTCAACGGCAGTGAGTTTGGTGTAGGTTAATTTTATCACCCGAAAGTATGCCACAATACCATGCTTTCACCCAGAACCTTCACGCTGTTACCTGCCTCAAATAAGCAGGAGACACACTCTGTCCTTCTCTTCTGCTTATCACAGTGTGCTTGTGCTTTTCATTAACACAGAGAAAGGGAAATTCATGATTGGCTGCCCTTCACTTCAGACAAATGGAGGGTTTTTCACTAAGCTTGCAAGAAATTATATATAGTCCATTTGTGGACGTGGCCTGTGCTATCAATAGATAAGGCTTCTAGTCACCCAGGTGTCACTGCTGTGAGCTTCTGCGTTTCAGTGTGGGGAGCAAATGTTGGAAAGCATAAAAAGAGCTTGTCGCCTGGAGAGGCTTTCCTCTGGGTGCTTTAGAGGGCAAAATGTATCCAACGCTTGCAATGCTATTTGGGGCAGGAGCATGGAAACGATCACTGTGTTTCTCGGTGCATTTCTGATGATCCATTAATAGTGGTGGCAGCCTCTTTCTCAGCTATGTTTTTATATTACATTCTTTTACAGGATAGGTTTGTACCTGAATAATGTCGCAGCACTCCAAAGTGCTTGCTTTATTTATCACCGATTTAAAAAAAAAGGGGGGGGGAGAAAACGAAACAAAATCTGTCTCATAGTGGTACAAATGGCTCATGCTCTCAGTGGCTGTAAAACCAAAATGCAAGAAGTTTGGGTCCACTCATAAGGACCTCAGAAGAAAAGTCTGGCATACATGAGGTGACATAAGTTAAAAACAATTGTATAGCAACTCGTCAATTGATTATGAGATTTTCAATCCCCTTGGATAACCTGAATGCATCAATCATAGCTTCATTATTTTATTCTATTTTTTTAAGCCCAGCTAAACTAGTAATAAAGCCTTGTCTTTCTCCTGCAGAGCAACTGGTGGCTTCGAATTCCTGACTGTGGTATTTGATCAAGGAACCACCACACCACCAAGGACTGCTTTCAGCCAGGCAGTCAGAGCAAAGCCTCTCTGGCCCCCCTTCTGATTTTGTGTGCTTCATCCTAGCTCATCATCACATTGGCTGGGAAGCATTTGAGCTCCAGTCCTACATGAGTATAGTTTCACTCGCCCTGACTTTCTGGAAGCAAATCTGTTGTTCAGCTTAGATTTAAATGCCTCACTGCAGGCCCCTCAAATGCACATCTTTGGTGCCTTCATGATATTATTATGGCTGGTTGGTTTGACCAGTCTAGATCTCTTAAGTTTTGAGTAGTATCCATGGTAATTCAAGGAGGTGCTTCTAGGGAGATCCTGGTCTGCCTGGCTAGGGTGGTCAGTAGAGTATAGGGTCTACTCTTATGCTCTAAACTACCATCTTTTGGATGGCTAAAACTGATGTTCTCTACTTTAAACCTTGTGCCCTTGTTAACATTTCGAGTTCTCTTTGAGTTTTTGTACTTCTCTTTTCTGTCTTTTTTTTTTTTTAAACCTGTTTCTTTTGGGCAGTGTAGTGGTTATGTTTGGGGCTTCCAAGGACAAGAGTGGCAGTTCAAAACCATTAGCCACTCCCAGGAAGAAAGGTGAGACTTTCTACTCCCATAAAGAACTACAGTCTCAGAAATGCACAGGGGCGGGTCTACCCTCCACTATAGTACCCCATGAGATGGAATCGACTCAATGGCAATCAGTTGGCTTGGTTTTGATTTCTTTTGGTTAGTAAGGTCAAAGAGATACTTAAATTTTATTTAATTTCTCTAGGTTTTAAAATAAATTTAAATAATTTTATGAACTGTGATTCAAATATAAAAGATTTCATATATATATATATATATATATATATATATATATATATATATATATATATATGAAGCAGATAAGCCCTTGGTTGCCTGATTGACATAATGTTACTAGGTAGGAAAGTGTTTGTACTATGTTAATGAAAGATCACAATTTGAGTGTCATTTGGTAGACAAAGCTAGAAAAGAAGTCAACCTGCTTCTTTTTTTCCTGGTGGGAGATCAATACTGTCTAGACATGGCCTCATTACGACTGCATTGACTAAGGCAATTCAGTCAGCAAAGAGTTGAGATTCCTGTATTCTAGGATGCTGAGGGGATATTCATGTTACCCATTATTACAGTGAACTAGGGAGTCACTAAGCAGCCCCGGTGGTGTAGTGGATTATCCATTGGACTGCCAACTACAAAGTTAGCAGTTCAAATCCTACCACTGCATGGAAATTCTGCTCCCATAAAGATTTACAGTTTTGGAAACCCGAAAGGGACAGTTCTATTCTGTTCTGTCAAGTTGCTGTGAGTCAGACTTGACTCAGTGGCAGTGAGTTTTTTTGTTTTGTTTTTGGGGGGTGGAGTTTGTTTTTTAAGTCCCTGGTGTCGTCAATGTACCCCAACATCATTCAGTGGAACCCTAGAATGATCCAGGACAGAATAGCTTGAGGAAAAAGCTTGAGACTCCTAAAGAGTGGGAGTCCAAGGACTAGAAGGTCAAGGCTGCCTCGCATGCTTGGTGAGAGGTTTCAGAGAGAGTCCTTGATGCATGTATTTCCTGTGGTCTCCAAAGGGAGCCCTGGTGGCACAGTGTATTAAGCACTGGTCTCCAAAACATGAAACTAGTGATAGTAGTTAAACTCACAACTAAAGCTGAACTTGCCAAGCCTGAAAGCCAGATAGAATCCCCACCGTACAACTTGTCCATCCCATAAAGTTCATGTCTACCATAGTGTCTGCTTGTAACTCTCTATGCAGTGACTTAAAGAAGTCTCATCCCTCTGCACATATATGCTTAATTGCGGAAGCTTATGGATCTTCAAGGAGGATTAGGACTTAAAACTCCTGCATTGTCCCTGTTGGACTTTCAGTCGTCTTAACGGTGCTGCCCTGCACTGAATCTTAAACTCTTTGTTTGTGGTTACTCTTTGGCATTTTGCAAAGGAATGAAGTGATGGCTGAGCCTCTAGAGGCCAGTGATGGCCCAATCAGACCAGGTTTCTGACAGTGGAATATTTATCTGTTACATGTCTAATGTCTTTACTTTTCAACTTTGGGCAAAATGAGCATAGACATTGAAAAATGCTGATTCTACAAGGAATTGCTCATGATAAAAGATCTCTTTCTGGGAATTTAAGTGTTCCAGTAGATTAGCATTATTGATCATCCTCTTTCCACATAGTCTACAGATGATTTTAGAATTCTGAAACTATTATTCTCCCTTGTCTAGTGTAATTACCAGAACAAGGAATAATCTAATTAGAAGACAACAAGGATGTGTTCTAATCATTCTAATAAATTATGCTAATACACCATGCACACAGTTACTTTTCAGCAGGAATTTGCCTAATAGAGTGACAGCTTGTCCTTTCCTGCAACCATCTTAATGCTCATTCCTTCTAAATGTGACAAGTTACAATAGCATAATTAAGTCTTCCGAAAACGTTGAACCATTACAAGGATCTCAGATAGTGCATGTAGATGAAGAAATGTGTTTTGATTCTTCAGGTAAAATAAGGATCCCAAGCAGGCGTGGTTCAAAGCAATGCCAGTAGCCTTGAAGTCAAAATCAGAGACAGACTGCTTTGTAACAAAAGGAATGAGCTTTTCGCCTGTTTTCCTATTTTCACCTATAGTACGATATGATAATATAACACTGGCTCATGTAATTGAAAGTGTTCTATTCCAGACACGGCACATAAATCTATTAGATTCCACGTGCTCCAGTTCATGTATGCAGTGGTGTCCTTACTTAAGTCATGCCATTAGATGGTTAAAAAATTAGGAAATAACTCCTGAGCGGCCATGTGTTTTCACACAGAAAATGTCATAATTCAGATTCAGTTTGTTCCCCATCTGCAGCGAGGGAGCTCTCAGTGCAATGTAGAAAGAGAAGTCCAGAAGACGAGTCTGGGAATAAATAAACATCTGTGCACAAAAAGGAACGGCGTATACAGATAAATTCTAAATAAAATCCATCACTCTACATATTTTAGAAAAGCGGGTTGGGTGGCATTATTCGGAGGCTGTTCTGTGCTGTTGTCCCATGATAAAACAACCTTTGCCATTTAATTAACCTGCTTACCAACAGAGAAGAATGGTAATAGTGAGCACGACTGGAAAACGCCTCCAGAAGGGACATTTGTTCACACAAGAAAAGTTGGGACCTTTGCGGGAAGTTTCCCACACCTGGAAGGCTTTCACTCAAATTGTTCATCAAAGAATACTCAGAGCAGATGCAGGCCAAGAAATGCAAGAATCCCACACCCCAACCTGGATGACACCCCCATCTAACCCAGATGATGATGGGGCTGCTTATTTCCCAGTGTAAGGAGCCCTGGTGGTACAAGGATCAGATTGGAGGCTGCTGACCGAAAGGTTGGGAATTGGAACCAGCGACATCTCAGGAAAAAGACGAAGCAAGCTGCTCTGTCCAGTTTTACAGTCTTGGCAATTCCACGGGCAGTTCTGCCCTCTTCTATGGAGTCTCTGTGAGTTGAAATTGACGCGACAGCAGTGGATGTGGTATTTTTGCTTTTTGGGGTTTCCATATGCTGTTACGATTCTAATACACATTTACAATTTCCATGGGAAATTTTTCAGTCCTTATTTTTCTGTTTTACGACATTTGACATTTCTTTCAAGGCCACCGAGCCCCGAAGATCCCTCTCCCTAAAAAGAAGACTGAGTACTAGAGAGCTCCTGACCTAACTGAACAACCCTGGCCACCAAGTCTAAATTGGATCAAGTGCCAGACAGCTCGTGTCTTCCTTATCTGTGAGGCAGGACGATGTCTGCCTCTGAGAGGCAGCGAGAATGTGACACTCTTTCCTTTTTAATAGTAGGGCTGAAAAGGAAATAAGTCTGTAGTTAAATAAGTACTTATGTTATCGCTCCGAGACCTTCTAGTCTGTCCTTTATTCCCTACCCTTTCCTGAATTAATTTTTCACCAAAAGTGTGATAGCAGAAATGAATTCCGTTTCAATCCTACAGCAGAATCTAGATGCGCCCAGGGGCTGGGTAGGGTCTGTCTCTGGGTAAGGGGTCAACACAGTGAAAGCAGGGAGGGCAGGAATTACAGTACCAAAGTCTTTGGTGTCTAGACATTTCTAGAGTGCAGAATGTGAGCCCCACACACTGTGTGCACATCTTTCCCGTGTGTGTGTGTGTGTGTGTGTGTGTGTGTTTTCCGCTCAGCCACTGGCATTGGGAAATTTTTCATCTAATAAATAATGCAACGTATATGTTAAGTAACGTTAATGCTTTGACAAAAACAGACAAAGGCCAGGGTATTCAAAGCTACTGGAGAGCTGAAACATGTCAGTAATGAGCTGCCATCTGGCCATGACCTCACTCCACATGGCTATGCTCACTGACCACTGGGTCACTGAAATGATTCAGCAGGCAGCGTGGAGGCACGTTTACAATGGAGTGGAGGGGGACAGGGCTCAGCTGAACCTCCTAGTTTTATTGGCTAGTGACCCATCCTCCCGGTTCATGCGCCAAACTTTGCTACATGGAAGGCTAGAGATGATGTACATGATTCATTGCAAAGCTACTTTGTAAAAGGGTATCCATTGTGGTTTTAATATTAGAATCTCCAGTTCCCTCTATGTGGAAGCTTCTTGTCTTGCCTGGGGTACAATGTAAATGTTGGTTAGTGGAGGATGAAGGTGCTGAGCACCCCATCTCTACCTGCCCCTCCCACTTCCAATCTCTGGGCTCTCTTACAGAGGGTCGGCACTTCAGCTGCACATAAGTTCTTGTCATTTTCCTAATGTGCCATCTTCTCCACTTCTCTCAGGGTGTTTGTTTTCACCAATTGGAACTGTTTTTACGAACCCACCTTTGGAGCCAAACTCACACATCTCTGCAGAGAAGCTTCTGTTGATTTCACCAAGCTAAGTCTCTCCCTATGGTCAACTCGGTGACTAGGACAACCCTGTATCTTTACACCTGTGCCACATTATTGTAACTATGCTCTGCGTGTCTAGGATGGATGGAAAACCCAGGCATCAAATTGACAACATCTGTGAAAAGATGGCGACGAAGCTCAATATTATCCATCAGAACAAGGCTAGGAACCAACTGTGGAGCAGACAATTATTGCTCACAGACAAGTTCAAACTGAAGCTGAAGAAAATTAAAACAAAGTGCATGAGAACCAGAAAGTACATGCAGAGAACCTTGCATGTACCCCACCTGAATTTAGAGACAATCTCAAGAATCTATTTTACTCATTGAATGCTCATGACCACTGACCTGAGTTGTGGGATGATATCAAGAACATACATTAAGAAAGCAAACCCAAAACCAAAGTTACTTTCATAAAGTCAATTCTGACTCATAGTCACCCCACACAACAGAGTACAAGGAACTTCCCCTTTGCTGCCCTTAAAGAAGACTAAATCTATCTAAAAACTCACTGTCCCTTTGGGCTTTCGAGGCTGTAAACCTTCACACATGAACAGAAAGCCTCGTCTTTCTCCCTCATCTTGGCTGGTGGTTTCAAAGTATTATCCTTACAGTTAGCACGAACTATGTAACCTACTATGTCACGGGGGGCTCTGTAAAAAAATGTCCATGGCTTATATGAAGTCATAGTACTTAATGTCTACTTTCCTTAAGCATTACTTGGTAGTGCTAGTTAGAATAAAGATTTATGGGCAAAAAAAGATAGAAAAGAAATAGATGAGAAAGCGGATGGTAGAAAAGGCTCTGGCACTGGCTCTGGAACATAGAGTGGCTACCCACATGGAAGAAGGAATGGAGCAAAAGAACTGAACAGAAAGTTTCAAACAGCAGCTCAAGGAAACAAAGTATCATAATGAGATGTGCGAAAACCTGAAAACGGAAAACCCGCTAGGAAGAACATGTTCAATATATCACAAGCAGGAAGAACCGAAGGAACACTTCTGGAAAGGAAGAAGGCTTGATTTACAATACTGAATGACCCAATGTGCACAATACTGGATAATGCAGGAAGCTTCTGGTGTATTTGAACTGCTCATCTATGAATTGCTAGTCCAATGCTTAGCCTAAAGTGCGATCAAGGATCCTCAGGAAGAAGATTGGAGGGGAGAGCTTCAAGCCAGACTCAGAAGAAAGCATGGAATAAGGAATGTCATTACTGGTGATAAGTGGATCTTAGCTGAAAGCAGAGAATACTAGATAGGCTTTAATTTGTATTTGATTGACGATGCAAAGGACTTAGACTGTGGGGATCATGACTAATTATACATAGCATTGTAGAAAATGCTCACACGGAACCTGTCAACAGATCAAGAGACATTCAAACAGAACAGAGGGATAGTGAACGATTAAAATTAGGAGAGGGTTGTGTCATTTTATCATACTTATTCAGTATATAAACTGAGCAAATAATGCAAGAATCTGGAATGTATAAAAATATGTAGCACCAACATTGGAGGAAGGCTCATTAACAACCTATAATATATACCTATGATACAATCTTGTTTGCTGAAACCAAAGAAGACTTGAAGCACTTATTGATGATGGTCAGACTACAGCCTTTAGTACAGATTATACTTCAACATAAAGAAAACAAAATACTCACAACTGAATCCTGTTGAACCTGCATAGACTTCCCTTTTGCAACCCAGAAAAAAAAACTAAGTCTATTTAAAAAACATTGAAAAAAACAAAAACCAAGAGACAAAACAAAAACCCACTGCCACCAAGGGTGTTCTGACTCCTAGTGACCCTGTATAGCTTCATCTTTCTGCCAGAGTTGTTATTGGATTTGAACCACTGGCCTATTGATTATCAGTGCAGCTCTGGATCCACAGTGCCACCAGGACTCCTTAGAAGAGTGGCTCTCCACCTTCCTAATGCCGCAACCCTTTCATACATTTCCTTGTGTTTTGGTGACTCCCCATCCATAAAATTATTTTCATTGCTACTTCATAATTGTCATTTTGCTACTGTTATGAATTGGCGAACCCTGCAAAAGGGTCGTTCGACCCCTAAAGGGGTCTCCACCCACAAGTTGAGAACCGCTGCCTTAGGAAGAAAACTGGAAGGGTGAAGTACAGGATTTGGGACTAGAGGACCCCAGCACAGTTGAGGATAATGGCGATAAAGTGAAAGTCTACAAACTAGTTCCCGCCGCCGGCTCTTGGATTGCACCACAGTGGCACACACGCTTATGCCCCTGCCGAGTTCTCTAGCGAGCTGAACTAGAGGTACACACACACAAAGGAACTTCAAAAGATGATGGAAAAATACCAATTCTTTTATCTAAGGTTTCTTTTCATCATTTATTTATTTATTGGGGGTAATAATATATACAAGAAAGCATATGCTAATTCAAAAATTTCTACATGGAACATTCAATGGCATTGATTATATTTTACAAGTTGTACAACCATTCTTTTTTGTTGTTGCTACTTTGGTGAATATTTACAGAGCAGCTCAGCTCTGTGATTCACCCACATCTTGTTTCATGACAATGCCTGCAGACCCCACAATGTTACATCCCCACTTCCTCTCTGTTTCAAATTCCAATTGCTTCCTCTTTCCCCCTTGCTGCCCTCTGAAACTCGTCCCTGGGTAAATGCTGCCCATTCAATCTCAAATTCTGAGCTAGTCTCAGAAGTAGGTACCTCACTGGCATTATTGTTCCCCTTAAAGACTAATGAAAACTGAGTCGGGTGAGTGGAGTTCCAGAAGAGAGGGCCCATCCCCTCATGTCTTCCACTCTTCTGTCAGAGGAGGAAGTCCCATTATTTTTTATGATTTACTTTTGTTTCACATTTTTCTCCCCTGTCCAGGACCATTTCATGTCATTCCTTTCAGAGCCGTGGTAGTGGTGGCAGGCGCCAGCTAGTGCTTGTACTTGTGGAAACGATGTGAGCAGAATCTGTCAGTCTATGGGACTCATTGTTCCCACGCTTCTTGCACTTTGTCCACTATCTTGTGCTCTAGACAGGGAGTGACCAAGAGCTGCCCTTTAGCTGGCAGCCCACGAGCTTTTAATGCCCCACTCGCAATTCCCCCAAGTAGGATGTGGGACACTCTCTTTGTTGATGATATTATGCCCATTGACTCTAATGTCCCCTGAGTCCAGGGTCCAGAGCACCCAGCCCTCACAACGTATTCCCTCAAGGTATTGGGTTATGTTTGAGAAATGTTCATACCGTTCCCCCTTGTGTGCTCCACCCATGCACGGACCTTTTGGCAACAAAAGTAAATACCAATGTAAACATTTCTGCTGTCAAACCTATATATGCTTATGGACATACTCCCACTCTTACTTCCCACACCTGTTCAACCTGCCTGTCTACCCACGCCCATACTCAGAGATCACTAGTATTTTTTTCTTTTAAAAAATTACTTTATTGGGGCTCATACATCTCTTATCACAATCCTTACATACATCAATTGTGTTGAGCACATTTGTACATTCATTGCCCTGATCATTCTCAAAATATTTGCTCTCAACTTAATCCCTTGGTGTCAGCTCCTCATTTTTCCCCCTCCCTCCATGCTTAATAATTTATAAATTATTATTTTGTCATGTCTTACACTGTCTAACATCTGCCTTCACCCACTTTTCTATTGTCCATCCCCCAGGGAAGAGGTTATATGTAGCTCTTTATAATCGGTTCCCCCTTTCTACCCTACCTTCCCTCCACCCTCTTGTATCACCTCTCTCACCATTGGTCCTGAAGAGATTATCTGTCCTGGATTTCCTGTGTTTATGGTTCCTATCTGTACCACTGTATATTCTCCGGTCTACCTGGATTTGTAAGGTAGAATTGGGATCACGATAGTAGAGGGGGAGGAAGCATTTAAGGATTAGAGGAAAGTTGTATGTTTGCTACACTGAATGCTGACTGGCTTATCTCCTCCTCGTGACCCTTCTGTAAGGGGATGGCCCTTTACCTATAGATGGACTTTGGGTCTCCACTCTGTACTCCCCCTCATTTACAATGATATGATTTTTTGTTCTTTGATGTCTAATACCTGATCCCTTTGACTCCTCGTGGTCATACAGTCTGGTGTGCTTCTTCCATGTGGACTTTGTTGCTTCTCAGCTAGATGGCTGCTTATTTATCTTCAAGCATTTAAGATCCCAGATGCTATATCTTTTGATAGCCGGGCACTATCAGCTTTTCCACCACATTTGCTTATGCATACCTTTGTCTTCAGCGATCATATCGAGAAGGTGTGCACACATGATAATGATAATTTGTTATTTGATGCCTGATTTCTGGTTCCTTTGACACCTCCTGGTCCCACAGGCTGGTGTGCTTGATCACTAGTATTTTGCAGGATGGTGTAAAGCACAGTATTTTCTTCCATTTCCTTTACGTCTTCGGTTCTTCCCAGTGTCCTCCCTTGCAGCCATTTTTTGCTGACCTCCCTCTCCCTCTTAGAATATGTTGCCTGCCCTTTCTTCCAAATGAACACATGTCTACCTTGTAACCAGTCATCAACGCATTTAAGTTACAGTGTGAAAACGCTTTATTTTAGTTTTTGTAACTGTGATCTCATATTATATTTATCCTTTTGAGATTGGCTTATGCCACTCAGCCAAATGCCCTCCAAAGGAGCTCTAGTTTCTTAGTAGTTATGCATTGAGCTACTAACCACAGGGTCTGCCGTCCAAAACCAACAGCTGCTTTCCAGGGGAAAGCCAGGTCTTGCTAACCCAGTTAACAGTTACAGCCTCTGAAACTCACAGGAGAAGTTGGACCCTTCTACAGGGTTGTAAGGAGTTGACATTCACTTAATGGCTGCAAGTCAATGTCCCCCAGCTTCGTCCATGTTATGAACTCTTTCACAAATTTTCCATTCGTGCACATGGCTGTGCATGGGTCTGTTTGTGTCACCGCTCTTATTTCTCTGGGATGTACAACAAGTAGAAGAATTACTGGGTCGTTGGATATTTCTATTTTCTGTTTTTTAAGGAAGCACTACTTGCAATATCATGTCAGCGTGAAGAGAATGATAAGCCAGGAAACAGAAAATATAAGCCCTCATATATGCAATCAAGCTCCTTCTATAGAATTCACATTGAAATTTTTTCCCCCTTAAAGGGTATAGCTGAATGCCAGAGTTAAGCAGGCCTTCTAGAATTGGGTTGTTCTGTCCTCCCTAGTGGGTGATGTTTGGGCTGTTAACCTCAAAACCAGAAGTTCAAGACTACAAGCCCCTCTGTAGGAGAGAAATGAAGATTTCTACTCCTTTAAAGATTTCCAGTCTAACAAACCCACTAGGGTAGTTATGCCCTGTCCTCCACTGGGCCACTAGGATTCAGAATCAAGTGATGGTGGTGAGTTTTGGGTGTTTTTTTTTTTAGTTTATCTTAAGTTCAGGGTGAGATTTGCATCCAAACCCAAACCCACCACTCTCACATCAATTTTGACTGCTCCATTGGATTTCTGAGGCTGTAAGTCTCTAAAGCTTTGTCTTCCTCCTGCAGGGTGACTGTTGGCTTTGAACTGCTGACCGTGTGGTTAGCAGCCCAATGCATAACCCACTAAGCCACCCACGCTCGTGAGATTAAAAGAGACTTTTGGAAATAGCCAAGCGGTTCTTCAATAGGAGTGCTCTCAACAGGGAGGGTTTATTGAGTGAGTCATGTGGACTGGATTGGAATTCCAGGTCTGCAACTTAGCACTTGTGATTTGAGTGAAGTAACTTAACTTCCCTTGCTTCCATTTCTTCACTTGTAAATCAGGAATAAAAATAATAGTCCTTTTAAGATCACTATGACAATTTGACGACACAGTTAAATATGCCTGGGCAGAGCCTGCAACATAGTAGGAGCTATGTCATGCCAGCTATTGTTATTATTACTGATGCCCATTAACTCTGATATCATCTGTAGCCCATAGGGAAGTTGAGGCTAGAGAAGAAACTGCCACAGCCAACTCAAACCCTGAGCTTTTCCCTTATCTTCTTGCCTCGTTTAAATCTTGGCACTACTGTGACCCAGAAGTCTGTTCCTGAGCTTGTAGGCAGCGTGGCTGGTTAAGAGCTGGATGCTGAGTCCGAGGCTCATGTTTGAGTTCCGTCCCCACCATTCAGAGCAGCAGGGTGGTCTTGGACAAGCTCCCCCACTGCTCTTCTGTCACACGGCATCAAGGTAGCTTCTCCATCATCCCCTTTTAGAAAGATTAAGGTACATCACAGATGGAAAGTCCTTGGCACAGTGAGTGCTCCGTGCTTAGTCATTTTTTATTACTGTGGCTTTGTCATAATAGACAAGTCTCACTAGTTAGTGGTGGAGGTGCAACTGGAACTTGTAGGTCTTGTCTAAAGTGCTCTGTATTTTGCTCTCTAATTGGCTAGTTTTCATTCATCCTTGTAGCATGTATATTTCTAAAGTCTGAACTGTTAAGTGAAGATTTTATAAGAACATTTTTCAAGAGTTTACTTGAACTGCCAAGTCCAGAGCTTTAGGATATAGCTTGGTGCTAAACTAATTGCCTCTCTTAGTCTTGTCTTTTAAGAAGTTCTCTTTCAGAGTATAAGGTTGGGAACCGGGAGAAGAACTCTCACATTTTAGTAATTGCTTTAAGGAATAACTTACCTTTTAAAAATATACATCTTCCAGCTGTGGCTCCTTCCTTCTCTAAGCTTACCATTTCGGGATCCTCATTATGCATAATAACGGTCTTGTTCTGGAAGCTTCCCTTTTAAAATGATTTCCTCAAGTGCCATCACTGAATATTGTTTTCTTTTCAGTTTATCAACTAGCTGGGGTGGTGGTGTACTCGCTAAGAATTCCTTAGGAGTACGCCAGAATTATTTACTCTTAAAAGTTTTCTAAGCTGTCAGGGAATAGAGGCATCCTAGAACTAACCGGCCTTAGCCAGCTCCCTGAAGCACAGTTGTACCTATTCACTGCTATTATACCAGAGCACCAAACAGTTTGTCGTCAGAGATTAATTCCCATTAATATGTTGAGCTAAGCAAGGATGAGATTTTGATACCTTCCTAAATGCAATCTTTGTTGCATTTTTGTGACTTGGATTGATTTTTCCCGGAAGTGGGAATAACTGTATAGTGTTCTAATACTGATGCAATAGATGCCTTCTAAACAAGCAAAAAAAAAATTCTCTCATTAAAAAATTTTTTTTATTTTAATTTTTTTATAAATCGTTTTATTGGGGCTCATACAACTCTTATCACAATCCATACATACATTAATTGAGTAAAGCACCCTTATACATTCATTGCCCTCATCATTCTCATAATTCGCCTTCCACTTGGGTCCCTGGAATCAGCTCATTTTCCTTTTTCCCTCCCCCTCCCTTCCTGCTCTCCCCTCCTTCATGAACCCTTAATAATTTATAAATTATTATTTTATCTTATCTTACACTGCCCGGCGTCTCCTTTCACCCATTTTCCTGTTGCCCATCCCCCAGATAGAAGGTTATATGTAGATCCCTGAGTTTGGTTCCCCTTTCTACACCCCCTTCCCTCCAGGTATCGCCACTCTCACCATTGGTCCTGAGGGGTTCATCTGTCCTAGATTCCCTGTGTTTCCAGATCCCAACTGTACCACTGTGCCTCCTCTGGTCTAACCAGGTTTGCAAGGTAGAATTGGGATCATGATAGTTGGAGGGGAGGAAGTGTTTTAGAACTAGAGGAAGGTGCCCTGAGTGACTCATCTCCTTCCCACTACCCCTCTGCAAGGGATGTCCAGTTGTCTACAGATGGGTATTGGATCCCCATCACACACTCCCCTCATTCACGGTGATATGATTTTCACCCCCGCCTTTGTTGCTTAAAACCTGGTTCCCTTGGCCCTTCATGATCACACATGTTGATGTGCTGCTTCCATGTGGGCTTTGTTGCTTCTGGGCTAGATGGCTGCTTGTTTACTTTCAAGCCTTTAAGTCTCCAGACTCTATATCTCTCAATAGCCGGGCACCATCAGCCTTCTTTACCACACTATTATGCACACATTCGTCTTCAGCATTTAGGTGGGGAAGGTGATCACACAATGATGGTTTTTGTTCTTTGGTGTCTGCTACCTGATCCCTTCAACACCTCGTGTTCACTTAGGCTTGTGTGCTTCTTCTCTGTGTGCTTTGTCACTTCCAGGCTAGATGGCCACTTGTTTGCCTTCAAGCCTTTAAGACCCCAGACGCTATATCTTTTTGGTAACTGGGCACCATCAGCTTTCTTCACCACATTTGCTTATGCACATGTCTGTCTTCAGCGACCATGTCGGCAAGGTGGGTATCATGAAATGACCTTTTAACTGAGCAAGGTGCTATTGTATTGAGGGAGTACGTGTGAGGAGGCCGAATGTCCACCTGCTGCCCTACTACTGAACCTGTAAATATCTGCACATTTAACTTATTTTCCCTCTCCATAGCAATTAATGTGCTAATGTTGTCTTCCAATTGTGGAATTTTGAAACAACAAACAAAAAGACTAACAATGCTTCCCAAATATAAGTGAGAGAACATCAGGAAATAAAATTGCTAATATTTCTGTTTTATCATGAAGGAGCTTAATGTTGTTGCTATCATTTTTGTTTACTTGTTTCCTTACTTAAGCATCAGTTAAGACTATGGCCTTTCTCTTGCTTTAAGTAGCACTCAAATAAGAGAGAAATCATCTGTTATGTGAATCTAATTCCCTAAAATAAACCTCAAATGGTAACTCTTTTCTGGTAGTATTCATGGCTCTGTTATCGGTTATTAATCCACTGTATTGTGATGATCATGCTAAAATTTCCCTTTGCTCTTTTAGTTCTTTTCAACCTGAAGAGGATAATAGTAACAACAGCAGTGACAGTGATGGTGCTGAAATCGTTATGGCAGCTACTGTCTAGAATGCTGCGTGTGTGCCATGCCTTTTCCATAAATTATGCCAATGAGTCTCCCTAATAATCGCATGAAGTTGCTATCAATGATACCTCTGTTTCACCTATGACGAAGGTTCATGACTTGGGCAGAGTCATGCACCTGCTTGGTTAATAGAGTCTAGCATCCAAACACACCTTCTTAAACACCGTGCAGTATTGTCTCCTGCTGTGGCTGCTATTGTAGCTAGGTACTCTTGAGTCTGCGTTGACCCCTTAGTGGCCCTATACAACAAAAGAACTATGCCCGGTACTGCAGTATCCTCACAGTGGTTCTCATGATGGGCCCGTGGTTGGCACCACTGTGTCAACCCATCTTATCAAGGGCCTTCCTTTGTGTCCCTGCCCCTCTCCTTCCCCTAGCATGTGGTGCTCAGCCAGGGACTCGTCTCTTCTGATAATATATCCAAACGACGTGAAATGAAGCCTTACCATCTTTAATTCAAAGGGCATTCTGGCTGCACTTCTTCCGAAACAGATGTTTGTTCTGTTGGCAGGCCACGGTACTTTCAGTGTTCTTCACCAAATGCATTGTTCTTCCTTCATTTTCCTTATTCAATACCCCACTCTTCCATGCAGATGAGACTATTGGAAATACTGTAGCTTGGGTCAGGTGTATGTCAGACCTCACAGTAATGTCTTTCTTTTCTAATGCTTGAAAGAGCATTGCGCAGAAGATTTACCGAGTGCAATGTGCTGTGTGATCTCTTGACTGCTGTGTGCCTCCATCTACTTTCCCCTGGACCAGTGTTTCTCAACCTGTGGGTCGAGACCCCTTTGGGGGCCGAACGACCCTTTCACAGGGGTTTCCCAGTTCATAACAGTAGAAAAATTACAGTTATGAAGTAGCAACGAAAATAATTTTATGGTTGGGGAGTCACCACAACATGAGGAACTGTATTAAAGGGTCATGGCATTAGAAAGGTTGAGAACCACTGCATACTATCCTGCCACCTCCCTGTACGATCCTGGTAAAGCAGATGATCTGGGCACCAGAATAACTGTTTGCTCATTTGTCTTTCATAGTGTGACAAGTCACACAACTAGAACCCCGAATAGCAATCCTGCTCACCATCTCATTGTCAGTTTCCTCCCTGTGCCATTCCAGGAGCAGAGAGGCCATGTGGTTCTTTCCATTCTCTGAGGGTTGAAGTGGGATCTTATCCCCACTTCTCTCCTCCTGGTGCTCATTCCCCTCCCAGAATGCCCTGTTCTGCAGCTCCATTTATGGGGAATTTTCACACACTTGGTTGTTCATTCCAAAACCCAATGTTTATTGCAGCGCAGATCAGCCACATTATTATAAGTACTTACTCAGACAAATTAAATGATTCAGTGTAGTAGCTCTGAAAAGTCTAATTTCCATGTGTGGAATCATGTTTATCATCACCCAAATTCAAAGGCACAAAATAAGCACATTTACATTGGTAACTTATTCATAACATTCCCTTTCTGCCTTGTTTGTTTTCTTGTTGGAAACCAATCCAAACCCCATCTGTAGTGTCACATACACACAGAAATGATATTTAAGTATTAGGGCCCTGATGGGCAAAGCAACTGAGGAATAAGCAGCATTTTATGTGTGCCTTCTGCCTCCCCATTGCCTACGTGTACAGATTCGTGGATCTGTACCTTTTTCTTTAAGGTATTTGCTAACAGCTTCTTAAAGACCTTAGGATTCTCAGGCAAGTACACAGATAAGGCATTTTTAAAAGCATAATACCAACCCTGGATGAATCATGCAGTCCTTTGGGACTTTATTTTTTTAATTGTTAAAACTCATTTTATTGGTAGCTCATACAATTCTTATCACAATGCATACATCCATCCATTGTGTCAAGCACGTGTACATTTGTTGCCATCATCATTTTCCAAACATTTTCTTTCTACTTCAGCCTGTGATATCAGCTCCTCATTTTCCCCCCTCTGTCCCCTCTACCCCTTCCTCAATGAATCCTTGATAATTTATAAATTTTTATTTTGTCATGTCTTACACTGTCCGACGTCTCCCTTCACCCACTTTTCTCTTGTCCATCCCCCAAGGAGGAGGTTATATTTAGATCCTTGTAATCAGTTCCCCCTTTCTACCCTACCTTCCCTCCACCTTCCCAGTATCGCCACTCTCAGCACTGGTCCTGAAGGGATCATCCATCCTGGATTCCCTGCATTTCCAGTTCCTATCTGTACCAATGTACATCCTCTGGTATAGCCAGATTTGTAAGGTAGAATTGGGATCTTGATCGTGCGGGGAGGAAGCATTTAAGAACTAGAAGAAAGTTATATGTTTCATCATTGATACCCTGTTCCCTGACTGGCTCATCTCCTCCCCAGGACTCTTTTGTAAGGGGGTGTCCAGTTGCCAACAGATGGGCTTTGTGTCTACACTCACCCTCATTTACAATGCTTACTGCACTTTCCTGCAAGCGTTTCCCTCTGTGGACTCTCCCTTCAAGAAGGACAGATCCTTTTGTTTTCATCACGATCCTAGTCCCTTTAAAGAAAGATCTTGGATCAAAAGAGACTTCTTGGTTATTAGTGGTTAAAAAGGGAGGAAAAAAAGGTCCCAGAGCAAGTACTTTGTCGTGAAAGCAGAAGATTCCATTTTGGGAGTGGGGGTTGGGGAATCTAATCTCAAGTCCTAGAATATGCAAGGCTAATAGCAAACTTGCTCCAAGGAGAGAAATATGAAAAGTAAAATTGCTAAGTCTGCTGAAGAACTAATCAAGCATATTGTTCCCTTGATTCTCAAAAATTGCAACAAGCTTTTTAAGAAGGTTGAAAAAATGCCCATGGCGGGCTCTTGGTTTACTTGGTAAATGTGTGTTCTCTCTTCCCCATGGTGCTGGTGGTGCAGGGGCACCGAACGTGTGCTAAAGAGGCTGGCTGCTGTTGGTGTGGAGCTCTTCTCCTGACACAAGCCTGGGTGTCATTCCAGGTGGCAGATGGTTCTATCATCTGGATGAACTTAAAATTCTGCCCTCCAAGCTAAGCGCTGGTGATGCTGTCTGGTCACCTTTGGACTGCTGTAGACAAAGTCAGTAGATCAAGTTCACCACTCACTCTCCAGAAGAAAGAGGAAGCTGTCTACTCCCCTAAAGATTGACGGCCTCAGAAACCCTATCCAAGGCCTCCAGGAGTCAGAATCATCTCGATTGCAGCGGTTAAGTTAAGGCAACATGGGAGGACTCACCAATGGTTACTAAACAGGGTAATGAGTTTCATGTTACAAAGACTAGCGATCTGTAACCAACTGATAGACATTCCAGCACGACTCAACGCTAAAATCTCACAGCCGTAGAATCAATTCTGACTCATAGTGACCCTACAGGACAGGGTAGAACTGCCCCTGTGGGGTTCCTAGGCTGCCCCAGTGGTAACTCTTTATGGGAGACGAAAGTCTCATCCGTGTCCCTCAGAGTGCTGGTGGTTTCAAACTGTGGACCCGGGGTTAGTAGCCCAACTCATAACCCCTGTGCTATCGGGGCTCCCATCTCAGCAGGAGCAGTCCTTTTTGTTCTTACTGCCCTCCTTGCTCCTTCCCTCCCTTCCTCAGCTCCTTCTATTCTCCCTCCTGCCCCTTAGTTCTTTTCTCTTTCTTATTTCAAGGGACGTTTTAAAATACAGACAAGCACACACGTTGGTCAGATGGTGGCTAGTTGCCTTCGAGTTGGTTGCAGTGGGAGCAGGTGTGCGTACTGCAGAATGGAACGCCCTGGCAGCCTTACAACCCTTCTGTTCCCATCTTAGGGGCAGCTGCTGCGCCAGTTCTTTGGGTCTTTCTCTTTTCGATGCCCTTCTACTTTGTCCAAAGTACGTGAGAAGAAGTCTCTCCATACTCTGCTCTGAGCAATATTCTGGCTGTACTTCTTCCAAGGCAGAATTACTTGTTCTTCAGTCAGCCCAGGGTATTTTCAATATTCTTTACCAGCACCATAATATAAATGCCTACGTTCTTTGACAGTCTTCCCTATTAATCGTCCAACTTTCACCTGCATGTATTGTGAAGCAAAATTCAATCCTTACAGCCTACAGATTCCATCTTTAGTCCATTTATGGTGGTCCATTTATTGTCCATTGGTCCAGATGTGTATATTTTTGTGTTGAGTAGCAATCCATTTTATAGACTGTAGTCTTGATCTTCATCAGCAAGTGCTTCAAATCCTCCTTGTTTTCAGAAAGCAAAGTTGTATCATCTGCATATTAGCTCAGCATACAGATTAATAAGTGTAGTGAAAAGGATACAACCCTGGCACATACACCTTTCCTGGTTTCAGACCTTGTTGTGCTTCCAAGATTACTTCTTGTAAATCTTCGTGGGAACAGAAAACCTCATCTTCCTTTCCTGGAGCTGCTGGTGGGTTCAAATTACACACCTGGTTAGCTGTTCACCGTGTAACCCCCTCTGGCACCAGCACTCCTACCAGATTAACAACAGTACAGAACACTACAAAGTCACAGAAGCGTTCTTCCTACGACGTTCAACGGGGTGGGAATGCTGTAACACCAGGACTTTCTAAGTCTCAAAGAGGATCTAGTAATGCCATCAGAGCCATCCTAGGCACGGTGCTCCGTGCGAGTCACTCAGACCCTTATGAGCCACATTCTGTCTCATGTACGTGATTGTGGTGCTGACCGAAATCATGCGTGCCCTTTCATTCTGCCCTCACAAGGAAGCCAACACAGTCATGCAAGCTCGGGATTTGCAGTGAGTGCTCCTAATGAAGTTGTACTTAGATCGCCTCAATCCCTGTCACATGCTAACCTGCATTTCTTGTTTATGGTCATAGGTATCCCAGGAACTGCCTGCCTGCCAAGGCCAAAGACCAGCTTTGTGCAAGCTTCCCCTGACGATATCTAGGAGGTACCTGTCGTCTGAAAGGTAGTGTTGGATTCACTGGGAATGTTTTCAGAGTTCCGTATAATTGACCTGTGAAAGGCATTTGAATAATAGTGGTGATATTCCTGTGTACATATAAAATAGAGATTTTAAAACAGTGAAATTTCAGGGCTAGATTCCCTCAGAGAATCTATCCTCACTTGACTTCTAGTTGTAGCTGCCATTTGCAAACCGGGGTATAAATATTATGTCAGTTAAATAAAAGAGTGACGACTTCACTCTGAAGAAAGCATTCCCTTTCTTCTCCATGAAATGTAACTGAACCGCTCCCTGATTGACATAGTATTATATTATCGCCCCCCCCACTGTACAGTTATACATGTTTAATAATTTATGCATAAGGAGTAAAGTAGAGCAGGTACAAAGTCAAGTGGTTATGCTGTGAATAGCTTTGAAATGGTCGTGAAATTGAAATGAATTGGGTAGCAGCTCGGGCATGCCTCCAATCTCGGAAATGGTGTGGGAGTGTTTGATCTTGATCTTGAGGAAGCCTTCATGGTGTCCATTGAGACAGAGCAGGATCGCAATTACAGAAAGCCTTGAAGCTCGAGTAAAACAACCACTTGCCTTTAAAGATCTTTGAGTAGTTCTTAAATATGCATCTAATTTTTAATAATTATTAGCAATCCTGTACTAATATTGTAAATGTTTTCCAGTTTGTTGTTGGTAAATTGTGTTCTTTTAACCTCTCCATAGACCTCATGTGTGTACACATCGTCTTTTTTTATTTTTAGCACTCCATTTTGTCTTTATTCTGTTAACAATGCATCTCATTCCCAGACCTGAGCAAATAAGTTAGTATATTTAATGAATATACATATATATATATATATATATATATATATATATATATATATAATACCCAGCCAATGCACTAAAATAAAATATGTATATTTACTTTTTGAATCCATTTAAGACATATTCTCCTGTTGTGTATTTGTCTTGTCTACTCTGTGGCATCTTCCACTTACTGTATATTCTCAAGTATAAGTTGGCCTAGATATCAGCCAAGCCTCCTAAGTTTACCACACACACAAAAAAAACCTGCATTAAAAATGTGCTGAAAAACTCAGCTTCTATATGAGTATATATGGTACCTTTGATCCTACTTCCATTCTCTCTTATTCCGTGGTCACATGAAACCCACGGGCTTGGGCAAAGTTTACAATGTAGGATAGGATCGTCTGCAGAATTTCTAGGACTGTGAGACTGTGGTGTCTTGCGGACCTGCTCCCCAACCAGATGTAGATTTTAGTGGGACCCAGCAGGCATCCTTGCTTCTTCTTGCTCCTGTTTTTTCTCACAGGAAGGTGTCATAGCAGGGTATGGCAAGAGGTGAAATTGAGCTCAGGGGGTGCGTGACCCCTTACTCTGAGCCTTGGATGGAATTTTGTGGTGTTGGTTAGTGTTTTTAAGGCCTGCAGCAAAGCTCTTTTTGTCATGAAAGTTGTCAAACAGGAAAGTTATATCTGAAATGGTATCATTTTTCATATTACTCATTAATGGAGAGAAGAATGGTAGGTCATAGTTTCTACTTTCAGGACCCACATTTACTACGCTGCTTATAGAGACTCCTACCCTCTCTGCTCATAATGGGCTTCATGAGAGCAAACACTCTCTTTGCTGTTTCTTCCTTTTGAGTGGACTGATACAGATCTCTGCTATTTGCTGTGTGATCTTAGTAAAGCCACTTGACCTCTCTGAGCTCTAGTTACCTCATCTTTAAATTCAGGCTAATTATATCATAAAGTGGTTTCACAGGATTAAATGTTAATTTATCTGTTATGTTTATCAAGGTGTGTGATATAAAGAAATGTTAACAAAATTATATATATACTCAGTTTTTAATATTTTCAGCTTTCTTTTCACTTTATTTTTTTTCTGTTTCATCAGAATTCACTTGATGACAGTAAATGTGACTTATTATTTTTGTTTGTGTGTGTGTTTATTTTTTTAAAACCATTTTATTATAAGCTAATCCAGACATCATACTACTCCATATTTCAATCATCTCTAGCAATGCTCTACAATTGCTACCGAAATCAGTTTCAAAACATTTTATTCCTTCTTGAACTCCTTGATATCAAGTCCCTCTCACACAATCCCCCGTGCCCTCCAGAAATCCTTTTGCTAGCTGTTGTCCTGGTTCCATGGACCCAACAACATAGGAAAACACATAACAAAGAGTCAAGAAGGCTACCAATAATTACAAAACATATAAACCCCAATATGCTATAAAAAGAGAAAGTATTAAAAACCAGATCAAGCCCAAAGTGTACCAGAAGAGAGCTCAAGTGACAAGCAGCCATTCAAGTCCGATGTATCATTTCTGTGTGCTGTAGTCATCTCCCCAATACTCTCTGTCGGATAGCCAGGTTATTCCCATCCCTCAGTTGTCCTCAGAGGGGCATTGCTGGAGGCTTACTCCCTGTGCAGATCCCGCACATGTATTTTGCGCTTCCGCTGTCATCCATAGCGTTCTGCACATCCGAATCTCGCGATTTAAGCTCTGATAATAATCCCTGCTTTGAATTTGGATTACATAATTTGCAGTCCTTGGATCACGAATATTGATGTGCTTCTTCGATTTGGGTTCAGTTGATGTCTCACTTAGCTGGCTGCTTGGGTGGAAACAAGCCTCTAAGACTCCAGGTGCTAGTCTATCTGATAGCTGAGCACCCAGTGATTTCTTCACCACACCCTGCTATAGCACCCATGTCTTCATGAGGGCGAGTATGGAGCAGGGCCATATTATAAGAACTAATTGTTCTTGGATTGGAGCTAGGATTGAGCGCAAGTCCAAAGTCTGTTCCTGAATCTATGTCTTTTTTTTTTAATCTACATCTTTTACGCGCCTTTGGTTCATTTTAGAGACCTCCGTGTTAATGTGTGGTAGAGAACCCTTTGGATCATCTCCCTGGAGGATAAAGACCTTATGTAGATAGCAACATTGAGTAGCCCATGGTACTAATTTTAAACACCATTGAAAGAAGGAGCTTGGACTAGTGCAGATTAATTCTGCCAGAATATTACATATCTCAATACAGCAAGTAGGGCATTAGGGTAGTACGTAAATGTTGGTCAGCCTGCTGACAGTTCAATGATCTTGGGGTAGCTGTTTTCTGCCTCTCCACACACCACGTTACTCCAGTCTGAAGTGCTCAGGATCCAGGTGTGTTTAAGGGAGAGTCTAGTTCTGCTAGTGGGGTTTCCACATTGCTTCCCCCTGGTATGGCCTTTGTAACGTATTGCGTGCCTCGAAGACCCAGGATTCAATGTGCCAGTGTTCTATGGCACACAGCCTGGCTCCCCAAGGTGTGTCCAGACACTTGGGTCATTATGAATGTAGCTTACAAGGAGCATAGTACCAAGCATCCCCCTCCCCTGGGGTCCTTAAAGTGCTGTTAGCCATTTTTCCCCACTAGGAAGTTGGTCCTCCCCCCCTTTTCTTCCAACAGACATGCACTTGTCTTTCCCCTCTCTCTCTCCTCTGGACGTGACTTTGCCATCAGTATCCCTAATCACTCTGATAAAGCATGCCTGCCAGTCTGGGGGGACCTCATCATACTCTTGCATGGCAACTGGTCTGTGTTTTATACAATTTGTATATGAAATCCAGATAGGTAAAACCGTAGAGACAGCAACTGGATTTATAATTACCCAGGAGCCATGGCGATGTAGTATTGACATGTTGGGCTGCTACCTGCAAGGTCAAAAACCAGCAGCTGCTACAATGGAGAAAGTTGAAGCTTTCGATTCCCATAGAGATTCACATCTGAAAACCCATTGAGGCCGTTCTACCATGACCTGTAGGGTCCCTGTCAGTTAGAATTGACTCTATGGCAGTGAATTTGGTTCTTGAGAAACACAGCATGGGAAGTTGGGGGGAGGGGGTGTTAGGTGGAAATGCGGAGCTAACCACAATGATTTCAAGAAAAAATGTTCTGAACTTGATTGTGGTAATGACTGCACAATTCTTCTTAATGTGATTGAATGATTAAATTGTCTGATAGGTGATATATTAATAAAGCTATTTTTAAAAAGAATTGGTAGACATAATGGTTATTATTAGAAGGATGTGTACATTTATCAACTGTATGTCCATGTTGAAAGATACTAGTTTTGGTACTGTGATTCTCTTAAGATATTACTTCATGTAATTTTCAATGAAACAGCTTATAAAGCTGTCCAGGTTCAAAATAGAAAAATAAATAGCCGTACAAGGTATCATGGAGATAATCTTGGTAGTCACGATCCTGTATGAGTCTCATTGCTTGGAGATTAGTGCTGTCAGTCTGTAAGATAGATATTATTTAACTTTATCCGTTAAAGGATATTCCGAATATCCTTATGTGGTTGACTAGGTGGTTAAAGAAACTCCAAGTCTAATTTCAATTTCTACTTAACCAATTTCTCCTAAACCCACCTATTACCCTATTTGGTTAAGTATTCTTAGAAAATGAAGAGGAATGTTTCTTAAGGGTTTTTTTTTGGCTTCCATGTCCAGGATGGCTCTGTAAAGCGTTCTGGACCTGCTCTATTCATTAGTGACAACTATACAGTCTGGATGCACACATAGACACAATTACCCGATGACAACACAGAATGAAAATAGCAGACAGATTCCGATGGGAAGACCAGACACAAAACTTGGAATAAGGTACCAGTATAGAGTGAGTCCCTCATATTTAAAACATTCAGACGAAGGGAAGTGTCATTTTAACATATTTTGGGCTGGCTGACCTCCCACAGAAAGTCCTCAGTCTTTTTTATTTGGAGACTCAAATAATAGAGTTCAGGCTAAACAGAGCTACTGGGAAATGAAGCTAGAATTCCAGAAAGGAGAGAGGGGAAAGCTCCTTATTGCTCCCACATTTCTGATTAGCCCCAATACCTGGAACTTACTCAAAGTGGAGCAGATAGAAATGAAAGAACTGAACTGAGATGTGAGAGAGTTGGTTTTTTTTAATTTGCATGTAGGCAAGTTAATTACCTGCTAAAACACATAAGTCAGTGTTCTTCGGGGAAATAAAATTCAGAATCTTCTTAGGAGAACATTTATGTTCATATGGTGCCAAGATAGAGCCCAGAATTATTTGACCTATCAAAACCCAAGAAAATGTGACCCCTTCCAAAGAGAAGATATCGTCATTCAAGGCCAATTCAAAGATGGTCCAGATCGTTGGGGTTAGTGGGAAGAGATTCTAAAATAGCTATGATTGCCATTATCAACAAAGGAAAGGAAAATATATTCACATGAATAGAGAGGTGAAATAGAAACGTAAAAGAGCCAAATAGAACTGTAAAATACAGCATTTGATATAAAAAATGTACTTGAGTAGGCTTAAAACATGAAAGAAATAACAGGGGAGCATGTCAGCAATTTAGAGCAATAAAAATTCTCCTGAAGAACAGAAAGAAAAACAATTTTAAATTTTTAAGTATAGTACCTATGTTGTTAGAATCCCGGAAGTCAAGAAGGAAGAGAATGGGATATGAAAAATGATTTGAAAAAAATAGACACCTTTTTCCTCTCAAGTTTCCAGGAACACATAATTTCACAAATATAGAAACTCAGTGGGCCCCAAACAGAATGAATTTAAAGAAAACACTGTTTAGGCACATCACATTCAAACTGTCGATTACCAACAATAAATGAGGATGCTGTGATAATAAGCAGGGGGGGGGGTGACATTACTTTCAAGGGAATAATGCTTTCAATGGACACCAACTTCTCATCAGAAACTATGGAGGCTAGAAGCACTGAAATGGTAGTTTTCAAGTAGAGAAGAAAGGGAAAATGCTTGCTAACCCAGAATCTATACTTATACAGTACACATGGAAACTCCAGTCTAAAGATTCTGGGGATGGTTAATGCATTTATACAGCGTTGAGTTTCCCAATTGGATATGAGATGATATGAAATGAACTCTAAGTAACAAAGGATTTCAAAGGGTGGATCAACCAAACAAGGTAACGTGTTAGAATAAAATGTGCAAAGACTTGGATTTAGAAAACCGAAAGGGCGAACATGATGAACATTTCTCAACCTGAAAGAATTTAAAAGAAAATCCAAGCCTTGGGTTAAAATACCCAATGACCGTATGGGCAGCACATTGAATGATGTAGAAAGCATTGAAAGGAAAGAAGACAGAAAGAACACACAGAGTATTGTACCAGCACCAACTGGTTGATGTTCAACCATTGCAGGAGACAGTAGATGATCAAGAACTGCTGGTGTCAATCTGTACCCACAGAACAGGTGGGCTACAAGGCTTCAGGAACTGACAGAATACCACTGGAGATGCCTCAACAAAGGTATCTTACTCTGGAAGTGCGCATTTGTGTACATTGAGAAATTTGGAAGACAGCTACTTGGCCAACTAGCTGGAAGAGAGCTATAGTACTTCCCATTCTTTAAAAAAAGGTTATCAAACAATGCAGGGATTGTAGAATGGAAACATTTATATCATACACTTTTGCTGAAGTTTGTTCAGAATAATTGCAATCAGTGGAGAACCATTAGAAGTTTTAGCCAGATTTAGGAGAGGACATGAAACAAGGGACATCATTGCTGATGTCACATGGATTTGGGCTGAAGTAGAAGACACCAGATGATGTTCAGCTGTGTTTTATTTACAGGACGGCACTCATCTGTGTGGACTAGAGTGAATTATTAGTAACATAATGAAAAATGGGAATTGTAGCATATTTGCGCTGATGTGAACCTGGAGCCAGTCATTGGAAAGGAACAAGGGGATGGTCCGTGATTCAAAATTAGAAAGGTGTGCAGTAGGGTTGCAAACTTTCAGCCATACAAATTCTATCTGTATAGTTGCAAAAACTTGAGAAAATTGGTTATATTAAGAAGAACATGGCATCAAAGTCAGTGGAAGATCAGTTAACCGCCTGTGATATGTAGGTACCACAATTATGCTGGCTGAAAATGAAGGTGGCTGATAAAAGACAACAAGGACTATGGCCTTCCGTATGAATTCCACCTGAATGTGACTAAAACAATTGGCAGCATCATGATAGAGAAAATATTGAAGTTGTTAATAATTTTATTTTCAACCACCAATGTCCCTGAAAGCAGCAGTCAAAATATTGAATGGCGTATGACCTTGAGCTACCTGCTCAGAAGACCTCTGTGAGATTCTAAAGAGCACAGAGGCCACTGTAATGACTAAGATGTGCCTGACCCAAAAATTTCATTTTGTCCTATTTGCGTGCCCAAACTGGACAATGCTAAAAGAAAATAGAAAAACAGATGCATTTGAATTGTGGTCTTAAAGAAGAATGCTGAATACCATAGATTGCCAGAGGAATGGACAAATCAGTCTTGGGAGAAAAAATACTCCTGAGAGCAAGCTTGGATAAAGTTTGTCTTATTTGGAGCACATTGTCAAAATAGACTAATCCTTTGAAAAGAGCTTCATGCTTGATAAGATAGAGGGTCTGAAGAAATGAAGGACACTCTTCATGAGAGGGGTTGGCACAATAACCAGCACAACGGTGCAAACCTATGAACGATGGACTTGATGCAGGGTCAGACAATGTTTCGTTCTGTTTCCAAGGAGGTTTCCAGGAATGAAACTTCAGCCTATGAAACTTCAGGAATGCATATTTTCATCCTTAGAACAATTTTGTTAATGGAAACACTTTCAAATGATCCAGAACAAAGCCAGGGATGAGAGAAAAGGGTAACAAGAACAGGTGCAATAGAAAAATAATTTGAATGTGGCTCTAAATGCAGTCATAGAAATCATTATATTAAATGTTATTGGATTAGACACTTCAAAGAAAAGGTGAAGATTTTTTAAAAAAAGCAAATGTGAAGATTAGCTGAATCAATTAAAATACAGCTATATTATGTTAAGATATCCTGGGAGTATAAAGACAGGTTTAAATAAATTGGCAGGAAAGGACATAACAGGCATACAGTTAGCTTAAGAAATCTAGAGCAGCCATATTAACATCAAACAAATTAAACTTTAAGGTAACAGGATTAGCAGTGATATAGCACCTCATAATAATAAAAACAATAAAAGGATCATTATTGAAGACAGAATTATAAATGTTTGGATGCCTGCTTTTTAAAAATTCCACGTGAGATTGTGTATTTTTGAGTTTAGAATATTTTGAGGAGTGTATCAATATTGAATCAAAGGATATAGATAATTATTTCAAACTGACAATCATTAGCAACCATTTAATTATATCCTGGAGTGAACGTACATGACAGATGAAAAATACGTGGTTTGGGAGTACAGAGGTCTGTGCCCCTAACTGCTTAGAAATTCCTCATTACAATATTCTCCATTGTATGTTTCTTTCATTTAATGCATTTTCCATGTATGAGTACCTCCCATGAGCCAGTAGTAAAGCTAGATACCTTCATAATTCAGTCCTTCCCAAAGAGCTTCTATTTAATCATATGTACCAGGACAGTTATTATGTCTATTAGGATTGATGCCCTTGTCGTATGAGTGCATAAATATTTTGAGTATTGGAAAATAATTCTAGAAGCTAGGATTATGTCCCCCATTAGCCAGTGAATGACCTTGAGGAGGTTCAGTAGGTTGCTCCATGAGCAACATGTTTAACCCGTTCTTGTGGTGGTTCTGGTGTCAACGCATCTCATTAAGGTTTCCTTCATTCCTACAGGTCTGCTGTTTTATCAAACCTGATAAGAGAATTAGTCTAATCCAAGTCTGTCTATTTACTTTGCTACTAGGTGTGCCTCTAAGGTTTGCAGTACCCTTTCCTAGACTCCCTTGAAGACACATGATTATTTTAATGGCAGGTCTAGTTATATCCTAGGTACAGTCAATGTCTGTGGAATGTGAGGAAGTTCAATATTTTACATGAACATGAAAAGCAAAAAAAACGAACCCTGTTGCCACCCAGTCGATTTCCATACATAGTGACAGAGACATAAGCCTTTAAGGCAGCAGATTGCCACATTTGTTCCTCCTGCTGAGGCGGGTGGGTTTGCTGGCTGACCTTTCCGTTAGAGCCCAATGCTACTTCCTACAGGACCAACTTTGAAAGGGACACCGGTCCCATTGTTTTTGCCTCGTTGTCTGGGTACAAGGCAACCTAAAAATTTCACATGTGTGCATTTCTGATGGACTGTGTCACCAATAGACATGTTTATAGCAAAACTTAGAGACGTGGACAAGTTCTCTGGATTCCCATGCCCACAAGAGAAGGCCAGCGGGTTTGGATCCTGGCCCAGTCCGGGGTAGCATTTTATAACAGGGCATGAAGTTCAGAGGGATAAATGGCTTCTAAGTGGTGTTTAAGGGTCTGTAGATTTGGGTTTTACAACTTCCAGTGAATACATCTGGATTTATTTCATAAAGGGTCAATATTTCAGACCTTTCAGATGCCAATATTATATACTATTCTAGATGATTTGGCAAATATCTTCCCTGAATCTTCACAGCAACATTAAAAAATAGATAAGGGTTTCCTTCGTTTCTGCAGAACCTCTATTTTACCAAACATGAAGCTGTTTTTTAACAAGTCATTTTATTGGGGATTCATACAGCTCTAATCACAATCCATTGTGTCGAGCACATCTGTACATTGGCTGCTCTCATCATGAACCTCCTTCCATTGCAGTCCTTCCACAGCTTGCAGGCCCTGTGACCCAATTGCTGGTTCTGGATTTCCATTGTATTTCTATTTTAGAAATAAGGATGCTGATGCTTCAATATTCTCTTCTCTTAAACAGAAGGCTAATGAGCTTGTTCTCGTGACTGAGGATCCCAGAAATAAGTTATGGCTTCACTGCCGTTGCTTGGGAGATTTTTCTGTGCAATTTCCATGTTACACGTGAGGCGTCCTAGCCTGGTTGGGTCATTGCTCCCTGACTAGCGAGTTAAGGAATCTCTCTGTCATTTGGGATAACATTAAAAAAAAAAAAACCACATGTGGTGACTATGCATCATAATCAACTCCATGCTATCTGTCAACAACATAAAAACAACCAACAGAACAACCAGCAACAGAAAACAAACCGCACTGACATTGTCAATTCTGACTCATGGGGACACCGTGCATTAATAGTCCAGCCACGCCCCATAGTGTTTTCTTGGTTGAAGCCTTTTTCTTTTTTAATCAGTTTATTGGGTGTTTGTACAGCTCTTATCACAACCTATCCCTCCATCCATTGTTTCGAGCCCTTTTGTACATATGTTGTCGTCATCATTTAAAAAATATATCTCTCTACTTGAGCCGTTGGTATCAGCTCCTCGTTTTTCCCCTCCCCCGGTTGAAGTCTCAAGGGAAGGAAATTACCAGGCTTTTCTTTTGTGACTTGACTGGGTAGGTTTGAACTGCCGTCCTTTAGGTGAATAGAGAAACTTCCACCATTTGTACCACCTTGGGAAATAGAGTTTATTGCTAACAAAGTTAGTAAATAAATATAGAAAATCAGGAAGCAAGTCTGCTAACCATTACTGCTAAGAAAGTTGCCAATATATATTAAGCAGATATTTATTCTGAGTTTTATGTCAAAGCAGAAAAGAGAAAGATAAAAATTTCATATTCTATCAAAAGAGGGAAAATGTATCAATTCTTTAGTGAAGGAAAAGCTTTGCCTGCCCCTAAACATTAAAATACATTTCTCCCATGATCTATCTACAGGAGTTCATCCTACTTCTGAGATTTCATGAAAATGGAGCAATTAATATCTCCCTTTCAGGATATAGGTTCCAGTGTGTTGTCGTGATTATGCATTGGGCCGTGATCCACAAGGTCTGCAGTTCAAACCCACCAGCCACTCCACAGGAGAAAGAAAGGGCTTTCTACTCCTGTAAAGAGTTATAATCTTGGAAAACTACAGCAGCAGTTCTTCTTGTCCTGTAGGTTTACCATGTGTCACAATTGAGTTGATGGCAGGGGTTTTGTTGTTGTTTATCTTTTAGATTATTGGGATCCCTGATGGCATCGTAGGTTACACACAGGCTTTGGGTCGCTAGCCATTTGGTCACCAGTTAGAACCCAGCAGCTGCTCCAGTAAAACTTACCGTCTCAGAACCGCACAGGCCCTTCTACCCCGCCCTACGGGGTTACTGTGTCAGAATGGAATCAATGACAGGGAGGGGTTTTTGTTGTTGTTGTTGTTTTCTAAGAGATTGCTAGGGTTATGTGAGACTACAGTTGTAAACACATTCGTCCAATGCCTGCCAGAAGTTCCTAATAAATATTGGTTTACTGTTTCCCTTCTTGTACAAGCCCTGGTGAAGCATCTCAGGAGGGTATAGTTGACTTCTCAACGCCCCACACCTTGCACCCCTGTTTGCCGCCATCAGATCAGGCCCTGACTTGTGGAAGCCTACTGCACAGCAGAGGCAGGCTGCTTGATCCACTGGTTTCCATTTGGTGAAGTAGTTCGTCCAGTCTAGTTTCATCTGGAAGCACTGCTGAAACCCCTTCAGCATCACAGCCAAGCAAAAGCCTCCAGAGAGAGATGAATGGTGGCTGCCAAGGAAGCTCATCAACCGGGAATAAACCCTAGTTCTTCCTGATATGCGGTATGTACCATTCTGCTGTCGGCCGCTGCGAGCGTCACTTTAAACGCTTCTTGGTAACCTTACAGAGCAGAAGGCTGTGCGCTTATTTCTTAAAGGGGGAAGCCCAGCTTTGGGATGGTTTATCCCATCACACCATACTGCTTCTAAACTATTGAGCCATTGCCCATTCTGGGCATCTTCTCTAAGAAGACTGCAGCTTATAAAGCGGGCCGCGTGAAGAAGTGGCCCGTGTAGCATTAGCATCCGCTCGGCATAAACCCACTAATGGAGAGTCATGACTTGGCGGGCTGCACATCACCCCGACAGCCTCCGAGAGCCTCTAAGTATCCATATTTCATGGCGGGGCCTTGTTTTCACACATAGTCATTTCTCAGTCAAGACTTGAGGACTTGGAGAGTGGCAGGGAGTCAGGTCACAGCGGGGACCGTCAGCGACTGCTTTGCCAATACGGTTGGAATGTTCCTCAACTGTAAAGCTTATTTAATGAAAAGAGACCCAAGCAAACCTCTCTGCTAATGTGTAGTGCTCTCTTGTCAGTTCAAAACGAGCGAACTGTCAGCCTGCCGATTGCCGTGCATACAGTATGTGCTCATTAAATCATGCGCCGTGGGCTTCTTCAAGTTGTCAAACTGCTTAATTGAAAAACGTGTAGTGTCGCTCGTAGACAGAAGAGGCAGGAATCAAAGGGCTGGAGAGCTTAAACTTAATATTTCTGAGTTAGCTTTAACTATTGACAAAACTTGTTAAGTTTTACAATTTTGATTAAAGAATTATTCCTTCTGATTTTTTTGGTTAGTTTGTAATTCAAACACCCTAATTATAGTGGAGTTGATTTTAAAATATATATATATAAAACTACTAAATCATTCAGCCAGCCAGGGGACAGGGCTCTATTTTTGTGTTGTGACATCAAGCTGACATGGGTATATTTGGGGATGGAAACAGACCGGATAGAGGAGGTCCTGGTTGGTTTTACCCTTCCTTAATCTTTGTTGTCCGTTTTGACTTTGAAGGAGGTGTAGGTCTTTATACTATCAAGTAACCTTGGTGACACGATGGTGAAGAGTGTCCAGAAATCAAATCCATCAGCTGCTCTGTGGACAAGAGATGTAGCAATCTACTTTCATACAGATTGAAACCCTGCAAGCTCCGCAGAGCAGTTCACCACCGGCCCTCAGTGAGCTAAGGAGTCAGCCTCCTAATTGCATCTTTGGGTAGGTGAATACACAGGGGCCATTAGACTACTGATGTTTTCTAGTGAGTGATTTAAAAATTAATCCTCACCACCATGGAGTCCATTCTGACACATAACATACCCAACAGGACGGAGTAGAACAGCTCCTCGGGGTTTCCAAGACTAACTGTTGGAAGAAAATGATACCAGTTTTATTGACAGTAATTCACATGCCATACAAGTCAATAGTTTAATCATGTTAAAAGACTTGCACAATCATTACCACAAACAATCTTAGAACATTTTCTTCTCTTTTGTACTCATTATTATTAGCTCTCTCTTTCTCCCCAGCCTCCCCTGCCATCACCCTAAGACTATTCATCAAGTTGCCATCTCTATAAATTTTCCTATTCTAGATTTCAGATAAAGAAAGCATACAGAAGAAACCAGAACAACAACGAAATAAACAGAGAAAAACCTTAACTCAAAAGAAAGCAGAAAATGTTAAAACTAGAACCAATTTTAAGTGGGTCAAAAGAACAAATGACAAGGGGTTACATTTTAACCTAACTCCTTGTGCATTGATCCACTTTTCAATGCAGGAGCATTCACATCCCTGGTCAGAGAGGCTCCCCGAGGCTTAATTCACGCGGGGCGCACGAATGAATTTGCGCCTTTTACTCCCATCAGCAGCCTTCTGCAAACTGGATGCTTAGAATTTAAGCTTTAAGACTGTCTTGGATTTTGTCATTCCTAATCTTTTGATCACACGGGCTGGATGATTTTCGGAAATGGTTTTCCTAGCTGGTCGTCATGTAGACCTTAGAAACTCTGTGGAAAGGCTCTGCTGAAACCTGGGAAACATCATAAGAATAAGCCTGTAACCACAGAAAGACACGTGGTGACTGTACACAAGTATATTGACCAGGGATGGAGCCCTGGTTCCCTACATGGAGAGTGAAATCCAACTCTTCCACAAGTTCAGCCACTGAACTCTCAATGCCCTAGGACCTTTAAGTGCTTGCGCCTAATTTCTAGGGCCAATGCGTTTTCCAAAGGCCTACACAATCCTTTGTCTCATGTATTTTATTTAGACTTGTTATCAGGAGAGACCAGTTCCTGAAAAAACAAGATATCATAATTGATAAAGTAGAGGGCAGCAAAAAGAGGATGACGTTTGATGAGATTGATCGACACAGTGACTGCAGTAATGAGTGCAAACATGACACTTGCGAGGTCGTGCCATGTTTCCCTCTGTGTTTCAGAGCATTGCTATGGGCTGGAACTGACTTCATAGCACCTAACAGGAACAACAACGATAAAATCATTGGGAAGAATAGTTATTTTATTTCAATGTATGAAGAAATTATAGAATTACAATGATTATATGTCATATTTAATAAAATACCAACAAATGAATATTATATTGTTATTAATTGCTAAATTTCTTATTTATAAAATGTCTCTACTTTCAGAAAAATTGATGAGTTAGCTTCTCTCACATTGCAAGCATTTCTGAAAATGAGAGCTGATTGTTGGGAACTTATAACAATTTTAAAAATTAAAATAAGAAAATTCATGTAATCAAGTAATATTAAAATCAAAGTTATAAACCTATTTTCAGAACCAAAAAAATTTAGTGTAATAAATCTGATCAATAATATTGGATTGCTCTCAAGCCCCAGTTATTACACATTTTATATATTAAAACTCAAGGATATTTCATTGTTCTGGGCTTTATTTTCCTTGAGAAGGCCATCAAAATATGCATAAGCAGGCTTGTAAAGATGTCAAACTGAAAAACAAAATTAGTGGTCACTGAGTTGATTCTGACTCCTGATGACCCCACATGTTCAGAATAAAACTAAAAGGTTCCATCACATTTTTAAGCCTGTGAGTCTTGGGAAGCCGACAGCCAGACTGTTGTTCCGAGCTGCTTCTGGCTGGGTTTGAACTGCCAACTTTGTTTACCACCCAGAGAAGCCACTAATGATACAATTATAACTAAATCTTTTTTTTTTCTAAATCATTTTTTTAAATCTTCTTCTCTACAACAAAACAAAGCACACCCCCCCCAAAGTTTTTTTTAATTAAAAAATGTTATTCACAGTACTTGTGTCAGTTACGTATAACTGGGGACTATCAATAAGCATCAAATGAGAATGACAGTGCAAATTGTAAACCTCTGGCTCAAAACTTATCCCTGAACAACTGCAGTAATAGTAGTCAAGCAACACATGACTGAAATAAAAGAGAAAGACGCGGCGGCCCTGGAAATTTGGAGTTTCTGAAGCCAGCGATGATGAAAGCCAAGTCCATCTTTTATGAGTGCTCTGGTCTTATTCTCTCTGGTTTCATTGGCATCGGAGGTTTCCACGTGCTGGTTTTGCTTGGTTCATGTACCATGCCATCTTCTACTGAAGACTACCGACTTCTTTAAGACACATCTCCCTTGTCATGTTCAGTGATGATAAAACATGTCTCAGTGGCCTATTTCCATACCCTGTCATTTTAAGTTTCTCCGCCCTCTGGAATGAAAATATGAAATCAGTAGCCCTGGCTTCATTTGACCAAATCAAATCCCCTCCCCCCCCCCCCCCCCAGAAAAACAAAAGATGGTGACAAATCAATCACTTTGCCCTTGCCAGCAAAGATTCGGTGCCCAGACCTTTAGGGGAAATATTACAAATGCGTATCTAAGCAGGAAACATAGAGCACTTCCTTAAAACTTAGGCTTAGGTAACTGGAAGTCTTTACTAAATTAGCTATGGGGGGGGGGCTAAATGTTGAGTTTCTTTGTGGTCTTCTCTTATCTCCCCCCAGCACCAGGACAGCAACAACAACAAAGTCGAGGGTTTGCCTTTAGATGAATAAAGTGGTTACTTGTTCACTTGAAAGTGACTACTTTATACTTTTGGAGGGAGGCCTGAACCTTTCTTGGCAATACTTCAACGGATTAATAATTTAGAATGAGGATGATTGACTGCAGAGAAGAAGTGGAGCTAAGAAGCTCTCATTTTCCTCTTTATTATTTCAGACAAATTGGTACTTCGTGGCAAAGGTGTGGGATGTTTCTGGGTCAACTGTCTAGAAGTTGTAGATGAAAATGGAGGGGGATGTTTGATCTTAATTCTCTAAAGCCTTGGCTTCATCCCTGGTGGTCCTGCCTTACTTTGGATGGCATTGCTTGTGATTCTTAACAATTCAATCACATTCACAGCAAGGCCGAGATGGACGTCCACAAACTTACACTGTGACTTTATGCCGCATCATGCTAGACACTAGCTGTGATACAAAAATGGGTCCAATTAAGGCCTGACCTCAATATGTTCAAAATGTGGCAAGAGAGAGAGACATACCTATAAATCATTATCATGCCATGCAAAAATTGGTTAAGTGTCATGAGAGAGGGATCTGAACAAACACCTTGGGAACCTTTAGGTTGCAGATTGATGCTGGGAATAGGCACTTAGTGATTTGTAACAATGTGAGAAAGCCAAACTAGTAAAAAAAAAAAAAGGCGTAGGCTGCTGTTTTTGATTGAATTGTGTACCCCAGAAATATGTATCATCTTGGCTCAACCATGATTCTCAGTGAGTTGGCAGTTCTTTGATGATGTAATCACCCTCCATAGAACTACCTAGTGTGATTAGCCGATTGGTTTAAAGGTGATTCGGGTGTTTGGGTTTGTTTGTTTGGTTTTTTTAACAAGCAATTAAAGGAGAGAGAAGGAAGGAGGGAAGGAGGAACCTCCTAGCTCTAACAAAGTAGATCCAAGAGCTAGCACAACCTTTGGAGTTGGGCTCCCTTTCCTGAGAACATCTTAGATGCAGGAGAAGCTTGAAGCCAATCTCCAAAGACATCAAGCCCATCGATGTTGAGAGGAGACAGACTTTCCCCTAAAGCGGACAATGAAACATCTCGTTGGAGCTGGTGCCATGCGTGTGGACTTCCTAATGGGAAAAGAATGCATTTCTGCTTAGGAGAAGTCATCCACTTGTGGCATTTTTGTTATAGTGGCACTTGATAAGAAAGGCAGCTGGGACAGCCATTAGAATTCCAAAGCAACTAAGAAAGGAAGCTATGTGCACCCCTGGAGACCTGGACCACAAGTGTCTTTGGAAAAATATGATTCAAATAAAGGGTGTCCAAGAAGAACCCAAGTGCACCTCTTCCTGCAAAGTGCATAGGGTGTGAGCTAGAAACCCCCCAAGCCCCGGGAGAAGATGACAGTTTTAGCCTGTAATTTCATGGTTGCGGGGTCACCACCACATGAGGTACCGTTAAAGGGTTGCAGTATTAGGAAGGTGGGGAACTACTGCTCTAGAGGTTCTTCTAAGGTCATTGCTTCGAGAAATACTGATTCTCTCCTATTTCAAAATAAGAAGTGGCTGTGCCCCACAACTGAACCCCACAATCCCTAAAAAGAGCTTGATTTTTCACCTGCACAAAACTATCATTTATCTTAGTGAACCGGTCGACGTTCACTGCGGTTGGATTTTCACTACATAGCGAGGATCCAGAGGCGAGGTCTCATCTCATGGGGTGAAGGGTTATGTACTTTTACCATCTTCCCCTAGATTTAAGTGGCTCCTAGAATATTCATATTTTGGATACTAACCATTCTTTTTTAGTATATATTCCTGACAAATCCCAGTAGTGAGTTAGATTTGCAAGTTTAAGTCGACAACAAGTTAAATAGAATTCTTCAATTGGACCAAAACAATTATGGACATCCATCCTTAAATGATTCTACTCTAGTTGGGTAAGTAGCTTCCATTATAACCATGTTATTAAGCTTGTCATTTATACGAGGCAGGTTTTTCTCCATTCATCTGTCTACTTATTTATCAAACATGTATTGAGTGTACAAGCCCAGTAACTCACAAATTATGTGCGGGAGAACCAATCAGTTGAAGAAGGCATTGAGCTAGTACCTAAGGCACTGATGTTTGTTTCCAGAAGCACTGTGGGTGGGTAAAGAGACAAGGTATTCATTGTAACTAGGTAGGAATGGCAGGGAAGATGCAGTGGAGGATGTGACATTGATGGGATGGATGAAATTTGGCTAGGCAGAGTTGAGCCATGAGAAAGGGCAGGTGAAAGGGTGAAGGGATAGCAAGTGTAGGCTTTTAGTATAGAAGTCTTGGGAAGTTTATGGAGAGCCTAACTGAAATGAAAAGTGTGATTTTTTTCTCTCTCTTCTGACATAAAGATTCACTTTCACAAAGGTATAATGATATTCCAGGCACTGTTCTACATAACTGGGAGCCCTGGTGGTCTAGCGGTTATGTGTTGACCTGCGATTCATATGGTCAGCAGTTTGAGACCACCAGCTGGAGAAAGATGGAGCTCTCTACTCCCACAGACAGTTACCGCCTCGGAAACCCACAGGGGGTTGCTATAAATCAGCAGGGACTCAAAGGCCGTGAGTTTGGTTTTTGGTTCACTCTAGGTGTATCATTAGCAATAAACATCCATTCTTGTAATAACCATAATAATAGAGATATGATTGTTATAGATGAAGAAACTAAGGCATCTTGTTTATGGGAACTACTAGTTCATAGTGGAGTTGGAATATGAGACCAATTATTGGGGCCATTGATAATTCAGTGTTAGAATTCTCACTTTCCATGTGGAAGCTAGGATTAGATTCCTGGCTAATCTACTCATGTGCAGCCAACCCCTGTCCAGCTATAAAAGCTTACATATTGCTAAGATGCTGAGCAGAGCTTTCACATTTACATGGACTAGGAAGAGAGGCCTGCTGATGTCGTTCTGAAAATCAGCCAATGGAAATCTTATGAATCCTAATTAGTGTCTAATCAGCAACCAATCATGGGGATGAAGCAGGATGTATGCTGCCCCTTTCCATCGCGCATGTGGTGACCAGAGTCCAGGAATGGACTTGTTCGCAACACCCTGCCTCCGGAGTCCTTGCTTATTTGTGCAGTAGGGCCTGGGACACAGAACTTGAAGCAGAAAGAGCACTGTTGATCGCTGGTAGAGTTGCCCCTGGGGAGCAATGGTGAACTTAGAGATAGTGTGAAGCTTGCAGTGTGCACTTTTGTTTCCTTGAGCAAAGTCAAGGGCACGAGCCCTTGCCTCCAGCTAAGAGGAGGGGAATTGTTGGCTCTTGCCCATCTTCTTGTAAGTTAACCACACTTGCAGCTACCGTGGAGAAACGTCATTGGTGCAGGGAAACAAAAGTGTTTTTCAGGAGCTCTGCTGCCACAGTTAGCCTGGGACAGGGCTATGAAAGGGGCTTTTAGCATCCACTGCCTTCCGGGCTTACATTCTTAGTGAACTACTGCCTCAAAATGGAGCTTGTTAGCTGCATGTCATCTGAGGGTGGCAATTAGTTGCATGTGTTTGGTTGGGTGCCAGCTCCAGGGCGCCAGACCTCAGTGCGGGAGCCACTGTTTGCCATGAATTAGTCTTTAAATAAAAGCACGTTTTTTAAAATGGAGCATGCTAATTTGGGTTTTGCTAACCCCATCCAAAGAAGGCTTGGCCTGTTCGGTGCCAGCTGGCTAAGTCGGCATTCAGAGAGAAACGGGGTCCCTACCAAAAAGTGCTCTGCTCCTCCCAGCCCCCTCCGAGTGGAAATGGCAGTGAGGAGCCGGCTGGCCCCAAGAAACAAGGTGAAACAAGGGGCAGAGACTGCCCAGTAATCCTGCGGATGAAAGGGCATTGAATGGCTAGTTAGTCCTGAGTCTCTTGCCACCTTAGAAAGGAGAGTGGGCCCCTCTATTTCCCCACTGACACTGCCCTCGGCCACCCATTCAGTGACTTTCTACATAAAAGGCTTCCTCATCCAATTGCTTATACACTGCACCTTTTATACTCTCCCAAATCATACTCCAGGGATTATCACTGCGGCTTTTAACTTGCCCCAGAAAGAGCTGAATGAGCGTGAATGGGGCGGAAGAGTCTTCGGTGAGAAAGTGTCCCCCACCCCCAAATGCTCACAAAACCCCTAATCACGATGTAAGAATGCCATCCTGTCTTTGGCGGCGGCTGGCTACACATGCACTAATTAACAATTACTGTACATCCAGGCGATAATTACAAGGAGTCTTATCGTGCACACAGTTCTTGGTAAGAGAACTCTTCAAAGAAACCAGTCGTGGTCTCCTAAATGTGACCCTCTTTGAGATTAACAGCAATCCCCACTGACTGCACTTTGCCAGATGAGAGCTAATTAGAAGACTGGTTTCCTGACATTTTCCAGGTGAATAATCTGATTGCCAAGGGGGGAAAACACACACACACACACACACACACACGCACACACACAAAAAAACCACAAGCTTATGTGATGCAATCAACAGTTGAAAATGGTAGCGTCTATCTATCTATCTATCTATCTATCTATCTATCTATCTATCTATCTATCTATCTTCTTCCTACCTATCATCGTCTATCACTTATTTATCAATCTATCATTTATCTACCTACCCACCCATCAACCTATTCATTTATCTATCTTTTGCAAGCCTTCCTTTGTCTCCAAATAAGATTCCTCTGTATTGTGGGGGGAGCCTTGTACATAGCCAAAGACAGAGAAGGAATTTCAATCAGCTTTACATTGGTTTAGAAGATGCAGGAAAGATGGGAAGTTTTCTTCACAAGAATGTATCTGTGCAGCAGATTACTGAGAAGTATGAGTTGTCCTGGTTACTAATGCAGTTTACATTAAATTTCCTGGAGTGAGGTTTTTTAATGTGTTTATTTGATGCTGACGCCTCTGTTCTGAATGCACATATTAAGTTTACTAATAAACTGACATCCGGTTTTGAAGAAACTCACCCTGAGAGCTTTCATAGCAGGACAGGGATTTGTTTTGCGGGTTCGTTTTATTTTTTTCCTTACAAATGTTAAGGAAAATTCGGTGATGCAGGATGTTTTGAATACTTGAATACTGTAAACAGTTTTATGAGAGGAATCTTATTATTTTTTGCATTTTGCAGATTCTTTAAATGTGCATTTAATATTTTGAGTCTCGGCAGGACAGTGTGCTGCTTTTAAGAATAAGAGCCGATAATGAGCTCGTGGAGCCGTTAATTTATGATGTAAGTGACAGCATTGTGGAGGATCTGACATGGGATGCAAGTGCTATGTCTGCAAGCCGAAAATAAACCAGCTGGTATTTGTTCTGAAAACGTTCCCGAGAACACCCTCCTGTTAATGGCCCGTAGCTTGATCCAGCATCTGGTAAACTAATATATTGTCATTTTTACCGTGAAAGTCAGCACAAATCATTAATGACTCTGGCAGCCATTTACCTTCTCCTCTTGTCTAGAATACGACAATTACCATGGAATTATTCCTATTAATGACATGATTGAATGATAGTTACCTGACTGTAACGTGTTGGCAGAAATCCTTTCATAATGGTAATAATGAACTGTGCATTTGAGCCCTTGCTGGGCTCTGTGAAACTGGAAGGTTGGATAGGATGTATTTCGAAACCCTCACGACTAATACTTCTTAATGACTGTGTGGATTGAAGGACATGCGTCATCTTGCAGGTTTGTTTCCATGTGGGAATTTACCATTTTTGTTTAATTTGTTGGGGAAGGGAATCACTGTTTATCATTAAAAATGATGTCAGGGCCCAGTCCATAATGTGCACACACTATGATTATCACCAGTGTTTGGTATACATCTTTACTCTCATAATAGACAACATCTGGATTTTAATGACATATTATTCCACATGTAATCATCATCAGAGGAAGAAATAATACCACCAGTTCCAGTAACCCTCCCCCAAAGCACAGAGACCCAGAACTGATAAGAGTTAATTAGTTTATCTCTTTTGCCTAATCATGATCTGTAAAGCCATGTGCCTGTATAACTGAAAATGTATATGGGATAGAGTTCAAGAGTTAAGTGGATCTAATGGAAACAACCCAACCCATCACCACCACTACTGGTAGAGCTTCTTCTACTCAGAGTTAAGGTCAAAATCGCCACATTCTCCAAAAGAACAGAGTGAATAAAGTAATGGATATCTGAGACATGTCTTGCTCTGTCTTGTGGTCCACCTGACAGCCACGTTTTATTTTTTGCCATTGCTGTGTAACCCAGGTGAGGGTAGATGCTGCCTGCAAGCCTCTTTCCTAAAATGCATCAGACTCAAAGACTACCAGTGAGCCTATTACGTTTCTTCATTCTCTGCTGTAGGACTTCTCTGACACTTTGGTGTGGGACTGGTAGCTTGGAAGTACAGGGGAATTAATCATCCATGGAAAAAGCCATGGCCAGTGGAGGAGTTGATGGACAAATGCTTTCCTCTCCAATGCCTTGTTCAGACAGTTCTGGGATGCATTCCCCAGGTTTTTCAGAGTTTCTCAGCAGAACTGAGCCCCAGTTGCCCAGAGTGGTCAGTTGAGAACTTAATTTATCATGTATTTCTTTCTGTCGAGTATACTCCATTGGACCAGCATATCACACCCTGACTGCTTAGAATGTCCCAAAGGATAAAGAAGCTGTTTTCCTCAAAGTACTGAAGAGGCTCTCTTTATTTCTGCTCATAGTCAACGATTCATTGATGCTCAATTTAAGAGAACTCTGTGGTTCTGTTCACACTTGAGTTCCTTGTGGGATCAGACCAAGGCTAGACGTCACTGAAACCACGGCTCTGCCCAGCTCTTCCCTGTCCCATCCCTCTCCCTGCTTATCCAAAACGTTCTCTTGAGGGGGCTTCTTCTGCCAATTGCTTACACACACATTTCTACCCCAGGTTCCACTTTGAGAGCACCTGATTTAAGACATCCTATTTTGTTTCCGTTTCCTCCCTCCGTCAATCTTATTGCCTACACTCTCTTCTCCCAAGTAAACTACTGGCTGGTAAACCATAGGATCTGGATTCCCCAGTGAGATATGGCCTTGGGTTGGGGAACCAGCCTAAGGCAATGAAAGATCACAATGTGCATTGAAGCCTCACTCTGCTCAACTTGCTAGATGAAGTTCCCATTGCCAAATCAGTAGCTATTGAGTTAACACCCTGTACTTCAGAGTAGGATCGCGTTCCAAAGAGTTCCCGTGACTGTGGTCTGGTGCAAGCAGATGGCTACGTCTGTCACCTGAGGGAACTTTGGGTGGGCTTGGCCTGGCAACATTTTAGTTAGTACCCCTATTCAGTACATGTTCCTTACTCAATGCTACGTCTGACTGAAGAAAGTTAAATTGTTGACAGGATTAGGCAGCATACGTTAAGATTAAAGAGAATGATTCAGAAATAAAGGTAGACAGTCAGAGACCAATCATGTGAGGCTAAAGGGGTGTCAAAAATTTCATGGAGTGTGTGGACTTTAATTTGTTAAAGAGAAGCATATGGGAAGGAAGAGAGGAGTAAGAAAGGGGAATTCGGCTTGGAGAGACAGCTTGCATCAAGGGCTCCAGTGTCCTGAAGATGGCTTCTCCAGGGGATCCTGTGGGAACGCCAGCTTCTTGTTGGAAGGGCTGAGTGGCCATTTATTTTTTAATCTGTGTGATTTCCAGGCATTATAGTGATCACTAGAAAGGATGACTCATACCTAAACTGTCCTTGCTTTCAAAGGATGTACAGGCTATGAAAAATGTAAGTAAACAAACAGTAGCATAAAAACAAAGTTAAAAAACGAGATGGGGAAATAAATAATGATAAAGAAGAAATAATGGGGGCCCAAAGGAGATCCTTTGCAAAATACCTTGCCAGTAACTTTGAAAATCCTGAAATGAAATTTGAGTAGGTAAATAAGTTACCCAAACTTACCCAAAGGAGAAAAACACACACACAAAAAAATAAAGCTAATCACATTGGAAAACACTGAGAAATCCCTTAAAGATATCATAAATGTCCCTGGTCCTTATGCTTCCCGAGGCCAATTGCTTTGAGCCTTGAAGGAGCTCTTCCTTAATTATCAATTACTTGTTCATGATTTCTCTTCTAGGCATTTGATTAAGAGAACCGAAGGCAGTCATGACTCACTAGTAATGCATGAGCATTAAAAAAGAAATCTTTAGGGTGGAGATCCGGAGTAGGCCAGAGACAAGCTGGAGAAACATGACCAGGCCAGAGTTCCAAAGCTGGCCAGAAAGCTGGAGCAGGCTGGAGATCTGGAGCAGAGCTCTTGCCTTCCCTCGACTGCGGGTAGCAAGCTAAGTCAGCCGCCAAGGACATCCTCAGCTGATGCCAGCAAAGTGCTCAAGCTGCCCACCCTGCATTCTCTTCTAGCATCAGAAATACAGCCAATGTGACCCCAAGCAACAACAAAAGAATTACATACACATGGTTGATAATTTCTCTGTACTGATCCTGAAAACAAATAATAAAATATCAGTTACCTAAATAAGTAAATACATCTTTAAATGTCAAATGTATGAGGATAAGACAAGAAATATTGCTATTAGGGTGCTAGGTCATGTATGCAAGGGATTTATTCCATACAAAATGTGTCCAAACATGTAGTAAGTAAGTAGCTGCAGATAAGTTCTCTCAGAAATACTTTTCTCAATCTCCTTTAGGTGCCTTCAAAAGTAGGTACCATGAAAGCAGTGGCTTCCAAGGGGATTTACTAGGCCAATTAAATTAAGGCAGAGAGGCCACCGAGAAAACTAAGGTGTCTGTTTGGGGAGCTGCAAAGTTACGATCATCAATTGCTCCCATGTAATCTCAGGATGAAGCTGAAGAAAATTAAACCAGGTCCATGAGAGCCAAAATGTGGCTTTGAGTACAACCCCCTCCCCCAATTTTGAGACTATTTAAATAACAGACTTGATACATTGAACATTAATGTCAGAAGACCTGATGTGCTGTGAGAGACCATCAAGAACATCACACAGGAAAGAAACACAAGGTCATTAGAAAGACAGGAAAGAAAGGAAAGATCAAGCTGAGTGCCAGAAGAGACTGTGAAACTTGCTCTTGATCATAGAAGAGTTAAGGCAAATGGACAAAATGATAAAGTCAAATGGCTGAATAGAGTAACTCATTTTCAAAGAGTAACTCATTTTCAAAGAGTAACTCATCAAGACTAAGCAAAGTGTTATAATGAAATAGACAAAGACCTAGAAAACCCAAAAGGAAGAACTTTGTCAACATGTCTTAAACTGCAAGAACTCATGATACAATTCAAACCTCAAGTTGCAATATTGTGAGATTCTGTGGACAGAATAATGAATGATGCAGGATGCATCAAAAGAAGATAGAAAGAATACAGTCACTGTCCCAAAAAGATCGTTGACACCATCCAACATTTCAAGAGGAAGCCTATCAGCAAGAACCATATGAAGGAAGAAGTTCAAGCTTCCCTGAAAGCATTAGCCAAAAACAAGGCTCCAGGAATTGATGGATTATCAATTGATATTTTTCAACAAGATGATATAGAACCAGATGCACTTTTACTCATCTATGGTAGGAAATTTGGAAGACAGTTAATTGGCCAACTGACTGAAACTGATTCACCTTTGGACCTATTCCAAAGAAAGGTGACCCAACAGAGTTCTAGAATTATTGAACAATGTCACATATAAATATGATTTTGCTGAAAATCATCCATCAATGGTTGCAGCTGTGCATTGACATGGAGCTCCAGAGGTTCAGGTCATCATTAGAAGGGGCCGTGGAATAAGGGATATAATTGCTGATGTCAAATGGATCTTGACTGAAAGCAGAGAATACCTGAAAGATGTCCATTTGTGTTTTATGCACTAGGCCAAGGCATTTGACTGTGCGAATCACAACAAAGTATGGATGGCCTTGAGAAGTATGAGAATTCCAGAACACCTCATTATGTTAATACAGAACTTGTACGTGGACCAAGAGGCAGTTGTGGGAACAGAACAAGGGAATACTGCATGGTTTAAAATCAGGAATAGTATGCATCAATGTATCTTCTCATAATACTTATTCAATCTGTATGTTGAGCAAATAAGCAGAGAACTTGCCTTATATGAGGAAGGATGTGGCATCATGATTGGAGGAAGTCTTATTAACAACCTGTAATATACAGATGACATAACCTTTCTTGCTGAAAGCAAGAAGAACTAGAAGCACCTGCTGATGAAGGTCAGAGATTGTAGCCTTCAGCATGGATAACAAATCAATGTGAAGAAGACCAAAATCCTCACAACTGCACCAGTAGGTAACATCATGATAGAGAAAAGGTTGAAGCTGTCAAGGATGGTTGTCTTTCTTGGATCCACAATCAATGTTCATAGAAGCAGCAGTCAAGAGATTAAAAGATGAATTGGGTAAATCTGCTCCACAAGACCTCTTTAGAGTGTTGAAAATCAAGGATGTCACTTTGAAAACTAGGGTGCACCGGGTATTTTCAATGGCCTCCTAAGCACGTGAAACTTGGCCGCTGAATAAGAAAGGTCAAAGAAGAATCGATGCTTTTGAATTGTTGCCCTGGAGAAAAATATTGAAAATATCATGGACTGCTAAAAGGACAAATGGATCTATCTTGGAATAAGTGCAACCAGAGTGCTCCTGGAGCAAGGATGGCCTGACATATTGTCAGGAGAGACCATTCCCTGGAGGAGGAAGGACCTCGTGCTTGGTAAAGTTGGGTGAGTGGGGGCACTGAAAAAGAGCAAGGCCCTAAAAGAGATGGCTTCACACAGTGGCCACAACAATGGGCTCAGGCTTATGAACAATTTTGAGGACGGCCCAAGAGTGGTCCAAGTTTTGTTCTGTTGTGTAGAGGGTCACTATGGGCCGGAGCTGACTTGGTGGCACCTAACAACAACCACAACGTGGGTCCTCTTAACTAGAGAGATGAGGCCCTCCCAGAGGACAGTTTTCTTGGTGAGGCAGAGGAGCAGCAGAATGAAGAAGACCCTCCACAGCCGGGTTGACACAGTGAGCGCAGCAATAGGCTCTAACATGAGAACAGCGGCTGTGAGGAAGGCCCCAATGGGACAGAGTTCTGTTCTGTGGTGTGTAGAGTTGCTATGAGTGGAAACTGACTCATCTGCACCTAAAGAATAGTCTTGATAGATTTTCTCAAAATGAGTAGGGGATTAAAGGACTTATTAGCAAAAAGTTTTAAAGGAACTTTGTATGGGTGGCCAAAAGACTAGGAATTGTTTTTCATAGTGGCAATGCCCCTAGTCCTTCTCTGGAGGTAACTAAGACTTCCCGGTGGCAATTTTGTTGCAAACTTCATCCCACACACCAACCGCCAGGATCTTGCTCCTTCAGAGGCTTTCTTGTTTCCCAAACTCATTTCAAAGGGACAGGAGTGGAGTCACTGGAGGATGCCAAAATGCATAATGGCACTTTGACTTTCACATCCACTTTGTGAATGGAAAGGCTCAGACTGTGGGAAGGGTGACAGAAATGGAAACTTCCTAGATGGAGGATTGATCAAGGAACAAGAGGTTCACATTTTGAAATGTCTGTTTCATAAAGATCTCTGTGATTTTGTAATACTATATTACCTACTCTCAAAGGTGGACATAGGCGTATATAGAAAAAATGCAATAGAATCAAGTGATATGGAAACTGCACAGAGTGAGCACTGGTTTCCTTCTTTGGGGCAATCTAGTGCCTTATAGACCTTGTAAGGTTTTTTTTCCTGTAACCTGATTTCAGCTCTGCCTTTTTAGTTGCACCTGTCTGCTAACTTGAGCACAAACATGCACATCACTGTACATACGGAAAGAGACCTCTTCAGCTACTTGTAGCTAATATATTATGTAAATATCTAACAACTTCTGGCACTCTTCTTGGTTAAAAAAAAACCCCATGACAACATTAATTCTATTTCAGAAAAAAAAACAGAAAGAAAGCAATAGAGAGATTGTTTTATTGAAGGGCAGTCTCAAAATGGAATTGCTAAGGGTCGTCAAGAACTCTTCCACCTTCCTTTAAGAGGGTTCTCTATTACGATTCCTTGGTATCTGGCCTCAGTGGGCAAGTACATTACCAAAAAGCACTTTGCTAGTAGATTACATCGGTGCCTCTGAGCCCAGGTTTCATTGTCAAATAAAGCATGTCATTTGGGTGCAGTATCTTTGCATTTTTAATCATGTTTGATCTCCCAGTCGCTCATGTGCAACAGGTTCACTGGTCATCGTGTGAATGAGCTAGACTATGCTGGAAATGTTTGTGTTTCTCTACTCATTTACTTATTCGTTCTGGTACTTCTTTATTCCTTTGTCTCACATTTCCTCTCCAAATTTCCTATTTCCATCTTCTTTCCTGCTTTTCCTTTCTGGCCTTTTGAGTTTTGTTTGGGGACAAATATTGCCTTTTTGGTCACCTATGATCAGTTAATCTGAGTACTATGTATTCCACAGGGGTTATTGTTCATTTTGTAGGTCTGCCTAATGTTAGGCTGAATATTGATCTTCATGAATGGGCTCAATTTTAGGCATGAAGGGTATCTACGGATCATAATCTCAGAGGTCCCCCCAAGTAAGTCTGACTTTTAATGTGATTTTTTATGTTGCTCTGAATTTTTCTACAACTTTGTCCAAGACCTTCTGTTGTTACCCTGGTCCCCAAAGTAGGTGGTGATAGCTAGATGCCGTCTTGTTCTTCTGTTCCTAGGCTAGTGGAGACTCTGATTCCTGTGGACGAATTGTTTCCCTGAGTCTTCGATTTTCTTCATTCTCATTTAGTCTGGATGGAACCCAGTCATCAAAGTAGAAAGTAGAACACTGTCTTTACACTTGTAGACTATGTTATTCCAATTGGCCAAGGGGTCCCTGAGCCTATGGTCATAATTCCTCAAGCCAAGAGATTCAATCCCCAAAATGATTAGTTATTGCTAAGACGTTATCATAACTTTGCCACCTGTATGTTCCACTCTACATCAGGGGATTTCATCTTTTTGATGTTGTAAATAGTGCTGTAATAAATAAGGATGTGAATATATCTGTGTTGTGGCTCCTATTCCTCTGAGTATTGGAATTACTGAACCGTATGGCATGTGAAGTAGTTAGTTTATTGTGCCAACCTGGCCGATAAACACATGTGGGGTTAATTGAAGGGCGGAGGAATAAATGACTCAGTGAGCCTCACCTTTCTAGTTCTCAGGTCTCTTCTTTTAGATGGTCATACCAGGGTGCAGCTGTCTTAGCCAGATCCTTGCTTCAGTTGACAAGGCTCACTTCCTGCAAGACATCCCCAAGGAGAAGCCGCATGGACCTATCCAATGCAGCCCTGGGTGCTGGAGCAGTCATGTGGAGACCCCTGCCAGTACTGAGATGCTTACACGTTCACTGACTCGATTTTCTTCCTGCAGTTGGCGTCATTGCGTGTGTTTTGTGAGATGGAGGAGACATTTGGATTAATGGGTTAGTGTTGGACTTGTGGGCTTGTGCAGCACTGGGTTGGTATGTTTTCTTGATGTGCACTTAACCTTTATATAAACTTTCTCTTATACATGAACTTCTGTGGATTTGTTTCTCTAAAGTACCCAGACTGACACAGTGTGTTTCTAACTTTTTTAAGGAAGTGAAATATCATTTTCCCCAGTGGTTGGACCATTTTACAGTTCTGACAGCAGTGCAGGAGCATTTCAACATGGTCATAGGCATTTGTTGTGCTCTGCTCTTTGATCATTGTATGATGGCAGGGGTGAGATGGTGTCTCGTTGTTTTTATGTGCTTGTTTTTAAGAGCCAAGCAATGGAGCATAGTGGTTACCCATTGGACTGATAACTTCAAGATTAGCAGTTCAAAACCACCAATCACAGGAGAAAGACAAGGCTTTCTACTCCCATAAAGAGTTACAGTTTAGGACTTCAACCCAGGGCTCCAAGATGTGAATGCAACATACCGGCATGGAGTAGGGAACCAGTGGAGAGGTCTGAGAGGCCGGCTCCAATCCCAACTACATGGACACCTGCCCCTCCCCCCAGAAGAATTTATTTCAGAGGACAGCACTGAATTTGCAACTCTGGGAGAGGGACATGTCTGATCAGAGCACATGGGAGCAAATGAAGGGGTTAGGAAGAAAGAGTGGAGCATATCCTGGCCCACCAAGCCTTGACCACAAGAGTCCTGCTCAGAGCAGAGCAGTCCACAGAGAAGACCATATGGCCGGCCCCACTATGAGACATGACATCCCTCTCTGACCCATAGTGCTACAGGGGACAATACCAGAGACACAGTGTGGGAATTCCGCCCGATCTGATCCCACCACACTGAGACAAAACACTAAGGGTGTGGAACAGAACAGCAAGGGGGACAGCAACGAAGTCCCCAGAGAATACCAAAAATAGACTTTGGGGCCACTTGACCGGAAAACACTCTGAACGACCAACAAACAGTCCTTGAACTAACTACAAGCTTTTCTTTCTTATTGTTGTGTTTTGTTTTTTTTGTCGTTGGCTTGGGGTTTTTTTGTTTGTTTGTTTTATTTTGTTGCTTGGCTTTGCTCTGTCTTGTTTTTGTGCATGTTATTATCTCATAAGATATGCTGGATGAATAATCTGGAGGAAAAAACAACAGGATGACCAGTTCCAGAGGGACATGGGAGAGGGGAAGGTAGGGAAAAGGAAGCGTTGTTAACAAACCCAGGATCAAGGGAACAACAAGTGATCCAAATCCAAATGGCGAGGAGAGTCTAAGCGGCCTAGTAGGGCGTTACCAAGGATAATGTAACTGAGAGGAATTACTGAAATCCAAATGAAGGCAGAGCATGATAGTGAGACAAGAGGAAAGTAAAAGGAAATATAGGAAATAACTAGAAGGCAAATGGGCATTTATAGAGGCCTACATAAAGGCATGTACATATGTAAATATATTTATATATGAGGATGGGGAAATAGATCTATGTGCATATATTTATAGGTTTAGAATTAAGGTAGCAGATGGACATTGGGCCTCCACTCAAGTATTCTCTCAATGCAAGAATACTTTGTTCAATTAAACTGGCATTCCATGATGCTCACCTTCCCGACACAACTGCTGAAGACAAAGTGGGTGCATAGCAAATGTGGTGAAGAAAGCTGATGGTGCCCGGCTATAAAAAGATACAGTGTCTGGGGTCTTAAAGGCTTGAAGATAAATAAGTAGACATCTAACTCAGAAGCAACAAAGCCCACATGGAAGAAGCACACCAGCTTGTGTGATCATGAGGTACCAAAGGGATCAGTTATCAGGCATCAAAGAACAAAAAATCATATCATTGTGTGCTCACCTCCCAGATATGATCACTGAAGACAAATGGGTGCATAAGCAAATGTGGTAAAGAGAGTTGATGGTTCCCAGCTATCAAAAGATATAGCTTCTGGGGTCTTGAAGGTAAACAAGTAGCCATGTAACTCAGAAGAAACAGAGCCCACATAGAAGAAGCACACCAGCCTGTGGGGAAATGAAGTGTCTAAGGGATCAGGTATCAGGCATTATCAGAACAAAAAAACATATCATTGTGAATCACGTGGAGTGCAGAGTGGAGACCCAAAGTCCATCTGTAGGTAATTTGAGGAGAGTAGCCAGTCAGGGTGCAACGATGAATCATAAAACTTTCCTCTAATTCCTAAATGCTTTCTTCCTCCTCCCCCCGCCCACTATCATCATCCCAATTCTACCTTACAAATCTGGCTAGACCAGAGGATGTACACTGGTACAGATAGGAACTGGAAACACAGGGAATCCAGGGCAGATGATCCCTTCAGGACCAATGGTGGGAGTAGCCATTCTAGAAGAGTTGAGGGAAGGTAGGGTAGAAAGTGGGAACCGATTACAAGGATCTACATATAACCTCCTCCCTGGGGGACAAACAACAGAAAAGTGGGTGAAGGTAGATGTCAGACAGTGTAAGATATGACAAAATAATAATTTATAAATTACCAATGGTTTATGAGGTAGGGAGAGCAGGGAGGGAGGGGGTAAAATGAGGAGTTGATGTAAGGGGCTTAAGTTGAGAGCAAATGTTCTAAGAATGATGACGGCAATGAATGTACAAATGTGCTTTACACAATCGATGGATGTATGGATTGTGATAAGACTTGTATGAACCCCTAATAAAATGATTAAAATAAAAAGAGGTACAGTCTTGGAAAGAGTTACAGGGCAGTTCTACCCTGTCCGACAGGGTCACTCAGTTGGAATCGACTAAATGGCAGTGAATAGCTAATACAGGAGTACTTTTGGAGCAATGGTTAAAGCTCTCGGCTACTAGATGAAAGATTTGCAGTTGGTTACCCACTGTGTCTCCAGAGCAGACAGATGTGGCAGTCCATGTTTGTAAGCAGTTCTGTAAGTGTAAGATTTGTGCACATCTCTTCATAAACGTGTTGGCTGCCTGAGCACCCCACTGTTACGGGGTTTCTTACGGAAGTTAACAGGTTACAAATGTTAAGGGTACCTTTCTTCAGTCTACAATGCTTCTTCTCAGCCAGGCTGTCAGGGAAGAATCTCTCTGGTCCCTGGCCTCTCCTGTCAGTGAAATGTTTATTTTGGCCTTTGCCTATTTTAAAATTGGATTGTCTGTCTTTCTGTGGTTGAGATGTTGGAACTTTCTTTAAATTTTACAGATTAGTTCCTTGTCCAAAATGCCATTTTGAAAAGATCTTTCCCAGATGGTAGTTGCTTCGTTTACTCTTTTGGAAAAGCTTTTGGATGTACATAAGTGTTTAATGTTTAAAACGGTCCCACTCGTCTCGTTTATTGTGTGCTGTTTGTGCATTTTCAGTTAGACTCTGGTGATTCTTGAAGTATTTATAATTCTCCTGTTTTTATCCTGAATGCCTGCCTGCAATCAAAGCCTTGCATTTCTCTAGATCTGAGTGGCTGTTGACAGCATGGGTTTAAACTATCGCATTCTGTGTGCGTGTGGATGTGTGCACACATCTATGTACACGGGCCTTCCTTCTCACTCCCACGAAACAAGTTAATGCATAGCCTAACACTCATAAAGGCTTGACGAAAAACCCTCTGTCATAAACTGTTGAATATTGCTTTCTATGTTATAATACTGCGTAATTGAAAAGTCTCTAAGGTTCTATTTCTGCAGAAAGAAGGTGGCCAGACCTTGGAGAAAGCCACTCTGATTGGAGGCTATTGCTTCTCCTGTCAGGACACCTCTCACCATCCCCGAAAGAGGTCCCCAAACCTTGTCACCTAATATGCTTTTGTTTGGAATCGTCTGTCATCTGGAAGGTCCTGGGAAGTAGCTTGCTGGTGAGCACGGTGGGGCAGACGCCAGTTTCGAGAAGAGGCGTGTATACCATTGCAGATGGTAAACCAGCGAACACTGCTTGCATTTCATTATGAATCCCTTTTACATATGTCCTAACAAGGAGGCCATCAGGTGCTGATTATCAGATTTGTTTTCAGTTTTCTCTTGGCTTAGAGAGAGAGAAAGATCTCAGAAAGTGAGATTCAGCTGGGGTTTGGGGTATCCTCATTGATAACCACCCTCTTATTAGTCGGGGTTGACAATTCATTGATACTTGACGCAAGACCTAAGATCTGTTTTAAACTCATGAAGTTGGATGCTGGTGCTTTGGGAATATTTTATTGCTTTTAGATTTTGTCATCTTACTTTGAGTTTGACCTTTTCTGTAAGACCATAAGCTTTTTGAGATCTAGAAACAAACATTTCACCTGAATGTAGTATGTAACACACCCCAGCAAAGGACTGGGTGCACCCCTGGTGCTCTATAAATACAGATTCGTGGAATTTCTCACAGGCATTCACTTAGGGTCTGTTTAGTTCAGTCATGCAGTGTAGTAATGACCACATGGGAAGCTTTTCTTAAATGTTTGTTTATTTATTTATATGGTGGCCCAAAGCATTAATGTAGGAGATTATTGTTGCTAGTTGCTAGTTGCTGTTCTTCCAGCTCTGACTCAGGGTGAGCCAACAAGCAACAAAACAGAACATCGCCCAGTCCTGTACAATCTTCCCAATCACAATTAGGCTCAAGTCCATTGCTGCAGCCACTTGTCCTGTGTGTGCCTTCTACCCTAAGATGCTCTTTTTCCAGAATGATATGGAGCAATATTTCTGCTCAGATCCATAAGGGTTTCACTGCCTGGTTTTTTGTCGTAGATCTCCAGGCCTTTCTTTCTAGCCTGTCTTGATTTAGAAGTTCCATAGAAACGTGTCCCCCATGGGTGGCCCTACTGGTATTTGCAACGGGCAAGCTACCACCATTTGACAAAGGGACAGGTGTGGATGGGATTATTAGTGTGGTGTTTTGTGCGGCTTGTGCTCCTGTCAGCCGGGCAGCTCTTGGTTCAGTGGGCTCCACCACGGAGAAACGATGCACACAACAGATGAAAAGGGGGCTGCTCAGTTTGAAATCGAGTTGGGAGTTTAAGATGCAGCTCTTTTCCCAAACACCCCAAACCAAGTGACCACTGAGTTTATGCCACAAGGCTCTTCTGAGCATTGTTCGACATCACTCACTTCAAGAAAGGAATGACTTATAGATGGTCCACCATTTTCACAGGTGCATTAATGTTCCTACAAGGGCAGCCGTGCTAGGAAGGGAGGGGATCAAGTGTGACATCACATACGTGCCTCTATATCCCAGGCTCATCTTGCTTAGAAGGTGAGTTGGGATTTCAGATTCTTCATGATAACTCAGCCCCCAGCTTTTGTGTTTTGGAAGAATTGTAAATGTATCCGGGAGGCTCACGTGAAGGTGGTCTCCCCTGGAGCAGCACCAGGCTTGTTGATAATATGTTGAGGAGTATTTGATTCTAATGTGTATTCATACGTGAGCAAAGGCTAAATCTGACTGTTTTCATGTCCAGGTGTTAGACCTGTCCTTCCAAATACTGATTTGTAAAATAGTGTTTTCCTTACATGTGAGACCTACCTCTGGCTTTGGCACATGCCTAATTAATGCAGGCATTTCTTGAATGACATTGACAATGAATACAAAATATTAATAAACCAACAAGACAAGCAATTTTCAAAAATCACATTATGTATACTTAATGCCTAACTGACCTTTTCTGCAGTTACTTACATCTTTTAAAAATTCATTTAATTTCAAAGCCAGAGTATTAGCCTATTTATATGTAAATTGTCTTTAATTCATGCATTGATCTAAAAGACTAATCCACAGGACCTTTTACCACAAGTGACCTTTTTGACTCCATACTTCTGGGAAAGCTGTGAAGTGATTTTCTGGTGACCCCACATCCACCTGTGGTACAACATATGCCAACTCTGGTCTGTTTAAATCACTCATAATCATATAGTTTTCAGCCAACACTGAATTTTTAATAGCATGGTTTAGTTATTATCTGGATTTCTGCCAAACTAGTTACCTGGATGTTTTGTTTTGTTTTGCTCTGTTGTTGGTTTTTTTTTTGGGGGGGGTGTCCCCATGCTGGCATGGTTTCTGTCTCTCTCTTTTTTCCCTTGCTTTCCCGTCTCTCTCTGTCTTCATCCTGGATCAACAATCAGACTCAGGCAATAGCAAGAGTTACAAGTGGTTCCAGAGAAACCTCTATGAACTCAGGCTCCAAGGGACTGCCCTGTTTTCATGGGTCTCACATTTTCGGCCTTTGACAGGGGATGTCTTCACTGCTTCCCATCACTCCTTTAAATGTCCCCTCATGGAAAGTTTCCAGCTTCCACCAGGTAACTCTACTTAAAGGATGCAGAGTTTTAGGTGCTTAATAACTACTGTACCCAAAGAGCATGGATTTCAGAGATAAGTATTTATATCACTGCCTAGCTCAGAGAATCTTACCAAAGCAGCAGAACAAATTACCATCAATCTTCAAACTATTTTACACACACGCACACACACACACACACAAACACACACACACACGCGCGAGGCTTCAAAAGTTCATGAGAAAAATGAAATTGAAAGACAATAGGATTTTCACATGTATGCATATATATTCTGAATATATATGAGTTGATATATATGAGGGGGTACTTCCCCCCAAATGGAATATTTTTTTCAAAGCTATGTATTTAAATTTTTTTTTACAAAACAACCCTATCACCTTCAAAGTACTCTCCATTACACTTAATTTGTCAAATCTGCGATTCCATTCTTGGAAACATTTTTTCAAACTCATCTGTTAGGATGGCTGGCAGCACCTCCCTCATTTTTTTCTTCACCTCTTCTTTATCGTCAGATTGCTGTACTTCCATGTCCCTCTGCATTCACAGAAACAAAAAGAAGTCACGCGGAGCAAGGTCAGATGAATAAGGGGCTTGGGCAAGAGAGTCATGCTGGGTTTTTGGTCTGTTTGGGTTTTTTTGGGGTTTTTTTGCCGAACACTGGTACACAGAAATGGCTGCATGAGCAAAACCAGTCCCCCATCTCCCACAAATCGGGCCTTTTGTGTCTCCCTGTTACACAGTCTTTTCAGACCTCTAAAGGGAGAAGTGATGAGCACTCTGACTTGGTGGAGTGAATGCCACGTGCACTTCTCTTCAGCAAGTTCATCCATTAAGAAAGCTCACAACCTTCCAGAACAAAGTTTGTCATCAATCAACCTTTCACCTTTCTTGAAATGAGAAAATCATTCAGACCCTTGAGTTTTTCCCGTGGCGCTGTCCTTGTGAGCTGTGTTCAACATCGCAATGGTTTCTGCATCATTTTTCCAAAGCAGGAAACAAAATTTCACAGCCGCACGCTGTTCTCTTAATTTGGCCAACACAAAACACTACTTTCAAGAAACAATGCACTGTGGCCAGAGAGCACCCTCCCAGGCGCTGCCACTGGATGCACCAACTCAGAGTGGGTTACTTGATGCTCACCTAGCAGGAAAAACGCAAAGTACTACAATGGGCAGAGCTTTGGGGGGATTTCTTTTTGGGGGGTACTCCCTTGTAGAGGTTCACACATATGTATTTTAATATTCCATTCTCATTTTATTTTGTTTGTTTTGCCTGGGTTTTGTTCACCTTTGGGACCGTCTATAACTTCATACAAGTATGTCTCTCTACTGTGAATGCATACATTTTATTGTGTAGTTCTTATTAATAGAAGATAAAAGGCAATTAATTTGTATTTTAATATATATAAAACATTTCCCTGTAAAATCGACATCAAATATATATGACTTGGGTATATTTTCTAACCTCCAACTTTTTTCAGTGTTGATGTTTCCCTCTGTCAGAATTTTAACTTAAGGTACCTCAGAGGGAAGCGTTCCATGTCAAGAACCCTGTGCAATTGGTTGTATGTTTCTATTTGTAAAAAGTGTCACCACATTGAGCAGCTTGGTTGGATGGGGAACATTCACTTAGATTATAATATGACACCAAACAGGAAATCTAAATGTACATATGTATATATAAACATAAATGGATGGCATGAACACCCACACTCACGTATGCACACATATGCACACACAGTACCCCCACACCACCCAATTGTAGTCTTCATCCAAAGAAGTATGCATGTTTTGATAGTTCCAAGGTGAACTCAAACACTCCAAACTCACTGCCATCTAGTCAACTCAGCCTCAGAGCCAGCCTATCGTCAGGGTCAGAACACACCATGGACTTTCCAAGCTACCAGTCTTTGTAGAAGCAGACAGACTCATCTTCCTACTGCAGAGCAGCTGGGGCATTTGAACCATGCGACTTACTCTTAGTTAACAGCTCAGGAAATAACCCACTATGTCAAGGTGAACCAGCAGACAGAAATGCTATCCCAATGGAGCTTATTTTTTTTTTGTATCCTGACAGAGAAGACACATTAAACAATTAGTTATCCAAATAATTACCCAATTATAATCGTGGGAACAGCTGTAGCAGAAGAATGTGGAATGCTATCAGAGCGTGTAATGGAGGGCCCAACTCATGCTGGGTGGCGGGGAGGGCAAGGAGGGCTGTCATGAGAACGTGACATTGGAGCAGTGCTCAGGAGGGTGAAGCTACTTCTGGAAAACATTAGTGTGCATAATAAACTAGAGCAGGGCTTTTATGCTAATTCATATTTTCTGACACAGTACCCTGCTCTTTTAGGTAGAGTCAGTGGTGTTTGTATAAATATATGTGTGTGTGTGTATATATATATATATTTGTTCTCTAAGAGTGCATCTCCCTTTGAACCTGGGCCATGTGCAAGCTCCCCTCCCTGACTGCCCCCTGGGGACCATAGCTGGAGTGTGCAGGTGAGTAGATCACATGGTGAAATAGGGCTCTTGAAGGAAGCAATCCTTTGTCTCCCCCATTTGCAGGGGTTTCTTTCCTTTTATTGAGTGTTTTTCTTCTTCCTTTCCATTTGCATTCCTGTCTTCTCAATGGTCTTCTCCCTTAAAGATGATTAGCAGGGTTCTGAGAGGAAAAGAGAGCCCTCTGATTCTTTCCCGTCATCATGTTCAATGAGATGGTATTTTTAATGAGAGGTTCAATGAGATGGAAGTTGAAGAACTACATAGGATTTTTCAGCTGTACCGATGCCTCTGGATTCTCCTACCTATTCACAAATGAGTAAACTTACAAAAGTCACTGAAATGAGTTAGTTTTAAAAACTCAATTGGATTTAATTATCTTTAAACCACATTGTTGTTTGTGTTTTGGCTAAATAAAATGCAGTTGTATGTGACACAAAGTCCTTGATGGAATAGGAAAATCAGCCCATTTCAAATTCATTCTATATTCACAAATATCTGTTAAATCCCCACGTAGTGACAGATCCTGTGCAAGGCACGGGGGTGATGATGTAAAAGAAAAAAAAAGCCTATTTGTGCCTATCTTCTCTAGGATAAGGAGCCTGGGTGGTGTTGAGCGTTGGGACTACTGGACAGGCGCTCCGTGATTTTCAGTCCATTAGCAGATCCGCTGGAGGAAGATGAGGCAGTCTGCTTCCACACAGACTGACAGCCTCAGAAACCCGACGGAACTGTCTTTCTCTGTCCTAAGCACCCCTGCGTGTCAGAATCAACCCAAAGGCTGTAGATTTGATGTGTGTGTGTGTGTGTGTGTGTGTGTGTTGTTCGAGGGTCTTTGCATTTTTTTCCTCACTTGGATTTGTCTGGAACAACCCCACCGTTTATGGATAATAATTATATATGAATTAATTATTGAACATTTTTTCTGTGCCAAGAACTGCAATAGCAATATACATGCATCTGTCTTCACAGCATACTGGTGAGGTAAAATGAGTTGTTTGAGGTACCATAGAAACTCAATATAAGCCAACCCAAATATCACCCAAGGCACCTAATTTTCCTGCAAACACTGCATTAAATATATGCTGAAAAACTTGGCTTATACAGGAGTATCTATGGGTAAGTTGTTCTTAAGTAACAGCCGGAGTGTGGACCATCTGCATCCTGAAAGGCTATCTAGGACTTTGCCTCAGGCCCATTCCTTATGAAGGGGACTAGCTAGGACTTGATCCAGGGCAGCCTGATTTTTCTTTACTAAGGTTTTCTTTACTTTTAAGAACCTGTTGCTTTATTTTTAATTGTAATGGACTCTACATATAACATACAACTTCCCATTTTAACCATTTGACAGTATAGCTCCGTGGCTTTACTTACGCTTTCAGTACCGTGCAACCATGTCCATCGCCAACACCTAAGTTTTCATCACGCAAGCAGACATCCTGTGCCCATTAAGCAATGGCTCCTCGATGCCTGTCCCTCCACCACTAAATAATCTCAATCTAGTTTTTGCCTGTGTGTATTTTCTTTTTCTAGATGATTTGGATGAATTAAATCATACAATCGTTTGCATTTGGCTCAGTTCACCTAATACAATGTTTCCGCTGTTCATCCATGTTGTAGAATGTATCAGAGCTTCCCTGCTTGTGCAGGCTGAAGGACTGACTACATTTTTTCTGCCATCTGAATGTATGATATCTCGTGTATCCTCACATCAGACAAGGGCCTTTTGAACTTTTCCCACCTTTTGTCCACTGTGAATAGGGCTGCAGGGCACCTTCACATACAGGTATTTATTTGCATCTTCCTTTCAAACGTTTTGGAAGTGGAATTGATGCCTTTGCTTTTTTTTTTACCTTTTCCTTTCTTATTGTAATACGAATTTATGCTGAATGAAGAAAATTTACAAACCATAGACTCAGGATAAAAGGCCCTTAGAGTCTTCTATCTCTACCCCAACTCACATTCTGTCACCAATGGTGAAAGGGATCTTGTGGGCCCCGCTGCCCTCATGCTTGTTGTATGTTATTTTAATTTTCAGCATGAAGCTGTTTGCCCCTGGTGAGAAGGGGATATCATTTCGTTCTCTGTTTCCACTGCATCTGTCCCTGTACTCAGCATTTGGTCAATTCTCAGCAAACATGTGTTGCTTCAAATGGAACTGAAATCGCCTCCTGCCCAGCAAACCCCTTTTGAAACTCCAGGATGCAGACACGCAAGCCCAGAGGCTCACAGAAGGAAAGGAAGCCTGTTTTATATCATTCTCAAATTCTGTCCACCTGTGCCTGGGGAACTGCTCAATTGCTGTGCTTTTCTCTGGGATGAAACTCGGAGGACATGAAGGTCAGCTTTCAGACACAGCAGAGAGCAAAGCTGCAGCAGCGAATAAATTCCCCGCCAGTGCCTGGCTCATGTCAGGAGCATGCGGATGCTCGAAGACTGAATCAAGGAAGCACTTTCCTCCATGGGGGTTTAATGGCGTGCTCTCTGCCTGCAGAGTAGGAAATGGTCTCATAGACTTCTCTCAGCGTACGATTCCATCCGGCAGCAGCCCGCTCCTGCCCTTGCTGCTCCGTTGTCACTGGAGATCTCAGTTAGCACCTGCAAGCCTCTTCTCAGCCGTCGTGTTCTGGCCAACTCCTTCGTCTGTCTTCTTACTTCTGAACTCTATTCCATCCCTGCTGGATTCTTAACCCTTTCAACTGATTTCTCTGTGTTTCTTTTCCGTTTTCCTTCCAGCTCCTCACGTGAAGCATCTTCTCAATTTAACTCGTCCAGCCCCTGCCGGTGTCTCTCCATTTCTGGAAGTTTTCTGGGGACCTCATCCAGAATCCTAGTCTCAGCAATCACCTCTCTGTAAAACAGCAAGAGCCCCCTTCCAACTAGCACCTAGAAGTGAGAGTGCAGTAATCAGGTGCTGAAGAGGACGCTTTCCTCTCCTACAACTAGGGACCAAGGGGCAGAAGTAGTTACCAGACTCTGACCCCTGACGGAGGGGGACCTGGGTATTGCACGCCACCTGGCAGCAGAAGTGACTTTCAGATTTGAACACACACAGGCTGGGCTCCCTGCGGAGTGCCCTCAGCCCTTAAACCCTCTAATCTTTTGCCAGCGGTGCCCTTTGGCAGAGCACCAATGAAGCTGGAAGATAAAGAATCCTTTAGGCAAGTCCATATAGACCAGCCGGCAAGGAAGGGACCTCGTGTAGATAAGCACAGAGCAGAGGTTCTCAACCTTCCTCATGCAGCGACCCTTTCATACAGTTCCTCATGTTGGGGTGACCCCCAGCCATAAAATAATTTTCATTGCTACTTCATCACTGTAATTTTGCTACTGCTATGAATCCTAATCATAATGTAAATATCTGATATGCAGGATGTATGTTCATTGTTACAAATTGAACATAATTAAAGCATAATGACGAATCACAGAAACAATATGTAATTGTATATTGTAAAATATTTATTTCTAATTAGAAATCAATGACAGTTTGTCTTGAAGCGTGATGTAGCATGGATAACCGTCTTCGTGCCCGCTACTCGAAGGTGGGCGTCTCTGCATGTGGGCAGACCCGCCTGGAGATGGAGAGAGGAGCGGTGTCTCAGTTCCTGAGACCATCGGAAATCTGTGTTTTCCCATGGTCTTAGGCGACCCCTGTGAAAGGGTTGCTCGACCCCCAGAGGAGTCGCGACCCACAGGTTGAGAACGGCTGGAGCAGAAGACCTGTCACAGCGCTGCTCCCCATGCTGACCGCCACAGAAACACTGAGCACCCCCCTGAGGCTGTGCCTCGCAGAGGAGAACTCCAGAGTGGTTTTATTTCTACAAGAGTTGCCCTCACCTGGAAGGGCAAGGAGAGCGCCAAACTCGGATAAGGAAGTAACTGGACCGAGGTTGAGTATCTGGGCAGAGGAAGAATTGACATTAGAAACTAGGTTTCCTGGGCCCTTAACCGTGACTCGTGCAACCGCTGATCTCTGCAAACACGAGCAGGCACCTTCTCGTCCTCCTTTTGCAAGCAAATCTCACGAAAGGGACAGTGTTTAAGGAAACTTCCCCCTGCGTCCATTAGTCGTGTGGTTGTCAGGTGCCACCGAGTGTGTTCCGACTCGTGACCCTCTGCACAACGGCAGGAAGGCCTACCCAATCCCGCACCCCCTTACCACAGCTCTGGCTTGCGGGCGTTGTGGCAGCCCCAGTGTCGAGGGCCTTCCTCTCTGTCACGGCCCCTCTACTTTAGTCTTGGTGTCATTCACTGTGAGAACTTGGGGGTCACGAAGCCCCCAGTGGCCTTCCCTGGTAACAGACCCTAGTAATGTGTGCTACTAGTATTAATCATAGGATAATAGGCGATAAACATGGTTGATCCAATTACATTGATCCCAGAACCTTGATCCAATGTAACATTTCTTACTGTATGACTACTAATAACATTCTGTTTTGTTCAATCTTCCTGTGTTGAATTACAGTGTTGTTAGTTACAATGTTTTTAGTAACTGAACAGAAGGCTTTTGTTTGTTTGTTCTCAATCTTTTCCTTGAATTATTACTCCTTTCTCAGTTAAGTTACTGATACAGGTTCACACATACTACTCTCCACAGCATTATAGCCAAAGAGCAAGCAAACTGACAAAATCAGCAACTCTCAAAACACGGAGGCAACCGTGAGGGCAATAGTGAGTGCTGGCGGAGCTTGCAGGCAAACCATGTGATTGGGGAGCCATGGCCACTGGGCACCACGGAAAGCTCTGCAACACATTGCAGGTGGACAAAGTGGATTCCAATAGACTTTCAGCCTGACAGGTGTATTGATGTATGTTACCTGGGGGTGGGGGTGGGGTTGTTGTTATAATTAACTACAGGGTTGTTATTATTAAAAATAAATTAATTAATGTCTACAGAAGCACGGCCCCCAAACTTTATGCAGAGTCATTTTGGAGTCACCTCCTTTGACAGTGTCACCTGTCATGGTCCACAACCACTGCACATCCCTGGGGATGCCACCGAATGGAACCAAGTTTTAAAGAATAGAAAAATCCCTAAGTATGTTGTTGCAGCAGACTAAGGCCTCATCAAGCACCATTAAAGACATCTTTGGCCTTGCTTTTTGCCCCCAGATGGACTAACAATTTTCTGTTTCTTTCAGTTTCCTCCATCATTGGTTTTTGAAAAGCCTGAGCATCTAAAAGCCTTACTACTCTGAGTTTTTTGAATCTGGACCATGTCGCCAGGGCCATTAACCTGTGATTGTCCCATAAAGGACGTCATGCAGGTGCTCTTGCACTTGTCCTGTAATGACCTGCTGAAGAGGGTAAAATGCGGCTAGTGCTTCAGGTTCCTTGAAGGGTAGCTCCTTTTAGCCTTATTCAAGTGACAAGGCAAACAGAACGTGACTTCTGTACTACAGAGCGCCAAGGTTAGCGGAAAGCCTTGCAATTGATTTCCCTCCATTAAGTAGAGTTACTTTTCCCACTGTGGTGGTGTGTTGTATTTATGTAATACCTTTTCCCCACTAGTAAGTCAATTTTGCATCTGGTTCCTGCCGCAGTCTTGAATTTCCCTTGCCACAGCTCGGGTCCAGGATTTTCTTGTCCTGGTTGTTTGCAGTCCCTCCAGTGTGTCCTTCCACGTTCCCTTCCTTGAAAGGCCTTTCCTCGTCTCCTGAACTAAAGGACCGCCTTTCCCTACTACTCCTTGAAAGTCCCTGTGCCAGCAGTGGTTTTGTGGACTTTGTACTCCTATAGATGGGCGATAAAGGGATTGTTGGGTAGATGAAGTAAGATTTCACTATGAAATTTTTGTGGGACAGCCCTTACTACCCTTAAGGAATTAGCAGGTGCATCGCTGTGATGGAAAGCAAAACAAAACTCGGTGAAATTTCCTGATCATCTTCTCACCAATGCATTTTTCAATTTTCTTAAAACTTCTTCCTAGTAAGACCCCCAATGCCAGGCTAAACCAGCCAGAAAAAATGGTGATGTAAAAGAACAATATTTCAAGGGACAACTTGAGAAGACAAAGTAAATCATTGTAATGAAATGTGTAAAGACTTGGGGTTCGAAAACCAAAAGGAAAAAGCATGCTCAATATTTCTCCAGATGAAAGTACTAAAGAAGAAATTCAAGTCTCAAGTTGCAATATTGAAAGCTCCTCTAGGTAAAACATTGAGTGGTGCAGTAAGACTCTAGGGGGCGGGGGGTGGGGGGAGATGGAAGAAATTCAGTCTCTGTAAACAAACAGTATTGGTCAACTTTCAACCATTTCAACGGGTAGCATATGATACAGACCAGTGATACTGAAGGAAGGAGTGCAAGGTATTGAAGGCATTGACAAAAATCAAGGCTCCTGGAATTGACCAAAACTACATTAAAACGTTTCAATAAATGCATGCCGTTTCTGGAATCATTCCGTTATGTAGGCCAGTGAATTTGGAAGACAGCTACTTGACCATCCTTCTTGAAGAGATCCATGTTTGTGCCCATTCCAAATAAAGGTGATTCAAAAGCTTGGGGAAATTATTAAACAATATCACATGAAAGTAAAATTTAAGATAATTTAAAATTAATTCCAACAGTACATTTACAGGAAACCAGAAATTCAAAATAAATTCAGAAAAGGATGTGGAACAAAGGATACCACTGCTGATGTTAGACACATCTTTCTGGAAATGAGGAATATCAGAAAGATGTTTACTTGTGTTTTATTAATGGTGAAAAGGCATTTGACTACGTGGATCATAACAAGCTATGGATAACGTCACAAGCAATGGCATTTCCAGGATACCTGTTTGTGCCCAGGCAGAACCAATGCATAAACAAGGAGGTCATCTTTGGACTAGACTGAACCTGTAAAATTGAGGAAAAGTATGTATCAGGGTAGTATCCTTGCACTATACTGTTCAGTCTGCATGCTGAACACATGATCCAAGTAGCGGGACTACAAGAATGAGAACTCAGCATCAGAATGGAAGGAAGGTTTGTTAATAACCTACAACATGCAGATGACACAAGCTGCCTTGCTACACGTCAACAGGGCTTGAAAAACAATGACGGAGTCCCACATTATAGCCGGCAGTATGGATTACACCTTCAAACTAAAGGGGAAAAAAATCTTTATACCTCGACCAATAAACAATACCATGATAAACAGAAAAAATACCAAAGTTGTCAATGATTTAATCTTATTTGGAGTCCCAGTTAATTCTCATGGAAACAGCAGTCAAAAAAATAAAACAATGTAGTGGGCAAATCGCTTTTAAGACCTCTGTACGTGTTCAAGGGCAAAGAGGTCACTTTGAGAGCTGAAGTGCACCTGACTCCAACCAGGACATGTTCAGTTGCTTCCTATGTATGTGAAAGTAAGATAATAAAACACTCTGACTAGACTAAAAACTATCACTGAGGGAATGTATCTGTCCTCATTCAAAGATTGCAGACACATGTTTAAACCGTTTTGTCTGGAAGAAGCATGTATGAACTGGAGCTGTCATCTTACTCCTTCATGTGTTGGGATCTCTGTAGTACCACTGCTCCTTTAAGGCAGAGATCTGTCTGTCTTGCTGATTACTTCCTACCTGAAACTTCGAACAGAGCCCCGCACTCAGCTGCTTCTCCATCTGCCCCGATGAGTGAGTGAGCTGAACTCCTGTGTTTGGGAGCTGCAATCAGTTATACAGCCCTTTAATATGGAACCATACTGTCTTCCTTTGACCAGGTTGTCAACTTTGGGACGATTTTTCAAGGTAGTTTATTTTTTATTTCCACAAAAATGAAATAAAAGAAAACATTTGTACGTGCACCATTCAGTGTCATTGGTGATGTTCATCAATTACCCCCTCATCATTAACAGTAACCCAGTGCCCCTAAGCAATAGCTTTCCCCTTCTCCCCATTTTGGTAACCACTAATGCATATGAGGGGCTTCATTTTCAAATTTTACATTTTAATATAAAATATATTAATTTTTATATTGTAATTAATTTTATTTTTTATATTTTAATGCATGTGTTCTATTTTACTACTATGTGAAGCCCTTGCATATTTACCTATTTCTTAATAGTGAGTCAATATAACATTCATCCTTTGGTGACTTATTTCCTTCAGCTTTATGTTTTCAAGACTCATTCATATTGTAGCATGTATAACAACTTTGTTTCTCTTGTGGCTGAGATATATGCCATTGAATGTACTGCATGTTGTTCATCCATTCATCTACTGGTGGACCAGGCTTCCACTTTCTCTACACTTGGCCCAAACCTCTTATTTTTCCACTTGTGATCATAGCCATTCCAGTACGGATGAAGTGGTATCTCATTGTGGTTTTGATTTGTGTTTCCTAATGACTAATAAAGATCTTTTTACATAATTGTTGGCTCTCTTTATATAACTTTTAGTGGAATACCAATTCCTCCTTCTTATTGGATTGCTTGTCTTTTTATTGATGGGATTTTTTTGTTGTTGTTGTTGCAATGAAGTTAATCATGAGCACTTTCAGTTTTAACAAATAGTAATCGTGCCTTTTAAATAAATAATTTTTAGCATGAAGTCATACAGTGAGTTATGTACATCACTATTTTATCTCTTTCATCATTCAACCAAACAGTAACCTTTTCTTTTACTTTATTTATAGGAGATATAATGGTTCTCTGAAAACTCTTCAAAGTAAGTTCCATTGTGGTATTTCCACATTCGGTTTGCAAGGCTAAGTAGAGCTTGGGAAACGATATGTGCTTTGCATGAGGAGATTTAACACAAAAGAGGCCAATTGGCTACAACTTCACCCCTGTTTTCAGGTTAAAATGGAATAAGGCCAAAACAGAATCTCTGTACTTCCAGTGGTTGCTATTTACCCTGTCTCCACTCTTTTCTTTCATTTTTTTTTCTATATTAACCTCCCCATGTGTCTTTCCTGGGCACTCGATTTGTCCTACATTGTCTGTGGTTTGTTTTAGGTTTTTAAGTCCTTCGTGGATAGCCAACGCATGTGCTTCTTGGCAGGTGCAGAAAGTCCTTCGGCTCTTCTGTTTGCTTTTGGGTTCCCAGTGTAGACTGGTTGTGAACCTAGTTTACTGACAGCTTAACGAGTCAGTCAGGAAATTCTAGTTGGACCAAAAGATGACTATTAAAAAAGAGTGAAGTGAAAAGGATGACTTACACATGTAGTTCCCATTTTCAAAACATTCTCCCTTGTGGGGAGAAATGTGTCCGAAACAATCTTTGGTCCTTGGTCCTCGGAGGCAGGACACCTGGGTGGTTGTCACTGAGCTTTCAAAGATTTACTATTGGACTGTGGTAAACTCACTTCTACACTGGGCATTGCTTCCTTTCCATTAAATGAGTGATTTTCAAACTTTCCCCCCTTTCAAAGTCAGGGTACCCTTTGTTCCAATGATAATTTACAGAGATGTGTTTTTTTAGAAAACAAAAGCAATATAAAGGAACTGCACTGGTTGAAATGATGTGGCTTGTTCTTCATTGGCAGGGTTTGGAAACCACTGTGACTCGGTGGGTTAGAAAGAAGTCATTCAAACCCACCAGCCACTCGACAAGGAAAGATGAGCCTGGCTGCTTCTATGCATATTTTCAGACTCTGAAGTCCTATGCAAAGTCATTGTGAGTCTGAATATTCTCAATGGTTGTAGACTTAATGGTTTTTGTTTGGGTTTGGAGGAATAAAATGAGCGTAATGCTATCTGTTCTGCCAGGCCCTGAGTGCCATTTTAAGGACAAAATCAGATAATCTGTGTAGAAGAGTTTTATAAAATAAATTTTGTTGAATTACAATATCCTAAAGATAGTTCTACAATTTTCATATCTTCCTAAAGCTCACACATCAAAGATGTAATGCCAAACCCAGAATGAACATTTTAAACATGCAGCCTGTGCAGTCCCATAGAAGGAAGCATGCTCTAATTCAACAGGAAGACCGGGATTAGAAACAGTTGGAAAGATTAGTAATCAAGGAGGTTATTGAAAGCAAAATGAGGGTGCAGCTATGTGAAAGGAGATGATCTTAAACCAGAAATTGCGCTGGTATTGTTTGGCGTTAATTAAAATTGCAACAAGTCACAATAATTCCACTGTAGCTTTAGTCTGGGGAGCTACAAGCTAGTTCCCAAATGAATAAACTGCAAGGCCAAAGGCCAAATAGTTTAACAAAAGGGAATCTGATGATCTCCTTGTAAACTAGAGGAATGATGATATTATAGCTTAATTAAAGAGCTCGGTAGGAAGCTGGAGTTACAGTTGTGTGGTCATTTACAAGATGCTGAAATGGTTTGAGTTGTAAAGGGAAAAAATGAAAAGTACCACTGGTCACGGATTCCCAGGAGCTAAAACACAGTGGAAGCAGATGTGCCCCAGGGGCTCCCCATTGGTTGCCGGGGTAAACACCAGGGAGACAGATTTCATCTGGTGATTATAAAGACTAATGAAATGAACAATGACTGTTTCGTTAGCCATCAGGAACACTGCCTTGACAGGTATGGAACACCCGTATGATCTGGGGAGAAAAGTTAGAGGATGTTTTTGGTTAATTGGACCCAGAGCTCCAAGCTACACTAATAAATACATATTCTGGGTGTGTTAGTCTGGGTAGACTAGAGAAACAAATCCATGGACACACATATATGTATAAGAAAGAGATTTATATTCAAGAGCAATTGTACATTGAGAAAGCATCCCAGCCCAGTCCAGACCAAGTCCAGAAATCTGATATTAGCCCATTTGTCCAATACCAATCTATAAGGTCCTCTCCAGACTCACAAAACACATGCAATGATGCCGAATGTAGAAGATCATATGCCAGTGGGTAGAAAGTCTTTGGATCCAGTGTCATTGGAAACATGTCAGAGTTGGCAGGGGTCTCTGCATCAGGGTGGGTCCATGTGTCTTGTCAGCTCCTATGTCTTCCAGGGTCTGAGTAGAGAGTGAGATAGTGTCTCCTGCCTCCAAGAAGGAATACTGGACTTCCCAGAATTCTCGGAAGGCCACGCCCACACAGAGGCCATTGGCTGCGATCTGATAGACAAACTAGACTCCACCCCCAACGCTCTTAATCCTCAACTTGACAAATAATTATATATCTATCACACTGGGGCGTGGCCTTAGGTTAATTGTTAGGTTTTGATTGTTGACAATTCCTTGATTTTTTGGACCACTGCTGTCTAGATGATAACCATTTGTTTCTATCTTTTTGCCTGAAATATCAGAGTAAAGTTTGACTTTATCGTGACATTTCTCATTATTTTCCTAAACAGATATTCATGTTATGCTTAGTGATGTTGTGAAATTATTTACTCAAATTTCCATTATGTTGTTAAAGTGCCAGAAAAAAAATGACAACAAAAATACACGAGATGTGAAAAATCCACGTAGTCTCTCATCTAGATGTTCGATTTCTATCTCATGGATGTCTGTGTGCTTCCAGACCAGGCTTCACTAACCAAGGCTTGCGTAAAAATCATGGGGTCAAACCCTGGAGGCTCCTGTCTTTTCCTAAAAAATACCTGTGTCTAGACCACAGACAAACTTCATGGTTCAATTTTAGGTCAGCAGAGAAATTTATGTAAACATGTACATCCCGTCTATGAGTTCCTCTTTGGACTTGTTATTTTGAGAGACCATACTACCATCGAGTCTGTGCCAACTCATAGTGACCCTATAGGACAGGGGAGAACTGCCCCTGTGGATTTCTGAGACTGTTACTCTTCAAAGGAGTAGAAAGCCTCATCTTTCTCCCTCTGGTGGTTTTGAATTGCTAACCTTATGCTTAGCAGCCCGACAACTAACCACCATGCCTCCAGGGTTCCTGTGTCAGGAGAGACCAGTCCCTGGAAAAGGACATCGTGCTTGGTAAAGTAAAGGGGCACCAAAAAAGAGGAAGACCCTGCATCAGATGGATTGACACAGTGGCTGAACAAAGGCCTCAAACGTAGGAACACTTGTGAAGACTGAACCAGGCTGTGTTCTCTCTGTTGTACATAGGGTCGTTATGGGTCGGAACTGACTTGAGGGTGCCTAAGAACACTTTAAGAATCTGTCAGCAGTGCCATTGCCAGTCTGTGAATGCCTGGATTGGACATTCTTCCACCTTGCCTGCTTCAAAGAGCCAAAACGGTGCCTGAAGAGTTTACACTTGATGACACCTTGGCTTAGTGGACATTCTCAAAGGGGGGGTGGTGATGTTTGAAAGTTCCAGGCTAGTGACAATGAACAATGTTGATATAAGAAATAAATCCTTAGCATGAAGATAAAATGAGAAGCCCCAATGATGTGAAACTGAGTTTGCTTGGACCTAGATAAGGCAGTCGGGTAGGGTCTATGGGCATTCTCACGCTGGATCCAGATCTTTTTCATTTGTTTGTTTTCCTTAATATCAAATTAAGATGTGTTCTCCCCTACCCTCATCCCTGCCTCCAAAGTACTGCTGCCAGGGATCCAGTTCATAATGCACAGGTTGATTCCAAACAAAATATGTTCAAACAAGTCTCTGCCAATGGTGATCAGTAGCAGACAAATTCCCCCAGTAGCACCCTTGTCGGAGTTTCCTTAGGGTGCCTTCCAAGTGAAAACATTGGCTTCTGAATGAATCTACTGAGTCAGTTAGATTCAAGACAGAAGGTCAGCTGAAAAGGTTATGGCAATTTTTGTTTTCATGTTTAACTCCAAATGTTGATAGATTTTCTTGAAAGACACGGACCATCCACAGGAACTCATGAGGAAAAAGAAAAACTGAATTGGTGAGACAAAGGGCTCCACTGAGGATCATTTTTTCCATCTCAATGTATATGCTCATCTTCCAGGGTAGCAAGGACGCTCTTGGGAGAATTTCAATAAGAAGCCCACCCCATGTACCCTACAGCTCTGATCTTCTCCCAGAAGACTTACTGCTTTATTTTAATATTCAAAGGTAATTTTTAAAGGGTATAATTAGAGTCGTCCCTCTAGGAGTCCTGGGGCCGCCGTGCTTGTGTGTTGGACTGCGAACCACAAGGTCGGCAATTCAATCTCACCTTCCTTGGATGAAAGATTTGACTTTCTACGGCAAGAAACTGTTGTAGTCTGTGAAACCCACAGAGATCGTTCTCCCTGTTCTATAGGGTGACTTGGAGTTCGCATCAACTAGCTAGCAGTGGGTTGGTTTGCCACAGCTGCACTTGTACATGGTGTAAACCAAAAAGTTTAAACTCCTTCAGGGAGGGGTTGGGATGTAGAACCACCAGCCTAAGAAGTGCATAGACCTAAATGGAGGCTATGTCATCCAACAATAGCTTCACATTTTGATACTTTTACCAATTACACGTTCCATTATTTTATAGCAAGACTTTTGGACTCATCCTTGTACTTTGCTCTAATAACACCTTTAAGGCATCTTAATCCATGGTTTAATTTGACCAGTCTGGTATCCTGGAAGTCCGAGAAGGCAAGGAGACCTTGTCCTTAGGAGGTGTTTAGTAAAGGCACATGACAGTTGGCCTGAAGAATGCAGTCATTGAGCCAACTGGGAAAGGAGACAATTCCTGATATTTTTGCCTGCTTTAGGAAGCAGACCACTCAGTTCCTATTTTGAAAGTACTCTGACAGATTTCCTAACACTTTGTGGAGTTGGTTGAAAGATAGAATTGCCATGAAAAGCATAACATAAAAAGCAGACAAAATGATTGTTGGAGAGTAAGGTAGATAGAGAGATAAGTAATTTCATTTAAAGCACCCGGGTGTTCAGGGATGTCCTACAACTTGAGAGAGAGAGAGAGGAAGAGCAAGCCCTTTGACTTAGCCAAAGATGGTGACATGTTGCCTGACATAAAATTATGTTTCATACAATAAATAGGCTAGCCTTAGGATAAGGAGGAAGATTGAATTGGAAAGGGAATGAGGGTGGGATTCTATTACTATGAGTCTGTCGGTTTCATTGCTTCTGGCTTGGAGAGAAAGAACATGGAGATTCCACAGAAAAAAATGTTGCTAGATTAAATTTCCAGAGAAAGAAATGTTAGAATGTGAATGATTGAAAAAAAATTATGTGCCTGGATATTAGAAGTAAGTGGTATAAAACATGGTCGGGCTATTCATTGCCAACAACAGAACCTATTGTGATTAGTTTAAATAGAAAAGAAATTTATTAAAGGACACAAGGCTCTTCAAAGATGCATTGAGAGCCCCAGAGGAACAGGCTGGAGGCAAAGCTTCTGGGCAAAAAGGTCAGAGTTCCCTGCAGAATTGGCCTGATGAACGACCCTTCAGACACTGCCTCTGGCTGCAGGATCAGGCCACCAAGCTAGACGAAGGTGGGGATTGCCTCCATGGACATCCATCAGGCTCCTGTAACTTCTCCTTACTCTATTTCAGTAGACCTTCCAGAATAAGACAGATTAGGGAGAAAGGCCTGGCTATCAACTTTTAAAAATTAATTCATGAAACTCCTCTGCATCCGAAAGTATTGTTTGAGTCTGATTTGCTTTCTGCATCTGTTTCTAGAAGAGGACATTTTCTAGTAAAGTGGAATACCCCTGAGGATGAGGGAAACCCTTCCTGAGAAGGACTGACATGAGGTCACAATAAGGGACTCCAGTATACTCGTGATCAGAAAGGTGCCTCAGGATCAGATAGCCTTTCAACAAATGCAAATGTTTGGCCTCCGATCCTGTGTGATCTGATCACAATTACGTTTAGAACATTTGTATTATCCCAAAGGAAGCCCTACAATCAGCGTCATCTTCCAATTCTCCCTTCCTTCAATCCTAGGCAACCACCAATCTACCTTCTACCTGTCCAGGTGTGCCTGTTCTGGATGTTTCGTATAATTGGAGTCACATACCATTTGGTCTTTTGTGACTGTTTTCATTCACATTGCAGGGTGTCTTCAAGGTTCATTCATATTATAGCATATATCAATACTTCATTTCTTTTTTTTGCTGAATAATATTCCATTGTATGAATGTACCATGCATTATTCAATTATTATTTGAACAGTGTTTATATTGCTTCTATTTTTTTACTTTTTCAAATAACTCTCTATGAACATTAGTGTACAAGCGTTTATATGGGCCTGTATTCATTTGTCTTGGGCATATACCTAAGAGTAGATGGCTGAATAATATAATATTCTGAGGAAATCTGCAAGGTGTTTCCCAAAGGCACTGTACTATTGTACATGCCAACAACAGTGCGTGAAGTTCCAATGTATCCATATCCTTTGCATTCCCCCTCCCCCAGGAGTATAAGTGGGACCCTATTGTGATTTTTATTTGCATTTCCCTGGCAGCTAATGAATAGATTAGAAGAGCACAATGTATCATATGGGTTTTCATTTTTGTTTTTGGCTATTTGTACATATTCTCTGGGGAACTCTCTATTCAGAAAATTTGTCTACTTTTGTATTTGGAAAAGATCTCTTTCAATCCTAATTCCTATTTTCAATTTCAAATATCTTAGAAAGATTATGCATGCATGAAATATGGGCTCAAACTCAATAATGACTGCCTGGTCTACCATAGGAAAGGTCCTTTAAAGTCCTAGTTCCTGAGTTTGTTTGTAACAATAATCGAGGATTAGCATGTATAATATGTTTGTTTGTTTATTTTCCAGTCCATTGTGGCCCTGGGTGACCTCTACTATTAGAGTAGAACCGTGTGCAAATAAGCTTTCAATGGCCCATATTTTGGAAAGAGGGTCACCAGGCACCTTCTTTCCTGGTGTCTCAGGGTGGACTTTAACCTCTAATATTTAGTTTACCAGCTGAGCACATTAATTATTTGCATCACTCAGGGACTCCATTAATGTATAACAAGAGAAAGAGAATTTTTAATGTCTGTATATTTGTAATCTTCATTGTTTCTTTAGTATCTGTTCAGAAAAAAATGCTTTCTTATGTGGTAAGCTCCTAAATCCTCTCCAAAATAATGTAGGAAAATAAAGAAATAAAATGGGCAAAACCTGAAAGGCATAAGAGGTTGTGTTGAATACTTTTTTTTTTTAAGTTGAGAGATAGAGAGAGTAACCTAGAAAAATCCTTCCCAGATTAGGCCTGGGGGCATTTGGATAGGGGTCAGGCAGGAGAGGGTTTTGAACTGGTTGCCAACCACATGAAGGGCGTTGAGAAAGTCCATGTTGAGAACAGCAGAATGCACGTTGTTTGCTATGCGGTGGGAATGGAAGGCTCCATTTTCAGGTTGTCACACAGACAAGGAAAACTGTGGAGAACTTTTTGGGTTTGTGGGTTGTGTTTCTTTCTATGTAACAAGGTATCATGGCTGGATTACAGAGATCTTCGGGGGTTTTAGTCAAAGAATATTTGATTCACATTTTCTTTTTTTTTTTTTTTTGCTTTCATCCAAATCATCTTAGGTACAATTTGTCTTTCTGTGATAGGCACTGACATTAATTTTTATAGGAGAGGAAACTTGGTCCGTACTTTGACTATCTGTGAAGCTGTGACAAATCCCTTGTTGAGACAGTGGCCTGTTTCCCCTGCTGCCTCCACTTCCTAAACTTCCCTTTGTTCATTTTCGTTTCTAAGGGCTGCTATCACCAAGTACCGCCAACTGGGTGGCTTAAATCAACAAACATTTATACTGGGATAGTCCTCGAGGCCAGAAGTCTGAACTCGAGGGGTCAGCATGGCCCTGCTCTCTCTCAGCTTCAGGAAAAGGCCTTTCCTTGCCTCTTCCAGCTTCGATGGGAGCAGAACTCTCATGGCTTCCTCTGACTTCACCTGGCCATCATCCCTGTCTGTCTGCTGTCTTTTCTTCTTATAGAAAGCATCCGTCATAGTGGATAAAGGGCTTTCCTACTGCAGTGCGCTATGGTCTCTGGTGAAATAGCTACATCTGCAAAGACACTATTTCCAAGTAAGTTTACCTGCACATGCACCTGTAATTAACATCTGTGCGTACCCTTTTGGGAGACACACATCAGCCCCTAGCATCAGGGTCAGAGGGGGAATAAAGGAAGAGTGGGGTGTTTTTCTCATGGTTTTCAAGGCATTATCATTGCACGTGGTACCGCTTATAGGGCCGACTTGGTGAGGGGCCATCAACACTGTTTTGTTGTTGTTGTGTTTTGTTTTTGAGGTGGTATCTCATTTATTAAAATTTTATATTTCTCTTTTTTTAATCATTTTATTGGTGGCTCATATAATTCTTATCACAATCCATGCATAGAGCCATTGTGTCAAGCACAGTTGTACATTTGTTGCTGTCATCATTCTCAAAACATTTGCTTTCTATTTGAATATCAGCTCCTCATTTCCCCCTCCCTCTCTACTCCCCCTCCCTCATGAACCCTTGTTAGTTTATAAATTATTGTTATTTTGTCATAACTTACACTGTCCGACGTCTCCCTTCACCGACTTTTCTGTTGTTCATCCCCCAGGGAGGGGGTTATATGTAGATCCTTGTAATTGGTTCCCCCTTTCTACCTCATCTTCCCTCCACCCTCCAGGTATCGCCACTCGCACTACTGGTCCTAAAGGGATCTGTCCTGGATTCCCTGGTCAACACTGTTTTAAACAAGGCTAAGCCACCTTCTTATTTCTGTTTCCTAGGATTTTTCCAACTCCAGAAAGAGCTCTGATAGGCTAAGCCTTGGGTTGCTAACCTCAAGATCAGCCATTCAACTCCACTTGCTGTTCTGTGGGATAAAGAAAAGGCTGTCTGTTCCCTTCAAGGTGTGCAGCCTCAGAAACCCTAGGGAGCAGCTCTGCTCTGCCCTCCAGGGTCACAGTAAGTCGCCTTAGGCTTGAATGCATTCGGTGACAGTCTTTGAGCTCCAAGTCTTGCAGTTCCTCTTGTTACCTTATGAGGTTGACTCTTCTCGCCATTTTGAGAAAGAACCCACAGTGTATTACAACTCACATCAGACTCACTGTCACCGAGTCCAGGCTGACTGAGAGCAACCCTATAGGACAGGGTCAACCTGCCCCCGTGGGTTTCTGAGACTGTCATACTTTAAGGCAGTAGAAAGCCCTGTCTTTCTCTCCCAGAATAGCTGGTGGCTTCAAACTGTTAGAGTTGAAGGTAGAGGTCCAATTCATAACCACCACCCTATTTAGGGTTTCCTAGGCTGTGAATCTTTTGAGGAGTGGATTATTTTCTCTCTCTCCCTTGAAGTGGCTGGTAGGGTTGAACTACTGACCTTAAGGTTAGCAGCCCAATGCTACACTCACAATGCAACCTGAACTCCTTATTCTGAGAAAAGGGACAGTCAACTGCTGCTTTGCTGAGGACAAAGCCATTGAGACGGGTATCTGCCAACTTGCCTCCCTGATGAAAGGCAAATGTTTGCATTTGAAACCGTCAGCTTTGATATTCAATTGATCATGAAGCGTGTTACCTCCCTTGGCACCTTCTTCGGTGTCAAGACTAAGGATGGCCCTGACATCATCCGCATTCTGCGTGTTGTCATCTATTTGCCATAATCAGTACCCCTGGCTCTTCACTTTGAACAAATATCATTTACAACGGGTCAACATACACATCTATTATTCTATAAGAACCATGTTTAATGCCCAATGATATAGAAACAGACAAAGAGCCACAAAAGGGTTCCGGTGAAACTTTTCTTCCTAGGCCTTTCGAGGCAGGCCTGCTCACGCTGTCTCTGCGCTGTGACTGCTTTACAGCAGTGGGAGTTGAAAGAGCTTTTAGCCCGAGGTCCATTGTTCCATTGTTAATGCAGTCTGTCCACCTCCCACCCAGGCACCCAGCCACCCACCACGGAGGAAACCCTGATTCTGGATGAAATGGACCCTCTGGGTTCAGTTTTCTGAAAGGCAGCCTGGGAGTTTTCTACATCTGTGACTGGGCCATTTTGGCAGATGCAATTACCGCGTGTCTAGCTGTGTGTGAGAGTGTGTGTGCGCGTGCGCATGCACACGTGCATTTTCTCACTGAGAGGACAGCCTTACCCCAGGAACCAATAGCCTTCCCCATCCGCTCTGAGCCCCTGAGCAGCGGGGCAGTGACAGGTGAAAACTGCACTGGGCTGGGTGTCATGAAATAGGCTTTTCAATCCTCCTGGTACCATTAATTTGCTGTGTGACCTTGGGCAAGTTCCTTAACCTCTCTAGGGGTCAGCTCTTTCACCTGGAAATGGAGGTGATAATACCTGCCCTTATCTCAGAGGACTGAAGGGAAAATAAAGTGAGATCAAGCTAACTTTATACAGATAAAGGCGAGGGCGCCTGACGGAAGGATGTCTGCATTGGAAGCAAAGGGCATTGTTAAAAGGAGAGGCTAATACGTAGCAGTCTTTCTCTTTATATTTGAAATTGATATACTACCCAGGGCAAGAAAGCTAGTATTGTGACAATCTTATTTGTTTTTAAGCTGAGCAATAAAGACATGCTGCTTTGACTTTTGTAAGAGACGCCCTCTCATGGAAACATTCTGACTTTGTATTTACTGTTGGTTGTCAGTGAGTCCACTCTGACATGCGGGGACCCCATGACTGTAGAATGGGCTGCTTACGGCTATGACCTTCCAGGAGCAGAGTCTTCGGCCTGCCTTCCAATGGACCTCTGGGTGGGTTCAGATCATAATCGTTGGGCTCATAGTCCAGAGCTTAATCATTTGTTCCATCGAAGGCCTCCCTAGTTCTGTATTAGCAAATACATTGATTTCAAATGCGTCCCATCCCCTTCCGTGTAGCCTCACGGCTGTGAACATGGACCGTGGAACTGTTCAGGCCTCAGTTTGAAACCTGGCTTTGCCATTTGGCATGTGTGTGTCCTGGGGCAAGTCATTCCCCTGCTGTAATTCCAAGTGGCATCATCTACAAAATGAGCAGCCTACTACTACTACACCCACAGTGTACTGATGCCGGGTTAAGGTACTTCCCACCCTACCTACTATGTCATAAGGACTCAATAAAAGCTAGTTAGGGAGTAGAGACAACAGAGTGCCTTATTTCTTGTGCTTTTCGGAACTTATCAATGTTCTGAACTGAACCTACATCGCTTTTTGTGATGAAATTTCTAAGGATCGTTGTTAATGAATGAAACTATGATCAAAAAGAGAATGGGTCATATATTGGCACAGGACAATCTGGTCGGAGGAGCCCCACTACAAAAGCCTACCTGATCTACCTCTGAAAAATAAGCCCCTGAAAATCCTGTGGATCGTGGTTCTACTTTGACACACCTGGGGTCCCCAGGAATCAGAATCAACTTCGCAGCAAATATTGTTTTGCGTTGCTTTGTTTGGGCACCGTGAACCTGGCATGACCAGCATTCCCACCACTTTCCTGGGCTTTATCATTTTCACTGCACTTTCACAAATCTCACACAGCCTTGGTAATCAGCCTATGAGTAGGTCCCAGTCATCCCACTCTGCTGCTCTGGAGGATGAGCGTGGAAGGCCATGGACACAACACAATTTGTGAAGCTATGGGTCTCAGAGAGAGTTGCCATGCACAGAAACCTGGTTATAAATGTTGGGCCAAAGAAGGGTTTATTTCTCCCAAAGATCAAGAGCTCAGACGTCAGCAGCCTAACAGGACTCGTCAAATCCAGGGTGCAGTTAAAACCAATCTCCCGTCTTTCTGCTCTGTTATGCCTTGTCATTGGGGGGGCGGGGGGGAGGCGGCGGGGAGGGTTGTTCTCATGGTTAAAAACAGGCTACTCTAGGGTTAGGGTTAGGGTTAGGGAAAAAAAAAAAGAAAGAAAAAAGAGAAAAAAAAAACAGCTACTCCATCCTTGAGCATCACATGCTTATCACTGCAGGAATAAGAAGGGAGATACGGACAATGGGAAAGAAGCAAGAGCTAGCCAACTCTTTATGTCACCTTCAGACTTTCTAGCAAGCCCCGCCCAGCAACTTCTGCTAATATCTCATTGGCTATTCCTCATTGCACGACAGTCTGGGAAGCTGAGTATTGTTTGTTTCGGGTACTCGAAGGCAAATTTCAGAAGGGCTAGGAAAGAAGAAATATAAAGTATAAAGAAAGGTGATGAAAAAAAAAAAGAAAGGTGATGTGAGATGAATGATGGCATATTGAGGGGACTACAATGAATGAGAAAAACAATAGGTATGGATTGTTGAATCTGCTCTCCAAACCTTCACAATGCAACACTAGAAGTAGAAGAAAATCCGTTAGTAATGATTAAAGGAGGAATATTGAGTACGTGGCTGGGACTTTTATACACCAGGTATGATGATACCAAATCTGTGATGCTTAGATTTTATGTCACCTTGATGTGCCTGTGAGAAGGTAGGGATGGAGTCCAATCAATCAGTCATGTCACTGTCCAGTGAAACCTTGGGATGTGGCCTGCTTATGAGAGACCAGTGGAGAACTCTCTCTCTCTCTCTCTCTCTCTCTCTGTCTCTTCCCTCCTACCATCTGAAATTCCCACTGAGTTATCTTTGGCTGCATGACCCCAGAATCTATATGACATCACCCTAGATTGATGGAAACCAGTCTAAAGCTAACGAGAAATTGGCTAGACATTGCCTTTTCTTTTCTTTTTTCGTGGTCCATGTTAAGAAATGTCTTTCTTCTCTCATTCTGCTGAAAGGAATGGCAAAGAAGGGAAATAAAGTCAAAGGACAAGGCAGACAGCAGAGCTGGGAGGAAGATGAAGCTGTCTGTTCCACTTGGGAACCCTACTTAGGGTCACTATGGGTCAGAATCAACTTCTTGGCAGTGGGTTTGGTTGGGTGCAGCCAACCTAAATTACAGGGGTCAGATAATTTTTCTAAACTTACTTTCATAATTTAATATGTTCCTACTGTAGGACATGAAACCGTTTGTATTAAAGAAATAGGAATTAGAAGAAATAGTATCAGAGCATATTGGAGGTTCTTTGTTGATTATTTACATATCTTCACATCAGACATGTGAAAGGTTTCCTTTATCTCAAAGAGCATTTAGTGAAAACTCATTTGGAGCCAAAATAGGGAGCATATGTTACCTTTTTGAAATATGGCCGGAGCAGTTTCTATTTGTTAAATTGTTCTCCGTGAAAATAAAGCTAAGAAATACACAACTTTCTCTCTGTGTATCTCTGCTTCTTCATGAGCACATACACGCATTCACTCATACATACTCATACACCAGATTCTGTCCTCTGTGTTATCTTGTATTCATTTCATATTCTGTTCTCAATATCACTGTGAAACTACTTTGTTGTCTAATTTCCATGCAGCTCTTTTGGCATTTTTGCAATTCAAATTCTCACTGGTTATTGCATTACAAAAGGATGGAGGGAAAGTGGATTTATATGCAGGGCATTTAAAATTCTAATGTCAGAGGTCATTAGTCATTTTTTCCTCTTTCCTCCTGTGGCTATATCTAGGAGCTAGGCTTTTACAGAGCAGGAATAATTTACAAAAATGCTTTAAAAAGTAGGGTTTCAGATTTATTTTTCACCTTCTCAGAGCCAGGACACCTAAAGGAGAGAGAAGCTAAAATAAAGATCACGTCCATTGATCTGAATGCTGCCATGTTGTTTAGATCACTCACATCTGTGGGGAGAAGTGGGAGATCCACATTTCTTTTTAGTTTGTGTCACTCTCGGTCACAGCAATTGCGATCACACCTGTGGTGATGGCAGAGAAGTCTCTGAGCAGTGCAAATGGTTCAAGTGCTTCTGTGCTTAACCAAAAGGTGGGCTTTCCAGTCACCTGGAGGTCTCAGAAGAAAGGCCTGGGAACTTGTTTGTTTTTTAATCAGCCATTGAAAATCTACGTTCTATTCTGACACCACGGGGTTGCCACAAGTCACAGTGGACGCAATGGTGCCTGGAAGTGTGAAAAAGCATTTGGAAATTCCCTTCAGATTACCCCAGATTCTGTATTTTCTCCATTCATACATACAAATGTTGCTTCCCTCCTCAATCTTGGATGGAATATAAGTCTCCATGGATACTGATGCGATTGATGCACACACACCAAAGTCAGGGAAAGTCCCAGTGCTTCCCAGCAGGTCTACTGCTCGACGCCACCCACCTGACACCCTTGACAAGTTGGCACGCTCTCTTCTCTCTTCAAACTTCCAAGTGCCTTTCTGCTTCTCAAACTACCTGGAATAGCATGCTTCCTGTTTTCCCAAGAAAAACCCAAGCCGAGGAAGCCTCTGATGCTCTCCTCAGCCCATCTGCACTAGCCCTTGGGCTCCGTTACAGCCCATGAGCTCTCCATGGTAACCCGGACCATCCTCGCTTTCCCTCTGAAAAAAGCCTCGGCCTGCAATTCCCTTCACCCCGCTTTCCTCTGCCTACTGGATCATTCGCATACACAAATGATGCAATACCAGGAGAGAACATGTGTTCCACTTCTTCTAGTTGCATGACTTTCCTTGCTTCCCATTTATAACAGAGAACATCAGAAGGGCCGTCTATGCCAGTTCACCCCCTCGGACTTTCATCCCTCGGTTTATCACCAGTCTTACCTTGGGCCTAAAATCCAACGTTCTATTCTCACGTGCTTCATTACCCGAACGTGGCATAGTTGATCACTTCTTGAAATGCGCTTTTCAGTTGGCTTTGAGTCACCACACTCCCTACCCTACAAGCCCCTTCTTTTAGCTCTTTTGCTAGCTCCTCATCCTCCTTGTGCCCTGTACACCTGGAATGCCTTAGAGATCAGTCCTCAAAACTTGTCTCCTTCGACGATCTCTTCTAGCTTGTGACTTATAATGACACCTCACAAATTTCTCTCTCTAGCTCAGTCCTCTAAACTCCAGATTTTGGTTGGATAGCCAGCGCCTGCTTATGTCTACTTGGATAGGTAAAAGGCATCTGGAGTTTAAACCATCAACCCAGTCCACACCAAGGGCATTACTAGGGGAAGGGGCACACCAAGCAGCATCACCACAGGACCTGACACCAAAATGACTGTAATGTTTTGTGAGTCAGCAGGAATTTTTATTTTGTGTAAAAATCTCCCTGATGCTATAACAGCGAAACGCTTTTTGGTAAATCCAGTTTACCTACAAAGCTAAAGTTCTATGTTAATTTACCTTTTGACCCTTGTGAGGCGCTCCTGTCGGAGCTGCTGTTGTTACTCAATGGCAATTATGTTTCCAGTCACACACACTCAGCTTACACTGTTGTTTCTGCCACTGCTAGTGTTTTTTATATTTGTGGATTTTGTCAAATTTTTAGTGCATTTAACTGCAATAGTATTGTTAAGTAGGATTTATGAATCTATGGTATTGATTATTTTTTAATGAAATAGTAATGAAAATAAAGCAAAACCAAAGATTTCCACTTAGATATTAATAATATAACTAAATATGTAATTCAAATGTTGAAGATCTTTTAAAAACAATTGTTCTTACTATTCATATAATCTAGGAAATATCACACTTCAGCTATCTATAATGGTACATACTACATATTACCCTAAGATTAAAATTGATAATAAACATTACCAATGATTCCTCCTGGCATGGTGGAGATCCATGGAGAAGAGGGAGGGGCTGAAACCCTGAGTCCTGACTAGGTGACACTGACTCTACTTATGCCACTCTTTAAGCCACCATCCATTTGTGCCTAAGCGTTTTCCCTGTTTCTGCTCTTGGACCATATTCACTGTACAGAAGCTAGAATGATCCCGCCCCTGGGTCAATTCTTGTCACTCCTCTGCTCAAACCACTAAAACCAAACTCACTGCCATTGAGTTCATTTTGACTCATAAGAACCCTATAGGACAGGGTAGAACTGCCCCTGTGAGTTTCTGAGCCTGCAACTCTTTACAGGAGTAGAAAGCTTCATCTTTGCCCCCAAGGAGCTAGCTGGTGGTTTTAAACAGCTGGTCTTGAGGATGGCAGCCCAACTCATAACCACAACACCATCGGAGACCCTTCAAACCCCTAAAGTCTTCTTCAAATAAATGTTCAAGTTACACAGGCATTCCTAGGTCTAACCCCTCTCATCTCCCTGACCACCTGGGCTCCCACTCTCCACCTCACTTTCAAACAGACTGGACTTGTACTGTTACCCCAACATGCCGAATAGCACCTGCCTTGACATTTCATAAGGAGCCCTGGGGGCACTGCAGGCTAAGCAACCTGCTAACTGCAAGGATGTCAGTTCAAGCCCACCAGAAAGATAAAGCTGCTGCCCTATTTTAAAAAAAAAAAGCACAACTATAATTGAAACTCTGAAATGCAGTTTTACTTCGTCCCGTAGGGTTGTTATGAGTTACAATTGACTGACTTGATGCCAGTGGGTTTTTGAAATTTTGGTTTGGCTTCTTATGGTGGCCTCTTTGGGAACACTCTTCCCCAGGATATCACCTATTTCTCCAGGACTTCAATAACTTAAATTTCATCTTTAAAATTTTTTCTCTTATCCAAGCCAGGGCTCCTATTCCTCATCTCCCACACTGTGTGAGTCTGGACAGACCCGAGACACAAATCCATGGACACACATATGTCTATAAGAAAGAGATTTATATACAAGAGCAATTGAACATTGAGAAAACATCCCAGTCCAGTCCAGAGCAAGTCCATAAGTCTGATATTAGCCCATATTTCCCATATCAATCTATAAAGTCCTCTTCAGACTCATGAAACATATGCAATGATACCGAATATAGAAGATCACTGGCCAGTGGGTAGGAAATCTTTGGATCTAGTGTCATTGAAAACATCACAGCACTGGCAGGGGTCTCCCTTTGGCTTCTCCAGCTTCCAAGCTCTGGTTACATCCATGTGGCTTGTCTTCTGCGATGTAGCAGCAGAGAGAGAGATAGAGACTGCCTTCTGCCTCCAAGGAGGAAGTATCAGAATTCTCGGAAGGTCATGCCCACACAGAAGTCTCATTGGCTATCTGCAGATTGACAGTCTAGACTCTACCCCTACACTCTTAGTCCTTAAATTGATATCAGATTAGGTGACTGCTACATACACTATCGTCTCCTTAATCACTTGCTTTTTCACAAGCGTGTAACATATGTTCTCATTTCATTTCTGGCTCTGCTCTAGACTCTTTAAGCTCCTTCAAAGCACTAAACCAGTTGCGGTCAAGTGGACTCTGATTCCTGGTGATCCTGTGCTTCTGAGTTGTATGATGGTCCCCAGTGTTTCCCATGGGTGATTCCTCTGAATCAGATGGCAGGGGTTTTCTTTCTCTGATGCACCGCTGGATGAACACAAGCACCAACCTTTCAGTTAACAGTTGCAACCCTTAAGTATTTGTTCCACTCAAGGACTTCTAAGCCCCAAGAGAGTAGGTATTTTCACATAATCACTCTTTATCCCTAGTGCCTAAAATAGTGGCTTGTAATCTGGTGACATTCAGTAATCATTAGTGGAATCAATGAAAAATTGAATGAGAAATATAAACCTAAACATGGAAGCAAACACTCCTGGCAAATGTCCTCAAGTGAAATATTGGTGACCAGAGATCCTTATTTGTGTTCTCTGATCCCGCACACCCATAGTTTCAGTATTTTGTCTATTTGGCCTTTGTATGGCTTTGGTTCTCCTTAAATGGTAAGGGATGATAATTTCCTACAACTTCTTTGAGTTTATGACCCTTATCTCATGAACAGGAAGCAGCTGCAGAACAGAAGCTTTGTCAAGCATCACAGTACCTGAACTTTTATAAATCAAACCTTGCCCGTCTCCTCCTGTGTCAGTCAGGGTCCCAGCAGCAACAGATGGCATGCACAACTGGGGTCATTGGACCAAGGTTTAATAAAAGTATCACTTAAAAGCTGCAAGGAAGAGTGCTGTGCCCAGAGGCTCGTAGCCATCCCTGCTGATACTATTCAAGGCCTGAGGAGAAAGGGGAAGAGAAAAGGCAAAGGTAGGAAGGGGAGAAGAAACCGGAGGGAGAGGTGTGGGAGTGGCCACCTAACTGGACCAGCTTTGGGTTGAGGGATACAACCAGTCTGTGACCCCATGTGTGGAGTGTTGAATGCTCTATAGGATTGTCAATGCTCTGGCCTTTAGGGAGGAGTCCTCGTTGCATAGTGTTTCTGATTGGGCTGCTAACTGCAAGGTCAGCAGTTCAAATTCACTAGCTGCTGTGCAGGAGAAAGATGGGGCTTTCTACTCCAGTAAAGAGGTACATGCAGTCTCAGAAACTCACAAGAGCAGTTCTTCCCTGTCCTAAAGGGTGGCCAAGATGAGTTGCCATTTACTCGATGGCAGTGAAGTTCTTTTTTGTTTTAATTTATGGTCTTTAGGAAGCAGATCAATAGACTTCTCTTTTGAGGTAGGTTTGAATGAGTTTGAACCACCAACTTTTTAAGTTAGTAGTCAGGCATTCAACTGTTGGTGTCAACCAGGGATCTCCAAACCACATTAATAATGTTCAAGACCTAGAATGGTCTCTCTTCTATTGCTCCTACCTGCCTCTCTCCCTGGTGCATTGAATCCTTCAGCGCACTTCTAAGAACAGGTTAAATTGACGTTCAAAAAGCAACTGGTGGAAACCCTGTGTATTACAAGGGCCCACTCTGTACCCAGCCCTGGGAATGGCACAGGAACAAGCAGAACTTCATTCTGTTATACACTGGGCCACCATGAGTTGATGCCTGACTCAATAGTAGCTATTAGTTTTACACACACACACACACACACACACACACACACACACACACACACATCAATTATCTTTGACAAGAATTTAAAGTAGAAAATAAAGGACCACCGAGTGTCACATGTAGTTGACTTTCTGGGTGGTTAATGAATGTTAGTGTTGGCCAGTGGTTATGTCCCAGTTTTAGACCCAGAAAGAACCGGCCATTAAGTGGGTAACACTGCTGGCAAGTTGCTCAGATTTTCTGAGCCTCAGTTGTGTTATCTGTGGAAACAAGGATAATATGGCCTAATTCATAAAGTTGTTACAAGGAACCAAAGTGACAAAACAGATCTTCCTCCTCTTTTCTCTGTGCCTCTTTCCGTTCAATATATAAACCTGCTCAAATCCTCCTTCTTCTGCCTGTTGGCTGCTATTTCATCAATACCCTCTTCCCCATTCATGTTTTATTAGTCTTTGAATCTCATGTCCATATTCTGGTTATTGGGAATCTTGCTAGGAGGCTTTACTCTCCACATTTGGCTTTATAAAGTGGAATTTGCTCTCTGGTGGAAGCAGCCTGGAGCTCAATTGTACCCGTGATAAATTACAGGCCCATCAGGCTTTCTGTCGGCATCATATTTGCCAGACAAATGTAGACAGCACTTTCATGCAGCGAAGCACTTTGTTAGTACTTGAGCCTCCAAGGGACAATTTGAGTTGGGGGAAAAAAGACATTGAAACCTTGTACAATACTCACCCCATTACACAAGAAAAACCAAATAAGTTTATCTGACAGAAAGGTATGGGCATGCCTTTGGAAAAAAAAAAAAAGAAAGAAATGAAGCCAAAGGTTCTCTCTCTTTCCTCTGTAGAAGTGCAAAATACATGGAAGTTTTGTCTTTAGTTGGTTCTCATTAGTTAAGTTTAACTAATATATTTTGAATGGATATGCTGGTTCAGACTTCTTTCTTTACACTTTGAGATTAATTTAGAATAATCAAAACTAGAAACAACATTTTGGAGCAATGGTAACTTCCTGAGATTTTACTAAACAGTGGAATGCTTTGCTAGCAATAGGGAAGTTGCTCTGAACTATCTGTTTAATGCCACCACTCCACTGTCGGTTTGTTTTACTCTGGTGGTTTGCATGTTGCTCCGATGCTTGAAGACATGCCACCAGCGTCTCAAATACCAACAACCCCAGGTGAACAGGTTTCTGTGACGTTTCTAGATTAAGACAGGCTAGGAAAACAGAGTTGGTGGTCTGCTTCTTAAAAAAAAAATTAGCTACTAGTGAAAACATCATGAATAGTAGTAGAACATTATCTGATATGGCGCCAGATGATAGGGTAATATCTATATAAAAGAGAGATCTGTTAGTGTGACTATAATTCAGATTTACTCACAAATCACTAATGACAAAGAGGTTGAAAATGAAGATTTGAACCAATGTCTGCAGTATGAAATTGATCAAACATTCAGTCAAGATGCATTGATAATTGCTGGTGATTGGAATTAGAAGGATCCAACCTACTGAACCCACGGCCATCTAGTTGATTGGCACTCATAGCCACCCTTACAGACAGAGTAGAACTGTCCTAAAGGGTTTCATAAACTGTAAAGCTTTATAGAACCAGATTACTGAATCTTTTCACTCAAAAAATCAATCGTTGGAAAATATGACCTAGGTATTAGAAATGAGGCCAAATGTCATTTGATAGAATTTTGGAACACTGAGGACATATTCATCAGAAATAACTACTTTTAATAACATAAATGGACACTCTACTAAGTGATACCCACTGTCATTTAGTGGTTTACAATTCAAAGCCTCCATATGTGGGGTTTCTGAGGTTATCGGTCACTGAGGAACAGACAGCCCTATCTTTCTTCCTTGGAATGGCTGGTGCTTTTGAATGGCTGACCCGTAGTTAGCAGTCCAGCGTTTATTGGACCCCCTATCAAGGTTTCTACAGCTCCAGAAAGCATGAGAGACTGTAAAATTTCATTGTGTTCTTGCAGAAACCATACAAAGACCAATCAGCAATTGTTCAGACAGAACAAGGGAATTCTTTGCTGCTTCAACCGGGTATATGCCCAGTAGAGGGATGGCTGGGTCATAAGGTAGATCAATTTCCATTTTCTTTAGGTATCGCCAGATTGCTTTCCACAGTGGCTGTACAAATCTGCACGACCACCAGCAGTGGAGGAGGGTTCCTACTTCACCACAGCCCCTCCAACACTTGTTGCTCTCTGATTTACTGATCTGGGCTAGCCTCAGGGGTGTTAGGTGGTATCTCTTGGTTGTTTTGATTTGCATTTCTCTCATGGCAAGGGACTTCGAGCACTTTCTCATATGTTTATTGGTCATATTGATCTCCTCTCTAGTGAAAGTTCTTCTCATTTCTTTTGCCCACCTCCTTAGGGGGTTAACTGTTTTCCTCTTTTTGCAGGTCACAATGGTGTTGTAGATTTTAGTAATGAGCCCTTTGTCTGATGTGTCATTACTAAAAATCTTCTCCCAGTCTGTGGGTTGCCTTGTCACCCTCTTGGCGAAGTCTTTCGAGGTGCACAGGTGTTTTATTCATATTAGATCCCATTTGTCGATTTCCAGTTCACCTGTGTGTGTCCCCTTCCCTGTTGCAGTGAGCCTATGTGCTCCCTGGGCCAGTGCTCTGAGATTAGTCCCGATTCCCTCCTTAATGGTCCTGATGGTTTGGGGTTTGACTTCTAGATCTGTGATCCACCTTGAGTGTATTCTTGTGCATGGGGTGAGGTAGACGTCTTGTTTCAACTTTCTACATGTGGATATCCATTGTTTCCAGCACCACTTATTAAAGAGGGCATTTGCTTCCCACTTGACGTTTTTGGGACCCTTGTCGAAGATCAGTTGTCTATATGCTGATGATTTTACTCCTGGGCTTTCTATTCTTTTCCACTGGTCTGAGTGTCTATCATTGTGCCAGTACCATGCTGTTTTGACCACTGTAGCTGTGTAGTAGGCATTAAAATCAGGTAGGGCGAGTCCTCCAATTGTGTCCTTCTTCTTGAGGAGTTCTCTGCTAATTCTGGGTTTCTTCCCTCTCCATATGAAGTTGGTGGTCAGTTTTTCCAATTCTTTGAAGAAGGTTGATGGTAATTGGATTGGTATAGCATTGAACTTGTAGAGTGCTTTAGGAAGAACTGTCATCTTTACTATGTTCAGCCTACCTAACCATGAGCAGGGGAGGGTCATCCATTTGTGAAGGTCACTTTTGGTTTCCTGTAATAGGGTTTTATAATTATGCTTATAAAGGTCTTTAATATTTTTTGTTAAATATATTCCTAGGTATTTCAGTTTGTTCTTGGCTACTGTGAAGGGTACTTCCCTCTTAATCACCTCTTCCATGGCCCTGTCCGATGTGTATAGAAACCCTACCGACTTCTGTTTACTGATCTTGTATCCTGCTACTCTTCTGTATTCCTCTATTGCTGTAAGTATTCCAACTGTGGAGTTTTGGGGGTCTTCAATGTATAGGATCATGTCATCTGCAAATAACGATAGTTTCACCTCCTCCTCTCCCAACTGGATCCCTTTGATGTCCTTCCGCTGTCTTATGTTGTTAGCCAGACCATCCAAAACGATATTGAATAGAAGAGGGGACAGGGGGCATCCTTGTCTTGTACCCCTTTTCAGTGGTATTGTTCTTGTCTTTTCTCCATTGACTATGATGTTGGCTGTTGGTCTTTCATAGATAGCTTGTATGAGCTTGAGGAACTTTCCTTCCAATCCTATCTTCATGAGTGTTTTGATTAGGAATGGGTGCTGGATGTTGTCAAATGCTTTTTCTGCATCTATGGATATTATCATATGGTTTTTATCCTTTTTCTTCTCGATGTGGTGTATGATATTGATGGATTTTCGGATGTTAAACCATCCCTGCATCGCTGGGATGAATCCTACTTGCTCGTGGTGAATGATATGTTTGATGTTCCTTTGTATTCTATCAGGAGAGATGTAGGTCACAGTTTTATTCTTCCATCACATTTATTCAATCTGTATGTCAAGCAAATAATTTGAGAAGCTGGACTCTCTGAAAAGAATTTAGCATCAGGATTGGACTAAGGCTTTTTAGACTTGCTGAAGGCCAAGAGGACTTGTTGATGAAAATCAAAGACTCCAGCCTTGGATTTCAACTCAGTGAAAAGGAAACCACAATCCTCACAACTGAACCAATAGACAACATCATGATAAATAAAAAAAAGGTGAAAGTTGTCAAGGTTTGCATTTTATAAGAATTCACAATTAATACTCATGGAACTGCCAAGAAATTGAAAATTTTAAATTGAAATTTAAAGTGTGAAAGAGCAAAAATGGCACTTTGAGGGTTAAGGTGGGTCTGACCCAAGCCATGATATTTTAAATGCCCTTATATATATATATATATATATATATGTGTGTGTGTGTGTGTGTGTGTGTGTGTGTGTGTGTGAAGGCTGGAAATTGAAGAAGGGAGACTGGAGAAAAATGGATGCAGTTGAATTATACTCTTGGGAAAGCAGCCAGAAAGTATGCTGGTATGCTACACGAACAGATTGTGGAGAAAGGCAGAAAGCTCCTTAGAAAATGAGATGGCAAGACTTCTCAGATACTTTGGACATGCTGAGAGACTTAGGGGACAAAACAGATAGAGTCCTAGAAACTCCAAGCAACAGGTCTACCCTGTCCTGTAGGGTCACTGTGAGTCAGAGTCGACTCAATGGCTATATGTTTGGGGTTCTATCATACACAGTAATATAAAAGATATGTGAAAAAGTAGAACTTTAATGAGATGGGTTGGCACAATGAGTCCATACGTAATTGTTCTAGGGATGGTCCAGGAGTAGCCCATGCTTCCTTCTGTTATACTTAGGATACCTGTGAGTCATAGGATACCTGTGAGTCAAAGCAGACTCAAAGGCACCTAATAGCAATGCAATGCGCTATAGGATGGTAGGTCTTCCTAAGAAATGCTGACTGTGGTAGCTACATAATCTGGTGCCAACTTGATACTATTAAAATGAAGGGGTGAAGTTTACCCTGCCAATCAGGTCACTGCTATGTAACCTCATTTGGAGGTGCTACAGAGATAAATAGCTTGCTAGGGGCTGGTCACAGACACTCTCTGCTTCATATTCCTGATGACGACACATGTTGCTATACTAGAGCCCTGTAACTAGAAGAGTCACGTGGAGACCCAGGCCAGTGCTGACATGCTTACACCACCACTGGATTCACAAGACTTTCCACCCATTTGCCAGTGATTCAGTGTCAATGCATGTGCTCTGTGAGTCTGAAGAGCAATTTATAGATTGGTATTGGGATAATACAGGACTTATGCACTTGATCTGGCCTGAGCTGGTATGTTTTCTCAATTTTAAACTATTCTTTGATATAAAGCTCGTGGTACCTTGGGAGTGGGGCACTAAAGAAACAAATCATAAAGATGGAGAGTGGATGGTTGTTTGACCTCCGCCTCCTGATAGTTTATCTTCTTTGGTTAGCCAGAGGTCAGATATGGCCAGACAGTTTACTGGGTTATTTTCTGGAAAGAATAGTTTTGATTCATAGAAATTGGTTTTGGTTATTCCTGTGTGAAGTGGTGAAAATGAATATGATTTATATATATATATATTGAGCTCAGGAGATGAAATAGCCCCCTGAATTTCTCAGAGCTGCTTAGTGGCAATGCTGACGGAAGGTCAAAATGCCTGGCCCTGGCTTGATGCAGTCAGAGGCTTAAGGCCATATTTCATATCAATGGAATAGTTCAGATAAGGATTAAGATAAGTTAGATAAAGATTGAACTTGACTGTTTCAAGAATTGAGTTTAGGATCAGATTCTACTTTGTTTATACTGATTTCTTCTGTTTATTGCTATTGATATAATGATTGATAGAAATGATTATTGGGAAGTATGAAAATAGAGAGCTTTTAAACCCACTTGTCTTCAGCCATTAAAATTGGATCATTAAATGGATTTAGGACACACCTGCAAAGAAGTGGCTGAAAAGATTAGCCCTATCCAGTGTCTTGAGTGCTCAGGACATTAGAAGGTAAAGAGACTTGCCTAAGGGGCTGGTGACAGATTGAAGGAGGGGAAAAAGGGACTCTCTGGATTTTTGAATTTTGAACTAGTGTTTTTTGTCAAAAGCTGGAAAATTATGCAACTGTGAAGAAAACTCATCTCTAGGACTGAACTTTAAAGGAAATCTGTGGGCAGGCTGAAATGCTTGCTAGCTGACCATCTGGACCCACTTGTTGAGTGGAAGTGGCAGAAATGCAGCAATAAAGAGATGGGTTGAGTCTGGCCACTGACACCTGTGGATCTAGTTCACAGGGACTAGAGGAGAAGATGAGAGCGGGTTGACTGGTTTGAAGTACATGACCCAGCACAAGGGGACTAGGGTGTTGAGAATTTGTGATGGGGCCCATGATCTAAAAGTGAGGCAGCCAATGCGCACCCTGGTGAGGCTAAGTGAGGCAGTCTATCTGACCACACGAAGAGAAGCTATTTAAGCCTGCGAACTGGTGCATTTTGCTGCTGACTTTATGGATGGCCTGTTCTGATTTGACTTTGCATAAGGATGCGGATGTCACAAGGTTCCAACTGGAATGATTCTTCACATCAAATAATACGATTGTCTCCTCAGCTGACTGGGTTGATGTAAGTGGGGTGTCTAGAAACTGGACACCCAAAGTGGGGAGAATAAAGGCATGAAGTTTTTTCATAGGCTCTGGAATATATTGACAGGATGATAGGATTAAGGTGCAGTTGTTCACATAAATATGGAATATTTATGTTTTGTTCACTTATAGGATGTTATGTTTTAATGAGGGTGGCACAGTTTTTTAGTTGTGTGCGTTTTAGTTTTATCTAGTTAGGTACAGATATGATTTTATTATGGTTTATTTCAAAATTATACATGGCTAAAGAGTTGTGTGAAAGTGTCAAGTTTACCACAAGAGATGGTCTGTGGTAGTTACATAATCTGCTGCCAACTTGAGACTATTAAGAGTGAAGGGGTGGAGCTTAACCTGTTAATCAGGTCGCTGCTTGATGACCTCATTTGGAGGTACTACAGAGATAAATAGCTCGCTAGAAGCAGAACACAGACACCCTTTGCTTCGTATTCCTGATGACAAAATACGTGGATCCCTGGAACTAGCTGAGCCACAGGGAGACCCACACCAGTGCTAAGATGCTTGTACTGCCACTGGACTAATATTGGACTTAGGGACTTGTTCCAGACTGGGCTGGGATGTTTTTTCAATATTCAATTGCTCTTGTATCTAAAGCTCTTTCTTATCTACATATGAGTGTCTATGAATTCATTTCTGTAGTCAACCCAAACTAATAAACTGACCTAAGTAGGCATGTGAAATGTACACATGTGCCACACTCCTGCTCAAGTGTATCATTCATTCATGGGTAAACGGCAAATGCCTGGCAGTTATCAGATGTTGCAAAGTGTTGTTTCTGTGGGTGAAACGCAGAGCACGCATTTGTTGTTTATGAATCTCTATATAGAATCAACCTTTAAATTGTGGTATTTTCAATAGAAGGTCCAGTCTTGGCTTCTCCTATAATAGCTGGTAACCGTGATCTGAATTCCCAAGTAGCACCATTGAGACAGAGCTGCCCATCTTTTGCCTCTTGGAAAGGGTGATTATGTTCAACAGTTGCCTCACCCCCACCACTCACACAGTGGATGCCTATTTCTGAAAACTGGTTGGCATCATGCAAAAAGGAACTCGCTGGCTCCTGGAAGGCACTTGGATTTCCAAATCCTGATAAATTCCTGAAGTAGAAGTTGAAGGGCTGTCAGAACAGATGGACCTAGAGATACTAGTAAGATTTACATATTTGAGGAAGTGCTGGGGGGAGGTCATCCCAGGCAGAAGAATGGCTTTGATGCTGAACCTCATCTGAGGGTTAGGTGATTTGTGATATGTTGTTGCTGTCCTTAGTTGCCCTCAAGTCGGTTTGGATGCATAGTGGATAGATAGGTAGGTAGATAGATAGATAGATAGATAGATAGATAGATAGATAGATAGATAGATAGATAGATAGATAGATAGATAATGGGGTCCTGCACTATCCTCACTAGTGCTGTTGTATTTGAGTCCATTGTTGCGATCACCATGTCAATCCATCTCATTGAGGTTCTTCCACTGTTTCACTGACTCTCTACCAATAATTATGTCCTTTTCCAGGGACTGGTCCCTCTTGATATGTCCACAGTGCATGACCCACAATCTCACTGTCCCCACTTCTAAGAAGCATTCTAGCTGGACTTCCTCCAAGACAGGATCGCTTGTTCTTCTGGTAGTCTTTAAGTGTTCCCTGCCAATAATCCCAACTCCCTGCTTCAGAGATGGCTCATTTCATACCAAGCAGATGCCAATTGTAATTAACCCTATGAAGATTACTCATCACTGAATCATATAATCCCATCATGTATTCTTGCCATCATCTTACCCATACCCAGCAAGAAAACTAGGTTCTTTGGTGGGAGTCACAAAAATTATGGCTAAAAGAATCATATAAATAACTAAATGAACTGCAATAGTGAATACACATAATTCCTGAGTCTAAACACTGTGGTATCCTCTTGTTCTAGTCAAAAGTTCTGGTTTATGTACAAGTTCCACATAAGCACAACTAAGTGTTCTGGAATATCTATTCTTCACAATCTTATTCACAATTTGTTGTGATCCAAACAGTTGAATGTCTTTGCATTCAATAAAACCTAGAGAAACACATTTCAGGTGTTCTCTATTACCAGCAAGGGAGGAGAGTCAGGAGTGGAGCCTGCCCCGGGAACCTTGTTAACCACAGGGGCCGCAGCAGAGTGGCGGAAGAGCAGCAGCAGCAGCGCTAAGGTCCTTAGGGGTGGCTTCCCAACCCACTGAGTGAGTAAAGCTGAGTGCCTTTGGCCAGGAGGCTTGCTGTTAGAGTGGGGCGCCTCAAGGACACTTAACTCAGGAGCTAGGTTTTTGGAATTACAGAACTTGAGTTGAGCATCGTCAGGCAGAGTCTTATGAAGGAATGGCTACCCCTTGGGGATTCATCTTCAGCACTGTAAGAGCTCTGTAACATTACTGGAGCCTGTCAGAGGCCAAGGGGGCCACTTAACTGAGATGACACATGATAGGCCCTGAAATAGACCTACCTAGGGGCATGGGTGGGAAGAATCTGTCCTATATCAAGAACATTTTCTTGAGCATTTCTAATTCTGAATTATAACCTATTAACTAACTTCCCTTATGGGATTCAGCCCCACTTCCAGATGGATGCTGAGGGGGCAGTTGTGTAATTGAGGGGTTAATTCAAGGGAAGTGAGGCCAGGCATGCAAGGACTCACTTCTTCCGATGGACCAGAATGAGGCAGTAATGGACTAGAACAAGAATGAGGCAGTAATATAGTCTCTGCAGACTTAGATAATCTCAGGTATGCAGCCCACAGTAAGCACATAGGTAACAGGAAGGAGTTGTATCAGAGGCATACATATAACATCAGGGGGACCAGGTATACATGCAATAGAAACAGAAGGTACCAGAGGCATACATGTGACAGGAAGGTACATACATAACAAAATGGGTGGATTCTAGCGTCAAGATGGCAATCTAACTTGGTCTTCTCTGGGCTGGCTTGACCTTGGATGTCTTTGAGCTCTTCTCACATGGAACAATCTATGATCCTTATCAGAAGGGAGTGGGCTATACTAAGGGTAGAATGGTCTGACTGCTTTTGATGGCAGATGGCCTTCAGGCAGATAGCCTTCAAGCAGTTGACCTTTGAGAGTAAAATCCGGGTTAGGATAGGGGCCCATTGTGGGGAATAACTTCTACTTAGGAGGATGTAACTGGAATGCATCTCCAACATATGAATATGGAGGTCTTTCTCCATCAGCACCTGGCCTCCCAGACTCCTTAAGGGATGAAGGTGGAGAGAGTGACTGCATACACTCTCTTCGCGGATCTCAGTTTTCCACATTCCCTAATAGAACCCAAAGCATGAGTATGGTCTATATGAGTTTTCTCTGTAGCCGTTGCAATGAATTACTGAACCGAGCTGAGAATGAAAGAGCACCATGGAAGGCTCGTGCCAGGGGTCATAGCAGACGCCTGCCGTCCTCATAGGATTCAGCCTTGGGGCTGATGCTGGTAGTGCTTTTCCTCCTCCTCCACTGGTGACGTCAAAGGAGGTCAGATACAGGAGACAGATCTGTGAGAGATGGCGATCTCCCCCCAGTATTTTTCTTCCCTAATATTTTAATTGCTTAATGATGCTAATGATTTACATATGTTCTTATGAATTAGAGCCGATTTAAGATGAACACGTGTACTTACTTAAACCCTAGAAATCCGATATGATTCTGTCAGGTCTCTCGAGTGGGTAAGACATCAGTCCATGACTTTGCAATATGAGAGAATTCATACTGAAGCTCATTTTGTGATCCAAGTGGGTTTTTATGAAGGTCAGGACAAGTTTAAATTTTACAGTCTCAAAGGGCTTCACAACTGGGCACGAGCAACCTTGTGGAGAAGAACACCCACATGTGCCTAACGGGGGGGGGGAGCAAGGGAGGGGGAATCCCATGACCTAAGGGTCAAGGGAGCAAGGACCAGGAGGGTGCAGAGGCCAGAGTGCAGGAGCAAAAGCACTGGGCGAGAGAAGCTTCTCCCGCTCCCCCTGCCTCTGATCAGGAGCAGGATAAAAGAGTGAGAGTCCCGGAGTGTGCTCCCTGCCTTTATTCTACCTTGCCCGCGGGCTGGCGGAATGAGTGGTTGAAGGTATTGGCTGACCCCTTTGGCTGGGTTGAGCCCATCAGAGTGATATCATGAGCCTGAGCCTAGTTTGGACTTCCCAGGTGTAGCTCCCACCTGGCTTGAGGGCTTGAGTATGAGCATGCTCAGTTTGAGGTCTTCATAGGCATCTAATGGTTGCCTGATTTCTTCCCAACCTCTCTGGGAATCATTTTAGGCATGGGAGGGACAGCCCCCCTCTCCCTAAATCTAGCTACCTAACACTTCTTTGTGACGAACCAAGAGGGGGAGAAGCTACAGCTAGGGGATAAGTGCTAGGAACTGGTGGTGACTATGATTCAAAAAAGGGGGAAGCTGTGTGGGATAACGGGACAGAGCCAGGGCTTTCTGCTCCCGTAAAGAACCGCAGCCTCACTGAGTATGAGAATGAAGATTCTCTTCCTGAACTGACTGTGGAGATGATTGTACAACTCTTCCTGCTGTGACTGCACTATTAAAGCATAGGTATGCTAAATATATGCCAATAGAGATATTAGAGAACAAAAGAGTTACAGCCTCATAAACCCACAGGGGTCATGTTTACCCTGTCTTATAGGGTCTCTATGAGTCAGCACTAGATCTATGGCAGAGCCTTTTTGTTAGGTTTTAGAGTGGGTTACCCCGGTTCTTGCTTGGCATCACTGAAAGAATTCATGCAGCAGAAGCACTTTTGTAAATCCAAGTGTTTGTTTTTCTTTTATGAGGGAAAGGAAAGTTTCAGGTAATAGTCTCCAAAAGGTACGTGCTACTTCTGGAAAGTGTACAAGGCCACACGGGGACCTTGCGGAGCTTGCAATGGAAGACGGTTGATTCAGGGGAGCATAGAAATGAACACCAGAACATGGCCGTGGAACCTTCAGGCTGGAGCCAAAAGCAGGCAATCCCAGGAAAGTGAGAAAGCAGGCCACGAGCAGGCATCTCACCCTGTGCTCGCAAGAGCTCCATTCAAAATGAGAGCCCAGGCCCTGAGGCCTGCTTGTATCCCCTCCTGCCCCCACCGACTGGGGCGGCATGGTCGAGGGTATAGGCCGACCTTAGTGACTGAGTTTGGCCGAACCTGTGTGATCTCATATTGCTGGTGGTGAAGGTGGGTGTGCCCAGGTTGGCTTTCACCGGGGCCTAGGTGGCTTGGGTCTGAGCCTGCTCAGTTCTGGATTTTCCCACAGGTGTCTAATTAATGTGCCTGATTTCCACTAGGGAGGCATTTTGGAAGACAATCCACCTTTGTCCCTAATCTAGTGACCTGTTATTTTGAGTGGGGTCTATAGATGAAGTAGCTAAAGTTGTGTGTGTGTGTGTGTGTGTGTGTGTACTCATGCATGCATGTTAGGGAGAAATGTTCAGAACAACTATACTACTGCTGTAAGACTTCACACTTGTCAAAGAAAATAAGGCTGGAAAAAAAATGCCATTGTCTATCTCCGTCAAGATAGTAAAAGCTTTCCTTCTCAGTTGTCGAGCCGGTGCTCTACCACAGGAACCAACCTAAAAGAAGTGTGTGGGATGGTGAGCTTGACCAAGATCCTTTCAAAGGCAGGCATGTGTCCCCAGACAGTCTTTTTATACCAGCTTCTGCTGAAATATGAGATTGCCCCTGTGAACATCGTGCTTTAAGACATTTATCTCTGAAACTAAAATAAATAAATAAATAAATAAATAGCGACTTTTAGAATAAAATCAAACCTCCATATAGAAATGTCTCTCTGAGGGCTTATTTTTTTTAATACTCTATATTTACATGTCTTGTACATTCCACTCTATCCATTCACATATGATTCTGTTGCTCAATCCCGTCAGGTGGGGTTATACAATCATCAATGCTTGTTTTTCTCTCTGGGCTAATAACCCTTGTTTTCTTATCAGGCAGAGGGCCAGCTGGGCCAGGTTTGCTGGATGTGGCTTTGTGTGGATACTGTCGAGAGACAGGGCAAGATTTTCTCTTCCTGCCAAGGACAAGTCCCTTGCACAGTTGGATGTTGCCTTGGTCTTCGGAAGGCCTGCCAGGAGGTGTTCTCTGTCTTAAATGGAAAACTCCTCCCCTTCTGAAGGAAAGGGCCCTTTCTTGAACCTGAACTTTTCCTTTTGCCGGTAAAAGCTTGTTGAGTTGTCTGTTAAGCAACCAGAAACCGCTGTGTTTCTCTGTCTTATAATCTTTTATTTACACTGTTGAGAGGCTGGACATGCTAAAATAATAATAATAATCCTATGAAAATCACAAAACAGCTAGACTCAGTGAAGCACTGAAGACCATAGAGCTCCCTTATCGGATCATAGCTGTGGCTAGGGGAGGGGCAGGGGAGGCCAAGTACTAACCGCCCTCTTGCTCTCTTGAACTTGCCTTCCTTCTATTGTTTCCATCTGTGTCTCATGAGTTTCCCAAAGAAGTACTTATACTTTATTCCAATCCAGTAAATGCCCTGAGAAAAACTTGAAGCACTGAATTGGGATTATATTAGCTGGAAGAATCAAAAAATTAATTTCCTTCAAGAGCAGATGGTCTGGCTGGTCAAACAGAATATTGCTTGATGTAACCGAACTCCCAGATGATGTTGGAGGGCTTGCTTACCAGGGGATGACGGGGGTGGGGGGGAAGTAAGATGATTGGATTTTAGATTCTAATATAAATTAACTTCCAAAGATGTGAGTCTGTCCTCTCCCCTAACCAGCCCTGCTGAGCACGCCTTTCTTTTTTTCTGTTTGTTCTGGGCCTGACTCCTGTCTCCACCTCCCCGAGGGCCATGTGTCTTTACAGAGCTCCACGACAGAGATAAAAGAATGAGTAGGTTGGAACTTAATCCATCACTCCTAACTCTGCAGCTTTATGGTTTTTTTTTAATAGTTCATAAGCTTCTTATTTTCCCTTTTAGCCTAGATTTCCTCCGTGGTAAAGGAAAGATTTGCCAGTCATTGGCTGTGCCTCTCAAAAACACGCTTTACAGGACGATGCTGGGAGGTGAGGACGCCTGCAATCCCCCCTCAGATTATTCCAGAGCGGCCCCAGATTTGTGTCTGGACTTGTTCTTATCAGGAGAACGCTGGGGTCAACACCACAGCTGTTTCCAGGTGCAGTAAGCTTGGCGCTCCTGAAGACCTGGGAGGCGAATGTACACTGTTTCTCAGAGTTGTCACGAGTGTTTTCATGGCGAGCATGGCAGATGCCTAATCAGATATGCAGACATCTCTATTTTGAAATTTCTAAAGTAGCATAAAGGGTTTGTGATTTTTCAGACTCAGGCATTACATCTCTACTTCGGAGATGAGCTCTCTGTGGGCTCTGTTTTGCCACCGTGTGCCCTCTCCTAGGTGAGAGAATTGGACGCTGAAGCACACACCGATTTCTCAGCGAGTTAAGCTTTGAGGACTGTGTCACATGTCACAGGTGTGGCACACAACACTTTCTCAAGGTGAGCAGGCCGGTACGTGATTCTGAAATCGCAGTAGTTGCAGCCAGGAGGGGGCAGCTCCAAGAGGGGAATCTATGCAGAGCTGTCCATTTGGATCACTTGAAAGGAAAAGGTCCCCACCGGTGAGCACTTGGAGTTGGGAACCTGGAACTGGGTACCCCTAAGGTATCTTTTGGAATCAGAGTGGGGGACCTACACTTGTTATTGTGAGCCATGGAGTCAATTCCATCTCACAGCAACCTTATCAGCAATACCATCGTGACCCCATAAAGCGTTTGTCAAATCCTTTTTTATTGAAAGGCTTTTAAAAATCCTTGTGCGAGCAGACAGTCTCATCTCGCTCCTGGAGCTGCTCGTGAATTTGAACCTCCGGCTTGCAGTTAAGAGTTGGCAGTGCAGCACTGACTGGGCGGTGCCTGTAGGACAGAGGGAAATGGCCACGCTGGCTTTCTTAGGCTGTAATCCCGACATGAGCAGAGCAGCAGGTCATTTTCCAGCGGAGCTGCTGGTGGGGTCACGCAGTCCGTCGAGGTTAGCAGCCAGCCTCTTTAGCCACTGCTTCCTCCAGCGCTCCCCAGGAGCACAGCCTTCCTCTGGGTGCGCCCTCTACAAAAGCACGCGGGGGGGTGGGGGGGGTGGGGGGGGAGGACGACCCCCAGGGGCCTCATTGCAGTCTCCGTCATTCTTGTGAACTACATGGCTCACTCCTCTCTCTCTCTTTTTTCTTTTCCTTTCTAGAGTTCATATCTATCTGTTGGGAGAAATTTTAAAAAGAGAATTTCTTTTGACATTTGAGCACTCCGAGATGTTAAAGTTTTATAAATTCCCTTTCAGATATCTCACCGTGGACATAGATAGACAAATACAAAATTTTATATACACCTCACATTTTATAAACATTCCACATGTTGTTTTGTTCATGTTTTTTATTGTTTTGCTTTGATTTTACCTAATATCACCTTCCTAGGTTGATAAATAACCATGTATACCATGATATCAAAAGACTTCCAAGTATTCCAATTTAAAGTTATACTGTCACTTAGGTAATTCTCTGCTGGTTTTTCAATATTGTAAAGAACTATAGAACAAGCATCATTGTACATACATCTTTATGAATTTGACAAATTGTTTCATTCAGATATAATCTTTGAAGTGAAGTTGTTACATAAAACATAATATTAAAATTTTTAGGAGAGTTGTGTCCTGTCTTTCAGAAAGCTACATTTGTCTATCCCATCATCACCAAATGATAGGATGCCTAGTGGTGTAGTGATTATGCATTGGGCCAGTTCAAAACCATCAGCAGCCCTATATGACAAAGCCTGGCTTTCTACTCCTGTAAGCAATTACAGTCTGGGAAACCTATAATGAGTCTCTGAGTCAGCATGGATTTGATGGCAGTGAGTTTGGTTTTGATTTATCATCATGTGGTAGTCTGATGCTTTAAAATATCACCAATGTTTACCATGATTGAGTGTGTGTGTGTGATATTTCTAATATCAATCAACCTGAGAGATACAAAGAAATGGTTCATTATAATTTTGGTTCGAATTTCTTTGATTAGAAGTGAAATTGAATTCTTTCTATTATTGATCATTTCTATCTATGTCTTCCTTGGGAAAATATCTTTTATGACTTTTGCCTTGTAGTAGACCTTTTTATTGTTTATAGTAACTGTGCAAGTTCTGCATGTCTGTGAATTTTCCAGAACATCTGGACAGGATCTTTTTAAGAAAATATTAAAGAGTAAAGAATTCAAATAAAGACGCGTTTGTTTCTGGTAACCCTTGGTAACTCACTTCACCTCTCTGCCCCTCCCTGTGTAACATTGGGAAAGCATGGTTACTCACTTGAGATTTCTTTAGTTATCATAGAGCCAACAGTTAGTAAAGTGAAACATTTAACCCGTGCTACTTCCACAGTGAATACTTCGGAGCCTACTCCTCTTTTAGTCTCTTTCTATCCATTTCCATGGGGAGGGAGTGACCCCAACCCAGGGTTATAGGGATGGCAGGCCTGTGGCACCTGACACTGGACAGATAAGACTGACAGCAGGTTATCTGTCATGTGTACTCGCATCTTGGGGGAAGAGGTACATCTTAGTCCATGCAGGACCATACGAGGTTGCACCTGGGAATAGAGTGGACAACTAGGAATTCTGGATGAGGGGCTTTGTAGTATCAAAAGGGTGATCCCTGGTCCCAACTGGGTGATGTGATTGGCTTATTGAAGAGACTTCAAGAAACTGCAACGTGTCCCTGCTCATCTATAAATGTCAAGAGCAAAGTGGCTGTGGTCTTCCTTTCAGGAGAACTTCTGGGAAATGAAAACGCAGACAAGCAGATGCAGATTCTAAAGTACATTCGAATTCTTTGTACCATTAATAGCACCTGGTGCGGTGCCAGGTATTCAGTGGGTTCCATAAATGTGTTTTGAGCCTTTATAAATTGTCAACGTATATGATTGCAGTCAAGGAAGCCCAATTCAGCCAAAAAACATAACTTTAAAATAGCTGAAATCCTTCATTTTCATTCTTGCAAACTATAAAATAGAGGCAGATAGCCAATCCAAGCTGCATTTAGGAATAAATGATTCCAGTCCTACCTACTCCATGTCTTTAACTACACGGATGTCGCTTTCTTTTACTTTCTCCACAAAGGTCAAACGCTGCCCTCGCCCAGCTGGCACACTTGTCCCTCTTTTCACATTTCCTCAGTGCTTTGGGAGCTCCCACCTAGGATGGGAAGACAACTCAAAGAGACTGGATTTGGTTTCGTTTGGCGGTTGTTATGTAGCTAGACTGGACTTTCTCTCTCTCTCTCTTTATCTCTCTCTCTCTCTCTCTCTCTCTCTCTCTCTCATGTCACAAAAACCAGAGTAACTGCTTGGCTGAAACCAAACTCTCATCTAGTGACCACAGTCATGATTAACTGAACACAAGAGAGTGAGTGAACTGTTCTGTGGAAGAACCAATGGGCCATTGCTGTGTGTGTGTGTGTGTGTGTGTGTGTGTGTGTGTGTGTGTGTGTGTGTGTGTGTGTGTGTGTGTGTGTTCGGTCTGCCTCAGAAACTCATCCTTTCATTTCCAAAATAAATGTGCTCATTCAGTGTTCCATTGTTTCCCCCACCACCCCTTCCATTATTTTTCCCAAACCTTGAATCATAAGCTTCTGGAAAGCACTGTGAATAATTTATATCCTTTTATTACTCATTGCTTAACTCCCTTTGGGGGAAATGAAGAGAAAGATTTGTCATTTGCTGCTTACTCTTCCTCATACTGAGACCACGTCAGTGTTGGGCGATAACAAAGATTGATGACCACAGGAACCGTCGCTGTGGAGCCATTGATTGACCCAGAGTTTTAATTATTTTTTAATCATCTTATTGGGGGCTCATACAACTCATCACAATCCATATATCAGTTGTATACAGCACATTTGTACATTCATTACCCTCATCATTTTCAACACATTTGCTCTCCACTTCAGCCCTTAGCATCAGCTCCTCATTTTCCCCTCCCTCCATGCTCCCCTCTCCCTCATGAACCCTTGATAATTTATAAAGTATTGTTTTGTCATATTCTACACTGTCCGAAGTCTCCCTTTACCCATTTTTCTGTTGTCCATCCCCCAGGAAGGAGGTTATATGTAGATCCTTATAATCGGTTCCTTCTATGTACCCTACCCTCCTGGTATCACCACTCTCAACACTGGTCCTGAAGGGATCATCCATCCTGGGTTCCCTGTGTTTACAGTTCCTTTCTGTACCAGTGTACATCCTCTGGTCTAGCCAGCTTTGTAAGGTAGAATTGGGATCATGATAGTGTGGGGGAGGAAGCATTTAGGAAGTAGAGGAAAGTTGTATGTTTCATTGTTGCTAGACTGCACCCTGACTGGATCATCTCCTCCCTGAGACCTTTCTGTAATGGGCTGTCCAGTTGCCTGCAGTGGGGCTTTGGGTCCCCACTCCACACTCTCCCTCATTCACAATTGATTTTTTTGTTCTTTGATGCCTGATACCTCATCCCTTCAACCTCTTGGTCACACAGGCTGGTGTGCTTCTTCCATGTGGGCTTTGTTGCTTCCTAGTTAAATGGCCACTTGTTTACCTCCAAGCCTTTAAAACTCTAGGTGCTATATCTTTTGATAGCTGGGCACCATCAGCTTTCTTTACCACACTGACCCAGAGTATTAATTAAGCAAAATATATGTATTTTAAATCTGCAGCCACACTAATGTCACTAGAGTGAAAATGTAACAATTTACCAAGTTCACCTGAAATCCTGTCTGTTGTCATCTTCCTGGTCACTAGTTACTGGTGAGAGGATAGTCTTTGCTTATTTAATGGGCCTTCCTGTGGAGTCTTTCTCAGAATTTGTTAATTCCAATACAGATGTCTGCTGACTCTAGAGCACATGGAAGTATCCTGCTGCTGGGGGTGAGGGTGTGTAGGCATAGTCAGAGTCTTTTTGGTTTCATCTTTTTAAAGGCCTTCCTACAGTAGAAGAGAAATAGGAATGACAGCTAATATCTGTCTTGGACTCCTGAGAGGTCTCTGGCACATCAAGTTGTTCTAAAAAGCAATATTGTTCAAATATGTCAACTTCATTCCATCCCCTTTAGCTTTGTACAAGTCCAAATGATGCGTTCTCTTAAACTTTTGTAATCTAGAGATCTAGATTCAGTGATCTACCTTTGATCACCCTGTACCTCCCCTCCTCCCTTTAACTCCTTGTAAATTTGAGGGGCCTTCAAAAAGTTAAGCGAAATATCTCATTATATTGTAATGCCATTTCCTCTGAGGTTTGGGAACCCTCGTGTGTGTGTGTGTGTGTGTGTGTGTGTGTGTGTGTGTGTGTGTAGGTGTCATTTAGTAGGTTCTGATGGATAGTGGCCTTACAAACCAAACAGAGCAAAATACCACCAAGACCCATGTCATCCTCACAATTATTTTGTTTGAGCCTGTGATCGTTTGGGAATTTTAGAGAAACAAATCCACAGAAACTCATGTATAAGAGAGAGTTTTATATAAAGGTGAAGTGCACATCAAGAAAACATCCCAACCCAGTGCTGCCCAAGCCCACAAGTCCAACATTAACTCATATGTCCAACACCCATTCACAAAGTCTTCTCCCATCTCAAAAGCACACACTATGATGCTGACTGCAGGAGGAAAGCTCAATCAGTGAACGTGTAAGCATCTCAGCGCTGGCAGAGGTCTCCACATGGCTGCTCCAGCACCCAGGGCTGCATTGGGGTCCATGTGGCTTCTCCTCGGGGATGTCTTGCAGTAAGTGAGCCTTGCCAGCTGAAGCAGGGAACTGGCAAAGGCAGCTGCACCCTGGTCCAATCTTCACAAAGCAAGAGACCGGAGCACTCAAAAGGCGAGACTCACTGAGCCATTTATCCCTCTACCCTTCAATTAACCACACAGGTGGGCACAATAAACTACCTCAGAGCCCATTGTTGTAGCCATTGTTTCAATCTCCCTTGTCAAGGGTCTTCCTCCTTTTGACAGCCCCTCAACTTTACCAACAATGATGTCCTTCTACAGGGACTGGTCTCTCCTGATAACATGTCCAAGGTACATGAGGCAAAGTCTCATCACCCTTGACAGTAGGAGTGCTGGTGGTGTCCTGGATTATATGTTAGAACACTGACTGCAAGGTCAGCACTTCAAAACTACCTATCTCTTTATGGGCAAAAGATGGGCTATTCAACTCCCATACAGAGTTATTTACAATCTTGGAAATTCACAGGGCCAGTCTACCCAGCCCTGTAGGCTTGCTATGAGTCAGAATCTACTCAATGGTGGTGAGTTTGAATATGGCATATACAAAGGGGTATCCCATCCCACCCCCCCAAAAAAAACTGGAATATTTTCTAAGCTATGTATTTAAATTTTTTTACAAAACAACTTTATCACCTTCAAAGTACTCTCCATTACACTTAATACATTTGACAAATCTGTGATTCCATTCTTAGAAACGTTCAAACTCATCTTGGATGGCTGACAGCACTTCCCACATTTTTTCTTAACCTCTTCTACATCACCAAAGCACTATCCTTCCATGTATTTCTGCATTATCAGAAACAGAAAGAAATTGCACAGAGTGAGGTCAGGTGAATAAGGTGCATGGGCAAGAGAGGCATGCTGGTTTTTTGCCAAAAACTGGCACCAGTTCCCGATCTGCCACATATCAGGCCTTTTTTGTTGCACACTGTTACCCAATCTTTGCAGAACCTCTAGACAGCTTGATTAGCAGTCTGACCTGGTGGAATGAACTCAAAATACACTATCTCCCTCACATCAAAAACAAATGAACATCATCTTGATCTTTGACTTCACTTGACAAGCTTTGAGGGGGGGGTGAGGTGAAAATAGTGTCTTCCACTGGTTTGATTTATGTTTGCTTTTGGGGTCTTAAGAATAGCAACATGGCTCACCAACAGTAATGACCTTGGGGGGGGGGGGAGTCTGGGTCACTTCAGAGCTGTCCTTTAAAAGCACAGCATGTTTCCAGTCGATGAACTTTTCCCTGGCCAGTCAGAACCCAAGGCACAAATTTTGCAGCAACCCTTCCCATTCCCAAATTGTCAGTTAAAATTCTCTGAGGCAAGCTCCCAGATAGTCCGGATAACTTTCCCATCTCTTCATTGGTCCGCCGTCATCTTTGGTCTTCAAGCACAACTACCTAAATTTGGTTAACATATTTGCCCATTTGGACATCCAGAATGAGGTTTGTCACCCCTTGTCCTTAAACCTTTTCTGAAACAAGAAAACCACTTGTACACTTGGGATTTTTCCACAGTGCTCTTTGTAAGCTGTGTTCAGCATAACAACAGTTTCTGTGCCACTTTTCCCAAGCAGGAAACAAAATTTCACAGCTGTATGCTGTTCTCTTAAATCAACCATCACAAAAAAATGAGGTTCAAGCAAAACTGTTTTTACAACAAAAAAGTTCACTGTGGGCAGAGAGAACCTTCCCTGGCTATGCCACTAGTGCACTAACTCAGAGCAAGCTGCTAGATGTTCACCTAGCAGGTAAAATGTATACTTTGAAAGTTCTGCCCAGTAGAGCTTTTTTCCATTTTGTTTTGGGAACCTCCATACATATTTGTATATTTTTTAAAAGCATAATACTGAGTCTATCCACTACAAATGCTATACCCTGCTTTTTTGTTGATGTTGTCGGCCCTTGAGTCAATTCCAACCCATAGAGGCCTTAGGTGACAGAGTAGAACTGCCCCCAAATGTTATTTAGACAGAAATCTTTGTAGTAAGCAGTGTGCCTGGTCTTTGCTCTTAGTGAAACCACTGGTCGATTTAAACCTCAAACCTTTCGGGTTGGAACCAAGCAATTCTTAACCAGTAGACTACCGGGCTTTCTTATTCTCTGCCTAAGAAACCTTTGCATGGTTTCATTGCTCAATATATTGAAGTGGCTCATGGGTCCCACAAACTCTCTGTCTCATGGCTTTGCCTTCTCCATTCCAGTTACGCTGGCCACAGTCTCTTGCCCTCACCAGTTCAAGTCCAGTACAGTGATCTTGCACATCTTTTTTGCACATTTCTGAAACTGAAACGCTTTTCTTGTGGCATCAAATCTCATGTCAAGTGGTTCTGAGACAACATGTCTGTCTCTCTGCCTCCCCCCTAACCCCACCCCAAATTAGACTACCTTCCTGGTTGGGAATTGCCAAATAACTCAGTTTGCTAAATAACTTTATTGAATACTCTCAGATGGGAATTTTTTTTAAATTACGAGACCTTTTCATGACTATCTGCTTCCCCTTTGGATTCCTTCAGGGTTGGGGCTGCCCTTGTTTTCACTCACCTTGGTATCCCCACCATCTAGTCCAATGCCCTGTCCTTTGTAGGTGCTCAATCAATATGATTAGATGAATAAATGGAATTTTGTATACATTTTACCAGAAAATAGATCTTACCTAATCTTTGAAGAATTCATGTGGTCTACAAGAATTCTAGGTAAATCTTTTGGAAGCGTTAAGAGGGCAAATGAATGCAGATGCAGGGACCCCAAAGCAGCCTGTAGAGACCATCCTTGGAGAGTGGCCCAGGCTCAGTGACAAATCCACTCCATTCTGCTTAGCCATAGGCAGATCTGCAACCATCTCTGTTACAAACTGGCGTGGTACCACTTGCATTTATAGAGGTGGGAACAGCCCTTCTGGGGCAACTGGAAGCTTATTCGACTCTTATTGGACTGCCAGCCAGGAAGAGTATATTTTTCTCTCCTCTCCCACTATTTTTGAGGCCTTGTCATGGATTCCTATTAGAATGAAGTTGTGGACACTTATTAGCAGGTTGTGTACAAATGAGCCTGGCTTGTTTCACTGATCCGCCCCAATTAGCTCCCCGGCTTGTCTTTGTCCTGTCTGCCCAGGAAACATGAAATGAGGAAGGATGTGGTTCTTGGGTGTACAGTGGTTTACTCTGATCATTACTTCCCATTTGCAAGAGAGAGAAGTAAACAGTTTAAACAGCGGAGTAAACTGTTTTGATTCCGTAGGCTGCTGGGAAAGGCCAGCGAGCAGAATTTTACTAGGCATTGAAATAGTAGCTCTCCTGGTCTCTGGTCAGAACATCTGTCTGTGCTCTGGGCAGATTTGGTTGAAGGCCAACACAAATAGTTCCCCTTCCCTGGGTTCTGACCTCAGGGTGGAAAAGAAAAAAAAAGAAAGAAAGAAACTAAGCTAGTCCAACTACAACTGCTGGGGAAGTCACGGTACTCTCCACCTTCTAGGAGCTCCAAATAATTAGCTGTGCAAAGAGCAAGTTGGAATCAAAATCCCCCTCCAGGGTGTTCTGTGTCCAGCCAAACAAAGTGAGCGGAGCGGAGCTGGGAAACAAATAAACTCTGTTAAAGGGAGCCAGGGCCAAGTCTCCTTTCTCCTTCCTCATTTCCATCTGGCCCCGCAGACCTGTGTCTCCTGTCACATTTACCCCAGGCGTCTGCCTCATCATGGGTAGCTGAAGGAATTTCTCTCTCTCCCCCCCCACCCCGTTTAAACAATATTCTAATATTATTAACTTTTTAGTGTGGATTGGGTGAGAGCTTAGGGAGGGAGCTGCTCATCATTTCTGCATGCACAGATTTTTAGACGTGATGTTTCCACTCAATCCCTTTAAATCCCCTCAATTGCTTATCCCAGTCCCTCCCAGTGTTTCCAGTTCCCATTGGTTCCTTCTCTGTGAGCCCTTGCTTTGAGGGTAAAGGCTGCTCACTTGATCTTAAGTAATTGATCACTCTAATACAGGATGAGTTCAGCCCCAGACCTGAAGGTGAACTGAAGCCCATAGTCTGAAGTCTTACCAGGCTCTATTCCACCCAGAAGATGGGTCTCTTTATGATTTTGACCAGTGCTATGATGGAGTGAAATTTCTTAATATGACTCTTCTACCCAAGTCTCTGTAACTCCCACCAGATGATTGGATGACACTCTACAAACAGGGCATGTGGAACACAAATGGAGGAGGTTGGTCAATTTTACTTATCATCTCCCTGGCTATTGAGGTGAGGTATATAAAAAAAAACCTGGAGCAGAGAAAGCCTGGAGCCACAGGAAAAACTTGTTCCAGATCTTTGCTTGAAGTGGCAGAAGCAGAGACCAGAGGCTCCAGAGACTATGGCACAGGGATTATGGGAGAAGTACAGCCTGGAGACTATGGGAATATCAGGCAGAGTGATTGGCTGTCTTCTTGGTCCTAGAAGGGGCCCTTGGTCCACGGGTACACATGGCTGAGAGGCGGAGGATCACAGAAAGGCTTGGTTTCTGGCTAACGAGATGTTGCTGGGGATCAAAGTCTGTATCCTTAGTGTTTACTGCTCCTGCCTTGTGGTAACTGCCCTAATAAGACCCCATACTTGTGAGTATTGTCTGTGAGTTCTAAGTTCTGAATGGATATGGAACACAGCTTCGAAGTAGAGGACCCTGGGAGGAACAGTTGGTGCCAGAGTAGGTAAAGAAAGATGCAGTGTGGAGGTTTCTCTGAGCCCTGCCTCTCGACAACTGGGAAGTTAGAGGAAGTCATATATGTGCCCCACCCATGCTGCTTATTGAATCGGGGCTTTTGTAAAGCCTCTTGATTTCAGAATGTTTACTACTGGGTGTGCTTCGTTCATTAAACGCACGGGAGACAGAGGAAACCCCCCTTTTGTACCTTTGAGCAAGACTCAAATCTTCAGAAAGAGGTGGACTGTGCCCATACTGTTCCCCTCATCAGCCTTAAGGCCCAGCATAGCCCTGGGTGCATTAGAGATGCTCAGTTGCTCGCTCTTGATTGACACCTATGGTAGACTGGTCCCAGCCCAACATCTGCATGATAATAATGGCAATTGTTTTTTTATTGAGCACATACAAATTAAGTGGTGGACATATCATTTAATCTAAACAATGACCTTAGAAGCAGCCTGTTTTTATTATGCCCAATGTAAGAGAAGAGGCAGACTCTGAGAGCCTAAAAGAGGCCACCAGTTAATCGCCCGGCCCAGTAGATTCTGACTCAGCCTGCTCTACCACCAAAGCCAGTGCTTGTTACCCTAACCCTGTAATGCCCCTCCCTGGGCTCTGAAGCCTCCTGCCAGAGCCAATGAGAATGAGTGTCCAGGTTCCAGCCCTTTCCAAACCTGCCATCGGCATTGCGTGTCTCTTAAGCATAGCCTCCAGAGTAGACATTTGAAAGAGCGGGTACAGCAGCTGGGCATTCTTTCCTGTCTGTGCATCAGTTTTTGTCTCTTCTCCAAGTGGTGGAATTGCTCCTGGAGTCACATCACCATCTCTTTATGGAGAATAACTGCAGGGGACTTGAGTAAGTTGTGACTGTCATTGTATCCTATTGTTTGCTATCCATATGACACAACTTATGTTAGAGCCTTTTTCTAGGACTCAGGAGCACTCAAAAGAAACGGATGCTCACAGAGCCACGTACTGTCTTCTTTAACTGAAAGTAAGAGTGGTGACTCATCAGCTCAGGGTGCAATTAAAGCATTGCTCAGTGTTATACTCTGAGTGCCTGATGGCCAGGAAACACACTTTCCTGGTGGTGCGAATACTATATTATAGGTATTGCCCAGTGTTAGAGCATTTATTCTGTGGGAGATACAAAGGACTGACTGATTTTACTGAGTCCCATAGCTGTTTCTAATAGCTACCATTTGATGGACTTACATATGCTAATGCTTAAGCTACAGGGGATCCTTTCGATCTGGAGGCGTGGACAATGGGGATGCTGAGTGCAGGCCTTCCCCAAAACCAAATTACATGTCCCAGCCTGGCCATCTGTCTACATGGGCCACTTCTCAATGTCCCTTTTGAATTTTGCAAGCTATCATCCTAGCTTGAAACCCTTTTACTCTTTGGCTAACTTGTTCTGATAGAGGGAGGTTTTGTAAGCTGGAACATTGGTTTTAAGAAGTCAGAGAGCAGCTATTTCAGGAAAGTCAGGGTAATTATCATCATCGACCGGCTTATTGAGGCATTGTTTGGGGGTTTTGCACTCGTTTCCTCATTTGGGCTTCCCCAGAGCCTTACATGAGCATCATTCCCATGGCCAATTTTACAGATGGAAGAGCAGCCTCAGAGACTTGCCTGAAGTCAGGAGGCGGATCCGTATAGCGGTGCTGGAGATTGGCTCCCTTACCATTTGTACATCAGAAGAGCTGCAAGAGCTTTTCAACAATAGGTTCTGGGTCATAAGCCTCGGACTTGCTGTCTCCACCAAGAGAGAGCCTGGGACTCAATATTGTTCAAAAGCCGTGCAGGGCAATGTGACATACAGTCAGATTCAGAAGGCCACATGGACACAACCACACCAGATTTTTTGAGATAAATGGAAAGTGCTTATTCAGTGGGCACATTTCAGTGATGGCCTTTCTGGCCCAAAGCAGCCATATCCATGTCTGCCTTGTGGGCTCAGGGAAGGCTCCTCCAAGGCGCTGACCTGATCTCATGGTTATGCCTTGTGCTGCTCACCTCAAAGTCAGCATTTCAAAACCGCCAGCGACGCCTCAGGACAATGGCTTTCTACTCCAGTTGCTCTCTTGGGAACTTTTCCACAGGGGCAGTTCTACGCTGACCTTTAGGGTCACTATGGTCAGAATTGACTTGATGGCCATCTGTTTGTTTTGTTAATGAATGAATGGAGGGACCCTGTAGTGTGTTACACCTCGGGGCCAAACGTCAGCAGTTTGAAACTACCATCTACTCTGCAGGAAAAAAATGAGGCTTTCTGCTCCAGTAAAGGTTTAAAGTATTGAAAACCCACTGTTTTGCCATGGAGAGTTCTACTCTCCTCTACGAGATCAGTATGAGTCAAAATTGACTTGATGGAAGTGAGCTGTTCGGTTTGGGGGATTTTTTTGGGTTTTTTTGGTGGCACCATGTGGTAAGTGGCTACTAGTCTCAAGATTGGCAGTTAAAATCCAACTGCCACTCTGAGAGAGAACAATGAGGCAGGCTACTTACTCCTGTGGCAATGTATAGTGCCAGAAACCCTACAGAGAGCCAGCGTGGGCGGAAAGTCATGGGGTGGGGCCAGCTCTTTGCTTTTGTTTCTAACCTAAAGCATGGTGGTTCTGACCCAGCAGCACTATGGACGAAAGGCCTGACCATCTGTTTTCATAAAGATGACAAGCAAGGCAGCACCACAAAACAGTCCCACTCTGTGCACTTGATGTCACTGTGTGATTTCACTTGACTTCTCCTCCCCTTCCTCCTCTTTCTCCTCCTCCTCTTTCTCTTCCACTTTGGAAACACCCACCACTATCAACTCTATGGAGCACAGTTGTACTCTAAAATAAACAGTCAGTATGACTGCTCAGATGGTAACAGATGCACTACAGAAGTTCTCAGCTGAGACCGAGTGGAGGCAGTCTTGGGATGTCCCCTCAGGCAATACAGCAGAATTGGCTCGGCTGGGGAGCTAGGTATGACTAGATTATTGGCCAGTTTCCTCCAGCTGTCTGCTTTGGGGCATCCTGAGCTGCCCACTTGAGCGAAGATGATATGGCAAGGCGCTGACAGCTCAGATAGGGTACCTGCCTGCAAATACCTGAAAGTCAACTGTGAATGGGTCATACCCACTGGCTGGCATGACAGTAGATAGAAAACAACTTGGCACAGCACAGTGGGTGCCAAAGAGAGTTTGGAGGTGAAATCAGAAACTCTTTAGGCAGTTTTGAGGAACAGGTTATAAACCGGGAAATTTCTCCCTAGAATAAGTCAACGAAAGCAGGTAAGCAGGGAGGCTGGCTGCTTTCTGTGGAGAAATATATGCCTCAGATATTTTGGACATTTCAAACTCACTATCACTCCACAGGACAAAGAAGAGGCTGTCTGTTCCGGGAAAGATTTACAGCCTTGGAAATACTATGTAAGGCCGCTATGAATCAGAGGCAACTCAATGGGAGTCCATTTCAACAATTTAGACCCAGCATCTTGTCTTTTCCCACCAACCTCAAGCAACCAAATACAGGGTCTTAAGGTACTGTTTTCCTGTGGACATGCTTTCAAGGTCTGGAACTTATCTTTTGTGTTAATACTGATTAGATGCTCTTATCTTGCGGATTTGACTTTATCAGACTTTATCGTCATAAAGAAGGCAGGTGGGCCCCACACTTGTGCAGTTGTTGGAACCCTTGGGTTGGTTTGCATCATGAATCACGGATGGCGGGGTCCAGGGCAGGATTAGCACCATGGTAGAATTCTTCCCTGTTATGCTGGAGCTCTGAGTTCAGTCCCTGCCCATTCATGCTAAGTGTTCACTGTGGAAAGGGTTTAACCGAGCTTTCAGAACCCCTGGAGGCATCGTGTGTTATGGGTTGGCCTGCTAACCCCAAAGTTAGCAGTTTGAAACCACCAGCCTCTCGATGGGAGAAAGATAAAAGCTGTCTGCTCCCATAAAGATCCCCCTACTCCAGCCCCCCACTTCCCTCCCCCAACCCCCCCCCCCACACACACAAGATTTGCAGCCTTGAAAATCCACAGGGGCAGTTCTACTCTGTTCTGTAGGCTTGAGGCGAGTCCGTATCACCTTGTTGGCGATCCGTTTTTGAGGTTGTGGGTCAGAAGTGACACAGGGGCAGGGGCTTAGGGGGTTGTTCATGGAGCAGTTGCTTTGTGGCAGGCACCGTTCTAAGTGTTTTTCACATACGTTCTTTCGTTTCACTCCCTCAACCAATCTGTAAGGAGGGCACCTTGATTTCCCCTCCACCAGAAAGTCAAAAGGACAGGAGGAATTAGTAGGTTGGAAAGAGTCATAGCAAGTCAGTGGCAGAATCCAGATGTGAAACCAGGCAGCCTCGTTCTAGAAGTCTGTGACTTGGCTCATACACACAGGCTGGCCAAGACCCTCTTTACTTCCCCTTCTCTACCCATAAATATTCACAGCAAACAGCGAAAATGAGATCGAATGACCAAGAATGCAACATCCCATGGTTGCAACTCTGGCTTTACCAGCTAAGAAATGAGCTCTGAATCTTGCCCACCTGTACAGTTTACAGAAGGATGTTCGAAGAGATACAGTCACATTCCCGGAAAGGTAATTAGCTGAACATGTCCTTGGCTTAACCCTGAGGAAACGCCCCCTTTCATTTAGATTGTGGGCTCCTCAGGAGCAGGGAGAGTGTCTCTGCACATCTTATTGGGCACATGTCAGATGCTCAGCTTGGGTTACTAAGGATGCTAAAGGTACCCATTCAAGTTTACCTGATCGTGAGGAAACTCCCTGCTAATGAGTCAATTCTGACTCAGAGCAACCCTGTAGGTCTGTAGGTTACAACTGCCTTTGTGGTTATAACTCTTTTTAGGAGTAAAAAGCCTCATCTTTCTTCCCTGGAGCAGCTAGTGGTTTCGAACTGCTGACCTCTACTGAGCAGCCTAACTCCTAAATTGTAAACCACCAAGCCTCCTCTATTGTGCTTCCAGGACAAGAAGATAGTGCAGGGTTTAAAATCAGGAAAGGTGTGCTTCAATGTTGTATCCTCTCACCATACTTATTCACCCTGCATGCTGAGCAAATCATCTGGACTCTCTGAAGAATGTGGAATCAGTCCTGGAGGAAGGCTTATTAAAAACTTGCATATGACACAACCCTTCTTGCTGAAAGTAAGAAAATCTTGAAGCACTAGCTGATGAAGATCAAGGGTTACAGCCTTTGTATGGATCACAACTCAATGTAAAGAACACAAAAGTCTTCACAGCAGGGCCCGCATCAGGATAGATGGGAAAACAATGGAAGTGGTCAAGGATATCATCTTGCTTGGATCCACATTCAATGCTAGCGGAAGCAGCAGTCAAGAGACCAAAAGACACATTGTATTGGGTAAATTGACTGAACAAGAGCTCCTTAAGGTGTTGAAGAACAAGGATGTAACTTTGAAGCGGAAGCTGTACCAGAGCCAAGCGATGGCATTCTCCACCATATCAAATGCCTTTGAAAGTTGAATGAGGAATGAAGAAGACTGAAGAAAAACCAAAGCATTTGAACTGTGGTGTTGGCAAAAAATATTTAAAGTACCATGGATTCCCTGAAGAACAAACAGATCTATTTTGCATAAAATACAGTCAGGATGCTTTTCAGAGGCAAGGATGGTGAAGCTTCATCTCAAGTGCTTTGGGCATGTTATCAAGGTAACCTGTCCCCAGAGAAAGATGTCAGACCTTCTAAAGTGGAGAGGCATCAAAAAAAGGGGAGACCCTTCATGACATGGATTGACAGAGTGGTTGTGACATAGACTCTAAGAGCCGTTGTGAGGGTGGCCCAGGACCAGGCGGTGTTTCATTCTGCTGCCAGAAGAGGCCCTGTGATTTGAAACTGACTTGACAGCACCTAACAAAACCAGCCAGAGTGAGGATTATGACACGGATGGGTGACCTCTCCAGGTTATGCAAACAGTTAAGACATTCACTACTAATTGAAAGGTTGGTGGTTCTAGTCCACCCAGAGGAACCTGGTAAGAAAGGCATGGTGATCAACTTCCCCAAATTGACCATTGCATACTCTATAATCATAGTTCTACTCTGACACACAAGGAATCATCATGCAGCAGAGTTGATTCCTGTGTGTGTGTGCGCATGTGTGTGTGTTAAATATAGGTATGTGATCCTTGAATGACATAAGTGGTTAAGGGCTTAGCCTTAAAAGTATCTATATGTAGGTGGTGTAACACACTTAGAAGTGCCTTGGAACAAAACCCAGGTGATCTGCTTTGGTAAAGATTACAGTCAAGAAATCCCTGTGGAACAATTCTCCTTTGTAACACATGGTCCTATCAAATTGAAAGAGATTCCATGGCAAGGGGTCTATGTTATTTTTCATGGTTCATTAACGGAACTCTTGGCATCTTGAATCTGAAAGATGTGTTAGAATGGTATTTCTCATTCTGAAGTGGTTTTCTCCCCGACCATTGGTCCAGGGGGCATTTGATAATGTCTGGGGATGATTTGGGTTGTTACAACTAGGAAGAGGGGTGCTTGTAGCATCTATTAGGGGTGCTGCTAGGGAGGCCAGGGCTGCTGCTGAAAATCCTGCACTGCATAGGACAACTCCTGCAGCGCAGAGTTATGCAGTCTCGAGTGTCCATCAATAGTGCCAAGGTTGAGGTATCCTGCAGTAGAGGTTTTATCCGTTCATATATTCCTTCATATGACACATATTCATTGTCTGATTTTTCCCTCTCTTAAGCAAGCTGGTTTGGTGTGCCCACGATCACACAGCTTGATAGTACAGATCTATGACTTGAACCAATGTCTCGGGAACAGCTCTTCTTCAAATACATGAAGGTGGCCTTCTTAAAGCCTATTGCTGATTCAAATGCCATCCTGTGGTCACAGAGGAGCAGATCCCGCAGAAATTGATAGGGCACTGCGCCTGCGCCTGGTGGCTAGAGCTGATGGAAAGGGCAGTGATTTGAGACAGCTCATTCAGGCTGCTGAGAGTCCTTGGGCTGAGGGTCCAGATCAGCTCTCGCTGATTCAGCGGAGGCAGGGACCATTTCCTGGGCTTCCTGTGTGTGACTGCTGGCCCAGTCACTCTTGGCTGAACTGTAACACTATCTCGGCCACCCTGTTTTCACAGGGCCTCCATAAGCCATATGACAGACTCTGTTGAAAGAATTAACATGTTCACACAGCTCTGTATTTGCAGTAGGCTTAGGACTCCTTGCAGATTTGAGCACTGGCAGGCTCTCATGCAAGCTGCCCTCCCCCCAGCTTCCCTCCCTTGCTCCAACTCCCAGCTGCCTTCTGATTATGGTCTGTCTCTGTATGCAGAGTACGGGCAACAGAGTCTAACAGGAGCTATATAACTCAAAAGGTGGTAGAGCTGGTAGATTTCAATCAGGTGAGTGCAGTGCAAATGCAAATGCTCCTTTAACAGAGGTTCATAAACTGGCTGACTCATTATTATGGCCCCAAATATTAGTTCAACGTCCACAACTTACTTACATGGTTTTACTTTGGGTTAGGTGAAGGGGAACTCAGTAAACATCAGCTGGAAATGCGGAAAGGAGCTGTGTACTTACCCTGTGTTAGGATGCACCCCTGCTCCCCTCCCGCATCACTTCACATTTCACAAGAATTCCCAGCTCACTGTTTTCTTTCTGCCTTTCTTTTGTCACTTTTGGGGTTTCACAGAGATATGAAATGCCACCCTGGCTCCTCCATCCATTAAATGGCAAATGCATATGAACAAGTAGAAAAAATTCTCCCTATAATACAGCTGAGATTCAATGTTATCATCATCCCGACTCCGTGCATTTCTCAGGAAGGTTTGTGTGGTGGCAGTTAATCATTTGCTATTATGGGCACACCAACACAATGTTATGAGCAGCATAGAATTCTCAAGCTTTCTGTTTAGATTGTCTTCATGTAGGCTAGCCAGAATTTAGATATTTGTAAACGGAATTTGAACAGTGCCCTTTCTTCACAATATAAATTCAGATAAGTGTAGCCGGTCATGGGTCAACTCTTGTTTATTAATTAAGGCTTTATAATATGGCATCATTTTTGGAAGCTCTTGCTTATGCAAAGAGGAATACTAATTACATTCTTCATTTTCTATCATAATGGGGCAGCATTTCGGACAATGCGGTTTATCCAGACAATGCATCCAGTTCATAATGCAGTTTATTAACAAGGAGGTACTGAATGTGTAATGGTAGACTGATACAGCTGTGAATGGGTGGCATAAATAATATTCTTGGCCAGGCTGAACAGTGGCAATATGTTGCATGCTGTTAACCTCCAGAGGTCTCTAAATAGCTTTTATGTGTGCCTGCTATGTATTTGTTGACCATTTCTTGATACAAAGGGAGCTAAGTGACCTGAGAAAATCTATTCTGTAATTTTGTTTCCCCATTCTCTTAACAATTGCCAAAGCTTTAAAAGCAGTACTTTGCATATGTATGGGTCTTCCCCCACCCCCACCCCCACCAAGCCATTCCTAAGGATGATGGTTTTATATTGTCATCATGAATTCCCTTTAATGGCCACCTGTATAAATCAGAATAGGCTACCATTTTTCCCCAATAAAATCTCTTTTTCTTGAAATATAACTCAAAAACTGACATTTAGTCGATTCTGACTCAGAGTGGCCCCATAGGAAAATGTATAACTGTCCCTCTGGGTTCCTGAGAGTATAATTCTTACAAGAGTAGAAAGCTCTTTCTCCCATGGAACCCCTGCTGGTTTCAAACTGCTGATCCAGGGGTGAGCAGCCCAATACACTACACTACCAGGGCTACATGACATACATACACAGTGTGACTACTATAAGATTCACCCCTTTAAGGCATACAGCTTCATATTTCTCAGTAACATAATTGCTGTGATGTGTTAGCCCATTGCTGCTGCCCCTGGATCAATCCATCTCGTCCAGCTTCCTTCTCTTTTGTGGTGCCCCTCTACCAATCACGAGGTCCTTCTCTAGAGACTTGTCTCTGCCGATATGTCCATAATCTTTCCATTCTTTTTAAGATCTTTGTTTTTTATTACAGAAGCCTTAAGGGAGATTAAAACTAAATATTATAAAGGATCTTGAGCTGGATTTACATTTTTTAGATTAAAAAATAATTTGGGGGGGCTTATACAACTCTTATCACAATCTACACATCCATCCATTGGGTCAAACACATTTGTACATTTATTACCCTCATCATTCTCAAAACATTTGCTCTCTACTTGTGCCCTTGGTATCAGCCCCTCATTTTTCCCCTCCCTCCCCTCTCTCCCCACCCACCCCCCATGAACCCTTGATAATTTATAAATTATTATTATTTTGTCACTCTCCAACATCTCCCTTCACTGTCTTTTCTGTTGTCCTTCCCTCAGGGAGGAGGATATATGTAGATCCTGATAATTGTTTCCCGCTTTCAACCCTACCTGCCCTCCTCCACCCTTCCAGTATCGCCACTCTCACCACTGGTCCTGAAGGGATCATCTGTCCTGGATTCCCTGTGTTTCCAGTTCCTATCTGTACCAGTGTACATCCTCTGATCTAGCCGGATTTGAAAGGTAGAATTGGTATCATGATAGTGGGGGGTTGCATTTAAGAACTAGAGGAACATTGTATATTTCATCGTTGCTATACTGCACCCTGACTGGCTTGTCTACTCCCCGTGATTCCTCTTTAATAGGATATCCAGTTGCCTACAGATGGGCTATGGGTCCCCACTCTGCACTCACCTTCATTCACAATGATATGATTTTTTGTTCTTTGATGCCGATTCCTCATCCCATCAACACCTGTGAACACACAGGCTGTTGTGCTTCTTCCACGTGGGCTTTGATGCTTCTCAGCTAGATGGCTGCTTGTTTACCTTCAAGCCTTTAAGACCCCAGACACTATATCTTTTGATAGCTGGGCACCACCATCAGCTTTCTTCACCACATTTGCTTATGCACCCTTTTGTCTTCAGCGATTGTGTCCTGGAGATAAGCATCATGGTTGCCAGTTTAATAGAACAAAGTGTTCTTGCATTGAGGGAATACTTGAGTGGAGGCCCAATGTCCATCTGCTACCTTAATACTAAACCTATACATACATGCACATAGATCTATTTCCCTCTCATTATATATAGATATATTTACATATATGCATGCCTATATTAAGACCTCTATGAATGCCCTTTGCCTCCTAGTTTTTCCTTCTATTTCCTTTTACTTACCTCTTGTCCCACTGTCACATTCAGCCTTCATTCAGGTTTCAGTAATTCCTCTAGGTTATATTGCCCTTCATCAAGCCCTACCAGGCATCCTACGCCCTCCTCACCATCAATTTTAGATCACTTGTTGTTCCCTTGTCCCTGGGTTTGCTAATACCCACTTCCTTTCCTTTGCCTTCCCTTTTCTCATGTCCCCCAGAACTGTCAATTCTGTTGTTTTCTCCTTCAGATTGTTTATCCTGCCTATCTTATCTGGATAAACATGCAGACAATAATAAGCACAAAAACAAGACAGAGCAAAAAAAAATAAAACAAAAAACCAAACAACAACAAAAACCAACAGTACAGTCTCTTTTGTGACCTTTAGGGGTGTTTTCTGGTCAACTCTGATTGGAATCCATGCCTTGGCCCCGAAGTCTATTTTTGGTGTTCCCCAGGGACTTTATTGCTTTCCTCCCCTTGCTGCTCTGTTGCACGCCCTTAGCATTTTGGGCTAGGAGGGGAACAATTTCCACACTGTACTTCCGTGTTGTCCCTCATAGCGCTATGAGGGATATTTTGTCTCGGTGGTGGTGGTGGTTAGGGGCTGTGGTCCTCCAGGTGCATTGGCTGCCCTGAGCATGGATATCATCCTTGGGGTTTGGGTGGGCCAGGATGTGTTCCACTCTCTCTTCTTCCCTCTTTGTTTGTTCCTGTGTGTTCTGATCAGATGTACCCTTCTCCCTGAGCTGTAGCTTCAGTACTATCCTCTGAAGTGAATTATTCTGTGGGGAGGGAGGGGTGTCCATATAGTTGGGTTTGGGGCCAGTCCCTCAGACTTCTCTATTGGTTCCCTGCTTCATGCCAGTAATTTGTATTCACAGTTTTTTGCACTGGGTTAAAGTCTGGTCTCTCTTTCCCTCTCCTGTGGAGCTATAAAGAACACCTGCCCAATGGGTGGTTTAGTGCCCTATTCCTCGACTACCCGTTTTTTTTTTTTCTTTTCCCCTCCTTTTTAGTTGGCTACCATATGTATCCCTGTATAGGGACTGGTCCTGCCATAGCACCTGGACCTCATCCAGAAATGCATGTATATAATAGCTCTTTTCCTATGCCTCTTTTGCATTTTTATACTTACCTCAGCGGAGTCATGTTGTACTTGTCCTTTTGTGCTTGGCTTACTTCGTTTAACATAATTTCCTCTAGTTCTTCCCATGTGGCAATGTGCTTCAGGTGTTCATTACTGCTTTTTAGTGATTTATGTACCACAGTTTTTTTATCCATTCATCTATTGATGGAAATTTGGGTTGTTTCCAAGTCCTTGCAATTGTGAACTGTGCCATGATGAACATTGGAGCACGGATGTCTGTCTTGGGTTTGTTTCTTGCCTCTTCTGGGTATATGCCCAGTAGGGGGATTGCTGAGTCATATTGTAGCTTGATTTCTATCTGTTTTAGAAATCGCCAAATTGATTTCCATATTGATTGTATATACCTACAGGTCCACCAGCCATGGACAAGAGTTCCTATCTCATCCCAGCCTCTCCAACACTTGTTACTTTCTGATTTTTTGAATTTGGCTATCTTTGATGGTGTTAGGTGGTATCTCATAATTGCTTTAAAGTGCATTATTTTATAGCTAAAAATCAGGAAAATTTTCTAATAAGTTTATTGCCCATTCAAATTTCTGCCTCTTTGAAACTTCTGTTCAGGTCCTTTGCCCACCTCCTCAGTGGGCAATTCGTGTTTTTTTTTGTTTGGAAGCTAGCAGAGGATTGTAGATTTTAATCATAAGGTCTTTGTCTGATATGTCATTGATAAAGATGTTTTCCCTGTCTGTGTACTCTCTAATTACTCTCTTGGTGGATTCTTTCGATGTACACAGGTGTTGTATCCTCACTATGTCCCACTTGTTAATTTGTGCCTCACCTGTATTTATGACCTTCTCTATTTCTGATAGCCTGTGTATTCCCTGCGCCAAAGTTCTCAGTTTGGTCCCAATTCCCTCATTGATGGCCCTAATAGTTTGAGCTTTTACCTCAAGGTCTACAATCCACCTTGAGTTTATTCTTGTACATAGAATGACGTAAGGGTCTTGCTTCTTTTTTCTGCAGGTAGATATCCATTTTTTCCAGCACCACTTGTTGAAGATTGCATCTGCTTCCCATTGGATATTTGGGGGGGCCCTCATCAAAGATCAGTTGTGTGTACACTGATGATTTTATTTCTGGGTTTTCAGTTCTTTACCATTGGTCTGAGTATCTGTCATTGTACCAATACCATGTGGTTTTGACCACTGTGGCTGTGTAGTATATGCTAAAGTCAGATAAAGAAAGCCCTCCCACTGTGTCCTTCTTCTTGAGGAGTTCTATGCTAATTCTGGGCTTCTTCCCTCTCCATATGAAGTTGGTAAGCAGTTTTTTCAATTCTTTGAAGAAAAATGGTGGTATTTGTATCTGGATAGCATTAAACTTATATAGAGCCTTTGGCAGAACTGACTTCTTGACTATATTGAGTCTTCCATTCCTCGAGCATGGGATATTTTTCCATTTGTTGAGGTCACTCTTAGTCTCTTGAAATAGTGTTCTATATTTTTCCTCATGCAAATCTTTTGGTTTTTGAGTCAGGTATATACCCAGATATTTCAATTTGTGTTTGGCTATTGTAAAAGGTACCATCTTTTTGATTTCTTCTGTGGTCTTGACCAATGTGTATACCAGTCCGATAGACTTCTGTTTGTTGATCTTATACCCTGCAACTCTGCCATCTACCTCTATTGCTTCCAGTACTCCTCTTGTGAGGCTTGTGGGATTTTCCATATATAAAATCATCATCTGCGAATAATGATAGTTTCACCAACTCCTCCAGACGAATACCTTTGATGTGTTTTCTTTGTCTTATGCTGTTAGGTAGAACCTCCAGTACAATATTAAATAAGAGTGGGGAAAAGCAGCATCTTGCCTGGTCTTCCCAGTAGTTGAATCCATTGGAGTATAAGTCTTCTTAATACTGTGTAATTATTCTTTTGATTTCATTAGGGTCCATTGTAATGTCCCCAGTTTTGTCCTTCATCCCTGCTATTCAGAATTGTTCCTTCCATTCTTTGGTTAGGATTGCCATTGGTCTGTCCATTCTGTTAATCCTTGAAAGGACCAAATTTTAGCTGCATTACTTTTTTCCGTAGTCTTCTCTCTCCTGTATCTCAGTCCTGAATTTTATTATTTCTTTTCTTTTGCTATTAGTTGGGTTGTCCTGCTGACTCTGCCCTCATTGCTGTAAGTTTTGTGTCAGCATATCACTCATAAGTCTCTTTTCCTTTTTTATGTGTGCATGTATGACTATCAGGCTTCCTCTGAGAACTGTCTTCACTGTGTCCCAAAGGATTTGGTACATCATATTCTCATTCTCATTGATTTCTAGAACCTTCCTGATTTCATCTCTGACCTGGGCCAATACCCACTCCTTTTGCAATAGAGAGTTGTTCATCCGCCAATTGTTTGCCCTTGTTTTCTTAACCATTCTTTGTTGATTTCCAGCGGTCAGCAGGAGAAGTCTGTATGATTTCTATGTACTTGAATTTACAGAGATTCAACTTGTGTCCCAGCATGTGGTCTATTTCGAGTATGTGCCATGTGTACTTGAAAAGAATGTGATTTTTTTTTTTTGTATTTGGGTGGAGAGCTCTGAAAATATCTATCAAGTCAAGTTTTCTAATTGTAATGTTTAGATCTGTAGCCTCCTTGTTAAACTTTTTTCTCTGTGATTGATCTTTCTTGGAGAATAGTGTATTAATGTCACCTAATGTAATTGCTGAGCCTGTAATTCCTTTTCTCATCTTTTGCTGTGTTTGATTGAGTAATTTTGTGGGAGTCTCATTTGGTACATTTATATTTATTATGCTCACTGGTTCTTGGTCTACTGTTCCCTTGAGCATTATATAGTGGCCTTCCTTATCTTTTATTATACCTTGCACCTTAAGATCAATTTTGTCCAAGATTAGGATGGCAACCCCTGCTTTTTTTGAATTGACATTTGCTTCCAGCCTTTGATTCTCAGCCCATTTTTGTCTGTAATCTTGAGATGTGTCTCTTGTAGGCAGCAGACTGATGCTTTGGGTTTTATAAGCCAGACTGCTAGGCTCTGCCTTTTAATGTCTGAGTTCAGTCCATTGATATTCAGGGCTATTACATCCATCTGTGGATTCTGTGATGTCATCTCGTGGGGGGAAAAGAGATGAGAGAGAAACAAAATTAAAGATATTGTTCAGCCCCAATCACCTGAGTGTGGGACTGAAGGGGTTTAAACAAGCTGTGGCTGTGTTGAAGTTAAGGCCTTGGGTTGCCCAAATGAACCCTGCTCTGGCTGAGAGCGTGGCAGGGCTAAGTTTAAGCCTTAGCCAGCATCTACAATAGTAAACCAAAAACACACCCCTCCTCAAAATCTAGTATGTCTGTGCTTCTTGTCTTTATGGTGCTCGTCCTGTGACGGAACAGTTTGGACTTACTTTCTCAGTTGGTCCCCTGTGCTGATTTCTGTGGAGTCCTTCTGGTATGTGTTACCTGGTTGCCAACCTGCCGGAAGTCCTAAGTTTCAAAGGTCATCCATGTTGTAGCAGAAATCAGTACTTTATTCTGTTTTATGGCTGATTACTATCACATTATGTAATATATCTACCACATTCTATTTATCCATTTATTAAATGATGGACATTTGAATCACTTACATATTGAGGCCTAAACAAATAATGTTGCTATGAACATTTCAGTACCAGTTTTGTGTGGACTTATGCTTCCATTGCTCTTGGGTGTTCAGAATGGAAAAAAAAATGTTTCCAATAAAACATTAGGAGAGCTTTATTCAGACCCCACGATTTGGAATGGGAAGCACCAAAATGAAAAGCGTACAATGCCATATTCCAGAGAAGCATAGCACACATTCTATAGGCTCCACTCTGCACACACATTTTATAGGCTCCACTCTGCACACACATTCTATAGGCTCCACTCTGCACACACATTCTATAGGCTCCACTCTGCACACACATTCTATAGGCTCCACTCTGCACACACATTCTATAGGCTCCACTCTGCACACACATTCTATAGGCTCCACTCTGCACACACATTCTATAGGCTCCACTCTGCACACACATTCTACAGGCTCCACTCTGCACACACATTCTATAGGATCCACTTTGCACACACATTCTATAGGCTCCACTTTGCACACACATTCTATAGGCTCCACTTTGCACACACATTCTATAGGCTCCACTTTGCACACACATTCTATAGGCTCCACTCTGCACACACATTCTATAGGATCCACTTTGCACACACATTCTACAGGCTCCACTTTGCACACACATTCTACAGGCTCCACTTTGCACACACATTCTACAGGCTCCACTTTGCACACACATTCTACAGGCTCCACTTTGCACACACATTCTACAGGCTCCACTTTGCACACACATTCTATAGGCTCCACTTTGCACACACATTCTACAGGCTCCACTTTGCACACACATTCTACAGGCTCCACTTTGCACACACATTCTACAGGCTCCACTTTGCACACACATTCTATAGGCTCCGCTTTGCACACACATTCTATAGGCTCCACTTTGCACACACATTCTATAGGCTCCACTTTACACACACATTCTATAGGCTCCACTTTGCACACACATTCTATAGGCTCCACTCTGCACACACATTCTATAGGCTCCACTTTGCAGAATGCTGCACAAAGCTGGGAAGGAAGCTGGGTGAAAGTCGGACCGGCTGATGATCAACATGCTCTGTGAAACTCATTTACCAGGACTTTCTATCCACCAGGGTTCTTAACCTAAGCCCTGTTTTTCCTGCAGGTATCTGCCACTCTCTATGTGGCATATTCTATGTGGGCCACCTTAGAATGCTACAGAACACATTATTATAGTTGTGGGCCACATACATTTAAAAAGCAGGAGCAGAAGCAGAGGACAAAATGCATCATATCTGACTCAGCCATTTTTGTGTCTATCAAGTACTTAAGTTTTAGAGGGCTCTTTGAAATGGGTGTGGATCTAGAAGTAGATTGATATGTCATAATCTGACTTTTTGTTTGCCTCTTTAATGAACTGCCAGCCTGTTTTACAACGTGGCTGTACCATTTCACATTTCTATGAGCAATGGATGAGCGTCTGAATTCCTCCACTTCTTTATTATTATTTATTATTCCTCCACTTCTTTATTTATTTTCTGTATTTTAAACCAGAGCCAGCCTACTGGTGTGACTCCTAATTCGATGGCAGGATTTTGAGTAGTGTAAGATGGTATCTCATTGTGACTTTGATTTTCATTTCCTTATTAACTAATTATGGCAAGTATCCTTCCCAGCTTATTGCCTATTTGAAAAGCTTCTTTCCAAGCTACCACTTTTACACCTTAAAATAAAGGCACTGAGATGAAATGGAATTTGCCAGGGTCACTACATGAGTTAATAGCACATTGTTATTGGAATTTTTGTCTTCAGAGGCTTACCTCCAAATAATATAATAGGCCACAAGTTATTGATATTTAGCCATACCATTATTATTTGGAAGTGGAGGTGAATTCTAGCAATAATTGTCCAAAAACCTACTCACTGCCACTGAGTCAATGCTGTCTCATAGTGGGTTTCCACGACTGTAACTGTTTATGGCAGTAGAAAGCCCAGTCTTTCTCCCACACAAATGCCGGCAGTTTTGAGCTATCATCCATGTGGATCTCAGGGTAACCCATAATCACGACACCACCGGGGCTCCTGTTGTACCTGTAGTTTCATCAAAATAAGGAGATTTGGGTGTTGCCTATTTGCAAAGGCCAGAGATAGTTGCCTTCAGGAATGGATAGATCCAGTTAGTCAAAGGTGATACCAGGAATCCATCTCTCTCATTTGTTGTGGTTGTTCTGCTTCCATTAGATTAGTATCCTGATCAGGCAGGGTTTTCTCTCAATAGTGATTTGGATGATCACTAGAAGTTCAAATGGTCAATTTTTATATCTTACCACCTGGAGATGACAGCAAGTGGGGGGAAATATAAAGCTCCTCTTTATCAATAATTTTAGCCATAATAATTTCAGTAGTGAGTCCTATTGGATTGACTTGAATCGATGGTTGGCTTCATAAATTATTCTTCAAGTGAAATACACTGACCGGTCATTTGCCTACTTCTGGGCATTTGGATGAAGGGAGATGTCTCAAGAAGAAGCAGTGTTGATACTAGCATAATGAGGAATGCAAGCTACGACAAACAAAACCAACGGATGACTGCTATGCTACTCGATATGTTGATTTATCATTTACTGGGCTTATATTATCTATAATTTTGGTTTGAAGTCTCTGCAAAGTGATTTTTAATCAATTGACCCACATTTATTTACTCTGATATTAAAGGAGCACTTGTTTTCAAAATGCTAATAAAGGTGGCTGTGGTTAATGATGGCTGTCTTTTCTTTATAATGCTTGCTGTTGGTTATTTAGTGTGAGATATTCCAAATTGCTCTGGTCCCATATTTGAACATAAGTGAAACACCCCCTGAAATATAAATATATTTATAAATTTAGAAATGCATTTACAGTTTACATATCTTAGCATGTGTTTTATAAGGCACAACAAAAGCAGTCTCATCACACAGTCAGTCATTCTCATGAGAGTCAAAATTAATGGGTAAGAGAAATAGTTCATAAAAAGAAATTTTTAGAAATCTCTGGCCTGCCTTGACTTTTCACCTTTAAACTTTACATTCTTTATTCTACATTGTCTAGTCTCTGAAATATAAGGAGGATGAGAAGCAGTATGAAATCATATATTTTCTTTTTCTTGGTCCATACAATTTTAAGTGTACCTTACCCATGTGGTATGGTATGGTTCACATACTATTTCGTAAACAAGATCCATCTGGAATGTCACATTAAGAAGCTTTCTAAAGTTACATGAAGACTCAATGCAAAAGAATGCCATGATTGATTAAGGGCAGGGTAGGGCAGGACAGCGATGGTTTTTGTGTCCTATTTTCCATCCTAATTATTTCATAAAACTAATTCCCAACACCAGTGTTTGCAAGATTAGGACAGTTGCTTGGATGAATCAGTTCAATGATGGCTTTTTCATCCATTTCCTAGATAGGCAGTTTTTCCTTGCCCGCGTAGTAAGGGTTTCACTTCTCAAGACTGTCTTAACCGAATTACTTGACTTATACATATGCATCAAGTATAGACTTCTAGCACAGAAATATTAAATAAATATATATTCCATTTGCTCAAAGTATTCATTAAATGTTTTTTGAGAGGTACAGCACTGTGCTAAGTCCATATAGGGTATGAAGGGACCAGGAAAGGCCTTAGGGATTTATATATGGAGAAGGAGGTAATGGTTTTGTGAATGGAAGACAAAATGTATTTATAATGACTGAAGGAATACAACCATTTAATCATGAGATACGAAGGGCAGAGGGAGACATGGAGAATCATCTAAATGAAGTACTTCCTTTTTCTTTCTTTCTTTTTAATATAATTAATTTTGTCATTTGTTGTTGAGGGTATACTCAGTAGAATATACAGTAGTTTAGCAGCTTCTTCATGTAGAGTTCAAGTACACTAAATACATTCTTTGAGGTGTACAAATGTATTCTCACCCTCCTTTTCTGAGGTGCTACTTCTTCATTAACAAAAACTCATTGCCCCCTGACTTTCCTGTCTCATGTTTTGAGTAACTGTTGTCAATTTCATCCCCTCTGGATAGATCTTGAAAGAGCTGAAGATTCAAGGCAAGCATCCTTTGCTTGTTAAGCTAAATTATTGTCTGGTTTTTCAAAAGACCCCACATGATTTTTTGGTTTAATGTTTCAAAATGATCTTAGGGTAAGATTTTTAGAGGTTCATTCAACCTTCATAGCTCCAAAAAGTATGATGTTTGTGATGATTTTTAAATTAAGTTATGCCTGTTTCTCTCTGTTTGACCAGAATTCTTTTGTACAATCTTTGATTAAAATGCCCAGTAATGGTCGCCTAGACCAGTTTTTTGGTCTTTTGTCAAAGGAGACAGTTGTTCACAAAGGCAAATAATTACACATCTTATACTCTCCTATGAGACTCTCCTTTTAGCCTTTCAGGAACCATTTCTTAAGTAAAGGCTTGAAGGAAGTGAGGGCTTATTTAGATCAATGATGGGAAGGGTAGGTAGTGCAGTCAGTCATGAAAAGGACTAGCAACTGCTTTCTGAGAGATGGCATCATCTGGTTTTAACCTGTCAGCTCACTGCCAAAACAACACAAAGAAAAATACACATTTTCATTATGCTCAGAAATAATAATTTATTGGTTAAATAAATTTCATGTTAACACTAGAAGATCCAGAGATTTCAAATAAGAATTATTTTTTGTTGTGTTATATTTTTACCTTTTCAAATAAAAAAACAAAGGCAAAAACGAAGCTCTCACAATATTTGGCCTAAATCCCCACATTGCTACTTGGTAAGAAATATCTGGGAGTGAGTCACAATTGCCACAGCAGAACAGGAGGTTTGTCGCACTCTCCACCTCACCCTGACATAGCCCTCACCCTGAGGTTAGAGAATAGAATTGTCATTTTGCTTCCTGCCAGCATCGTTAAAACCGTTCCTTTATCTCTAGCACTGTTTGGAAACAAACAAACAAAAGCATTCCCCCATTTTAAAAAAATAAAGGAGGAAATGTGTTTACTATATAACACAGTATATTAGAATATTTTCAGTTATTATTAAAATGGTCTGCTTTGCTCCTTGATTCACATACCCTGCCCAGATCAATAAGCATTTTTTAGTTTGCAGTCCTTAAGGGCTCAACAAAAATTGAAGGTAAAAATTAGCAAGCAGATTCTCGAGACTGGAAAAGAACTCCCATCTGGCCGGAGTCAACACAGAATTTAAATATTTTTCATCAATGAAACCTTGAAAGAAAGGCTGAAATAGTCAACTACAGAGTTTACATTTGACCTGTCTGAAAGAGTGTTCATTGAGAGTCAGGGATCTGTTAACAGAGTTACTAATAAGCTTGTAATGGAAGGAGCCAATATGGGTTTGTCCAAAATGAAGTTACCAGGCTTATCTTCCTTTGTCATGGCTCCTGGAGTAGGAGATAAAGTCAAGTTTGAGAAAGTAAAGCTTCTGCAATGTATATGTATGTTTGCGGTTAAGGCTGAGAAAGACGGCCTGATTGATAGCACAAAAGTGAATTTAGAGCATGGTTGGGGAATTTTTAAAGTTATCTGCAGAATTGTAAAGGTTTGCCACCAAGTTGACGCTCTCTTATGGAAAACAGAAATAGAGCTTTCACCATCCATGTTGATATGGAAGGACTCTGCTCGTGTTATTACCATCATTAATCAAATGATTTAATCAAGGGCTCAATATCTAAAATACACTTGGAGAATATTTTAGTAATAGGACACATTTTTTTAATGGTTGCTAGAGGTTACTGTTTTCGAGGCACATAGTAAGTTATCTTTGCTTTCCTATAATGGGCTCTTGCCTCACTCACGTTTTATTTTGACCATTCAGACTGTACAACAGCATCACGGTAGTATCCCTATCTGCCCCAATTTCTGTCAGCTGGCTTAGTCTTATCATCCTGGTGTCTTGGCCATAGCTGCTCTGGCTTCTCTAGCTCTTTCTTGTTTATCTCAGTTAAAATATATAACAATGTATTAGCAGTTCGATACCCTGGATTCTCTGGAGGGCTGAGCCCTGTATTAAATTGCAGTTTCCTAAATACAGGGAGTGAGTAGAGGGACTTGGGGCATTTCTGATGCTGAGTGTTTTGTTTTCGTTTTTATTATATTGTGCGCTTTCCTTTCAGCACTTTACGGATCCATCTTTCTCAATAAGAATAGAAGTAGGGAAACTGAAAGGGAAATTGTTTTCTGCATTCTCTATAATGGTTTTTATTTAAGAAAGATAAAGCAATACTCACTAAATCCAGACCCCCTTCTCTGCAATAGACCGTGCTGAAAACTCCAGGGGAGATGCCGTGATGTTTCTGTGTTGGGAGGAAATAAACTTCAAAGTGTTATTTGGTGTATAAAGTTATTATAAGTATATTGAAGAAAACTCTCCCTTGTGAAAACACACACACACAGGCTCAACTTGGGAATTTCTCTAGCCATGCTTAACCCTTCCATGTCTGATGACCTTGACTCTGAAACCATGGAGGCATCGTTATGTGCCCCGAAAAAGGCTATAGAGCTGGAGGCATAACTGTGCCACTTCAGGGGCGACGTAATCTTTCAATACTTCCTTTTCCTCTTATATAAAGTGGGGAGAACATTAGCATCTACCTCATGCTCTTTGGAATCAATAAACTAGGTAGTGCCTTCCCGTTACTTGAACAGGACCCCACAGACAGGAAGACTCATAAATGGTAGCTCTTATCACTGTGTTTATTATTAAAGACATAACCTTGCTCTTTTGCTATAAAGTTATGTGAATTTGGAAAAGTCAATTCAACTCCTCTGTTCACATTTTCAACACTGAAACTAACCAGATGCCCAGAATGGAAACAAAATGAGTTAGTTAAAGCAAATATTTAAGACGTCTGGGATACTATTCCTAGGATCAATTTTCTCCAGACTCTTTTGCACTTGCATTTTACTCTACAATTAAGCAGAACACGGGCAGTTTGGGAAGCTCATACTATCTATTAGAATATTGGTTATGAATTCCTGATACTCCAATCCAGATTGGAAGTAATTAACTTCATCTCTGGATTTCTAATTTGTTTTAATTCACTCAATTCATTCAGTCACCCAGTCACAAATGCAGTTTTCTGAATGTTGACAAAGCCCTCTGAGACACCAGCTCAGTACTGATGAGCTTCTTAGTCTTTGTTGGGTGAGAAAGGAAGGTCAACCCTTTGTTTCCAGCTTCCCGACCAGAGTCTGATCATGCCACCCATTGGTACTAGATTATGGTTGTATCATATTTTTTATACATGCTCAGCTATAATTTGCTAGACATTTTAATGAAATGTTCCTTGGTCACCACTTTCTGGTGTTACATCTTCTTTACATTTGTTATCCCATTCTTGACAAGAGATATGACCATAGGACCACCATATCAGTGAGCCTCAGAATGATATTCTACAATAAGTAAAGAGTCCACCTATCCCACGTGTTGGTGGAGGGTCATATAAGTGAAACTGTGTGATGTGCTTAGAAGTTATTACATGCAAAATGAAGTCCCTGCCCCATTCCAGGTATAAACAAATACTAGGTATTACTATTATTATTGATAAGGCCAGTACCAATAATAGTAATACTGCTCTTTGCTGTAACCAAAAAATTAAGCATCCCTCAGAAGGGGCAGCAGGAGTAGGGGGTGAGGATGCGAAAGGAGTAGGGAATACAAAAGCTGAAACACGTTCTCAGGCTATTGACTAAATGCCTAGATTCTGCATGTAGCTGTTGTTAGTTGCTGTGAAACTAGAATGAAAACTGCCCAGTCTGGCGCCATCCTCATGGTCTTTCCCATGTTTGAGCCCTTGTTGCAGCTACTGTGCCAATCTGGATTATTGAGAGTCTCTCTCTTTTGCCCTGTTCTTGCACTTTATCAAACTTTATGACCTTTCCCAGGTACGGATTCCTCCTAATTCCATGTGCAAGTATAAGAGACATGTCTCACTATCCTTACTTCTAAGAGCATTCCAGCTGTCCTTCTTAAATAACTTGTATAGTTAAAAATTACAACTCTCTCTCTCTGGGGGTTGTTCAAATGCCACCAGATAACTGTATAATCACATACAAAATAATAAAATCAGAACCCTACCTCATCTCATTTATAAAAAAATAACTCAACATTGATTAAAGTCCTAACTGAAAGACCTAAACCAAAATTACTCTTAGAAGAAAATATAGCAGTAAATCTTCATGACCATGGATTATGCAGTCATTTCTGGCATATGACAAGAGGGCAAGCAACATATTTTTAAGATAGATAAGTTGGGCATAATGAAAAAATTTTTAAGTGTGCTTTGATAGGTACATTGAAGGGAGTAAAAAGACAATTCATAGAATAAATTTCTTTGCAATCATATATTTCATTTGGGACCTGTATCTAGAAGCACAACCAACCATCTATAGACACCTGATTTTTGACGAAGGGCTAAAACACATTAAAAAGGTCAGAACTTGAGTTAGTGCGGGTTGACTAGAAAAATAAATTCATAGGCACTCATATGTGTATAAGAAAGAGCTTTATATAAAAGATTGGCTGTATATTAAGAAAACATCCCAGCCCTGTCCAGATTGGGTCCACAAGTTTGATATTACTCCATATGTCGATACTAGTCCTTAAACTCACACAACCCATGCAAAGATGCTGAGTGCAGGAAAATCACAGGGCAGTGGGTGGAATGTCTTGTGGATCCAGTGGTGGTGGAAGCATCTCAATGCTAGTGTGGGTCTCCACATGGCTCCTCCAGGTCTAGGGCTCTTGTTCTATCAGTGTATCTACATGTGGCTTGTCAACTGGAATGTCTCACTGGGAGAGTTTCTGTGCCTTGCCTCCAGTGAGCTATTTATCTCCTTAGCTCCTCCAAATGAGGTCATCAAGCTACAATCTGACTGACATGTTAAATAGTCTCATGTTGACACCAGATTATGTAACTACCAAAGAGCCTTTTCAATAAATGGATCTCTATCTGTAAAAGAATGGAACAGGACCCATACCTCACACTATGCATAAAAATGAACTCAGGATGGATTAAAGACCTAAATATAAACTCTCCAATCATAAGGATTACCAAGGAAAGCAAAGAGGGTGGGGGACAAACTTAAGGACTGTAATACAGGTATAAATACACTACCAAACTAATGGGGGTGGGGAACACACTACAGAAGACAAAATAGAAGACTAGGGCCTTCTAAAATTGTGACAATCATGTACATCAAAAGATGTCATCTAAAAAATAAGAGAACCCAAAGATTGGGGAAAATATTTGTCAATGGTATATCAGATAAAGGGCTAACTTCAAAAACCTATGTAAAAGTACAACACCTTAATAAGAAAAACATAAATAATCCAATAAAAAATGGGCACAGTAACATGAACAGACAACTTATTAAAGATGACATCCAGGCAGCCAACAGTCACATGAGAAATGCTCACATTCATTAATCATAAGAGAAATACAAATTAAAACAACAATGAGATACTATGTCACACTGTTACTGTTAGCAAAAAACAAAACAAACAAACAAAACCAAGAAAATAATAAATACTAACTAAAGTGTATGTGGAGAGATTAGAATGCTCATGCACATAGCTGGTGGGATCGCAGAATTGTAAAACCATTATGGAAAATAGTATGGTGCTTCCTTAAACATATAAAAATACAAATACTTTATAATCCTGAAATCTCTCTACTAATATCACAATCAATAACAGAACACGGGAGTGAGGAGGGGACATGAAAACTCATCGTGATGATGGGTATACAACTCTTCTTAGAAGCAGTTCAAGTATGGAAGTGTATGATGTGTGAATAGTATATCAAGAAAATTACTAAAAAAAGAAACCAAACTTGACCTATGGTTACTATGGATACAGGATGAGGAGTTTTTACTTAGGGGCATTGAGTTCATTTTAATGGTGGTGGAATAACTTGGAGCAAGATAAAAATAATGGTTGCACAACACAGAGTATAATCAATGACATTGAATAATACATGTAGAAGTTTTTGAAACTGGAAACACAGGGAATCTGAGGTGGATGATCCCTTCAGGACCAGTGCTAAGAGTGGCGATACCGGGAGAGTGGAGGGAGGGTTGGGTGGAAAGGGGGAACTGATTACAGGGATCTACATATAACCTCCTCCCTGGGGGATGGAAAACAGAAAAGTGGGTGGAGAGAGATGTAGGACAGTGTAAGATATGACAAAATAATAATTTATAAATTTGAGCAAATGTTTTAAGAATGATGAGGGTTAATGATTGTACAAATGTGCTTTATAAAATAGATGTATGTATGGATTGTGAATAGAGTTGTATGAGCCCCCGATAAAATGATTGAAAATAAAAAGAAGTTGTTGAATTGGATATACTTTGTTATGTATAATTTTTCAAAGTTGAAAAAAAAGTCTATGAATAACAATGAGTACAGAGGAAAAGAAAATGTTCTAAAATTTATTGTGGTAAGAATTGTACAACTCTTCTTGATATGGTTGAACTGTTGAATTGTATAACATGTGGATGTAGTGCCAATGAAACTCTTTAATAAAAAAGGAATGAAACATGAACAGACATATGTACACCCATGGTTATTGAAGCAACTTCTACAACACAAAAAAGAGTGAAATTATCAAGAACCTCGCCTATGGCGGACTGGATAAACACACTCTGGTAGATTATGCATCCTTAACGACGATGAATCTGTCAAACACTCCATCACAACGACAAAATGGGAGGACGTATGTGATGGCACAATTATTATACGGGAAAAAATGGTTTCACAACAAAGAAAAAGACTATGCTGAGGCCAGGGCCAGCGGGCAGCGTGAGAGGGAAGGGACAGGGAGGTAAGAAGGGAGGGTGGGTGGGAAAAGGAAAACAGAAAAGTTGGAAGAGGAGGAGAGGAGGTGGAAACGAAGGAGGAGGAGCAGACGAAACAGAATGAAGAACCACCTCCACAGGGTTTCCAGGGATACTGTTAGTGCTTCGATGGCATGAGCTGGGCAACTCCATGTACGGGGTTTTCCATAGTATTTTATATTTCAAAATTAAAGGGAAAAATAATAATTAAAACGAATAAAATCAAATATAAAAAGAGATGAGTCATAGCCTTAACGATCCTTCAGCGTCCTTGCGTAACACTGATCTAAGCGGATGTAAAAAGTGGAAAAGTAACATTGAAACGCATCTCAATTCTCTTGTGACACACAAGCTGGTTCAGAAGAGAAAAGGACTTGTGTCTAGAATTCATAAAAAAATTTCTTACAACTCAGTAATACGAAAAATAAATACTCAGTTATAAAATGAACACAAGATCTGAGTAGACATTTATACACATGGCCAATAGGCATAAGAAAAAATGCTCAATGCTATTAAGCCAAATCAACTACACTGCCACAGTGATCCTATAAACAGAGTAGAACGACTGCATCAGGTTTTCAAGGCTGAAAACCTTCACAAAATCATACTTCCATATATTTCTCCCCTGGGGGCTGGTAAATTTGAACTACTTAACTTTCAGTTAGCAGTCGAGTACCATCAGGGATCCTTCTCAACAAAAATTATCCCTTTCTAAAAGGAAAATCAAAACTGCACTGAGGTACGGCTTCCCACCTATTAAACAGGATATATTTTTTAAAAAGAAAATTGTAACAAGTGGTATCAAGAATATTTAGAAATTAGACATATTACCCTGTGGGTGAGAATGTAAAATGATACAGCTGCTTTGGAAAACTCTTGGAGATTTTTTTAATGTTAGAAATAGATATTACTCACCAACAAGCAATACAAGTAATATCACACCAGCATATATTTTTGTTGGAGATAATTTTTTAAAATGGTCATAGCAACGCATCAACAAGGAGTTGCCAGAAATTCCAGCCAGATTTAGAAGAGGACGTGGAACAGGGGGCATCACTGCCGATGTCAGGTGGATCTTGGCTGAAAGCAGAGAGTACCAGAAAGAGATGCACCTGCACTTCTTCAACTATGAAAAAAATCATTTGACTGTGTGGCTCATAACCAAGTATAGATGACATTATGCCGAGTGAGAATTGTAGAACGTTTCATTGTTTGCCTGTGAACTTCTACTTAGAGCAAGCAGCAGGTGCTTGAGTAAACAGGAGAGGAAAGGTGTGCGGCAGTGTATTGTCCTTTCTTCACATTCATTCAGTCTACATGATCAGCAAATGACCCGAGAAGCCAAGCTATGTGAAGAGAATACAGCATCAGAATTAGAGGGAGACTCACTAATAACCTGCAATCGGTAGATAGCACAATCTTTCATGCCGAAAACAGAGCGGTATTGAAACACCCACTGACGAAGATCAAAGACTACAGCCTTCATTATGGATTAAACTCAACATAAAGAAAACAAACTCCTCTCAACGGGACCACTAGACAGCGTCATGGTAGATGGAGAAAACCTCGAAGTTGCTGAAGATTTCATTTTACTTGGATGCACTAACAATATCCATGGCAGCACAGCAAAGTAAGGAGCATCTCTCCTGGGGTTCGTTGGCTACCCAAAGACCTCTTAAAAGTGTTAGAAAGCAAAGGCATCAGGTTGAGGACTAAGGTGTGCCCCACACAAGCCACGATATTTTCAGCAGCCCCATTCCTATAAAAGCTGGACAATGGATAATGAAGATCAAAGAAAAACCAATGCCTTTGAAGGATGCAGTTGGTGAAGAATATTACATAACGGACTGTCAGAAGAACAAATAAATCAGTCTAGCAAGAAGCGTAGCTGAAATATTCCTGAGAAGAGAAGATGGTGTGATTTCATCCCGTGTGCTTTGGTTAGATCAGCAGGAGAGACGCGTCTCTGGAGGAGACCATCGTGACTGCTCAGTGAAAAGGATGAAGGCCCTCAAGGGGATGACCTGCCGCAGTGGCCACACCACATGGTCTGCAATACAGGGAAGGTGGTGAGGGTGGCACAGGGTCGGGTAGTGCTTGGTTCTATGGTACATAGGAGTGTTGTGAGTTGGAGATCACTTGATGGCACCTAGCAATGACAATTCCACTCTTCGCCATCCACACAAGGGGAAGGAAAGCACAGAGACACAGATGATCATGGCAGTATTGCTTAGTAGATCCCCAAAGTGGAAACAGCCCCAATGTCCATCCACTGGTGAACCCGTAAACAATCTGTGGTGTGTACACAGATGAACCATGGGGTATTGTTTGCTAATAAAAAGAAATGAGCCCGGGCACTTGGTACAACTTGGGTAAATCTTAAAAGCATTTTGCTAAAGGAATGATATTGGACATAAAAGATCACACCTATGCTGTATGACTCCATTTATATTAAGTATCTGAACTAGCCAAATCCATAGAGGCAAAAGGTAGATTGATGGTGGCCTAGTGCTTAGGGTGAGGAGCCCTGGTGTAGGGGCTACGCACTGGGCTAAATTCACAGGGTCCTCAGTTGGAAACCACCAGAGTTCTGCAGGGGAAAGACAGGTAGTTTTCTACATCCGTAAACAGTTACAGTTTCAGAAGCCACAGGGAGTCGCTGTAGGTCAGCAATGCCCGCATGGCAGTGAGTTTGGTTTTGGGGGGCAGTGCTTAGGGTGGGAGATAGTTGTTGGGAAAAATAACTATTGACTGTGAATGGCTACAGAGTTTCTTTTGGGGAGATGTAAAGGTTTGAAAATTGATTTGGGTGATGGTAGCACAAATCTGTGAATATACCAAAAGCAGTGAATTATAGTTTGTATATGTTAATTGTATAGCATTTGAGGAAATATAAGGAACAAACTGTAATCAAGCCAACAAAGATATTCCACAGAACCCGTTTTCCATGGCAAGTACTTTATGTAGGAACTAGCTTTTAACAGACATGTACCACGTTTAAGTTCTGTGAGGCTTGAGCCGCCCTTGCATTTCTTGCTGGCAAGAACAGGGCAAGCAGTAAGATATTTGTTTAATGAATAGCACCTGCCCACCCCTAATCATGAACACCAGTTATGTTTCACTACAGTAGTTTCTACATACGGCCGTATGTTTCATTGTAGCTTCACTACAGTGAAAGAGTAGAAATTATCATCAGCCAAAGGAGAGGGCGCAGGGTGTCAAGTATGGAGGAAATCAGGAACAAACTTGCAAGCATTCCCTCCCAGTGAAGCAGTACCTGCTGTACTCAATTCCCCCAGCAATGAGCTCTGATGTGTGCAGAGTGCTACCTACCACGGAGGCTCATACGGATCGTAGTGCCCAGGATTTTTGAGGATTGGTCCTGAAAGCACTCTCTGCCTAGTGATACTCACATTCTGGGTCCCCGGACAAAAGCAAGTGCTTGGCATAAGCCACACTACTTGCACTTTAAGCAGGGCAAGCACTGGGAATAATTGTTATAACTTCGGGAATGTTTTATGTCAGTGTAGAGAAACTGTTTACCAGTCAGAGTTCCCATAGGCTAACCAAACTCCACCCTTTCAAGCAGCTGTTTCATTTCTATGGGCAGGCAATCTTAGGTCTGTTGAATTAACCCCTTTGTACTCAGTGATCAAAAAAATGATGCCAGGTTCCAATTTTCTATATTATCTATAATAAGCCTATATGTTCAAAAGGTGTGGAATGATGAATCGATGTGCCCTGGAAAGAGTGTAGCCTGCCACATTGTTGACATTCAGTTCAGACTTCCTTCTAATGAAGACTAAGTGGGTAGAGTTTGCTCAACACTCTTAACCCATTGTTGCTCCTGGCTGTGTAGCCTTAGAACAGTGGTTTTAACCGGGGGGATTTTGTGGCTCAAGGGGTATTTGACAATACCTGGAGACATTTTTTAGTTGTCCCTATGGAGGGATGGTGCTGTTAGACTCTAATTAGTAGAGGCCAAGGACACTGCTAAATATCCCACCAAACATAGGGCAGCAAAGAATGACCTATTCCAAAATGCCAACAATACTGAGATTGAGAAACTCTGTGAGTTAGTTAGTTTATTGTGCCAACCTGGCCAAGAAACACAAGTGGGGTTAATTCAAGGGTGGAGGCATAAATGGCTCTGTGAGCCTTGCCTTTCTAGCTCTCGGGTCTCTGGCTTTGTGATGGTCATACCAGGGTGGAGCTCCCTTAGCAGTTCCCTGCTTCAGCTGCCAAGGCTGACTTACTGCAAGACATCCCCAAGGAGAAGCCACATGGAACTACCCCGATGCAGCCCTGGGTGCTGGAGCAGCCATGTGGAGACCCCTGCCAGTGCTGAGGTGCTTACACATTCACTGACTTGACTTTCCTCCTGCAGTCGGCGTCACTGTGTCTGTTTTGTGAGATGGAGGAGGACTTTGTGGATTGGTGTTGGAAATATGGGTTGATGTTGGACTTGTGGGCTTGGGCAGCACTGGGTTGGGATGTTTTCTTGATGTGCACTTCACCTTTATATAAAACTCTTTCTTATACATGAGCTTCTGTGGATTTGGTCTGGTGCCCAGACTCACACACTCTGCCTAAACGAAAGTCTGTAGAAGAAAGACAGTCATGTAGTAAATCTCCACAGCGGAGTGAGACAAGTACATCAGTGGGCAATAATCACCCCATCTTTTAATGTAGCGTCCCGTACCACCAGTTACAACACAGACACTTATTCCTAGCTTTTTGAAAGGGACTATTGGAGGATCAGTGGTAGGAATTTTGCCTTTAATTCAGGACACCCGAGTTCAATTCCCGGCCAGTGTACATAATGTGCAGCCATCATCCATCTGCCTGTGGAAGCTTGCATACCGTCATGGTGCTGAGCAGGTTTCAGCAGAGCGTCCAGACGAATGTGACACAGGAAGAAAGGCCAGGGAATCCACCACTGGAATCAGCCGATGGAAAAATTTTGAGTGGCAACAGTCTGATGATGGAGATGATGAAGGATCAGGTGGCATTTTGTTTCATTGTGTACGAGGGTCACTATGAGTCAATGATAACTGTGTTAGACAGGGGTCTCTAGAGAGACAATCAGATTGCTAGTAATTATATATAAATATATTTATAAAGATAGATATATAACACAAGAAATGAAGTGTTAAATTATATACAGATAGCTAATACAAGAAATTAACAGTTAAATTTTAAATTACAAAGCAGTGAGACACTAGCAGTCCTTTAAGTCTTAAGAGCCGCCAGTCCCTTTTCTGGGAGTAGAAAGCCCAGTCTTTAACCCCCAAGGAGGCGCTGATGGCTTTGAACTGTCCACCTTGCAGATTTTAGCTCAGTGCATAACCACTGCACCAGCAGGGCTCCTGTCAGCCCCTTTTCTGTAGAGAGAGCTGGGTTGCATATACACCCAGGTAGCAAACACCAAGGCAGGTCACCAACTGTTGGTCCCCAGCTCCAGAGATAAACATTCCAATCATGTGGGCTTAAAGGGACCTTCACTTACAGCGACACAGTCCACAGGCTAGGCGTCCCACGGGTAGTGTACCCTTTAAATTGAGGCACAGAACTAGTAAGGCGAGGCTCACCGAGCCATTTATCTCTCCGCCCTTCAATTAATCCTACTTGTGTTTATTGGTCAGGCTGGCACAATAAGCTATTGCAACAACTAACAACAACAGGGAGCTGAGAAGTAGCAGATTCTCCCTGGAATGTGGTTCTATAAGGGGCTGGGAAAGGATGTATGGGCAGTGCATCACTTTAAGTACCCTGTCTCTGATGTGAAAGCTCTTGTCTGTTGCTTGAATGGGTTGCTCTATTATAGACACTGAAGAAATATCCAAGGATAGAACAATCAGCCTTCATAGCTTCGTTGTTGAATTCCTAATAGCTGATAGTTATTCCTGACGATTTTGTCTATGAGCCCTTCCTATTTACCATAGCTGTTTATAACCTCATTTTCTTCTTTCTCTTTTCACAATATCCTTTGAAGCGGGAGCTAATGTGAATTTTGGTGCTCTCCAACTCCTATCTGGCAAGCCTAGCACCATCAGATTGAATTAAATTCAACTATTAAGCATGGAGTACATATCACCATGGAGCTTATTCCAGATGTATTGTTGTTACTTTAATCGTTATGGCTAATCATCGATTGTGGTTTTTCTGGGTGCTTGAAATAATAATACTAATAATAATAACTCCTTTTTATAGTGTCTCTCATTGGAGGATCTTGAAAAGACTGTATCTTGGAGCCACTTATTGTTAACTTGCCATTATCTGTGTATTCTGTGTTGGCTGAAGTTCTGGGAGGAATATGCCAATGTGTGATTTAAAAAGCCAAGAGAAATTTATATTCATGAATCATGCTACCTTTTTTTCCGGGTTTTTATTTTTCCTTTTGCAATTTACCAGCATGGGAACGGGGAGAAGGGACTCTTCCCCCTGGGATATTACTTCCAGATAGCAATCCTGTCCTTCTGCAACAATTCAGAGGCCTTTATGTTGGTTTCATATCAGCTCCGATGTGGTAGGTTTTCATTTTAAATGGTGCTGCATTTTATTTTGCGAACCGAGGCATTTTGGTTCAGTTTTTGCTTATTTTCTTTGGATACTTCTCATCACATCACAGTTTGAAAAGTTCAAAATGAGTGCAAAGCGAAGAAAAAGATGTCTGTATCGAGACATATATTTACATACGTAGAAACTTGGCCATTAAAGAGGGGTGCCCCGTTAAACTATAGTTTGGGTCGCTCGATGCTCCATATACTTGAGTAGTGAAGGAGACAGAAGGTAGTTGAAGTGGTTCCCAGTCCACCTATTTCTTGTTGCCTGGCTGAACACGCAGGAGGTCTAACCTTTTGTAGCAGTTGAAATTAATTGCTCGCACCAAGCAATTGCACTAACAAAACAATTATGACAGGTTCATCAAAGAATCCTGATGAGTTGTGTTAAATCAACACTTAACCCTATGAGCCAGAGTCAACGTCACGTGTCCCCACATCTCCTCCCAACTATAGTTCAGGCAACCGGAGTTTCTCCAGAAAGGTCTCTGTCTGGCCTGGGTGTTTACGTGTGCAGAGTTCCCACCAGCTGGCTGCTGTCAAGGACCTAGGTGAAATGAATTGCTGGGCTTTTCCTACATGGATTCTGTTGTGGTCTGAGTTAGTTTATTGTGCCAACCTGGCTGATAAACACATGTGGGGTTAATTGAAGAGTGGAGGGATAAATGGTTCGATGAGGTTCGCCTTTCTAGTTCTTGGGTCTCTTGCTTTGTGATGGTCGCATTAAGGTGCAGCTACCTTAGCAGTTCCCTGCATCAGCTGGCAAGGCTCACTTCCTGTAGGATATCCCCAAGGAGAAGCCTCATAGACCTACCCTGATGCAGCTCTGGGTGCTGGAGCACCCATGTGGAGACCCCTGCCAGCTCTGAGATGTTTACACATTCACTGACTCAGCTTTCCTCCAGCAGTCGGCATCATTGTGTTTGTTTTGTGAGATGGAAGAGGACTTTGTGGACTGGTATTGGACATATGGGTTAATGTTGGACTTGTGTGCTTGGCAGCATGGGGTTGAGATGTTTTCTTGATGCATACTTTTATATAAAACACTCTTATACATAAGTTTCTGTGGGTTTGTTTCTTTAAAATACCTGGACTAACACATGGTCTCTGTGCATGGGAAGAGTGAGGCGGTGAACTTCTGCCATGAACTATGAGGACGCCATGAACTTAGCCCTAGGCATGTTTTCTCCTGGAAAAGTGGAAGACCACCATGAAAATAAACGGGTTCCCAACCTTGACTGCACATGGGAATCCCCCGTGGAGCTTTAAAAACACTCAGATGACTGGGTACCACCCTCGGAGATTTCAATTTAATTGGTCTGGGCATAGCAGGGCTATTGGGAGTTTTTTTAAGTTTCCCAGGCGAATCTAATTGTTAGACCACACTAACTACTGTTCACTGCGGTTGCTGTGTGTTATCAAGTCAAATACACTCAGCAACCCTGTCTTAATAGAGCAGAACTGTCCTGTACAGTGTCCTAGGCTCTCGTCTTTATGAAAGGAGCCCTAGTTGTGCACCATGTTAAGCATTCAGCTGCTAACCGAAGTTTGTCTGTTTACCAGCTGCTCTGAGGAAATGCCAGGAGGCTGGCTGCTCCTGTCAAAATCTGTAGGCTCAGAAATCCTTGAAATATTTCTACTTTGTCCACCAGGGTTCTATAAGTTCGAGTCCATTCAATAGTAACAGGTTCTTTCCCCCTCCTCCTGTTTTGTTATATTAATTTATAATTTATTAATTTATAACAATTTATAGCACTGGACTTTTGCTCTCTAATCGCACCCCGAGCTAAATGCTTTCCAGGCAGCATCACTTTTATGGTCACAGTAATCATATGAAAAAGCATTCATCAATTCATACACTCATTTGTTCAAAGTATATTGATGAGGTGCAGACAGTGGGCCAGACATAATATTGATTAGTGATGATGTTGGGAGAGAGGTCAAGGAATAGTTCGGGGTTAATGGCATTTGAGCTGTAGTCTAGAGACGTAGGAGGAACACACGAGGACCAGATGGAGAGAAGGCACCGTTAGCAGAGAAGAATGCCTTTTGGAAATTACTAATGGAAACAGGATGACTAGTTCAAGGGACTGAAGGAAAACCAGTGCTCCTGGAACACAGGGAGCCACCTGGGACATCTGCAAGATGCGATCTTGAGGTAGCCCTGAAGCATGCTCAACAGTGACTATTGGCCTTCATGTAGAGAGCAAAAAATCTCTGGTCACAAGGGCTCAAGTAGAAAGAAAATGCTTTGAAAATGATGGCAACAAATGTACAAATGTGCTGGACACGATGGATGTATGAATTGTGATAAGACATGCATGAGCACCCAGTAAAATAATTTTAAAAAAATAGAAATCAATATATTAGATTGGGTAAACCTGCTGCAAAAGACTTCTTAAAGGTGTTATAAAGCAAAGATATCATGAAGACTAAGGTGTGCCTGATCCAAACCATAGTATTTTCAGTCACAACATATGTTTGCAAAAACTGAATTGAGGAAGAAAAAAAAAACCCAATAAAACTCCGGTCACATTTGTATTTCATATAGTAGGGAAAAAAATGATCAGAGAGAAGCAAGAGTGTATGCATTTTAAGATGCCATTAGGGGCCTCTTCTTGCCTGAAGGACAAAAGAAAGAAGAGAATAAAAAACCTCCAGAAACTAGTTTATATAACTAACCATCTACACACACCATGGCTTAATGTACCTTGAGATCATAAGAACTACGTGGTGCCCAGCTACTACTAGTAACTTTCAAAAGCAATATCATAACAGATGAATTATGATCAAGATGGTAGAAAATTCAATTAAGATGCATTGTACCAAAAGAAGCTAGAGGACTCCTGAGACTAACACCTTGAGGTTCACCATACACCTTGGGGTAGTTATATAATCTGTTGTCAATTTCAGAGGACTAAGGATTAGGGGTGGAGTCTAGCCTGTCAGTCAGGATACAGTCAATGAGTCTTCTGTGTGGGCTTGTCCTTGTCCTGAGGGTTATTGGAACTTCTGTATTTCCTCCATGGAGGTGTGAGACACTCTTTCTCGGCTCACTCCCTGCAAGACATTTCTGAGGAGAAGCCATATGAGGCTACCCTGATGCAACCAGAACCCTGGGAGCTGGAGGAACCACCCGGAGACCCCTGCCAGTGCTGAGTTACTTAAAGTGCCATTGGATCCACAAGACTTCCCACCCACTGGCCTGTGATCTTCTTGCATTCAGTGTCATTGCATATGTTTCATGAGTCTGAAGAGGACTCTATAGATTGGTATTGGACATATGGGCTGATATCGGACTTATGGACTTGATCTGGACTGGGCTGGGATGTTTACTCAATATTCAATTGTTCTTGCATATAAACCTCTTCTTATCCACATATGTGTGTTATGAATTTGTTTCTCTAGTCTACCCAGACTAACCCAGTAGGGTACCTTGAGAATGGGGGACTAGAGAAACAGATCTTAAAGCTGGACAGTGGATGTTTGACCCCTCCTCAGGGTAGTGTTTCTTCTTTGGCTAGCCAGAAGTCAGATATGTCCATGCAGTTTACTGGATTGTTTTCTGGAAAGAATATGAGTTGTTAAAGTTTTGATTATTTTGTAATTTTTGGTTATTCCTTTGTGAAATGGCAAAAATGAATGTTGTGAATGCATATTTTGATCTCAGGGGTAGGAATCACCCCTTGAATATCTCAGAAACCATGGTGCTTAGAAAAAATGGCTGGCAGAAGGTCAAATGGCTCACAGAAAGCCTAGATCTGGCTTGATGCTCTCAAGAGGCCTAATCCCATATTTTGTATAAATAGAACAGATAAGGATTAAGATAAATTAAATATGGATTAAACTTGACTGTTTTAAGAATTGAGTTTAGTATCTGATTCTACTTTGTTTATACTCATTTCTTCTGCTTATTATTTGTGATATAAGAAGATAGAAATGATTATTGGGAAGTATGAAAATAGAGAGCTTGTAACCCCACTTGCCTACAGCCATTAAAATTTGAATCTTTAAATAGATTAGGATACACCTACAATGAAGGCTCTGAAAAGATTAGCCCTACCCAGTGCTGTGGAGTTCTCAGGACATTTGTATTCTGAGACTTGCCTGGAGGGATGTTGACAGATTGAAGAAAAATAAACTCTTTGGCTTTTTGAAGTTTGAACTATAATGGCTTTTGTCAGAACCTGGAAAAAATATGGAACCATGAAGATCACTCCTCTCTAGGACTGAATGTTAAAAGAATACTGTGGGCATGCTGAAATGATTGCTAGGTGACCACCTGGATCCACTTATTCAGTTGAAGTGGGAAAGATGCAGAAGTAAAGAGATGGGTTGAGTCTGGTCACTGACACCCATGGACCTGGTTCACAGGAACTAGAGGAGAAGACAAGAGCAGTTTGACTGGTCTGAAGTTTGTGACCTAGCACAAGGGGGCTAGAGTGTTTGAGAATTTGTAATGGGGCCATGGTCTAAAGGCAAGGCAACCAATTGGCACCATGGTGAGGCTAAGTGAGTTGACCAGAACCAGACCATATGAAGAGAAGATTTTTGAGCCTGTGAACTGGTGCATATTGTTGCTGACTTTATGGATGGCCTGTCCTGATTTGACTTTGTTTATGGATGCTGGCTTCACTAGTTTTTAACTGGAATGAAGATTCTTCACATCAAAGAATATGATCATCTCCTCAGAAAACTGTGTTGATATAAGTGGTCAGTATGGATATTAGATACCCAAAATTGGAGGGATAGAGGCATGGAGTGGTTGGCTTACAAACTTTCATTAAATTCCTCTTCAGACTCATGAAATACATGCAATGACACTGAATGCAGGAAGATCACAGGCCAGTGGTTGGGAAGTCTTGTGGATCCAGTGGTGTTATAAGCATCTCAGTACTGGCAGTGGTCTCTATGTGGTTCCTCCAGTTCAGGGCATTATCCTAGCTCCATGTGTTTTGTCAGCTGTGATGCCTCCCAGGGAGTGAGTTAGTGTCCTGCCTCCAGCTAGCTATTTATCTCCTTAGCACCTCCAAATGAGGTCATCAAGCTATGACCTGATTGAAGGCTAGACTCCATCCCTTCTCTCTGAATCCTCTCAAATTGACAACAGATTATGTAACCACCACAGTACCTAACAACAATAACATATTTTACAATGCATGATATCCTCTTCCAGGAACTGGTTCCTCCTGATAACATATTCAAATTACTTCAGACAAAGTCTTGCCAGCCTTATTTCTAAGCAGTATTCTGATGCTGGGAACAAGGGTCTGGGATTGCATATCACTGCTTCAGCCAAAGATCGAGAGAAGGTTGATTAGAGAAACTCTAGGTTTATTTCTGTAAGTGTGAAATGGAAGGAAACAGCGGGGTTTGCTACTGTCAAACTGTGAGGCAATTTGGACAAACCTATGAACTTTGGTGCAGTGAATACATATGTTATTGGGGATAGGGAAGGACACAAACACAGAAGAAGAACAAATTGACAGGTGGGATATACTGAAGATAAAACACCTGTGTACATCAAAATAATTCCCCAAGCAAGTAATAAGAGAGCACACAGTCTGGGAAAACATCTCTAGCAACGACACATCAGACATAGGTCTTATTACAAAAATCTACAATATTCTGCTAGCCTACAATATGGGGAAAAAATAGCCCACTCAGAAGGTGGGCAAATGACTTGAACAGAAGCTTCAAAAGGACAGAAATCTGAATGGCCAATAAACATATGAGTAAAGGTTCCCAATCATTTGTCATAAGAAAAATGCAAAATCAAACAATTATGCGATACCACCAAACACCCTCAAAGATAGCCCAATTCAAAAAATCAGAGGGGGTATGTTGGAGGGGGGGTGTTGGAGGGGGTGTGGTGAGATAGGAACTCCCATTCACGGCTGTGGAAATCAGTTTGGCAGCACCCAAACCAAATAGAAATTGAGCTACCATATGACCCAGCAATCCCCTTACTGGGCACATACCCAGAAGTAAGAAGCAGACTGCGACCAGTTATCTGTGCGCCAATGTTTATCGTTGCACAGTTCACACTTGCAAAGAGTTGAAAACAACCTAAATTTCCATCAATGGACAGATGGATTAAAAAACTCTGGTACATACATACATACATACAAGGCAATACTACACATCCCTAAATAGCAGTGATGAATGCATGAAGCACATGGTCGCATGGGAAGAGTTAGAGAAAATTATGCTAAGTGAAGTAAGCTAAGCACAAAAGGACAAGTACAACATGAGTCAATTGAGGTAAGCTTTACAAGCACAAGGGGCAAAGCCACTAAATGCATAAATTCCTGGGGCGAGGCCCAAGGCACTCTGCTAGGGGTCAGACCCAACCCAGGGATTCATGTGGATGCCAACCTAAAAGGAGGGGAAAGGAAAAAAAAGGGTCGTGAATAGTGGGGGACAGAACACCAATCCACCCATGGGGGAAGGTATTATTTACGTCTTCTCAGAAAGGGAAGAGAGGATCCAGACCTCAACCTGGTGTGCCAAGTCTTGAGGGCAACATACCAGCATGAAGCAGCGGACTAACAGAGAGTTGTACTGAGCCAGCCCCAATCCCAGCTACTTTAACCCCTCCCCAGATGATTTCACTACAGAAGACAGCACCAGATCACACTGGAGCAAACTAGGAGGGAGGGAGGGAGAGAGAGAGAGAGAGACATGCATCCTGGTCCAACACTCCTGCTCAGAGCAGCCAAGGCACAGTGCTGGCCCCACCATGAGACACGATGCCCCCTCATTGACCCACAGCATGGCAGGAGACAGCACTGGAGACACAGTGCAGGAATTGTGCCTGCTCAGACCCCCCCCCCCCCCCGCCCTGACCCTCCTGACCAGGGAGAAGCATGAAGGGAGCACCAACTTAATTGGAAAACATTCATAAGGGACAGCAGACAGACCTAGAACCATTTATAAGCCCCGTGTTTTTCTTTTTTCCTTGTCTAGAAATCAAAGATAGGCAAGATAAACAATCCTGAGGAGAAAACAACAGAACCCTCAGTTCTGGGGGCGGGGCAGGGGAAAGAGAGAGGTGGGGAAAAGGGAGGGGGGAATCAACAAACTCAGGAACAAGGGAACAACAAGAGATCTAAAATTGATGAGGAGGGTGGAGAACGCCTGGTGGGGTTTGATCAAGTTCAATGTAGCCAAGAGGAATTACTGAGAGCGGAATGAAGGTCGGACATGATAGTGGCACAGGAGGAAAGTAAAAGGAGATAGAGGAAAGAACTGGGAGGCAAAAGACATTTCTAGAGGCATAAATATATTCATGTATGTATATAAATATATTAATGTATAATGATAGGGATATAGGTCTATGTACATATGTTTGGATATAGATCTATGTACATATATTTATAGGTTTAGTATAAAGGTAGCAGATGAACATTGGGCCTCTACTCAAATACTCCCTCGACACAAGAAAAATTGTTCTAATAACCTGGCATTCTGTGATGCTCACCTTCCCGACATGATTGCTGAAGTTCAAACTGGTGTATAAGCAAATATGGTGAAGAAAGCTGATGGTGCCCAGTTATTAGAAGATACAGCTTCTGGGGTCTGGTGTTAAAGACTTGAAGTTAAACAAGTGGCCATCTAGCAAAAATCAACAAAACCCACATGGATGAAGCACAGGAACACGTGTGATAACAGGATCAGGTATCGGGCATCAGAAGATCCCCCCCAAAATAATTATATCGATGCAAATTAGGGGGTTCAGAGTGAAGACCCATAGTCCATCTGTACACAACTGGACATTCCCTCACAGAAGGAGACAAGTCAGCCAGGGTGCAGCATAGCACCAATGAAACACACAACATTCATCTACTTCTTTAATTCTTCCTCCCCCCTACTATCATGACCCCAATTCTACCTTACAAATCTGGCTACACTGGTACAGATAAGAGCTCGCAACACCAGGAATCCAGGATAGATACCCCTCTCAGGACCAATAATGATTGTAGCACTACCATGAGGATAGCGGGAAGGTGGGAGGAGAAATGGGAGAAAGAAGGAATCAATCACAATGATCAACATATAACCACCACCACCACCACTAAACCAGGGGGACGAACAACAGAAGCATGGGTGAAGGGAGAGACCAGATGGTATTAGATATGAAAATAATAATACTTTATAATTTATCAAGGGCTCACAAGGGTGGGACGGGGAGAGAGAAAAAGAGTAACTGACATCGAGGGCTCAAGTAGAAAGAAAATATTTTGAAAACGATGATAGCAGCATATGTACAAATGTGCTTGAAACAATGGATGTATGGATTGTTATAAGAACTGTAAAAGCCCCCAATAAAATGATTTATTAAAACACAAACTAAAAAATTTTTTTCAGTAGATCCACCCCTATGATGTGGGCTGGACCCGATCTGGTTTGCATTTTTTTTTTGTGTGTGTATTCTTGGTTCGGATCTGCATTGTTTTCTTCAGTTTGTGTTTGTTCATAGTGGAGTGTATCTCAGGGGTGTTGTCTCAATGGAGGTCACCCTCTTGGAGCTGTCTTATACGCTTTCTGTTTTTCGGTCTCTGAATCTTACGATCAATGAACTAGAGGGACAGCAAGTAGACTAGCAGTTTGGGGGTTACTGGGGTGGTGAGGAGAGTACAGTGGTGGTGGTGGGGTAAAAGGGTGATAGTGTCAAGGAGTCTATGTAGAGAAAACATGTTTGGAAATTAACTGTGGTAGCAATTGTATGTTCTACTTGATGTGATTGAAATATGGAATGATATGATAAATAGCAAATCCCTAAAAAAAAATCAGTGAAGATAAGAAATTTATATACCTTAAATTGTGTGACAAAAAACCCAAACCATTTATACAGTGATCACAGGAAAAAGTAGATTTTTCAATGGTCGCAGGACCCCAAACAATGTGACAAAAGAAGTAGTTTTCACAGGAAACAACTAATATCAGTTCAAGTCACCAGACCCCCATCCCCTGAGGTCTCCTGTTCCAGTGCTTAACTGAGTGGCCATGCTTGCCTCCTCAAAACATCGCTAATGATTCAGCTTGAAGGGATTTTACTGCAAGGGATGGAGCTGTTATATTTTGGATTTTTAGCAAACTAACCCTTAAGGTATGCTATATATCAACTGTTATTGACAACAGGTTAATTCTTCACTCCCTGTATCATTTCCAAGACAAATTATTTCTTCTTCTGACAGTATACTCAATGTTTTTCTCTGACATTCTTACCAACGGCATGGAGTTTTCTTCAGTCTTCCTTATTCATTGTTGAGCTTTTAAAAAGGACTTTTAATTTTGAATTGGGTGAAGGTTTACAGAGCAATCAGTTTTATATTCAACATTTCATACATATTTTGTTTGATAGCATTGCAACTATATCACTAATTCAACTTCCCCTTGTCTTTCCTGGCTCGATTACTCCATCTTTCCTAAACTTTCTGAACTTCATTTGTGTAAATGCTGCTTTTTTTCTAATCTCAGGTGGCTAATTATTTTAATATGTGTATAGCTCACTGCCGTGATTGTTCCCAAGAGTTAATGCAACCGAGGTAAGAACTGTCATTTTCAACCTTTGTGTACATGTGAGGTAGTTGAAAACACCTTCACTGAGGTCCAGTACATCTTTGCCTTCCAAGTGAAATCTGTGCTTTTTAACACCCGAGAGAGAGATTTTGTGGATTTACCCAATGCAAAGCATCCTTTGATATTTTGGCGGCTGCTCTGTAGACTTGCTGTTCGGTGCCATTGGTTCTGAGTCAGATCGAGCCCTCCGAGCAACAGAGTGACTACGTAGTCCTGCCCCATCCTCATGACTGTTCTTGTGCTTGATCCCATTGCTGCAGCCACTGGATCAGTCTGTCTCATCCAGGGCCTTTCTTTTTGTTCACTTCCTCTCTACAAACACAAGGTCCTTTCCAGGGACTGGTCTCTCCTGATCACATGTCCAAAGCACACGAGATGAAGTCTCACCATCCTTGGCACTAAAGAGCATTCTGGATGTACTTCTTTCAAGATTTGGTTGTTCTTTTGAACGCTCCATGTTGCTTTCAATATTCTTTGCCAGCACCATGATTCCAGTGCATCGGTTCATCTTTGGTCTTCCTTATTGCGTTCAACTTCCTTCAGTAGCCATGGTTAAGCATGCAACTTGCAGTCCAACTTTAAGTATGCCTAACACTTTCTTAAGTGTCCAACTTTCACATGCATATGAGGTGATTGAAAACGCCATGGCTTGGGGTAAGCATGATTTAGTCCTCAAAGCAACATCCCCTTTTTTCAGCATTAGCAAGAGCTCTTGTGCAGCAGATTTGTCCAGTGTTTGGTGTCTAAGCTGTTGCTTTCATGGTCATTGAGTGCAAATTCAAGTACGTGGAAATTCTTGGCAACTTCAATCTTCTCCATTTATTGTGATGTTGCTTCTTAGGCCAGTTATTTACTATGATTACCTTCAATTTTAGGAGACGGGTGGTACAAGGGGTTAAGAGTTCTGTTCCTACCTAAGCGCTAGGAAGATAGCTACCTGGTCAAGTGACGGAAAGAGATCCACCTTCATACCCATTCCAAAGAAAACGACCCAGCAGAATTCAGAAACCACTGAACCGTGGCACTCATATCATAAGCAAATTAAAATAGTTGCAGCAGTTCACCAGCAGGGGGCTCTTGGAAACTCAAGCTGGGTTTGGGGAGACATTTATAGAGAGTCACTGAGTTTTAGTAGTGACTCTCTGGGGTTTTTGGAGACACTGTGTAACCTGGAACGTTGGGACACTGTTGTCCCACATTCTGAGATGCCCTGAATGCACTGAGAAAGATAAGATTAGTCCCATGGGATTATTTCTGCTTAGTGCAATTTTATCTTGATGTTATTGTTACACTATGCACGCCACGCTCCTTTGCCTCATTAATACATAAAGCTGTACTTTGGAAATAAAATTTGCCTTTGGATCATCAGTCCACTGGCCACTCTTTTTCTTCAGGTCATCGTTCTCTGGATGGTAACAGACCTGGAATGAGAGGTATTCCTGATGTCTGTCACGTGTTGTTGTTCCTGTGGTCGGGTGCCATCTAGTCAGTTCTGACTCCTTGTGACAATATATGCATCACCTGGTCACACCTCGTGACTCTTCAGAAATACCGCCTGGTCTCACACCATCCTCAAAATCGTTCTTATGTTCTTGGCTTGGCTAAAAGCAGAAAATACAAGAAGGATGTCTACCTAAAAAAATCATTATGTTTTATTGATTATGGAAAGATACTTGGCCTATGGCATGGTATTTTCAATCACTTTCATATGCATTCAAAAGGTGGACATTAGTGAGGAAGACTGAAGGATAATTGGTGGATTTGAGGTATGTGTTGGGGCCCAATACTGAATATACAATGAGCTAGCTGCTAGATGAATGAACAAAACAGTCTTGGACCATGTACTGCTGACATACCCTTTAGAAATGAAAATGGTGATATTTGTCTTAAGAACTTTGCATATGATTTGAGGAGAGGCCAGTCCCAGGACAAGGACATCATGGTTGGTAAAGTAGAAGGTCAGAGAGAAAGAGGAACAGTCTGCAGAAGAGGGACTGACACAATGGCTGCCACAATAGCCTCAAACATAGCAATAATTGTGAGGATGGCCATGTGTCATTCTGCCGTAAAGAGGGTTTCTTTGAGTCAAAATAGACTCCATCATACCTAATAACAAAAACAATATAAGTTGAAATTAACTGAACAGTAGTGAGTTTGGTTTTGTGTAATAATAATTAGAGAGAGCTTCTCAAACTTTGATGCATGCCACTGTCATCTTGGAATCTGTTCAAATGAAGATTCTGATTCAGCAGGTTCCCTGCACATTTCTGATACCCTCCAAGTGATGCTGATGGTGCCGTTCTGCTGACTGCATTTGATGATCAAGCCTTACATTCATGATACGGTGGAGTGGTAGCTGCACTTGAACCATGACTGTCTCCATTCAAATTCATGATCTGACTCATGATTCTGTGACTCCTAAGTGATGGGACAAGTGACAATCTGGGAAGATCCTATACTTGGCTGAGATGTTTTGATTTTATCTGTAGGTGATTGACAGCCATTCAAGATGTATAAACAGAGAGATCTAATCACAAAGTGGATACCATGGCTTCTGAATGTATTTTTTTAAACATTTTATTAGAGACTCATACAACTTATCACAATCCATACATATATTAATTGTGTAAAGCACATCTGTACATTCCTTGCCCTCATCATTTTCAAAGCATTTGCTCTCCATTTAAGCCCTTGGTATCAGGTCCTCTTTTTTCCCCTCCCTCCCCACTTACCCCTCCTTCATGAGCCCTTGATAATTTATAAATTGTTATTTTGTCATATCTTGCCCAGTCTGATGTCTCCCTTCACCCCCTTTTCTGTTGTCCTTCCCTCAGGGAGGAGGTCACATGTAGATCCTTGTAATTGGTTCCCTCTTTCCAACCCACTCTCCCTCTACCCTCCCAGTATCACCACTCACACCCCTGGTCCTGAAGGTACCATCCACCCTGGATTCCCTGTGCCTCCAGCTCCTATCTGCACCAGTGTACATCCTCTGGTCTAGCCAGACTTGCAAGGTAGAATTCGGATCATGACAGTGGGGAGGGGGAGAGAAAGCATTTAGGAAGTAGAGGAAAGCTGTATTCTTCATTGGTACTACATCTCACCCTGACAGATTCATCTCCTCCCCTAGACCCCTCTGCAAGGGGATCTCCAGTGGCTGACAAATGGGCTTTGGGTCTCTACTCTGCACTTCCCCCTTCATTCACTATGGTAAGATTTTTAGTTTTGATGATACCTTATACCTGATTCCTTCGACACCTGTGATCACACAGGCTAGTATGCTTCTTCCATGTGGGCTTTGGTGCTTCTGAGCTAGGTGCCCACTTATTTATCTTCAAGCCTTTAAGACCCAGAAGCTATATCTTTTGATAGCCGGGTACCATCAATTTTCTTCACCACATTTGCTTATTCGCCCGCTTTGTCTTCAGCGGTTATGTCAGGAAGGTGAGCATCATAGAATGCCAATTTAATAAAAGAAAGTATTCTTACATTGAGGGAGTACTTGAGTAGAGGCCCAATGTCCTTCCACCACCGTAATACTAAACCTATAAATATAGGCACATAGGTCTACTTCCCCATCCATATATATGTACATGTCTTTGTCTAGACCTCTAGAGATGGCCTTTGTCTCCCAGCTCTTTCCTCTATTTCCCTTGACCTCCTGTCCCATTATCATGCTCCATCCCCACCTGGGTTTCAGCAATACCTCTTCGTTACATTACCCTTGATCATGCCCTACCAGGCTTCCCACACCCACGTCACCACCAATTTGGATCACTGTTGTTCCCTTGTCCCTGAGTTTGTTAACACCATTTCCTTAACCCCCCCCCCCACCTCCCCTTATCCCATTTCCACACACCCTTCCCCCGAACTGTCAGTCCTGTTGTTTTTCCTCCAGATTATTCATCCAGCCTATCTTATTTAGACAGACCTGCAGAGATAATAACATGCACAAAAACAAGACAGAGCAAAACCAAGCAATAATATACAACAAAACAACAACAACAAACCACTGACCAAGGACAAAACAAAACACGACTAGAAAGAAAATCTTGTAGTTAGTTCAAGGATTGTTTGTTGGCTTTTAGGAGTGTTTTCCAGTCCAGTCTGTTGGGGCACCACGCCCTGGCACCAAAGTCAATCTTCAACATTCCCCGGGGACCTCGCCATTCCATTCCCTGCTGTTCTGCTGCACTCCCCTAGTGCTTTGCCTTGGTGTGGTGGGATCAGGTCGGGCACAATTCCCACCCTGTGTCTCTGGTCCTGTTCCTCGCAGGGCCATGGTTCAGTGAGGGACATCATCTCTCATAGTGGGGCTGGCCATGTGGTCCTCTCTGTGGCCTGGCTGCTCTAACTGGGGTCATCATCCTATTTTCTATGAGTGTTTTGTTGGTTCTTACCTGTACCGGAGGTTGTCTAACTGATTTAAGAGATAGATAGGTTCCTCTGAGTGAGTTGAAACTTCCAGTCTTTAACTTAGTAGTCATGCTATTAACCATTTGCCTCACTTAGAGACGGCTTGCTCTTAATAGAGATCTTTTAGAGTGAATTAGGACCACTTTCTATAGTTTTTTTAAAGGTAGGGCTGCAAACTTCATAAGTAATAAAAATGGTTTATGAAATCATCAGCCTTGTAATGAGGGCAATAATTGGCTCTTATGTAGTGTTTCCTGCCCAACCCTCCCAAGGCACTTTACTAATAAGCATCATCTTTCTTTCAAAGCTGAGAAACTCTGTATAGAGAGGCTAAGGGGTCTGAAGCAGTGAGCTAATTGCTGGGCATAACTTTCTCACTTCTGTGGCATTTGAGTCTTCTGCCATGGGTTGGGTGGCATGGTTGGGAGGCCATTCTGACTCAGCAACCCTGTAGGCCAGAGGCATAGCTAGGGTCTGCAATGCATGGCACCAGGCCTAGGCACTATTGAAAGGGCACCAATGAGTTGTTTCCATCACCAGCTGTGAGAGATCATTCTGAAACTTAAAACTAGTTGCCAGAGGCATCATTTCCCGTAGATATACAGCTGCCTGTAGGATTTTCAAGACTGTAATCTTTTTAAAATCATTTTATTGGGGGCTCATACAACTCTTATCACAATCCATCCATCCATCCATTGTGTCAAGTATATTTGTATATTTGTTGCCCTAATTATTCTCAAAACATTTGCTTTCTACTTGAGCCCTTGGTATCAGCTCCTCATTTTCCCCCTCCCTCCCTGCCACCCCTTCCTCCTGAACCATTCATAATTTATTATTATTTTGTCATGTCAAGAGTATAATCTTGAAGGAAGAAAACTGATACATCTTTCTTCCTTGGAGAACCTGGTGGATTCAAAGTGCTGATTTTTGGGTCATCAGGAAAACCACTGTGAGTCCAGGCATCCTTGCTGAAACACATATCTTAACTACACAGAGTGTGTGTTACAGACACCACTAAGCCGAATAATATGTGTATATTGGGAGGACGGGGCAGATCAATCTTTGGAAAATGCTGTGTGTTTTTTCATTATCTTGGAGATGTATTATGTAAATCAGCAGAGAAGGGTTCTGAGAAAATTCACAATAAAAATAATTTGTGTAATTCTGTATAATTCAGTAATAGTCCAAACTAATTTGATATTAACCCACTTTCCTCCCCCGCCCCCCAATTTCTTCCCGCCTAACTCTTGAGAATCCTGTGAAACATTTAATCTGTCCAATGAACTTGACCTGAATTTTGGGAATCAGTGCTCTAGAAAAGTAATTCAAAATAGATAGGTACCATGTATGATCTCTGAAATTAAGCCTTGGGCTGCCCAGGCTGATAGCGTCTTATTTGGGTTAGCCATACCTTCCTCATCAAATTGATCCTTGTGGCAATGTAGACTTGGGTCTTCTTTAATGTGACTCAAGAGAATCTTGAGCTGTAGACTGACCACAGTTTCCAAGCATCTTACTGCACAAGTGTGCTGTAGATAAGGCATGTATGGCTGCTGGGTCTGGAGGCATCAAGGGGAGCAGACGGAACAGTTTCTCTTTGATCATGCCTTCATGAAAGAGGTATTGCTGCTCCACACACAACGGCGATCCCAGAAGAAGGCCTGAGGGCTGTTCTAGCGTGGACAGAACAGTGACCATCACGGAAAATGTGGATCTGTCACTCGGTGCTCAGAAATTAACGTGCCCAGGGGATTTCTGCCCTGTCTAACTGGTTTCTTTCAGATTTAAAATTTGAATCTAGAATAGCAATTAAATATGCTCCGTAGACCCCTGAAGGTCTGTGAGATCAAAGCTATAATAGGGGGCTTCAAAAGATTTATGAAAATATATATAATGAAAAGATAATGGGACTTTTTCAAGAACATTTTGAAGCCCCCTCTTATTATAAAAACATGAAGATGCCACTTGTCTTTTTTCAATATTTTGTTATTTATACTGATGGAGCAAGAGCAATGGCAGGTGAAACAGCTGGGATCTCAAGATTTATATAACAAACCAATGGTTAAGTACATACATATACATGTATAGGTAGGTAGGGAGATAGGTAGTTGATGGGTAGCTGGGTAAATTTGTGGGTAGGTGGAGGATGGGTAGAGGGATTGCTACATCAAGTAGCAACTCTATGTGCAACGGAATGAAATGTTGCTCAGGAAATGTGTTATCTTTGGGATTGTTGAAATGTTTGAGTCCATCATTGCGACTTATGTCACTGAGGGTCTCCCTGCCTTTACTGATATCCAACTTCACCAAAAATAATGTCCCCCTTCAACAATTGATCCTTCCTCATGACTGATCCAAAGCAAGTGTGTTCCATAATGTTACCCTGTGACATGCAAGGTTTTCTCTGGCAAAGTTTAGATCTCCATCTTCCTATACTATCTTTGTCTAGAAGCGTTACTGAAACTTGTCCACCACAGGTAAACCTACTGATAGTTGGAACAGTGGTGACTCAGCATCTACCATCCAAAAATGATGAAAGGAATATAGAGTCACAGTACCAAAAAGAACTAGTAAACATTCAGCCATTTCAAGAGGTAGCATCTGAGCAAGAAAGAATGTTTTGAAACTGATGGAGGTAGCAAATGTAAAATACTGTTTAATGTGGTTGAAATATGGAAGGATTTGATATCTGTATCATATTAGCTCCCAATAAAATGATTTTTAATAAATAAAAGAACCAATGGTACTGATGGAAGAAGTCCAATCAGTACTGAAGATATTAGCAAAGAACAAGATTCCAGGAATTGATGGAATGCCAATTGAAATGTTTCAACAAATTGGTGAAGGACTCATGCTTCTAAGCCAAGAAATCTGTAAACAGCGATGTGACCGGTTTACAGAAGTAATCCATGTTTGTACCCATTCTAATGACAGGTGACCCAGCAGAATAGGGAAATGATCAAACAATAGCATTAATATTACATAAAAGTAAAGTTTTTCTGAAGATTCTTCAACAATGGTTGCAGCAGTCTAACCACAGGGAGTTGCCAGAGGTTGAGGCTGGATTCAGAAGAGGATGTGGAGCAAGGAACATCATTACTGATATGAGATGGTTCTTGGTTTAAAGCAGAGAATGGGCAAAACATTGTGCTGCTAACTGAAAGTTTGGTGGTTTGGCTGTGAGGTTGGCAGTTGGAATCCACCAGCTGCTCTACAGAGGAAAGATGAAGCAGTCTGATTACCTGAGGACTTAGAACCTCTGAGACCATTTGGAACCGTTCTGCTCTTCCTTGTAGTGGAATCAACTCTTTTGTTGTGAATGATGGTTTTGGGTTTGGGTTGTATATTGAAGGGCAATGGCTGTCTTGAAGAAAAGGTACTCTTGACAGTGTTACTGTTGGACCGCTGGGATTTTTGAGCTGAACTAGCCACATTTTTGTTGGAACAACATTTTCTTTTTTTTAACATGGAGCTTCAGCTTTTACTTCAAAGAACAACTGAGTGATAAACTATGGCTATTCAGATATAGATATTTGAAAGACATTTTTTCAAAAATATATAGAGCAAGCCAGTTACTTCAATGAACCCGTAGATGGTATTTGTTGCCAAGGATAGAAATTCAAGCTTTTGAGTAAAATTAGGATTTTGGAAAGCTTGTATCCGGCATCGTGAACTTGACATCTTCTCAGTACTTAAAGATTATCCTGGTGGATTGATGATGGTATTAACAAATGTGTTCTTAAAAAATATTGTATAATGAAATTTGCTAGCAGTGGCAAATGGGTCAATTCAGGAGCTGTGCATAGTATTACAAAAGTTTGCTTGGGAATTGGATCCATTCAAAATATAAGATAGATGATGGATTTTCATATAAGAGCAATTGAAGTTTACTGGCATAGTTCCAGTATGGATTCTACACTGCAAATAACTTTTAAGAATCTACCATTTGTCAATCTTGATGTAACACCAAGGAAAAATACCCACACTTATTTGGAAAGGCTATTAAAATACACCTCCTGGATTTTCTTGATGTATTTCAGCAAAAACAATATATCTCAACCTGATGCAAAAGCAGATAAAGTGACCTACCTGTCTTCTACTAAGGTAGACATTCAAGAAATCTTCCAAAATGGGAAATAAGCCATTCTCCTTACTAATTCTTTTTTGTTGTATTTTGGAAAATATGTTATATATATTAACATGCCATTGGTTGATTTATTGCTCTGTTCAAATAAATTAAGAGTGTTTCTAACATTTTCCATTTCAATCTCGAATATGAGAAATAGCTATAGAGATACTGCACAGAAGCAAAAGCTCTTTGCGGCCATCAACAGCTTCTGGGGAAATAAATGGATCCTGAGACCAAAATGTTTGAGAATTGCTGGCCTAGAGCTGCATTCCCCAAACACGTTCCACAGAGGGCCCTCCCTTGAGATGCTCGGCAGAAACCCAGCAGCCAAAAGCAAGATGCACCGCAGAGCAAGCTGAACTTGGTGGTTAAGTTTAGAAATGCTAGTAGCTACAGCCCTTTGTGGAGATGCACAGTGCGTATTAGCATATGAAAGGTTCTACTTTAACTTTGTCTGCTCTCACTCTCTTCCTAAATTCATTTGACTAAGAAAGCATTTCTGAAGAACAGTTTTTGGGAAGTATTGCTCAGAATTGACTCGATGGCTGTGCATTCACTTAGCAACACTGGGTGTTGTTTATAAGAATATTTTCCATTATGATAGGTTTAAAAAAGATGGTGTAAGCCATTATCTGTTGTCTCTAAAAAGCCTTGCAGTTGTAACTTAAAGGTCACTCATGTTTGCCCTTAGAGCCGGCCCCAGACAGTAACATCGCCAGTCAAGCCACCAGGAAAGGAAAGGTGTGGCAGCTACAAGTCGTGGGTACACCACACTCTGACTTTTCAGTGGTGATACACTTGGATTGTCATCTCACTCATGATTTATAAAGTCTCAAAATACAGAAACAGTCATTGACACCGTGGTAGGGTAAGGTGTCCGTGGGTACAAGACACCAGTGGAGCAGTGGAGAGCACTGTCCTTAATTTGGAGAAGACAGTCAACTCAGGAAGCTGTGGTACTTTAGCTTGAAGTGGATCTCCTTTTGGTTAAAAAAACAAACAAACAGTTGCTGCTGAATCAACTCTGACTCGGGGAAACCACTGGGGTGTCAGAGTAGACATGTGCTTCCCAGAGCTTTCAATGCTGGGTTTTTGAGACCCAGATTGCCAGCTGTTTTTTCTGAGTTGGCTCTGGATGACTTCAAATATCCAACCTTTTGGTCAGCAGTCAAGAAGGCTAACTGATTGCACCACTCAAGGACTACATCTTGTTGTTTTTTGTTTTCATTTTCTTTTAAAAATCATTTTATTGGAGGCTCTTACAGCTCTTATAACATTCCATATCCATCTTTTTTATAGGATCTGTTTTTGTTTTTTCCCCTTTTTGAATCAATGACCATTCAACTGTGTCTGCTATCTGAATTGATTTCCTCGGAGGAATGACTTAATACCATATCTGTGTAAATGAGCAAGCTCAGTTTCTCCACTGTGTATATTTCTTCAAGTAAATGTGGTGAAGAAAGCTGATGGTGCCCGGCTATCAAAAGAGATAGTGACTGGGGTCTTAAAGGCTTGAAGATAAACAAGCGGCCATCTAGCTCAGAAGCAACAAAGTCCACATGGAAGAACACACCAGCCTGTGTGATCGAGTGGTCCCAAAGGGATCAGTTACCAGGCATCAAAGAACAAAAAATCATATCATTGACTGCACACCTCCATGATAGGATCGCTGAAGACAAATGGGTGCATAAGCAAATGTGGTGCAGAAAGCTGATGGTGCCCGGCTATCAAAAGAGACAGTGTCTGGGGTCTTAAAGGCTTGAAGGTGAACAAGCAGCCATCTAGCTCAGAAGCAAATAAGCCCACATGGAAGAAGCACACCGGCCAGTGCGATCACGAGGTGCCCAAGGGACCAGATATAAGGCATCATGCAAAAAAAAAAAAAAGATATAAATGTGTGTATGTATGTGTATATATGTGTATATGTATATATGTATGTGTATATATGTATATATATATATCATATTAAATGAAGGGGGAAGTGCAGAGTGGAGACCCAAGGCCCAAGTGTCGGCCAATGGAGATCCCCTCATAGAGGGGTTTAGGAGAGGAGATGGGTTAATTAGGGTGTGAGGTAGTATCGATGAAGAACACAGCTTTCCCCCAGATCCTGGATGCTTCCTCCCCCCAACTACCATGATCCGAATTCTACTTTGCAGGGCTGGATAGGACAGAGGCTGTACACTGGTGCATATGAGGGTTGGAGGTACAGGGAATCCAGGGTGGATGATACCTTCAGGACCAAGGGTGTGAGGGACGATGCTGGGAGAGTGGAGGGTGAGTGGGTTGGAAAGGGGGAACTGATTACAAGGATCCACATGTGACCTCTTCCCTGGGAGAGGGACAGCAGAGAAGGGGGGAAGGGAGACCCCAGATAGGGCAAGATATGACAAAATAACGATGTATAAATTACCAAGGGCATATGAGGGAGGGGGGAATGGGGAGGGAGGGGGGGGAAAAAAGAGGACCTGATGCAAGGGGCTTAAGTGGAGAGCAAATGCCTTGAGAATGATTGGGGCAGGGAATATATGGATGTGCTTTATACAATTGATGTATGTATATGTATGGGTTGTGGTAAGAGTTGTTTGAGTCCCTAATAAAATGTAAAAGAAGAAAAGAGAAAAAAATGAAAAAAAAAAAAAAGAAAAGAGGAGAAAAAAATGATTAGGGCAAAGAATGTACAGATGTGCTTTATACAATTGATGTATGTATATGTATGAACTGTGATAAGAGTTGTATGAGCCCCTAATAAATTGTTAAAAAAAATAATGGGAGCCAAAGTGTGTATTGGGTTATCCACTGGGCTGATAAACTCAAGGTGTGACGTTCAAAACCACCAGTAGCTCCATTGGAGAAAGATGAGGTTTTCTACTCCCATAAAGATTTACAGTCCTAGAAATTCACAGTGGCAGCTCTGCCTTGTCCTAAAGGGTTACTCTTAGTCAGAATTGGGTTACTCTTAGTCAGAATTGACTCAATGGCAGTGAGTAAGTGAATGAGTGAGTGCATAATGATCCAGTGGAACTCTGGTTTAGGAATAGGTTTTCAACAGCAATTCTTTAAATTCTAGAGTAAAACTTGAAAGTAAGCCTGGTTGACAGCTGTATTCCTGCTCTCAGGAATTCATCCTAAGGGATAATGAGAATGTGATAAAAATATATTTTAGAAGTTACTTGCTGGTGTATTAATTCTTAAAATCATAAACTGAAAACAATTTAAAATGTTGACAAATGTAAAAGCTAAAATTATACTCCTATGGCACAGCCTTATATAGACATTCAAACATTTTGTTTTTGAATACTAAAGCTATAGGACAATGTCCTAATCTAGACTATAATAATATTATGATATGATTTGGAAATTAGGAGGATGAAATCTTCATGCCATATTTGTCAGATTATTTTCCAGGAAGGATGCGCCAATTTAGAGTCCCCACCAGCATCTTTGAAAGGTTTCCTGCCATCTTGCAGCTCTGAGTGTCATTTTAAATAATGTATTCCAATGTGATAAGATAAAACTAGCGTGCCGTTCTTAGATTAAGTAGACATTCAACAGACCGGGCAAAGAGCAATCATTGGCAACTGCATCAGAGACTTGTCTTTCAGCAGGACCTTGTAGGCAGGATTTTAATGATCCTTTGTGGCCCAGCGGCTGCTAGTCACAGAGTCAGCAGCTTTAATCCATCAGTTACTCCACCCCAAAGAGGGGTGACAATCTGCCTCTGTAAAAAAAATTACAGCATTGGAAACCCTACTTCTACTTTGTCCTGTAGGTTTGCTCTGAGCCGGGACTGACTCCATGGAAATGGTTGGACATTTTTTAGGTAGAACTTCTGGCAAACTTGATATCCCCTGGGGTCTCGGGGAAAGTTCTAGGGCCTAAGTGTTGGGAGGTGATTTCTACATAGAAATGAAAAAAATAACCAAGAAGATTGTATGCAGTCAGATGCAGTTCTCCTTAAATGGACCCTGGATAGATTAAATAATACCATGCTAAGGTCATTCCACCCCAGTATGAACACCCTTATAAACACTTGAAGATCCTCAGAAGTAGATAGAGAATACGCACTTGTCATTCTCTTAGGTGTCCATGTATTTGACATTAGAGTTACAATAGATCATAGAATTGTCTGTAGGTAGGGTGATTAAAATTGTCATCATGGTTTTCATTTTTTAAATCCTTTACTTAGAGCACGTTTGCAAATGGCATGCAGAATGCCTGTGGGCTTTCTGGAGCCACTGGGGGGACTTACTGCCTGCCTCCCCTCGCTGCCACTCATCACCGAAGGTGCCCCCTCATGCCCACAGAAATCTTTTGTCTTAGTCACGATGCAACTAGGTAGAATATTGGGACAAATGTCAAAAATGTAGCCATGTGAAAAAAAATCAGAAGGCAGTCTTGTTAATTCAGAGTTGGCTTCTGGCTTGGACTCTTCTCTGCATAGAGGAGGCTGGGTGTCTAATTTCAGCCATGCAATTAATTCTCAGACATGACGAGAAAAGATGTAACTGGCACAGTTGTGTAAGTTTGGATGTTGCTTCAATAATTCGCATACTTATTTTCCTTGTGATTTCATCTGAAAGCATCTTTTGAGGGCTTTTGTTGTTGTTGATGCGCTTTCTTTATATAATCTTTGAATGATGAAAATGGGCAAAACCAGAATTCAGCAAAATGCAAACGAATCAGAGAAAATGGGATGCAAGCATACATTGTACAGATCCAGAATGGAAATAAAGATACTCATTTTTCCTCTTTTGAGACGCATCATAAAACTTCTCATGGTGCATCTGACATTGTGTTTTATAGTCGCTCTTCACAGATGTTTAAAAAGTGTCAAAACCTGCTTGGAAAGCGTCCAGGTTATTATTATCTAAACTGATAGTAAATTAAATGCTCATTCAAAATAGAGGTTTTTCCTGAAACCCTGACTGGACCTTTCAGCACCACTGTGAATAACTTCTTTTTCAAAAAATAATTCCACTCCTAATGTTTTGTATTTTGACCTCCCTAAGTGTGTCCCCCCATTTAAATGGTGGTGATAACCAAGATGTAGATCCGAAGGTTGATTCCGGGCTGAGTCATGGGAAATGATTATTGTTGAGTGAATAAAACATTAAAGTAATGGCCTTGCTGAACTATATTTTTAAGTATGTTGCAACAGAAAATATAATTAGGACATATTATCATTTCCAGGAATGATTATTTCCAACCCATGTGTATGATAGAGAAGGGACAATATGAACATAACCAAGGAGGACCTACTCATAGAGTGTGGTGTTGCGTTCGAGGTGAGTGGGTAGGAAATATGTCGGTAGTTTCTAGAATAAACTAGAAAATATTGGGGCTCCTTTCAGTTATTATAACGTGAGTTCTAACTTTGTGTGCGGATATACCTTTTACACTCACATCACCATGTTCTTCAAAGGCATATGAATTTCAGAACTGACAATCCCTTTAAGGGATCTGGTAATGGCACAGAACCACCCTAGCCCAGTGTTCCCTAGAGACCAACATTGGTTTTTTCCAACTCTAATTCAACAGAATTGCTCCCCACTCCACTTTAAAAAATACATTACACCAGAATGTGCCCTTTTCCTCCCATTGTCGTTTGGGCTTTTTTTGTTTTTTTTTTTCGTTCTGTCCTCTGTCTTATTTTTGTTGTCTCCTTTTTTGTAACTCTGATGTGACCAGCCTTCACATTGTGAGCCTCGCCTCCCTGGCTGCGAGCAAGGTGAAGGTCCTCAGCTCCCCCTGATCTCCCTATCTGACTGTAAAACAAGGTTATTGATGACTTTGAATGCCTTTCATCTCTGGAGTTCTATGTGCACGTGTCCTTTCTCTTTTATCTTGCATCCATTAGAGATGTGCTATGAGGATAACAGACAAAGCATCATCAACATAGTTTGAAAACTAATGCAGCATAGAACTATGAAGCGTGATGGTTGCTGTTTTGTATTCCTCTCTGAGGTCACACTTCCATTTTTACAAGATTGCCTTCCCCCGGGTACTATATCCTGTTCATTTCATTTTTTAAAAAAATATTCAATGTTTTGTTGTTATTTAAAAAACCCCAAACACAGGATCCCCTAAACTTCCTGCCATCAAGTGGATGCTGACTCATAGCGACCCATAAAATAGGGGAGAACTGCCCCTGCAGGTTTCTAAGACTATAAATTCTTTACAGGAGAAGAAAGCCCTGTCTTCTCCCTTGGAACAGCTCATAGTTTTGAACTGCTGACCTTCCAGTTAGCAGCCCAATGTGAAACCTCTATGCCACCAGGACTCCTTTGTTGAAAATAACAGACCCCAATCCAGCCATTTCTACATGTATAATTTAGTGCGATTGACTACATTGCTCGTGTCATGTTACCCTTCTCACTTTCCTTTCCCAAATTGATCCTCTCCTGTTTATAAACCGTGGGAGCCCTGCTGGCATAGTGGCTTCACATTGGGCTGCTAACCTCCAGGTCAGCAGTCAAAACTGCTAGCTGCTCCGCAGGAGAAAGGTGAGGCTTTCTAATCTTGTAGAAAGTCCCTGAAACCCACCAGGAAAGGTCAGCACTGTGTTCTAGGCTTGCTTGAAGCCAGCATTGGCTTGCTTTGGAGGAACTCAGGGAGAGTAGTGGGTTACCCACTGAGTGGCTATCTATAGGTCAGTGGATCAAACTCAATAACTGCTCCACAGGAGACCACCCCTAACATTCCTAGTAATCTTTTATTCTCAATACTTGTACTTATTTTTAATTAATCACTTTATTGGGAGGGGCTCTTAAAAATCTTATCACAAGCCATCATTCAGTAATATTAAGCACACCTTTACATATGTCACCAGCAACATTTCCAAAACAATCTCTTTCTACTCGAGTCCTTGATATCAGCTCCTCTTTTTCCTGCTCCCTCCTCCACTTTCCTGCCTTCATGAATCCTTGATCAATTATATATTATTACTATTGTTATTTCATGTCTTAAGCTGTCCAGTGTCTCCCTTCACCCACCTCCTAGCTAATGTTTTGAGTTGCTGTCCATATAGAAAGAGCTAGAAAGAGTATGCCCACGGCAACCATTGTTACTTAAGCTAAGCTATTACTTGGTTTTAAGAAGCCTTGAGAGAATATTTTTGGTTTAAAGTTTTGATGATTAACTCAGGGAAATAGTTTTGGGGGCCTTCTCTTGCATGAATGGCTCCAGAAATTTAAGTTCAATGAAGATTCAGGATTCTGTTGTAAAATTTCTCCCTTTTGACCAGGATTTTTCCATAGTGGACTTAATATGGTACCTGCTAGGTCTAGACAAAGACATGTACATGCAAATATATATAGGAGGTTGGGGAAATAGATCTTTGTGTATATATTTATAGGTCAAGTATTAAGGTGGCAGAAGGACCTTGGGCCTCTACTCAAACACTCCCTCTATGCATGAATACCTTCTTTTATTAAATTGGAACTCTATGATGCTCACTCTCCCGACACAACAGCTGGAGCCAACATGGGTGAACAAGTAAATGTGGTGAAGAAAGCTGATGGTGCCCGGCTATCAAAAGAGATAGTGACTGGGGTCTTAAAGGCTTGAAGATAAACAAGCGGCCATCTAGCTCAGAAGCAACAAAGTCCACATGGAAGAACACATCAGCCTGTGTGATCGAGTGGTCCCAAAGGGATCAGTTACCAGGCATCAAAGAACAAAAAATCATATCATTGACTGCACACCTCCATGATAGGATCGCTGAAGACAAATGGGTGCATAAACAAATGTGGTGAAGAAAGCTGATGGTGCCCGGCTATCAAAAGAGATAGTGTCTGGGGTCTTAAAGGCTTGAAGGTGAACAAGCGGCCATCTCGCTCAGAAACAAATAAGCCCACATGGAAGAAGCACACCGGCCAGTGCGATCACGAGGTGCCCAAGGGACCAGATATAAGGCATCATGCAAAAAAAAAAAAAAAGATATAAGTGTGTGTATGTATGTGTATATATGTGTATATGTATATATGTATGTGTATATATATATTATATTAAATGAAGGGGGAAGTGCAGAGTGGAGACCCAAGGCCCAAGTGTCAGCCAATGGAGATCCCCTCATAGAGGGGCTTAGGAGAGGAGATGGGTTAATTAGGGTGTGAGGTAGTATCGATGAAGAACACAGCTTTCCCCCAGATCCTGGATGCTTCCTCCCCCCAACTACCATGATCCGAATTCTACCTTGCAGGGCTGGATAGGACAGAGGCTGTACACTGGTACATAGGAGGGTTGGAGATACAGGGAATCCAGGGTGGATGATACCTCCAGGACCAAGGGCGTGAGGGACGATGCTGGGAGAGTGGAGGGTGAGTGGGTTGGAAAGGGGGAACTGATTACAAGGAGCCACATGTGACCTCTTCCCTGGGAGAGGGACAGCAGAGAAGGGGGGAAGGGAGACCCCGAATAGGGCAAGATATGACAAAATAACGAGGTATAAATTACCAAGGGCATATGAGGGAGGGGGGAAAAGGGAGGGAGCGGGGGAAAAAAAGGAGGACCTGATGCAAGAGGCTTAAGTGGAGAGCAAATGCCTTGAGAGTGATTGGGACAGGGAGTGTATGGGTGTGCTTTGTACAATTGATGTATGTATATGTATGGATTGTGGTAAGAGTTGTTGGAGTCCCTAATAAAATGTAAAAGAAGAAAAAAAAAGAAAAAAGATAAGATAAAATAATGATTTATAAACTATTAAGAGTACAGAGGGAAGGGGGGAGCAGAGAGGGAGCAGGAGGAAAAAAAAGGAAACCGAGCTGATTCCAGGAACCCAAGTGGAAGGCGAATTTTGAGAAGGACGAGGTCAACGAATGTATAAGGGTGCTTTGCTCAATTGATGTATGTATGGATTGTGATAAGAGTTGTATGAGTCCCAATAAAAAGATTTATTCATTTAAAAAAAATATGGTACCTGCTAAAGAAACTATGTAATTGGTTTATTACTAAGCCAGAAATTAATTAGCTGTTCAACAGAATCTGGAATTTACCACCTAAGTAATTCATTTTTAAGCATTTTATAAAGCTAACGAACATGCTGATAGCTGAAAGATGAAACATTATTCTCAGTCTTCTTGATAACCAAACAATTGAGGTAGGTTTTTTGAATATTGTTTTTAAGAATCAGTTGTCATGATTTACCAGAGGACTGACCAGTGAGCAAAATATGTATGACCCACTATTGAATCTTCTTCCTTTAACATGTTTAAAATCCCACTAGAAAATACACTGTCCTCTAGTTCCTAAAAGCTTCCCCCTTTCCCCCCACTATCATGATCCCAATTCTCCCTTGCAAGTCTGGCTAGACCAGAGGATGTACACTGGTACAGATAGGAACCGGAAACACAGGGAATCCAGGGTGGATGATTCCTTTAGGACCAGGGGTGTGAGTGGCGATACTGGGAGGGTGGAGGGAGAGTGGGTTGGAAAGAGGGAACTGATTACAGTGAGTTACATGTGACCTCCTCCCTGGGGGACGGACAACAGAAAAGTGGGTGAAGGGAGATTTTGGACAGGGCAAGACATGACAAAATAATAATTTATAAATTATCAAGGGTTCATGAGGGAAGGAGGATCAGGGAGGGAAGGAAAAAATGAGCAGCTGATGCCAGGGGCTTAAGTGGACAGCAAACATTTTGAAAATGATGAGGACAATGAATGTACAAATGTGCTTTACACAATTGATGTATGTATGGATTATGATAAGAGTTGTATGAGCCCCTACCCTAATAAAATGATTAAAATATATATATAAATAACTAAAGATCTGTTAAATTTGACTAAATAATATTATGTCATGTACAATAGGTACTTGTTTTGTTATTTTCTATACTATATTTGTTTATTTTTTACAAAAAGAAAGATAATAAGAAGCAGTTTGGCAGAGGTTAATTAATATCTCCAAAATCACTCTTCAAGAGAAGACATCTCCAATTAATGTCAGATTACTCAATGAGATAATTACGGTTTATTGCCAACCAGGCCAATAAACACACGAGGGATCAATTGAAGGACAAAGGGATAAATGGCTCCATGAGCCTCACCTTCCTGGTTCTAGGGTCTCTTGCTTTCTGATGGCCGCCCCAGGGTGCAGCTGCCTTAGCCAGTTTCCTGCATCAGCTTGCAAGGCTCACTTCCTGCAAGACATCCCTGAGGAGAAGCCACATGGACCTACGCTTATGTAGCCCTGGGTGCTGGAGCAGCTGTGTGGAGACCCCTGCCAGCGCTGAGATGCTTACACCTTCGCTGATTCAGCCTTCTTTCTGCAGTCAACACCATTGCGTGTGTTTTGTGTGATGGAGGAGGACTTTGTGGATTGGTGTTGGACATATGGGCTAATGTTGGACTTATGGACTTGGGCAGCACTGGCTTGGGATGCTTTCTTAATGCACACTTACCCTTTATACAATACTCTCTCTTATTAAAAAAAGAATAAATTTGAAGAAATTAAGATGCAAAAGCTCATTGCATACACACACACACAAATTTAAAAGTTGTTTTTTAATGTCTTTTTCTGTCTAGAGAAAACTCTTGATCCTTCTGACAGTAACCCCTTGAAATACCATTTAGATTGGAAGTGCTGATGCAGCACTAATGAGTGCAGAGCAAATATGTTTCTCTAATTTCCTCCATCTGCTAGGAATAAAAGGATATGAGTATGAAGTGTAGGAGATTTGTAGATAAAATTGTTTCTTAGAAAAGTTGGAGATATTTATAATGTGTGCAGGTATGAACAAAGAATATATATAATTTTATTATAAATAAATATAAATAATTCTATTTATATAGAATTATATATATATATATAATTTTATCAAGGGTCTCAAAATATGAGGGCTTCATGATAGCACAATGAAAATGTCTAGACTCCTTCTTGATTGTTTGCTAAGATTTCAGGACACTGTCAAGTGACTTGGAAATAACTTTGGAGACACATCCTTCACTCTGAGACAATTCAGAAGAAAGTAGTCCTCTTGAGTTTGTTTAAAGGTGTAACTAGGGATAAATACTAGGTCTATATCTGTGAGCACAGAGTGATCTTATTTCTTTGAGATTGTACTCTTGATTTAACACATAAGCAGTGGGGAAAAAACTTCACCCATGCAACTTACTGGTCAACTCTACCAGTGAACATTTATAGAAAGAGATTAAATTTCTATTCCTATTCATTTGAAACTCTAGTTAATAGGTGACTTCTTTTTAGGAACATGTAAGTGTTATCAAAATTAACACAGGCAGATGCAAAAAAATTAATGATAATCATGGAGTGTGCCACTAAAAAAAGTTTAAAATAGGTACCAGGCTCAGATTGTTTTATAGCTAAATTAAATTGAAGTGTTAACAGCAAGATACTCCTATATTTAACTAATAATTCAAGATTATGGAGAAAGGAAGGAGTCTCAATCAGTTATATAGTTAACTGTAGCCTTCCATCAAAATGAGATGAACAAAGCTCCAAAATGGTGAGACTGGATTTTAGACACCCTTCAAGCCCACAGCAGATCCCATCAGAGGGATGAGCTGTCAGCCACGCACTAGACAGTCCTGTAAAGTAAGTAACAGCAGAGAGCTATCCCTTCCGGCATACAAGCAACCTTGGCGGGAGTGTACCAACAGGCAAGGTGTGTTGCACAGCACAGCTTGGCAAGCAGGAAGGGGCAGAAAAGAAGGAACAGGGCTTGGGGGTGTGTGGAATAAGAGTGCTGTAAGAGTGGGGCGTTGCAACCAAGGTCAGGCTCAAAGAAAAATGTGTGAGAGAGAATTTATTTTCTGTGAACTTTCACCCAACCTCAACCCCCCCAAAAAACACATTAAAATGTGGCTTTATACCAATTTCATGTATATATGTATAATTTAAAACTAGAACCTTAAGTCCATCAGCTTATTAAAAATAATACCTATTTAAAAATAGGGTTATTACATTTTTAAAAAAATGTTGAGCTATTCCTATTAAGACTAGGAAAAACATGGAGGTATATTTTCTGTCAGCACTGTTACTTAGCATTATATTGTGGAATCTACCTGATAAACTTAAGTAACACTAAATAAACAATTTATTGAAAATTTAAATTAAAAAAACCCCCTCAAAGTTGTATTAGTCTGCGTAGAAATACATCCATAGAAACTCATATGTATATGAGCTTATATAAAGTGTAATTGTATATTAAGAAAGCATCCCAACCCAGTCCAGTACCAGCCCATAAGTCTGATATTAGCCCATATGGCCGATTCCAATCTATAAAGTCCTCTTCGAACTCATGAAACACATGCAATGATGCTGAATGCAGGATGATCACAGGCCAGTGGATAGAAAGTTTTTGGATCCAGTGGTATTGTAAGCATCTCAGCTCTGGCAGGGGTCTCCACGTGGCTTCTCCAGGTCCTGGGTTCTCTGCATCAGGGTAGGTCCATGTGGTTTCTCCAGCTCCTGGGCGTGGCACCATGTGTCTTGTCAGTAGAGAGTCTCCAAAAGAGTAGAGAGAGAAAGTGTCTCCTGCCTCCAAGAAGGAATACAGGAATTCCCAGAATTCTCAGGAGAAGTCCATGCCCCCACAGAGGCCTCATTGGCTCTGATCTGATTGACAGACTAGACTCCATCCCTTTACTTTTAATCCTCTCAAGCCCCAAATTGACACCAGATTATGTAACTACCACAGTTATCTTCACTTTCAGGTAATATCCTTGAAAAACCTATGTCTTACTATTAGTAAGGAAATCTGTAAGACAAATGGCCAAATTCATCTTACATAGGTAAAAAAATTAAGCTTATCTTTATAGTAGCAACTAGTTAAACATATAAATAGAAAAAGAAAAAATGCAAATAAATTTATTACAAATTAATTTAACAATTAAGACGAAAGAAAAAATCAATAGATAAAACTTTCTTCTCACTGCCACTGAGTCAGTGCCAACTCATGGTGACAGTCGTACGACAAGGTAGAACTGCCCTGGTGGGTTTCCAAGATGGATGGCTCTTTAGGGAAGTGGAAAGCCCTGCCTGTCTCCCTTGGATCAACTGGTGGTTTCAAACTGTTGACCTCTGGAATCACAGCCCCATGCGTAACCACTGTGCCACCAAGGCCCCTCTTCCTTAGCGTTAGCTGTACAAATAGCTATATAATAATCTTAATGGTTCCTAATAAAATAAAGAATATAGGTTAATGAGATTCCAGTCAGAATGACAATGGGTTTTTTTAAATTTTTATTCTTCCTTTTAGATATTAAATCAAAATATAAAGTTACTATTATTATTACTTTTAAATCATTTTATTGGGGGCTCCATTGTGTCAAGCACATTTGTACATTTGTTGCCATCATCATTCTCAAAACATTTTCTTTCTACTTGAGCCCTTAGTATTGGTTCTTCATTTTTTTCTCTTCTCCTGCCCTCTCTCCCTCATGGACCTTGATAATTTATAAATTATTATTATTTTTCATGTCTTACACTGTCTGATGTCTTCTTCACCCATAAAGTTACTATTATTAAAACAATATGTAGTTGGACATGAAAAATAAGTAGCATAGATAAAAACAATCAGAGACAGATTCAAATATATAATAATGAAATTTCCCCACCATCTTTTTCATGCCTCCTGGCCCATGCATATGTAATAAGACATAATAGTATAAATGTGTGTATGAGGAAGCTCAAAAACTTCATGAAATGTTCCGTTATCTTTAAATTTCATTTTCCATGAGCCTTTTCAAGCCTCTTTTGCATGTGTATATGTGATTAATTTGTTATGCTGAGTATGTGCTATATTAAAAATTCAAACAATCATTTATTCTCTATAGCATTTAAAAAGAATTTCCTATGTATAGCCTCATAGTATTGTGTGTAAGGTAAAGCTTATCCTTCATTTAAAATGAGAAAAATATTGCATAATAATTTAGAAAGGAAGAGATACAAAATACCAATAAAAGTTTGAGCCTCATTCAATGATGCTCACCTTCACGACACGGTCATTGAAGACAAAGCAGATGCCTAAGCAAGAAAGCTAATAGTGCCTGGCTATCAAAAGATATAGCATCTGGGGTCTTAAAGGCTTGAAGATAAACAAGCAGCCATCAAGCTCAGAAACAGCAAAGCCCACATGGAGGAAGCACACCAGCCTGTGTGATCACGAAGTGTCAATAGGATCAGGTATCAGACATCAAAGAACAAAAATTCATATCATTGTGAATGAGGGGAAGTATGGAGTCTACCCAAAGCCCATCTCTAGGCAACTGGACATCCCCTTACAAAAGGGTTCCGGGAAGGAAATGAGCCAGGCAGGGTGCAGTATAGCACCGATGAAACATACAACTTTCCTCTAGTTCTTGAATGCTTCCCCCCACCACTATCATGACCCCAATTCTACCTTACAAACTGGCTAGACCAGAGGATGTACACTGGTACAGATAAGAGCTGGAAGCACAGGGAATCCAGGACAGATAAACCCCTCAGGACAACAATGAGAGTGGCGATACCAGGAGGATAAGGGGAAGGTTGGGGAGAAAGGAAGACCCGATCACAGTGATATACATAGAACCCTCTCCCTGGGGGACGGACAACAGAAAAGTGGGTTAAGGGAGCCATCAGACAGAATAAGGCAAGACAAAATCATCATAATTTATAAATTATTATTGTGATAAGCATTATAATATGAGCCCCCAATAAAATCACTTAAAAAACCAACAACAATATTTCAGCCTCATTAGTTATCAAAGCCATGATAATTAGGGCAATAATGAGATTTTTCTTAGATCGTCATGTGTCTGGTCAAAAATGATACCACTTAATATTTAAGCGTGCTGTGAAATCCACATCTAACTCTTGTAAAGCTTTCTGGAGGGTGGGTTGGCAATATTAATTTGAAAGCCCTAGTGATATGTCTTACTTCCTGGTCCAGTCATTCCACTTCTAGAAAACAATAGTAAGGGGATTATTGGACAATGTGTAGATAATCGTGTGTGGATGTTCACTGCAGAATTGTTCATAATAGTGAGAAAGGAAGTAACTATAATCACAAGGAGATAAATGTCTAAATAAATCTACTTACAACTCTATTACAACTGTACATGAAACACATATGCATATAAAGTTCAATGAAAACACATATGTGTTAGGCTGGGTTGACCATAGAAACAGTCAGGTACACTCCTAAATATGTGTCCGAATGAGCTCCATATCAAGAGATCATTACATATCAAGAAAACATCTCTGCCCAGTCCAACTCAAGTCTTTGTGTTCAATATTAGTCCATAAGTCCCTCTTCAAACTCAGGAAGCCACAAGCAATGATGTAGAAAGCAGGAACATTCCCAGCCAGCTGGTGCAAATTCTAGTGAACCCATTGGCGGTGGCTCTGGCAGTTCTCTGAGTGACTCCATCACAGGAACTTGAAGGCAGAGAGCTTGAGGGGAGGTTCTCAGGACCCTTCCTATGAGAAGGCCATGCCCACAGGGAGGCACCATAAGGCTGTGACCCAATTGACAGACTGAACTCCACCCCTACACTTTTATATTGTTCACATTGACAGGAATTTATGTAACTACAACAATAAATGATGATGTAAACTTCAATGAATGGCTTAGAAAGATAATCATGAAACAAATGTACCTAATGAAATAGTGTGTTACGTAGACTCCAGTTATTGAATACGATGATGTAAGTGTGTAGTATATTTATCCATTAAGATATATACACATCCGACTGCTAATAGTACCTAATAGTAACTTTCTCTGTGTGATATGGTAATAGACTATCTTTCTTGCTTTTCTGAAATGTCCTGGCTATACTTTTATCCAGAAAAAAAATGAATGGAGCTTAGAAAAAAATTGTTTAACAAGAAGTAAGTCATACATGCAAATTGGAAATGTTTTAAAATTATAAGATTATGGGGACATGGAAACCCAATACACAAAATGTATTGCTACAGTGGAGAAAATACTGCTTGTTGCCATTACTAGTCTCCTAGTACAAGATGATATAAGGCTTATTAGAAAGTCTATTTGGAACTGATTGCTTAAATACCCAACCTTTGTGAATTAGCTCTCATACCATAGGTGGTTTAACAAGGGTTCTTCGCTAACATGCTTGCTTTATTCCATTTGTTTGGGGGTGGGGCTGCACTTTCTCTCTAGAGAGTAAATTATTTCGTGTAGCTTGTTCCCAACCACTTGTCTCAGAAGCAGCAGACCTTTCTGATAGAAGGCAAATGTCATGAATGAAGGCATGGGACAGACACCTGATTGATATTCCTAAAATGCCTCTTTTATGTTCTAGGAGCCAAATCTGCATTCTTTCGAGTGGGGTGGAATGTCAGTACCAATGCTCTGTCTATGCCGCACCTGGTGGAGGGGGTGAGGGATGAGAACAGTCCCCCCTTCTTTATTCCGAGTTTGCCTTGAGAATGGCAGGCACTATTTGAAAGGTCAGCCCATTTCAAGTAGCAGATGGAAAGGAAAAAAAGACTCTGGCTTTTACAAATAATTTAATTTAATTCTCCTTGCCATTTCTGCAGGCAATTCAGGATATTTTTTAAAGCATTGATCCATAATTATCTTTCAGAGTGGTTAGCATTGTTAGACAGATGTGTAATTCTTCCTGTAGACAGGAGCAATACAGCATTCATTGCACCTATTTGATTGTCTTTTCTTTTCCTGTGCAAGCACATGTACATAATAAGAGACAAATCCTTGCTTTAAAATATAGAAACAATGTTTAAGGTATGTGTGTGTGTGTGTGTGTGTGTGTGTGTATGTTTTCTTCAGATCTTGACTTGAAGCTCTCCTTTCCTAGCTAGGCATGTTGATATTTGTAAAGGTCAACTTCTTTACCATCCTATAAGCAAATCACAATTTGCATCTTTATGCCCAACTTAGGTTGATTGTCCCTGCACATAACAACCACAGCTGATCACAGCCCCCAAACACACACACTTACCATATTAGTAGAATATAAAATAGGCATGATTAAGACATTTATCTATGGTTCGTACTGCCTGTCTTTCTCTCCTGCCCCCATTTTTGTGTTCAAAGGAACCCGGATCTCAAATATAATCTGAGAAGTCCATGTATTAAGTTTTAAAAGTGATAAAGACAGCACGAAGGCCTAGAGGGATCGACTGGGTGAAGGAGGCCATTAGCATGACATCACAATGGCATCCGCGAATTCAGTGAGGGTGCTAGTTAAGTAAGGGATGGAATAATTAATTGATGATTGATGGCAAATCAAACATGATGGTTCCATGTGAGAATATCAAAGAGAGAACAGGACCCTGATTGGAACGCATGCGTTATGTTAGCACGAAGCTTTTACAAGATTGGCCCAGGCAGTCAGGGCATGACTCATACTGTCTCCAGTATGGTTACCTCTGTCAAGGACACTCTGGCAAAGTCCTAAGAGTTGGGTGGAGTTAATCCACCTTCCAATGCACTCTGCCTGAGGGCAAATTTATCTATACCCTAATTAATCATCAGAATGCATTCAATGGACACTTAATCTACATGGAGACTCTGCAATTGGATTTTGAGTTTTCATCGTCATCCATAGGTGGCTACCAAACTGGGTGCTCAGAATTTAAGTTCAAACACTATACTCCAAATACTTGCAATTTACCATACTATTCTGATTGGGATAAGCTTCCCGTCCCTTCCCCCGCCCCCCCCAAAAATAAATAAAATACAGAGTGCTGAATTAAATTTAATTTTCAGGTAAAGGGTTAGGCACCTAACAAGAAAGACCCGCTGATCTATTTCTGAAAACCTCAACCACCAAAAACACGCGTAACACTGTTTGCACTGACACCTGGGGCGCTGTTACCATGAGCAAGGCAGCTGCTTTTACTGTGTTTTGACTTTTGTTTGAAAGTTCTTCACTTTCTTCGTAGCAAAAATGGAAGGATAATTAATGATTATCATTAAAATGAATCTTCTAAGTTCACTGATGTTAGCAGTGCTATAAATGATGGGGTTTTATTTTCCTTCTCAAATATTCTCATCAAAGTGTTTCCTCTCCCAAGCCACTGAATTGCCCAAAGTTGGGACCAATCCAGTGGAATTTCCTCTGGAACCCTGTTGTATTGATAACCGCATCTCCAGTCTGTCGAGGGTTGTGGTGGTCAGTAGTAAATAGACGCAGAGCTGTTTGATTTATTATTCATGTAGCTAACAATACTCAGAATATCTAAGGAACATTGCCTTTGATATCAGGCATTTTATCTGGTGACATTTAAGAAATGTCTTCCTGAGTAGAAACTCTGGCCCATTGGCTCTCTCCTTCCTTCCCTTTGTTGCAGGCGCCATATTTTGCCTTCGTCATTTCCCTGTTAGTCCCCTAATGCTGTGGATGGCTTATTTTCTGAGATGCTGTGAAGAGCAGCCATCAAAAGAGCAAAAATAATTTTACAAAACAATTTAAAAACACATTACTGATGTTCTAGGAAATAGGCAATTTTGCATGGCAAGCACTTCAACCCAGGGGTGATTTATTATTCATTTGATGGTGGTGAATATTCATGGTTTTTGCATGTTAAATTAGAATTATTGAGATTTTTGTTTACCCTAAAGAAGTTTGGGAAGTTGTCTTTAAATTTTGAACTTACTGAAATTTGCTTTCTGTGGGACACCCAGAGATTTTTTTAAATCCAAAAGGATCTTTGAAAATGATCTGATGAAACCCAGTAGCGAATATATAGATAGCAGCGAACATCCTGCGAAATACTAAGCCAGTATGTAGAGGCCATGTGGAATGGACATAACATAGAGGACACTGGTAGAAGACCATGGCTGTGTATGTCCTTTCTATTTTCCTTCTTACCATTGTTTCTCCTCCCTTTGCTGTCCCCTTTGTTCTTTCCTTCATTATATTCTTTTAAACAAGGGAGGCCCCTTTTCTGAAGAAAATCGTGTCCCAAAGTTGAATAGATAAAGCAGCTCCAATTTCACCGGAGAATGGAGTTGGAGCTCCCTCCCCACTCCTACTGCACCACAGGAATTCTGGGATGCCAGCCCAGAGCCTTGTTTTTCCGGATCACAGCTTGAAAACCAATGATGGGGAGCTAAGGTATTTATTTAGAAACAAGTTTAGGGTTTATTATGCATCAGATGCTGTTGGAAACATTTTACATATATTAACGAATTTAAACCTATGACATGGGCATCATTAGTCTTTTTTTCACAGACAAGGAAGTGAAACACAGAGCCTGAAAACAGTGCACCTCAGCTCACAGGAGTAGTAATTTGCAAAGTCTGGTCCATCTGAGTGATGTCGTGACTATATACAGGGCCGATCACTGCAAGGTCAGCAGTTTAAAGCCACCGGTCTCTCCGAGGCAGAAGGAGCAAGCTTTCTACTCCAATAAAGAGTTAGAGTCTCCTAAACCCACAGGGACAGTTCTACTCCGGTTTGCTGAGTGTCGGAATCAACTCCATGGCAATGAGGTTTGTTTTGGTCTGACTTGATCCACCTTGTTCCGGAGGCTTTCCTCTTCCCCAGGCTGCTCTGTATAGCACACTCCATAGCCACGAGTCTCCACAGCAGCACACCCAACCAAAACCACACTCAGAGTCATCAAGTCGGTTCTGACTCATCACCTCCCTGGAGGACAGGGTGGACCACCCCTTTGGATTTCCATGTTGATAGCGGCAGACAGTCTCATCTTGCTTCCATGGAGCTGCTGGTAGATTCAATCTGCTGAACTTGAGGTTAGCTGATCTTGAACAACCCACCAAGAAACTCCTTAGCAAAAGTGAATTGAACTTTTTGCTAGGGACCAGACATTGTGTTGTGAACTTTACATGTATTATCATAGCCGATGCTCTAAAAATCAGCCAATGAGATAAGTTAGCATTAGCCCCAGTTTGCAGATGCAGGGAATGGGTGTAAGGAAATACAGATATTCCCTGTGAGAAGCAAGGCCGAGTTTTAACCAGAAACTTCAACTTCAAAAAGAGCCCTGATGGGGTAGTAGGTTATGAATTGGGATGCTATCCACAAGGTCAGCAGTTCCAAACTCCCAGGTGCTCCTTGGGGGCATGAGGAGACTTTCTGCTCCCATGAATGTTTATAGCCTTGGTAAACCCAGGGCAGCAGTTCTACCCTGTTCTGTTGGGTTGGTCTGAGTCAGAATGGATCAATGCCAGAGAGATTTGATTTCAGAACCTGTTCTATTTCCCCTTGTTACATAGGCTTTCATAAAAATTTAAGTACATGTTTGCCTATAAAAAGTGAAGATTGTTTTCATTTCATATCATGTTCTCCTTCCTAGCACTGCCAAGAGAACATCTGTATTCTCTAGCTGGTTAGGCTAACCTTCTCGGCACATGTCCCATGGTTCTCAAATTTCTTTCTTGTCCTTCCTGAATTAGCTTGCATTACTCATTCAGAATTCTTTAGATCTGTTGAAACCAGTTGATTTTGACCCATGGAAACCCTCTCCCTATAGAGTAGAAATGCTTTAAATGGTTTTGAAGGCTGAGACCTATCAGATGCAAATCGCCAGGCATGACTTCCAACACTCCTCTGGTGGGTTTGAACTGCCAGTCTTCTGGCTATTAGTCAAGCATTACCCATTTGCACTATTTAGAGACTAACCAATGGTATCAAGGAATCAGAGTTTTGTGAGAAGGGGTAATGTTTTCCCCCAGGACAATCTAAATTCTTACTTTTCTTAAGAGATACAAAATCTATACTTGGTTTGCTTCTCCTAATGGTAGAACTGTTAAGCTGAATTTCAAACTAATAGTAGAGGACCCTTCTTCCCATTCAGAACTTGTTAATTAAATACTATGTGTCTGATGTATAAGCCAAGCACAAAGTGATTCTTAAGTAGCGGTTGGAGGCAATGGTGGTTCAGTGGTAGAATTCTTACCTCCCATCAAAGGGACCCTGGTTCAGTTCCTGGCCAACCAGCACTTCATGCGCAGTTATCACCCCTCTGTCAGTGGCGTCTGGCCCGTGGACATGATGTTGAATAGGTTTCAGCAGCACTTCTTCAAGACTAAGACAGACTTGCTGATTACTTCTGATAATCAGTCAGTGAAAGCTCTGTGATACATAGCTGCAGTCTGCACCTGATAGTGGGGATGCTGCTCTAGCAGACAGCATTCTTGCTGCTCTCCACAAGCTGGCTACCAACTGAATCGGAGCTAGCGACAACGCCACAGTAGGAGAAGGGAGAAGCCTGGAGACTAGTACTTATGCACGAATGCTTTATACTACTCACGAAACCTTTTTATTCTATGTCTCTTTTTCTGCTTTACCAAAAGTTTCACAAGGCCAAGTGGCATTACCTGTAATGTGGCCATTAGCACTGATCAGGCGATGGGCTTCATTGTTTTAACGTGGTAATAATGTGTTTCCTTTAGAAAGCTCTAGCCAAGTCTTTAGATTTCATCTGCATTGTCAATTCCCCTCAATATTTACCTACGACTTTAGACTCCTGAGTTAAATATTATATAAACACCATGGTTTCCAGAGATCAGGGAGGAGAGATATAACTTTTTTGAAAAATTAGAACGTATGGAAATTCTTTTCTCCTAATAGTTTCCTATCAAGATAAAAAGAAACATTAAAAGTGTGATTTTTTTCATTCTTTTCCCGGGAAAAATTTGTACTACACAAAAGTAAAATAGATATGTTATAATTATATCTATTTAAACAAACAAAAAAATCTTACATGTAGAAAAATATGCCCACACTAAAGGTATAATTTCTTGAGTTTGCATTCACTCACAAGGGAGTGAATAGAGTAAACCATACCTTTAGCTTTTAAAATGGGGATCAAAGAATGTAGTAAACTAATTTGATATGTGGGTAGTCGCAGCTCCAAATTTTATTTTAAAAAAACACTCAAGAATTTATAGAGTTAGATAAAGCAATGCCACCTAAAGGTAGTCAACTTATTATAGATTCTTGTAGAGAAATAATTCTACTACTAGAGGTCTGTGGGCACTGGAATAAATAGTTTCAACTGAGAGTTCCATTGGAAAGGCTGTCAGTGCATTGCAGGCTCTCTTTGGCCTGGTTCAGGCACATGCTGAGCGCAATTACAAAAGTGGACAGGATTTTAAGCACATGTAAGTACTCTTTACATCACTATTTAGGAAGGTTTCTTGTGGGCAATCACAGGGAGAATGAATATTTGGAACCTTTAATGAGAAAGTGGAGGCTGTGGGAGATGGTGATGCTTTAATTTCCCCTGACCGCTGTGATGGGTTTACAACTTAGTGACTTTCAGCCCTACACCCTAGTCACAGTTGAAGAAGCCAGGAATCTTCAGTGGGCTCACTTCAAGGTATCTTTGGGCAACAATGAATCATCTGGATGAGGTAGACCATCAGCACAGGGCCATGATGATCTATAAAGGACTCACAGCTCTGCAGCCACATTATACAGCATAGAAAAACAAAAGATTCACCACAAACCCATGATTTATGGTCCACCAGTTGATCACATTCAAAGGCAGAACCACAGAAGTAGGGACAGGACCATGGTTAGAGTATGGCCACTATTTACAAATTAGAAAATCTTACAAGATTTCATCAGGGCCCTCCAACCACAGTGGTCACCTTTACCTCGAATCGTAACCCATTACCATCTAATCAATTCAGAATCATAGAAACTGTACATAAGGTTTCCAAGACAAGGCTGTCAATCTTTGTGGACGGAGAAAGCCTCACCTTTCTCCCTCAGAGCAGCTGGTGGGTTTGTACTGATAACCTTGTGGTTAGTACCTCTATTAGAGCTCAAATCCTGAGCACTAGGTTTACAGATGCTAAAGTGTTTTCAGTGAAAGCCCTAAATGCATTTTTGAGTCTCCACATAGATTGATGTTTTTCTGATCATTAGCTGGCAATGTGAGTAACTTCGTGCTGAGGCACAGTGTGTTTGAAAACAGATTGGTACCACTACCCCAGCTGACCCCGGGAGCATCAGCCTAGTCTTTAGAGACAAGTCTGGATGTTTGTTGATGTAGTTTGCAACACTAGAGTTCCATGGTCCTGAGTCACAGCCTTGCTGCCTTTGTCTGAGGACCCTGACCTAACCTTGTAAGATTTTCTATCTGTAATAGTATCCCAATTATAGTTCTTTCCCACTTCTGTAATGATGCTTACAACAATGATGCATTGATTTGCCATCAACCATTTGTTGTCTATATCCTATTTAAGGTTTCTGTGGGTCCCCAGGCATCTTAGGGTCACTTGTGATGATCTCCCTCATCTGGAGGGGATGATGTGTTTTTGTCTTGACATAGCCTGTTCAAGACTTAATATGTGTTTCCATAAACCATACTTGAGTTGGGCGTCTGTTTTCTTCCCTAGAAAATAGCCCAATGCTCAATCTACTACAAATCCTTGAGGGCAAGGCTGCGCTCTCTGGGCTGTTCAGCGTAGACACACTCAACCTGAGGGTAAAGCTCTTTACTTTGCTGGTCAATAATGGGAAATCATGCCATAGAAGCTAACACTATGTGGAGATTCAAAGGGGACTTCAGATTCCACTGTAAACCATATCCTTCCACAAGCCTATTGCTCTGGATTTTAGCCCCAACACAAGACTGTAGATCTGCTAAGGCAGTTTGGAATCCAAAGAAACTTTCAGAAGTTTTGGCATCTTTTTGATTGTCTCAGGAAACAAAGAAAAATGGAAAGAAAAAAGCTCAAGGTAAAAGAAAGGATGATTTGGAAAAGGAGACAGGCTAGTAAGGAAAACATTGTAAAGACTCCAGGATTCTGAACCCATTTAAATCTGCATTAACAGGAAGGGGATGTGTCAATAAGGGAAAAGTAAAGCACCGATGAAACACACAATATTCCTCTGGTTCCTTGAGGCTTCCTCATCCCCCACTATCATGACCCCAGTGCTGCTTCTCAATTCAGACTAGACCGGAGCATGTACGCAGATGTAGGTAAGAGATCCCTATATGACACACAGAACCCAGAAACAGGAATGGGATAACAGAAGGGTAGGGGGGCGGCATGCGCAGAGGGGAGGAAGGGGGAACCATAGGGGAAGGGATACAGCAGTTGGTGTAAGATATGAAAATAATAATAACACAATCTATCAAGGGGTCATGAGGGTGAAAGAGGAGGGAGGGAAAATGAGGAGCTGATACCAAGGGCTCAATAGGAAGTAAATATCTAGAAAAAAATAATTGCAACATATGTACAAATATGCATGGTACAATTGATGTATGGATTATAGCAAGAGTTATAAGCATCTCTAATAAAATTATATTTTAATAATAAATAAATAAACCTGCATTAAAATTGCAAAAGAAATAAGTTTTATTTTAATCATTAATGTAGATGGAAAAATGGGAAAGTTTGGGTGCTTCTGTTTGATAAGCATTGAACAGTTATCTACAAGGTCAGTACTTCAAACCCACCATCTACTCCTATGGAAAAAGTTGAGGTTATCTGTTCCCCAAAAGATTGATAGCTTTGGGAATCCTATTTAGTATTACTATGAGGCAGAATTGATGCAATAGCAGTGGGAGAGGGTCAAAATGAAGGCAGAAGGGGCAAGAAAATAAAGATAATGAAATAGAGATTATTAAAAATATTGAAGACAAAGATCATGGTCTTAAATACTAAGAAACGATCTATCAATTATGTTCTCAAGGTTCTCGATTTGAGAACAAGAACAGTTAGAACACAATAATCAAAGACTAATTAGGAAAACATCTTCTGAGCTTCTTTATGTTTTTAAACAAAACAGCCTCAGTATATAAATGGAAGAGCTTTCCATCCTCCAAGAACTTAATGAAAGGGAGGGGTTCCATACTATTACAACTTGTTTGTTCCCTTTAAATCACATTAATAAAGAAAAAATTATTCTATTTATCTACAAATGTGTAAAAATTTGGTAAACCCCTTACCACCCCTACAATCACTTTATAATATTATATAACAGATTGCTATAAAACTTACATAATTTGATTAGAAAAGATTGGGAAAACTTGTCCAAAGAATAGCCCGAGAGAAGAGGCTCAGTTTATGCTACTCAAAATGAGACCCAAGACTGAATTTTTGAGAGAAGCAAAACCAAATGACACTCATATATGTATAAGAAATACATTTTTATCAAGAAAGAATTTGAAGAAAGCAGCCAGTCTAGTCCAACTCAAGTCCATGAGCGGCTGGAGGAGGAAGCAGGAAAGGGAAGCCAGAAGCTGGGGGACCGCAGATCCATGGATGCCAAGTCACTCAGATCCGAGGTCCACAGGAGCGTGGCAGGTTCCACAGCTCCCAGTGTTTGCAGGCCACATGGGCTGTGAACCCCAGAGTCAGACAATAGTCCAGGCAATCAGGAAGGTGAAGGGAGGCAAAAGAGATAGAGATGTTCTCCACAGCACCTCCATGAAAAGGCCACACTCCCAATGGGATGTCATCAGGCTATGACCTGATTGATAGGTTGGACTCCACCATTACCTTCACACGGGTACCTCAAGATAACATAAGATCTAACCATCACAAAGGGGAACTTATTAGAAATGTTGATTCACAAGTCTACCCCACGGAGAGTCAAACGTTTCTTTGGAGATGATTAGTAAATCCTATGACTGAGGGAGAAATCACAGTGAAGAAGTCGGGAGCAGCAAAGGAACCGTGTCTAAAAGACAGACTGACAATAACAAAACCATCTTAACATAAAGTGAGACTCTACAATCACCACTTTAATTGTATCAATGATACAAATGTACAGGTACACATTTTAAAAATAAACATGTAATGTGAAAAAATGCTTTAGACAGTATGAAGTCGGTAAATTTTTAACATTTAATACTAATAAAAAACTCAAGTTTATAGTTCTAGAGTTGCTATAAGAGTATCATAAATCCCAATTTTTATTGGCATAGACCCCAAAAATAATAAGTTTTTTAAAGTCTTAAATTCTGCTCATGTATTCAACAAAATATTTTTTTGCCCTGCATCAGGCACTTTTATTGGAAATAAAAGTAAGATGTATGTCTTTCAACTCAATGGAGATATAAAAGAATACGCAATCCAGTCTAAATCATCTGGTATATGAAGCAGAGAAAATAACAGGGACACATAAGTTATCTAAAGCATAAAATAAGATCACAGAAATACAGACAAAGTGTGTACTTTGTTAGTAGAAAAAAGGCTGATTAATTTGACCAAATAGTCCATCTCGATTATTGATGTTCAGGAAAGTTATATTGTGTCTTGGTAAACAGCCATTGATTTTAGAATTAGCATCATGCAGTGAGGTACTTGGTAGGTACATATTATCAGGAGGGATCAGTCCCTGGAGAATAACACCATGCTTTTTGAAGTCAGAGAAAAAGAGGAAAACCTTCAGGAATATGGGCTGGTGCTGCAGCTACAACAGCACACTCGACTACAGATGGCAAAGGACCAGGCGCACAGGGTCGGGGTGAGTGAGGGACTCTTACTTCGGCGCATTTAACCACATCTTTTGGTTCAGTCTTACAACTGGCTCACCTCAGTGACCTTAGGAAATGTGTTTAACCTTGACTTTCCTTATTTGTAAGTAGAAAGACTGTTCCCCACATACCTCACAAGTTGGAAGAATAAACGTTAATGTGAGAACTGAATGTCATTTTGACAATGTTATTCAACTAGTCTATTAATATACAAAAACTCTTCATTTCAACTGAAAATAAAAATACAACTCTAAGTTACTGATACATACCTAAAACAAAGTCACTCATAAAGATTGAAAGGAAAGAAAAGAAAAAGGAGCATGATTTCTCAGGCAATGCCACCCCCACTGGAAAAAAGTAATCTTGGCATATTCATACAGAGCAGAATTAAAAGCCATAAAAATAGTAAATGTAATCAAGGGAGGAGATGTTATTTTTTAAAGACAGACTTCATAATGAAGAAAGAACAGTTCTGAATTTTTATTGACATGATAACAACCTCAAAGTACATGACAGTACACTGTTAGAAAAATGGGGAAAACGGGTGAAAATGGAATTGCCATAGGAAACTTTAATAAGTTTTTATTGATCTTTCATGGGTCAAATAAACAAAGACTATAGGCTATATGAATAATTTAAGAAAGCTAATTTAATAAATATTTGTTGAACTATGTTCTCTACAAATATATATGTGTATATATATATATATATATATAAGCAACCATGAAACATTAGGGAGGAAAAAAAGAATAGAAATACAATGATCATGTATTGTAGCTTGAAGAAAATCACATTAATTATGAAGCATGGGATTTTTACCTGCAATGAAATAAAAGAAGACATTAAAACAAAAGTCCAACAACTTGGAAGATAGCAGAAGAACAACAGAAATAGGAAGATAACGTCTGAAAGCCTCTAAGGTCAAATAGAAAGCAAACTTAGTGTAATAAACTAATAGGAAAATAAGAACTTCATGTATCGGTATTTCATATCACCTAAACTGCATTTAGCAGAAAACTAATCATCCTAAGAGCTTTTCTTATTCAGGGAAGAACAAAATCAACCTGTGGAAACTCAGAGAAACAAATTAAAGATATGAAATGTACATTTCTGGAAAACAGTAGCAGCAAATACCCATTTAATAAAGTAAGAACAAGAGGAACCTCTGCAGGATAATTCAACATATCCATCAGGAGAAACATAGAGCAAGTCCCATTCTTTAGTGTGAACACTGAAAATATTTCCCTTTGATCCACAAGTGAAGTGAACAAGGTGGCCAGTACTGTCACTGTAGAACACTGCTCTAGGCACTGTATACATTGTATTGCATGATTCCAGCCAGTGGAATAAAGCAATAATTATAAATAGGATGTACAAATATTGCAAACAAAATATAAGATTGTGCTATTTAAAGGGGTAATGATATTCTCTGAAATGCAACCAAATATTAAGACAAACAAACAATGGAACTGATAGAGTTGTCAGGTAACGTAGGTAACCGTCGGATTCACAAGTATGCTAAAATGAATGTACAACAGTTGTTTAAAGTATACTCAATTTTACTTAATAGCATAAAAGAAAATAAATGAGAGAAGTACCATACTCTAGTGGGAAGATTCTGTATGTTTTGAATTTGTACAATCACAATCAGAATCCCAACAGAATTCTTCAGGGGCTTCTATAAACATCTGGACTTTGAAAGAGAAAGCCAGTACTTCAGAATAGCAAGTAGTTTATTTTAGAGGAAGAACCAGGATGGAGGACTGCATACTAAAAATCAAAACATTTATGCAGCATGATATTGGTTACATATCAGGGAAATGCATCTTTGTTTAGAAGAAGGAGTACAAAAGCCTGTCTGTAACAACAATGTAGTGATTGATCACAGTGGAGCATGAAACCATCGTGGGAAAAGATAGCGTTCAGTGAATGAACAACTAACTCTCCAGCCAGTGAACGAGTCACAACAAACAGTGCAGACACCACACACACACACACACACACACACACACACACACACACACACACACACACACACACACACACACACACACACACCCTCCTGTTAAGCAAAAGAGCTAAACAACAACTTTTTTAGTGAACTTTAAACACCTGAGAACAAAACATAAGAAGAATTTTATAACCTTGGCATGAGTCTTGGTATACCAGAAGCAATCTCCAAATATCACGATGAAAAGAAAAAAAAAAAGATTTGACCGTGTGAAAGTGAAAAAGATTATATGGCTCAGGACAACACGCTAGTCATTTAGGTCATTTATAAGTAGTTTAGTTCTGTTTGTGGATACAAAGAATGGGTGTACTTTCCCACCTCCTTGCGGTCACCCAACCTGTGAGCTTTTGTCTAGCTTTATTAACCAGTTGAAATAAAACTGATACCAAGTGCAAAAGAAATAGAAAAGGATTTTATTGTCTGTGCGTACAAGGAGCAGTAGGGTCTGGTGACCAGAATGTCCCACAGCTCCCACAATTGGGGCTCTGGATCTTTCATGCCCTTAGACTTCTGGGATGTTTCCCAATCATTTTATTGGCAGACAATTCACATATCAAATAACTCACTTGTTCAACCGCATCAAGAAGAGTTGTGCAATCCTTGCCACAATGAGTTTTAGAACATTTCCTTCATCCCTGTACTGATTGTGTTTAGTTCCCCATTTCCCTCCAGTCTCCCCGGCCCCACCCCCAAGGAACCATTAATTTAGTGACTGTCTCTGTAGATGTACCTATTCTGGATTTCATCTACGAAAAACATGAAAACACAAGCAAACACAACTAATAAGAACAACAAAGTAAAATGGATAAAAATGTCAACAGAAAAGAAAGAAAAAATATTAAAAGCTGCAACAAATTTAAGTGGATCACAAGGGAGATCAAACGATAGGGTGCTAAATTTTAACTTAAAAGAATATACAACGATCCACTTTCCAGTTCATTCTGCACGAGAGCCAGGCTGTTCACAGCCCTGGTCCATGGTCAGAGGGGATTCCCCAGGGGCCTAATCCACATGTATCTTATCCCCCTTTTTAAAATACAGAAACAGCTTTAAAATGGGTCACAAAGTATAAGTTCATACCTCTTAACCAAACGACATCAGTTACAATCACCTTTACAATGCTCTCTGTGTGATCACAGGTGCATTCACATCCCTCAATGAGGATTGGAGGGGATTCACCAGCAGCTTAATCCGTGTGGGGACCCTGCAGATGGATTTTAGGCTTCTGCTGTCTGCAAACCAAGTGTTTGCAATTGAAGCTCCGACTCCAGTCTGTCCTTTATACATGGATTATATTATTTACAATCCCTGGAGAACACAGACTGGGATACTTCTTCCCTGTGGGCTTAGTTGATGCCTCACTTGTTTGAAAACAAGCCTCTAAGACCCCAGACGATTATTTCTGATAGCCCAGCATCATCTAGTTTCTTCACCTTGCTTTGCTATATCATTCATATCTTCAGTGATTCTCTTCATGAGGGAGAGCATCAATCAAGGCCGTATCATAAGAACTAATTTTTTCTTAGCTTGAGGCTAGACAAGTGCAAGGCCAACATCCATTCATGCATCTGTGGTCCACATATGTCTCTGGTTAACTTTAGAGGCATTGTTGACATTTAATGTTAGAAAACATTATCAATCACTCCCCTGGGGCATCAAGATCTGGGACTTTGACTTCTTGCTTCCCCCGCCCACCCTCTAGCATGCCTCTGTTCATGCTGCAGAAGCCCGGCTGCTGAGTCACGTAATCCTGGATGTTCTCTGGATGCATCTTTCACTTCAGAATTGGGCTCAAGGAGGACAGTGGTTGAGATAATGTGATCCTTCTGGTGAATCTTGGGTCTGGGTTCAGGTGGAGGACACTGTATGGATCTCCCATGCTCTCTGACCTGGTTCAGGATGGAAAGGCGCCTGGGTTATTCTTTGCAGAATGTTCCCTTGAACTAGAGTTCTAATGACCAGAATGGGCAAGATAGAAGGTTTAGATAACAGAAGGGTGAGTAGCAGAGTAATTTACCATTCCATGATTAATGGGGGGAAAGATAGAGACAGAGATTGGGCTAAGAGTTTCAAGGTGACACGTGTTGGCTCTAGGCAAAAACATTGTGTTCTCTTTCTCAATTCACCATCTTCTATTATTTCTCCTACCAAAATGACCCACAGATGATGAAAGTCACCAGCTTGTGTCCTGCAGTAAGGATGACATGAGTCCTTGTTAATCTAGGAAATGACCATTTGTCATGAGTGAATAAATCTTTGGAGGCTTGTATTCAAACAAGTGGCCTTCTAAGTGAGGCGTCAATTGTATCATTCATGGTAAATTATTCTACTTTCTGGTGAGATTATGTTTATGGACAAGCTACCTAGAAAAGGAAGCTTTCATGTTTTTTAATATGCTAATCTTTTTTCCAAATCCCCACCCAAGGAGAACCTTAATGATTTTAATTAAGCTATACAATTATTAAAAAGTCTAAATAGCATTGAATTGTGAAAATGTTAAACTATGGTTCATGGGTAGCCTTTGAAAATCTTTATGAAATTATATCACAATTGTATGTGCATGTTTTATTTGTTTATTTATTCTATTATAACTTGGGTGGGAGTTTACACTTCAGATGGTTAACTTTGTGTTCCACAGTCTAATCAATGCTCACTCACCCCACGCCCCTCCAACAGCTTCCCCGCACTCCTACCTTGGATCTCCCTACTCTCCTGTGGATTTCCATCTTCCCTTGTGCCCAAGTGAACATCCATGAACTGTCTACTCATTGCATCATCCTCTCCCTGGTCTTCCTATCTTTGACAAACTCTGAAGTCTGTTCCCTTTGGTATGAAAGTCTTTATCTTGTTTGTTTCTTTTTATTTGTGCGTCTAACAGTGGTCTCATATATTATTTATCCTTTTCTGATTGGCTACTTACACTCAGCATGCTGCTCTCCTGGCCATTCGATACCATGAGGCACTTCACAGTTTCATCATTGCCACTGAATTATACACTTATAAATGGCTAAGATGTAAAATTGACGCACATTTTGCCACAATGAAATACGGGGGGGGGGGGCGGTGTAAGCAAAACCCCAATTACCAAACACCCATCATGCTTAGGCTGGAGGTATTCCTGGGCAGAATCAAAGACACTTGGAAAAGGGAAACGTTTGAAACTAACAACTTTGTATTTTGAATTTACATTCATAATCTGCTTACTTACCCCCACCTGCCCAGCAGTTTTTCTCTTGCATCACTGATTCCATGTATGCAACTTGCACAGGAAGGGCAGAACAAAAGCCTAAAAATTGGTTGTCTCTCAATCTTATGGCACTTCTAGGAATCCCTTATAGGAACATTTGTCAGTTTCCCTCTTTCATTCTCTTGAATGGTACTATATTATGTAATATGCCTTGTGATTCCGCAATGAAAGTTTCTTTTACATCATTCTTATTTGCCGAATAGATTGGCATCTCTGATAGCATGTATATTCTGAGTGAATACTGAACTGTGTTCCAAAAGGGACAAAAGATTTAGCAAATGTGATTTTGAATGCAACATAAGTACATAACTAGTTTTGAGGATAGTGTCCTTGAAGAGAAATATGGGTGATTTGCATCTTATTTGGGCTCTCTTCAAACTACAAAAAAACACACATTAAAAGCCAAAAATGGACACACAGTTTGTTCTGCTTGTCTGCTACTCTTGTTGAAAGACTTGTCAAGGTGACACCTCCTCATCCCCTCTTGCTCTTGGAAGTCATAGGTGGCAATTTGTAGGAAATGGTTATGATTAAAATGTGTATTGTCTTCAAAATATGTCCAGGAAAAATTACAGGCCTTTTCTGTCTTTTACCCACCTACCCTCTGCTGTGGAGTTGATTCTGACTCATAGAGACCCTTTACAACAGGGCAGAAATCCCCCCATAGGATTTCTGAGACAGTAAATCTGACTTCTTTTTATCCATCTCTCAGAGTGACTCGTGGGTTTGATCACTGATATTTTCTGGTTAGCCTCATTTGAGGCTGCATTTAACACTATACCTATCTTGACTCTTCTTTTCTCACTCTTGGTAGACCATAATCAACTTGATGAGACTGCTTTAAACGTGTTCACCTCTGTATTTTTAATAGTATGCTACTTAACTCTTAATAAAGCATGTTAATATTAGATATTAACATCAAGATTAGTTAGATAGTACTTAATAAAAACATGTAGAACAAAAATTTTTAAAGAAGGAAACTAGTTATTTGATTTGTCCATCCATCCACCCATCCATCTAGCCTTCTATCCATCTAGCCTTCCATCCATCCATCTATCCATCCATCCATCCATCCATTTTTTGACATGCCTAGAGTATTTTGCCTTTGTTTCCTTGCTCTGGTAGATGATCATTTAACATCCTGCACAACCAAGAGCTTATTAGACATATGCAAGTTTAAAGTGAAGTTATAATCTACTAATGTTCAAAATGATTGCTAAAACTAAGTGTAAATTATACCCCTTTGGGCATGTAGAAGGAGGCCTAGTGGCACTGTCAGATAATTGTCAGTCTTCTCACTGCAAGGTCTATGATTCAAATCCCAGGTCCTCCATGGGAAAATATAAGAGTATCTTTTCCCCTAAATGCTTACAGCCTGGGTAACCCTTTATAGGGTAGCTATGAGTCAGAATGGACTCAATATTAGTGGGCTTGATGTTGGTCATTTATGAACCAATTGGGAACATTTCAGCAAACCTGGAAATGAGCTTCGATTGTAAATCTCCATCTCCCTGCTGCTCACATTTCCTTCTCTTAAATGTATTTAATTTGTGACAAGTTTGGAACCTCTGTCTCTTTTCTGATGTGATCTCTGAAGAATGGTGTACTTAAGTTACTCTTTAAATCCCTAATCTCTACTTACAGCCTCTAGTCAGGTATTGTGCTTTGTCTTAAAGATAAAATCAATAAATAAAAAGTTGAGAAAGAAGCAAGCCTGATACTTGCACCTCCCCTAAGCATGTATACTTCTTTTCACTTCTGGAAAAGAACAATGCTTAATCTCTACTTATCTGAGACTTCTGAGAGTTCAATTAGTTATGGGCACACATTTATTCAAACGTAGAGAAGCTAAAAATGGCACCAGGAACATTTGTTTCAAGCTCAATGTATTTGAAAGTGCAATCTTAATGTGTTTTAAACACCGGCTTGTAACTTTCTTCTGAGGCCATCCCTTCAAAGAAAGAAGCACTCGATAGCACATTTCATGTTTCAGGAAGTCTACCTCTCTCTGGACACATTACCTGGCAGTGACCTATATATGCAGAGTAATCAGAATGGAAAATCTTCTCAACGGGATGTGCTCAGAACACTCGACAAACGAGCAATTGCTTTATCCTTGAGAACTCCTGGTGCCTCGTTACCCTAGTGTTTTACTCGGTTTCTATGGCTGGGTTCTCAAATGTAGATCCCCAAGCCCTTTGTCTAAGGCCTCTCTGCTTGGACTTGCATCTCCAGTCTTTCATGAGGCAGCTGGATGCACTAACTGTTAACATCAAGACCACTCAAGACTCCCACCTCCCAGAAAAGAAAAGATGAACACCAAGAAATAAGGGCAGGGGGGAGGGTGGGCCTTAAAGTCCCTAGAAAATCTGGATGAGGTTATCAGGCGCTGGCAAGTCTCTCTCATTCCACTCCTACCCCAGGATTCTAAGCGCTAAGTGTCTGGATGATTTTCTATTCTGGGAAGTCTTATTTGTTTGTTTTTTTTTGTTTGTTTTTATGAAGGATTCATCCAAGTTAGAATCTTCCTCACAACATACTTTAAAATTAGTACCAGTTGGATTGAAGTGATAAATGTATTAAACAAAGTGTTATAAACCCAAAAGAATAACGAAGATTTGTTCTAAACTAGCAAGAGGACTTCATAGTCAAAAAGAAAAACTCATAACAGACACTGAGTAGTAGTTTTAACTCCATTAAAAACTGAAACTCCTAGTTTCCAAAAACCACCACCAAACACAAATGAGTAGGTGCAGCAAATATAAGCAACAAGGGATCTTAAAATTCAGGAGCTCAGATCATTCGATAATAAAGCGTAATTCCACTAGTCTAATGGGGTCTAGGACTTTTCCATCCTACAGCTTTCATTTCCACTTCTGTTCTGCTCAGTGGAAGCACTCCATTGCCCACGGTCCACTTCTGCCTGGTATTCCATCACTCCTACTTCTAAGCATGGGCCTGTCTTTCATTCCATTGCATTCCCTGCCTGAGGCCTTCTATCTCTTACATATAATCTTGGGTGATGTTTCAGTGAACCTTAAATAATTTGGATTTTCCAAACAATGCTCCTGCCATTTCTTATTAGACATTGGTGTTTGATACTCATCCTTTATTAAGACGGTAGTTTGGAAAAAGTATGTTATGTTCCACTATTTGCCTTTTTATCTTTTTGGAAGAATGGAATACTTGAAATGTATGCAAATATGTGTGTGGGGGGTTGGCTTGAGGAGAGTTTGGGTAATAGGACATAGTGTTATGGAGGTCTACCCCAGTATTACCATGTGTATTTTCTGATCTGCTGGAAACAGAAACTGAAAATGATGATGGGCAAGCGAGCAGATATTCTGAACCTAGTTCTAGCAAATCACACTGAGCAAGATTCTCACTGTCCCTTATATTCATTTATAGGGAGTATATATTTTTAAGTCATGCTTATAATCTGCCAACAATCACCCTCTTGCTCTATTATATAGCCCCCCTAAATATTCATAAACATGTATTCAGTCTTAAGAGCTATTTAGGAAGACCTACAATGCAGAAGATACTGTTTAGTACACAAAAAGAAAAATATGAAGATGTTTCAAATCTTAGAATCTATGAGTGTACACAGGTATGAGGGCCAAAATGGCTTGTGTCATGAGAAATTTCAATGGTAATGCACAATCAATATCAATTAAACAGGAACATGTGACCTGGCATAGACTTATTTCCCCCAGATCCTCCATACTAAGTACAACAAGTCTTGGGAATGGAGCAAGGGACAGCCAAATATGAACTATGAAAGATAAAAAAGGAGAAGGTGAGCTTGTTTGAGACATTTAAGTTTAGAGGATAGCATGGTGGCAGGGCATTAAGAGTCCCTCTATGCAATAGAATAAGGCTGCCCAGATTAGGAGCTTCCCAACTCCAATGTCTTAGACTGGGTTCTCTAGAGAAGCAAAAAGCAAGCATTTTCTTTACATACATATATACATACACATACATAAAATCAAGCTGTAGAAGCTTGATACATAGATATGTACAGGTAAGTTCCAAGTCCATGGGTCAGATGTTAGCTGGAGACTTTTCCTGATAATGAAACCAAGATCAGCAAGAAGACCACAGGCTGCCAACTACAGGCAAATGAATCTAAGGTTGGCAGGTGGACAGCAGACCTCTGATGACTCCAAGGAGCAGCAGGCAATATGGCGGACCATTGGCTCAAGTCTAAGGAACTGAAAGTCAGTGAATCAGGTGTTGGATTTAGACCCAGCACATAGCAAAGCAGCAAGCTGTTCCACAAAACCAAAAAGCCAACTCATTTCCATCCAGTCAATGGCAACTCACAGCAACCCCATAAGACAGGGTAGAAGTGCCCCTGTGGATTTCTGACACTATAACTCTTTATAGGAATAGATAGACTTGTCTTTCATAGTGCCCTTTTTTGAAATGAGGCTGTACCTCTGAGGAAACTTTATTTTAATTTTATTACAAATGTGACCTGTGTAAGGGTCTTGCATTTTACCCTAAAACTATACCTTTATGGAGAGTTACAACTGATTGACTTTGATCAGGGGTCCTCAAACTATTGCCTGCAGGTGGCCCACATGTGGCCCGCCAGGTGTTTTTGCCCCATTTTGTTTTTCACTTTAAAATAAGATATGTGCAGTGTACATAGGAATTTGTTCACATTTTTTTAAACTGTAGTCTGGCCCTCCAACGGGTCTGAGGGACAGTGAACTGGCCCCCTGTTTAAAAAGTTTGAGGACCCCTTGATTACATTGTGTTATGCTAGGTCACAGGGGATTTCTAGGTGTTAATTGCCAAGCAACTGAAAATCTGGTGCAGGCAAGTTGACAAAACTGTAACTATTACATCCTGAACTAAAAAAATAAGCATGGAAGGAAGACTCATTCTCATCCCCTGGTAACACCAGACAAATCCAACACCGCCAACAAGGGGTAAATTAGGAACATCTTCCTACATAAGAGAAGTCTGAATGTTGTAGTGGGTTGTGCATTGAGCTTGTAACCACAGGTCAGCATTTCAAATCCACCAGGTACTCCACAGGAGAAAGATGAGGCTGTAGACTCCCATTAAGATTTAGGGTATCCGAAACTGGAATTGGCAGTTCTATTCTGCCCATAGGGTCACCCTAGGTCAGCATCAACTCGATGGTCATGTGTTTGGTTACCCCACACAAGTAGTCAGAGGAAATACCCTTTTCTCACTGGTCCTGCGACGCCAGCTCTCTGCCATGAAATACCAAGGATGGAGTGCAGAACAGGTAATGAGAAGACAAAACTATCATAGGTGGCCTGATCCAAAAAGCTACTTTGGCCTTATGGGTAGAGATTTTCCTTCTCCCCCAGAGACAACCAGACAGGCATGGGAACCAGGAGAGTGGACGCAGGCACAGCAAGCAGCCTTGTCCTGGAAGCTTCTTTGTTTCTGTGTTCCAGAGATGTTCTTATCCTAGCCCAGAGACAAGGTCCCAGTCCAGGAAGCCTTGAGACACCACTCCCTTGGGATTCTCCACTGCCACAGAGAAACGGCTGGCAGGGCAGCCTTACCAAACCTCTTCTGTACCCCCAGACAGTATGGCAAGAGCAGGGCCCAATAGGAGCAAGCATACCAAACTAATACCTCAGAAATTCTGAAAATCTTATGAATCTTGTAACAGCCTGTAAAGGAGTTAGAAATCCCTATGATGAGCCTCAGCAGAATCACGGAAAGAAAAGATTTAAGCAGGAACCAGGCTCTCCAAAAGAACAAACGAAATGTCAAGCACACAGTACAGAATCACCCAGCATACTAAGAATCTGAAGCGAACAGGAGGCAAAATGGGAAACCAGGGGTCAGGCGGTGCTTCTCTGAGGGAGACAGAGCGCATCCCTAGCAGGAAGATTCTATGGTGTGGAGAGCTAGCACTATTCAAAAGGGTAGCAATATTGAAAGCGTCCCCAAACGTCAGTAGTGTCCTCCAGTCTTTAGACATGGAAGAGACACCTGCTCCCGTTTCCTGGTGCCCCCAGAGAGCCTAGGTCATGAACCCAGGTACCCTGTCTTTCTCTGGCCTGTATAAAGCAGCACGCTGCATCCCAACCGGGGGATTCGCGGGATTGGCTCCTCCTCCACAGCACAGCTGCGTACATTGATAGACAGCGCGCTGTTGCCTTCACGGCGGCGCCCAGTTCCTCAGGTGTGTGTGTGTGTGTGTGTGTGTGTGTGAGTTGGGCTGACGTGTATATTTCCCTTCTCTTTTTTCTTTCTTTGGGTTGGTTCTTTGGGGGTGGGGTGGGGAAGAGGTTTCTCCTTTCAGAAAAGTTCTGCATAGCACACGCCAAAACATTCTCTTTCAAGCTCAGTAAGAAGAAAATTCTCTGTAAGGGCTAGGATTAATTAATTATTTTTGTAAACCTGAAAAAAATATCCCTTGGAAGGGCAATTCCCTCCTGTTGACTGGCAGATAAACACCTGCACTAATTACGTTGCCTTGTTAAAGCTGGAAGAAGGAACCCTTTCTAATTGCCTTTGTGGAGAGACATCGAGGGGTCAGAAGCCAACTCCGTCCGAGAAGCGCTGAATCAGCTGCTCCCTCTGGACGCGGATGTGCGCGCGGAAGAAGGGACTAGCTTGTGAGTTTGGGTGTCTTGGACTAGTTGGAAAACCGCATGGTGGGGGTTGAGGGTGGGAAGCAGGATTTCCCCTCCAGGGTCTGTACACTGGCCACTTTTCATTCCAGGCCTTGAGTATGAACATCCAGTTAGCAGCAGGCCGAACCCACTCAGGTGCGGGGTCCTCTCACAAGCTGCTGGCTTGGCCTGTGGGCAGCCCCGGGTTCTAGTAGTCAGAGCAGCGACGTCCTACTGTCCCCCTCAGGAATGGAGTGCTTTCAGTAGAGCCCAGGCAAAGTGGTGGATTGCATTGGGGGGCGAGAGGGGTAGGGGTGGTCAGAGACTTGCATGGGAAAAGAAATAAAAACAAAACGGGAACTCTCTTACTTCCCAGACATCCACTTGCAGGATCTGAATTTGGGGTAAACAGAGAACCACGCGAGCGGAGATGGTCATTGGAGGTAAAAACAGGAGTTCAGAGGACCAGGTTTTGGGTCCCCTTGAATTCCAGAGGAAATCAAGCCAGCCGCTCCTCCAAGTTGCAGTGCAAAAGCTTACACGGCTTCTTGAGAAAGCAATTTATTTTAGATTATAGCACAGCGGCTATCATTTAAACTGCTAGGGAGTGTAATTGAACTCAGAACCAACCTTCTCCGGGAACAGAGGGTGCGGTAATCAGTTTTCCCAGGCTCTTCTCAATAACATGGAGGCATGGTTTTCAAGACAGATGGGCACAGTAGCCCAAACATTGAGTCACTAGTGTCTTGCCAACCTTCCAACAACTAGCCTGTTCAAAAAAGACATTCTGGGAAATGTACCTAGCTGGTATTTGAGTGTGCCCTTGCTGTCCATTTTTTCTTGAAGGTATTAGAATGAACTGGCCCGGGGTCTGCAATCAGAAGGAAATGAGGTAACATGCAGTCCGCACTGGGGATCTTTTTGGTTCCGTTTTCATCTTTATCTGGGACTTGGGGGCTGGGAGCATCCAGGATAAAGAAAAAGGTGGCTCGCAATACTAGATAATCTTTGATTTGATAATGAAGGGGATGTGCTTACCCTCCGAGCCCTAGAATGTCATCCTGTTATTAAGTCCTAATGAGAGCTTAATTGTTCTGTTGGGGGAAAGTGATGTGTTTCATATCCGTGCATTGCATTTGCTTCCTCTTCCTTGAAAATAAATCCAGTTATACGAAATTCACTATGCCTCCAGAGTGGTCCAGAGACTCAGAAGACAAGATTTCATCTAGACTCAATTATGTATTTTCGTTTTCAGTAAGGCAGCTTGTCACGATGCTTTGTTCTTTTTATAACCATGCTCTGCCTCTTCTTTAATGAAAACTATCATTGAAATCACCTTCACGTAGTTCGCAGACCGAATGCAGTGAAATCTTTGAGAGCTGGGCCTTGCCAAGAGAGTCTTCCCATGACCGGGTGCATGCACACTTACCACTTTGTTGACACTCTGTATTAAAAAAATAGGCATTTTCCCCCTCTGGCAGGTATCCGCCTTACACAGGTTTTAGCTTTCACAAGTTTTCTGTACTTCAGAAAGATTGATAATGTAAAGTAACATATCCAACTCTAGCCTTCCCTAGGCTCTGGTCGTGGTCCCTAAATGCAACCAAGCTCTTCATTTCCTACCACGACCATAACAGAGAGCTGCCAAGTGGATGGCTTCAAAGCACAGAAAATTGTTTTCCGACAGTTTAGGAGGTTAGCCCGCTGGCTGTAGAGGAAGATCCTGTCAGTTCCGGGGGCAGAAGCTCGTCTCAGTTTCCTTGACTCTGACAGTTCTTGGTTTCTTGGGGATCATCCCTTGAAGTAGCATCTACTTCCTCACTTCTGCTTGTCTTCCTGTGCATCTCTGCTGCTTGGTGTATCCGTCAGGAGTGATGAAGTTTGGATGACTGCAACTGTTAATGGGCATGGAAAGTCCCATCTTTCTCCCACAGAGTGGCTGGTGATTTTGAACTGCTGATCTTAGAGATCGCAGTGCAAAGTGTAACCACTACACTACCAGTTCTCCCACTTCACTGCACACTTAGCTGGACCATAATTCAACTTATTTTTGCTCATCTCATTTATCTCTGTGGAGTGATGATCCCTTTTATATGGCCCTTTCACCCTGGTCTTGTAACTCTCCCCAAAGGATTGCGTAGGACTACGCTGCTAAGGTACCTGTGGCATACTGTTGGATTGGACACCTGGCCACGGATGCAAGTAAGGTGCATGGCACATTGATGGATGTGAGACCAGGTAAATGAGGTGTAGAGAGTCTTCAAGAGGAATTTGGTAAGCTTTGCCATCCTGCTGGGCTTTGAATGAGCCATCCCCGTGAGAGAAAGGTGAGGGGAACTTTACTATCGTGAAGAAGAAAAGATGGGAGCAGAATGTGTTCTTTGAACCCAAGGTCCCTGTGCTAAGAACCTCCTAGACACAGGTGACAGAGGGAGAGAGCGAGAGAAGAGAGCCCCAACACTAGAGAGAGAGTGGCAAGAAGGCAGTGGTAGGGAAAGCAGCTGCAGCCACACCAGGAGACCCGGGTGAGAGAGGGGTGGGCCTCCAAGCCCAGGGAACAAGTCAGCTGCAGCCAGCGTGCCAACATAGGAAGTGAGACGGCTGAGAGCCTTTGGGCGGAAGTTTCCTGACAGAGTGGCCACTCTGGCAGAGCTAAAGAGCTTTGAAACAGGAGCCTGAGCAGTTCAGAGGCCAGGCCAGACCACGAGGTTGAGAGGCTGAGGGCTAACCGTCCGTCCCTGTGGGCACAGCTGAGAAGAGGCTGCCCTGATGGAAGAACTGTAACTTGAGTCAGTCTCGATCCTATATTGTGAACTAGTCCCTCCCAAATAAGTCCCACAGCTGATTGTGAGCGGGGAATCCTGTGTGGCCATTGCAACAAATTCATTTAACTTAGCTGTGTTAGTCTGGGTACTTTAGAGAAACATCCACAGCAACTCATGTATAAGAGTTTAGAAAACATCCCAATCCAGTGCAGCTCAAGCCCCCAAGTTCAACATTAACCCATTAACCCATATGTCCAACACCAGTCCACAAAGTCCTCCTCCATCTCATAAAACAGACACAATGATGCTGACTGCAGGAGGAAAGCTGAGTCAGTGAATGTGTAAGCATCTCAGTGCTGGCAGAGGTCTCCACACGACTGCTCCAATACCCAGGGCTGCATCAGGGTAGGTCCATGTGGCTTCTCCTCAAGGATGTCTTGTAAGAAGTGAGCCTTGCCAGCTAAAGCAGGGACTGGCTAAGGCAGCTGCACCCTGGTGTGACCATCAGAAAGCAAGAGACCCAAGAACTAGAAAGACAAGGCTCAGTGAGTCATTTATCCCGCCACCCTTCAATTAATCCCACATGTGTTTATCAACCAGGTTGGGACAATAAACTAACTACCTCATTAGTGGAGAAGCAGAGCATGCCTTGGAAGGGCTGGCTAGTGTTAGAATTGGTAAAGACTGGTGGGCATAGGTATGTTTGGCCTCTACTTTGTAGGAATCAGCATTGGATGGAGGTTGATGGTAATTCTCTGTCCCCTGCGTGAAGTTGGAAGCGGCCGGATGTCCTTGACATCACAGCATTTTTAGAATCTGTGCTGTTGGGGTCAGGCACCATCAAGTCAGTCTGACTCACAGCAACCCCGTATGGAACTGAAGGAACCCCTGCACTGCTCTGAGCCGCCCTCCCCTCTTCTTACATGGCGGCCACTGAGAGACCTGCTCTTTGGCAATGCCTCCTGCTTTACCAAGCATGAGGTCCTAATCCAAGGACTGATGTCTCCTGACAACATGCCCAAAGTGCGTGAGGCAAAGCCTTCATCGGCATGGCCGTTAGTCTTGTAGGCTTTCCTTCATCTGCATCATTCTGGCCGACTCTCCTTTGAGAAGGCAGCTCTTCCTCAGTCACATTTTGAGTGCCTTCTGACCTGAGGGGCTTATCTTCTGGTACTAACTCTGATGATGTCGTTCCTGTTCCTAGCTGTCCTGTAGATTGCAACAACACACGGCAAGCTGGGTGTGCCATTTTCCACACAGACCTTTCAGAACAGAGCGCCGCTCCACGAGTTCCGGCCATCAAACTTTGGGCGCATCGTTGAGAGTTTAACCATTTGTACCACATCCAGCATTAGCAGTTCTCTCTTCTGTCACCTTCCATCTTGCTTTCAGCAGGACGGGTTGCTTTCTAGACCCGTTATCAGTTGTCCTCGCAATTGGTGTGCAGGATTGGGTGCACCGATTGCTGCCTCCAGTGCTTCTTTACCAACCTCCTAATATTGCTAGGACATTTCTAAGAAGGGATGAACGAAAGGTAGATTTTCTGAATGCGACAAGTTTAAGATTTCTTTCTCTTGTTTCGATGTAGATTCCTCCACCCCACCCCCACCCCTGCCAACTTGTTATTGAAAGGGTACAGAGCAGATTGGTTCTCCATTCAGCAGATTATGCACAGTCTGTTTCCTGACATTGACTACAATCCGCATATCCCTCCAAGTGTCCCCTCCATCCTTCTTTCCTATCCCTTCCTACCTTTTGGGATTTATCCTGACCAACGCTGCCCTTCATCTCATATGATCGACTCCTTTATGGAGTGTGCACCTCTGTGGTGTTATTGTTCACCTTACTGGCCTATCATTAGGGTGAATGTTGAGCCACAGGAATAAATGCAGTCCTAGGCCTGCAGGACGTCTGAGAGCCATAGCCTTGGGGGTTCCACTGGTCATTATCAGACCAGTAAGTCGAGCCTCTTTATCATAATTTTGTTTTTGTTTTACATTTCACTCCCACTCTATTTAGGACCTTCTACTGTGATTCCTTTCTGAGAAGTTGATAATAGTAGCTGGGTCCCATCTACTTCTTCTGAGTTCAGGGTTGTGGAATCTCAGGTTCCCAAGGTCCACTAATTCTTTGGACTAGTTTCTATTTGTCTTTGATTTTTTCCCCCCACTGTTTTTTCTGCTGTGAACAGGGAGAAACAGATAGTTTAATCTTAGATGCATGCTCAGAGCTTTATTTTTTTCAACTCCATTCAAAGAGTTATTTATTTATATGACAAGGTTGAATGTTTTTTTTAATTTATAAACATTGATTAACACTAACAATCTCATGAGCTGTTAAGATCCCAGTCACTGCTCACCAACATAAGATATAGAAAGTTGTGGTTGTGGACTTTAAGACAGTTGACTTTGATGTCACCACAGGCTACCATCCAGAGGCCCCAGGCCCAGTAATGTATTCCCTCAAGATGTTTGTGGCTAAAAAGTTTTCATAACTTTGCCCCTGGCTTGTTTTACTATAAAGAGTTCAGGTGGTGTGGTTGACAAACATGGAGCTCCTCAGTGCAAAGTCACCTGTTTGAACCCACCAGTCGCTGGGTGGGAGAAAGAGGAGATCACTTCTGTACAGACTAAAGCCCAATGGGGGTAGTTTTACTCTGTCCTGGAACATAAAGTTGCTATGAATTGGACTCAGTGACAGTGAGTTTGGGTGCTTTGCTCTATTCATGGATACATTTATAGCACATAAAATATATATAGAAATATTCTTTGTCAGATCTTTATATGTTCAGAGATATAGTCCCATACGCCCTCCCATTCTTCCTCAGTTTGAGTTGGTATGAACTTTTATGTTGAAAATAATTTTCACTGTCATTTGACATCTAATACTGATGATGATCAGTACAGTGTTGCTATAATCCTTTTACTTAGGCGGCCTTCTTTTGCTGTTGTGCTCTTTTGGAATGCTACTTGGAATTTTCTTTTACCCTAGATTCTCTGGTACTTCCCAGTTCTTTCTTTGTGTGTTTTGCATTCTCCTCAGTATTGATAGATCCTTCCTTATAACTTGGGGAAATAGAATTTGTCTCATGATGTCACTCATGCTCAAACTCAGATTAGTCCATTCTCAGCATCATGGATTTATCATCTATAGCTCTTACTTTTTCTCCTACATCTTATCTCTTTTATGTCTTATCTCTTTTCTTCAACTGTGTCTTCAAATTTATAATTGATTTTTAAAAATTCAGAATTCATGTAATTTCTAAAACTCTTGTTATCTGATTGTCCCTTTTTATATGATTCTGTTTTTGTTTTGTAATGAATTACCAGATTTTCTCAACCCACTCTGTGGAAAATACATAAATTTTTTTCTTTGTAAAAAAAAATCACTGTATTGGGGGCTCTTACAATGTTCCATGCATCAATTGTATCTAGCATATTTGTACATATGTTGCCATGATCATTTCCAAAACATTTTCTACTTGAGTCCTACATTTTCTTTTAAAAGATTGTACCCTTTTCTAAATTGAATTTTATTTCAGAGCCTTTTTTTCTCACTCATTTTCTTTTCTATGCTAGGCTTTGCTATTTTTAAGTGGTCAAGTCTTGTAAATGCCACATTTGACCAATCATTTGTGAAACTGAGAAACAGAACATGCCAGAGAGAGCTTTTTGGTTGGTTGGTTGTTTTTATTTTTTATTTATTTATGTTTATTTCTTTGGCTGGTTGTGTTTAGTACTGATGATAATCCAATTGTCCTTCTCACCCTCTTTATCTCTATAGTCTATTTCTATATCATCTATCTCTGTATTTCTTTATCTCAGGAGCCCTGGTAGTATAGTTTGCTACCCTCAAGGTCAGCAGTTTGAAACTACCAGCACTTTTGCAGGAGAAAGATGAGATTTTCTGTCCTGTCAGGTGTCACCATCTCAGAAACCCACAGAGGTAGTTCTGCTCTGTCCTGTAAGGTCGCTAGGATTCGGCATGGACTGTGCATTTGGCTTTTGAGTTTTACGTGTGATTTTGAGGTTCTAGGTTAATCTAGGTTAGGATGGAGGTTAGTCAATGTTCCCTGTGATAATTACCATCAAGTTGATTCTGAGTAAAACCACTCCAGAGGGTTTCACTGGTTATTGTTTTCAAGAACGGGACCACTGTGCCTTTCTTCTGAGGGGCTTCTGGCTGGACTTGAACCTCCAAATCTTTTGGCTAGCAGCCCAGCATGTTGAACTATTTACACCACCAGAGAGTCCATGTGAGATATACTCATTTCTATAGTATCCCCTCTCTTTTCAGTTCAATAGCTCCCTACACCTGTTATTTTATAGCATATTAGAAAGCCTGGGTCATTTGGGGGGCAGCTTCAGGCTGGTCTGCTTTCTCTTTTGCAGCATCTCCCTTTATATTTGTTTACTCTCATTCAGAGACTCCTTTGTACAAAGCTCTGCTCAGTTCACCATGGTGAACCACAATGTACTTTTCCCCCTTTTCTTTAAGAGTGTTTAAGATTTGTATATGCCACACAACAGTGAAATTCCATATAGCTATTTATTTTGGTTTCAATAGTCTGTTCATATGAAATGGTGATCCATTATTCATAGAAAGTTCCATGAATATTTCATTAATTAGATGGAACTTGTGAACCCTGGTGGCATAGTGGTTATGCAATGGACCGTATTCCTCAACATAGGAAGTTCAAAACCACCAGCCGCGCTGTGCAGCTTTTCATTCTTATAAACAGTGAGGCTCACAGGGGCAGTTTTACCCTGTCATACAAAATCACCATGAGCTGGCATCCACTGGATGGCTGTGAGTTTGTGTGCGTGTGTCTGTGTGTGAGTGTAAACTTGGCTGGTTCATGACTCTGATTTTAGAAGCTACATAGTGATGTAACCACCACCCATGATTTGGCCTGAGATGGTCAGCCCTGCTGTGCATCATACAGTAAAGAGACTTTCTTAGGGCATGTGACCTGCTTTGGATATATATGGACATACTGGCAAAGTGCTCTAGCTTCTTACTCCCTTTGGACCCTGTATCTGTCTCTCATCATCTGATCCCTGGTTCTTGGGACCTGTTGCATTGCCTACTGACTGTGAGAGCTGCAGTCTGTGCTTTATCTGCCTGCCATTTTGCTGGTTGATCTTGGATTCATTAGCTTCAGCAGACAACATCTTAACTGTCTAACATGCCTGTCTTGGGTTCCTCAGCCCCTGCAGCTACACGCCCCAGAAGAAGCCTCTAGACTGGCATCTGGTCCATGGACTTAGGTCTCGCCAGTCTTTACAATCATGTGAGCCATTGCCTTGAGATAAATATTACACAAGGGCTTTTAAAAGTTGGTTGAAAATTTACATTATTTAAAAAATTCTATTTTCCATAAAGTTTTTCACAACCCCTCAATGTGCATTCCATTGACTGTTGGTTCTCTAAAGAACCCAACTTAAAACAAGCCCATAAAAATAGACAAGGAAAGACAAAACAAAAGCATGTTTTCTGCTATTTTCTCTACATTCCCTAACTGGCAACGCTAGGGACTTTTGTTAAGTTTTAATGAATTCAACAGAGTTATACATTTGTTTAAAAGTTCTACTTTACAAAATAATTATTTATTATTATTTTCTTTTATTTTTGCATTTTTGATCTATTACACGATTTTATTTTTAGGTCATTTTATTGGGGGCTCTTACAGATTTTATAACAATGTATAAATCAGTTATATAATGCAACCTTGTACATATGTTGCCAATGCCATTTTCAAAACATTGTCTTTCTACGTGAGCCCGTGGCATCATTTCCGCTTTTTCCCTCCCTCTCCCGCCCTCCCACCCTCGTGAACCTTTGATAAATTATATATCATTTTCTTATCTTAGAGTGTCCACTGCCTCCCTTCACCCACGTTTCTGTTATTCCTCCCCAAATTTTGGATACAATCAAACAAAATGCTTCTCTTTTTAGTACGTAAAGCTGCCTCAAGAATAGATTGGTGAGCAGGAACATAATCACCAATAGATGGATAAAACCGTTCAATGACAAAGAGATTCAAATGAAAATAGTCGTCTATCTTTTTTTCAAATATTTAATAATATGGGACTTATTACAGACTCGAACCTTATAGATGGGCACTTTCTTCTGGTTTGGTAGAAACCACAGTGTTTGCTGGGTTTGTCGGTACCTCGAGGCACTCGCGAGAGCTCCCAGAGCACAGACGGAGGAGACACACGGGCTGTTAAGCGCAGGTCAGCAATGAATTCCAGCGCACCAGCCACTCAATGCGGGAAAGATGAGGTTGTCTGTTCCAGTCAGGATTTAGAACTTGGGAAGCCTTCGTGATCACTTCTACTCTATCCTATGTCATTAGGAGTTGGAATCGGACAACAGAAAAGTATGTGAAGGGAGACGTCGGACAGTATAAGACAGGACAAAATAATAATTTATAAATTATCCAGGGTTCGTGAAGGAGGGACAAAATTAGCTGATACCAAGGGCTCAAGTAGAAAGCGAATGTTTTGAGAATGTTGAGGGCAACAAATGTACAAATGTGCTTGACACAGGATGGATGGATGGATGGATGGGTTGTGATAAGAGTTGTAGAGTCCCCAATAAAATGATTTAAAAAATAAAATTAAAAAACATCCAAAGCTTAAAAAAAAGAGTTGGAATTGTTGAACTGATCACAGTGATCTGCATATAGCCCCCCTCTCTGGGGGACAGACAACAGAAATGTGGGTAAAGGGAGACATCAGTCAGTGTAAGACATGGAAAAATAATGATTCATAAATTATAGAGGGTTCATGAGGGAAGGAGTGTGGGAGAGGGAGGGGGGAAATGAGGAGCTGATACTAAGCACTCAAGTAGAAAGAAAATGTTTTGAAAATGATGATGGCATCGATGGATGGATGGATTGTGATAAGAGCTGAATGAGCCAAAAATAAAATAAAATAAAAATAGTTGGAAATAATTTAATGGCAGGGGATTTCATTTTGGTCCCAAGATATGTACAATATCTAACCAAGTGATTCTCAATTTTAAGAACTGAAGGTAAAATAATCAGAAATTAAATCAAACATTTATTTCTTTAAATAAGTTCACTATAAATGTATTTAGAATAGAAATAAAAATAAAATATGTAAAAAGGGTAGGAAAAATGGGCACATCTGCCATTCAAATGATGCATATGAGCAGTGTTTAGTGATCTAGTAAAACGTTACGGTCGACTTCGAGTGGCAAAATTAAAAGTTGGAAATGGTGAGTGCATTAAAATATTAACTGTCTAAGTGAGAAGGAAAGGAAAGCTAGGAGGAGATTTGCTAAAATTTAAATCGTGCCAAATTTAAGTATTATTGGTTGAATTATATGAGATACTTGCTTTTCTTCTAATTACTGTTTTGCTGTATTTCCCAGATATTTCATAGTGAATATATTTTGTATTCATTGTCAAAAAGGTGAAACATCTTAAATTATGCTTTACTGAGAATAAACCTTTTTAGAAATGTCAGTGAATGGTCATTGGTATGACTTCCCCCACCCCTCTGAACTTTTTACCTTCCCATCACAGTCATGAATGGACTATGTAAAGCAATGTACAGAGGTTTTTTCCTCTCATTGAAAGTGTGTCTCAGATGCACCTGGATAAGCTACTTAAATGGTGTATTGAAGAGATAGGCAGCAAATATAACGTATCCATCCACACATCCATCCATTCATCCATCATTCATCCATCACTCATCCATCCGTTCATCCATCATCTATTTCACACACGCCATCTGAGAGCTGATTTGTGTCAGTGTTGGCTAACGCCGTTCGATGTCTTTAGGAAGGAAAGCTGCAGTTGCATCTGCGGATGGGATTAGCAATAAAGTCAGAAGCAGTGGTCTGAGAGTCAGGACCTGTGTTTTACTTCAGTCCAGCTCAATTGGTGACTGCGTCTCAGTTTCTTTTGAAAAACGAGGGCATTGAGTTGAATGATCTCTCAGTTCCTCCTAGGAAGTTCTCTTATATTGGAAATATTTTATCCTTGAGCAGACCCGATGGGTCTAAGATCCAGAAATGATTCACTGAGAGGCATGTGTTCCAGTAGCATATTTCTTTGGTGATATTTTTGCTTTAAGAAGAGAGCCTGGGCTTTATGAAGTAATAATTTGTCCATTTGACAGATAAGAAAATGGAGACACCAACAAATTCTGGACAGAAGGTACCATTCCTGAGGTTTCTCACTGTATCTCTAAGTTCAGAAGGAACATTATTGGCTCCCAGAATCATAGTTTGAGCTAAATTTGGGGTCACAAGGCACATAAAAGTAAGATGGACCAATGATTACTTTCAGGGCATTCGTTTGGTCTCCTCAATGCAATAATTGGTGTTAAAAAGCATAGCACCTCTTTTAGGACAGGAAGTCAGGCTTCATGCAGCGCAAGCCTCGGAGGCCGGCCCTGCTTGGCTTTGCTTTGACCAGTGCTTGCTGCTCTTCGCTCTTGCTCTCTTCACTGGGTCCACTCGGACTCATGGTGACCTCATGGGTGTCAGGGGAGAACGGTGCTCCCAATAGTATTTTATTTCTTTCACCTCTTATTTGAGTTTCCGGTGTGCATTCACAGAGCCAACTTATTTCCTATTTCATTGTTCACAGGCTTTTTGCTCTGTGGCATTGATCACAATGTCCACAATGTGGCAGCACTCTTTCCACATCTTTCCTGGGTTCTCTGTGTCCATTTGCTCCTCTTTCCGGCCTTCTGGGCTTCACCCCCGAGTGAATGCTGCCCTTTCCAGCTCGGCGCTTCCTCGTTCTCAGAGCGCATGCCTCTTTAAGGCTGGTGCTCACCCTGTAGTCCTGTCCGTGGTTTGAGCCTACTCGTCTTCTGATTCTGAATTGTGTTGCCCATTGTTCTGCCTCTCTTATCAAGGACCTGCTCTTGTGATCCCTTCCAGAGAGATCAGCCGTGGCAAAGGCCTCCACCTAGTTCTTCTGGTTTCAGGGTCCTCCAGCCTGGGGTTCAAGTGGCCCATTCGCCCTTTGAGTTGTCTACTTTTCCTCGCTCCTCTTTGCTTCTGGAAAGAAGCAACCAGTCACTGGATGCTCACAAGCTTCTAAGACTCCTGTTGCTCTTTTCAAGCAGAATTGTAGAACATTGTCTTTGTTACCTACTTAATGCCAGTTGACCTTGATGACTTCGAGGTTATGGTCCTGAGCCCCCCAAAGCTTAGCAACCTGTTCCAACAAGGTGTTTGGTTATTGCGAAGGTTGCTATCGCTAATTTAGAAATGATTCTTACAAAAGACTCAAAATAGATTTTATTTTTAGATTATAAAGGTGGCCGGGTGAAGGGACGATGATGTCAAGGGATCCACATAGAAAAAGAATTTTGGAAACTGATTGTGGTAGCAAATGTACAATTAATTCTGCAGGACATGATTGAACTAAGGAATGAGTTGATATATGTATTAATCCTAATTAATAACATATAGTCATAGCTACCCAATTTGTTCAACTAAAATTACAAGCCCAAAAGCACAAAATGTTATCTATCCATATTACTACACAGCAACCACCATGATTAATGCAGGGGGCTATTCTCTCTTAGGTTTTCTCCTTCACACCCCTACCCCGCCCTTCCACCCCACTGCCCAAATGAACACATTCAACACTCCTGTTTTTTCTCTGAATAGTTTGTCTTCCATAGTACCAGTACTGTATTTTTATGCAAATAGAGTTTTGCATCATCAGTTCTAACTTCTGCACAGTATTACTCTGTGTAGGTGCAGAAGCCCTGGCCGTGTAGTGCTTAGGAGTGGAGCTGCTAACTGCAAGTTCATAAGTTTAAAACCACCAGCTACTCTGCAGGAGAAAGATAGGGGTGTCCATGCCCTTAAAGAATTATAGTCTGAGAAACTCACCCGGGCAAGTCTACCCTGGTCTATGGAGTCACTATGAGTTGGCATCAATGATTCAATGGCAGGAGTTTGATTTTTTTGTTTGGCGTGGGTGCATTGTAGTTTACTTAAATCATTCCCTTGATGAACTTTTAGGATAAAACTTTGTAGGGTTGTTTCTGCATCCTTGTCTAATTGTTTCTTTAGGAGAATTTAATAAAAATTAATTTTCTAAGTATCACACATTGGCATCAAGACAATTACAAACCACAGGGTAGACTGGCCCCTATAGGATTCTGCCACTGTAACTCTTTATGAAATTAGAAAGTCCTGTCTTTCTCCCAAGGTCAAACTTTAAAATAAACATATTTTATATAGTATCTATTCTATGCATGCATGTATATACAATATTGAATATAATATATTTAAAATATCCCTGGTAGTGATACACATAAATATGGAGCCCTGGTGGCATAGTGGTTATGCGTTGGGCTGATAATCCCAAACTAAGCAGTTTGAAACCACCAGCCACTCTGCAGGAGCAAAATGAGACTTGCTCCTCCCATAAAGAGCTACTGTCTCGGCCCCACAGGGGCAGCTCTACCCTTTCCTGTAGGGTCACCCTGAGTCAGAATCAACTCGATGGCGGTGAGTGATATGTACCTATATAATTATGATTGCGTATTTTTGGTTATTATCAAATTGATCCCAACTCATAGCAAAGCCCCGTCTGCAGCATGGAACTGTTGCATGGTGTTTGCAGAGCTGTGGCTTTTGGAAGCCCATCTTAGAGCCACCTCTGCAAGGTGGATTTGGGCTACAAGCCCATGCTGACCTACACACGGACATAAGGAGCAGTGCTGGGGCGCAGGTGCAATCCAGAGGAAGAAACACCTGGCCAACTGCTCTTGGGACGGTTACGGCCTCGGAAACCCCCAGGGACAGTTAGTTCCACGTCGGAGTACATGTGTGCACATGTACAATGCTAAATCGCTCTCCACGAAAGTTGTACCCTTTTACACTTCACCCATGGGTCCAACCATCTTGCCACAGCATTGTTCCCTCCCACCTCCTCTCATCCCTGTTTCCTCAGACGTTTCCAGTTGATGAGAAGGTGGGTGACCTATACCTGAGCTGGAATTGCTGGCTTAATGCAAGTGTGACCCTAATCAGGAAAGGCTGAGCTGTTAGGGGAGTTAAAACTCTCCCTGGACTTAGCCTTGCAGTTCACTTCTTTGCTAATCTAGGGTAATTTTTTTGCTGAGCAAGGGGGAGGGTTTTGCCTTGACTCCTGCCAAACATCACCTAACAAACAGGTGTCCAGTTTTTGACTGACTTGTACATCTCAGTGTTCCCATTCCGATTCACCTGGCATGTCTTTGGTGTTTTGAGCAACATCCCAAGAAGTGTTTGTGCCGTTCAATTGGCTTTAGATTTCTACCCTCCCCCAAACACTGGCCACTGCCCATGCCTTCTACCAGGCGCACTCGGCAAGGCTGATAAAATACCATGCACAGTGTTCTTTAGCCCAGAAAATTGATTGTTCTGAGTTTAAGCTAGCATCAAGAGCTGTTAACCCTGTTTCGGTAGAAAAAAACAACAACAACAACAAACCAAGTTGGATTTATGATTCCCTTACACAGGTAATTGGGCTCTAATTTTAAATTCTGAGCCAATTGATTTACACTACATTACATTATAACATAACAAAAGTGCAATTGAGCCCAGGTGATGTATGAATGTGAGCTTCCAATGATGCAATAAATTGTTTGGGTTCTTTTATAAATGACACCTGGGTGAACATCAACCTGTTGTCTTTCCCTTCGGCTGCTCTGCTCCTCTCCTCTCCTCTCTCCTTCCCTCAGGGCAAGGAAGCGTGCAATGCGTGTGGATGCCTTTGCTCCAGAAATCCAGACCTGGCTACTGAGACGCTCTAGGGAAATGCGGTGCCTCACCCCCTGCAAATCTCCCCTGCATTTCACTCCAGTAGATTTTAGCCTACAGCATGCTTCTGGTGGGCCACTAGAATGATTTTGCCTATAATGTTTGTTGTTAAACCCGCAAGCACGTAAATTGCTTTTCCCGGTTTTGACAGCTTCTCCGGGAGATTCCTCTGGAATAGTGATACTTCCTAATCTTTTCCAAGAGATCCTGTCATTAGTAGGTTGTGCCATCGAATCGATTCTGACTCATCTGGCCCCCGTGACCAGCAGAAGGCAACAGCACCGGCCCTGCACCTTGCTCACATTGTTATGTTCGAGCTGCTGTCACTGCTGGCTGCCTTCGTTCTCCCTGCCCCTCTAGTTTCCCAGGGATCAGTCTCTCCTGATAGTCTGTCCCACATACATGAGAGATTCTCTCCATTCTTGCCTCTAAGGGACATTCGGGCTGTACTGCTTCCAAGAGAAGTGTGTTTGTTCTTTGGCATTATTTTGGTACTTTCAGAGTTTTTTTTTCCCTCAGCCCCCTAATTCTTTGGACCTCGTTACTCAATGTCCAACTTTCACATACATATGAGGAGATTAAAAAAGACTGGCTGGCTCGGGCCGGGCATGCCTTATTCTCAAAGTAACATCCTTACTTTTCTACACGTGAAAGAGGTCTTGTACAGTAGATTTACTCACTGACACGTTAGATATTCTTGTATCTCATCCTTTCCCTTTTTTACCCACTTTGCTGTAATTTTCTTACGCACTTCTTTTTAGGCAGTTGTAATTTGCGTATTTCTATACAAAACTATCAAGCTATTTTTAGAAACAGGTTTGGATATAAGCAATAATACATACTTTAAAACTCAGAATCCGTTTCTGGAGGAAATAAAGAGTTATCTGGCAACTTATGGGAATCCATACCCTAAGCAGTTTTTGCTCGTGAGGCTAGCCCTGTTGTGGCGCCAGCATGGTGTTACGTGAGGCTGTGAGCATTTATCTCTCAGAGGGAACCAGGGACAGAGGAGAGGGCAGGCAACCCTTTGGCTAAAGAGGTCAGGACTGGGAGTGTGGCCAGCTAATCCTACTCCTCCTCAGTGGCCTTAGGCAGATCCCTTCACCTCCCTGAACCTCACATCCCTCATCAGCAAAATGTTATCTTCATGTCTGAGTTCCGACCTTAGAGTCCATTAGACTCATCGTGACCTGCTCCATGAATACTACCCCACAAGTATCCAATGCTGTGAGTCTGTAGAGAAGCAGACTGCCACGCCTTTCTCCCGTGGATCAATTGATGGGCATGAGTTGTCAAAGCCTTGGGGAGAGGCTGAGTGCTTACCCACCACGCCTACAGGGCTCCTCGCTTCACCACTGATAGCCTTTCTAACTTCAGACGTTTACGTGTCCAGGCTTTGCTTTGGGGAAAATCTAGACTCATGACCCCATTATAATCTTAAAGTGTGGTGTTTTGAACAAAGCCCTTTCATCCTAAAAGCAAATCAAAGCAGTACTCGGGTATTGTGACGGCCTGAAGGCCATGTTCTCTGCCCCATGGTGGGGAGAGTAAAGCGGGTGGACCCTTCTACCTGCCTTTCCTCGTGGCAGGTGTTCCTGTGTGTTTATTGCTAAAGGATGCTTCCATGGAGGGGGAGGTAGGGTTATGGAAACAAGTTATGACATGGTCGAGGGAAGCTGTAAGGGAAAAATCAGCATCCTTTGAAAGAAAGCATTCATGAGTTCTTGAGCAGGTTCAATTCTGATCGATTTGAAACATAAACTAAAGCAGGGGTCCTCAAACTTTTTAAACGGGGGGCCAGTTCACTGTCCCTCAGACCCATTGGAGGGCTGGACTATCATTAAAAAAAACTATGAACAAATTTCAATACACACTGCACATATCTTATTTTGAAGTAAAAAAACAAACGGGGCAAAAACACCGGGTGGGCCAGATCAATGTCCTCGGCGGCCGCATGTGGCCCGCGGGCCGCAGTCTGAGGGCCCCTGAACTGAAGCATCATAATTGCTGTACACAGCATTGCGGTTTTGCAGTATGTGCTCCGAGTTATCGGAAGCATAGACACTCTCGCTTTCCTTTTTTTTAATTGTTTGGACTAATTCGGGGCGGGGGCTGTGTTGTTACTTGTAGCTAGAATGAAGGCCAAGTGAAGAGAGTGAAAGAATCACTCTTATTTTACGACTAAATGAAAATGTATTTCACTTTGTAGCTTTAATTATTGTGAGTAATGAAATTGCCTCTCCACCTTCTAAGATTGTTGGTGATGCTCTTTCTGTTTCTTTCCAGACAACCATTGGTTTTTTCTTTTTTCAAACTCACTAAATGTTAACTCTTTTGTAGCCTCTGGTTTATATAATTACATTTCTACACCTGGGAGGTTGCTGTTATGGGGAGTAAAACAGAAGAAAGCCATTGTCCACATATCGCTGTGTTGAGAGGTTGTGATACAAGGTGGTGCGTTTTGGAGGATTAATTGTGTTCAACTTTTATCTCTTTGGGCTACTACAAAGGGAGACAAGGCTTCTATGTCTATTTATTTGTTTTCACTGTGCCAGAATGTTACTGGGGCATGTGGCATTCAGGATTAGACAGTATTCAAGTGCTTCCCCACCCCCATCTCAAACATCTACCACCAGAATACATTGGTGCACATATCCACACATAATATTGCTCAAAACCAATCAGACCTGAAAAAAATCCTAAAACACTAAGATTTGACATACGTTACATGAGTTAAAAAGATGCTACTATTAAGGAAATCTTATAGATAAACATAATTTAGTAATGAAACAAAGTAAATTTACCCTAAAAGATATTGAGGGGTCTTGTTTTTGGGATGCTCTTTTTATTAGGAAATCTTTAAAAGGTAATTTCGAAGTGATGGATCTAGTCACTGTAGATTCTTGAGCACAAAGTGAGAAAATCTTGTGTGGAATTGAATCTGAAAGGTTTTATATTTTATTGTAAATAGATCAAAATAATTTTATTATTGAAAACCCTATTTGAAAGATAATGATTTGAAATGTGACTGATGAAATAATTGTTTTAAAAACGGAGGCAATTTAAGGAATTATAAAGGTTAGATTCAAGTCTGTCTTAGATAAACTTTAATTGTGCTATACACAAACACCAATTATGTATACATTATTGGATATGCATTGCCTTGCAATTCAAGCTATATAATAAATTTATTAGTTTCTTGCTATCAATTCAATATTGCAAATGTTGGTAAGCTGTTTTCTTTAAATAAGTCTTTGATCCATTTATTGAACTAATGCTTAAACATCATTCTAATTAAAAAATATCCAATTTATCCCCACGGAACTATCGGTCCCGTTGTTTTCTCCTCCAATTGTTCATCCAGCCTATCTTATTTAGACAGACTTGAGGAGATAATAACATGCACAAAAACAAGACAGAGCAAAACTAAGCAATAATATACAACAAAACAACAACAATCCAATGACAAAAACAAAACACAAGAAAGAAAAGTTTATAGTTGGTTCAAGGATTGTTTGTTGGCCTTTAGGAGTGTTTTCCAGTCCAGTCTGTTGAGGCACCACGCCCAGGCCCCAAAGTCCACCTTCAGCTTTCCCTGGGGACATCACCGCTCCATTCCCTTGCTGTTTTGTTGTACCCCCTTAATGTTTTGACTCAGTGTGGCGGATCTTATCGGGTGCAATTCCCTAACTGCATCTCCAGTGTTGTCGTCTGTAGGGCTGTGGATCAGTGAGAGACGTCGTGTCTCATAGTGGGGCCGGCCATGTGGTCTTCTCTGTCGACTGGCTGTTCTATTTGGGAACATCGACCTCCTGGCCTGGTGGGCCATGTTGTGCTCCACTCGCTCCTCCTCCTGGGAGACATGGGACAGAACAAGATATGACAAAATAATAATTTATAAATTATTAGGGGTTCATGAGGGAGGGGGAAAAATGAGAACCTGATGCCAGGGGCTTGGGTGGAGAGCAAAAGTTTTGAGAATGATGAGGGCAACAAATGTACAAAGGTGCTTTTCACAATTGATGTATGTGTGGATCGAGATGGGTGGTGTATAAATCCCTAATAAAACGATTTAAAAAATATGCAACTTTGGTAATTCGTTCTGACCATCTGGGTTCTCACAAAAATTTAAAATCTAGGGTATTATCAGGAATGTCACCCATAGTTATTAATCTGAGAATAGTTTTAATTTGCACGTGAAGGGGATGTTGGAAGCCTATTTTAAATCCACACATTTCAAGTAGGTTTTTAGTCTTTGTAACGTGGGGACATGTGGGTTGGAAAATTCTCAAGGTAAGCAATGGGTCGTAAAGCACTTTCTAACGAGGATACCTACCCTAAGAAGCAGGCATTAGCGCGTGCGTGCGTGCTGGAGATTATTGCCATCTCAGAGACTATAGAGGCTCTTATTTTTAGTTTTTAAAAATTATTAAAGAACTACATAAAATGCCATATACCTATACATGGAGGTAGCAGCGTGTTAGAATGGTTCATGTCTTGTCTCTTTTTACTTAGCTACCTATGTTATGCCTACCGTGAGACCAACAGCCCTATTTTTTAATTCTAAGGCTCTTAAATATATAAAGGTTGAGACGCGACTGGGGAACACATTTCTTTGAGGAGAGCTGTAGTTATGCAGTAAATCATCATTCTTTCTTAGGAGAAAGAAGAGTGTACTGTCTTAAATGCAGAAAGTTTTCCAGGGCATCAATCCCAGAATTTGAAGGACGTTTCCTGCCAGTGGAGGGCCTAGGGGACTCGTACCCAAGGAGCTTCATTGACACATCCATGGGGTCTAACTCATCCTAAGAAATCCGTAAGGGAAGGCCAAAATGGCAGGACCATGTGCTCAGAAGGGTGAACATACTCATGTTGGGAAATCAGTCTGCATTTCCCAGCTCTCTGGCCAGGACATTCGACTTACTGATGTCCTTTTTGACCAGATTCTGGCCTCTGCAGAGGAGAGAGAGACAATGTGGGGCCATTTTGAATATGGCCCAATAGGGCAACACACAGGACTATGCGACTACAGGATAAGTGGTCTTAGACAGATATTCTGAGGATCAGGAAGGGGGTTATGAGGAGCAACCCAAACAGGACCCAGGTTCAATGAACGGGATGAAAGAAAAACGCAGCAGAGAACATCAGCAGAGTCCAAGAGAAAACGCATCTGCTTGCACTGTCAGGCTAAGAAACAGCAACGCCAGTTTAGAACAGAACCATCACAGAAGAATTCTGCTATTTTTGTTCACTTATATCAACCCTGGGAGAGTCAGAAATATTAGTCAGCAAGATGGAAGGAACATCAGTGGCTTGGAGGAATAATTACACCCACTGCCCCATTACAGGCTTCCAGCTGGTGCAGAGCTGAGTGGGAAAGGAGCACATTCAATCCACAGTTCCGGCCAGAGGCCTGATTATTTCATGGTTGCAGACGTTTCTTTCTAAATTCAGACTCCTTCTAACTTGCAATGGTTCTAGAACTGTTAATTACCTACAAACAGCTAATTCACTGACCTGTTGATGTCCATCCTGCCCGTCCCCCTCTCCACTTCAGGAGAATATTATTAACATATAATAAAGCCTAGAGAGGCAAGGGGAAAGAAATATTAAAATATTTTGCATTATAACCCATACTTATTTAGCCTAGTGGTTACAAAAAGATGCATTTATATGTTTATTTCTAATTCTGTCTTACTAATATATCTAGGTAGATGCCCCTATTTCAATATATAAATGCAAATAATTATATATTTAGATCAGTAGAGAAACTTTTCATTAAAATAAATTTCCTTAGGAACACTAGTTGATTCATTTTAAAATTTTGTTATTCGAAGGTATGAGTTAAGTTACTCAATATGCTTATTAAAATTACATTATTTTCTCCCATCTCAAGACGTAAGCAAACCAACCAACCAACATGGAAGGGGGTAGATGAAAACCAGAGGAGTGTCTTTAATGGATCTGTGGGCGAGTGAGCGTGGTGACTGTCCCTGCTTTCTCAATCTTGCCGTCCCTATTTAATTTAGAACATCTTTTTTCCAGTATAGCACTTCCTAAAACATGGTCCTCAGGAAAGTAAGAGGACTTATTTGAAATAAAACAGGTTCCCGGTCCAATATGTTTAGAAAATACTTTGTTGATTTCAAGCTCTGCTTACCACGGGAGTCCTAAAATTTACTGTATATTTTCCATTTCAATTGTCTAAACGTGTGAGCACAGAGCACCCTTTTGGTGAGAACTGTACTTCAGAAACATGCCTTTAAATGGCAAACCTGTGAGACTGAGAGCACCATGTGTAAGGAGCCACGGTGGTACAGCTGTTAAGCACTCAGGTTAACCTGAAGGCCTGAGGTGGAAATTTACCATTTGCTCCATGGGGGAAACGACCTGGACATCTGCTCCTAAAAGCATGCAGCCAAAGAAACCCCATGGGTTCAGTGCTACTCTGAAGAGATCAGATGATTCCATTAATGATACAAAATGAGAATTCCTACAGGCAAGATGATATACGCTTGTGTTCCTTATTGGTTTAGAGAACACGCATGATGGATTGCAGGTGCCGCTGCCACTGATGTGTACAATGAGTGACAGTACAATGGTGATGCTGAAAACTGAGGTTCTCATTGCTAAGTCTGTGCATGGAGCAAACATGGGCATTCGTTCACGCAAAATAACTGTGAGCAAGGTAGAAGAACATTATATACAAGGGCCGAGACATGTCGTATCTGTGAGCCTCGATCTAGACTCAACTGAGCACAGAACTTACTATCACCTTTCCTTGTCATCCGTTTGCCTTGTCGGTGTTCGTTTGGTACATTAATGTTATCAAGTTCAATAACAAGGTGTCTTTTCCCCAAGTAAATTGAAAAGCACATATTATGTGACTTACAAGTCTTTTCTTGCATGAAAATGGCTGGAATGCAGCAGGAGGTGGGGTTGGTTCCAGGGAGCTTGAAAATTCACTACCCTGGCAACCCTGTCTCTTAGGCCATGTAGGTGAACGTGGGTTCAGGCTAATCAGCGTTGAAACCACTGCTCTGTCACACACTGCGCCGTTCACCTTGATCAGGCTTCTGGGTGCTCTGACTACAGTTTCTTAATTTAAAACAGCGTCACCCAAACATTGCTGCCGAGAATGTTAGGGCATCTTCCTTCAGGTGCAACACCAGGATTTGGAGAAGGCCCAGGTTGTGTCAGAGTCCCTGCCCTCCATGGAGATTGGTCCTAGGTTTCCCCTTCACATTTCAACTCTCATATTAAGGGTTTCTATTCAAAAATAAAGTTTGAAAAAAAAAGTTTTGATCATCACCAAACTGCTTTTCGAATTAGTTGACACGATGAAAGAGTCAAAAAGAAGAAAAGGAAGATGCTGGAAACAAAGACTAGAGCTGGCCCCATAGCCTTTAGCAGCTTATTTAAACTCGCTGTACCTTGACAAACTGGGAGGGTTATAAAATGGTATGTAGAATACATGATAGCATATTCCCTGTCACATGGAGAGTATCACTAAAGGTCAGTCTCCATTGCTCTTGAGACGCAGTGGGAATATGCAACACCTTGAAATACCGTGGAGCTCTCTCCACGACAATGTAGGGCGTGACTCAGATAGAAGATCTGCTGGACAGTCAGCAACATGTTGGAGAAATGAAGTCATCACAGAGCAGTAGATCTCGAAGATCCCCCACTCTGCTCTGAAACAGCCTGGAAGATACCAAACAATGGCTTAAGCATTATCTTTTGAGTTAATTTCTAGTGACCTTATTTAGAAAACCAACGATCTTGAACTGAGAAACCATGAGCGTCTGTCAAAGGATCTATGGAAAATCAAGGATATTATTCAAACAACAAGAGAAACATCATTCAATGAAATCAAGATTCAAATAAGAGATCTTGGAACGATAAAAAGCATAAACTCCAAACAGGAACCCACCAGTACTTACACCTTCAGTTGCTCGGAGGGGCCTAGCACCAAACCTATCGGCATTCACTCAACCCATACAAGACATTCTACTATGTCTGGACATGCATCTGGGAGATCATCCCCTTCGCTGATCCAATAGTGATTCTCAGGTTGTTTCCATGGACTGCCAGTGTTCCTGTCCAGGGTGACTGGTTCGCCGGGTCTTCTTGTGCCTTCTGAAAAGGCACATGATTTACTCTGAATGGGTACACCCCTCACGTTCTTCGTGGCTCTCCAGTCCTACTTTAGAATGCGTCGCAGCCAAGCCATGAATATGCAGACCATAGGCATCAACCTTCGTGTGATGGACCTGTACCTACTACTTACTCCACAAAAACCAAACTTGCACGGTGGCTGGCTTCCATGTTCAACAAATGTCAGCTCCATTCTCCATCTTTTATTCATCAAGCCCTTCCTGCGTGCCTGCAAGTGCGGGCCACTGTGCTACTATTGTGTGAACTCAGAGATAAACGGGAATCAGATAAAATGCAGATGGATGTAGCACCTGGCCTAGGTGATAAGTATTATTTGAAGTGAGTGTATAATAAGTGGAAACTGTGCAAGCCACGAAAAAGAAATGTTAAAAAATAAAAGTATTAAAAGGATTTGGTACAGCCTGTAAGATTTCAGATTATACGACCTTTTATCCTAAGCTTGAATCACAATAAAGCCTCAGTCAGCCAGAATGTCAGCAAGCAGTCTAGATATTCGTACTGTGGGCTTCAGTCCTTACTGAAAACCCTTAAAGAACTGCCAGTGCCCCTTCTTGCTTAGTCCAGGAAACCCGGTTAGCTGGTTGCATCTTTCTGACCCAGAGTCCCTGTCAGTTACTTCTTAGGGTGGCATTTACACAAAACCATGGGACACAGACTAGATTGGGTTTAAATGGCTCAAATGCAATCTGAACATTATTTTTTGAATATTTTTTCTTATAAAGGATACTGAGGGAAGAAGTGGAAGGAAATTACAGAGAGTTGATAGTTGCCTGTAAAATAATTTGGTGGGAGGTAGTGGGAGGGGAAGAGGGGGGAAATTATACAGCATATTAAAACAAAAGAAAGCTTATTGCTCCTTGAATGGGAAAAACAAAATTTCTTTTTTTCCCCCCTCTCCCTCGTAGTAAAGACTCATTTAGCAAAGATTCCATCAACAAGTAGTTGAGTTCTCATATTGAAACAAATTGTACAGGAGGCCCGGGAGACACAATGGGGTACAAGGGCTCACGTAGGTTTTGCCACAAGGAGCTGACAGTTCAGTAGGAGAGGGTCCAGGTGCCATGAAAGTGTCTCTTAGGCCAGTGGTGAGAGTGGCGATACTGAGAGGGTGGCAGGAGGGTGGAGGTAGGGAGGAGGAACAGATTATAAGGATCCACATACAACCTCCTCCCTGGGGGACAGACAACAGAAAAGTGGGTGAAGGGAGACGTTGGACAGTATAAGATATGACTAAATAATAATTTATAAATTATCAAGGGTTCATGAGGGAGGGGCAGCAGGGAGGGAGGGGAAAATGAGCTGATGCCAGGGGCTTAAGTGGAGAGCAAATGTTTTGAGAATGATGAGGGTAACGAATGTACAAATGTGCTTTGTACAATTGATGTATGTATGGATTGTGGTAAGAGTTGTATGAGCCCCCAGTAAAATGATTTTTTAAAAAGAAAGAAAGAAAAAAGAAAGTGTGTCTTAGGGACGTTGACCTTGTTAAGGAAGTTAGGAAAATTTTCCCTAGTGTGCAGAACTGAGATGTGACTAAGAGTTAACAATCAGAGGCAGGGTGAACTGGGGATGTGGGGAGCTTGGTAAGGGCAGAGAAAACAGCAGGTTCACATCCCTCCACTAGATGGTGGAAGAAGCAGTGTGGACATCAACCAAGAGAGGGTCGCTTAGCAATAGAGTGGCGAGAGGTGCCCCTTGGAAGGCAGGTTGGGCAAGCCACAATGGCCTAATCGGTCATGATGAGAATGTCACTTTTATTGTCTGTCATAAGGTGAGGGCCCTCCCCCACTCCCCTCGAAGTTTTACAGCCACTTGTGGTAATTTGGCTTTTACTTCTTCTCTTTTAATACAGTGGTTCAAGCCTCTTCCAAAACGTAACTGATTTTCTGCCATTTGCAGGCATTTAAGATCCACCAGGGAGTCCTGGTGTCTTAGTGGGTTCCTCTGTGCGATCAGCTATTGGAAGTGACCAGCTGCTCCATGGAAGAAAGAGAGGCTGTCTTTTTTCCAGGAAGATTTATAGTCTAGGAAACCCACATGCCCAGTTCTACTCTACCGTATGAGATCACTATGAGTCTTAATGCATTCAATGGCAGGGAGTTTGGTTGTGGTTTTGGAAGCTGTGGCAGAGGAGCCCTGGTGGCACTGTCCAGTAAACTTTGGGCTGCTAACCTCAAGGTCAGCGGTTCAAGCCTACCAACCTTCCTTAGAGAAAGATACAGCCGTCTGCTCCAGTAAAGAGCATCATCCTCAGAAACTCTACATTGGGTAGCTATAGGTTAGAATGATCTCACTGACAGTAAGTTTTGATTTTGTTTTTCGGTTGAGGTACAAAATGTTTCTCATTTGATACATCTAAGTTTGAGCTGGAATGGCTACTTAGCTTTCTTTAATACATACATTGATGAAAATAACCGTTAATTGATTACTGATTTCTCTCCTGTGAGAAGCTGAGGGTCTGAGGCCATGGGCCCAGCTGATCCAGAGGCTTTCCCAAATGGCCATCAGTTCTAGCTGGCCGTGGTAGAGCTGAAGTATTTTGGGGCAATGTAAATTCTCTCCTGGGGGGCAGGATGGGGTTGCTGAGTGTTCTTCTTCTCTGCCCCCTCCATCCTCCAGCCTGTTCAGCAGACTTCTTTTGGGGTGACTGCATTACCTACCCATCTATGGTGTGGGCTCCCAGGTTGGTTTAATCAATAGGAAAACCTGGAAAGGTCAGGAAGTGAGAGAAGTGGGGTCTTTATTAATCATGCAGCCTCCTGGTCTCATTGGGTTTCACAAAGTCTGGGTTCCTCTAGGCTTTAGCTGGTGGCTTTGGCGTGAAGACCTGGTAATCCTTTCCCTCTTTTTGCTTTCTGTAGCACAGTAAAGGCATCTGATGAAGCTAGTCCCAGCGTTACTCCCCTGGCTCAAAAACAAAACAAACAAAACATGCCTTCATTTCTCTGCAAAAAGCAGATGAGTGCAACTTCTACTTCCTACCTGATTCTGGCTGATCCAGAAAGGATCCCTGGGTGCCATCATGTTGCCCCAAGAGTGAGAGCCTGCTCTTCAGATTGTCTGAGCCCATTTTGCTTTCCCCTTCCAATACCCGGATAATTCCCAATGGAGATAACAGGACCAGAATAATGGTGACATTATCTGGGCTATAATAATACTATTTTTTTCACTTGGGGCTCAAAACACATCCATCTCTGGAGGACCCAAGGGTACTATTTGTCATTATACATCTGCCATGCTGTCACTCAGGATCTAATTGAACTCCCTTAAATCTCTTTCTATTTCTGCTTGTCCTGTATGTGGACCGCTGAGAAATGTCATGCCATGGAAATGCTGAAGTGGGACATTTTGACCTCATGGATTTAGCTTGTCGATCTTCAGCATGTAAAGAATAGGGATAAAGGGTCTGTGGTGGAGCTGTGGGGTAGGCATTGGGCTGCTAACCACAAAGTTAATGGTTTAAATGTAATAGCTGCCTCATACAATGAGGCTGCCTGCTCCTCATACAGGATCATTATGAGTTGGAATTAACTTATGACAAAAACTTGGTTTTGTTTTTCATAAGATCTCCACTCCTTGCCATTGAGTCGATTCTGACTCACAGCGACTTTATAGGTTGGGGCAGTATGGCACCTGTGAGTTTCCAAGGCTGTAAGTAAGGGAGTAGAGACCCTTGTCTCTCTCTGAGGCAGTCTGGTAGTTTCAGACTGCTGACTGTGAGTTGCAGCCCAGTGTATAGCTATTATGCCAAAGGACTTTAAAAACACTATAATCAGTGTGTTATGAAATTAAAAATGAAAAGAATGCATGCTCAATATGCTCAAAACTTTAGTTCAATTAGGATTTTCAAATCACAAGCCAAAAAATTGTCTAACATTGCATATTAGTTGCTTTGCCTCTCATTTCTTTTAATTTCAAATAGCTCCCTAATTTTAATTTTTAAATTGGAGTATTACACAAATACTATAAAAGTGCAGAGATTTTAAGTGTAAAGCTCCATGAATACATATCATGAATAACCCACCTGTGAGGCTGGGCTCTCTAGAGAAGCAAAACCAGCTACACTTTTATGTGTATGCATAGAGATATTTGTATCCAGAAATGGTTTTCACAGTTGTGGGAGTGCGTAAGTACCATCCAGTTCAAGTCCATAGGTCAGATACAAGCTGGAAGCATCTCCTGACTCATGCAGCTACAGGAGCTGGTGAGCAGAAAGCAGGAAAATGCATCAGAAAGACCACAGGTATTTATGAAAATTTCTTTTTAATCAATTTAAAACTTTTAAAACATTTATAACTTTATTATAGGTTATTCTATTATTAACTTTAATAATAAACTTGCATATACAACAACTATTGATTATATCACTTTGATAACTCAGTAGAGAAAGTGACAGTTTAAAACATGAAGTGGAGAAGCACTATATTTCTTGATCCATGCTTAGAAATCTAACTTAAGTCTTAAGTTCAGTATTTTTTAAAGTCAATATTTAAAAATTTTTTCTTTATAAACAAGTTTTTGTAAATTTGAGAGTAAGTAAAAAAATTCTATAAAATCATGGGTGAAGGGAAATATTGGACAGTGTAAGATATGACAAAATAATAATTTATTAATTATCAAGGGTTCACGAGGGAGCATAAAAGGAGGGGAAAAATGAGGAACTGATGCCAGGGGCTTACGTGGAGAGCAAATGTTTTGAGAAATATGATGGCAATGAATATACAAATGTGCTTTACATGATTGATGTATGTATGGATTGTGATAAGTGTTATATGAGCCCTTAATAAAATGATTTTAAAAATCATAGAAACCTTTATCAAATGATTTTATTGAAATATAAAGTGATTTTTTTTCTTGGCATATACTCCATGTTTATACACTTAAGTATAAGTGAAGGCAGGATTTCCATCTCTAATCCTCCCCCAGTGAATTCTGCACTCTTCAGTTTGCACCTGTTGACATGGCAGTTTTGGAATCCTTGAAGAACTCAAAGTTTGCTCCTTTAAATCTTCTTTGAGTGTGGGAAACAAAAAGAAACTTGAAGGGGAAAGGTCAAGGCTGTAGAGTCCTTACTACCTTTGATGAATGAGCATGTCTATTTTGGGGATGGCATAAAAAATAATTTGGTGTAAGTTTCCTGGCCTTTGGGGACCGGGGGTGGTGTGGGGATCTTCATAATAATCCCCTGTGATTGCCCTGTGGCTGTTGAGAAAACTCACCAAGATTGTCCCTGTGGAATTCAAACGAATAGTTGCCAGAACCTTTTTTAAAATTGTAACTTAGGTGGGGATTTACATTTGGGTCATAAACTTTGTATTCCATAGTCTAAACCAGTGGTTCTCTACCTTCCTCATGCCACCACCCTTTCATACAGTTCATCATGTGGTGGTGACCCCCAACCATAAAACATTTTCGTTGCTACTTCATCACTGTAATTTTGCACTGTTATGAATCATCATGTAAATATCTGACATGCAGGATGTATCTTAATTGTTACAAATTGAACACAATTAATGCACAGTGATTAATCACAAAAACAATAGGTAATTCTATATTGTGAAATATTTATTCCTAATGACAAGTAAATGAAATTTTGTCTTGAAGCATGGTGTAGCATGGGTAACAGTCTTTACGCTGGGAACTCATATGAGGGCGTATCTGCATGTGGGTAGACCAGCCTGGAGACAGAGGAGCAGTGTCTCAGTTCCTAAGACCATCAGAAGTATGTGTTTTCTGATGGTCTTAGGCAACTCCTGTGAAAGGGCCATTCGACCCCCAAAGGAGTTGCGACCCACAGGTTGAGAACCGCTGCTCTAAACTATTACTCAAACTCCCATCAGTTCACCCCTTCCCCTTCCTTTGGCTTCCCTTCCCCCTCCCATAGATCTTCTACTTCACAAGCATATCAACCATCTAGCCCATCGCTTTATTCTCCCTACTTCAGCTTAACACCTTCAGCAATCTCCAAAGTCTGCTTTCTTTAATATAAAAGTCTTTATCTTGATATTCTTTTTTCCTTGATTTTATGCTTTTTTCCCATTGTCTAGCTATGATCTCATGTAATCATTGTCCTTTTGTGTTTGGCTAATCTTGGCCCTATATTCTCTGGACCCACCCATTCCCTGAGGTGCTGCTAGGTCGTTGTGTCTTGGTGATGCCAAGTATCCATTATGTGTACATGCCAGAGTTCCTTTGATCTGTTCTTCTGCTGATGGCCATTTCGTTTGCTTCCATCTTCTTACTATTGTGAACAATGCTGCAGTGAACATAGGTGTGCTATGTCTGTTCATGCTCTATAACATTGTCTTTTGAAAACAAACATGAAAGTTTGATTCATGCCTTTTGTTCCTTTCTAAGAAATTTTGAAATACTAAAAAGTAACAATTTAAAAAAATTGTTTAATAGTTTTACATCAAAATATGGTATATTTTAAGTTACTGGTAATATTTAATTTTTTAAGTAAATGTGTTCTTTTTGTCCCGTGGAGATATCTAGCTGTTCCAGCAATATTTGTTGGAAAGATTTCCTATTCTCCCCTGATAGCCTTGGCATATTTTTCAAAAATCAGTTGACTAGTTAGTTTTGCATTGAATTTTGGACTCTCGCCTGCCCCATGGTCAGTCTATCTTTTCCCCAAAACACTAGTAACCCACAAAAATGCTTTACAGTTAATCTTACAACCAAGTAGTGTGAGTGCTCCACATTTTCACTTCTTTATTAACAATTACCATGACTCTAATAGCTTGTTTTCATTTCATATACATTTCAGAAATACTTTTTCACAGGCATAAAAGGATCCCACTGTGATAATGATTGGGATAGCATTGAATCTTTAAATTGATTTGGGGAGAATTGGCTTTTAACAATATTGAATCTTCCAACCCATGCACATGTTGCATTAATTCATTTACTGAGTTATTCTCTAATTTCCTTCTACAGTGGTTTTGTAATCTTCAGAGTAAACATCTTGCTATCTATTTTATGCTTTTTGATGTCATAGCAAAGAAAATTTTACTCATAATTTCATTTTTCTAATTGTTGATTGTTGGTGTTAGAAATAGTATTGAATTGCTCTTGTAACTTATGTCTTTGCAAAGTCACTTATTAGCTTAATTAGTCCTGGTAGCCTTTAAATTTTTTAAATGATTCCTTATGTTTTTCATTATATAGTCAGGAGTCACATAACATTCTCTTGAGCCATTCCCATGGATAGAACAGCGTTCAGAAATCTTGAGTGGAGAATGGGACAGGAAAGCCAACAGCTTCCCACGCACAACATGTGTATCTCACATGGATCTCTGGCAGGCAGTCAGGCTGTTGTTGTTAGGCACCATTGAGTTGGTCTTCACTTATAGCCATCATATTTGCAAAAGAATGAACACCACTCGCTCTTGTACTATCCTCACAATCATAACTATACTTCAGTCCATTATTATATTAGCTATAATGCATATGTCTTGGTAATCATAATAAATGCATATTACACTGGCTTATATATGTACTATGCCTTCATCCTATTTTTTAAATGATCTCATCATAGTGTTTGCTCCATACTGTGGGCAGCAGTTTCCAATCTTGTGCAATGCGCCTGTCTGGAGTATTGCAGTGTTATCTCTCTGTTTAATTTTCTTTGGAAAGTATTACTGTACATCATGATTACCAAGAACACCTTGGCTTGCAAAGGCAGCAAAACCAGTGCTGCCAGTGATAGCAGCAGCAAGAGGCAAAGGAGAGGCATTGATTTTGAAATGAAAAAAAAAAGCTATTATTAAACAGCACAAAGGTGAATAATCAGTGAAGACTGCTGCTTGTGGTAGGCACATTGTGCTAGAGAATCACAATGATCCTCAAGAACAAAGGGGATCTCTTCCCAAGGCTCTGAAAGATTGACTTTACTGATAGGGACAAGACTCACTAAAGAAAATTCGTACTCCCAAACCAAACTCACTGCCCTCTGGGTGATTCCAATTCATAGTGACTATAAGACAGGGTACAACTGCCCCTATGGGTTTCTGAGACTGAACTCTATGGGAGTAGAAAACCTCCTTTTTCTCTCAGAACAGGCTGGTGGTTTAGTACTACTGATGAGATTATTGGCCTAACGTGTAACTACTACACCCCCTGGGCTCCTTCAAAACACCTGGAAGGACTTATATCAGGTATGGAGAAAGTACAAATAACATGGACTGAGGACCGAACAAAAGTCAATCCCTGTCAGCATGCTGACTGCCAATCCACAGTGCTTGTCCTAAATGCTCTTAAAAAAAGCAAGGCCAGCCTAGGTGCAGTGTTCACATGATGGCCGCATCACATAACATCCGATTTCACAACTCTTACTGTGGATGTTAAGCAACACATGACACATCATGTATGAAGAAAGTTTGGGTTTGGATAGTTTGGGGTTTTTTATTCAGATCTTTAAATGTGCCTCTTATTTTTGCTTTATTAATCCAATCTGAAAATCTGTGTTTTAAGTGTTTATTTATAATATAGGAAACAATAATAAACCCACTTGCCACTACTACAACCATGTCTTCTATACTGCTGTTGTCATATAATTCAATCATCCACAAAACATTGTTAATTTAAGCAATATTTATTTAAATGTTGCTTACATATTTATCCTAATCCAGTTCTCTTTATTGTATCTCAAATCCTATGTTTTCCTCTGTGAACTTTTTCTTCTGTCCAAAGTATAGGCTGTCCTCAGGTTACAAATGAGTTCCACTCCTGAGTCTGTTTTAAGTTGAATTTATAGGTTCAGTCAGAATACTTGTTTTAAGAGGTATAACAGCCCCCCCCAATCACACGATTTATTAAAATAAAATTAATAAAATTTTAAATGCTTGTCTTAGTATGGGTTATGTATCATATATCATACCTATCTATGCATAAAACCATTAAAGAATAACTTCCATATGCATTAAAGCATCTTTAACATAATAATACAATAAGGATGATAATGTTTTGATATGTGTGATGAAGTAGCACGAGTTTGTTATTATGAACCATTGTGTGCACCTCAAAATTTTAATACAATAGACTTTAGGCGGGTTGGTTTGTAACTAGGGGTTCTATGTAGATTGAATGTTCATAAACCCAGGCGCTGCCTATATGTTTTTGGGATTGCGAAAGTGATGGTGGTGGAACGACAGTGACACAACAATAGCTGTCACCATGATGGTACAGTTCAATTACTTGAGAAATTATTATGTATCTACTGTCTGTAAGAACAGGGGAAGCTGGTGGCGTAGTGGGTTCCAGGTGAGGCTGCTAGCTGCAAGGCAACCATTCGAAACTGGCAGCTGATCCATAGGAGAACGGTGAGGTTTTCCACTCCCGTAAACATTCCCAGTCTCAGTAACCCACCCGGGCAGTTCTCCTCAGTCCTGTGCACTCAGTGGCGATGAGTGTGAGTTTGGGGTGTGTGAGTAAGAACTGGGCAGAGGTAGCAGTAGAAATGGTGATTGTAGTCATTTTGTTTGGTTTTTCCAATAAATGACTAAGGTCGTTCCTCTGGAGTTCCCTTCTGGGTGCGGAGAATGTTGTGGTGAAGAAGACAAGCACAGTCCCTGTCTGCAAGGAGAAAGGGAACAATCAAGTACACTGAAAACCACCCATCAGTACTGATTTATTGATCAGGAATAATTCACTTAGGTGTTTCTCTACATCAAGGATTAACATTCCAAATTCTTTCATAAAACCATCAAAATGACTGCTTCAAAACAGAGCTGACCAATGGTCTTCTAGCCTAGTGCCCCACTCATTTACCCATCGACAACAAGTTCCTCCTAGCCACGCTTCCCTGAAGGACAATTAATTCATAAAGGCTGAGTTCTTTTCCATGGCTCACATGTTTGAACCTGGAGCTTCTCTCTCTTTCTCTGGAACTATTTCAACTCCAAGGGAACAGTTGGCTCATGAAATGGATGGTGGTCCGAGCTGTGCAAATGGTTAAGACATCTTGCTGCCAGCCCAAAAGTTGAGGTCCAAGTAAACCCAGAGGTGCCTCAGAAGAAAGGCCTGGTGATTAATTTTTGGCAGATGGGGGTAGGGGGTGGGAGTCATGGAAAACCCTAAGGAACATAGTTTCACTCTGGTACACATGGGTTTTCCTGAGTTGGAAATTATTTGAGGTCAACTGGTAGAAAGGAAAAATTTCCCCCAGTAAGCTGCAGTCCCCCCTCCCCCAGTGCTTCAGAGGAGCTCCAGCAAGATGTCCTCCAATGAGGCAGTTGCTATAGAACCCTGAGACAGGAAGTCGTTTGGGTCTCTGTGCTACTTCAGAGTGAAAATTCGATCAGGGGGTGTCCCTTTCTGTGAATTACTGAATAAAAGACCAAGGGAAATCGTCTCCCCATCTGCAACACTCACCTCCTCCTGGCAAAAACCCTCTGCTTTGGCTCCTCCTGCCGCAGCCCAAAGACAGTCTCAGGCTAGGCGTGCCGGGAGCCCGGAAGGTGAGAGCATTATTTCCGTCCTCTCGCAATTCAGGTGAGGCTTGTTTTCTTCAACACGCAGAGAGAGCCTATTAATTGGGAAGGGAATAACATTGATTTTTCAACCTCTTCGGTTCATGATCCTGCTTTCCCTCTGTTCAGAATGAAGTGCAGTTCCCCAGGCTTCTGGTTAAACATATCCGTTAATAGGATTTATCTTTTTAATCTTTTATTGTGTTTTTGATGATCATGTTCACAGCAAAACCTCCTCCCATTGAACAACTGGTGCATATAAGGGTCTGTGTTAGTCTGGGTTGACTAGCGAAACAAATCCAGAGACACTCATGTGTAAGAGAGAGCTTTATCTAAAAGAGTAATTGTATACTACGAAAACATCCCAGCCCAGTTCAGATCACATCCATGAGTCTGATATTAGCCCATATGTCCAACACTAGTCTATAAATTCCTCTTCAGACTCATGCAACATGTGCAGGGATGCCGAATGCAGGAAGAACACAGGCCAGTCTTGTGGACAGTGGCGGTGGAAGCATCTCAGCGCTGGCGTGGGTGTCCACGTGGCTCCTCCAGCTCCAGGGCTCTGGCTCCATCAGCGTAGCTCCATCTGTCTTGCCACCAGGAATGTGAAGCAGAGTGTGTGCACGACCTCCAGGGCGGAAGTTCCCAGAATACTCTGGGGAAGGCCATGCCCACACTGAGGCATGATTGCCTGTAACCTGATTGATAGGCTAGACTCCACCCTCTCTCTCAAGTTGACAGAAGGCTATGTAACTGCGAAGGGAAAAAGTCAATGTCCTTGTTAAAGTTGTTTCACTTCCATTAACTTAGTCTCACTGTGTTCCTCCCCCAAACTCCCCACTTCTGCTTTAGAGTAAATGTCCCACTGGTCTTGGACTGAAAGATCTGTTTTAAAGGCGTACAATACTGACGGTGGCTTTCTTTACTTTGTGAGCAAGCCTGCAATGTAGTGAAGTGTGCCTTAAGGAGATAGCTTTGTTCCAAGGTTTACAAGCGATCTTCAGGATTCATCTCATCTCAATACACCCCATATATCTAGATTCTTGGAGAAACTGAAGTCCTGCCCCCTTTTGATTAGGATCTGTTTATTGTGTCCCTGATGTGAACACTTGGTATTAGTAACCAAAAACTATCTAGGGTTTCTGATCTCGAGGTCTGATGAATCCTGTAAATTGGTCCCTTCTCCAAGTCTTGGACGTCCTCCTTTCCCTCTTGTTCCCAAAGATCGAGACCACTAGTTGCATCTTAAGTTTCTAGGACTGTCTCCAACCTCCTTTTGGGGGAAGTAGGCTCATTTGGGTGTTGTAGGGATCCCTGAGTCTTAGGATCTCGCTGCCTAGGTGGCAGAGGTAAGATTCTCTCATTCTTCCAATGTGGACTAATTTTGTACAAGTTTCTAGGATCTGGGGTGAAATTGTGAGCACAAGCGAGGATACGCCTCTTCTTTTTAAGCTGAGATTGGCAAGCTAAGGCCCTGGAACTAAATCAAGTCATTGTAGGTTTGTACCACCCCTTGTGCCAAGAATGTTTTAAATTTTAAGATGTTTTTAAAATAATAATAATGACAGAAATCATATGGGCTCATGAAATAAAAAATATGTTTTCCTTTTTCCAGAAAAGTGTACCAACTGTACTCTTTGACATTTATCCAAAAGCTTTCTTTTTTCTATAATGGCTGTGAACATGGGCTCAATGTTAGAAGCCTTTGAGTTCAAACCCTGCCTCGACCGCTACTACCCAGTATCAGACTAGTTCCTTCTCTACGCTTCATTGTCTTTGCCTGTTAAACAGGAAAGCTGGTAGTTAGACAACAAATACTGATGGAACGTGTGCCTTATGTCCAAACTTCTAGGTGTGAGGGGTGACGTCAGCTAAGAAGCCTATACAAATATGAGTAAGTGAGATTATTTTAAATTTCAAAAAAAAAACACGATTCAAAGACAAAGAGCAGGTTCTAATGCTGGTGTCATGGTCAATTGGTCAAATGTTTCTATGTAAGTAATGAGATGAGGCAAGAGATTAGCCACAGGGTCTAGCAAGATGTGATCTGCCTGCCATCTTTATTTAGAGACATACAAACTAATAAGCTGGACTTTTGTGTGTGTATAATTAAGTGGGGTAGAAAGTTGCCAGTGTCTTTCAAAAAATTAATCTAGCATAAGAATCTAAAATCATAATTTAAAGCAACTCCTGTAGCCAGACTTAATTTAAAATATCTGTAAGTAATTGTATATTTATGACTCCAATCACTACATCATAAATCCTAGGAAAACAAGAAACAAATGGTTGTGAATCATCTTAGTTTGTTCTGCCCCTGTTTTCCTTCGTGTTACCGAGAGCACGCTACCGTGTTCCTAAAGGATCCTGGTCCTTGGGACACCCACTGGAAAGCCTTTTCAACAGACCTCTTGACATGGGAGAGTCAAAGTCGCCAAGTCTGTACAGCCTGGTGACTTTTCAGTGTATAAAATATTCACTGTGTGGAGCATTTCGGGCTAATTAGAATGGAATGCTCCTTCTGGGCTTCTGACATAGAAAAGTGTTCGTCTGTACTCACTCCCCCCTTTTCCATTTATCACAGAGATTTTTCATCTTGCTGCTTCTCTGTAGCCTTCAGTGAAAACTGCGGCCACTGGGGAGAAAATCTCCACCCTGTGTCCCCAGGATGGGGGGGGGGGGGAAGCCAAGCCCTATTGATTCCCATTTCTCAGACAAAGCAATGCCTTCAACGCTCCGTAATGAAAGTTTTTATATGTGAGCAGTATTACCAACATCGGGCTGTTATTGTCTTTGATGTGCCCCAGAAATATTACAGTGGAAGTTATTAAAGAATAAATTGTGGGACGCCAACTGCTCTGCCCGAGCAGCCTGTCAACTTTGCCCCCAGCATGTTCGTGTAGTGGTGAAGGCTCTTTCTTTCTTTCCTGGTTGAGTTTGTTCGCTTTTGGAAACTTTTTTTTTTTTAATTAGAAAGAGTGTGAGAGGAGACTGGCAGAGCCATGGAGTCTGAGTCCCTGACTGGCTCAAAAGGAATCTTGGTGGCACCGTCGGGCACGTGCTCTGATGCAAACAGGCCCCAGTTCAAGCCCACAGGCGCCGCATTGGAGAATGGCGTGGCTGTCTACTAGGGTAAGCATGGCTGCCAGGTGGCGCAGTCCGTTCCGACTGGGAGCAAGCCTGTGTGCCACTGAGGGAAACACCGGCCGGTCCCGGTCATCCCTGCTGCCGTTAGGTTTGAGCCCATTGCTATAGTCTCTCTCTCAGAAGGGACCTTCCTCTCTTTCTCTGGCCCTTTGCCCGAAGGATGTCCTTTTCCAGGGACTAGTCTCCCCCCTTAACATGTCTAAAATATGTGAGACTGAGGCCCATCATCTGCATTTGTCAGGAGCATTCTGACTGTCCTTCTTCCAGCCGAGATTCCTTCAGGAACCCTCTGATCAGGCAGCTGTGAGTTGGAATCACATGGAAGGTGATGAGTGGCTGAGTGGCTTGACTGATTATTTTCTTCTGCTGCTTTCTGACGGGCCATTTGGAGGCTTAGTTCCCTTAGAAGCACCTTGGAAGAAAGGCGCGGCAAGGTAATTCTGGAAGAGTAGCCCCTGTGAACCCACCCCATGGAGTGCAATCCTATCCCGACACGTATGGGGCAGCCATGAGCTAGAGCGCAAGAACAACACTTGTCTGGGTTTCAGTCCAGCTGAGTGAATGAGTCCAGCCTTGAACCCCAACAGCAGACGCCGCCGAGGCAATCATCGTGTCCTTGCACAACCATAGTCTCTGCTGAGCCTTCTAGAACCCACTGAAATTGACCTTCAAACCATTTTACAGGTGAGGAACCCAAACCTCTGAGAGGTCATCTCTTGGCCAAGGTCACGGTCCTAATTGGATGCCTACCTGTAGGCTTGGGACCATTTCAAATCTTGAAGCTCATATTACTCACAGTCTGCTGATTTTTACTCAGAGTAAAGCAGCTCCTGTGCCCACCAAGAGGGAAGGTTTAAAATGTTTAAAGCCTGGAAGCCAATAAAATATGAGGACATCACGGGCTGTGAGACTGTGTGTTCCCCGGCTTTTCATTGAACCAGAAATTGTTCCGCACCACCGAGGGTCGGAAGCCTTTCTCTGGCAGCTGGGCTTGGTGTCCACCGAGGCGAGCTGTGACTCGTCATTAAATCGCACAGATGGAAACCAGGCAAAGCTTGGGTGTGGGCTCAGGCTGGCTCCCCACTTGCCTAAATTAAGCTGTGTAGAACTGTGTTCCTGGGGAGGCTGAGGGCTTGTCAGGGGTCAGCTAGCATTTCCTAACAGCTCTACAGAATGCAGGGTGCATACAGTTCCCTTTTCCCAAGCGATGCTCAACACCGTCAACGGTTGAAATAGCCCAAAAGATTTTTCTAAATCTGGATTGCTTTATTTGGTTCTCTGTATCACTCCAGAGCACATTGCATCATGCCATCTTTCCTTTAACTCTGTTTTGGCCTTGGATTTTATAGATTCTCTGGCAAGGTGTGATTCTTAATTTTAAATAAAGTTGGCATGAATTGTATTTCTTGTGGTGATTGATAAGATTTTTATATCTACATAAGGAGGCCAGACATGGTGCTGTTGGATTTTAGCCCTGTGATAGAGAAACTTTAATCATCCCTTGTAGACAGAGAGGAAAATGGCAACTAAAGGCGATCAAGGAACTTGCCCCAGACCGCACAACTAGTCCATGGTGCAAACCGGATGTGGAATCAGGCGGTGTGACTGCAGACCCCATGTTCCTAAGCGCCAGGCTGCCCTGTCCCCTGGCTGCAAGTGAAAGTCCTGTCTGTGAGGACATTTTGAGCACACGTTTCTTCCTTTAAGTTGTTTTCAAGGCCTTCTCTCTGTCCCTCTTCATGAGAGACTGGCTGCTCTTTCAGGCTTGTCTTTCTCAATACTTGGCTGCCACTGAGCTGGCAGCTGAAGTTCAGAGACGCCAAGTGTATGCAGCAGGCGCAGCTTTCCTGACCCTCTCCATTGTTTTCCTCCTTCCTTCTTTGCTCACCTCTGAAGAAGTTCAAGGTCAGGTGTCAAAGATCAGCCATGCGGATAGTTTGCTTAGTGCCCCAAAGATAAAGAAGCTATCGTCCTTCGTCTTCTGAGGGGTTGGGCTAGAAGGTGCTTTGGCTGTATTCTCTGTGAAGGGGTGAGAGAAATGAGTCAATTCTCACAAGAGAAGTCATTCTGATTCCTAACTCTTTCCAAGTTGACACTGATCTCTAGAAATAAGATTTACTTATACCCAGATTGGTTTATGAATCAAGAATAGGTTAAAGAATACTAAGCAGGGTATTTTTTCATATTTTTTTGATAAAGGGAGAAACTATAACTGTCAGATTGCTCTGGAAAATATTATCAACTATCCTCACAGAGGTTGTTTTAAGCAACCCAGAAGATATGGGACAAGTCAAAGAGTATTGCTACAAAAATATCAAAATGTGAAGCTATTGTTTCTCAACATAACTTCCATCTAGGTATATAATTTCTGATGGCAGTATTTCTATTATTCTGTCATTTTCCCAAAGAATTCTGTGCCATGTCTGTCTCTTCAATTTGTACTATGTCGGGGAGGGCAGGATAGAGGGGGCAAAAGGAGAAGCTGATACTATGGGTTCAAGTAGAAAGAAAATGCTTTGGAAATGATGAGGGCATCAAATGTACAACTGTGCCTGACACAATGGATAGATGTACGTCTTTTGAAAAGAGCTCTATGAGCCCTCAATCATACGATTTTAAAAAAATTATACTATGTCATGATGGTTCTGTCATCCTCAGTGGACAAAAGTTGTGTTCTTTTTAAATCGTCTGAGTTTGAGGAACAGAAAGAAGGCTGAAAAGGCAAAATCGGGGATGTAGGTTGGATGGGGTAAGGCTTCTAAAGAAAATGATCATAGGGCAGCCCTTCCTAACGTGCAAAGAATGAGCAGGTGCATGGTCACGATGGCAAAGGAGAAAACACGCAAACAAATAAACAATTTCCTTACCTCAACTTTCCTGGCCTTTGTCTCACCAATACCATTTTCAATTTTTCTTAAAAATTCACAAATCCCCATACCATCCTGTACCCTTTGAGGAAACCGATGCAACTGACCCTCAACAATCCCCAGAACAGACGCCACAACCTCTCGGCCTTGAGTTTGCCAGGTCCCTGAGATACCTTGGAAGCCACTGCTTTTGTTGGACTTCTTTTTTCTTGGAAGCCACCCTAACAAGACTGAGACAAGTGTACTATCAAGAGATGCTGCCTCCAGCCGTCCACAGAACCCAGAGACAGGTTGAAACGTGCTCTGTTTGGAGTAAACCTGTGCCTGTAGCAATGCTTCTGACTGTCATCATGTTTCACCTCATCGGTTTTCTTTGTGAACCAGACCTGAAAGTCAAGCCCTACATTACACACTCTGCCTTTCAACCACTGGGCCTGAGCACTCATGTCTTCAACACTCCCCTTCTTGCCCACTGTCAGGAGAGGCAACTTCCCACAGCACCTCTTTGCTCTTCAGTTTCACCAGGTCACCTGTCATTACCGAAACAGAAGATCTCAAGCCCCCTGGTAATGGGCTCAAGCCAACTCTAACCTTCGAGTCAAGACAGTTCTTGTGTGTCGCTTGTCTGAGGATAAGTGCAGGCGTGACACAGTCTGTGCTAAATGCAATTCTTGTGGGGAACCTGCCCCACCCCCATCCCCTATGGTAATTAAGGGATCAAAACTCTTGGCAGAAAACCCACACATCCTCCTCCTTTGTTATGGGCTCCTGTGACCATTTGCCACTCATGGATCAATCAGCTGCTTAAGCACTAGGTAACACACAAAGAGGTGTGTGGCTGCCTCCCGATTGGTTTTCCATTTCCGGAAGCAATACTCCTTCTCTGATCCTGTCTATAAAGCAGCCCAGCTTCCCAAAATCCTTCCCCAGCCACGAACAACTTCCAATTAAACTAAGGGCTTTGACACAGAACAGTGTCAATTTTAGAGGTCCTACCTGGCTGTCCCTTTTATCCACCTCTAAAGCCTGCTAGAAGATGCTGGCAATCTGACTGGTTCTGTGCAGCGATGTAGTAGCAACATTTATGAGCAGCAGCTACCTCCGTTTCATGTTTCATCTCAGAGGAAGCTGCGTTTGGGTGGTACCGAGAGTGATTCATTGTTTGCTGTGCAAGTGAAGAGCGTCGGGTTTTAAAATGGCTTTAGGATTGTTACTCTCCGTGTAAGTCATTAACGGGGAGGCTGTGAGACATGCATACTCGCTGGCATATGGTGGAGTTGGATGGACGGAGGCCCAGCGAAACTTTGGAGACTGGTTGATGGATTTCTCTTAGACACTGAATTAGACAGGGCCCCTGGATGTGAGAGGTTTTTTTTTCCGTCTGCTCACATCACCACTTCTCAAAGGGCTAATTATTTATTTTTTTGGTCGTCCTGGGAATGAGCCTCTGGATTAAGTTGATGACAGACTGATGAATGCCCAGGTCTCACAAGCACAGGCACTTTTGCCATCTGCTTTCTGTATCTCTGCTCGAATCCCCCTTGGTGTGAACCAGAATAACAGTTAGTGAAACAATGTACAGGGATTGGAAAGACAGGCCCTTATTTTTAGGCTCTCTGGAAAAAGTTCCTTTTATTTGATTTTGGTGGTTTCAGTCATATCTTCTAATACAGTTTCATACAAATGTAATCTGGCTTCCCCAGTCTAGTACAACCCAAATCAAAATGATATTATGCCTGTTCCCAGCGGTAAATCCTTCCTCAAATTAAAGCTCCGAAACCTAATCTGTTCGAGGTCTGCAGAGGAAGAGGGAGCCTCCAGCACCCCACCACGAATAGCATTAAGCATCTAATGACAACTTGACAGAGACTTTTATCTTTTGTCCCTGGTGAAATAAAATCTTCAAAGTTATCTGTCTTTTCTTTGAAACATAGCACAAGCTGTACTTGGCCAGGTGTCTTAAAGCTGATTCCAAGAGGCCAGAGATGGAGAATTTTTTTTTTTACCCATTTCCTCTTGGGCTGTTCCTCCCTCCCTCCCTCCCTCCCTCCCTCCCTCCCTCCCTTCCTTCCTTCCTTCCTTCCTTCCTGATTTCTTTCTTTCTTGCTTGCTTGCTTGCTTTCTGTAGGCTTGGAAAAAGCAAGGGTAAAAGCTGATATGTGGCAACTTTCCAATAAGGTTAAAGACACAGAGTCATGCAATCCCAACAGGGACTCAAGCAGAAGATTAATTCATTGGTTAATCAATGAGTTCAATTAACTGATGAATTAATTACTATGTGTAAAGCAAAGTGAAGTCAAGATAGGGCAAGGAAAGGGTGGGGAGTCTTAGGGAGGGGGAACCAGGAAATTGGAACCTCCATACACTCTGGGGAGATGTAAATTGGTCAAACATATAGCTTCTTACTTATATTTGTCTCAGCAATTCCACCCAGTGGCATATAACCAAGAGAAATGGAAACGTACACACAAAATCTTGTGCATGAATATTCATAGCAATGTTATTTATACTTGCCACAAAGTGGAAACAACCCAATGTCCATCAACTGATGACTGAATAACTAAAACATGGCCTATCCTCATCCTTTCCAGGAGGGAATTCTATAATAGAATCACCTTCTGCCTTATCCACGCAGAAGGACCAGGCTGAATTATCTGCCAATAAACCTCATGAAGAGCCAGGGGAGATGTGTGGCTATGAGGCTGCGAAGGTTTCAATAGAGCTTTCAGAGTAAGACAAGGTAGGTGGGAAGGCATGGCCGCTCTACTTTTTAAAATAAGCCACTTGAAAACTCTATGTATCACACTGACCTGATCTGTAATTGCTCATGGCAGTGGCATAGGACTGGGCAGCATTTTGTGCCATTTGTTGTTCACTAATTGCCATAAATTGGAGGCCACCTCTAAACAGCCAATAACAACAACATGTTTCTACAATAGCATGTTAATTGGTCATAAAAATCAATGGGTATTGATACATATTACAATAAGGATGAACTCTGTAAGTATTATACTAATTAAAGGAAGTCTGTCATATGAGACCATATATTGGGCATTGGAGCGGCCTAGTGATGTCCAACAGAACCATACTTAACTGCAGTGATGTTCCCCGGTAATTCCCCTAGTATTCTACCCCCTGCTTCTGCCTTTCTGCTGGTTTAACATTTTTTCTCTTTCCCCTTAGAAGAATTCTCTCTAACTCTTCCTGATAGTTTACTTTTTAAATCCTTGTCAAATCAATTTGTCCTCTCCATTTTTATTAAAGAATATATACAATTCAGGCTCATAATTTTCTGGGGCTCAGAATTAATTACCTAAATTGGTATTTTATGTGGTTCCGTTCAAATGCAATGGGATACCTGTAGAGACTTTTCTAAATTTCAAAACTCACCATGTCAGACCTTGGCTTCAGCCCTGCAAATGTGTCTCCATCACCATCAAGGTGGAATAAGCCCACTTTACCTGTCTTGTTACTATTCCTTGCTTCTGCTTTGTGCCCCAGCAATATCACCTGCATGAGGTATTTTGCACACTTCTGCATGCTGCTTCTTGTCTTTATCCCAAGGTACATGCCGATCTCTCTCCATTGAATTATCCCCCTGTCAAACTTATAACCACATGATTAAGATCTTACTTATGTAGCTTTTCTGACCCGTGACATAGTTGAGACCAGTTCCCTAGTCACATGTGCAATATTTTCTTATTAGCTCCACTAGATTTTGTCATAGGCAGTGCAGTGTATTAAGCATTGGGCTGCTAACCCAAAGTTCAGCAGTTCAAACCCAGCAGTCACTCCAAGAGAGAAAGAAGGGAAACTCTACCCCTGCATAGACCACAGCCTTGGAAACGCTATGTGGCAATTCTACTCTGTCCTATAAGATCACTATGAATGGAGATCTCATTAATGGCAGTGGGTTAGTGGTGAGTAGTTTGTCATAACTATAAATTTATATGCTATAAGAGCCTTAAAAGCTGCCTAGTATATGGAGACGCTAAAGGAGGCATATCAGGAATGAAGGAGAGGATGAGGAAGGAAATGAGTCAGGAAAGAGGGAGAAAGGAAGGCAGAGGCCCTGAGAGAAGCTTCCCATTTTTCCACCCGGCTCCTGCTAAAGACAAGACCAGGTTGTCCAAATCGCTAACCATGCAGCATTTTCTGCAAGACCCAACAATGAAGACTTTCTTGCTCTTACTAGGTAGCGATTCATCTCTAACTGCTGTTCAATTTGCATGTCACAAGTTTCACACCTGTTGCTCTTTCCTCGTGTTCTTAGTGTGTTGCACCCATGGACCACTTGAAGAACAGCCCCACAGAAGGCCTTATGCACGGTAAAAGTCTTGACTTACACACTGGGCTCTGTAACTGAATGCTCCTGCAGTGGAATAGCACTTCACCTTCGAGTTCCATGCAGTCCAGCACAGATGTAAAGGGCACATGTTTGGCAGCTAAAACAAAAGGGTCTGAATCTTGGTTCTATAATTGACTAGCTTTGCAGCTATCGTTAAATGACCTGATTTCTACAAATCCCCAGTTTGGGCCTCTATAAAATGGGTATATAAGCCTTCTCTCACATGAAGTTGTAAATATTGCATGAAGATAAGTTAGATGGCATGAAGAAATTTGGAGCACAATGCCTGGCACAATGACCACCAATCACCTGGGTTGACACAATGGATACACCCATGGGCTAAATATAGCAATGATCCTGAGGATGACCCAGAACCAGGCAGGGCTTCCTTCTGTTGTACATGGAGTTTCATTGAGTTGGAACTGAATCAATGGCACCTAATTAGAACAGCTCGAGCAGGAGGCCTTGTACTTGGCAGAGGGAGTATGAGGAGGGTCCAATAAGTTCTTCAACTTCTGTAATTCATCAGCCCTTGAAGGGCATATACTCCTTCATGGTCAGAGCCAATCCTTCTACAAATGTAAAACAGGTGTGCCTTCCTTGTTGATGTCGGGGGTCGTTTAATTGGTTCCAACCCGTAAGGACCTTATGCACAACAGAACAAAACATGGTCCAGTACTGCATCATCCTCACACTTGTTCCTATGTTTGTGACCGTTGTTACAGCCATTGTGTCAATCTGTCTTGCTCAGGGTCTTCCTTTTTTTCCCATTGACCCTTTATTTTACCAAGCATGATGTCTTTTTTCCAGGGACTAATATCTCCTCATAACATGGCCAAAGTGTGTGGGAGATCCTTGCTTGGGAAGGAAATGTCTTTGGATGTGAGACATCCTTGCTCTCACCATCCTTACTTCTAAGGAGCATTCTGGCTGTACTTCTTCCCTTTTGGTGGCCCATGTTACTTACAATATTCTTTGCCAGAATCATAATTTAAATACATCAATTTGATATTTCAAGGTGCCCTGGTGGCATATGGCTTATACACTGGGTTTCTAACCAAATGGTAAACAGTTCAACCCACCCTCACGTTCCACCCACCCACAGCTGCAACTCAGGAGAAAGAGGAGGCTTTCTACTTCTGTAAACAGTTGCAGTCCCAGGAAGCAACAGGAGCAGTCCTGCTTTGTCCTATGGGGCCACTATGAGTTGGTATTGGCTCAGTAACAGTGAATTGTTTTGTTTTGTTTTGAGGGGAGGGGGAGGAGAGAAAGGGACAACAACAAAACAATCCTCAATTGGAAGCATCAAGGACCTTACACTAACATGATCTATGAGTCCATTGCTAGCTCCAATGCATGTCTCCACTTGAATTTCTTTGTATGACTTAATAGTGAATTCACAACCCACCATAAAGCACTTCATTTTTCCCTTCGAGTGGTGATAATTTTACTCTATTCCCTATGGGTGAGATTCATGTAAACACTGGGTTGGGTATACACTCCCTCTCTTTCTCTCACTCAACAGTCCTCCTCACCTCACGACAAAAACAATAACAAAGATTCATAACCAACTCTGCAGCGCAGTGCATAAAAACCTCTCTAGATTACTACCTTGAAAATCTCATGGGATGAAATGTCATTCACCTGAAGGAAAGGGACAAATGGTGATGTGAGATTGAGCAGATGTGAGTGTAATCTAGTCCCTATTGGAGGTAAAGGGCCTTCTCAGCCCATTGAGGACTGTGAGAAATGATCCCGTTTGGCACTTGTTGTCTCTAGAAATCACCGGGTAGAGTAGTGGGTTTTGTGTTGGGCTGCTAACGAAAGGTCAGCAGTTCAAATATACCAGCGCTTCTTGAGAGAAAGATGAGGCTTTCTACTCCCATAAATTGTTACCGTCTCAGAAACCAACAGGGCATTTTTACCCTATGCTACAGAGACGCTATAAGTTGAAATAGACTCTATGACAGTTGAATTAGATGGGTCTTTTTTTTATATGAGACTTAAAAGCTTGATAAGATGTGAATCTTGGCTCTTCTGCCAACAAGTAGAGTCATAATTCTCTTGGCAATCAAGCTGATTCTGACTCATAATGACCCAATAGGACAGAGTAGAACAGCCCCTTTGGGTTTCCAAGACTGTACCTCTTTCAAGAGTACAAAGCTTGGTCTTTCCCCTAAGGAGGAGCTCAGGGTTTTGAACTGCTGACCTTGTGGTTAGCAACCCAATTGGTCCAGTTATGAAGATTTGGGTTTTCTTTCCATTGAGTTGTAATCTAGACTGAAGGCTCCCATCCTTGATCTTCATCTGTCAGTGCTTCACGTTCTCACTGTCAGCAAGCAAGGTTGTGTCATCAGCATATTGCAAATTGTTCACAAGTCTTCCTCCTTGAATCCTGATGCTTCTTTCTTCATATACTCCAACTACTCTGATTATTTGCTCCATATGCAGTATGATTTTGTATGGTGAGAAGATACAGATTCATAAAATAAATCAAATGGAACAAACACAAACAGGTCTGAGATAAGTTTGTAAGAGGTCTGACGTGAGTAGATTGTATGGACTCACCAACTGCAGTGGATAATTTACAAATATTGTACAAATGTAATATACAAATGTGTAAATCAATCAGGGTCATGTTGTCGCTGGCAACAAAGCATTTGTAAAAGAAAAGTCTGGCCCGTGGAAGTTCCAGTCACTGTGACTCAGTGATTGAGAAGTCACTGACGAGTGTTATTAACACATAGACACATGTGCCCTTTTTAATCCCGAAGACTGAGTGAATGTCAGAGGAGGCGACCTCATTTCTTTACACTCATCTGACATCTGAAGTATACCTTCTCCTTCCCCAACTTGGGGCCTCCCTCTCTTCTCTTGGCAGACTCCCCTCAGAAGCTTTTGAAGAAGAGAAGTCTGAGCAGGGCAGTCCCTCTCCCTGTGCTTGGCATTGCAAAGACGAGGAGGTGGTGGCAACTTGGGGTTGGGTATAGCTCATCCGCTCCTATCCTTAACAATTTTACATCTCCAAATCCTTTATTTCAACAAATAACCAAGTGTTTTCTCTTTCTTTAATAGTCAACTTTACTTGCTCCCATTTAGAAAAGTGACTTTGAAAAATCACTTCTTTATTCTCAAAGCAGTTTCTTTCAATATTATGCAATCACAGGTAGTTTCCTTTGAACATGAACTCTGTGAAAATGTTTTCCCCATTGGGGAATAAGCCTGGTAAAGGTAGCACTTACTACTCCTATGTCTGAATGTGCTTCACTACAACCAGAATAGCGTCCAGCACACAGTGGGTATGAGTCAAATACTTAATGATTTAATGGCTGATATTATAGTATTGGCACACTGCTACAATCCGTCTCTGCCACCATGCAGATACGGACAGTGCTCCATCGCTCTGCTCTGAGCAATGGCTGTAACTACAATGAATGTCCCATTTACATTTCTGATTTATTTGGGTCTTTATTACTGCTGCTCTTTTACTAGAGTAGCCTGGTGGTTTTCATTGGTCATTAACTCTCCATCCCAAGTAATGAAATATTAGTGGAGACTTGCTACGTCCACACTGCAGCATTGTGTTTCCTACGTGATCCTACCTGGGATGACTGCAAGCAGCTGCATGGTTTCAATGCAGTGATGACAAATCACTGATGTCTCATATTCTATGACTAGTAAATGATGCTCGGTGCCTTACTCTGTCCCTCCAGGAAAGCTAGATGACCCCTCAAGGAGCTGATTGCCATATGAAAATGCCAATATTTGCTCTCTGTTTACTTGCTCTCTGTTTCAGGGCAGTCATCTGATAAAAGACACTCGTATGATTTTTCCCCTCTTTCCCACATCAATAACTAGTTAGGAAGAATGACTCTCCCCGGCACCCCATTATGGTGGAGTTGACCTTCAAGCCCAATTGGGTGGGTTTAATAGAGAGTTTCTGTGTTGTCAGCCCATGCTATTGCTGAGTGGACTAGGCATATGGTTTAATTTTTGCTCCCAAATGGATTTAGATGATTTTTAAGACTCAGAACAAAAGGCCTGTACTTCCAATATATATATTTAGGTTAACCATTCCAAGAAAACCAAGACAGACTTACAAGGCCCCTCACATGGCACCACCATGTCGGATAACAGGTAGGCCACGCTTCCTTTGTGTCAAGCATCTCAGAGGTGACGTTTGTCACTTGGATTTTACTTTTTGCCCTTGCTGTGCCGCTACTCTTCCCAACCACCTGGCCCCGCGGTCTGTACCCAGTCGGGGCTGCTTCCCCATGCTGCTGCTCTGCTCACCTGCCCCATATGTCTCTCTCTCCCAGTCTGCCTCTTTTCTTGCCATACGCTCTTTCTGCTTGGTTGGTTTTTGGCTAACCCTATGGTGATGCTGTTCCTGGACTCTGCTGATCCTTTCTGTGGCGTTACACACCCTCTCCACCGCAACTTTCTGCTTATTGCCTCTCATTACCTCAGGCAGAATGCCCTCACCTCCCTTCCACTAGGAGCCCCCAGTTTCCCACTGTCTCACTGAGACCCCTTTATGTTGTGCTATGTGGGTGGGAGAAATCCTAAGCTATTTCACCTCGGAGGCTGCCATTATGGTGTTCCATATACACATATACATGTGTATGTGTGTGCATTTCTATGTAAGAACTACTGAGTAAGGTTTGACAACCTAAATGTGGCTAAACCATCAGTGGCTACTACAGGAGACAAAGGAGACCTCTGTTGGTTCACAGGAGAGAAAAATTTACATACAAGAAGAATTGAACATTGAGAAAACATCCCAACCCAGTCCAGTCCAAGGCTACAAGTCTGATTTTAGCCCATATGTCCAATACCGATCTATAAAGTCCTCTTCAAACTCATGAAACACATGCAATGAAGCCAAAATGCAGGATGACTACAAGCCAGTGGGTAGAAAGTCTTTGGGTCCAGTGGCATTGTAAACATCTCACTGCCAGCAGGGGTCTCTCTGTGGCTCTCCGGCTTCCAAGGTCTGGTTGCGTCCTTGTGGCTTGTCTTCTGCAATGTCTCCCAGGGCGTCACAGAGAGAAAGAGGTGTCTTCTGCCTCCAAGAAGGAAGTACTAGATTTCCCAGAATTCTCAGGAGAAGGCCATGCCCACACAGAAGTCTCATTGGTTATCTCCAGATTGACAGCCTAGATTCCACCCCTACACTCTTAATCGTTAACTTGACACCAGATTAGGTGACGACCACAATAATGTTTCCAAGGCTCATCCATGTCAGTCACAGCATGTCCTGATAGCTCTTTAAGGCCTAAAGATGGGGGTGGCCGAGTGTCTAAAGCTTAGACTACAGAGAATATGAGAGGGGGAAAGTCAGGGGAGATGAGGGTAAAGCAATGGAAAGACATGGAAGTTAAAGAGTCAGAAATGAGGGGGGAAAGTGGGGTGATACGGCTAGTGGGGAAGAGGATGGAAGTACAGGAAAAAGAGTAGAGAAAGAAAGAGATTTATGACCAGGGTAGATAATCTAGTGCCCATGTACAAAGTACTCTTTATTTAAGGCCCTGGATTTTCACATTATCTACTAAGTCCCAAGCCTCATCATCTGTTATGAATTGAATGTGTCCCCTCAAAAAAGGTGCCAATTTGGTGAAACCATGCTTTTTAGTGTTACGTAATCTGATGCAATTTTTCTGTGTTGTTAATGTTAACCTCTATGATGTTAATGAGGCAAGCTTAGTGGAAATAACTCTACTAAGGCTTCAGACAGGCTAGAGGAGTAGACTGTATCTAGTATTTATTTAACTTCATATTTTGTTTTGGATAGATGTTTACAGAGCAAATTAGTCTTCCCTTCAACAATCAGTACTCATTTCACTTTATGACATTGGCTACATTTCCCTCAATGTGACATCACTTGCCCCACTTCCCTGTTGCTATTTATCCTTCTGTCCCATTTCTTCCTGTCTTCTGAACTTGAACTTTCAGCAGATGTTAGACCCTTTATCTCATATGACAGGTGGTCTTGTTTACCATGTAGGCCTGCCTGGTGTCAGGCTACAGACTGATCCATGGATGTGAGTTCAGCTCCAGATCTGACTAAGGACTAAGGGTCATAATCTCTGGGATCCCCCCAATCTCTGTCACACCAGGACATCTGGTCACTTTTATGATTTTGAGTTTTGTTTCAAATTTTTCTCCCACTTTACCCCTGGTCATCTTGTGATTCCTTTCCGGACAATTGATAGTGACAACTGGGCACCGTCTAGAGTTTCTGGTGGAGGTTGAAATCTGACTCCTGCATTAGACTATGGTTGGCCTAATTAGTTCATTGTTGACCTAGATCTCTGATTTTCTTGAGTCTTTTTTGTGCTTCAGACAGGTAGACACCATCAGCGGTAGCTTAGAGAGCTGCTCACAAACATTTAGAATCCTAGTTGCTATGCAAAGAATATGTAATGTGTCCAGTATTCCAGTTAGTTTACGCTTCCTCTTTCCTTTACATAAGGCACTGACCCTTCCCTTTGACTGCTTCTCTGGAGGAATGCAGAATCCAGCCAGGCTGCCAGCCAGGGGGGAAGCCCTAGGTCTGTGCACTGAGGTAGAGTAGGCAGGTGACATTTCCGAGACTACTTCAGCGGGTGAGAATTATTAGGGAGAGTGGGTGAAGGCTAGACCTTCGTATCTGAAGGAATAAACTGAATGCTGGATACCAGGGTGACAACTTCAGAAGAGCACTGTGCCATTTAATCCTCACGTCAATATGATAACAGTTGTTATGTATCAATCCTTACTTACCTAGTACGGTTGTGTGTTAGAGCCCCAGTGGCAGAGTGCGTTATGAATTGGACTGCTGACAGCAAGATGAGTAGTTCGAACCCACCAGCTGCTCTTAGGGAAAGATGCTCTTTGGTTTTAAGGAGCCCTGAGGCATAGTGGGCTATACATTGAGTTGTTGATCATGAGGTCAGCAGTTCAAACTCATCAGCTGCTCTGTGGGAGAATGACTCGACTTTGTACTCTTGTACAGAGTTACAGTCTCCGAGACCCACAGGGGCTGCTCTGCTCTGTCCTGTAGGGTTACTATGAATCAGAAATGGTCATTGCTGTGTCTTAGTGTTCTAGTGCTGCTATAACTGAAATGCCACTCATGGATGAATTTAACACACAAAAGTATTATTTTCTCACAGTTTGGGAGCCTAGAAGTGTGAGCTCAGAGAGTCAGCTTCAATGAAAAGAAAACTTTCCCTCCCTCCCTCCCAGTGCAAGTACTCTGGTTCTGTGCAAGGGCTCTGACTCTGTTTCGCTTTCCTCTCTTCTTTCTGGATGACAGTAGATCCCTCTCTCTCTCTCTGTGCCCACTTCTCTTTTTGTTGATCTCTTGTAAGATAAGTGTGATGCAGACCACAGAAAAAGCCCCCTTTCCTGGGGTCAAGGCTGTGACCTGAGGAGTTGTTGCATCTCACCCTCATTCCAGACTGGACTTCATGGCAGTCCAGACGGAGGCAGACTGCATGTGGGGGATAATTACATCATCACATAGGGGTCCCAGTGCATCACTATCTAACTCCCCAATCAGAAAGCGTCATGGCCTGTCAAGTTGACCTATCCTTTGGGGAAGCACAGTTCAATTCATGGCAATTCCGATTTTTAACACAAGTAAATCAAGGTGTAAAGGCGTGAGTCAGCTTTCCTGGGTGGCAGAAATGCATTGTGGTTGACTGCAAAGCAGAGGTTGGCAGCTTGAACCACCTCAGAGGCGATGCCAAAGGAAGGCCTGGCAGCCTGCTTCTGTAAAGGTGACAGCCAGGGAAAGCCCGCGGGCAGCTCTACTCTGCACACGTAAGGGCACCATAGGGTGCAGTCAGTCTGAAGGCCACACATTGATCTAAAGTCTCATCCGAAACCAATCAAACTGGACCCATAACCTTTATTGGAACAGATAGCCCCGCCTTTCTCCCGCTGGCCTTTGGGTGGGCCATCTGACGTGTCACTCACTATGCCACCAGGGCTCCTAAAGCCCTGCAGGGGGTATATAAGTACCAAAGCTGGGCCTAGAGCCCACATCTCGCTGAGGCCAAGCTCTCGCCGTTGTGCTTTGCCTCCTTCCTCGAGAGAGAAGCAAGCCTCTCCAAACGCCTCTCCAGACGGCCTGCGGAAGAGAGCACGGTGGTCCTGCCTTGCTGAAATGGAAGGGAAATGCACCGGAGAGCGAATTCCTGGCAAATGACCTCTTAAACATCTGTAGCAATCTCCATAAGCAGCCTGGGGTGTTTGGGTTTTCTTATTAATATTCTTTTGTGACGTGTGCTGTGGTTGTCGGCGCCCTTTCAGGCAGGCACACTGTGGGTTCTTCATAGTTTCTCATGTTGATTCTGTGGCCGGCCCTAACAGTGCTCTCAGGAAACTGAAATAAGGTCAAGTTGTTCAAATACTTACAGAGGACGTTGGAACTTATTGTGCCCATGCACAACGTCTCCTCAAACACTCAGGATTTTATTACTACTACCACGCTCTTTCCTCAGAGGGATTATGTGGCAACTGCTGTATGGAATTATATCTGGAAGGGTCAAGTCAGACCATTTCCATGCATGGATTTTTGCTCTGTTTCCACATCTGTATTTATTTGTTCCTTAGAATTAGACCCCAATATCATCAATTAATAGAAACAATTGCCAGCTATTGAGATGCTGTATAATTATTTAAATGAATCACAAGATATTTGGCAAATTAAGGCGAGTACACCTAGATCTTGCTGCATAACTGAAACAGGGCAGTAAACAGACGTTCCTCATTATTCTCACTCTGCAAGTGTACAAGAATGGTTTAATACAAACAAATTATTAGAGGAATGGATGTGAGTATAGCTTTTTCACTAGTAGAATGAAACTCATATGCATAAATATAATAAAAATAATAATGCATTTTATTTACTTGTGTGGTGTCTAGATCCAGCTGCATTCTAGCTGCTTTGTAATAAAATTAAAACCGATTAATTACCGATTAGCTGGCTGGAGGCAGATCAGATTATAGTAACAATTAAAATCAGTGTAAAAGAATGCGTTCAATCAGCCTACTTTTCTTTCTGCAAACAAAAATCTCTTCAAAATAAAGTTCTTTGTTTTTTTAAATTTGCTTTGAATATGCAGTATGTAGGTAAGCGCTCTGAGCTAGAGACAAAGAAGTTGAGAAGGTTTGCTCTTGCTTAAGAACTGAGACCTTGTAACCACAGTGCAGGCGGGGGCTTTGTGGTCAACTTGAACAGGATGGCTGCCAATGTGGGTCACAGTGATGCCTACCTGAACTGACCGCAAGGAGGGAGGGAAAGGGCTTTCTCCGAAGAGCAAAGGAAGTTGAGCTGCTTGCAAAGTATCAGTTTTTACAGAGCTGCTGTAGCAAAAGACTCCAACATGGATGGCTTAAGACCAACATATGTGATGACTGGAGATACACACACACACATACTCACTCACTCACTCACTCACTCACTCACTCACTCACTCACTCACTCACTCGCATCTCCAGAGGCCAGGAGATCGATAGCAAGGTCGCAAAGGCATCAGAGGAAGGTTCTTCCTGTTTCTCCCACTTTCTGGTAGCCCCAGATGTCCCTGGGTCTGTAGCTAAGTTTCCTTATAGGCATTCGTCCTCTGTCTTTCTGCCACAGTCTTCCTCTTTTCAAAGGATTCCACAATATGACCTCAGGTTACCTGATAACACCTTCAAAGTCACTCTTCCCAAACAAGGTCAAGCTCAAGGTACTGGAGGTTAGGATTTTAACATATCTTTATGGCAAGCCTTCAATGCATAAAGAGAAGAAGTCGGAGGCAGTACCAGCCTTCGGGGTAGTTATTTACTTAATATGCCTTTTTGGCCAGTTTTCCTTTTTGTGGTGTATTGTAAATTGTCGCCTCTAACCCAGTAATCCCATTTTAGAGGGATTTGCCGATGAGACAGGGCTAGGGTGGAATGTATTTTGAGTCCCACCTTGCTAGAGGGTGGGACACATCACCAGGCTTTGTTTCCCTTAGGTACATGGTCTGCAGATGGCAACAGCCAGCCCTCCATGAATTTGTGTGAAGTCCCCTTCCCAGCTGAGCAGGAGCAAAAGCACGGGGCCCTGCTTTGGCTTTGAGTTATTTTGTTTCTCGCTTTGGATCTTACACCAGACTTGTCTCTGCCGAACCTCCCGTTCCTGAGTTTTGCCTCTCCCCTGACCTGATTTTATCCGCATCTGCTGCCTTGTGGATGAGGACGAGCCTCCAGGCAGACCATCTGCACATCAGACTTGGGACTTCCCAGCACTCATGACCATGCGAGCCTGTGGGGTGCTGCGGTGATGGGCAGCACCTGGGAACAAGGCAATGTCCTGAGAGGAGGCGTGGTGGCTGATAGCAGGGCTCACGCAGGCGCACTGAGGAGTCGAGCGTCACTGAACGTTCATCGTCATGAAAACGACTACTGCACTGTCCCCTGTCCCGTCCCCCCCCCCCCCCCCCCCCCCCCCCGCCAAATGGGGACATGACTTTACACTGTTGCTTCCCCAAGGGCAATCAGTGGTGGTTCCGTTCAAGAATTCTTAAAAGAAAGAAGCCATTTCATTGTGAAAAAGGTTAATCAAATTTTACATTTAACAAATCACATACATTTTCTTTCCATTCATCCAATACACTCTTCTCAACACGCCCTCAAGTCTCCCTTCCTTTCTCCCAGTGCTTCCTGTTTCCCTCCTCTCCTTCCCTAGCCCTCTTGAGTATTTGTCCTGGATGCTGGCCTCTTGCTATTATGTTGATGTATTCCACCGTGGGGGGAGTTCAGTTCTAGACGTCAAGGGTAACTAAGGACTAATGTCTCAGGAGTTCCACGTGACTTATCTGACCTCTAAGCCTGGTTTCAAGTTATGGTTTGGAGGTTTTTCCCCTAATTTTCTCCCACTCCAACCCAGACCTTCTAATACCACTATCAAAGCAGTTGATAGTGGTAGCCAGGTTCATGGAGAGAGATGTTTCCGTGGTCAATTCACTCACCACGAATTGTGTCCATATGACTTCCAAATTCCATCACTTTTTCTGGATGAAGGCAACCAATGTTTGCATCACTTAAAAACGCCTGTTACTCCTCACCCAAGCAGGATGTGGAACATTGTCTCTGTGAAATGTGTGTGTGTGTGTGTGTGTGTGCATACCTATGCCAATAAACGTTGGTGGTCCCTGACTATGGTCCTGATTCCCCAGGCTCAATGACTCATTTCTGCAAGGAGTTTTTCTATGTCTAAGAATAATTCATAACTTTGTCAATTGCATGCTCTACTACAGTCTTGGATATATTTGAAGCAAAGGTAGATACATATATACAAACATCCTGTCAAAAGTGTGTATACATGTTCATGAGTATACTCCCACTCTATCTACCATATTTAATCAGCCTACATGTATACCTACGTATCTATTCCTACATCATGACTGCTACAAGACTGTGTGTATATTAGTATTTGCCTCTGTTGTTAACTATTACAAATCCCCCAGTGTCTTGCCAGCCTCCAGGATTTTCTTTCACAAACCTCTCTCTTAATGAATTTTGTCTTCCTTTTCTCTCAAGTTAAGCCTTGTCTACCCTGTAGCCTGACTTTCCCTCCATCCTTTCTCCTCCCACTCTTGGTAGCTGTCAAAGAGTGTTACTTTTCTTTTAATTAAGTACTTTTATTGGGGCTCTTACAGCTCTTATCACAATCCATCCATTCATCCATCATGTCAAGAGCATTTGTACATTTGTTGCCATCATCATTGTCAAAGCATTTTCTTTCTACTTGAGTCCTTCGTATCAGCTCCTCATTTTATTCCCTCCTGTGTTAGTCTGGGTGGACTAGAGACACAAATTCATAGACACTAAGAGGTTTATACACAAGGACAATTGAATATTGAGAAACTGCCCCAGTCCAGTCCAGATCAAGTCCATAAATCCAGGATTAGCCCATATTTCAGTGTTTCTTTCAGTATGAAAGCATCTTCATGACTTTCTATAATAGCGGTCTCTTGCAATATTTGCCCTTTTGTGATTGACTAATGTCCCTCAGCATGAAGTCCTTTAGATTTATCCGTGTTTCCCAGATTCACTTTTGTTTACTTATCCATCCTTCCCCTGCTGAGCATGTATGTTGTTTCCATCCTTTGGTTATTGTGAATAGTGCTGGGATGAACATGAGTGTGAGCATCTCTATTTGTGGCATGGCTCTTAGTTTTCTAGGACCTATACCTCGTCAGGGGATTGCAAGGTCTTGCGGCATCCTTTCCCAGTGGTTTGAGGCAGAGTCATACTGCTTTGCACGGTACTTGCACCATTGTACAGTGTTACCAGCAGGCTATGAAGGTGCCAATCTTCATACTCCACGCACTTGCCAGCTGGCTGCTCCTGTCAGGACTTTCAGCTTTTTGTTTTCTTAATTTGCTACTAATTCTGGGGGTGCTTGTGGTGGTATCTTATTAATGTTTGGATGTGCATCTCTCAAATGGCAATGAGCACTACCCTGTCTTCATGTTTATTGGTTACTTGAATATCTTCTTTGGTAAAGTGTCGGTTCATGTCTTCTGCTTATTTTAAAAATTGGTTTATTTGTCTGTTTCCTAGTTGAGATGGTGATGCTTTGTTCAATTTTTTAGATTAATCCCTTGTCTGGTATGTTTTGTCAAAAAAAAAAAAAAGGTCCCCTGTATGTGATTCCCTTTTACCCTTTTGATTAAGTATTTTGGTGCACTTAAGTGTCTCCTTTCTTAGTAGGTCACAGTGATCTATTTTATCTTCTATTGTGTGCCTGTTTTATTAGGTTTGATAGTGAATTTATGCCATGCATTCCAAACTTGCTGCTACTGATTCAGTTCTGACTCATAGCGACCCTATAGTTCAGGGTAGAATTTTCCCAGTAGATTTCCAAGACAGTAACTCTTTATGCAAGGAGAAAGCCTCATCTTTCTCCTATGGAATGGCTAATGGTTTTGAAATGCCAACCTAGTGGTTAGCAGGCCAACATGAACCACTACTCCAGAAACCCTCTTATGCCATGTATCAGGGCTCCTAAATGTATCCCAGTTTTTCCCTTAGTGACTTTGCTTGTTCTAGGATTTACATTTAAGTCTTGTATTTCCACTGAATTCATTTTAATAAATATAATGAGTGAAGGGTCCAGTTTTATTTTTCCCTAGTGCTTTTCTTGCTTTCATGCAAGGGGCCCAGTTCTGATTTCCAGCCAATGCACAAGTGTAGTCAACAATCCACGCCCATTTTATAGTAGAGGATTGGGTGTTACTTTAATGCTCAATCATTTCAGTGGGATTTTTAAATGAAAATAGACAAGAAAGGAAGGGTTGACAATCTAATCCCAAAAGATAAAAGCTAGCCAATTAAAACCTGGTCTGACTACTTTATCAAAGGGGTTGGCATGAGTCGGTGGCAACTAAGAACAAACTCTTACTCATCCAAGGAATTTGAAGGGATGAAAGAGCAAGAGAAAAGGTAACCTTCAGTAGAGTAAATAGGCTGCTTAATGTTGGACAAGAAGTACAGAACCAAGTGTGCACTGTTCTCTTTCCGTCTTTTCTTTTTCCCTCTGATTTCCATAGAAACTCAGGTTTGTGGCCTCCTACTCAAGAATGAATAATATATGTGTGTGTTTATACACAAATGGTTTCTAAATTATTGAAATGGTTAGAGAAGCACACATCTGTTGCCAGATGGGATACTTGGAAAAGGGGAGAAGGAAAGGGAAATAGTGACTTTGGATTGCTTGCGAATGCTGAAGACATGATGTTTATCAAGTAAGTGGTTTGGGAAATTGCTCTCCTAGCAACATTTACCCAAAGCCCAATGAATGCTCAACACCTCCGCTACCTCAATTAAAAATAATCAATCGCTATCATCCTAATGAGTTTCTCTGAAAATAGCCACCAATTATCCCAAATTCAGTAAAGAAGATAATATACATTTAATCCGGGGCAGACTGGAGAGAAGAATAGAAAGAGCTACGGGAGATATTTTATAAAAGGGCCTTCTTCCTGCACCCTAAAAAATGAATTTAAACACTGAACAACCTTTTCATATAATATGCATGAAACCCCAAAGAAACTCCCTAAGGAAATGACTTCTTACATCCCTAGAACCAGGGGTTAAAGTAAACATCAGTAATGCAAACCTCTTATTTTCATACTCTGTGAGTATATGAATCATGTTCGAAGATAAGAAATGGGTGGTTTCCAACCTGGAAGATGAAAGAATGGCTACATGTAATTGTTTACTCCTATCAAGTACTTAAAGTGCCTGTCATATGGAATATGTGGTGCATTTTGTTCCATCCAATTACTGATGTCAGACTCTAATAAGAGGGATGCAGATTTAGCTTAATTTAATAACTTTGTAGCAAATGCAGATATCCACCGATAGTCTGAGCATTTTCACAAAATACTGAGCTAATCCTATTAATGGGAAGGTTCAAATAGAGTTAGGGCTCTTTGGGAAACAAGCAACAGAGGCCAACTCAGGCTAACTGGGAAAAAAAAAATGCATTTGAATGAACCTTTCAAGGAATTAACCCATTCAAGAGGGCCAGAGAGGAAACAGGGAAAGAATCAAGCCAGAGTCTGCTTTTCTACTGAGGTGCCATTGCAGTGAAGGCTGAGTGAGTGAGGAACATGCCACTTCACGAAGGATTCTCTTCACTTCAAGAGAAGGTTCCGTTGGTGGATTTTATGTCACGTGCTCATTCTTTGTCCAGAGAGAGTCTGGGCTGGAGAAACCAGCTAAAGCCTCCAGGGACGTATTTACATTTTATAGTGGAAAGGGGAAAATAAACCCCAAACAAAGTCAGTGCCCAGAGGCATGTCTGACTCCTAACAAGCCTATAGGACCAAGTAGATCTACTCCCGTGGGTTGCGAGACGATGACTCAGTAGGAGAGTAGAAAAACTCTTTTCTACTGCAGAGCCGCTGCTTGTTTCAGACTCTTGACTTTGCAGTCAGCAGCCCACTGTACCACCAGCACTCTAGTAGAAGGGCAGGGCACCCCATATACTATCAGCTACACCTGTTTGTTTGGAATCTTCTTGCCACAATGGACTACATACTGTGTTGCTTACTACAAGGTCGGTGGTTTGAATCCTTCAACTTCTTGGTGGTAAAAAGATGAGGCTTTCTACTCTTTTAAAAGATTTAAAGTCTCAGAAATTCAAAGGGACATTTCTATTCAGTCCTATAGGATTCCTCTGCGTCCAGATAAAAGTGAGAGCAGTGAGGGGTGTTTGTGTTTAAATACAACTACTTACAATAGGAGAAAAAATGTCCCAAATGGAACTGGTTTGCTACTACCAACCAGAAATCAGGAATGAGTGGCTAAAAATTAAATATCTGATGTTAACTTCAGAAGCTGGCTTTGGTATACTATTAAAAAAAGGATTATTCTCTGGCCAGGAAAATGAGTGGGAAAATGTCTTGGTCTGTTCTGGGTCCAATACACACTTGTAGAAAATAATATTATCCCTAAGGGATTAGGATTTGGCCTGTTTTAAAGACTTATAGGGAGTTCTGGTGATAGAGTGGTTCCACATTGGGCTGCTAACCACAAGGTCAGCAGTTTGAATCCATCAGCTCCTCCATCAGAAAAAGATGAAGGCTTCTATTCCAACGAAGAATTATAGTTTCAGAAACCTACAGAGGCAGTTCTTCCATGTCCTGTAAGGTCACAATGGCTCAACATTGACTCAATGCAGTGAGTTTGGCTTTTGTTTAAAGGTAGACTGGTATAATAACACTTTTCTATCTTATTAAGAGCCCTGGTGGTACTGTGGATTCAGTGTTAGACTATTAAAGCTACTGGTCACTCTGTCCTCCGTCAAGACTTACAGCCTTTATCCCTAGGGAGCAGTTCTACTCTGTCCTATGGGAGGGCTGCTTTGCGGTGAAATTGACTTGATGGCAGTGTCAGGTATGTAGGATTGGTTTGCCTGTGGCAGAGTGACTGTGTTTAGTTGGGGTTCTCTAGAGCAGTGGTTCTCAACCTTCCTAATGCCATTTGCCTTTAATACAGTTCCTCATGTAGTGGTGACTCCCCCCAACCATAAAATCATTTTTGCAGCTACTTCATAACTGTAATTTTGCTACTGTTATGAATCATATTATAAATATCTGAGATGCCGGATGTATTTTCATTGTTACAAATTGAACATAATTAAAGCATAGTGATTCATCACAAAAACAATATGTAATTATATATTGTGAAATATGTATTTCTAATTACAAATACATGAAATTTTGTCTTGAAGCATGGTGTAGCATGGGTTACAGTCTTCAAGCTAGGTACTCAGAATATGTGTATTCTGATGGGATATATGTTTTCCAATGGTTTTAGGTGACCCCTGTGAAAGGGTCCTTCAACCCCCAAAGGGGTTGTGACCCACAGGTTGAAAACCACTGCTCTAGAGAAACAAAACCAGGACACTTATGATGATAAATATGTATAGGTTTATATTGCAAGAAGGAATATAACAGCTAATTAGTCCACACAGCAGTACAGAGGGCTCAGTTCAACTCACTGTGTGGAATAATTAATATATTGAAAATCTTTCATCTCATGGAGGAAGCTTTGGTCCAAGGTTGAGGAAGCAGGCAGCGGAGTCTTCCCTCAACGCAAAACAGGCGGAGTCTGTCCACAGGCAGCAGCAGTCAGTAGCATGGGAGCTAAGCAGACCCGGATGGGATCTCAATCTTAAGTAATGCAGGCAACAGGATTCACCAGCCTCAAGCTCAAGCAACGTATGGACCAACAGTGAAGGCAAGCAGGTTGTGAAGGAGCCTAAAGCTCTAGCAACAGGATCCATGGGTTGGCTTGACCCACAGGTAGGATAGCACACAGGTTGAGGCAGAGAAAGCTAAAGCAGCAGCACGCTGGTCCACTCATTAAAGAGCAAGAGAGAAGGGGGCAGACCTTGCAGAGCCAATTTATCTCTTTGTCCTCCAAATAAACTGACCTGATTAATCACCACCCACATGTTCCTTTTGGCCACATTGGCACAATAAACCTAAGTATCAGAGTGTCCAAGGAGTATGCCATATTGAAAATTAATATGTTCCAAGTCTGAGTATTCTTTATCACTTTTCTCTCTCCTCTTCGCCCATCTCCTATGACAGTCAGTTTTGAGACCCCGTTTCAGGGCATTTCAATTCCCATGGACAAAACAAGGTTATGCACCTTCATTGTCTTGACTTAGTAGTCTGTGCATACCTATGACATAGGTGCATAGATCAAACTAGTGCATTATCATAGTCGTTTGTTTCCACTACTGGACTGCTCCTCACTACAGAGACCTTGTCTTTTACTGCTACGGTCCGGACACACACCACAGGGACAAGGCAATAAACAAGAGTTAACTAACAAATGAAGGGAAGGATGAAGTGAATACATGAAAACCTAAGGGCAGGGAGTACATGGGTTCTATACTGCTGTCTGCTCTTATTATCTCCTGAAAAATGTCCTAATCCATACACTTCTTGGTCCTAAGCAATGTGAATATTTGATCTCCTGGTATTTGTCAGGTAGGCTCTTTCTCTGGAAAGCTGAAAGCATTTTACGGTATTGATTTGTTCTCACCAGAGCTGAGGCGTGAGTGGTAAGCAGGCATTTGTTTCTATTATAACTGTCAATAGTATGAGTTCAAATCACTTTTATCACTGTGGTTTCAAGGAATCATACCTGTAATTTACCAAGCCAGCTTCCTAGACCCAAGCCAAGCCTTATAAAGCTGTACCCTGGATTTGCAATTCATGAGGATTATTATTGGGAAATATTAATGTCTTTTCTTCTTTACTCTTATGTGTGTGGTATGGAAAAAATGAGCATGAACAATGGCAGACATACAAGGATGGAAATCCTAAAAGAGGCAGAAACAAACAAACTAACTGACTGACTAGCTAGAATGTTTTAGAGTGGAGGGAAAATCACAAGGAATCGGAGAGGCGTCTACATGAATTCCAAAAGCTCTTGTTTCCAATTGACCTGGGACAGGCTCCTTTACATCTCCAGACTGCCCTTTCCTGTAAAATGTGAAATCTGAGAACTGGAGCCGATAACAGTATCATCTAATCCATGCTGTTGCTGTGGGGGTTGAATGGCCCTGCTCACTCTTGGTTACTTCCACTCTGCTCAGATGCAGGTCGCTTTAGAAGCTGGAAGTTAGGGGGTGCGGGGGTGTGGGGAGAGCAAGCAGACATCTTCCATTGTGGGAAGTATCACACAGGGCACCAGTAGCACACATCTCCTTGTTTCCCACTTCATGGTATTTCTACAGAGAAAGGAATCTATGAACAGAAAAAGACACATGTAACCACAGACTTTACCTACACGGCCTTGGTTGGAGCTGCTAGGAGTGCCAAGTTCAGAGTGTGAATATGTGTGAGCATGCCTTGTCCACCCAACCCTTTCTGAATTCTGAAACAAAATTCTCCCCTTTCGATTATTAATTATTCTGACAAAAATACATCACAGACCATTCCAGATTTTCTTCCAACATGGGGTTGGAGTTTATATGTGATCCAATTATAATTAGGATTTACTGTACTTGCATATGACTTTAATTATAATGGCTACAGTCCTGTTACCAGGACAATCAGAATTTAATGAAAATCATTGTATCTGCTTCTTCAGAGATCTAGTGTGGTCTTACTTCCCTTACTTCTGTGGTCAAAATAATGTTAATATTTCCATACCCAAGAATTCTGCCAACCTTTTTCTTTGTGCTATCTTTCAATTCCAGGTCAGGCTAACCCACACAATTTCTCTAAATATACTACTATTAATCCTTACCTTTAAAAGACAACCTTGACTGCTTTCTCTTCTACCACATAATGGACTCCCATTGTGATAAGCACTTCCCACTGAAGAATCCTGATGCATGAGAATCATTTTCCTGGCAAATAGGAGGCACTGGCTAAATGTGAACTGTTATTACTCTTGCTATCACCATTACGATTATCCCTCAGAGTTACTGCAAGCATTAAATAGTAAAGTACATAAACATATTTCCTGGTACATAGTAGGTGCGCAAGGAATGTTAAAACCCAAACCAAACCCCCTGCCATCCAGTGGATTCCAACTCCTGGTCACCCTACAGGACAGACTCGAACTGCCCCATATGGTGTCGATGGTACATCTTTACGGAAGCAGTTAGCTTCGTCTTTCTTCTGTGAGGTGGCTCCTAAGTTTGCAATGCTTAGTATGCGTTTAGTAACCCAGGGCTTAGCCCTCTGGGCAAAGAGGGCTCCTTTAAGGAATGTGAGGCACTACTAATTAAAGAAGTTGAAGCTACAGTTTGAATTAAGAATATGAAATACAACTTCTTCCAGAATTATTTCCTTGGATCCATTCAGCTCATTCACACATAGCAATCCCTTCTAGTGTACTTTATAGTGAGAATGGGCTTTCAAATGATGCCTTATCCCCACTCAAGATGTCTAATTATTGAAGAAGATTTACTTATACACAGTTACTAAGTCAGAAAAAGGGAATGATATGTTATGAAATTCCTTTTACAAGCGAGTTATGCTCATCATTTAAAATATAAGCAATATATTCCATTTCTGAGAAAGGGCCCCTGAGAACATTTGAAGAGCATCCCTATAAACATCACCCTTTCTTTGTTTTTTAACTTTTTATTGTGAATTCCATGGGAATTTCTTTTTTTATCAATTATTTAATTGGAGGCTCTTATACATATTATAACAATCTGTAAATCAATTACACAGGCAAGCTTGTACAGATATTGCCATCATCCTTTTCAAAACATTTTCTTTTCGCGTGAGCCCCTTGATGTCAGCTCCTCTTTATTCCCTCCCTCCTATCGCTTCGCGGCCTTTTGGCTAAGACCAGGGAATTTATTTTTAAAACCATTCTTTTTGTACTCAACAATATAAATCAATTTTTGAACTCTAAAATAGCTTGTCCAATTTCCCCCTACTTTTCCCACCCCTCTGTTCTCCCTCTTGCAGGATATGGTTCCCTTCACCCAAGTTGACAAGCATCTACTCTCTTACTGTCGCTTCCTCTTCTTTCCTTTCTCTTCCACTCCTGCTAACCATATAAGTCTAGTTCTTTTGGTGTGAAAACCTTTATCTTACACTTTTCACCCTGATATTTGTCTTTCGTAATTGATTGACTTCCCGTAGCATAATGTCCTTGAAATCCTTGTATGTCATGAGGTGTTTCACAGTTTCCTCATGAGTCTTCAGTGATGTATATTATTCCCTTGTTGTATGTGTACCATAGTTTATTTGCTATTGATACCTAAATAAATTAAGGATTATTATTAATAACTAAATTAATAATTCATGAGTATATGTACAAGATGCATACATGGTAAGAATGAATGGATATTATAAGCATGAAGCTAATACAGAGAGCAGAATATTTATGCTTTAAAAATAAAAATGTGAAACTTAATTTTACTTGAATTGAACAGAAGAAAAATAAGCAAATAAAATTGGAATTGTTGAATTCAGGTATGTGTTTTTTTCATCATTAAAGATATGTGTTCTTAAAAGACTTTTCTAAAGGTTGTGGGGTGGGGGAGATGAAAGTGTTATGAAGTGGGGATTATTATGAGCATTTACCTACATCAATTTGGGCCACTTTCTCTTGCCCTCTGAAGTTTGCAGATTTTTCTACGTGATCCTCAGGGATGCTATGGTACGTGTGAGACTGTGTTGAGTATTTGCTATCTGTTGTTTGTGATATTTTTTTCTTCTTAGATACTGGAATAACTAATTTTATCCCCTGAGATATAACAGCCTTAGTAGGAGGTCTTGATGCTCATTTTGATTTTTTTTTCAATTGGATATATCATTTCCACCTATAAATTCAACCTTTTTCTTCATCTGAAGGAAATGTTTCTCTGTTATCACCCAGAACTTTTCTTTTCCTGTTCCACTGTTTCAGGCATACCAATTATTCTTTTGTTAAATTACTTTATCTGTGTTTCAAATTAATACTGTGCTTTGTTTGCTTTAATAAGCTCAACTTTTTATTCCCTATTTTTACTACAACTATTTAACTTTTTTCATAATTCATGCATTCAATTAGACTTTTAGCTGTGATTTTTCTATTTCTCTTTTTTTGCATTAGATTTTCGGTGGTATGTACTATTTTCCCATATGTCTTCCTAGCTCTGGAGTTTCCTTTTTATCTGATTATTTAATCTCAATTTTGAAATCTTCCTGAATTCACTAAGAAGCCTATTGAAAGTATCATGGACTATACTCACAGAGAATCTGTTTCTACTCCTTGGCTATGTCTTCTTCCAATTGGAAGAAAACCCCTACAGTTTCTTGAATTCCACCAAGTGCTATTTTTCCACGGCCATTATGCCTGGCCTTTTGATGTTTTGATATGACCTTTTTGTTATCTTCTTGTTCTGAACTGATATAAAGTGAATTCACCTTGAATCTGTTTCATCTAGTTCAGAATGAATTTGTCTTCCCCCTTTTGGGCCATAATTTTGAGCCATGGGCAGGCACTGCTTCCTACTCACTTCGAGCAGGTGACTGGTTTTCAAACTGCGGCCCTCAGACAAGTATCATTACTACACACACGAAGCACTGGGGGATGCTAATTTCTTGACCTCAGTAGACATTCTGATGATGGGGCTTTTTCACAAGCTTTCCTTTGACGCTGGTGAATGCTGTGGTCTGAAAGGAGAGTGTGACGCAGCAGAGTGCAGTCCGTGCTGGGAGATCCCAGCTCTTATCTGTCACCTGCTCACTCTCACGGCCATCAAGCTGATTCCAACTCGTAGCCACTCTGTGTAGGATAGCATAGAACTGCACCTATGCATTCCAAATGATAACTGTGTAGAGGATAGAAAACTACATCTTTCTCCCACAGAGCAACTGGTGGGTTCGAACTGCTGACCATGTGGTTAGCAGCCCACCATGGAATCCACTACACCACAAGCACTCTCAAGGACCCACTCTTCAACCTGGAGTGTTTCACTCTATTGGCTTGATAGGTTCCCTCTCTTGGCATGGTCTATGGAAATCAGTAAGTTCTTGTGTAAGAACACCCGGATGAAGGGCTGTTAGAGGGAATTTACATCCAGGAAGCAAGGGCTGAGAGCCCAGGACCCCAGCAGTTCAGGAAACTCTGGAATCAGATGAGCTGCTGTAGTAAGTGATCCAGGAAAGCACATTTGCTGGTCTCATTTGGACATGGAAGACTGCATTCTTTTGGGGGTGTGTGGGGGTTGGGGGTGTCTTTCTAAACTAATAATTAAGCATTTTACTGCCTTGGGAACATAATCATTGTTATATTGTCTTAGCCTTACCCCAACAATGAGAAATCAACTGTAATTCACTAAGGAAATCCTAGTGTTCCCTTGGCTAAAAGACCCGGGTGTTAGCTGAAAGGTGGTTGATTCAACCCACCATGTGCTCTGTGGGAGAACGATGAGGCAGTAACTGCTTCTGTCGTGGGGCCTCTACACGGACATTTCTATGCTGGTCCACAGAGTCTCTTAGGGTGGGGTCAGCTCCCCAGCAGTGTTTCTGTTGTTGTTGTCTTAAGGAATACATGTTAATCCTCCTCAGAATGCTTACGTTTGCCTGTAGTTTTCGTGAGCTTTCTGAAATGTGACTCCGCTTTACTAGCCCGTGGAAATCATTGAATGCATTGATTTGATAGTAAATAAAACTCTGCCCCCATACTCAATGTGCCTTTTCTTTAAGACTCCCATCCTCTGTGTAAACCTGACTTAAGAACTACTTTCTGGTTTTGTGATCACACTGGTATGTGCAGGTGATGGTTTTGTCATCCACCCCCCCACCCCCCCCCAGCCCCCCCACCCACTCCCCAGTCTATGAATAGGTCACAGCTCCCTAAGGTGCAGCTTCAACAACCCAAATGTTTGGAATAGGTGGGGAGGAGCAAGCCCCTCTGTGCTCTGTTTTTCCCAGTGGGTGAGCTCTCCCTTCTGGAAAGCAGAGGTGTAGGGAAGGTTTGTGCTTTGGATGAATTCTCATTCCTGCAAGGCTTGCAGCACCAATCTCTGTGAAACTTTGCTCTTGCCAGTGTGCCCACAGCGAGATACAATGCGACACTGCACATTAGTACATTTTAACAGATTCCAAATGAACTTTCTCTAAACAGAGAGGAGAAAAGGAGAACATTCCTAGGGAAACTCCCTTGGCGGACAGCACATCTGTCAGTGATTTTGTGGCTCTGGAATGGTTTCATCAGACTACTTCAGCAGTGGCCCCACCCCCACCCCTCCCCGCCCCCAATGAGAACAGTATGTTTGCTAAAGGCAAGCAGCAGCATCCCTTGCCTCACAAACCCCATTCAAATAGGAGGAAATATCACTGTGGAAACTCGATTGCCTCAAATTAGCCCAACTAAAAGCTCTTTAAAATTAAAAAGAACATGGCATCAGTGGTACTCGAGTGGCTATTTAATACTAAGAGGAAATTCCTGGTAATCAGTAAACACAGCAATAGCGACCATGTTTGTACATGTGGATAATGTGCAAGAATATCCTTCTTTATTACCTGCTAGCAGTGTGCTACATCATTAGATAAACTTGATTTTACTTTCATTAAATATTTAAAGTGCAGTTGCTTTTCTTTGTTCTTGTGACAAGACGGAAGACAAAGTGACTTTTGTCACCCAGTGGAACTATCTATGCTCAAAAACTCAAATCCAAATGAATTTCTGTTGGTGCAATGCTTTTTTTAAAATAAAAATTAATATTTCCTGTGAATGAATATATGGGTGTTAGTGTAGATAAATGACTATTTTCACCCAAATATGGTAAGATTCTTAATAACTCTGGGAGGGCAGAAAACACATTTTTTAAAATTGCTTGATAGTTACCTTTCTGCCAATAATTATTTCTGGGGTTTTCCAGCAAAGAACACATTTATTCAATTGCCATCCATCGATCTGGAAAATGGCCTCTCTGATTGTTCAGAAAAGCTTCTCATTATTGCTGAATACTAAGTTCCTGGCTTCTCTGCAGCAAGCAGGTGTGAAATGTCTACTTGGTGACTGGAATAATAGGTGCTTATCCAACAACAGCTTTTCAGACCTTTTACAATTTTAAGATGAAAGAATATCATCTTAATAGCCATAATTTGAAGTCAGGTCCTTTATGGCTACAACAGGCAACCCACCTTCACGTTGTCCTTTAAGTCGCACTTTTTGTTATTGTGGTTATTGTTTATTCCACCTGCTAGGCTGCTGCTGTGGACCCTTTTTTCCATGCCTCCTGGTTCTTTCAGCTTCTTCCAGAACAACTTCTATGGGCCGGTGCATTGGAAATTAAGACGGGTTCAGATAAAACCCAAAGACTGAAGCTTAATTTGACTGAAACTGTAGCCTATGTTTGTTTTGTGTTCTCCTTCACCCTCCAGTTTTTGGTTTGGTTGATTTGCCTTTGTGCAGACTTCGGTAGGAGAGGAGCCCAAGAACCCCACTGCCTTGAGTGGGTGCCGACTCACAGTGACCCTACACGACAGGGGAACTGCTGCCCCTGTGGGTTTCCACGGCAAACTCTTCACAGAGTAGAAAGCCCTGTCTTTCTCCCTCAGAGCAGCTGGTGGTTTCAAACTGCTGACTTCGCAGATGTGACATGTAACCACTATGCTACCCGAACTGCTAAGTTACCCTTACGTGTTAAAACTTGAAGTTATTAATTCTCTGAAATGCTTTTGAGAATATAGAACTGGTCTCCTTCTAGAGGAACTTGGTGATGGAGGAAGCACTGAATAATTTCATTGGAAGGTTGATGTATTCTTCCTTGCATGAATCCTTTGGAGAGAAAGTGTGGATGGAGAGGCAGTGTGGATGGAGAGGCAGTGTGGATGTGTGGATGGAGAGGCAGTGTGGATGGAGAGGCAGTGTGGATGTGTGGATGGAGAGGCAGTGTGGATGGAGAGGCAGTGTGGATGTGTGGATGGAGAGGCTGTGTGGATGGAGAGGCAGTGTGTGTGTGACTCAGAGTGGCTGAGAGCCCTTGAATCTGAAAGAGTAAGTTCAAGTCCTGTTTCCGCTGCTTTAAAAGGGCAAGCCCTTCAGTGAGATATTGGGCTTCTAGGTCTTTAGCTTCCTATCTGTGAAATAATACTACCCCGTGGTACAGTAATTAAGTATTTCCCATCGGCACTGTTGGCTACCTGTTTGTTTTTATTGAAAACTAAGGAGAGTGTTCAGGGTCTGTGGATAAGGGTTGTGTGTGTGGGAGGTGGGTGGGGGGGGGATCCTTCTACCCTCTCTCTCTTCCATCTCCATGTGATCCCAGGCTGATTATAATGCAATATTCTCTCTACTTTGGCTCTCTGCTCCCCAAATATTTTGGTATCTCTTCCCAATAAGAAGTCATACTATTAGTAGGCTGGACATTGTGCTATAAGGTAGAAACTATTAACGTGTTTATTCTAGAGTTGGCCAGACTCTAGAACAACTAAATATTGCATGGTTGGTATTGTTCTCAGACCTGGAGATACAAAAAAAAGACATTATTTAGTCTCTACCTACGAGGAGCTTACAGTCTAAGTGATAACTCTAACACCTTATTATGAAACTATACAGTAAATTGCTAGAGGAGTGATTCAAACACCAAGACCAGCAATACCAAACCCAGTACTGTCAAGGCGATTCAGACTCACAGTGATCTTGTAGAACAGAGTAGAACTGCTCCTGTGAGTTTCAGAGGCTATAAATCTATACAGGAGCAGAAAGCCTCTTTCCCCAGAGAAGCAGCCGGCTCTTTTGAACTACTGACCTTGAAGTTAGCAACCTACATCCGAACCCACTACACCACCAGTGTTCCTCAGCACCAGCAAAGGAGGGCTAAATCCGGCCTATTTCTACAGACATCGAAGGAACTGGTGACAATTGGAATAGATATGAGGGAATGGATTAAAGAAGGGAATGGCCAGGTGTGTAGGAATAAGAAATTGTTAACTTGAAGAGGGATTCCAAACCCAAAGGCTTTACAGTGTCCTCAGAAACCAAGGTCGGAAGTCTCCAAAGGCGTTTCACCTGTGAGGGATCCAAGAAGGCATGAGGTTTAGGCCAGAGGTCATCAGTAGTGCCTTTGGAGAGCACTTTTATTGAAATGGCAGAGAGATTTGTTGCTGCTAGAGGACCCATCTCATGCTAATCACATGTGCAAGGGAACTAAATGCTTCTCAGCCTGCGCCACCCCCGTGAGTGGATTTGATGGGAAGGCTAGGATCCATGGTGTTTTCACTGGCTGGTTTTCTATCAATTTCTAGGTGGTGGTTCTTACTCTATCTTAGACCGGAAGTTCCTCTGAAACCCTCAGAGCAGCATCCACTGAGTGATGGGACGTAGCTGTGTGGGGGATGCATTGCCTGGGGATTGAATTGGCTCTTCCAAGTCGTAGGCCAGCGTCCTGCCATTGAGCCCCCACTGCCAACAGAGGAACGATCCCAGCTAAGCATTTGGATGGGGAGTATTGAGCATGTAAAATCATTGTTCCACAACGTTTATGGTTAAAGACAGGAGGAGAAAAAAAAGATGTCGGTAACAACTTAGGAGTGTGGCATGGGTGAGTGAGCTTTTATTTGTAATCAAAAAGAAACCTAAGAATTAGTGGAAGCAGCCATCCGTAGGAAGCAGACAGAAGAGGGGTTATCAGAGTCATAGGACTGGAGGTTGGTGAGAGATGGTTCCTCCTTTGCATGGGATTTAAGTGTTTCCTTATCAGCTGTGTTGCAAAGGACAGCCATGTACGATGGCCCTCTGGACCCTTCCCTTTACTCCATGGCTCAGGGAGGTTAGCCAGAGCCATGTGCACAATAGCCAGGGGCTTGCAAAGTGTGCTCAGGCTTACTCCTGAACTGCCGCGCTCTCCCTGCGGGGGGTTTCCCTCTCCTTTGATTGCTGTTGTCTTGGCTGACCTTTGTCCATCCTACTTTCCTGGTGATGACTGCTTCTGACCTCTAAATTGGTTGCTTTGGGTTCTCGGCTTTTTTCTTTCAGCTTGCACATCTTTTCTGCCCAATTCTGGCTCAACATTTAACGGAGGTAAATCGATCTGTAACAAGCCCTTCACTGGGCAAGGGCAGGGCCTTGATCTTTCTTATTCAGTCCTTGGCCCAGTGGGTGTCCCAGGACCAAGCTTCTGTGGTCCTAGGAGCATCTCTTTGACAAAGGAAAGGAAACAATAGATGGAATGAAAAGGTCAGGGGAGGAGGAGGAGGAGGAAGAGTGTCAGGAGGTGCAGCTGGAAGAGGCAGCACAGAGTAGAAGAGGAACAACCGAAAGCAGCAGGGATGCTGAGGGAACTTCCTGCTGCCCTCCGGGAAGGTTGAGCTCCAGTGAAAGTGAAGTGGTCATTTTCAGTATTTGTGCCACATTTTACAGGACCTGCTTTGACATGTATTTTAACAGAATGGTGTGCTGGTCCAGGTGGCCATGCAGACAGACGCCTGAACGTTGTGTGTCTAAAGATTTCCCGCCTGTCCCTCTTCAATAACCACGGTGTTAGTTTATGTGCAGAAAATGGCAAGCAGTATTTTAATAGATGGTCACTTCCTTGGGCACGTTGAAAGTTTAACACTAAAGTAGCTTTTCTCCTGTAGTTACTCCAAATACAGTTCTCACTGCAGCTCCGGCTTTCAGAGAAACCTCATTACTTTCATACACCAGGAGCAGTCGATAGAGCATTGGGAAAAGTCGCCCATATACATTCATATTACCGAGGCCAAGTATTTGGTCTCAGAAATATTAATGCCACCTCCCATCTCATAGAAATCAGTTTTATTTGGGGAGTAGAATCCGATTGACTTTCTGACCCACCAAAGAATGTGGGCTTACACTTTGGCTGGTTATGAGTCCTCTAGGGCTGTCAACCTGGAGGAAGCCGCACTTTCCTACAAGAGGCTCCTGGAAACCCTCCTGTTTTGCTTGCAGGAGAGACCAATTAGGTGGATTAAGAGGGAGTGGAGCACGCTATCAGAGATAGTGTTTATGGAGATGGTGTGGCCATTTTCAGTTAACATAAAGCGGTAACGTAATGTATTTGAGAATGTGTGTGTGTGTTTTTAAACTTCAAGCTATTTATTATTTTCACTGAGCATCCAAAATTACCAATGTAGAGAGCTAAAATAGAGAGCTGAGGAGAGTTCTTGGCTATGAAGATTTTTCAGCAGAAATTCGATGTCTGCTGTTCTTATGGTAGAAAGTTAAAATGCTTTTCTTCAGCGGTGTGTCAGTGTGCATGAACCATACTCAGGAAATCTGTCATCGAGTATCATCACCTGGGACAGTGAAAGTGACCAGACACTGATCCTTTACTAACGTATAAGATAGCAATCCAAAGGAGTACTTTTCTTGGGCTGTTTTTGTTTGTTGCTAGGCTGCCGTCAGGTGGTTCTGACCCATGAGACCCTGAACAGTTGTGCACCATCCCCGCAATGGTTCTTCTTCCCTGTGAGCCCATTGGTGCAGGCTCGGGGTCAACCCGTCTTGTTGAGGGCCTTCCTGGGTTCCGCTGCCCCTCTGCTGTGCCCAGCACGACTTCCTTCTCCAGGAACTGGTCTCTCCTGATAGCAGGTCCGGAATAGGTGAGACCAACTATCACCAGCCATGTCTCTACAGAGCCTTCTGACTGTACTTCTTCCAAGAGATTTGTCGTTCTCTTAGCAGTCCGTGGTAATTTCAATATTCCTCACCAGTAACAATGCATATACATTGGTTTTTCTTTGGTCGTCTTTATTCAGTGTCCAGCTTTTACATGCACAATGCCCTGGGTCAGCCACCACCTTAGTCCTCGAAGTAACATCCATGCTTTTCAACACTCTAAAGAGGTCTTGTGTAGCAGATTTATCCAGTGCATGATCTCTTCTTTTAGAAACAGTTTTATTAGCACTTCATCCACATGTCCTATAATTCAATAATTCAGTCCTATCGAGAATAGTTGTACAGTTGTGACCGTATTCAATTCTAGGACATTTTTGTCTTCCTTGTACACTTTGTTATTCAGGCAATTTTTTTTCTGATTGTGACAAAAAATATACACAACAAAACATTCTTCAATTCCACCCTTCTACTTAAATAATTCTGTGCTGTTGATTATACTCTGCATGTTGTATGACCATCATGGATCTCCTTTTCCAAATTATTTCTCCACCACTGACATAGACTCAATCCCTCCCAAGCAACAATGCTTTCCTCCTTCACCCAAGGTAACTGTTGGTCAAATTTGGTTTCTTTCTTCTTTTTTAGCAGTTTTCTTGATATAGTATTCACATATTACATACTTCTAGGGTTAGATCACTTTGAAACTTAGTGTTTTATATATATAATCACAATTAGTTCTCTTGCTTCCTCCTCTCGCCCACATTTATTGTTTGGTCCCTCACACTCCCCACTCCCCAACCCCTCCACATCCCCAGTAAACCATTGCATGTTACTGTCTCTATGTATCTACTCCTTCTGTGCTTCACAAACTGGGAAACCCAATAGAAGCAATGGAAAAAAAACACCCAAAATAAAATGATAAAATGACAGGAAGAAAACAATAATATTATAAAGATAAAAATTCAAATAAAGGGTAGGAAGGAAAAATCCACCATCAATCTTTAAAAAGCTAGAGAAGAAATTTCTGTCATGAAACAACCAAGAAATACTTGAGCCTAGATCAAATCCAGTTAGGGACAGGAGGGAGGTCAACTTACCCAGCATCAAATTATACCATATTTGATTCACCATGATTAAGTTTACAGTAACCTCAATCTAATAATAAAGCTGTTCACGTTCCTTGGCTAAAGGGGGTTTGACAGAGGCTTAATCTGACTAGATACCTTGAAGTTGGATTTTGGGTTCTCATTGGCCTCCATAGCTTTCTACAAATCGGGTGTTCACTATTTAAGCTCTGATCCTTTTCCCTTGGTCACATCTGGATGTTGTTATTTCCATCTTTGGATCACACAAGCCGGTGTGCTGCTTCCATGTGGAATTAGTCTACTCTCTTAGCTGCTCCTTTGATTTCTTGATTGGTGTTTTCATGAGCATTGATTGTGGATCCCTGCAAGACGAACATCTTCGACAACTTCAAACTTTTCTCTGTGTAGCATGGTGTTACCTCTTAGTCCAGTTGCGAGGAGTTTTGCTTATTTTCATTGAGTTGTAATCCATACAGAAGACTGCAATCCTTGATCATCATCAGCAAGTGTTTCCAATTCTCACTTTATGCAAGTGAGCTTGTGTTATCTTCATATGGCGGCTTGTTAATAAACCTTCCTCCCATCTTCTGATTATTTGTTGTGCATACTTATTGAATAAGTGTCTTTGAATGGACAAACTAACGACAGAATCTCCGAAGGCTCATTTCATTTTTCCGTTTGCCATTTCCATTTTGTTTCATAGCACAGCGTATTGAAACACAACAAACGTGGGGAAGACAAAATGTACCTGGATTTGGAATTGTTTTTCTGTGAGGATTAAACTTCACATGCTGGTTATGGCGCGTGAAAAGAGGTTCTAGCAAGTGGATTTATACAGCCCAGGGTCTGTTTTTCCTTGTTGATGTCCTTTGGGAGGAGGCTTGGAACTAGTTCCATCTCAGCTTCCTTGTTGTCAGAATAATGTAAACTGCAGGGCAGGAAAATGCACCCCAGTGTGTCACGGCCGTCATCTTCTTATCAGACAGTCTCTAATTAGGTTCCCGAAATGTTCAGTGCAGAGACGTGAAGGCATCAAACCTCGAAGGCCCTGCTGCAGTGATTGGTGGTGATTGGGGCCTTGTGGAATGGAGTTTAAGGAGGATATTCTTCTTAGGCGTCCTCCAGCTGATTCTGACTCACAGGGGCTCTATTCCCAATAGAATGAAAGACTGCCAACCCTACATCGTTCTCGCAATTATCACCATGTTCAAGGCTACTTTTTCCAGCGTTGTGTCAGTCCAATTTGTAAAGGAGTTTCCTCTTTTTCTCTGGCCGTCAACTTTACAAAGCCTGCGGTCCTTCTCCAGGGATTGGTCTCTTCTGATAACATGAACAAAGTATGTGACAGCAAACCTCACCATCTTTGCTTTTAAGGAGCATCTTGGCTATACTTCTCCTGAAACAGATTTGTTCTGAGAGCCCATGGTATACTCAGTATTCTGTGTTGACACCATAATTCAAATGCCTTGATTTTTCAGTCTTCCCAGTTCATTGTCCAGCTTTCGTATGTCTAAGGTGACAGAAGTTGCCTAGTTTAGGTCAGACGCATCTTAGTCTTGAAAGTGACCTCTTGCTTAATAACACTTTAAAGAGATCTTTTGAAGTAAAGTTGCCCAATGCAATGTGCCACTTGATTTCTTGGCTTCTGCTTCCATGGGTGTTGAGTGTGGATCCAAGTAAAATGAGATCCCAGACAACTTCGGTGTTCTCTCCATTTATTGTGACTTTGCTAGATGATGGAGCAGATGTGGGGGGTTTGGCTCCCTTTATGTTGAGGTGCCGTCCCTATGGAAGGCTGTCTCTTGGTTCTTCATAAGTATTTCATGTCTTCTTTACTTTGAGCAAGAAAGGCTGTGCCATCCGAATATTGCAGCATAGTCATGAGTGTTTCTTATCATGCTCTGCTCTGTCTCCTGTAGTCCATCGGTGGAGATTATTTGAGGAATATGCAGCTTGGATAAGCATGGGGCAAGGATGAAAGCCTGACACACGGATTTCGTTAAACGAAGCAAGATTCCCTTGTTCCCTTGTTCTGTTCACACAATGCCCTCTTTGTCTATGTACCGAGAGATATTCTTCTCCTGTTGGTAACATGTCCATAATACTTTTAAGAGTTTTGGAAAATGATATCTGTAATGGGAAACATCCTGGGAATGAACTTTGGCTTGGGACCCTGCTTTGTTTTTTAGCTTTATTGGTATGCTTAGTTGTTGAAAAAATTCTTTAGAGACTTGGTACATATCATAAAAGTATATGATATATCATATCATACAGGTGTATCATATTTGAATTTCCTGGGCATTAGGTGAACTTTTATTATTAGGCAACATTGTTTCCATGTTTCTGCCTATCCATTTCCCTGGTCAAGCCCTACTGAGTTGCTTCCTCCTGGAAGCCTTCCCTGATCTCCTGAGGTTTCTCCAGGAGTCATAGTTCTGGATCTTCTTATATCCATGTGTGTCCCTTCTGTATTAAAGTCCTCTCTTGATTGGCCGTGTCTTCCAGCAGACTCTTCCTAACTTGAAGACAGAGAATGTACTTGTTTATATTGGGAGGTATGGTGCCAGCTCTCTGCCTGGCATGTAGGGAGGGAGTGCTCAGAAAATATGTATTGAATTCATGCCTTTTTTCCTAGAGAGATTTACTTACCTCATTGAATACAATTTTTAGTCATGCACGTAGACATTGCAGAATTAATATTTGTTGATTGGATTTCCAGTGCTTCCTGTTGCAAAGCAGGCACTTCTGAAAGGCTCATTAATGCTTTTGGATATTATTTACAACATTAAAGCAGTTTTCTGAAAGTGCACATATATTACACCCTGTTTCCTCCTAAGTGCATGAACTTGGGGAAAAATAAACAATAAATCGATAACATCTCCAGAATTACTGGAAGGAGCAGCACGGCATCTGTGACGCCCCAGTGGGTGAGTGTGGAGGTGAAAGGGGAGAGTAGGTTCTAATTTCCTATTGTGACAGTCAGTGACAGCAATTGTGCCATGCGTTCTGATTAGTTCAGAAATCATGAAGCAGAGTTTTGAGCCTATGGGCATATTCTGTGTGTATTAGATACTTCTTGTACACTAAAGAGGTGTGATCTGAAACAGCCAAAAGAGGTTTTTTTTTTTCTTGGCACACGTGAGTGTAAAAAAATTTGACCCATAATCACTATTTTTTCAAAAATTGAGTTTACTTATCATTTAAAACGATTGGTTGATTGGAAGAGATATGCTTTATTTGCACTGTATCCTTAAATGTTCAAAGAGTTAAATGAGCTGGTGACTCCTTTCACCAGGGTCTCCTGCAGGGATACTTTCTGGGATTACTGGGTTTGTAACCCTGAAGCTCAAGTTTGTCAGTTTATGCAGAGCAGGGCAGAGTCAAGGCCACTGACTCACACTTACTAACTCATAAGAAAATGATAAATTAGAATGTCAATGAGTACATTTTCAAGGAGAAATATAGATGCCAAAATACACTCATGTTACCTGGTCAGCACTTTCTCCAGTAGGAAGCTTCTGTGGAAAATTAAATTACAGTCAGAAATACACTGTACTGGTGAAGGTATGAGGGAAACAAGTCATGTCAGATACTATTTACAGGAGTTGAAATTGCTACATCCTCTTTGGAGGGAAACATGGGCAGTACCTCAAATAAAATGCATGTATCCTTTGCCCCTTTAATTTTGCTTGTAAAGAATTATCCAGCAGATCAATCCCCATATGTGAGCAAAGGCATGTGATTAAGAGGACTCTTGTAGCATTATTTGTAATAGCAAAGACAAGAAAAGATCTCTCAAAAGTGAACTGGTTAAGTGGTTTATCTTATATGCATATGAGTTACAACTTTGATGGTGTTAAAAGAATTATGTGCAGTAATGTAGGAGTCCTGGTGACACAGTGCTTAAAACACTTTCCTGCAAACCAAAAGGTTGATGGTTTGAACCCACCAGCCACTTTAAAAACAGATACATACACTTTACCCTGGATCAGTAACAACAGCACAGGCATTTTTTATTGCTAAGTTGGCACTAAGTCATATTTTTTTCTTTTTCCTAAATAGGGGGCAGTAGGTCAAATAAATGTGGGAACCTATGGTGTAGATCTACAGTTTTGGAAACCTTCTGAGATAGTTCTTCTTGGTTCTATAGGGTCATTATGAGATAGAGTCAACAGCAGAGAGCAGAGGCTTTGTTATCTTTGATTTCAGTTGTAAGGCACAGAATGGTCTCCAAGGCTCTGATGGAAGAGGAAAGTGAGTATCAACTGGGATCTTTAAAGCTTAGGAGTGGCCACCCAAGGGCATCTCCTTTGTAACTAGCAGTCCCTCCCTGTCCAAAGCAAAGCAGGAGTGAAGAAAATCAAAGATGGATGGAAACAGTCCAAGGATTCATGGACTATCTGAACCTCAGCCTCCTCGGCCTGGACTCAAGAAGCTCTAGTTCGTGCCCATCTGCCCTTGCTGGCCACTCTGTAAGGGATAACAGTATGAACCTCTGTGTACAGAGTGAGAAAAAAAATGTGAGGCAAAGCCCCTGAATCATGTTTTAAAAAAATGGCCAGATTACCAGTCTGATAGAAATTGGTGAAAGACTGGAAATGGGTCATCCTTGAATTCATCCCCTTGGCTCAACCTCCAGTCAAACAGCAGCTCAACCTATAACGTGAACAATAACACCAGGGAGGTGTGCGCTCTTTAGAACAATCAGCCGTACAGGTCAAAGGGACAGCGTTTGGCCAGGGACGAAATTCAGAAAATGTGGAGGATACGAAAGAAAGAAGGATGAACTGGAATGAGAAGCTCAGGGAGGAGGGAAGCGTGCTGGGACGCTGTAAGGATTGCGCTGACTGTCCTAAAGCAACATGTGCGCGACTTATTGGATGGTGCTTTCCCCCAAGTTGCAAGACCAAGTTAGAAGAGAGAACAGTCTATCGAATGAGATTCCCTCCATTGTATAAACATGTACACATGTATGGGTAATTCTGCATTATGTGTGCTTAAAACACAGGTTGGACCTAGAAAGTTTGGGGTGGGAGGATGATCATGTGACACTATAAATGTTTTGCGTCTATTTAAATGTGTTATCCTGTATCTGCATATATACGTTTTCTATGCAGAAAAAGAAAACAGTTGAAATTTACTTTCTTGTTGAGTTTAAAATGAGAAACAAGGAAAGTGTTGTGTAAGATTGTTCAATGGCTCCAGGCAGGAGGTCACTGACCAGTAGAATGGATGGACCAGTCCCAGGGCCCTGCTTAATCCAGGCTGTCCTGCTTGCCTTTATTTCTCTCTCACAGACTCAAACAAATGCCACCTCCCATATGTGACATCATCATACCATAACTCGTTCTTCCTGTTCTTGCAGGCTGCCTTCTTGAAGGAAAATTGCAAACTACCCAAATCCCGTAAGCCATCTCCTGTTGGTGGTGTACAATCCCATCACTAGGCTTTCCTAGAACATGACTTCCGGTTTGAAGTGGGGTTACGTAGCCCCAGGCACAGAGGTCTCAGGGTGCAAAAGGTCTGCACACGCCTCTCATTCCTCTCCCCTCCCTTTCTCGTGAGGATTGTAGGGACTGGCATTTTTCAGACCCTGTCCCTGAATTCCAAATGGACAGTGCCTCCTTTATGGATGATCCATATTTTTTAAAAGCTGGTAGAGAATTGTTAGCCACTTAATCTGTTTTGTGTCAGTCAATGTGGGGAGAAAGAAAGGAACCACAATCAAGGTCAGTTCCCTTAAGGGCTAAGAGCACGGAGCCCCATTGTAATGGCATCCAAATTCTCTTAGCATACTCATCTCAGCACCTCCTTTCTGGTCCAAGGATATGATGGAGATGGTCATTTGTCTTCTGGAGCCAGGAAGAGAGAACATTTGAGTTAAGTTATGGAGAGCTGACCTTTGATTTCAATCACACCTGCTTTTAGATGGAAATAGCTAAAAATAAGGACGGTGGAGGAGGATAAAAGAGAACACCAGAGAAGTCTGAAAGCCTTGCAGTCAGAGACATGATTCCTGCTGCAGACTCTACCTCTGGAGAGAGGTGTCACCTTGGACATGTTATGGAACCTCTCTGTGTCATTCCAGTCACAATAAGTGCATGGAACTGGCCTCCTTCCCATGGCCAGAGGACAAAATGGCGTACAGGTAGTCTCTAAATTATGACAGGGTTATGCTGCTAAGACTGTCAGAGGGCAGATGTAACCTAAGTCAAACACCTCTTTTTTTCACCCTCATTTTTATTGTTTTTTATTGCAATATCTTTAGAAATCAAATCTTTATTTTTCTTTGGGACTTGTAAACCTTACCTATAAGCCTTCTGATGTGTCTTAAAATATACACACATTAAAAAAAATACCATGGATCGCTTTAAAAAATGGATGGTCATTAAGTGTAGTTCATCAAAACGCAAACACGTCATAAGGCTGGACTGCGTGCCTGCGATAGATGAGCCTGTGAGCAGCCCAGTGCAGTGCCCAGCATCCAGAGTAGCTCAGTAAGTGAGGACGATTTTTATTAATAAAGAAGCAGGAAACTGAGACATGGCTCATTGAATCCATAAGTGAAAATATCTGGGTTGAGCTGAGAACCAGACCTGCCAGCAGCTAAACATCTTGTATGACATTAACCAACTATTAAACTTCCTTGAGCCTCCATTTTCCCATTTGTAAAACAGAAAGTTGAACTATATAACCTCTCATCAAAACCAAAACTAAAACCCTCTACAGGGTTTCCCAGGCTATAAACCTTACGAGAGTTGAGAGTCTTATCTTGAACCACTTAGCCTGTCGCTAGCAGTCCAAAGCTCACCCAGTAGCACCCTCTGGGTTCCTTACCGAGCTTCTGAGCACTTGTTTCTTTTCACTGCCCCTCTACTTTACTAAACACGATTCCCTTCTCCAGGGACTGCTGTCTCCTGATAACATGTCCAATAGTGTCACTAAATCTCACCATACTTGCCACCAGGAACCCTGGGGGCATCGTAGGTTATGTAGAGGACCACTAACTACAAGGTCAGCACTTCAACTCCACCACCTACTCTGTGGGCAAAAGATGAAGCTTTCTACTCCCATAGAGAGTGACTTACAGTTTTGGAAACTCACAGGGGCAGTTCTACTTTGTCCTAGAGGTCGCCATGAGTCAGAATTGACTAGATGGCAGTGAGTGCGGTGACATGAAGTCATTGATTCTGCTCTGTTACTTACGGACTGATCTGAGAAGGGTGGAGGGTGGGGGCAGGTTGCTGGATGTTTGGTTTTGTTGACACATGAATTAGGATTCTTGCATTGTGTTGTGCATTGTGTTGAACTTTGCTTTTGAGGACCAAGCCTGGTTTGCTTGCTAGGTCAACACTCTTGAGACCTGCAGTATTGATAAATCGTCCCTGCTTTGCTGCAAGACTTTGTAGGTCTCCGAATTTCATTTAAATATTTTGCTGCAGAATGCATAACCCACTTTAGATCTGAATGAAAAATAACACCATGTGAGTCCCAAAATAAATAATGAAGATTCAGTATGAATAACCCCAGGGTGAATACTAGTATGGTCACATAATACAGAGAGTTTCCATCGAACACTAACAAAATACATCTCTGTCTGCCTCCAAAATGTGCCTTCTAAAGATTGGAGAGGTAGATTTATTTGAGCCTACACATTATGCATGTATATGTTGTTGTAGAATTTCAGGAACCTTCAAGTTCTGCATATTCTTGTCTAAGACTTAGAAGTGTGTTTCAAATTTAGGTAGAGACCACTCAGATTTAACCTACTCTGGTATGAACTGTTATCATATTTGCTGACAAATAGGAATATAATCCTATTGAGCGATTCCAATTTCTACCTGGTTGCTGTACATCGTCTTCTCCCCTCCGCCCCCCCCCCTCTTTCTGGCTTTACTAAAGGGGCTTTACTAAAGGAGAATGGCTTTACTAACGGGGCTTCATTGATGCCTGAAATAATGATGCAAAGTGAAGACGCAGGCAGCAAAGTCGGGGGAAAAAACAGCAAAATGATTTGTTTAGATTAGGTTTTTGGGCTGGTGTGTGACTCAATGTAGTTCAGTGCAGGAAGACAATGGACCAGGCATCATCCAAGAGTCTCCTGCCCCCAACCCACCCCTGCCCAAAACAACAACAACAACATCAGGGCATGGCAAGGATTTTCATTTAGCAAAAATAAAGGCGAGGGCAATGGACTGGCACTTTGTGGACAATGAGCTGACATTATGCAGCAGTGAAAACAGCACTTCTCGGACCACAGTGGTACAAGGGAGTATAGACCTTGGTAATTCTCTCCCTTTTTTCCATGGTGGATGGGCCCATCTAATCAGAGGAGATAATAGGCTCTGATAAATTGTCATTTCATGAAAAATGTTTGAATCCCTTAGTCTCCAGTTAGCTATATTTAATTCAGAGTGAACATACATTTAACTTTAGGATTGTACGTACAGGGAGCAGAGTGTGAAAGGTGATCCCACACAGTGATTGATCCTATAGTCTCTTGGGTTTGCTTCTGGAGTAATCCCTTCCTCCTGAACCTACAGATGTTGCCCTAGAGTTCAAGAGTCGCTTTCTCTCTCTGTCTCCTTGTTGCTGGGTCTCTTGGTCTCGCTAGCTTTCTATGTGAGTGAGTGTGTGTGTGTGACATGTCTGAGGAGCTTTGGTGTGGTGAGGTGAAGGGGCTTTGGTGAGCTTGCTCTCAGAGGGGGAAGAAGTGTTGATTTGGAATGCCAGTGGATTTTCATGATATAAATATACTCTTGCACGGCCAGTTTCAAGTTAGCAGTGGACTTGAAATATACTAAAACTTTAACAAACCTTTCTCAGGAGTCTGCGGGAGCAGGTTCCAATGTACCCTTTCCCAGAGGTTCTCAGAGTCCATAAGCCTCCTCAGAGAGGCCAGCAAAGTACTTGGACTGCTCTGGAGAATGTCTTTTGGAAATGTTTGGCTTATGTGATCTTCAGGATAACCCTCGAATCCAAGATTCTATAACCTCTTTTCCAAAAGGCGTATAGAAGGCATTTTCATTGTGCATGGTACAGTGTTTTACAGTTGCTTTTAACGTTATTTAAAGAGCCGGGTGGTGCTATGGGTTAAGCACGAGGCTGTGAAACACAAGCCTGCAATTTAAACCAACCAGCCACTCTACTTGAGAAAAACGAGGCTGTCTGCTCCTGTAAAGATTTAGGATCGTATAGGGTCAGTGTAAGTCAGAGCCGGGGTAGTGCTTATTGAATGTGGCGCTGGTCTGGTAAGAAGGTAGAAGAGGTACTGATCAGATTCACCTGGAGGAACTGAACAGGATTCCCTGGAATGCCATCCTGCTGTGTGTGAAATGAGCCCTCTGAGAAGCAGGAGAAGGACCTTGTTACCAGGAGTAGAGCGTGTCCTCTGGGCCTGAGATCCCTGCAGCATGAGCCTCCTGGGTCTCCATGAGAGCCAGAGCGACAGGAGCACAGCACAACCAGGAGCCCCGTCCTGGAACAGAGCGATGGACTTGGCGCAGGAGGCTGGCTTGTGGAATGGGGGGCCTTTGGGCACTTCATGGGGGATGTTAGGCTTGCTGACCCACGGATAGCAAGCAGAGTGGTATTATTCCCTTTGGGCATTTATTAGCAAACTTGACAGAACGAACGTTCTAACGTCCCGATAAACAACTCAATCCTGAGCATTTCTCCTTGGCATTGCAGCCTGCTAAGTTCTTTAATGAACTGTTTGGGTATTAATTTTGTCTGTGACTTCCGTGTTGCCATTGTAATGGATATTAGGAAATATTAGACGTAAAATAGAGAACTTTAATTAAGATGTTACAGTCAGAATTGACTAATATTTTCAAGAGTGCTGATGACTTAAATGGGATACATTTACACCAGAGAAAATTGTTTAGAATTAAAAAGTGGTTTGGGAGAAGGTATGGGATCCAGCATCTGGTAATTGGGGACGTTTCTGCACTTGGGGCAGGAGAGCACTGTCTAACGAGCTCTTAAAGCATGCTAGACATTGATGCTGCAAATGTCTTTATGGTTCAAGTGCCCCAGGCTTTCCATCAGTTAGAAGCCAGACCCAATGCCAGAGTCAGTTTCCACTCAGAGCAACCATACAGGTCCCTTGGGCTTCCACGGTCTTTATGGGAGCAGAAAGCCTCGTCTGCTTCTTACGAGGCTGACTGGTGAGTTCGGACTGCTGACCTCCCAGTTAACGGCCCGATGTGTATAACCCACTACACCACCAGGACCCCTTTCAGTGAGAACTGGGGTCTCCAAATTGCATCTACTCGGTCAGATTTGGCTTCCTGCTAAAAAATGGTTTTTATAATTTTGAATGGTTCGGGGTGGGTGGGACCTAAAAATGAGAAATAATTCATGCCACCTAAAATGGTATGAAATTCATGTTTCAGTGTCCATAAATAAAGTTTTATTGGGACACAGCCTTGCCCTTTCTTTTAGTATCGTCCGTGGCTGCTTTCATGCTACTGCAGCAGGGCTGAGTAGTTGTGACAGGGACCATAGGGCCCGCAGAGCCTAAAGTGTTTACTGTCTGGTCATTTGCAGTAAACCTTTGCCAACCCGTGATCTGGGAAGTAAATCTTTGAAGAAATGTGACCAGTGAGCCCAACCTCTGGTTCAGTAACTGTAGAGAGCAACGGGAATGCGAAATTCATCCTTAACAGGATTGAAGGACGTTGCATACAGACATGAAGGGAACCATCAACAGCTTGTGAAAAGTGTTCATTTGTTTAAAACAGCAACAGCAACACACAGTAGGGTGAAAGAATAAATTCATTGGTGTCATGCAGCCTCTTTTATGATGTGATTTTCTTTTCATGTCTGCTTGTCTCAGCTTGCTCTGATATAGACTCCTCTTGTAATGCACAAAGAAGCCCTGGTGGCCTTGGGGGTTAAGCGTTGTTCTACTAACCACAAGGTTGGTGGTTCAAGTGAACTCCGGGAGGCAAAAGGCCCAGGGATTGCATCGCCACTGCCTCAGTTAGGACAGAAGTAATGTTCATTGTGACAGGCGCTGGGGTTGGACTTAGACAGCTTGGGGGGAAGTCCTTTATTGATGTATGGGTTTAGAAACGTGGGTTTAGAAACGTTTAGAAGCATTCTTAGTCTCATGGTCCTTTCCTGTCACATGTAGACTTGTTCAGCGAGTTGCGTGGCACCCCGTGTTGAACTTGCATATTGAGGTGAAACCCAAAGAGATAGCCCCGGTATTTCAAATACGAACAAGTCGCCCATGGTAGAGAGGTTTCAGTGGAGGTTCCAGACTCAAACAGATGAGGAAGAAATCTCTGGCAATCGATTCCCAAGATCATAACAGAATATCATCCTGATACAGCCGGAAGATGAGCCTCCTCGGTTGAGGACACGGCACCAGAACTTCAGGAGTGGACAGAAGCATCCCAGCGATCATGAAGATGTTGCAGGGCTGAGCAAAACCTTGCTCTGCTCTTCAGGGGTCACTCTGAGTCAGAGGGAATGCCATGACAACTCACTGCCATAGGATGTGACATAAAAACATTCATGTATAAATCACCACTGCATATCCTCGTCATCATGCTTATGACGTGTCATGTTGTACACTCCAGGGCCTTGCCTCTATCAAGATATTTAACTATAGGGGTAACAGTTTATCCTTTTAATTTTAGCTGGCAGATGGATGTTTTCTTCTCTAAGTAAACAAAATTAAAATAATACATTAAAGCCAACGTAGCTAGCGCTGATGCTGAGCTTGGTCTCGCACGGATTGGCTGTATCTATTCAAGTCAGTGTTTTCGAAGTAAAATGTTTTAAGGCACTCCAGGCACTTAATTTGGCAGTATCTTGACATTTAATATACATTCTTTTTACCCCAAATGCTCTATCTCCTGGAAATTGCCTTGAAATGAAGCTCATACAAGTGTTTCAGTCTTGGCCAATAATTTTACCTTTGGTCTTGTAATAAGGCTAAGTGTCTCCATTTGTTTCATCCTGAGAGGAGGCTGCCCTCCAGTGGGAACAGTCCTGAGTTTTGGTCAGGGGAGAGCACCCTCTTTTTTTTGAAAGTTAAGACTACAGAAAAAAAAAACTTTTTGATTGTTGTTAACAATACTCACTTCTTATATAATGTTGGAATCTCTGGATGGTGTAAATGGTGAACAGTCAGCTGTTAGCCAAGTGAGTCCTGGCGATCCACTTCCAAACAGCCAGCCATGGAAACTGCTGTGGATTCCAGTTCTGCTGTCATGCACATAGGCCTGCCCAGAATCAGAACCTGCTCCATGATCAGTGGCCTGGTTTTATGGCTTTTGACTGCCCTTTCGGGGGAAAAGGAGCCTTGGTGGTTACGAGATGGGTTGGTAACTGCAAGATCAGCGGTTCAAAACCACCTGACACCCTGAGGGAGAAAGAAAGGGATTTCCACTCCAACAAAGAGTTACAGCCTCTGAGACTCACAGGGGCAGTTCTGCCCTGACCTATAGGGTTGCTATGAGTTGATGGGGGTGAGTTTGAATTTTCAGGAGAGAAAGATTGTTTTACGCCCTCAGTATCTCCTTAGCATTGACATCCGCCGATGAGATAGCTAATTCCTTGACAACTACTTGCCCCATCAGGTGGGACAGGCACTGCCTTAATGAAGTGACTGGCAACCTTGAGAGTCCATGAGGTAGGCGGGGAGCGTTACAATGCCATGGTGTCCACGTGGCATCACGTCCATTTAAATTAGGGACTTTGAAGTAGGATATAGGCATTTTATTAGCCCCTCGCCCCTTAATTCCAAAGCACAGTCAGGCTGGAGAGCTCCTGTTACAATTCTGAAATCAACACAAGGCAAACACCCTGCACCCTCGCTGTGGTGGTTTTCCTCCTCTTCAGCATCCATGCAGCGTCCGTTGCCGACTGCTTATATTGGAGTCTCGTCTCCGGGGAAATTTACTGATACAATCTTATTTCATTAGCTTGTTAATAAAGAAGGATCTTTTAGGTAGTAAAAGAAGGTGATAAGAAATGAATCTCTGATACTTCTCAAACTGTAAATCCCACTGATGAATTCTGTTCCGGACCAACAATCGTTTGGACTGTGATAACGTCCCGGCTGAACTCCATAGAGGCATTTGCCCCAACTACCAGCCCCCTGTCAAAGGCGCATTTGCATAGCGTGCATTTATAAGAGGGTCTTTTGCATGTTCACTGACATCATTAAGCTTTTAAAAAATTTTTTTATGATTTTTAGCCTAGCTCAATTTTCTCCTGGTTAGCATACTCTTCCTTGTGCTTAGTTCATTATAGATACTTTTATTGATCTAATCTTTTACTTAAATAAGAATCACTAGACTTTGAGGCAGTTGAAGGAAGGTTAATTAATTTTCTTATCTGTAAAATGAAAATAATATTACGCACTGCCTAGGGTTATTATGAAAAGCGAAAAAGAGAATCCATGTAAAATCGCCTCCTGAATGGCACCCAATAAGCTCTCTAGTGTTGTTACAGATGTCAAGAGCAAGGCTACAGAGTTTGACTTTCTGAGTTCTAACCTTGTTCAGATCACTTTTCAGCTCTGAGCCCCCAGGCAAATTGCGTGGTCCCTTTACGTCTCCTTTTCCTTAGCTGCAAACTTTCCGCTGTCCCCGTGGTGGTCTGTGAGAATTACGTGAAACACTGTGTTTACCGTGCTGCTTGCTTTTCCTGCAGTATGGCAAGTGCGTGCCCTCCCAGGCACATAACATAGGAAGCGAGTCCGTAGATGGTTATAGATTCAGTCAAATCTATGGGAGAGTGCATCCCCTTCTCAGCACGATCCCGAGACCAGCCACATCAGCCCACCCAGCAGCCCGTAAAAATGCAGACCCGACCAACTGAAACAGAGCCTACATTTTACAAAAGGTACCAAGTGATTCGCGTGCACATTAGAGCATTATTGCTCTGCTCCCTGGACGGCAAACCAGGGGGAAATTGCCTTTCTTCTTGGCACACATCACTTATCCATCATGACTCCCCACTTGGCCAGGATCCTACCTATTCCTGCAGTCAGCCCCAACCCATTGATAAGGGTTATCATGCAAGGTGACAGTCAGTACAGCATACCCCATTTTGCACTTTCCAGATACATTTTTTTAAGGTTTAAAAAGGTTTACCAACCCGTGCCAGACAGGTCTATCAGCACATGCTCCCAGTAGGCTTACTTCCTGCCTTTGTGTAACCTTGTGGGAACTCGTGCACTATTTCAACCTTTTCTGTAATAATTCAGAAACGACAGTATAGTGTAAACGACTTTTGTATTCAATCTGGGACTCCCCTCAAAAAGCATGTGACCCCACTTGTTACAACATTAAATGTATTGCAGTGCTCTGGGGTGAAGCCCTCTATAACCCTGAGTGAGACAGGCAAAACCGTACTCACACTCAGCACCCCCAGCCTCAGTCTAGTGATGTTGTACATTAGTTTATACTGATTCCATGATTTCTTTCAGCAACATGCAATTCCTGTTTCAGCCATCTGCTATCATTGAAAGTGGAAAAAACAATATTAATACTAGCAGAGGGATACAATAGGATTTTATGTAAACATGGAATTTAAAAGCACCTATAGATGTTTCTGTGAACCGTGGTATTTCCAGTCACGATAATCTAGGCACTGTATGTTTTAGAAAAGGAAGAAAACAATACTAATCAACCAACGTTTTAAATTTAAATGGAATGTTTATTACTTTCATGAAGCTTTAGAATTTACTTTTTTTTAAAACAGATACCTGCATCCAGGGATGCAGTTGCTATTTAAATAAACACAAAATCCATTAGAGAACATTTCCTCTTGCTAAATTTGGATAGCGCACCAGTTACAAGTGTGTGCATGCAGTCCTTAGCCTCTTGCTATGGTTTTCTGCTTGGATTTAGGGCTCTTGGGACCCTTAGATGCCATGAGATGGCATTATGATCCAGCTTCTATCCCCTGGAAAGAACTAGAGAATTTTGTTCATCAAAAACAAAATGTCCTGCGATTTCCCCCAAATGTGGGAAACTCAACTGCATAATTTGTGGTTATACAGTGGGGGACTGCATTCCCTCTCTCCCCTTAAAAACAAAAAAACAAAATGTTGTTCACCCAGAGAACAACAGAACCTACTATCTGAAAACACAGTTCAAAATCACCAGCAACTCTGTGGGAGTAAGATAGGGCATTCCACTCTTATAACAGGTACAGCCTCAGAAACCCACCCCTGACCTACCAGGTCGCTATGAGTTGGCATCAACTTCATGGCAGTGAGTTTGGTTTTTGTTATCCTCATACAGGTAGTGCCCAAATTATACACGTCTAACAAAGGGGGGGGTGAGCCTCTCCTCTTCCCCCCACCGCCCCCCCCCCCTTCAAAAGGTATTGACCTGGACTGAGCGGAGTTTTCTTAGTACATATTTTTCCCACTCAGTATCAAGCAACTCGCTCCGAGTTAGTGCACCCAGTGGCGTCACCTGGGAAGATTTTCTTTGGTCACAGTGAATTTTTCATAAAACTATTTTGCCCAAACCTCATTTATTGTGATGGCCGATTTAAGAAACAGCATACAGCTGTGAAATTTTGTTTCCAGCTCAGGGAAAATGCTGCAGAACCTTCTTGCTATGTTGAATACAGGTGACAAGGACAGCACTATGGGAAAAACTCAAGTGTATGAGTGATTTTGTCGTTTAAAAAAAGGTGAAATATTGATTGATGACAAAACTCATTCTGGACATCTGTCAACCTCCCAAATGGACAAAAATGTCAATTCATAGTTCATTTGGAGTTCGTTCAACCGTGAGACTGTTAATCAAAGTTTCTATTTAGAGGTTCTTAAAAAATGACTTAACAATGTATAACAACAACAAAAAGCCTGATCTGTGGTAGAAGGGGGACAGGTTTTGCCACCACGACAATGCACCTGCTCACGTAGCCAATCAGTGCTCCAGTTTATGGCAAAAAACAGCTTCCCTCTCTTGCCCCACGCACCTTACTCACCTGACCTCACTCTGTAACTTCTTTTGGTTTCCACAAATTAAGAGGGACATGAAAGGACATTGACTTGATGACATAGAAGAGGCGAGGAAAAAAATGAGGGAGGTGCTGTCAGCCATCCAAACAGAGGAGTTTGAAAAATGTTTCTAAGAATGAAGTCAGTGTAATAAAAGTATGTTGAAGGTGATAAGGTTATTTTTTTTAAAAAATTAAATTCATAGCTTTGGGGTAAAAAAATTCTGGGCTTTTTTGGTGCCCCCCTCATATAAATTTGCCATAAAGACAGACTTAAAAACACTCCCAGCCAGTCCAGTGGCTTTGGGGCTCAGCTGAAGGGAGTCCCTTTGGGACATGGGGGGTACAGTGAATGGTGTGACACTTTGCTGGGCATGCCTACACAGTAGGGTATGCTGGGCCCCTCTAGGGTTTCCCGTATGGGTGCCAATAAATAACTTCCCTTTTGCTTAAATAAACAAACAAAACAGAGCTGTTTTGTCATCTAGAGATCCCCTGTACCTCTGAGATGTATCACATCTCACATCTAAATATCACATCCTGTATTGAAGCTGCTAAACATTTTCTGACTCATTACTCAAATGACTCATGCTCCATTGAGTGTGGTGGAATTACATGGAAAAGAGGCCAGACCCAGCCGAGTGAGTGAGCAACTGGCCAAAGTCTCTTGCCTTTTGTTACCTGGGCCATCAAATTTGTGAGAAATCTCAATGCACTAATGTTTTGCTGATATCAAGAGACCACTTCTCTACCCCCATCTCCACTCACAGTAGTATGCTGAAGCATCCCCTTCTGAAAATGAAATAAAGGATTCCAGGGTTCACATCTCAAGTTCTTCTCAAGCCATAAAAATAGTTTAGCTAATACAACATAAAAAAATAAATTATAGGGAGACTTCCGGGAAGATGGTGACGGAGTGACACCAGAGGGACTCCGCAGAAACCAGTCCAGGAGAGTTGCTTAGAGGGAAATTCAACGCTGCTGGATCACAGGAGGTACATCATAAAGATAAGTAGGCACAGACCCACGGGGTTTTGAGGGGCTGGGGCTTTTGGCTTACCTCAGTGGAAGCCGGCTGGGGCTTGACCTTAGCCCAGCCTTTGTATGTGCCGGAGCCGGGACCATTTGGAGCCTGTAGTGGGGCTTGATCTTAACACAGCCACTGTTATCCCCTACCTGCCTCAGGGCAGGGACAGGACCCTTGCAGCTTCACTAGCAGGGACGGGGTTCAGCTACATTGTTGCTTCTGTTTACATCTCTGCTCTCTATTCCCACACAGCCTTGGAAGCCTGCGCAGGGGCTTTTTCACTGCACGGCCACAGCTTGCCACTACATGTCTGAGCAGGGACTAAACCCAAACCCTTGCAGCTCCATGGGCAGGGATCAGGGTTCAGCTACATTGCTGCTTCTGTTTACATCTCTGCTCTCTGTCCCCCCACTTCTTTAAGGGCTGCTCAGTGGCTTTATTGCGACTTTTCTTGCGGCTCAGCTGCAACTCCTGCTGGCATTTGCGGTGCTGCCTCCGGGCAGGGGCAGGGGCAGGGACTAAACCCTTGCAGCTCCACAGGCAGGGAATGGGACTCAGCTACATAGTTGTGTTTGCTTCCCTTGCTTCCCTATATCCCTGCACAGTCTAAAGGTCTTACTTTAAAATTTTTCTCCTCCTGTTTGTCTCTTTCCTGTTCTCTCACATTCCACTGCTGACCTACAGAACACTCCCTTTGCCCTAGGGCATTTGCAGGCCTGTGCCCCACCCAGCTAGGTGACCTCCACCCTGCATAGCTAGCCCAAGGCTAGGGAAAGGCCCACTTTCTCTCCAGGTTATACTCCGCCCAACTTCTCACCAGGGAATTCCTGCCTCTGTACCTGGGGACATAAGGCAGCTCAGCCAACACTTGTCAACATTCCAAACAATTGCAGGAATTTCTGCCCAACCTCTGCAACACTGAGGCAGGCAACTGACCAGCCTTCTGGGGCACTCCCCTGATAGAGAAGCCAAAGGAGGAAAAAGTGGTAGGTTAATCCCATAGTAAAATCAGCTGTAGACAGTTCAAAGAAGCATTCCTATAAGTCTCACAGAGAGAGCCTGGAAAATGAATGGCACCTGGTCCCTCTCAAACAACTCAATGCAAACAGCCATCAGCCCCAACGACCTCAACGAAAAAAACAGGAGAAACAAAAGGCAAAAGCAGAAGATGTCCTGAACATAACAACATACATAGAAGAAGCAGACATTGAGATGCCACACAAAGAAATTCTCAGAATGCTGCTTGGAGTCATACAGGATATGAGGGAAACAATACAGAAAAAGGATGAAACATAGAGGAGATAAAAGCCATACACCAAAGGGAAATACAGGAGCTTAGGGAGAAGTTAACAAAAAACAGTAGCAGAAACATGGTCCTTGAGAATTGATTGGAGGAATCAGAGAACCGCATCAGTGACTTGGAGGACAGCCAAAAAATAAATTATAATCTGGTTCTCTATGCTGACTCATGCCAATCCTGTGTAGCATTGTGCTCTATATAGTTTTCAATGACTTGAGTTTGTGGAGGTAGATGGCCAGACCTTTCTTCCAAGGTTCTTCTGCCCAGTGGGTTAATCTTTGCATCATTCAAGGTCTCCAAGGTAAGATCGAAACCTGTCAAAGCCCACTGCCATTCTGACACATAGCAACCCTCTAGGACAGGGTAGACCTGCCCCTTTGTGTTCCCAAGGTTGTAACTCTATAGGAACAGAAAGCTCTTTCTCCCCCAGAGCAGGTGGTGTGTTTGAACTGCTGACTTTGCTGTTCGCTGCCCAATGTGTAGCCCACCACGCCACCAAGGCTTCTCCGATGTAAGATCAAGTCAGTCAATTAAAAGAAGAAACACCCATGTGCACATATGGCTTGATAGCTGTTTGTATAGATCCCAACTATGTATTATATATGTATATAATTTTATGTCAGCCCGACTCTTTCCAGTGGCTTAAAAAATTCCAAGAAATAACAATTATTCCCTCAGTGTATTAACTCATACAACATATGCATCATTCTTGTCATCAGGATGCTTTTTATGTATAAGTATCCCACTGCTCAAAGTGATGGGCAAAAGGGTGGTCACAGATGTATGGAAATCAGAACCACGATATGCAGACAATCTCATCAAATGGTATTAAAGTTAGATCATGAGGACAGTTTTCTTTTTAGGATTTTATTTCTTTTCTTGTGCTTAATTTCATATCCAAAGTCATGATATACAAGAAGACATCTAGAAAATGCTTCCTAGCTTTCCCCCAAGAGTCAGAAATGAAATGTGGAAATATACTTGTCGAAACGCAGCCACATCACATAGATTTCTTGTAGCGATCTGCAGCTGCGGGGAACTATGAAGCCTCTCACTAAATACTTCATTTGTTTGGTAGTAGTGACTGAAGCATCTGCAAGATGGATTTTCTCTTAGGAGTCAGCTTCTTTGTTTTGCATTAACTTCTGAACTTGTTTTCTTTTAAATGGCTTGTTCTTATGGGAAAAAAATCTGTTCCACATATGATAGTCATTTGCTTTATGTCAGCAAATCAAAATATACAGGTAATTTATCAGAATAAGATATGTCTCCATGATAAAATCAGTGCAGATAACATGCATATTTACTAATTGGGAACTTAAAAATAATGGTTTTTCTCTACATCTTCCTGTGTATTTACATGTTGATTTCCTCTACTGGGGCTTCGAAACAGATTTTGAGAGATGAAGTTTCTCCTGATCATCTCTTCCATACCCTATGCACAAGGAAGAGCTGGAATCATCACAAAGTGAGTTACTAGATATAATCTCAGTCTTTTAGGAATGTAAAGAGATCCTTCTGTGTTTTGTTTTTCTTTCCTTTTTAAACAGCTTTCTATGGAACTTGAAGTTACCTGGAATTATGGAAGCAGTTGCGTATTGTTAGCTAATATAAGAAATGTGAGAGGAAAGACTGAACTCTTGTTTCTATAGCTGCTAATGAGGCATCTAGTGACTCAAGTGTCACCCTAAAGCTGACCTGACCAAGACAGAACAACTTATGCTCACGAATGTCCTGGGGTGGCTGGACGATCATATGCACCCATTTCATTTGAGTAAATAACAGCATTTCCACAACAAAATCAAAAACACCAGGAAGGCCCCTCGATGGCCCCTTAGCACTGATACCTTCTAAATGTGCACAGGTCTCTTAAGAACACCACGAGAGAGCGGGGATATGCTATGGGTTTCTTTTTTCCTGCAAAATTAAATTTTTGAATCATTTAAAAGTAGACTGCCACCAAATTAAATATGAAATTGACTGCAATTTTATTAAGAGATTTATTGCCCGCTGCCATATTTGGTGTACCTTTGTGAAAAATAGTAATGCAGCTCTCCTGTGAATGTGGTCATCGTGATGTTTAGTGGGCTGTCATGTGGCGCTGTATTGTGCTGGTTATTCTGGGTCCGCTAGATAGCATGGAAGAGCCCAGGCTGTGTAGTGGTCCTGAGTGGGGCTGTGATTCCCAACGTCAGCAGTTTGAAACCCCCAGATGCTCTGAGGAAGACATCCAGGGCTTGCTACTCCTGTACACAGTTGCAGTCTTAGAAACTCAGAGTCCTTTCTACCCTGCCCTTGGTGGTCATGATGAGTCCACATTGACTAGAGGGCAGTGCGTTTGGTTTAAAATAATGTGGAAAGAGCTCTGACTGCAAGGTAAGCAGTTTGAACCCACCAGACTTTCCGAGAGAGAAAGATGAGGTTGCTTACTTCCATAAAGATTTGAAGTGTGGAAACCCCAAAGGAACTGTTCTACTAGGTCCTATAGGCTGACGATGAGCTAGGAGTAACTTGGTGGTGGTGAGGTTTTTGTTTGTACTGTTGTCTGAGATAGCATGGAGCACCTGATTGCAAGTGGAACATATGAGGGTGGTGGTGGTGGGGTATGTGAGTAATTTTTAGCTGTCTAGTAAGCCTATGGGCTTGATTCTTCAAAGTTCTATCAAACTGCAGAATCAAAATTTGGTATGTGAGAGCTTGTTCCCTGAACTAATTGTGAGATACAGACATTGAACCAAGCGCTGAAATACCAAACTCAGAGTTTGTGAGCTAGCTAATTTCCAGTAAAAACCCACGGAATGAGTGATTCAATGAGTGGAATGTGGTATGTGCCCCCACCCCACTCCAAACAATAGTCTCCCTTAATCGAAAAAAAATTCAGCCTATAGATGTTTTTCTATATTTGACTATCTATTTTAAGATCTTCATCTGCAAGTTAGTGTACAGTTATCTGCATGACGGGATGAGAGCAGTGTGCACAGGTACCAAGTGGCGCCCTGGCGATGGTGACTGTTGTCAGGCCTGTGTGTGCCAGAGTAAAACACCCACAGGATTTCAATGGCTGCTTTTTCCAAAGCCAGTCATCAGGTATTTCTTCCAAATCGCATGCGTACACATACGTACGGATACAAATAAAAACTTAGACCCAGAAGCCAGGAGCAATAAGGAGAGAGTCATACGTTTCCAAACTGCTTGGTAAATGGGTATTTATGGAGAGGTGGTTCCAGAGGGGTGATTGCTCATCAGTCACCCCTGCTACGGGGGAAGCCTTTTCCCCGGACTTTTCTGTTTTAAGCCTAGTCCCCTGCCCTTCCTGATGGAACCTCACTGACATTTGTCACACAGAGAATCCGGCCTCTCCTCTCAACTTGGAAATAATACCGTCTACACAGTTTCATGGCCTTCTCCGAACTGGGGACCTTTCGTTTGTGCCTCACTTTCAACTTTACTAAATTGGTTACCGCCATGGAATGGTGTTGCACCACACGCCTTTGGAAACGAAAGGCTGCTTTCCTGGTGTGGTTGGGAAGCAGATGGTCTGAGATGCTTCTGTGCTCCAAGCACTCGGGGGCAGAGACACTGTTTTATCATTACCTGTTATTGAATCCTCACGAATCATCAGATTTCATTTCTTCCCTCTTGCTGATGCTTTTCCCTAGAGACTTTCCAGACACCATAGCCTTGGCATCTAGTAATCACGCTGCTCTCCCTGGGACCCCTTTTCTAAGATTCCTAATTCTCCCCTCACCTTTTCTGGTTACTAGTCTTTTAATCCTAGGAAATATCCCGTACCTGTGTGCTACTCTGTGTGTGTGTATGTGTGTGCACACGTGTGTGCATGTGTGTGCATGTGTGTGTGCGTGTGTATGTGTGCGTGTGTGTATTTGTGTATGTGTGCGTGTGTGTGCATGTGTGTGTATGTGTGCGTGTGTGTGTGCGTGTGTGCGTGTGTGCGTGTGTGTGTATGTGTGTGTATGTGCGTGTGTGTGTATGTGTGTTTGTGCATGTGTGTGTATGTGTGTATGTGTGTGTATGTGCATGTGTGTGTGTGTATGTGTGTGTGCATGTGTGCGTGTGTGTGCGTGTGCGTGTGTGTATATGTGTGTGTGTGCGTGTGTGTGTGCGTGTGCGTGTGTGTGTATGTGTGTATGTGTGTGTGTATGTGTGTGTATGTATGTGTATGTGTGTGCGTGTGTGTATGTGTGTGTGTGTGCGTGTGTGTGTGCGTGTGTATGTGTATGTGTGTGTGTGTGTGTGTGTGTGTCTTTAGTTTTACTAGTCATATTCTTAATTTCCAAGTAACTACTCACTTTCCATACACACTCTTAGCCACTTATGTTGGTTAGGAGTCCTGGTGATATAGCGGTTATATATTGAACTGTGATCCCCAAGGTCAGCAGTTTGAAACCATCAGCCACTCCACAGGAAAAAGATGGGGATCTCTACTCCCTAAAGGATTTACAATCTTGGAAACCCACGGGGTCAGCTCCCCCCTGTCCTACAGGCTTGCTCTGAGTTGGGATCGACTCGATGGCAATGAGTTTGGTTTGGTTGGTTTTGTGTTGGTCCCGGAGTTCAAATTCCTTGTGTTAAGGGTTCAAACCCACCAGCTGTTCCTAGGGAGGAGGAGGAGGTGGTCTACTCTCATAAATACTTATGGTTTCAACAATCCTGCATTGGGTCGCTGTGAATTGGAATCAATTTGAAGGCAGTGTTTTTTATTTATTTTATCTTTTTAAGTTTATGTTGGCTCATCTTCGTTTTTGCCCCCGGTTTCTTCTCTGTTCCTCTTTGCCCTGTGTCTCCTGGGCTCACTTGCTGATTTGGCCAATGGAAGGCAACCCACTCTTACAGGAAGAAAGAGGGCAACCTAGGAGAGATCAGAATGAGTACCTTGTGTTTCGTGCCCTGGAGGATAGAATGAGTAAAAGGAGGGGCCAATGACCACTGCATAAATAGGGCCAATTGATGGTGCCTCTGTCTTTAACTCTGGATCAGAGATCCCAGGGACAAGCACTTCAGAAACGGGATTACGTCAAAGGGATAATTGGGCCCTGGTGTAGCCAGTATAGAAATTGTTGTCTAAGCGTGGACAGAACCTTCACAACCTGAGATTACCACCATCATCCAGTATGGTTCTTGAAAGGGTCAGAGAAGACTGCACATAGAACTCACTGCTGCTTCACAGGCCACCTTTCCAGCTGTGGCTGAGTGCTTGCCGTGACGATGCCCCATGGCAAGCTGATGTATAGGTGGCGCTCTTCTCACCGGCTATAGAAGGGTTCATGGTACTCTGTCCTATTGGCAAAATCTGTAGGAAGAGTTGAGTTAAAGAAAGAGAAAGTGGCAAAAGGGATACAAGCATGCCTGTGGCTGACACTCTGTGAACAAAATTGCAGGCTTATGTAGCTTCACTTAATTTGCTGCTCTTGTTGCCTTGCAAAGAAAGACAGAACGTGTGAAAGTGGAAGGCAGGGGGAAAGGAGAGGGCCCTGAGTGTCGTGGAGGGTTCCCTCACCCCTGGCCCATGCTAGTTCCTTCAGCCTTTGGAATGCTTTTTTAATAAGGAAGTAAAATACAATAGTGAAAAGTACACAGAGGATAATGAATGTGCAGCGAATTATCAGCAGTGGGAGGATCTTCAGTTTCCTGTCTGGAGGGAAAAGGGCAGAATCCAAGGGATGAGGGCGCTTGGACTCTTGGCTCTCCGCTCTTTGAGGAGTCAGGGCAGCCACCTCCTCTCCCCTTTCAGGAGGACAGCACAGAGAAAGACTGTTCTTTCTTCTCTGGCTTCTTAGAGATGCTCTGGGTCCTACAGGTGGGCTGTGGCTCTGAAGGGTCAGGGGCCCTTCCCTGCAGAACTAAAGCCCAGACGAGGGGCTGTTGGAGGGACAGACATCCTTTAGGCAGATGCCCCCATGCCACGGTGCTATCACTCCTACACTCATTGCACAGACTTGCTCATGGGTTGAAGTGGGAAGAAAAGATGCAGGATGGAACAGGACGCATGACTGGGACATTTGTAAACAATGCAACTGATCCCCCCACCTCATCCCCACCCCCCCACCAGAAATCCAGAGGGAAGGGAAATATCCCAAATGTTTATGGGATATCGGCTGAGTGTGGACACGTGATCAGAGACATGAAAAACAGCTGTGGGCAATGTCCTGCAGTGGTCTCATCATTTATGCCCAGGCCTTATCACGTATGAATTATTGAGCAAATTCCAAGTGCATGTTCTATGGCACAAAGTCAGGTGATTCTGGTGAAGAACCCGAGTCTTGATCTTGGACACACATGAAGGCAGGTCCTGGGGCTGCCCCTGACTAGCTCTGGGGCTTGAAGAATAATCTGTCTCTTCAACTGAAAAATGGGGTAATAGGATCTACAGCATAGAGATGCTAAGCGGATGAACTGAATTGGTATAGGTGATGTATTGAGTACCATCCTGTGATTAAATAGAGGAGTGCTGGTGGGGTAGCAGGCTATACTTTTGGTAGCTAAGCCACAAAGACAGCAGTTTGAAACCACCAACCCCTCTTTGGTAGAAAAATGGCCATTTTACTCAACTGCTTTACACAACTGATGCCTGTGTGGATTGTTAGAGATGTGTGAGCCCTTAATAAAATGATTTTAGAAAAGAATATGAAGTACACAGCTAGATATCAGGATGGCATACAGAACATGCACGTGTGTGTATGTGTGTGTGTATGTGTGTGTGTATGTGTGTGTGGTCTTTTGGAAAGCATTGCCAGAGGATTTTAAATGGTTATCAGCAGACTTCCCCTCACTCTGCCCCGCCCCCATTATTTGTAAACATGCCTGAAGGCTAGGATGTGATGGACATATCCTATAAATGGAATAAAATTAATTATGAAATACAGAGTGAATCTAGTCTGCTATTGCTCAGCTTGGTGTAATTAACATTAAGAGAGGGAATTTTGCATATATGTGTGTAGCGTATTACAAAATGGCATTTACTCCTTTTTTGTATTGCTTTCGCTCAAAATTGGGAATCCTGCATCTAATTTCTGACCAAATACTGATTCTTACCTTCCTCAAGGGCTCTTCACTGATTGTCTAATGATGTAGGTTTTCAGTGACTATAATTTAGATCTAATAGAAACTTAACCCTAGTAGGGACCCTCAAGCTCTTTATAACCCAGGACTTTGAAATGTTAGGTCAATAAAGCATGGTCTCTTGAGCTGCTTGGTCCCCAAAGAATTCTGTGATTGGAAAAATGCTACAGATTATACTTCTCTTTGTAAAGCCAGTATTAATGCCAAAAGGAAGAAACTTACATTAGAGTTAGTTTGTCCGACCCTCCCCCAAATTTACTTGAACGTGGATTATTTTCCAAGTCACGTCTGAAAAGTGGCTCACGATAATCCTCTGGATGACAAAGGCCTATCACAGCCCATCCTGGGGAAGGTACAGGACCTGGCAGTGCATTGCAACCTGCATCCATGACTAGAAGGCCCCCTTGATCGAGACAGCTAAAATATAAGCACCATGCCTCGGGAATCTTCCAGGATAGGGTTGGAAAACACTGTCTCGGTGCAAACCTTCCTTTTACAAATGAAAACAGAGGTCCACAAATCAAACCTGAGTAACCTGTTCGTGAAGGGAGATGCTGAGGACAGGGAAACAGTCCTTCAGAACGAGGACTTGATCTCATCGTGTCTGCGAGCTTGCTGTCTGATCTTTTCCTCCTTTCATTTTAGCAAGAACACGCTCTGTCCGGAGGGGTCCTTCCGAGCATCGCTTTGTGTGAAAGCACAGAGCTCTAGTCTAATTGTGATTTTCTTTCTCTTGAAACTACAAGGTATCTCTAGTCCCTCGAAGGCCTCTCTTTCCTTCCCACTTCCACACAGCTGCACTACAAAGATGCCTCTCTCTTTTGTACTTCCTCTTGATATCATCCCAGTAACTGAGGGACCGCCTTTTTCTCCCTGCCTGTATGCAAAATTCCTGCTTACTGTAACATTTTCTCAAACTATCCTCAGAACTCGAACGAGTTCTGCCCAGTCTACCAATGTGAAAGAAAATTAATTGATATTAATTCATCTTTTTTTCCCCCTGGATGACAAGATTTTTTCTTGATCTCAGTGTTGGTAATACATTATTCAGTGTTCTTAATAACAGCTTGTGGCTTTGCCGTTTAGTTGCCAGAGTTGTTAAGTACCCAGAGCAGCACTCCTCGAGATGTGCCTTCGACAGCAAACTGCAGGTCTTGCTTGCCAGCCGACTTACAGTGGCTGCCATAGTGTTCCAATGATCTGTGGGAGGAGCGCACACTCCTTCATCCCTGCGTTGGCGGCCTTCAATGTGAATTTACTGTGGTTCACTCACCCCGCATCTGTCTGCTCTGTGTCAAAACCTAGCAAGACTCTTGAGGATTTTTTTAACGTACTTGGTGTTGTTTAAGCCTTCATTGAAACCACCTTCTGATGAGTGAGGCCAGATTCAAATGAACATGATACATGCAGTATTTCCAGGTATGTTGATTTTTGGGCACATTAAAAAAAAAGTACGACCAATGAAAGAAGGCCGGCACAATGGGGTGGCTCTTTAGTGACATCCTGAAAATTAAGCAGGAGCTCCCCAGAAAGACAAGAAGTTAGTTAATGACTAGAAATGTGAAACAGAAGTTGTAGGTTCCTACTTCCTCCTGGTCTCTTTGCACCCTAGAATGCTTGGTCCCAATTTAGATTCTCTCTCACAGTGTGCCATCCATGGAAATTGGCTCCTGACGTATAAGAATTCACCACTTTTCATCGAGAGTAAGATTGTTTCAGTGTAATTCTTCTTAGGGCGGTCCCCTTCCGTCTGGGGATCCCTACCACTTCTTCCATGCTTACGGAAGGTCGGGCTCTGGGATGGATAGGCATCCCATTTGATGTATTTGCTGTGACGGAAACCTCATACAGAAGCCCTTCTCACACATGTGTGCACACTGGAATCCCTGAGGAATTCCCCCAAGATGCTGGTGCCTGCTCCCTCCCGCTGAGATGGTGACTTGATTGATCTGGAGCATAGCCTGAGCTTTGACATGTTTGAATGAGCCCTCGGCTGTGATGAGCATATTCTTTAGTTGATGGTGCCGACAGAAGCACCCCCTCTGAATACACTCAAAGCCATGGGGTGATGCACTTCAGATGGGTAATTGTATAAGAGGCGAATTCTGCTCAATAGAGCTATTTTATTGAAATAAATATAAATCATTAAGATTCATTTGAGAGCCACTGCCATGTACTAAATAGGGAAACTGAGACTTGGAGAAACTAAGTAGCTTGCCTGAGGTCTTACAGCAATCTAAAGTGGAATAAGAACCCATGCGGCCAGACACGATTCATATGCTCGTTAGTAATTCCACTACACTTCTCTTATCTACCAGGAGGGACATTGGTGGCAGTGTGTTATTAGGTGGGCTGTTTTTAGCAGTTGTAACACCACTGATGCTTTGTAGAAGAAAGATGAGACATTCTGCTCCCGTAAAGATTTATAGCCTTAGAACCCCAAAGGGGCAGTTACATTCTGCCCCACTGGTTCCTATGAGATAGAATAAACTTGCTGGCAGTGGGTTTGGTTGGCTGGCAGTGGGTTTGGTTGACTGGCAGTGGGTTTGGTTGGTTGGCAGTGGGTTTGGTTGACTGGCAGTGGGTTTGGTTGGCTGGCAGTGGGTTTGGTTGGCTGGCAGTGGGTTTGGTTGGCTGGCAGTGGGTTTGGTTGACTGGCAGTGGGTTTGGTTGGCTGGCAGTGGGTTTGATTGGCTGGCAGTGGGTTTGGTTGACTGGCAGTAGGTTTGGTTGGCTTATTCTCTTCCAGAGACCCTCTGGCAGCACAGTGGCGAAGCACAGCTGCTAACCTAAAAGTCAGGGGTTTAAATCCACCAGCCTATTCCAGAGAGAAAGATGTGGTGGACGGCTTCCCTGGAGATAATAGCCTTGGGAACTCCATGGGGCCATTCTCCGCTGTCCTCTCTACGGTTGGCATGAGTGGGAATTGACATTTATAGCTGCTCACCTAAAGATTTAAAGTTTGGGTTCACCAGAGCTTCTTTAGCAGAAAGGCCTGCAATCTATTGGTGAAAAAGCACCTACTAACAATGCCTGTGGAGCAGAGATCCACTCTGTCACCCACGAGGTTACCAGGAATAGGAATTCACTCCATTGTAACTATTGTTTTCGTTGCTGTCAAACAAGAATCTGGTTCTGCAGGTCCATCACTGTGAAACACATACTTTGAGAAGTAGGGCTGGACTGTTCCTCCGCATCTATCCGCATTCCATGTCGCATTATGGGATCAGTGAGTCCAATTTGCAAGATGTTTGGCCCTAGGGCAAGGTAAAGGCTTGAGTTCCTAGGGAATAAAATGCAAGGCATTGACCACATTACCTTTGTCTTGAAATGAGCAGAACTAGTCTCTGAGCACTGGGAGTCATCCTCAGACACAGGCACAAAGGAGGAAATAACTGGGGAGTGCAGTGAAAATTCAAAATGAACTGCTCTACATCTTTAAAATAGAGTTCTATTTTAAAAACTCTGCCTGGAATGTTACCTTGCTCTTTGTCAACCCTCAGCTGAATTTGGATGTAACACACACATAAAAATAGCTCCACGATAGTAGGAACTATGTTTGGGTCTGGTCTATAGATAGGGGTTGGGAAGGCAAGCCTTCAGCGAGTGGAAGGTCTGTTTTCCAGTAGGAGGAGGCCATTAAAAGGGGGAATATTTTTGAAAGAAAAGAACAAATCCTTTTCATAATGGATTTTTACAAATGGGCTTTCTAGAAAGAGTATCCAATGAGGGACAGCAAGGGACGTTTGAGGGGGCCGTGCTTTGCCTCAGAGATGTAGCAGATCACTGCCTGCCTCTTACGGCTTGCTTCTCTTTAACTAGGTAGTCCTTTTCTGGAACAAACAATTGGTTCCAAAAAAATGAGCTCAGCCTCGAGCTGAAAGGGAACTCATTATAAATGGCTTTTGTAGAAGCTTGCAGGTTGAGTTCCAGGGACCAGTTCAGTTCATTTTGCTCTACTACTTAGGCTTCAACTACTTCTTAAAGTGTGGAAACATTTAGCATTTTTCAATCCGTTTCTTAATGTCTAACATCAACTTTATGAGAGTAAGTTATAGGTGCTTTGCTGCTGTTTGTTTTTTAACACAACTTTGTCTAGTCTTGTCTATAATATTTGCCTGAATTGATTGTTTTTGGTTTTTTTAATATGAATTTATCCTTTTCTTACATCAATGAAATTGACTGCTCTGGTGTTTTTTAAAGAAAGTGTGGATGCCTGCTGGTATCTGGTAGTGAGAAGCGGAAGTCAGAAATGAGGTTTGGCATTCCCCATCAACTGAAAGAGTTGGGCTTTTCAGGGATCGAATATGTATATACATAGTTGAGATTGGCTAGATGACCATTCCTCGTCGTCAGCTATAAGGGATTGAGTACTACCCATCTGTGTGGCTGCACTGAGATGAATCCCTACCTTACCCAGATCTCAAAGTGGCTGGCCAAGCAACTATCCCCTTAAACAACTAACCCGCTGCCACTCCCTTGATCTCAGCTCTCTGATCTCCTTTATATTTCCCCAGGTAGGATAACTACCTAAAAATCATCTTAGTTTACTTTTTTATTGTGCTCTCTCTTCCTGTCACAGAAAAGAGCTTTCCTGCTGTATAACATTGCAGGGCTTTGATATATGGAGCAGTTGGTATAATTAATTATATGAAGTCTTTGGTGGTAAGCAGATTGACTCTGAGTTTCACTTTAGTCTCGTGAGTCTGTGTCCCGCCAGAACCATTGCAGAGCTGGGCACACAGTAGAGATTGAATAAATGAGTGAAAACACGAATGAAAAAAAGAGAACGAATGTGGTAGGTAAAGGTTAACTGATGGGTAGGTGTTTCTTTAATGATAGATAACCAGGATTATCTTCTTGGTTTCCCCTGAATTTAAGGTTCCAAATCTTACAGTCTGGTAATAGAAAGTGGGGAGGGTCTTGTTACTCAGAAAGATGCCTGTGAGGTTGGGAAAGGTCTTTTTGCTGTGTGAGTGGAGTCTGTTCTGTGCATCAAGAAGCTGCCGAAGACTGTGCCGTTTGGTAGGGAGCCATTGTCCATTGACGCATCTGAGCCAAGGCTCAAACATTTCCGAGAGAGAATGAACCAATGGTCTCCCGAGCTCCAATTCTCAGCGTTATTGGACTGGCAGCAGAACCGCAGACGTCAGCCATGAGTTCTCTTTTCAAGTCACACTGGAAAATGGCCCGAACTGGTTGTTGTTGTTTCCCTTCATCTCTGTGAGAAGAATTGAGCTGGTCACCTGTCCTCTGCCCAAGTGGCTCATTTCAACGTCTTTGATAGAAGATTTTTTTTCTTTCTTTTCCCTCACTTCACCATCATCTGAGGTTGGGAACTAAAAACAAACAAACAAACAAATAACCCTCCAGCATCTTCAGCTAACTCTTAGCCCGTCAGTCACAGCTTGTGAAGGCCTCACTTCTATAACTGGGCTTTACCAGAGAAGAAAGGGGAGAGGAGAATGAATTAAAGTTTTCGGATTGTGTCTTGTATTCCAGGTGCATTGAAAAAAAAAAGATCTATAGAGAACTTGGCCTTGGCTACTGACTTTATCTTTGCTTCAGAGCTGGATTGGGTGTTACATAGGCCCCATCATGGCTTCTGTTTCATTGGTCATCTGGACCTCTATATACATCGGTGCTTTAAAGGTATACCTTTGCTTTCTCTGGTGTGGTTTACCACAGCAGTATCATACGTGGTGTCATAAATAAGTTGTTCAGTACTGACGATAGAAGGAGGACAAAGAAATCCCGCTACTGTGGAATTGATTCAGACTTGTGAATAATGAACTCAGTGGACTCTGTACAATATGCAAATGATGCCAGGTGATCCAATACGTGCGAGAGCGAAACAAGCCCATAATGAGAGTGCATATGGGAGTCACTGTTAAGAATGTGAGCAGAGTACTGCAAATCAGCAAAATGATGGAAGAGCCACTACCATATCTCTGTGTTATGCCAAATCGGTAAGGCCACGTTCTCCTTAAGTAGATTGCATCAATGGCCTTGCTAATGGAAGAACATTGCCTACAAAGGAAAACACCAATCATCTGGGTGCTGCCTTTTGTTCTTCCAGACTGGGCATACTTTCTAGATTCTCCCTGCCGTCCAGCTGTAGCCAACACAGAGCGACCCTGTTGGACAGGTGGAACTGCCCTGTGGGTTTCCGAGACTGTAACTCTTTACGGAAGTAGAAACCCTCATCTTTCTCCCACTCTGCCCCCATTAAGGCGTTTATTTTTGGTGTTGTTCCAGCTGCGATCTGGAACCTCTGAGAGTCTTCATCCCGGGATGTCTGGGTGGCAGCCTTCATCCTGAAATAGCTGTCCTTGACTTGAGCCTGTATCCTGGGATGTCTGTCCTTGATGCCTCTGAATGTCATGCTCTGGCCTGGCCGCTGCAGCTGATCATGCCTGGGAAAGGGAAGATCACGTGCCATAATACAGACAGGTGGTTTGCATAGCCACCAACCCTGGAAGACTCCAACTTCTTCGCAGTAGGCTTAAGTAATTGAAGAAGAGGTGGGAGGCGCACGTGTTTGTTTAATCGTGTGTGTGGGACAGCTTCACAGAGAGATGGCATAAATGCTGGCAGGAGGGAGGAGCTGTCTCCATGTAAACTTTCCACCCTCTCAGAGGGGCAGTGGGGAACGTGAAGTGTGGGCACAAACACTGGTGAGCGGGAGGCCTCTCGGGCCGTTTGGGAGGACCTGGACGTCAGCGTGTGCTTTGCTGGCTCCGTGAGGCAAAGTGCTGTCGCAATCAGGAAATAATGAAACACCACGAAGTGAGAAGTTCCTGAAAAGCGCAGGGAATGAAATGGAAGGCGAGAGGGGACACTGCTCCAGAGCACCTTGAGGAGCTGCCTGTCACCCGGGACTTCAGCTGTCACTGCGAGGACACCGATGTCAACGGGGCTTCCCTTGTCCTCACGCTGGACACACCGCATTTGTCTTCCTTTCTAAATTTGCCCTCAGAACAGGCTAATGTCTTCTTGCCTTGTGCCAAATTTTGTAGAAATAAGTGGCCCTAAGGAAAATTTAATTGTCTCTTTATTTCTCCCCACCCCGCTGCCTCATGTTAATTCCCTGAATAGTTTGAAAATTAATACGACTGTGGATTTACAGAATTCACTAATTAATAAGAAGCTTGACATTTACTAATAGGAAGCTATGAATAAACCCACTAATTTAAAAATTATGTCACAATCAGAATGTTCCCATGGAAGCTGGAAGCCCAGAGAAAAATGTGGTCTTTGGGTATACATTAGCCAGGTGATTAGTCAGAGGATTACCTCAGAGCAGGTTATTTCGATGCTAGAAACTTATTGTTGCGGCCCACAACCGAACAAGTTAAGCTCTCAGAAGAGGCATGTGCTATCACATTGTTCGCCTGAAATGATGGAACCATCTCAGGACTGCCATAAAGGGTTTCCTGGAATATAAGTCTAAATTATTTCTTTTAAAAATCGTTTTATTGGGGGTTCATATGACTCTTATCACAACCTGTATAGCCATCCATTGTGTCAAGCACACTTGTACATTGGTTGCCATCATCATTCTCAAAACATTTTCTTTTTACTTGTACCCTTGGTATCAGCTTCTCATTTTCCCCCCTTAAATTCTTTCTAAAGCTGGTATGAAAGATATGCTTTGTATGGCTTGCAGTAGCTCCCATTGATTAGTAATGACTTGCTGGAAGGCACTTAAGAAGATCCTACAGGAGAACATGCCAGAGTTGATTAGTGATGCCTGTCATGGGGGCAGGAGGAGGATTCAAAAGCATGAGTCTCAGGTGTGGTCCTTTTCTGACATAGAAGAAGAAGCCAGGCAGTGAACTGACCAAGGAATTTGTATTGTTTTTGTTGCATCAGAACTCATAGGGATGTGTGTTAAATGAGAAAATGCTCTTACTGGACAGCATGACAGGAGGAGTTAATAGTCCTGTCCTAGAATTCTAAAGGGCGAGCTGAGTGAAACCCTGAGCTGAACCATAAAGTGTCTTCATTCGACCACATGTGTGCACCAGGTGGGATGCAGGTCAGGGAGATGACAGGAGAGTAGTTCAGAATGCATTTTCCTCTCAGAGAACAGAACTGGAGCGGGGTCTAGAGGGCGCACCTTTGTCTTGTCAGCAGCTCTTCAGTGTGTGCTTGCTACCAGCTCACACTGGGGCACACAAAGGCCAGGGTTACAAAGATGGGACAGAAGTTGACCCCATGAATCTCTGTCCCGGCAGGACTTTCCAGGAGAAGTCATCTAAACCAGATCACAGATAAAACTTCAAGACACTCTGCTTTTCCTCCTTAAATTCTCTGTTATTATTTTTTTAAATCATTTTATTTGGGCTAATACAACTCTTATCACAATCCATACATACATCAGTTGAGTAAAGCATCCTTATACATTCATTGCCCTCATCATTCTCAAAATTCGCCTTCTGCTTGGGTTCCTGAAATCAGCTCATTTTCATTTTTTCCCTTCCCCTCCCTCCAAGCACCCCCCTCCCTCATGAACCCTTAATAATTTATAAATTATTATTTTATCTTATCTTACACTGCCTGTGTCTCCCTTCACCCACTTTCCTGTTGCACATCCCCCAGAGAGGAGGTTATATGTAGATCTCTGAGATCAGTTCCCCCTTTTTAAACCCCCTTCCCTCCCAGTATCGCCACTCTCACCGTTGGTCCTGAGGGTTTCATCTGTCCTAGATTCCCTGTGATTCCAGATCCCATCTGTATGGCTGTGCCTCCTCTGGTCTAACCGGGTTTGCAGGGTAGAATTGGGGTCGTGAGAGTTGGGGGATGAGCAGCAGCTGCCCTTCTTTATATTTATTATTAAGTCAAGGTTCAGATGTGTGGGTTCAAAGGCAAAGGGAAGCATTTGAAACGTTATTTTTAAAGCAAGCGTCACAAAACTCTGGAGCACCACGACCTTCCTGGGAGACTCCCCTTCACCATGTTCCTAGGACCCCAAGTCCATTTTTTAGCAGTGCTTAGATACTTAATTGGTGATTGTTTGTCAGAATTTTAATCATTCTGTTACACTCCTAAGCCCACTCGGCAGGGAGAGTTGTCATAAATCACCCTTAGCAATGGCATATACTTGGTAGTATAGCTGCCCCCTAAGCCTACAGGGTTTTTTTGCGTCACAGATGAACCAAGTGAATGGATGAAAACAGAGCCTTCTAGAGAGCTGAGCAGAACTTGGTCATACCTTTGGCTGGCTGTTGAACCTGAGCGAATGGCCCAGAGCCACCTTTGAGGGTTTATGTCATTTCTTTCCAAATATGGAAGTCCAGTTAGGCTGACCCTTGGGTGGCAGCAGTTGTGTACTAAAAAATTAATGCTTTTCCTGATTTTCATCTTTTTCTTTGTTCTTCCTGCCACGTTCTGGATGCACATGTTAGGAGCAGTCATCGACATTAAAAAGAGATGCCCAGAAAGAGAAAAGATGGGAAGAAGCTCCTGCTTAAGTCCTTTCCATATGCCTCTCTTTTTTCCTGAAGGTACATAGGAGGTTGGGACATGCTATGTGAACTTGAGCAAGTGATTAAGCCCTCTGTGCTTTTCTGGGCTGTGAAATCACCATGATGGAAACACCTCCTCCCCTATCAGGCTACCAAGCAGATTAAGTGAGATAGTTACCTAAAGCACTTAGTTTACTGACTATGCCAGCCCTAAAGTATGGCTAACAGGATGATCAATACATGCCAAGTTTTCCAACCATCTCTATCTCAGGGGCATCAGTAGGGGGTGTTTTTTCCTGGCATGGTAGCCCCACGTACTGCTTTCAGAGAAAGATCTCCCTTTGCTTTGTGGGACTGTGAAAAAGAGAGTCTTCTGTAGTTCTTCCCTGTGCCCAGGAACTCCTAGCCCATGTTGCGCATGACGCTCACTGTGGATCTGACTGAGCACCTGCGGGAATGGGGCAGGGTTGCCCACCTTGGTGCTGCCACCGTTCCTCATCTCTGCTGTTGGCTTTCATGACCTACAGGGTGTTGTCATTCTCCCGACCATCCAGGCCCTAGAGGAGGCTTTAACAGTGTCTAATGAGTGCTTTCATCTATTGAGGAAAGCTTTGGGATCTTAGCTAATGAGACTCCAATCAAGTCATTTGACTTCTCTGTGTTTCTCTTCTTCGATATCTATTTTGCATACTGTTGGGGATTTAAATGAGCTAACGTAGGACAAATGTCCAATGTACGACCCAACATGCAGGAGTGTTCAATCACAGCTTATGTGCTATCAGTGGTGTAACATCCTGCTGCTAGGAACGGATATGAAGTCCAGGAAGAGATGAATATAAGGTTAGTCCCATTTTCCCTAGTTAACTATAAGAAATCATTGTTATAGCTTCAGGGGGACCAGCTGATTCCTCATCCTTTATCTTTCTATCTCCTATGAATCTGGATCTGTCTTTCCTCAGTGCTCAGGAAACTTTATCTATGTCAAATAATATTTCTCCAGCACCTCTTGTGTTTGAGGCAATATGCTGGTCATTGTGGTTGCAGCCAGGGAACGTTTGTACACAGACAAATCACTCAAATAATGATAAGGGCCTCGTTTTTCTTTTGAAGTTAGGACAAGATCAAAAAAGTGGTAGGAAAATGACCAATTAGTGTTTTCTTTGAGAAGGCTCTGCTCCAGCAAGCCCTTATATAATCGAAGAGGAGGATAAGGAAGAATGAAACAGTAAAGTATTATTATAAGGGAGGCAATACTCAGTATGCAAATGAATACGACCACACAGGAAAGCTGTTTTGAGTCTGTGTGAATCATAAGACCAGAGTGAATGCATAATAGCCACCCTGCAAATTCCAGCTATCTTGCAGAAGCTTGTCTGTAGACAGAAAACTTCCCACCTGGACTGAACAATGGAGCCACGTGACAGGATTCAGGTGTGGGTCTCAGGCTGCTTGCTCGTTAGTGTAGAAGATGCTCCCCAGTTAGGCAGTCAGAGCCTCATTACTGTTCATAAGAGCAAGCTAATAATTAAGAGTTCTGAATCTCCTAAATGGTGACAAATAGAGTGAAGAGGTAATGAGACAGGTAGGGATGGAGATTCCCTGATGAGTTCCTATCACAGTGAGAGAATGGAGAGATAGAAAGAAAAGGTGGGGGGCTTGTGATTGTCACTCCAAGGGCTTCTCACAAAGCTCACACATCTCTGGGGTGGGGGCAGGAAAGCATTTGCCACACAATGCAAAGCAACTATTCTTGACGGAGCCCTTCTCAACGCTGCACAAGCCACGGTGGCAGACAAAGGTTCCAGACTTGATTTCTTCCCCAATTCTTGTCTTAGTTTACTGTTGGTCTTCTTCCACGATTTGTCTGATTTTCCGAATTTAAAATAAGACATGGCCATCGTAGCACAGTATGTGAAGAAGTTGGGAAGCCCTATCCCAAGACCCTGTGACTGATGGCTTTGTTTTGGCTGTCTGCTGTTGTCCCGAGTCCTGGTCCTGCTGGTTCTAATGAGCAAGCACATGGTAGAGGAACCATTGTTGGATCTTTGAAAATTTTATTTCACCATTGTCTCTGTGAACCTAGGAGAGAGCAGTGGCTGAATGCTCTGGGACGGCTTTGGAGTGAAGGCCTTGAATTTGTATTTTAGTTTAGTGTCTCCCAGATCACAAATAAAGACACAAGTGTAAGATTTGATGGATTTGAAATATGGTATTGGCAACGAATATTGAAAACACCATGGGCTGTTAGAAGTATAAGCAGTTTTGTCTTGGAAGAGGTATAGACAGAATGCTCCTTAGAAGTGAGGATGGTGTGGGGGAGTGCCCAGTGGAGACCCAAAGCCCATCTGGAGGCAATTGGACATCCCGTTAAGGAAGGGTTGCAGGCAGGAGACAAGCCAGTCAGGGTGCGATTTAGCAACAATGAAACATACAACGTTCCTCTAGTTCCTAAATGCTTCCCCTCACGCCCCCCCCCCCACTATCATGATCCCAATTCTACCTCACAAATATTGCTAGACCAGAGGATGTACACTGGTAGAGAAAGGAATTGGAAACATAGGGACTCCAGGACAGATGATCCCCCTCAAGATCAGTGGTGAGAGTGGCTATACTGGGAGGGTGGAGGGAAGGTGGGGTGGAAAGGGGGAACCAATTACAAGGATCTACATATAACCTCCTCCCTGAAGGACGGACAACAGAAAAGTGGGTGAAGGGAGACGTCACCCAGTGTAAGATATAACAAAATTATAATTTATAAATTATCAAGAGTTCATGAGGGAGGGTGGAGTGGGGAGGGAGGGGGAAAATGAGGAGCTGATACCAGGGGCTTAAGCAGAGAGCAAATGTTTTGAGAATGATGAGAGCAACGAATGTGCAAATGTGCTTTACACAATTGATGTATGTATGGATTGTGATACGAGTTGTGATACGAGCCCCCAATAAAATGATTAAAGAAATACACCTTTAACAAAGTGATAATAAAATATGCTCTTACTGTTAAAAAAAGAAGTGAGGAAATGAGACTTGGTCTCCTGTACTTTGGGCATGTTACCGGAACAGACTAGGCCCTGGGAAAGGTCTTCAGACTTTGGAAAATGCAAGGTCAGTGAAAAAGAAAGACTGACAAGGAGATGGGTTGACGCAGTGGCTTCAACAGTGAGCTTGAATATAACAACGCTTGTGAAAACGGCGCAGGACTGGGCAGTGTTTTGTGTCATGGTGTTATGTGGCCACTATGAGCCGGAGCTGATTTGATGTCAGCTAACTACAGCAGTGGTGATATCTATTTGCCATTGAAAAGACATTGATGCAGAATGCTCTACGTGTGGTTCTACATGTATTGCATTCCTTGATTTCACCTGTAGAATGCCATGATTTAATAGATTTGGCAGTCATGCAGTTATCAGGTGAATAGCACAATTATATTGGATGAAATTGCTGCATATGGGAGAACAGTGCAAATAGAAGGAAGCTTATAGAGTTGAAATGACACACAGCGGTAATTGAAATCAGAATTTGCTTTACCACTGTGTTTCAGGAAAATTCCATGACTACCCAAACCCTGCTACTTCACTTTAGTCAAAATATGGTGGATTTTTCCTTGTGTGCAGAGACAGTAATCACTGTCTTGCATTCATTTGTTTGGAAGCTTTGATTTCTTCAATGTTTACTTTGGATCTATAACACAATTTGGGAATTTTGCTTTGACATTTCTCCATTCGTTATTGTCAATACACCAGAACATATGAAGAAAAAAATGGTAAAGGACCCAGGTGTCTTCAATGTTGATAGATCTCTGATGTGATAAAGCGATGCTAACATATGGTTATTTCTGAAAAATCATAGGTGACTTAGATTTACCATGCACAACTTCCAGAGCCAGTTGCCTTCATCCATTTTCAGAATTACCGCCCAGCCTGTGGAGGTAAACGTTGGCGGCTCTCGCTTGATTGTGTGAAGGGTATGGTACAAGTCAGAATTCGACAGCTAGGGTTACAACTGTTCGGTTAATTCCTGGAGGTATTAAGACGATTCTCAACTTGTGAGTCCCTTCCTATTGTATGGTCTTAACATGATCGATAGCCTGTAACATTCCCTGCCTGTTAGCACAGTTCATAAGAAATCATGTTAGGACGAATCCAGTAGCCTCCATCACACTGTGAAGTCATTGTCCTTCAGTTTAGAAATCTGGTCTCTTTTAATCCTGGCTTGTGTCTTTTTGACCTGAGATGGTTATCTGCAAACACAGGCTGTTTATTTTCTAAATGGCCCAAGGCCTTGATGCTGGTTTTATAGACCTCCACCACCTGTATTTATTTTGGCAGGAAATACTTGTTAAAATGTCATTATAAGCACTTTTAAATTTTATACATTTTAAGATCAGAGTTGAAGGATAAAACACACTGAAATCACTTCTTCACTCCCTGTGCCTTTTTTGGTTCAATTATGCTAAAAAGACAGATTTAAAAACATTTTACCATTTCAGTGTTTTTACATGCAGAATCCAACGACATAAATTTTGCCCATTTATGCAATTATCACTTCTGTCCATTCCCAAATTTCCTCATGACCTTAACAAATGTATTGCCCCCCTCCCCCAAGTAACAACTCTCCCTCCAGCTCCTGGAAATTACTAACAAACTTTGGTCTTTATACCCTGTCCTGTTCTCGGTAGTTCATGTACCCTTCTCTGACGACCTCATTTGGATCAGTATTATGTTTCTATATCTTTCTTGGTGGAGGAGAGGAATTTGAGAACCCGTGGTTTCTACAAGGGAACTCTTTAAGGAGACTGGCATGAGAGAGTCTTCAAGAAGCAGGTCACCAGGCTGGTCTTTGCTGTTGCTTCTCAAGGGGTTCAAACCACCAACCATTTGGCTGGTAGTTAAGTGCTTAACTTCTTACACCACACTTCAAGCCACACGCACTGGAGGGCTTCATAACGTTCATGGAAAAGTGGAATTAAAAGAGTTTGTCCCGTGAACATTTTGAAGCCCATCCATATAAATATACACACAAATGATTTCAAAATGTTACTTGTAGATGCACAAACTATTTTAAAAAATTAAGAGAAGATTATTATACATGTAAGGTATATGTTCTATATTTGGTTTTCGTGGTCCCATTGGATGAGTAATCAGCAGAGCAGATGACACTTGGGGAGGGTGGGGAAAGCAAGAAGGTAAAGGGCCCAGAGGCGTGGAGGCAGTTCAAGGAGCGGGTGTAAATACAGGTCAGGAAGTTGGCAATTGTGCTAGAGAAATAAAACCAGCATTGTCTAGGGAACTAAAACCAGCGACCCTCATATATGTACTTTCAATCAAGAAGTAATTTTATATCAAGAAGGTGCCCCAGCCTAGTCCACCTCAAAGCATTTCTATCCAAGCTTTTATGAGTACTGAACCCATGTCCACAAAGGAAGCTTTTATGGAAATGTTCACGATAGTTTTATAATAACAAAGACGTGAAAACAACCCAAATGTCTGTTATTCAATGACTAGCCAAACAAAATGTCATCTATCTATGCAATGAGTATTATTGAGCCATAAAGAAATAAAGTACTGATGCATTCTAAAGCTCTGATCCTTTCTCTCTGTTTCCAACCATTGCGATATGTTTTGTTTGTTTTGTTTTGTTTTGGGTCTTCTGATGCCTATTACCTGATCCTGTCAACACCCCGTGATCACACAGACAGTTGTGCTTCTTCCATGTGGGCTTATTACTTCTCTGCTAGCTGGCCGCTTGTTTAACTTCAAGTATTTAAAACTCCAGATGCTATATCTTTTAATAGCGGGCACCATCAGCTTCCTTCACCATATTTGCTTATGCACACATTTTGTCTTCAGCAACTGTGTCTGGAGTGTGAGCATCACAGATTGCCAGGTTGTTAGAACAAAATGTTCTTGCACTGAGGGAGGGCTTGAGCAGAGGCCCAAAGTCTGTCTACTTCCTCAATGTACTGCCATGTAAATATATGTACATAGGACAATACATCTATTTTTATGAATGAATATAGTTACATATGTACACACTTAAGTTTTTACTTCTATCCATAGCTTTGATTCCTAGATCTTTCCTCTGCTTCCTTTTACCTTCCCCCTACTCCACCATAATGCTGGCATTTTTTCTGCCTGTTAGTAATTACTCCCAGCCAGATGGATGTTCCTTCAACATCACCAGGGTTTCTATGTCCCCCTCATTGTTGATTTTAATTCACTGTTTATTCCCTGTCTATGACGTTGTTTACTCCCTGCTCCCTTGCCCCACCTCCTCCTCCCTTCAAGTCGGACCGGTTGCTTCTCCTTGGGCTTCCTTCCCTTGCCTACCCTTATACAGGTAGGCAAAACAACAATAATGGAGACAAAATAAAAGGTTGAAGAAAAAGAGAAAAAAATGAAAAAGCATACATAATTCCAAGTCTGTCTGCTGACCTTTATCACTATCTCCCCACCAATCCTGCGGGTTTCCGGAAATGCCTCTCTTAGCCTGAAATCTATTTTAGGGGATCCTCGGGCTTTGTGGCTTTGATTTGCTCCTGTGTTGATCTGTTATGTTCCCTTTTTGGTTTGCCCCACTGTGGGTGAGGTCAGTCCAGACTCACACCCCACCGTGTGTCCTCAGTATTGTCCCCTCTCTCAGTATGCCCCAGCGAGGGGACATCCTGTCTTAGCTGTTGTTGACCCTACAGTCCTCACTGTGCCTTAGCAGCTCTCTGCAGAGACGGTGTCCTCAGGGCATGGTGTGCCAGTATGGGGTCTAGTCCCTCACTCTCTCTGTTTTCTTCTTGGTTTGCTTCCATTTGGGCATGGCAGGCCGGTCCCTCCCCCCAATTTGTAGGTTTAGTGTTGCCCTCTGTAACACATACTTCTAAGGAAGGGGCCAGTTTGGCTCTGACTGGGCTGGCCCTATAGACCTCTCTGTTCCTGATTTGCTGCTTGTTGTTCCCTTGCCATCAAGGTTTGGAGCATTGTTGTGGGGTCTGCCCTCACACTTCCATTCAAGCCTTAATATTTTCTATCGTCCTTTATGCATGTGAAAGTTGGTCAGTGGTGAAGGAAGATTAAAGAAGAATTCGTGCATCTGAATTACGGTGTAGGCAGCAAATATTTAAAGTACATCGCCTGCCAAAAGAACAAGCAAATCAGTCTCGGAAGAAGCAAAGCCAGAATGTTCTTTAGAACTGATGATGGCAAGACTGAATTGTAAACATTAAAAGTTTATGAATATCATCTCAAAAATTATGTTCACAGAGAACAAACAATTGGGAGTGGATCTGGGCATTTTTCGTTTTAGCTGCTGCGATTATTTTAATTAACGCAGGGAAGATCTTTTTTAAAATATCATAATCGAACACTGAACACAGCGTCATCTTGCACTTGTCACTGCTTATTGACAGAAACACCAAAGAAGACATTCCATGGGTCTCTACCCATCTCTTTGCTTCTGTCTTGTTTTCAGACTGCTTCCCACTATTTTCCTCTTTTCCCAAAGATTTGGAGTCCTTTGCCTTGACCCTTAGAGATTCCCCCATCTGCAACCTACTATCTCAAGACATTCCTACACCTTTCTCATCATTTCAGTCGCAACTCAAATATGAGATACCCTTTGTATGGCCACCCAACCAGCCACTTTCTCTGCACCAGTTTATTGCCTACTCCCACCTCCAGATGGTGCTTGATGTTTTGTGTATGTGTGTGCGCGCGCGCACACACCCTGAATCTGGGTGGATGCCCGAGTGGTAGGAGCCTGATACTTGTTTTTCACCACTACAATAGGATTAAGCATATGCAGAATGTGGACAAATCTTTGCTGAATAAATAATTATACTTTTTAAAACAACAAGTTCAAGGGACACTTTAATTACTTCATGATGTGTTGGCAGATGCTGAATAGTTTTGTGGAGAAGGAAGGAACCAGTGAAAAGTAATGTTAGAGATGGAAAACAATCACATGTTGAATGTATATATGGTATTTATTTTTGTTGTCTTGGGGTTCCATCCAGTCAGTTTTTACACATAGCAACTCTGTGTACAGCAGAGAGAAACAGCAGGGTCCTGCTCCATCCTCATAATTGTTATCTTTGTACCCATTGTTGCAGCCACTGTGCCAATTCATTTATATGTGGTGGTGTAGTGGCAATGAGCGTGAACCAATTCACTGAAATCTTTAGTAAAAGGCTGTTGGAATTTTGAAATGTGTGTGTGTGTGTGTTTTTTTCTGTTTAAAAATAGCTAAGCTGCAGGATTTTCCTTGACTTGTTAACAATTGAAAATTTTTCTTTCGTGACACCAGAGGTTGATGACTTAATCTACTTTACTAAAAATTGTTGTGTTTCTTTTCCCCTTTGTATAAAAATGTTGCAAGAACACTTATGTTTGCTTAAATCCTGAGACATTTCAAGCTGTCTTCTCCTTTTCTTTGTGTTTCATGTCATCTTCTTGTGAGGATTGTTACATTGTCTCCTGTGTAATTTTGACATATGCCTGTAGCTTTTAGCTGTTTTACAAATCATAGGGACCAAAATTCACGTCTCCAACAATGCAGTCATATCTCTTTATTGTTCTCAAAGGCATCAATAAGAGATGCTTGGAATTTTGGTGAACAGGGAGTGTGTTGTTCAGTTAGATGGCAGGTCATTTTTCTATCAAGGTTAGCTTTAGGAACCACAGGTCAGCGGCTCTTCGATTCCATTTACATTTTCAGTGAATATGTGAGTGTCCAGTTTTACAGAATGAAGCTACTTGAAGTAGAAACACGTCCTCCAATTGGTAGGCTCACTGTTAATACAGCTTCTTCTTATGCCCCACTCCCCCCAAACATACTGATGCCCTTCTACATTCCTGCTGTGTGCTGGATCATGTCAGTCTATAAAAAAGGAGATTGCTTTTAGAGTAAATATTATCACTCCCAGTACCAATGGAAGACCGTGTTTCAGTTTTATCCCGTTAAAAGGGATTGCAAATTTTCCATTTTTTTAAAGCAAAGAATGGTCTTTCTTTTCTTTATCATCCTATCTGGCTTCCTTGTTGCCTAGGAGATAACAGAGTTTATAGCCCATTGTTTTAGCTAGGTCATAATTATTCCTGAAATATCATACATTTTAATAAGAGGTTTGGAGAGGTAGAGAATTCCCAGTGTTGACAGGTTATGGGATCATGGTCCTTCTCTCTATGCTATTGTGGAATGTAAAGTTTTGGAAATCTTTCCTGCAAGGTAATAACCAGTGATTGTCCATAGCTTTGCAGGTTTGATGTCCTTTGAGCAGACCGATTCTAAAACCTAGGAACTTGCAAATGAGAAGTAATCAAAGAGATCTCTGAAAGTCTTGATCTGTTAAGTACCTTCCTCATAAGATTGTCAGGAGGATTACAAAAGGTGGTACATATAAATTGCTTAGCCTGGTTAGAGTAGTAAGCAAGTGTTGCTTCTACGATTTAATGAGATGCTAGTCTGAAACTAACACTGCTCTGCCTCAGTAGCAGTGCAGTGCCAAACAGATGGTTTTATTTATCTGTCTTTTATTTATGCAAAAAGCACTATTCCAAGCAATTTGTCAATATTGCCTGTTGTTTTAGTCGTATGTATCAGCTCATCATTTTATATTCAACAACTTAAGCAATTTATTAACCCTCCACATGACTTGCCCTATTCCTTTCCCCCCTGGCTTTCTTCGTCTCTGTCTTTTAGGGTGCTGCCTTCCCCTTTATCCAGATGAGCCCCCTGTATCCCCTCTAGCCTATTATTTCCTTTGCTCCCTTCCTCGCTCACCATGGTTTCACCTGTTATTAAAAGCTTTATTTATTGTACCAGTTTTCTCATTCTTCACGCAGCATGTTATTTTTTATGAAAGGAGATCAAGTGTTTCCTTCCATAATGCTGCTGCATGAGTTTGAACTGCCAACCACTATCGTTAAGAGCTTCATGCTTAACCATTGTGCCACCCGGAGTCCTTAACAGTAATTATTAAATCCTTTGTGTGTGTGAAGTGATCCCATTTCAGCAACTCAAAGAGGTTGAAGACCTTATCCAAATTCATGCAGTCAGTTGGTAAAGGAGATAGGATTTGAATTTAGGTTTGTCTGATTGTAGATCTGCGTTCTCATTCTTATCATTCTAGAAATTCTGTTGGAGCGTAAGAATATGTTCTCCATGAAAGCCTCCAACCCGCTATCATCAAGTGGGTTCTGACTCAGAGTGCCCATACAATAGAACTGTCCACCAGGCTTTGGAGGTTCAAACATCCTAGAAGTGGACGATCTCATTTCCTCCCGAAACCCAAGCAGCGTTAACACTGGTTTTGAACCTAGTGCTGATGGGAAGGGACAAGCATGTAACACAACGGGGCATCCTGTTGACATGGAAATGAGTGCAGTGGGTCTGGGTTGGAGCCTCAGGTTGTGCAGAGCCTGCTGGTCAGCTGACCACCATTTTGAATAGGAAGAGTATGTTATTGTTTTCAGAAGTATGGAAACTTTTCATTTTCCCCAAAATGTGATTAAGAGAAAAAGAAGAGATCAATCACGGAACGCACGAGAGAATTTCCTAGTGGATTAAAGGCTAGGCATAGCCTCTTCATAAGCATGCTCTCTTAGCTGTATTTGCTAAAGTCTTCATTTTTGAAAACTTGCCACATGGGTATCGATTGGACACGTTACCTTCTCAAGAAATATTTTAAATTGTGTGTTCCCCATCTAGTGAGAGAGCCTGACAGTAAGGAACCCTGAGATATTAAGGTCCCTGAGATCTTAATTTCCCAAATGGGAGACGTCCTTAAACCGAGTTCTACAGAGAAAGCCAGAGAAGCCATGGTGGTTCACTCGTTAAGCACTCAGCTGCTAAGCAAATGGTGAGTGGCTGGAACACGTTAGCCCCGCCACAGCAGAAAGACGCAGTGGCCTTCCTTTAGGACAGCTTTGAAAACACTATGGAGAGGTTCTCTTTTGTCCTGTAGAATCTCTTTGGTAGGGATCAACTTGACAGCAGTGGGAGGGATTTTGTTTTGATAGAGAACCGGGCTACTCCCTAAGGTGAAGAATGGATCTGAGCGGGTCATTTCACTTTCTGGACTTATCTTACACCTCTAAAATGATAGGGTTGTATCTAAGTGATCCCTTAAATCTCCTTCTACTTCATGTGACAGGTCTAGGAGCCCTGGTGTGGTAGTGGGTTACCTGAAGGTCAGCACTTCAAAACCATCAGGAGCTCCTCAGAAGCACACAGAGGCCATTCTTCTGTGTCCTACAGGGTCACTGTGAATCATAATCAATGAGATGGCAGGTGGCAGTGAGTTGGGGTTTCTGAGTGAGAGTGTGGGCTGAATCTTGGGTCACTTCAAGAAGACACAATTCAAGTAACATCTTTTCTCAAAGCCCACCTTGACCCCAGTCCAACCCTTGCTTGAGTCCTGTGCTTTATTTTACAAGAGATTAAGGGAGAACAAAGCAAACAAAGGAGGAAGGGGAACTGACTATCACCAAGAAACACCTAGGAAGGAGTGGGCCCTTTGGACCCGTGGTCTCTGTGCTAGGAAGATGTGTGCCCAGGAACAAGGAGCGCTTCAAAGCAAACAGTGGTTGAAGGAAGACAAGGACCTTCTTCCAGTGTCGGCAGAGAGAAAACTATTTCCCTAGAGCCGACCCCCTGACTGAGGACTTCTAGCTTGCCAAACTAGGAGAGGACAAACTTAGCAGCACCGGATAACGAATTGGCTAGAAACAAAGATGTTGTGTCCCAAGGAACCGTGGGGCGTAGTGCGTAAGCGTTGGGCTGCTAACCCCTGGGAGGGGGAAAGATAAGACTTCCTATGCCTGTAGAGCTACAGGCTCAAAAACTCACAGGGGACAGTTCTACCCTGCCCTCAGGGTCCCTGTGACTCAGCTTCAATATGATGACATCACGTTTGGTTTTTGAATCTACTCACCATTGCTGTTTCAGAGGAGTCCTGGTGACAGAGTGGTTAAGCCTTGGCTGCTAATTTGGCTCAAGAGTTCTGTCTTGGAAACTCTATGAAGGAGCTCTACGCAGTTTTCAACTTCACAGCGATGGAGATGGGTTGTTTGTTTCTACAGATAGATAGATATACAAGGTTCAGTTAGACTTTCTAGAATGAGTCACTTTTTTCTTCCCAAAATAGTTTTGTTGGAGCATAATCCACCTATCAGTCAATTCAGTAGTTCAGTTCTATCAAGAGGAGTTATACAATCATCTTTAGAGCATTTTATTCATTTTTCACTCTGTTAGTTCCTCATTTCCCCCCAATCTCTCCTGCCACACCTCCAAGAAACTTAAATCCCAGTACTCTCCACATTGATTGCACAATCTGGATTTCATATCCCACAAACATACCAAAAAAGCTAACAATAATCACAAAAAAAATAGAGAACATCCTCAATCAAAAAGAAAGCAAAAATATTTAAAAACTAGAACAACTTCAATACAGTTAAAAAGGAGCTCAAATAATAAGGTGTTAAATATTCTCCTAACTACTTCTGTCATAATCCACTTTCCAAAGTACTCTGCGTGATAGCAAGGCTGGTCAGTGTCAGGGATGTTTCACCAGAGGCTTAATTCACATGTATTTCCCTTCATTTTCTTTTTTTAATTGGAACAACCTTTCAATCACTCAAAAGTAAAATCAAATAAGATATTAGATTTTAACTTAACTACATCTACTATAATCGTGTCTACACTGCTTTCAGCTTCATGCCCAAGCTATTCACATTCCTCCGTGATGGTCTGAGGGGTCACCAGAAGCAGAATCCAGGTGTGGGCCCTGACAATGGATTTTGGGCTTCCACCATCATCCATAGGCTTCTGAAAACTAGGTATTCATAATTTAAACTCTGATACCGTTTCTTCCTTTGGATTTGTATTATATTATTTACAGTCCTTGGATCACAAACTCATAGCGACCATATAGGACAAGGTAGGACTGTCCCTGTGGACTTCTAAGACTGTTACTCTTTAGGGGAATGGAAAGCCTCATCTTTCCCACACAGAGTGACTGGTGGTTTTGAACTACTGACCAATGCATAACCATTACATCACCAGGGCTCCTTCTGTCTCACTTAAGTCTCACTAATAAATCTAAATACCTAACATCATATGATGTCCTGAAATGACCTGAATACCCTGGTTTGTTTGGTGCTATCTAGGAACATGATAGGGTAAATAATCAGGGGATTCTGTTCTTAGAAAATAGTTTGAAATGCTGGACCAAATATTCAAATATTTTATCAAAAACCCTTCTGAGACCTGAAGAAAATTCTGGTAGAGGCTGAAAACCAAAGATGAAGCTAAAATATAAGAGCAAGTAGTGCTCGAGATACTGCTTCCCAGGGGAACAGGGATATCCTTTTTTAAAAAAAAAAATCATTTTACTGGGGGCTTATACAACTCTGATCACAATCCATCCATCCATCCATCCATCCATTGTGTCAAGCACAGTTATACATTTGTTGCCATAATCATGCTCAAAGTATTTTGAACCCTTGGTATCAGTTCCTCATTTTCCCCTCCCTTTTCCCCCTCCCCCCATGAACCCTTGATAATTTATAAGTTGTTATTATTTTGTCTTGTCTTATACTGTCTCCTTTCACCCACTTTTCTGTTCTCTGTCCCCCAGGGAGAAGGTTATATGTAGATCCTTGTGATCGGTTCCCCCTTTCTACCCGACCTTCCCTCCACCTTCTGATATCGCCACTCTCACCACTGGTCCTGAGGAGTTCATCTCCCCTGGATTCCCTGTGTTTCCAGTTCCTAGCTGTAACAGTGTACATGCTCTGGCCTGCCTGGATTTGTAAGGTAGAATTGGGATCCTGATAGTGGATGGGAGGAAGCATTTAAGAGCTAGAGGGAAGTTATATGTTTCATCGTTGCCACACTGCATACTGACTGGCTCATCATCTCCCCGAAACCCTTCTATAAGGGGATGTCCAGTTGCGTACAGATGGGCTTTGGGTCTCCACTCTGAACTCCCCCTCATTCACAATGACATGATTTTTTTGTTCTTTGGTGCCTGATACCGGATCCCATTGACACATCATGATCACACAAACTGGTATGCTTCTTCCATGTGGGCTTTGTTGCTTCTGAGCTCTATTGCCACTTGTTTCCCTTCAAGCCTTTAAGACCCTAGATGCTATATCTTTTGATAGCCGGGCACCATCATCTTTCTTCACCACATTTGCTTTGCAACCGCTTTGTCTTCAGCGATTGTGTCTGGGAGGTGAGCATCGTGGAATACCAGTTAAATAGAACAAAGTATTCTTGCATCTAGGGAGTACTTGAGTAGAGGCCCAATGTCCATCTGCTACTTTAATACTAAACCTATGAATATATGCACTTAGATCTATTTACATATATATGTATATATATTTACATATGTACATGCCTGTATTTAAATTCCCTTTGCCTCTAGTTCTTTCCTCTATTTCCTTTTCTTTTCCTCTTGTCCCTCTATTATGCTCAGCCTTCATTTCGGTTTCAGTAATTCCTCTTGGTTACATTACCCTTGATCAAGCCCTACCAGGTGTCTTATACCCTCCTCACCACTGATTTTGGATCACTTGTTCCCTTGTCCCTGGGTCTAGTAACACCACTTCCTTTTCTCTACTTCCCCCTCTCCCATGTTCTCCCAGGACCATTGGTCCCATTGTTTTCTCCTCCAGATTATTTATCCCACCTATCTTATCTAGATAGACCTTCAGAGATAATAATATGCACAAAAAACATGAGAGAGCAAAAATGAAGCAACAAAAGAAAAGAAAACAACAGCAACAACCAATGACACACACACAAAAGCCTTTTAGGAGTCTGATGGGACCCCAAAGTCTATTTTTGATATTCCGTCTGGACTTCCTTTCTCTCTTGCTCCCCTTGCCGGTCTGTTGCCCATCCTTAGGGTTTTGCTTTGGTGTTGTGGGGTCAGATGGGGTGCGATTAAACAGGGACATCTGTTTAAACAAATTATAAAATACCATCACTGGAGCAAGCAGTGGTGAAGGAAGACAAATGCCTATCAAGAGCTCTCTTATTAAAACACAATTATTTTGACCTATCAGAAAGAAGAAGAGGGATACAAACTTAATGGGAAAATGATCAGAGTTGTGCAGAGCATATTTAAATATTAGTCAAATTTTAGAAAGTGACTGGGAGATGGAACATTAATATAGATTGTAGTAGGATAAGAAAGGCTGACATTGAAATATAGAATATGTCATTTTCTCACATGCATGGGGAAAAAAGGTGCCTGTGATCTGACAAGGGAAAGGTTGGGAGAACAAAAGGAAAGGACACGAACAATTAGCTCGATGTCCAAATAAGTGCTTGAGGAGCTATGAAGGTTAGACCAGTCAACATAGACGCTCAGAGCGGATAACCGGAAACAGAATAATAGAAAAACTAGAATTGATAATACGCGGTTTATAAAGGAGATTTTTAAGGCCACAAGCTGTAAATCATGAGAAAGAAAAGATATACTTGTCCAATACAAATCAACAGGGAAAAGAACACTAAATAGGCCAGGGGAGTGAAACAAGCAGGAAGGTGCACACACTTAATAATTTGGTTTGGAAATACGGAGGAACAGCGTGTGGCTCTCTGACATTGAGCTAGCAGTTGCAGTTAGGTGTTTAACACAGTCCTCTGAAATTGATGACGCAATCAGACAGAGTGGAAGCAGTTACAGAAACTCGGTTAGTAATTTACAGGTTTGCTCTATCAAGTATATAGAACTTATCATTTCACCAACGAAGAATATATGTTCATTTGGGACATGTTTAGATTAGGCAAATTTCAGCTTTTTAATTGATCAAGTATGAAGCCTCAAATTCTAAATTATCTGCATTGTGGAGTTTCTTTCTTCTTCTTTTTATTTTTTTCAAACTTACTATATAGCACAATAAAATCAGAAATGATTCACAAGAAGTAGGAAAAAATAGTCCCATTTCTGGTAGTGAGAATAGTATGATTTTGAGCTGATAATAAAGCATGAGAGGTAACATTGTTAGAGATATAAAGAATTACTCTGAAAGAAATTTGTTGCTTTGGTTGACCACTTAAAAACAAAATGGCAAAATCTTGACGTTTTATTTTCCAGTGTGGTTTTAAGTTTATGTTCAACTTGGCTGTGCATATTTTCCAGTTGTTTGGCCACATACTAACTAACCTAGTTGCTGTCATAGAGAACTTACATGTGGTTAAATCAGTTGGCTGTAGGTAAAGCAGATTACCTTATATTATATCATGCCATGTCATGCCAATTCTGATTCATAGTGAGCCAATAGTAACCTTACAGAATAGAGTAAACTGCTCCATAGAGCTTATCTAGCTGTATATCCACATGGAAGCATATTGCCACATTGTTCTTTCATGTTGTAGCTAATTGGTTTGAACTGCTGACCTTCTGGTCAGCAACTGAGCACTTCACGACTGTGCTTTAATGATCTTACATGTAATGTGATGACCTTATATATAATGTATTGCATTGTATTGCAATGTTATGTGATGTGCTGTGCGGTGGTGTGGTACATAATGTAGCCAGTTTCTATAGCGCACTCTAATGTAATACGATCAATAAATCAGTGTTGTCAAAAAATGGCAACAACAAATTCAGAAAATCTGAAGCTTATTAGCAAATGTTTGATTTAAGTAACTAAAATAAAACTAACAGGGTATATGTGAAAAACACACTATATTAAAAAGTAAAAATGGAGAAGAAATATAAATGCAGAACCTAGAGCAAGTAAAGCAAAAGCTGGTTCTAAAAATAAATGAATAGACCAGAGAGACATCAAATGTATCCACACACGTGAATTATGGGGCTGGTGAAGAATATGGAAACTTCTTTGGATTGCCAAGAGAGCAAGCATCTGTCTGGAAGGACAGCCCAAATGCCCCTTTGATGTAAGGATGGCGAGACTTCAGGTAACCTACTTTGGACCTGTCATCAGGGGCGACTGACCAGTCCTTGGAGGAAGACATCCTGCTTGGAAAGATGGAGAGGCAATGGGGCTTAGAAAGGTCCTTGGCCCAGTGGCCGCCACCACAGGGACCAACATGAGAACAGTGGTTAGGGTGGCGATGGGGAGGCCGGGTTTTGTTCCATTGTGCACGGGGTCACCGTGCGTCAGGACGGGTTGGTCAACACTGAACAGCAACAAATGGACCTCCTATGAGACTGATGGAAAGTATCTTTAATACGAACGCTCCAAGTACAACATCAGTAAAACAAATACAGATTTGACTTTCCTCATTTGTTAAAAAGTATATGATGAAGTTCTACTTATATATTTTAAAACACATGAAAAGGCTATAGCCCCCCCCCAAATGGGTGCTATCAAACAATAAACAAAATTTAAATCAGATATCATGAAGAAATACGTTATGATTATCACAACTTAGTCTGCAGAAAAATGAAAATGCTGAAGCCATTTTACAGGTTAATTTTAACTTCTAAGAAACAAAATAAGGTAAATTTAGTTCTTTCTATTTACAAATGTATGAGATATATATAGATATAGACATCTCAAGCCGATACCTCCCAGAGCAGCCCTGCAGGGACAGGACAGAACACCCTCGGTGAGTTTCCGAGACTAACTCTTTACAGGAGCAGAAAGCTCTGTGTTTCTCTCATGGAGCAGCTGGTGGTTTTGAACTGCTGATCTTTTGCATTCCAGGGCGTGCACACACACGTGTACTTCAGCTTCCCGTAAGGACTGAAAAACCTTAAGAATCAAATTTAGAAATCTATTTAAGAGGAATGAACTTCAACCTAAATTTAATTAATCATAAAAATGCAAAAATGGATCAATGTTAAGAAAAATGTGACCACCTTCATGCTGTAGAAAAAGCCTTTAATGAAATAAAGGGTATTTTTTCTTTTGAAATTTAATTTACTCTTAGCAAATTAAAAATAGGAGATTTTTAAAAAACGTGATGAAAGCTTTCTACTAAAAATATATAGCAGATGAGACTCATATTTGAAGAATGTTAAAATGCTTTCTTTTCAGGTTAAGAACAAGTGCCTGTATTATTTCTACTTTTTAATATCTTACCAACTATGTGTTAGTCTGGGTAGACTAGAGAAACAAAATTCATAAACACTGATATTTTATGAGTGCTTCACATAATGGGTAATTGTACATTAAGCATCCCACCCCAGTCCAGTCCAAGCCCATATGTCCAACATCAATCTACAAAGTCCTCCTCAAACTCACAAAACACGTGCAATGACACCGACTACAGGAGGAAAGCCGAATCAGCGTGTAAGCATCTTAGCACTGGCAGGGGTCTCCATGAGGCTTCTCCAGTACCCAAGGCTGCATCAGGGTAGGTCCATGTGACTTCTCCTCAGGGGTGTCTCACAGGAAGTCAGCTTGCCAGCTGAGGCAGAGAACTAGCTAAGGCATTTGCACCCTTTTCCGACCATCAGAGAGCAAGAGACCAGACAGGCGAGGCTCACCGAGCCATTTATCTCTCTGCCCTTCAATGAATCCCATAGGTGTTCATCAGTCAGGTTAGTATAATAAATCTTAATAATCACACTACTTGATGAATATAGTAAGAAAAACACACCAACAGTATAAGAAATGAACAATATAGTGATCATATTTCTTGGTAAAGCTATTTATTTAGAAAATCCAAGAGAACAGTAGAAACCATCAACAGTAATACAAGGCTTCAACTAGATTCCCAGCTATGAAAACAACATATAAAAATCAATAGTATGGCCAAATATGGAAATATGTGCTATATGAATGACAGCTCAATAAAACTAGTTTCAAAAATGAATAACATTGGGAGAATCTGTGGTGGAGTGAAATGCCTTTATAGGACTTTTATTGAGCAGAACCATGCAAATAGGGCATGCAAATAGAGAGAATTGGCAAGTTTTTGTTGCCACTCACCTGGCTGGGAGGACCAGTCATCGCAGAAGCAGGAGCAGAAAGAGATCCCAAGGTGATCAAGTTGAAGAGCCTCCAGTGGGACAACACATTCGGGATCTCTGAAGTGACACCAGAAGCCTTGGGACACAGCAAAGGAAGCCAAAGTAAGGAGACTATGCAACAAAGCAAAGAGCATCACCGAGACTGAAACGGAAGCAATCTTCCGGCTCACCGGCTCACAGACAGAGAGAGTGCGGACTGCAGAAGAGACGGGGCTGCTGGCTGAGGGAGGTGTTGCTGTGGGCCAGTGGCTGTATCCTTCATGTTTTCTGAGTCTGGCTGGTGGGAACATGTTAAATTCCCTAAGAGCCTCTCATAATTTTGAGTGTTATTTGTGAGCTCTATGTGGCTGTTACAACAAATTATGGAAACCAGCAGATATTTGCAGTATTGTGGGGGAATAGTTGGTATCAGAATAGGTAAAGGAGGATTGGATTGTGGAAGGGCTTGGGGAGACTCATCTGATCTCTGCCAGGTGGCGATCTGCCTCTAGCTGATGCGGAAGTGAGTTCTCCTCCCCTGTGAAGCAGGGGAGCTCAGATATGGCTAAGTGGTTTAATCCAGTGACAGACCATTACTATTTTAAAGTAATCGCCATTTACACATAAATCTGAGAAAGAATAAATCTACAAGGGAAATTTTACAACTCTTACCAGAGGAATAATATAGAGCATGCATGAGGTTCATAATTGGCTTCATTGAACATCATGAAAATGTCAAATTTCCCTTTTTAAGATTGTAATTCAGTGTCATTTCAATCAACATTGAGCAAGAATTTTTTGGGGAAAAAAAGTTTGGTCCAAAATCAAACTGGGAGGAAAAACAAAACCCAAAAACCACGAAGGAGTGAGTTTCTTTCTACCAGGCATTGATATCCGATAGCACTTGGTTGGCAAACTGCAACCTGCACACCAAATCGAGGCTACAGCCTGTTTCTTGTAAATAAAATGTGGGGACACAGCCTCACCCAGGTTTACGGTTTGGCTCTGGCTGCTGTCATGCTGAGATGGCAAAGGTGAGAAATTGGGACAGAGACTATGTGGCCTATTGGATCTAGTCCTTCATAGAACAGGTTTGGCAACCTGTTTTCTGCAGCATCTGGTGGACAATAAGAACAGAACAGACTGAACTTCAGACTCTTTCCTGTGTGTACATAGGAACTTGGAAGTAGTCATTCCCTGAAAACTGTGATGGAAATGTTGGCTCACCGATGGAGGAAAATAATAAAGTTTCTGTGCTTCACAAAATACCCAAAACTACTTGTGGGTTGAGTGCCTAACTCCTAAGGGTGAAAACATAGAGCCAACAGGAGCAAATACACTAGACACACAGAACAACATCAATGACAACAAAAGTCAAAATACTGAATTTTAATCTATCAAAGTGAATGTTTTCTGCTTGGTGCAGGACACAATAGAACAATTAACAGATGGTGAAAGCATATGATTAATAAACAACATCAATATTTAGAATAGATATGGGCTTCTGTAAAATGAGAATATGAAATAAGGGAACGGATAGGAACGAGGACAAATACAAATGGACAGGTTGTAGATGGGGAAATACACACACTTGCACACGGTGTTTACCTCGCATATCACCCTAACGCAGTAAATCAGGTGATATCGAGTGCTGGCGAGGATACAGGAAGATAGAAACCCTCGCGTTTTGCTGCTGGAAGTGTAAACTGGTACATGTAGTTTAGAAAATTGAAGAATGTGCATAACCACCCATCAGTTTGCTGTACGGTGGCACCATGTGGGTTACTGCAATGCTAGGCCCTCTGCCCCCAATATTTCAGATCCTGAGGTGATCCAAGGTAGACAGGTTTCACAGAGCTTCTAGACTAAAACAAACAAAGAGAAAGGTGTAGTGATTTGCTTATGAAAATTAGCCAATTAAAACCCAATAGGCCACGCCAGAGCACTGTCAGCTCTCGTGCTGGCAGATGGGTTGCTGGGTTGGAAAGCACTCAAAACACACGTACAGTGGCCGCAACCAGGGATGGAGGAAAGCAACGATTGTGGAGATGGCCTGGGCTCATACGTGCTTCATTTTACCCACAGAGCATCCCCAGGAGGTGAAGTGAACTCACTGACAATAGCATTCTTGTTTGAACTATAGTAGTAGAACTCTAGCACAGAAAGCCGGGGGAATAGACTCAAGGCTGGCGACTGGAGGGTTAGTTATGATAGAAGATTGGAGCCACGTGACCTCCACAGCAGAGGACAAGCACAGGCACAGTGGACGCAGTGAGAAAGGACATGCCGTGAGAAGCAGTGAACTGGGTCTATTTATAGCCACATGAATACATCTGTGAAGAATGTTGAAAGGCCAACTGTAATGAGCTCTACAGCACAATCAGACCTCCATAAAAATGGAAGAATATGCGTAAGAACTCCACATATTGCTTTTTATGTCTATAAATTGATACGAACAAACATGTAAAGAAATTATAACTACTACATTAAGTAGGAAAAGTAAGTCCCTGTGGTGGGAGGGGAGAGAATGGAACTTGGCTTTGGGTATGAAGGGGACATGTTAATATAAAGAAAAGAACTGAAAGCCAAAAGAAGATCCTTGGATGGATACTGATCAGAGGATCCCATAAACTAGAGCGCATGCTTCTGTGAATTACGTACTCTGAGAGTGCAATGGTTATGTGTTGGGTTGTGAGCCGCATGGTCAGCAGTTCAAAAACACCAGCAGCTCCAAAGAGGAAGACTGGACTTTCTACTTCATTAAACAATTAGTCTCCTAAACCCACAGGTGGTGGCTATGACTCAGCATTGACACCATGGCAGTGAGTTTTGAAATAGTTTCTAAGGAAACTACCGATAATCTGCAAGCATATCACTCCCGACTTTACGCGACCCAGACCTTCAAACCATGTCATTAGGTATGAGACTTTGTGTTTCGGGGTGCTTGCAGCTAATTTAAGGCAGAGTCTTTTTTGAGTGTAACCTCTACCATTTCAGCTTCATGTCCTACCAGTATGGAAAACTTAACAAAAAGAACACACTTTGACAACCCCCGTAGAATTAACAATAGTTCTCTAGCCAATACCCTTGCCTGTGATGGGCTCATTTTGTGTGTCCAGGACCCAATCCTGAACCATTCTCTGTGACAGTGGACTGAGGGTAACACTGGCCCATTCCTACAACCAGGCAATAGAAACATCCTCACATATAATATACGGTGGAGTAATTACCCAAAGAGGAACTGAGCTGCTACGGCCAGAATGGCAGGGAGTAGATGGTAAGGAGGCAGAACCACAGCTAGTTACTGGTTACATGAACTAATGCTGTTTATCCTAGAACAAGAAAAAAATGTCTCTGACAGAAGCATGCACTCTGGTTTATGGGATCCCCAAACAACAACAAAAAAGCCTGTATGCTATCTCCCTATAGCTGAAGTATTACCCTAAGAAACGAGGCCACAACAAATACATGGATGTTGAAGGAAGAAATACTATGTGACTGATTAAGTTGACCCTATTAGGAGGAATAGGTGGTGGGTTAGTTGAAGTTTATTGTGCCAACCTGGCCAATGAACACATGTGGGGGTTAATTGAAGGGCAGAAGGATAAATGGCTCCGTGAGCCTTGCCTTTCTAGTTCTTGGGTCTCTTGCTTTCTGATGGTCGGACCAGGGTGCAGCTACCTTAGCCAGTTCCCTGCTTCAGCTGGCAAGGTTCACTTCCTGCAAGACATCCCCAAGGAGAAGCCACATGGACCTGCCCCCATGCAGCCCCGAGTGCTGGAGCAGCTGTGTGGAGACCCCTGCCAGCACTGAGATGCTTACACGTTTACTGATTCGGCTTCCTTCCTGCAGTCGGCATCATAGTGTGTGTTTTGGTAGATGGAGGAGCAATTTGTGGATTGGTGTCAGCAATATGGGCTAATGTTGGACTTGTGCGCTTGGACAGCACTGGGTTGGGATGTTTTCTTGATGTGCACGTAACCTTTATATAAAACTCTGTCTTATATATGAGTTTCTGTGGATTTATTTTCTCTAATGGATCCAGACTAACACAGACGGATATTGAATTTTCCATTGCTGGGAATGTTTAAGCATAGCTTAGCCAATCATTTGCCTGGGATTCTAGAAGGAAGGGTCCCTGGATTGTTGAGACGAGTGGTTCTGAAATCCCTGGGCAGTTAAAGCATAGATTACTATGCCCTACACCCAGAGTTTATGGTCCACTAGTTCTGGGATGGGGTTGCAGAACGGATAGTTCTAAAAAGTTCCCTAACAATGCTGCTGCCTCTGATCCAGGGACCAACATCCAAGTAGGGCAGTGATTCTCTACCTTCCTGATGCCACAGCCCTTTCACACAGGTCCTCATGTGGTGGTGACCCCCAACTAGAAACTTATGTCAGTTGCTACTTCATAACTATAATTTTGCTACTGTTATGAATCATAATATAAATATCTGATATGCAGGATGTATTTTCATTGTTACAAGTTGAACATTATTATGGCATAGCAATTAATCACTAAAACAATAGGTAATTATGTATTGTGAAATATTTCTTTCTAATGACAAATAAATGACATTTTGTCTTGAAGCATGGAGTAGCATGGCTAGCAGCCTTTACTCCCGGGGACTCATATATGGGTGTATCTGCATGTGGGTGGACCCTCCTGGAGACAGAGGAGCCATGTCTCGGTTTCTAAGACCATCGGAAATACGTGTTCGCAGGTGGTCTTAGGCGAGCTGCTGCACTAGCGTGACATCTTTACTGACCCTGTATTTTTGTATGAGAGAGTTATAAACATTCTTAAAAACTAGTGTCTGTGTTTAGACCTTTTACCTTGTTTCTTTATTATCTATTAACTATCAAGTCCTGCCTTTGTGGTGGTCTGCAATGGATGGCATGTGTGCAGCCCTGTGTGGTTGCTTGTGTGTGCTGTGGAGAACATTAGAAGCAGTAAGTGATTGTGCAGGCTTTGGAGGTGAACTTTTGCTTCTCAAAATAGCCAACCACTTTTTGACTCGATCCTTTCTGTAACCTTGTTTCTGTTTTACCCAGGAATTGGGCCGTTCTGTAGTAAGATAGTTCCTAAATTAGGGGGGGGGGGAAATGATCTTCCAGAGAAGGCGAGTCTCAGTCATTCTGAAAAGAACTTTATCACATATAAGCAGCTGGCTGACAGAGCATTGTCCCATCTGGTCTGGATCATGAATGTATTTGTTCACCCTAAACATCAAGGGACACACTCAACGTGACCCCCTTCTGCCTCCCTCCAGAAAGGCCCCTAGGTGATGGGGCTTGTACCTTGCTGCATGCTGACTCATGGCCAACAGCAAATTGTTCTTCTCTTAAATCCTATTTGGCCCATTTCTTCTTTTTTGCCTTTATTTTCTTTCAGAAATGTGGAGATTTTGCTTTAATGGTTCCCTCGGAGTGCTCCTCCATGTTTGCACTTGTAGGCAAGTTCAAACAGTGATTCCATGTTCCCTTCTTCCTAATTGCTCTCATATAAATAGAGAGAAAACCTGTTGAGAGAAGCATCGGTGGATTAGAAAGGTTGTAGTCACTGCTGGACAATATTTCCCACTTAAAAAAAGACAAGGCCAAAGGAAAGCATAAAAATAAAAACAAACTGCTTAACACATAGACCTTGCGGATTTTGTTGAGGCGCACCCAGGAAATGTAGAGACATTTCTGAATAGAGCCTGGGCGGCCCCCCATGTGCCAACAGTACTAGAGGCAGCCCAACAGCCAGAGTTCCCTACGCGAGGACCACTTATCCAGCATTAGCACCCTGGACGTGAAAGTAGGAACACTGTACCCGGTGCCCTCTTTGTACCTAAGAATCTATAGTATTCAAGTGTACTTTCCCTAAAGTGATTTATGGTCTAAGGAGCTGCTTTTTACAATTTTACGAGAGTCCATTTTTAAAAGTTGTCCTCTCTTTCCAGACTCCGTCCACTGTGAGGAAATGTCTTTCAGATTCGGCCAGCATCTCATCAAGCCCTCTGTGGTGTTTCTCAAGACGGAACTCTCCTTTGCCCTCGTGAACCGGAAGCCCGTGGTACCAGGACGTATCCTTTGGTTTTGCTTTGTTTAAAGAGAGGAAACATGTTCCAGCCCTCAGAATCTCTCTGACCAGGATTGGCCTCTGGTGTCCGTCAGAAAGGTAAGCGAGGAATCCCGCCCACTCCTTTGGAGAGACCAGGTAAGATGTTATTCATATTTATTCTGAACCCAGCCGGTGGCACCAGTAATATGCTTGATCAGTGTTGCAGAACTTCTGAAAAGAGTTGCTTAGCAACCATGGCTTTGGAGGTGAATTTTTGCTTGACCTTTCCACAACTGTAGCTGTGTAAATAAATAAGTGCTTCTAAAATGGTCCCGATGAATATCGTGGGCACTCTGTTTCCAGACTGTCTGCTGTGAATTGTTGTCCTGGTTATGAATCGGTTGCCATCTTTGTGATGTGGACGTCAGGTACTCTGTGACAGTCTGAGACTGACTTTGTTTCTTCACCCCTTGGAAATGATCCGGGCTCTGTGTTTTAAATTAAATTGACGTACATAAATATGCTCACACAGGAAACAAATCATGTTACTCTGAAATAGCATTTTCTCTTTGGAGACTAGCCCGACGTGTGGATGATTGCTTAAACTGTTGGTGGGGGGCTGGTGTTGTCTCCTCCCGCTGAAACAGGAGATGTTGGCTTTTGTGCAGAGGGAGGAGCAAGAATTGATGAACCGTCCCGGGGGGTATTTTTACGTTGTGGAAATTGTCCCTCATGATTGTGTATCTTTAAATGTTGTACTGATCCTTCATATTATTTATTTCTTCCCCGTCTAACTTAGTTTGTGCAGAGAACAAAAAAATAGAAATCTTTATGTTTAAAAATAATAAGCATTCCCCCCATTAAAACAGTATCTCACTTTGAAATGAATTCCTCAGTAATTTTGAATGTACAACTATGCCAAGAATTTTTTTTAAAGCAAGTTTTATTTTTTCAGTGCAAAATTTCAAAGTGCTTAAGAATTTCATGAATAATCTTCTTTCTTGGCCATGTAGCTATTGAATGTTGAAAAACAAAACATCTAAATAAGGATAGCACACAGCAAAAGATAATGTGGAGTGTTTGAGAGATGCCACAAATCTCCAAATGCAAATTAGCTAAATGAAATGGTTAATTTATTGAAGTCATAATTGTGGCAAGGAACTCAGAAATGGTTTTCTGTGAACATTTTCTGAGTAATATTTTGAAATCTTTTACATTTATAAAAATAAAGCTGAGTCTAAAATATGAGTGCTTAGTGCTAGAATTCTGCATTCTTTTTTATTGAAATTAAATAAAAACAAAAGCATTTTGAAAAACAGTGCAAAATAACAGTTTTCAGTAGTACACTTATTTTATATTAAGTTAATCAAAAGACCTTGAAATTCTTGGAATAGCAAAAGCACCCCCCCCCCCCGACCAATTTGGTTTTGCTGTAAGTTTGTGGTGATCTTTTTCATGGATTAATTTTACTTAACAGAATATCTGTAAATTCTGGGGTCAATGCAATAGAGTTAAATGTCATGTCTTTTTATATGCTAGATTCAATTAATTTTTAGTGAGGAATTAGGGGACTGGGGCTTGCAAGGTGAATTCGATGAACACATCATATTGCCTTAGGTCGTGCCAACATGTGATTTGAGAGATCTACCTCTTTCTCATGCTTAGGAATGGACTTGGCTACATGATCTACCCCCCCCCCCCAATTTGGTAATAAGTTACTTGTTTTTCCATGGTTCCTGTAAACAACTCGGAAAGGGTAATATGTAAGGCTGGTAACATATTTTTGTTTGAACTCAAGAGAAATGGAAATGTCTGACTGTCAGGGAATGTCTATACAGAATATTTAGAAATTAGTGAGTGATGACTAATTTTTTCTCTTTCTGCTAAATGGAATTGTCATTTTTGAAATGAACCTGGCCAGATAACATCTTTGGGTAAATGTCAAGCACAGAGGAAATATAATATTAATAGGAAGCAACCTCAACTTGTTGGAAGGTAGGGAGAAGGATCCAGCTCTGTCTGAGGATGAGGAGAGGGGGAGATTTTTGTAATAAGTACACTTTGTAAGGCTATTTCACATAAACTGAGTTTAAAATGGTCTCAGGACCCGAGGCTAATGCATTCAGACAATCCTTTTTATATGATGATTTTGTAACTTTTGCATTTTACTTTACCTTTGTAACGCTGTTAGGTTACAACCGTGAGAAGAATCTTAATAAGGCAACTCATTGCCTGCAGACAGCTATATTCTTTTGTCTTGAGATTTGTAAGCCAAAGCTGTAGATAGCTCTGCCCACTACCAATTCATCAACTGCATCGTGTGAGCTTTGCGGTAGGTTTGAATCTGTCCCGCACACCCCACTATCCCATTCTACCCACCTTAGTGTCTCCCAGTAGCGTGGGCCATCTTGCTTTCATGAAATTCGCTCATGGAGCCCACAGTGGAGTTCTGGAGCCTGGCTCTGATCTCGTATCCCTTGCTTTGTTGCTTACCGTCCCACGTACACTTTTCTCCAGAGTGTATAGTGAGTTCAGTCTAAAAACAGCGAATGCACGGATGGCAGATGGGGAGAGGTTCTCCTCCATTTCTCCCATGTGTTGGGTGTTCAATGGATAGGTCTGTGTTTGGGGGGCAGTTTATTGACAGCTGTATGAGGATTGCAAGTCTCTATTCTGTGTTTTTGATAAACGCTTCTTATAGCCAGTATTCAAGTGGCCTTTAGGGAGGGTCCCATTGGAGAGATATTTGTAAATGTCATCTTTGAAATGATATCCTCTTTAAGAGTTTCCTCCCCTCCCTGCAAACTCCCCTTTCTCCACTTTTTTTTTCTTCTGATGACTTTGCCCACAGATTTTTCCCATCGCTTTCACAGGAGGCAAAGGCCTGCCAGGTGAACTTTTGAAGAAAGTCTGTTTGCTCCTGTCTCAGAACAGCCACTTCAGGCCCTCCTTCGCTCCACCGAGAGCAAACTCTGTTGTCCCTTGAAAAGAGTATTTAAAGCCAATTGAATAGGCTTTGGCCTCTGTGATACAACCCTAGAAGAATATGTCAGAATGCCTTTAATCTATTAACTTCTTATTACTGGATTTTTTTTTCCTTTTCAGAATGTCTTGGTAAACGAACAGGCACCTCTCTTAGAGACTGCACCTTCCACATTCAGCAGTGAGCATTTTATTCAGGGATCTGGGTGCAGCCATGCCATTGTTCATGGCTAAAAATAATTTAACCAATATGTTTAATAATTCAACACCCCCCCCCCCACACACACATGCCTCCCCTTTGCATTTCCCTCTGTCTACTGTTCATCTTGGGTGGAGCAAGAAAAATGAATTTGAACATTAGTGGAATCCATCTGGGGACTAGAGCTTTTATTGTAAATAAAATTATTCATTTGTTATGTCCCGTTGTTTTCAGCAGACAGTGTATTGATCTCTGCATTGCTATTCAGAAAGGCATAAAGAACTCTAACATAAGGGAGGCCAGTAACATTTGTGGACGGGTTGAATGTGGTGTGTAATGACAGAGACAAACCTTGCTCGCCGGCCATACTGTATTATACAAATCATTTGTCAACAGCTTATTGAATCAGTTATTAGAAAGAAGATTTATCCAACAGGAACATCACACAGAACGTTATTAGGGCCAAACAGTGTTAGGATGATGCATGAGACTTAACTTTCCGATGTGTACTTGTGAAGGATTAGACCAGGTAACTTAAGGACATTTTGCTGACTCACTTAAAACCAAAGTTTGGTGCAGTGGAAATTGTGCTCTGTGATGCAAACTCAATAGATACCAGAAAGAACTCTAAACTATGTCTCTGAACTCAAAATGCTGCCTTTCCAGAGGGAGCAACCTTGAACTCTCTCTGATGTCTGACTGTTGCCAGGCGAGGTGCTCCTGAAATAAATGAGGCACATGGTAAAAATGGCTCCTTACAGTGATTTTTACCAAATGGACACTATCGCTACAAATGCCCTTTGGTCCTTCTATAAAAAGCAGGTATGATTGTCATTTCCTGAGTAGGGTATAGTCTTGTGAAGTCCCTTAATTGCTCAGGAAACTACAGTTATTAGTCATCTGATGATCTTTCATTTCTCAAAGGAGTCTCTTTAAAACCTTCCTGTAAAAATAAAATGTACGCAAGCAAGCACCATTATAGTTGTTTGGTTGTTTTTTTTTAATTACTAAAGATAGTTTTTGGCTATTCAAATTCCCACAAGAATGTATCTTTCCCCCCCCTTGTGGTATATTAGCTCTCTTAAAATACTTTTGGAGAGGTATTTAAAGACTCTCTTGATGTCATTGGCCCCAAAGCTATAACGGGGCAGGTTGAATTTCTTCAGCTGATCTTTCCTTAAGGTAACTAGGTAGATCATTGTGTTCAAAAGACAGGCACGCAACTGTGAAGCTCAACCTATCTCTTCCCACCCTCCACCTCCATCTGGAGGTAGGGGGACGTCTATTACATGTGCACCTGCCCTTAGGTTGTAAGAAGACATTGAACTACCTTTCAGTGGCGTGGCTCCGCAGGAGCAGAGGGAGTGCTTGGATGCTTTCAGCATTCTCTAAATTGCCAGCGCTTTTTTGTCCTTTCTGTCTCTAGCATCTGCCACAGGGGATCATGCCAAGCCCTCACTTTAAGGCAGACCTTGTGTGCCTGTCACTCATTTTCATTCACCATCTGAGGACTCACTGCCCCAAAGCAAATGCATTTGACCTCCGGCACCAGTTCACCAGTTGACAGTGCTGAGGCTCCGGGAGCTGCATTCTGAGGCTCCTGTCAGCAGGCGGTGACGGTCACAGGTCCCAGAGGGGAAAGGGAAGCCCTTCTTTCTCTCCCTAGTTTATTTTTTGTTCCAAGAGTCGAGACTGGCATCTTTATTTTTATTGTAGATAGCATGATAGGTTGTTGGACCCCAACACAGAAAGAATTAACTAGGAACTTGGTGTGTGTACAGGACTCTTTAAGCTCGGATGGAGGAAAACAGGGTAGATTTTGTATCCATTGCTCTGTCCCCTTTCTATGAAGGTAACTTGCCCATAAAAGTAGTGGGCCTGAGCATGCAGGTATTGGGTGTCACCCGATCTCATCTAGGCTACCCCCCTGCCGTCTTTCCCTTCTGACTCCCCCTGGCTCTTTGCAGCCTGCTCCCTAGAGGGGGCATATCTGTGGTGTCCTTGTGGTTTACCGGGTCCTGTCCTTAGTTACTTAGCTTTGACTGTCTTTCCTTGACCTTGACCTCTTTCTCATAATAAGATTTACCTTCTAGCTTCAGGCCCCGCTGTGAATTGAGTGGGCTGGACTGGGCTGACCGACCACAGACCTGCCCACTGGCTCTTTGATCAGGGCTTTAATGGGTGTCTGCATCCTCTCAGCATTGCACGGAGGCTGTAGAATCACTTTCACCACCAGAAAAGGACACCCTTACAACCTGCTGATCTGTACAGAAGATACTTCTGTTAGTGTGTGAGAGAAGAGAGAGCTTATTACAGATGCTGGCTCGTCAGCTACACAGCAAATGGCAGGATGATAATTATCCATATCAAAATAACACTTTGAACATTTCTCGTATTAATTGCTAAAGTAGGTATCCTGTGAGGGGGAGAGCTGCTCCCCAGTTCTGTTTACTTCCACTTGGGATGGACCTCAGGTAATTGCACACTGTCGTGGTTAGCCATTACTGAGCTCTGCCCATTACATTCTGGACATGTTTTTGACCTGCTTTCCGTGAGAGTCATCAGACTGTGAGGCGTAGGAGAGGGCTGGTCATGGTGTTGCCAGCTTTGCGCTTGTGACAGAACATAATTGGAAGTAATGAATGGAATAGTACATCATTATTCATGAGAACTGTCATGTAATTAACGCAAATAATGCAAAATACACTCTAATTTCCATTTGGAATGAAAATAGATTTGATTTGTTAGAACACCAGTAACTAGTTTATGTTTATCCTATATTTTCATACACATATCAAAACTGTTAAAATCTATTGAGTGAATATACATGGATTTTCTTACAGTAAGTAAGTAAGGTGACTTTCTCCTTCCAATTGATTCTTATGTTTATTTTGTACTTCTTATATAGTGAATAATGTGTATATCTGTGTAATTTTTGCATCTGCCATGAAAATACTTATATTAATTACAAATAAAAGATCTGATTTATTTCCTTAGCTCCCATTTCCTATCTAAAACTAATTGAAAAAAATTAATAAAAATGTACAAATAGCTGTTGGCCATAAATCATAAATTGGCCCTCTCTTAAGAAGGGCTCTCTATAATATTCAGTATCAGAACTAGTTTGGATAGTCAGGCTATTTTCCTGAAATTTCTGCTACAGTCTTTCAATGTGCCTCAGGAAGCCGAGCTTGATGTAGATGGTCTCATGGCTGAGGGACAGGGTGAGGAGGGAAACATTTTCGATCTGCGGGCCATTTTTATAGTTAATAGCGAGTCACTGACCACTGAAAACATCCAAGATAGTCTCTAGAAGGCTTCTCTGCTGGGTAGCCATCAACCTATTGATTTCTGTATTGTGGGTCGTCTGGGAGATCAATGAAGTCCCTGGGGAGAAGGCAGAGTGTACCGAGCAGCTTTCAGGGGCAAGGGGTGGTGGATGTACAACACAATGCACAAAAATAATTCCTTTTTTAAATAATGGGAATCGATATGCCAGTGCCTACAGTTTCAGTTACAGCTCTGGCTTTACAGTGATGAAGCCTGTGCAAAGAAGCTGCCAGTAGACCTCTGGTATCAAGTATAGTCTTTGTTCTTTAACACCAGTGTAGTGGTAGATTCAGTGATGAAAACAACAGAATTCAATCTTTCTTGAAAATGGCCATCTCGACCTTTCCCTACGAGGTGGGCCTGCCCTATTGACTTGATGGTAGCAAGGTTTTGAGTGTGAGTGAGCTAAAGAAGTGCCCATCAAAGAATTAATTAATTTGTTGGAACTCAGAATTATCTGTTGAGTGCTCATACATCGAAAGTAAGCCATCACTTTCTTCTAGTCAACAGGGATGATTACTTCAACAGTTGTCTAGTAACATGAGTAAGGAAAATGTAACCTAGTGTGAATTACATTATCCACCTAGAGTAGTTCACATACAGAAGACTAGCTTGCTTGTTGCTATGCTGTGTTCTGTTTAAGGACCAAATGGCTCCCAGAAGTCTCCTCTGCTGAAGGTACAGCTCCATACATTTGGACTCCATTATATACAATGTAATCGGTGTTAAAAAGTGGCACAGACATTTAGTGGGACTTTTCATATTACCATAGAGTGAGAAACTGGGACCCAGACAGGTGCTATGTTCTTCACGATTTATACAGGAAGGACAACACTTGGAAACAGATGCCCCTGCCCCCCACCTGCCTCCATTCTCCCAACACTTGCTTTACTGAGAAGCAGGAGAAGAACAAGACTCACCATGTTGGCATGCACCTCCATACTCCCAAACTACCCGACGGCAGATGTGCTGAGGGTCGAGTCACATGGGGGGTGCTGAGAGCAGTTTCTCTTCCATCTTTGGGGGGTTGCTTTCTTGATGCATAAGATACCCCAAAGCCTACAGGCGGAAGCCTTCAAGACAAGGTTGTTGGCATCTTATTCCTCAGTTGGTTCTGGGAGAAGGTTTATAGGTGCTGCCATCCGATGGGCAAGTGGCATAGTGTGAATTGCTTGGAATTGCTTCCTATTTTCTCTCGGGATTTTGAGATTGCTCCAGAAAGTGTTTGCTTCTCAATTGTGAATTTTTGAATGCAGGAAAAGGAAGAGACTGATAGAGTGACATATAATGGTGGTATAAGAAGGGATTATGGGCTCGTGTTCTTGAGATGATAGAAGCAACTAAAAAAAATTCACGTTTATGGCAGGAAATGCACAACTCCTCATTGCTGTAAAGGACTATGGACATCAGCGTAATGGGCAGATGGTGTGGCTGCAAAGGTAGACACTGGGCCACCTATGCAGAGAAGACACTGGGCTAGGGACAACTGGCAAAGTTGTACAAACAAACTGAGGTGACGCTTGAATACCTTCGTAGATATTTGCATATGAACCATGCAGAAACTGGAGCTAAAGCAGAGTCACCCTCCACCTCTGACAATGACCGGTGCAGGAGCTGCTGCCTGGAAGAGAAGAGTGGCTCAGTTTCCATTTAGGGAGAGAGATCTAAATGGTCAAGATGGTATCGCAAACTTGTGCTAAGTTGGAAATAAAATTTTGAGAATGGAATTTTAAACTGGAGGATCTTTAATTATGCAAAATGACTACAAGGTTCCAGCTTCTTTTTAAAAAAACATTTTATTAGGGGCTCATACAACTCCTATCACAATCCACACATACATCAATGGTGTAAAGCACATTTGTACATTCATTGCCCTCATCATTCTCAAAACATTTGCTCTCCACTTAAGCTCCTGGCATCAGCTCCTCATTTCCCCCCTCCCTCCTTGCTCCCCCTCCCTCATGAACCCTTGATAATTTGTAAATTATTATTTTGTCATATCTTACACTGTCCAATGTCTCCCTTCACCTACTTTGCTGTTGTCCATCCCTCAGGGAGGAGGTTATATGTAGATCCTTGTCATTGGTTCCCCCTTTCCACCCTACCTTCCCTCCACCCTCCCGGAAGGGCTACAGCTTCTGCCCAAGGTGTCATTCAGATTCCAAAAACCAATAATGAAAGAAAACGGCTTTCGGTACCTCGTGGTTGGAAAGCATTGTCTAGAAGGCGGTCCTAGCACAGCCTTGCCCACTGGGTGAGACTCCTCACTATGTGGGTTACACAGCAAGAGTGATCCTGTAAATCCTAAAGGCCTGTTACTCAACACCATCGGAGTGAGGAATATATGATCTGCTGGCGGCTTTAATTCTTAAAAAGAGAATCATTTATATCGCGGATGACTGATAGATCCACTAAAAGAAAATGAACATCGGTGCCATCGAGTTGATTAGGCCTCCGAGTGATCTGGTAGGACAGGTAGAACTGCCCTGATGAGCTTCTGGGACTGGAAGCCTTCACGGAGTAGAAAGTCTTGCTCCCCAGCCGGGGGTTTCAAACTGCTGACCTTGTGGTTGGCAGCCCAGCTTGTAATCTCTACATCACTAGGCCTCCTTAGTGATAAATATACGTGTGATTAATTTAATTAATGTAATGCAGGGTGGGTAGGGAATGGAAATTTTATCTATTCAACCAATATTTTCCAAAGGCCTGCTCTATACCATGTTCTTCTTTCTTCTTTAGTTCTGATCTAAATTTTGCACCCTGCTCACTGCTAACTAGGTCAGCTTTTTTAAACCAGCAGCCACTCAGAAGGAGAAAGATGAGGCTCTCTACTTCTGTAAAGCACTGCGTTCTCTAAAACCCACAGGGCTATTTCGACCCTGCCCTATGAGGTGGGCCCTGCCCTATTGACTTGAGGGTAGCAAGTTTTTGAGTGTGAGTGAGCTAAACAAGTGCCCATCAAAGAATTAAGTGCAATTGAAACTTTTCTGGGTGACATCAACCAGAGTCCTCCCATTACACATATGCAAACCATGTCACTTGTCTGCTTACATTCCCACAATGGCTCCTTGTGTTTCTCTTAACCTAAAGCCACTGTTGTCACCATGAGACACTACATTCCCTCATGATCTCATCCACTCACCTCGTCCATCACTGCTCTCTGTTTCCTCCCACATTTCTTCTGTTCACACCACATTCGCTTTGTACTTGTCCCTGGAACATTGTAAGCACATTTTTTCTTTTCATTTTTCACCTCCCAGCTGTTCCTTCTTGTTGGAATGCTATTCCCCCTGATGTATGCATGTCGTGCTCGCTCACCTCCTTCACGTCTTCATTCCCATACCTACACTTTATTTGTTGTGGTACTACTTAATTGCTAGCTCACTAGATAACTCATTATTTGACTTCTTGTATGTCTCAGGCTGAGTAGAATATGGATTTCACATGGGCAGGTGCTGCTGTCTTGTGTTCACTAACTGTTTGTGAAATTAATTTCTTAAGTGAGTAATCCCAGTTGACCATCTTGAATCTCAAGCTTTGAAGCACAGGATATGAGATTTAAACCAAACTCATAGAGGAAAATTCTGACACATAACAAATGGATAGGACAGGACAGAGCTGCTCTGTAAAGTTGCTGAGGAAGGAAATCTTTGTGGAAGCCAATGACCTCATCTTTTACGCATAGTTGCCGCTGGTAGTTCGAATGTAGATTTGGGTAGCATCCCAAGGCTTAACCCACTCCACCACCAGAAAAATTCTAAAGTGTAAGTTCTCCTTTAAAAAATAAAATAGTTTGCTAAATACAGCAAACCGTACAGGGCAGTGGTTAAGATCAGTGTCCACTGGGATTGTTTATAAACTGACACATGTGCAAATACGCTTACTATGGTGCATAGTTATTCGTGATCATTCCAAAGCATCCTGCCTTGAGAGAGCAAGCAGTAAGTGCATGAGAAAACCAGCCACCACCCCAAGAACAGTTTGCAGAAATTTCCTTGTGGATTCCAGCCAGGCCTGTGACAGCAGTTTTCTCAACTGAGCCCTTCTATCTGGGGAGGTATTTTATTTTAACTAAACTAAACATTTTAACTAAACTAAACATCAGAAATTAACAGAAGGGTTCAGTATCTTATCAGCTGGCGCGTGTTGATTTCTCAATGGTTCCAATGCCACTGCTTTGCCTCCCGCGAGAGATCTGGAGCTAGAGGGTTGTACATGTACTATCTTCACTCTTCAGTGGTTTTATGGCTCCTCTTCTTGCATTTTCACTATATAGATTTTCATTATAAAGATTTTCTCATATATTACTCATTTATTGGTCTGTTTTCCTTTTTTCTGTAATTTCTCTGTTTTTTGTAGAAGTATTTATATTTTCTGTATCTCATTGCCATCAAGTCAATTATGACTCATAGCAACTCCATAGGGAAGTGTAGACCCTGCCGCTGTGGGTTTCTAAGGATGTAAATCTTGACAAGAGTTGAAAGCCTCATGTTTCTCTCTTGGAGTAGCTGGTGGGTTAGAACTGTCGATCTTGTGCTTAGTAGCCCAATGAGTAACACACTATACCACCAAAGCTCCTTTTTCCCACCCCCATACCCTGTATTCTTTGTTCTCTTTCATTTAAAATAATCCCTTTAGGTTACCAAGAGAATTGCCATTAGAACAATTTTATTTGTCTACTTGTTTATTTTCTGAATTGCTTATCCCAGAAGAGTCTGCTTTGTCCTATGGGCTGCGATGACCCAGAATTTGGCTTGACATCAATGAGGTTCATTCGATTTTTTGGATGATGGATAGAGTATATTAAAGTAAAATCATTTAAAAATAATGAGTAAAGTAACAAATGTCCTGAAGAAAATAAGGAAAGTAAGATGGAGCTAAAATGAGGTCAGTGACTCACTCACTCACTGTCTCACTCACTCACTCACTCACTCACTCACTCACTCACTCACTGTCTCACTCACTCACGCACTGTCTCACTCACTCACTCACTCACTCACTCACTCACTCACTCACTGTCTCACTCACTCACTCACTCACTCACTCACTCACTCACTCACTCACTCACTCACTCACTGTCTCACTCACTCACTCACTCACTCACTGTCTCTCTCACTCACTCACTCACTCACTGTCCCTCTCACTGTCCCTCTCACTCACTCACTGTCTCACTCACTCACTCACTGTCTCACTCACTCACTCACTCACTCACTCACTCACTCACTCACTGTCTCTCTCACTCACTCACTGTCTCACTCACTCACTCACTGTCTCACTCACTCACTCACTCACTCACTCACTCACTCACTCACTCACTGTCTCTCTCACTCACTCACTCACTCACTCACTCACTCACTCACTCACTGTCTCTCTCACTCACTCACTGTCTCACTCACTCACTCACTCACTGTCTCACTCACTCACTCACTCACTCACTGTCTCACTGTCTAAAAATAAAATAAAATAAAATGAGGTCAGTGTATAAAATACATATAGAATGTCCATGTACTGATTAAAGAGAGGTCCCAAGTTGACTTGAAACTTTCTAGCACCAAATAAAAACAGAAAGCATATCCAATTTGGGTTTAAAAGTATTAAAAGCAGGCCAATTGCTTAAGGCCAACAGAAACCTTCCAATCCCAGAAGATCAAGTTGTCAGTTTTCCTTTGGGTGTCCTTCCACATAAAGTTGACGTCAGAATATGTAATTGATAATATTCTCAAATATCCTTATAATAAATGTTCCGACTACTATTCATCATCTCTACCTCGCTCAGCAAACCTTGCAGACTCCACGATAATCTCTCTAGTTACCTTGTCTCAGCTCCCTGTCCTCCACCTACTTCAACCTGAATACCACAGAAATAGTTGATTGGGCATTTTAACATATAAATTAGAAAAGGTCATTCCTTGGCTTTAAGTGCTTCTCAAACTATGTCAGTGAATTGAAATAGAAGCACATGGGCTCAGCTTGACTTCATGGATTTCTGGCCACTGCCTCAGTGAGCTTCTTCCTTCTTCCACATGTGTGCAACCAGCTCACGTCTCCATCAGGAAACCACTCACTTCTGACCTTCACATGCCTCTACAGAGTCCAGGCTTCTGGTCCCAGTTCTACATCATCCCTGTCGTGAGGCCACAGCTGAATCTATCTCAGCCCTCTCACCTTAGTAGGCTCTACTGGTCCTGCCACTGGGGTCAGGAGCGGGTACCAGAGAGGGAAGGATGTCCTGCATCCATTTACCCTTGGTGGGTGAACAACCGTTTCACATGTTAAAAATCCTAGATTTTGGACAACCAGATATGACTGCATCTGGAGCATCTTAGGTCATGCAACTTAATGGTTTTGTTTTTCATCTGAAAAAAAAAAGCCACTTGCCTACTTGTCTCCTGGGATACTGAAAGGACTAAAACCAGATGGTAGAATATTTGTGTTTTGCTCAGGGGTGCATGGTATAATAATTAGAAAATTGTAATTGACCATAAACTGAAAGTTCAAGGTAAGTCCAGGGTTTGGGTCAAGGTACCGAATGTCATTCAACAGTGGCTCTAAATTTATAAAATGGAAGCTTATATTGAATTAAAAGGAACTTCGTGGATCTCTTAGTAAATATTGAAAATGTTGTATAAAATATTGAAAAACTCAGACCTGATTTTAAATGATTCACTTAAAAATGGCCTTAAACATCATCTGGTACTTAATGTTAAAAATGTAAGTCGATAGAGACTTTGATGTTTTCTGGGTCATTTCCTTCCTTCTTTTTTAGAAAAAGTGAAGAAAACAACGAGGACTTATTATTTTATACTAATTTCCGTACATGAAAAGGGTAGGTATGTGGACAATCGGAAATTCATTCATGATTTAGCATTGCTTTGCCATCATGGTTTTAAATTTAAGCATCAAGGGGCTCGATGAATCTCTCACTAATCATAATGGAAGTTACTGTACATGTCTTCTCTCCTCCACACAGAGCTGAACAATGACCTCTAACACTGGGATAGTGTCTTTCTGTTTGAGCTAATTTCAGTCATTTTTTAAGTGAAGCATCTCTGTACCTACTTAGGGCAAAGAGAGGGCTAATATTTCAGTGATATGCAATAGGCCTTCGTTTTACAGCTCTCAGCCTTCTTGTCCGGAAAGGCTTTGGCTGGTACTAACTCAGTCTCTGGACTGTGCTTCTAGTCCATTTCTTCTTTCCCCTCCCTCTCCTGACTTCCCCCACAACTCAGTCTCTTGATACAATAGTCAGTACACATTGGTACTCGCCATTAATGCAGTTCTGAAACTATTGAAATATGATGGGGCAAACGAGCTCCATTTATTCAATCCACTTGGAATTCCCAATATCATCTAGTAGTTATCAGTGTATGAAGGGCTTAAATAATTGTTTTATTTACATTGTCTTTGTAAAAGCCATCTAATTTATATCAAATATAAGAGATTTGTAAAACTCACATTGATTTTTTTCTAATTATAAGACTACCTGGCTATTATAGAAAATAAAATCATCTTTAATCTCATTATCTATAAAAAAAATCTCTGCTAAACTTTCAGGTTTTCTTCTTTCTACTTTGTCATCATTGTTTGTGTGTGTGTGTGTATGTGCATGTGTGTGTTCAAATGTCTATATATGTTCAAGAAAAGTGGGATGATAAAATACATGTTACTGTTGGTAGGTAATGTGTGGGGTCTGAAACACTGCCTTTTCCCTTAGAATCCTCAACATTCTCACTACTCTCAAGCCCATTGCTTCTTCCCCTCCCTCAACTCATTGCGTGGAGTGCCTCCTTCTCCAAGTGCGACCTTCTTCTCCCGGGTTGATTCCTTCTGAAAACCTGTCTGAGGAGCAGGACATGACGTCCCACCACACCTTGCTTCTAGAGAGCCTTCCGACATCCTTTTTCTAAGACAGATTGGTTCTTTCGCCTGGTGGTGGAAGTTTCAATATTCTTTGTGGACATCCTAATTCAAGTTCTCCCATTCTCTGAGCTTCTTTAATGCTTGTCCAGCGACCGCATGCAGATGAGGTGGTTAGAAGTACCATGACTTGCATCGGGTGCATCTTAGTTCTTGAATCTTCCCATCTTTATAAAGATGTCATATAAAACTTGTAGTATTTTATAGTTGGATTTTTCACCTATTTAATTGTTAATATTCTATGATGGCTTAAACTATACTCAATTCTAATTTTATTGATAATGTAACATGTGAACTTAGTACACGATCTTATTTATTACTGCCTTTTTAACCTAGATGTAATGAACATTTAACTTTTTATGATCTTTGGTAATTTTGATAAATCTTAAACAGGAACCATTTGTTAAACGTTTAAAAAATAATTTTATTGGGGGCTCCTACAACTCTTATCACAGTCCATATATACATCCGTTGTGTCAAGCATATTTATACATTTGTTGCCATCATCATTCTCAAAACATTAAGCTTTCTGCTTGAGCCCTTGATATCAGCTCCTCATCCCCCCTCTCCCTGTTTCCCCCTCCCTCATGAACTCTTGATAATTTAAAAGTTATTATTTTGTCATATCTTACACTGTCCGACATCTTCCTTCACCCACTTTTCTGTTGTTCGTCCCCCAGGGAAGAGGTTATATGTTGATTCTTACTCCACCTTCCCTCTTTACCCCACCTTCCCTGCACCCTCCAGGTATTGCCACTCTCACCACTTTTATGAGTTTTAAAATTATTGATATTCATAAATTTCTTTTACACCAGCAGTGTGTAATAGTACATACTTCAACGTATCCTCATCAATCTTTAGCATGATTTTGATTTGTTTTAACCTTTGCCAATTTGATAGATTTTTTTACATAGTTTATTTTTCATTTGAATTGTATACTTGCTAAGGGAGTGAGCTGTTAAATGTGTTTACTTCTTGTTTTTATTATTAAATTGTCTGTTAATGGCTTGCACAATATTACTAGAGTATTTTTTAAGCTCAATTTGTTAGGCATCTTTTAGAAATTAACTTTCTGCCTCATGTTTGTTAAAAATATTCTTACTAGTTTAATGCCAGCCTCTTCAGTCTGTTTATGATATTATTAACATATAAAAGCATTAACATTTGTTGTAGTTAAGGTTATTGACTTTTATTGGTGAGGTTTTCCACTGTTTTTATGCTTAGAGAGCCTTTTTGCTATCTTGAAATCAGTAGAGGATGTATATACAGTCATATCACATTCACGATACATTGTATGAACTAGCATTTTGCATGATGTAAGCCTTGTGCAAGCACCACATCTGGTCCTGCTTTTTCGTTAATCATCTCCAGCACGCTTCATGCCTCAGCAGTGATCATTACCTTGCTGCGAGGGGTTGCTTTTGTGTTTGTTTCCTCAGTACAGACCATTAAGAGTTTCTTCATATCTAATAGAGATCCCGCTTTATTTTTGTTAACCTTGAAGCTTTCAGTATTGTCCACCTGTTCACAGTTGGTTTTCCTCTTTTTGAGGACCTTCATGATGGTTGCGTGCTACATGCCTCCATCGTGTGCAAAAGTACTTACGGATTTTCCACCTTCCTGTTGTTTAACCTTCTTTTACTGCACTTCCAAGTTGATTTTCTCCTTAGTCTCTCACGGCAACTGTTGCGCTGATTTTGTACCATTTCTGAACCATGGTGTATTTTACAATAATATTCAAAAAAATTAAATAGGGAAAATGCTACAAAACCCAAGAGACCTGCAGCAAATGACCTTGCTGCCTTTGAGGGAAAACATATACAGTATAATTTTTAGATATAAAATCCAGTCCAGTGCATACCTAAGTCAATAACAAAGGCATCTGTTATGACGATCAAGACATGTGCCTATAGGTTATATGGGTACGGTAGCATTATGCACCTGGTAGTACGATGACTCTGTCTAGTAAAGCTGGAAGCTGCTCCCATTCTCTGACTGATATTGCTGAACTCTATTTTAAACTTCTAGGACCACTGACATATACAATTGGGTAATGCCCCCAAAGGACCTTCTGCAGCACATGGTTGTTTACTTTCCTGTGTGTTTATTTTATTTTACTGGTATTCTACAACCAAAAAGCTTACAAACATCACATCATAAGCATGCTTTTAAAATTTAGTTTATCATCCTGGAAAATCTCTCTCTTTTTTGATCATTTTATTGAAGGCTTATACAACTCTTATCACAATCCATACTATATCCATTGTGTCAAGCATATTTGTACATTTGTTGCCATCATCATTCTCAAAGTATTTGCTTTCTACTTGAGCCCTTAGTATCAGCTTCTCATTTTCCCCTCCCTCCCCATCCTCCCCTCACGAACCCTTGATAATTTATAAATTATTATTATTTTGTCATGTCTTATAGTGTCCAACATCTCCTTTCATTCACTTTTCTGTTGTCAGTCTCCAAGGGAGGGGGTAATATATAGAACCTGTTATATATAACTGGTTCCCCATTGCTACCCCACTTTCCCTCTACCCTTCTGGTATTGCCACTCTCACCACTGTTCCTGAGGAGTCCATTTGTCCTGGATTCCCTGTGTTTCCATGTCCTGTCTGTACCAGTGTACATCCTCTGGTCTAGCCGGATTTGTAAGGTAGAATTGGGATCATGACAGTTGTGGGAAGGAAGCATTTCGGAACTAGAGGAAAGTTGTATATTTCATCGTTGCTACACTGCTCTCTAACTGACTCATCTCCTCCCACTGCCCTTCTGTAAGGGCATGTCCAGTTTTCTACAGATGGACTTTGGGTCCCCACTCGGCACTCCCCCTTATTCACAATGTTGTTTTTTTCTTTGATGCCTGATACCTGATCCCATAGACACCTCATTATCACACAGCTGGTGTGCTTTTTCCATGTGGGCTTTGTTGCTTCTCAGCTACATGGCCGCTTGTTTGCCTTCAAGCCTTTAAGGTCCCAGATGCTCAAACTTTTTATAGACGGGCACCATCAGCTTTCTTCACCACATTTGCTTGTGTACCCGCTTTGTCTTCAGTGATCGTGCCCGGAAGGTGAGTATCATGGAATGCCAGTTTAATAGAACAACGTGTTCTTGCATTGAGGGAGTACTTGAGTGGAGGCCCAATGTCCATCTGCTACCTTAATACTAAAGCTATAAATATATGCACATAGATCTATTTCCCCATTATTTGCATATGTACATGCCTGTATTTAGACCTCTGTAAATGCCCTTTGCCTGGCAAATCTTTGAAGGAAGTAAAGAATGTGATTCCCAAGCTGTAAATGAAGAGACTGGGGGTGTAACAGTGCTGCCCCAGAGTCAGAGCTGTGTACTTGTTTTCTAAAAGTGTTCACACAGGTCAGCATCCACTTTACTGAACTCTCAAGTAGTCTTTGTATTATTATTTGCCAGTTTTACATATTTCCTGCATAAAGGTAGTAGTGAAAAGATACATCTTAGGGGATGTGGCGTAATTGAAATGTGCCTTCTGAATCATCATAGGTAGTTTCAGTATGAAGTTACATCTGCTGTTTTCCATTCTGGATTGTGCTTAATATCATTATCATATAAAGTGCATTCTGTAATATTGTAGTTCCTTGAAAATGATAAACCAAATATGACAATTCCCAGTTAGGGAGATCATTTCTTTAAGCTGAAGAATCTGCCCTTTGACTATTGGTGAACAACAAAGAGCCTCAGAGATATCAGTGGGTTATCAGCCACCAGATCTACGGAGGTGAGTAAAGAGAGGCATGAGAAATGGCGTGTTTCCTGCGACTCTGATACTCTCTAAAAATGATATTTGATGGAGAAGGAAAAAACCCTAAGGATATGTGAAATGTCTGTTGACAATAGATGGAAGAAGAATGCATTCATGTCATAATTATCAGAATCATCTCTAGAAGGGATACAGCTAGGAGAAGACATCCGTAATAAATCCTGTGCTCTCTGTTCTGAGAAAATGTCCCGAGTGAGCTTTAGCACTTCTTAGAAATGGCATAGATGAAAAATATTTTTAACCTAACCCCATGAGTTTAACCCTGTGTGGAATTTTTTGGTTCTGTGTCATTTTGTTTTTATATTTTTTGTCTGTTATCTCTGAAGCACTAGGATATTATTTGATAAATGGTTGTCCACATGTTTACTTGCTTAATCTTGATTCTTGTGTGCATTGGTTTGGTGTACCTAGGCAGGCAGGATGAACATTTTACATTGTCAGCAGCTTTGTAGTGCTGGACAACTTCTCATCCTGTGTGTTATTAGGGGACTTTTCTTCCAGGTGGGTGGAGAAATAGGTAGAACATTGGTCTCTCTGCTGCTGTGGGCTTTCTGAGTGGGCTGCTCAGGGTTGGCGACTATCTTTCCTCCATCTAGTGATGCAGCATAAGGGTGTGTTACAACCCTTGGCATCAAAGGGTGGGGCAGTTGGTGTGATGGGTGTGCCAGGCAAGTGTGGGAGTGTACTCACCTTTTATTGACCACCAGGTGTGCAAACTGGTAGGTAATGTGTGAGGAGGGAGCAGGGTGGGAGGACTATAGTGCTCTTGAACCATTGGGAGTGGAGTGGGTCAGTGGCCACCAGAGGGATCCCTTGCCTTTCAGAGGAATGAAGGAATCAGCCATTGGCTGGAGAGTGGCTTGGGGCAGTTGAGCAGGCTCATGGAAGCACTTCTTTGCTACCGGGAGGAGCGGAGGAGCGGGACACAGGGTAGGGATTGGGGTCTGACAGGAACACCCCAGAGAAGCCATTGCTCAGTGTGTAGGAAGGGAGATGACAGACAGAATTAGGGGAGAAATGAAGGACTGAAAATGTAAGTCCTAATGGTCCAGGCGTATGGGGATTGGGAACTTTTTACCTTTAGTCACCAGGACTGAGTAGAGGGCAGGGGCAGGGGCTCTTCAGATCCTCTGGACACTTTCCATTGGCACGCTCCTGGCTAGGCTCAAGTCCAAGGACAGGATGGTGGACTCCCTGGAGTCTGGGTAGGAATCTAATGCTTTGTTTGTGCCCCTCAACTGACTCTCAGGGACTATAGCTCTTGAGTAAGCCTGTCTCTGACTTTTAGCACAATCACGGTGGGAGCAGGCACCCTGAAACTCCCCTCCCATTCCCGCACTTGCCCTGCGTACATGCAAACCAGGTCCGCTCACTGTGTTTCCCTGTGGATGTGTCTCCTCGGTGTCTCTGTCTCCGACTGGGAATGCTGTGAACTTGCTCTCCTGTGCTCCTCATCCAGAAGTACAACTGGCCACACTGAACCAGGACCGCGGACGATATTCCTCTTGCCTGTGTCCCTCTTTGCTGCAAAGGGAAAACAGTGTAGCCGACTAAGCTGCCTTCTGGCCTCCTTCTTATAGTATTCAATCGTGGTTAAGTGTCCACCAACGTTTTGTCATTAAATGCATGTTTTTAAATGTCTTGGCATAATTGGTTGACCTTCAGCCTATTTTTACTGTCCGGTCTCAACAGCGATTACAGTGAAGCCTCCCCCCATTTGATGCGACTTTGAATCTGAAAGGATTTTAAGCAGACGGTGCTGCTGCTCATTTCTTTGCGGTTGGGCTTCTCACGTTTATTTGTCCTTCTTATTAAAGCTAAGAAGCTGCCTGCGCATCTCAATTGAATTCTCCCCTTACTGGAGCCCCTGTCACAACTGCTCCTAATATTATGTGCATAGAATTGTTCACCTTTCTCAGATGATTCCTATCAAGGTGAGAACACAAAATTCAGTATAAAGTTGCCACTCCATGACAGAGATTCTGCCTGCAAAGCCTCGTGGTCAATTTTAAATTTCTTTATTTACTATTACTCATAGGAGAGGGCTTCAACACATTCATAGAACAATTCCATTTTTCCAGTAGTTTTTTTGAGAGATATGTCACATATCCATCCCTTCCATAGTTCAATTAAAAAAACATTCCATTATCTTTTCATTCCATTTTTCCATGAATGTTTTGAAGTCTTTCATATCATGATTTATGCCAGGGAATTTGTCTAGATATCTGACAAATGCTAACTGAGTTAATGCTCATAGCAAGCTCAGAGGCAGATAAAATTGTTATCTCCATTGTGTAGATGAGGAAACGAAACACTCTGGATATAAGTCACCTAGATTGCATAGTGATTAAGTGGCAGAGCCATGTTCAAACCCAAGTGGTCTGACTCCAGGGCGCATGCTCTAAACCACTGGCCCGAGAGGCACTGGGCCTCTTTGGCATTGCTGTGCGCTCTCGCCTTTTCCAACCGCTTACCTCTGGGAGGCCAGCTCTCCTCCCCCCCCCCCCCCCCCCCGCTTCCCAGACAAGCACGTACCTCAGCAGATTGAGCGCCAAGACAAGTGAGAATCCAGTTGTCTCCCATCAAACTAGTCATTAGAGCTTTTTCAAAGCTGTAAAGTACTGCTAATCTTCACACTCATTTTTTTCAAAATATGGTTATTTATCAAAAAATATTATTTTGTTAACATGTTGTAGGTTTATTTTTTAAAATAAGTTCATAAATATTTTTTCAATGTTCCCAGTCCTAATGTCTAATTAACTACGGAGAGTCATAATCTACATAAACAAAAGATCTTTGTTGTCACTGATGATCCTTAACCATTGAGAGGGGGCACAGGGTGACCCAAGCATTTGCCAACTGCTCTTGTAACCCCTATGCATGGATGCTCACCCTCTTCTCTGACATTTTTCACTCCTTTCAAAATCACAAATCTGCTTTTATTTTTCACCAAGCAACAGAACAAAAGATGTGAACTTGACCTCCTGTGGGTAATGGTGATTTTCAATACGGAGATGCACTACTGATAGGGCTGAGAATCCTTTTAGCTAAAACGCCTCAAGCATGTTGCTTCCTGATTTAAATGAATGCCATCGTACTTCCGCTGGCAGAACTCTGGCCTTCCAGGTGGGAGGCCGGGTTTGGTATTAGTTGTGCCCCTCCTGCGCGGCCACCACCACACCTGTCGAGGGATGCTTGTGTGGTGCTGTGCTGCTGAGCAGGTTTGGGTGGCACCTTCAGACTAAGTTGGAATAGAAAGAAACCTCTGCCAATCTTCTTCTGCAACAGTTTTATTGGCATATAATTCATGCATCATACAGTTCAATACTTCAGTCGCCTCTAGAAGAGTTATACAATCATCACCACAATCAATCTTAGAGCATTGTCTTAATACTTATGCTCATCACTGTTATCTCTCCATTTCCCTCCACACGCTCGCCTGCCTTACCCCTAAGGAACCATCAATCCAGTTACTGTCTCAACAGATTTACCGATCCTGGATTTTGTAAACAGAAAAGCGTTAAAAACATAACAAACAAAGCAAAAAAGGAGAAGAAAACAACCAAAAAGCTAACGAGAATGATGAAGTAAAACATATATGGAAATTTACTTCTGAAAGCTGGACAGGGAATAAGCCTATGTCTCTCCATGATCCAATCTGCAACCAGCCAAAGCCATGGCCACGATCAGCAGCTTTGCATTCCCTTGGCGCTGGGCTCACCATGAACGGGTGGGGAGAGGGTGCAACTTAGCCGCATGGAAAAATAGCAATAGCACTTATACCCCTGGGCTGTGTTGAGCATCCCGTGAGTTCTGTGTGAAATACTTCGATTATGCTTGGCACATAAGAAGGATCCAGATGTTAGCTAGATCCCTGTTGGCAAATTTCTGTTCAGTTACAAGAGTTAAAGAAGAGCTAATGAGATTTTTTTGGGTGCTTCTCAAGTTAAAAAAAATAGTTTCTCTCTTTGGGGGAACATTGTATTATTCGGGATTAACCTTCTCTTTCTAGCTTCTTTACCTGGGCTGGGATGAACATTGTCATTTTCTTTATTGTGAGGTTGGTTTTCTTGAAGCTGGGATTGTCATCAGAATATATTTCATGTAAATCCGTAACTCCAGATGTGAACATGATTATTCTCCAGCCTTGTCAATTGTTCTCCGTCCTTGCAGTTCAGGGACTGTAAACTGTGCAGATTTCCCCTCTTCTACTCTCCCACTCTGTCAGGGGCTGCTGTTTATATCTTGTGCTAGGGACATTGGCAGGATCTCCTGTCTTTGCAGGAGACACTAGTGCTTCTGCCAGCTGTGGTCAAAGTGGCCTCTCACCCCTGGGATCACATTGCCCAGTTCACAATGGGATGACATTGCCCTTGCCGGAGAATTTATTTCTCACCTTGCTCCCCTTCTGCTCCAGGTCAAAAGTTTCCTCCAGGAACTGCATGCTCCAATCTCAAGTCCATTTTGCTTCCCCTTGTCTGGAGCAGTTCACTGGTCTCCCTGGGGACCTGGGGGCCAGCTGCATTTAATCCTTTAAGGCAGCCTCTGCAGTTAGGCTCCGCTAACAGACTAAGGCCTGTCTTCCCACCAGGGACTCCTCAGACTGCCACACCACAGACAGTGTGAGCAACAGAGGGAGGGAGAGTTTCTGGAGTCCAAAGATGCCCTTGGCATCTCTGGTGTCTGTGTGGTTGGGTTGAGAGGGCATCCGAGTCTCCTGATGGATGGGAAAGACTCCACTGCTCTCACAAACAGCCAAGGTGGGTTGTTCACACTGGTGCTTCGATGCCTTGCAATAAAGACCGAAGGTTTTGAAACTCAAAAGGGAATCTTCCCACAGCTATTCTTAACCAGAAAACATTTTGTCTTTTTTATTTGCATGTGGGAGGAAAATTGTTTTGCAAGTTAAATGTTTCAAACTTTGTTTGCCTATTTAGACCCCTCCTTCTGCTAAAAGAGATATGCAATGACTTACCAAAATACTTACAGTACAACAGATTTATTTTGATTGCAAGTGAAAACGTGGGGCGGAGGGAAAATATCTGGGGTATTCCAAATGTGGTATCTAAACTTAACTTGTAAAATATAAATAAATAAATATGTAAAAAGAACAACTACTTCAAACCCTAGAAAAGTAGGAATAAACAATCCCGCAAACGCCTGTTTTATCTCTCACCAAAATTAGTTAAGATCTTTCCTAACCATGCCATGCCTCCCTGTAGGAAGAAACGTCCCTGGTGTCCAGTGACCCAAACGTAGAGGTCAGGGCATTGTAGTTTTCAGTAATTCCGATGTATTTCCAAAGAAGAAAGGTGTCCTTCTACAACACTATTACTACACCCAAGAATATCCATTGTCGTTCAATGATGCCATCATATGTTCCATGACCATAGTCCCTCAATTGGCAAGCTCCTACCCCATTGATGCATGACCCAGACAAAGCTCACACATTGCATTTAAGTATTAAATCTTTTGTGTGTCTTTTAATTAATATATTGCTCTTGTGTACCTCCTTTTGTTCTTAACGGATGTTTAAAAGTTTCAGCAATGGCATTCTGTGATGCTCACCTTCCTGACATGGTCGCTGAAGACAAAATGGGTGCATAACTAAAGTGGTAAAGAAAGCTGATGGCGCCTGGCTATTACAAGAGAATGGTGTCTGGGGTATTAAAGTCTTGAAGTTAAACAAGCAGCCATCTGTCAGGGAAGCAACAAAGCCCACATGGAAGAATCACACCAGCCTGTGTGATCATGAGGTGTCATTGGGATCAGGAATCAGGCATCAGAAGACACAAAACAAACAACTATTTAGATGCGAATGAGGGGGTTCGGAATAAAGACCCAAAGCCCATCTGTGGACAATTGTACATCCCCTCACAGAAGGGTCACAAGGTAGAGACAAGCCAGCCAGAGTGCAGTAGAGCACCGACGAAACACACAACATTCCTCTAGGTCTTTAATGCTTCTGCTCCTTCCCCCCAACACACACACACTATCATGACCCCAGTCCTACCTTACAAACCCAGCTAGACCGGCGAATGTACACTGGTACATATAAGAGCTCTCAGTACATGTAATCTAGGACAGATAAACCTCTCAGGAACAGTAATGAGAATAGCGATACCATGAGAGCAGAGGGAAGGTGGGAGGTGAAGAGGGACAATTGGGGAACCGAGTACAATGATTGATGTAAAACTCCACCCTGCCCTCCTCCCTAGGGGAATGAACAACAGAAATGTGGGCCAAGGGAGACAGCGGATAGTGTAAATTATGAAGATAATAATAATTTATCAGGAGTCCATAAGGTTGGGAGTTGGGGGAAGGAGGGTAAAAAAGAGGAGCTGATACCAAGGGCTCAAGTACAATGAAAAGTTTTTTTAAATGATGATTGCAGCATTTGTACAAATGTGCTTGATAAAATTGCTGTATGGATTGTTATAAGACTTAAGAGCACCCAATAAAATTATTCAATAATAAAAAAAGTCCCAGGTTAGTTGAATCACGTGGGGCCTCACTTTCTTGTTTCACCCATTTTCCTATGATTAGTTCAAGTCTACTACTTCTGGCTAAACAGCAAATGACTGAGGTGGTCTCCCTGCTATTGAATCATGTCAGGAGTGTCAGGCTCTCGGAGTCACTCTTGACAATGGTAGCCTTGGATGATGACTGGTAGATAGCCTTGTTTTGAAAGGTTCATTTTGCCTTCTCAGGTCACACATTACCAGTAATTTAAGTCAACTCTAACTTACAACGACTCCACCTTCATTAGAGGCGGACTGTGCTCCATGTGGTTTTCAATGGCTGATTTTTCTAAAGTAAATCATAAGTCATTTTCATCATGCCGTGGAATGATATTCAGGCAACCACTCATTACCTGAAATAAAAAGACAAAATTGAATTTATTATAAGAGAAACCTGTGCTGGACAGGCCCCCTCCCTCTGCGCAAAGCCAACTGCGGATCGTATAGTGAATAGAGTGGCTGGGCATGTGGAATGATAAAATTGGCATATTTTCAGAAGTGTGTTTACTCAGGAGAGAGGGAGGTTGATTGGTTAGCACTTGGCTGTGTTTCTGATTGACTGCCTTTCAGCAATGAAAAATTGTCATTGATTGTTAGCTTGCAAAAATTGTCAGATAAAAAGGTTTAAACCTAGTTCTAGAGGATACTTGATAATACCATGAGCATAGAGCAATCATTCCTTGTTTAAACTCAACTCAATCACTGCCATTGAGAAGATTCTTTTAATTCTCGTGTGAATATCTTGTTCCTCAGTAAATTCCCTCCTGCACAGTGATTTTACTTTAACTTGAGGATCCCGACTGGATTGAGTTACAATATGGGGCTTACAAACAAAATATTCCCGTTTGAATTCTTTCCTTCCCTCTACAGTTATTACCCAGAGTTCTTCTGTAGTGAAGAACTTGGTTCGTTATTGGCTCTTTTTCCCTGCCTTGATTTTTCACTTATCTAGTTAATTCAGAATGCCTTTTAATTCAGAGTATTATAATCCACTGCTGTCGGGCTTATTTGTTGTGCACAAGATTTCCCAATTCGACGGTGATGTTCCTGTAAGCAGATGCCCATGTCCTCTTGACAGGGCCTTATAAATCTTTGAGCACTTCCTTATTTTTTTGAACAAAGTACTTCTTATTCATTTTGTACCTTGCTTGGTCACATGCGAGCCACCAGCACTAAGGGAGAGAAGTGGTCTTCCCCTAGAAATGCTGGAGGGGGTTATGGTGACTTATACTTCTAGCTTCAGGAATGGTGAGGTCATGCTTATCTGTTATCTAAACCTGCTCCCTTTGTGGCATTTTGTGACGACAGCTGTAGGAAACTTGCATGGGTAGTTGACTTCAACCAGCAGTAACAAGAAGCTGTTGGGAATTGTTGAGCTCCTTGGCATCCTGTGAAGGGTAATGTTGGTACAGGAGAGTTGGTGGCAAGTCTCCTTAACAGGGCACACGGAACATTCAGTAAAAGACAAAAACTATAAGAAAATATATCCTTCCTTAGAAATAAAGACTATATCCACAATGTCAAAGAGGCTCATGAAGCAGTTTTCTTTGGAAATGAGACAGAACCCAGTCAACAGAGGATGGAGAATCATTTCAGATTAGTGTATCCACAGGAAAGCCCTTGGAAAGTAATATGAAAATGTAAAGCTGCTTTTAAAAAATCATTGTATTAGGGGTTCTTACAGCTCTTATAACAATACATACAGCCATTGTGTCAAGTACATTTGTACATGTGTTGCCATCATCCTCTTCAAAACATTTTCTTTCTACTTAAGCCCTTGATAACAGCTCCTCTTTTTTCTCCCCTTCCCCACCCTCCCTCCCTCTTGAACCCTTGACAATTTAAAAACAATTATTATTTTCATGTCTTACACCCGCCACTGTCTCCCTTCACCCACATTTCAATTGTTTATCCCCATGGGTGTGTGGGTGGGTGGGAGACAGTTACATGGCGATCATTGTGATCAGTTTACCCTTTCTCCCCCCACCTTCCTCTTACCCTCCTGGTATTGCTACTCCCATTGCTGTTCCTGAGGGGTTTATCTGTCCTGGATTCCATGTGTTGTGAGCTCTTATCTGCACCAGTGTACATGTGCCGGTCTCGCCAGATTTGTAAGGTAGAACAGGAGTCATGGTAGTTGGGGGAGAAAACATTAAAGAACTAGAGGAATGTTGTATGTTTCGTTGGTGCTATACTGCACCCTGACTGGCTCATCCCCTCCTTGTGACCCTATGAAAATGTAAAGCTACTTAAGAGGACCAGTCATGGCAGTGGTTCTCAACATTCCTCATGCTGCGACCCTTTAATACAGTTCCTCATGTTGTGCTGATCCCCAACCATAAAATTATTTTCATTGCAATTTTGCTGTTGTTATGAATCAGGAAACCCCTGTGAAATGGACATTCAACCCCCAAAGGGGTCTCAAACTACAGGTTAAGAAACACTGAGTTATGGTGGCATGCTTTTAGGTTATTGGTCATGTGCAAATGGGAAAATTGTGCATGCCATTTATACCTTCTTGTGAGCTCTCTGTGACTCACTAGGGCAATAAACAAACATGACAGGGTATTTAAAATTGCATATGAGATATGATGGCATGAAGCGGTCCCATGAATGCAGTAAAACCGTGGATCTGGGATCAGACCAACATAGATGCGACTCCTGATGCAGCCATGTATTACCCGAGTGGCTCTGTACAGATGAGCTGTCCTTTCTGAGAATCACCTTCCATTTTTGTTAAAGATTGGGTTGGAAAGCTCTAGGGAGCAGGTCACAGACTGTAGAGGGGAAGCTGGATGGCAGCAGATCTCAAACATAAATTAAGTTGGTGTCTCTGGGAATTCTGGTGGCAGAAATGACAGTGTCCTCAAGTGGCCACCATTGAAATTACGTTCCTCCAGCCATTGCATGTCCTTTTGTCACTCAGGACTGCTGAAAATCAGATCTCCAGAACAGACCATCTGCTTAGTCTTGCCTCAGTGAGATATTTTGTTTGATTGTCATCCCAGGGGTTTCAAGAGGGGATGCATGGCTAGCCCAAAATAATTTGGTAGGGAAGAGAAACTTACCAAGTAGAGACTATAGATGTTCACTTCATGGCTTGGGAAAGTAAAATTGAATCAGATATTTATATGTGACTGTGTGCATGCCCATGTATATCCTATCACACTCTCTCTCTCTACTTCACAAATTAAGAGTGGAATTTTAAAAATAAAACAACCGATCCAGCAAATATATCCAATCTAGACAAGGTGACAGCTCTACTCCATGGTTGTCTATTTCCCAAGCTAACCTATGATGTTCTAAGTTTTTACTCCAAAGATTATTAGAAGTCTTTTAGAACTTCTTAAGACACCCAATAAAAACACACTCAAATATCCAAATATGATGTAGCAAGAATAGGATTTGAATTTTTGACATTTAAGGGTACTTTGCCATATCTTCTATTCCAACTCCTAGCAATCTTATAAGATAGGGCTAAACTGCCATTGAAGGTTTCCAAGGCAGTAACTCTTTATGGGAATAGAAAGCTTCATCTTTCTCCAATGGATCTGCTGCTGGTCTTGAACTGCTGACCTTGTGGTTTGCAGCCCAATGTGCAACCACTATGCCACCAGGGCTTCTTGTTTTTTCATCATAATTTCTCTATATTTATATTTTCATTTTCCTTAAAAGATGATACAAATTGTGATATGAGAACACTGAGCTTGAACTCAAATAAAGACCATATTGTTATTAATCAACTTACCCTTAATTTCCTAAAATTCACAACTTTCAGGAGTATGATTAATGTGCACTCCATTATCCAGCAATAACCTCTTCTATCTGTAGATATGGTGGCAGGGAGTTTAATTTACTTACCATTATGGGATATTTTAATCAAATTAATTATTACATCAAATCAATTGCTCTGATAAGCAAATCAGAGATATTGCTTATCTCCCTTCTTTATTGTGAGAAATATCACTTCATATGATGGAGATGCTCATTCTCACCTCACATCTGACACAGTATTTCAAAGATTAGTCTTGTTGGTTTAAACTCCTAAATATGAAAAGTCCTGATGATTACTACTGGTGATCCCCCTAACCTAAGCTTCTAGTATTTCTTTCTAAACTCCTGACTGGTCTCCCCTGCGTCATTCCACCTTTTTGTAATGCATTCTCCATGTTTTACTAAGTCAGCTGTTTTTAAAACCCAAATCTGAGCCGAGAACCACCCATTTCATATCATTAAAGAGCCTTTGATGTCTTCCTTTGACACACAGATAACAACTCACTAGTATGTAAAGACCTCTGACTTGTGCCAGCCGTTTTACACCGGAGTCCCCTTTACGGCCCATTCCCTAGACGCTTCCATTCTCCCACCAAGAGACCTTTGGGCATGTTTGGCAGGAGCTCTGACTGCAGTGTTCTTTGGCTGACTCCTCCCCTCACTGACGCTTACTCACCCAGGCCATCACAGCTCAGGAAGCTTTCATTTTCGAAAGTCTCTGATACTGAAGTCTGGTTCCCTCTTCCTTATTGTGTTCTCCAACACACGGTGTCCCTTTCCTTCAGCACATGTATCTCTTGGTGACTACACATCTGCTAAGCAAGATCATGCGGGTAGTGCCTACTTCCTCTAACCTGGGGGTCGCCAAATGTTTGAGGCGGAATAGCCAAGCCTGTTTCTCAAACAATTTAAAAATATTCTAGCACCATAAATATATTTCTACAAACAAATGAATAATATCCTTTTAAGAATTTTCTGTTTTACATCAGAGCCTCACACAGGTGAAAAAGGGTTGAATTTGACTCCAGAGCTGCAGGTCACAGACCACTTATCTAGGACATGAAAGTACAGACTGTTTCTCCCTTCCTTCCTCCCTTCTTTTTAAATGGCAACCTCAGCACAGTGTTTCAGATACAGCAAGAGCTCAATATGCATTTACTAAATGAGACTCAGCAAAGACTCTGAATAGTTTATTAGGCAGCTGCTACAGGAGAGCACATAATCCTGGAATCTCAGTGACAGCAACATTCACTTCCTGTGTACAGCCATGCAGGTCAGTGGTGGCTCAGTGAGGTTTTCTTTGACCTTGTGTCTTAGACTTGGGCTGAAGAACAGACACTCTCTGCAGCCAGGGTGCTGTCAGGTTGTAGGGAAGGAGCTATAAGACCATGTCAGATCACATATACATACCTAAAGCTTTTACTTAAAGGCTATGTGTTATAGCTGTTCACATTTCATTGTTTAAAACAAGTCACATGGTTAACCTAACATCAGAGAATCAGAGAAATGCACTCTCTAATACCACAGGGGAAAGAGAAAATTGATATTAGTAAATATTGCTACCTACCAGCGCCAGTAAATCAACTGGTCCAAGATATTAAGGCAAGAAAGAACACTGTCTCCACCACTGACACTAAAGCCACAGATTTGTCTAGCAAAACAGAGTTCCTGTAATGCAGAAAGTACATATCAAATAATGGATTTAAGGTGCCCACCTCTCATCCATAAGAGTATCAAGTGTGTGAACAAACGACCACCTAGCTTGAAAGCAACAAAGTCCACATGGAAGAAGCACACCAGCCTGTGTGATTATGGGGTATCGAAGGGATCAGGTACCAGGCATCATCAGAACAAAAAAATTATATCATTGCGAATGAGGGGGAGTGTGGAGTGGAGACCCAAAGCCCATCTGTAGGCAACTGTACATCCCCTTACAGAAGGGTTGCAGGGAGGAGACGAGCCAGTCAGGGTGCAGTGTAGCAATGATGAAACATACAACTTTCCTCTAGTTCCTAAATGCTTCCTCACTGCCCACTATCATGATCCCAATTTCGCCTTACAAATCTGGTTAGACCAGAGGATGTACAATGATACAAATAGGAACTGGAAACACAGGGAATCCAGGTCGGATGATCCCTTCTGGACCAGTGGTGAGAGTGGCGATACCGGGAGGGTTTAGAGAGAGGGTGGGGTGGATCGGGGGGAACTGATTATAAGGATCTGTGTATAACCTCCTCCCTGGGGGGTGGGCAACAGAAAAGTGGGTGAAGGGAGATGTCAGACAGAGCAAGATATGACAAAATAATAATTTGTAAATTATCAAGGGTTCATGGGGGCAAGGGAAGCAGGAAGTGAGGGGGAAAATTGAGGAGCTGATGCCAGGGGCTTAAATGGAGAGCAAATGTTTTGAGAATGATGAGGGCAATGAATGTACAGATGTGCTTTACACAATTGATTTATGTATGGATTGTGATAAGAGTTTTATGAGCTCCTAATAAAATTATTATTTTTTTTAAATATCAAGTGTAAAAAGACAACAGTTGTGCGTGCTTTGTAGCAAGTAATTATGGGCCGCTCCACCAGTACTCACTGTATAGAGCGAAGCTGTAGAACAACATGATAAGTTACAGTTCTATTATCTGGGAAGAGTATTATCATCAGAAAATACCATCAAGCTTCACACTTCACTGATGGCTCTGTTGATTCATTGGGAGAAAATAAGGCTCATGATCAAGTAGGTCATAATTAATCAACCTGAAGTTTGCAAAGGGCCTAATGGCTCTTCTACCAAAAGCTGGGGTGAGTTGGCATGAGGGCCTGGAGGTTAATGCCTTCAAATTAAAACTTATTAATATGAGGATAAAGAAGGTTTTTCCAATTTCAAAAGAGTCCTTTGTCCATACAAGAACAGCCATTGGTGTCGGAAATCTAAGGGTTTCTCAACATTGCAGGCAGGACAATCAGCAGGGGATTTGGGTAGCTCTCTGAGATTTACCACAAAGAAAATAGCCATCAAAAACAGAACCTGCATAATGTCTTCCCCATCCACAGTCTGATTATCATAGAATGGTAGAGCCGGAAGAAACCTTGAGAGATGATCTCGTCTAGAAGCGAAGGGGAAAAGTGTACTCGTAAGACAGAATGCAGACCAGTATTACTTACAAGCAAAAACCTAAGAATGTTTTTTGCAACTTGTTGTGTAACATTTATTCAAATGGGTTTTAGAGAGCATCTTATTTCTATTAGATTTTTAGTGATTATTTAGTAGGTAAAATTGATGCTAGTCATTTGCATAGTCATAATCCTTCTAACAATCCGTTTCACAGAAATTAAAGAGAAAATAGGAGATGCAATAACTCAGCTGATTTTAAGACCTGGCTCTTAAGACCTGGCTCTTAAGTCAATGCTCATTGGATGTGCTGAATCCATGTCTTGCATCATTAGACCTGCAAATTCCCTGTTTCAGTCAGTCTCAAAAGGCGACCAGTAGCACTCTCAAAATCTTGGCTGGGATAGACCTCTTTAGAAGTGACTTTACAGAGGCAACCCCAACAGTAAGCATGAGACAATTTCCACTTGTAGGTCCAAAGGGATCCCAAGAAGGAAGAGTTGGCAGCACCAGCAAGTAAAGAGGCTTATGGGTGCACTACAGTGAGAGTTGTGATCTTTGCTAGGTGCGCACCAGCAGCTAGAGTTAAACGTCCAGGAAAGTGACCAGGGACATGGAGATTTTGACTTCATCTTCTTTTCTCATTGGGCTTTTTATTGGCAGAAACCAACAGGCATGCCCCCTGCTGCTGTGAGGCTCTGCATCCCAATGTAGAGTACAGGATGGAGAAGGAAGAAAAGCCACAGTAAACCCAAGGTTGCTGGTCCCTGAAGGATGCCCAATGACTGGAGCTGATGAATGTAGCTAAGACTCCACCACAGGCATGCTAGTTCTAGAGCTTGGAAGTTTTCTATGATATTATGCTACTTTTATATCAACTGAAAGAAAATGTGGGGAAAAGGTCCATATGATACATGGGGTGATAAGTGGTTATTTAATTTAATTATTTATTTAGTAATCTGATTTGTAGTGGGATTTTGAAGCTCATGGCCTTATGTCTCTCTCACGCTTTTAAATGAATCTTTCACGTCAGCAAAGATCACAGTTACGATGTACTAAAGGCTGCCTGCTATAATTAACTGTACCATTGGCAGTTCTCAGGAGCTCTGAAGGCATACTGGGCTGCTTGTGAGCTACTAAGTGCAAGGTCAGCACTTGAAACCCACCAGTTGCTCGCTGGAAGAAAGGTGAGCCTGTCTACTACTGTGAAGGTTTTGTCTTTGAAACCTAAAGGGGTAGGAGTTCTATTCTGCACTGTTAGGTCACAACGCGTCACTGTGGACCCCGTGGCAGTGAGTTTTGGAATTTACATGGTCTCCCTGAGGAAACCAGGGCTAGGGGAGGAACCTGTTTAAATTCATCCAGGTAGTAAGTAGTGTATGGCTGAAGCCCAACTCATGACAGCATCCATTTCCTTAGCCACTCAGCTGCACCAGCCAGGTTGTAGGTAACTCACCGGTTAGCCTGGTTTTACTGAAAAGAGGCATGAAAGTACTGTGTTTCTGCTGATGTTATGTCAGCTTTATTTCTTTCTGTTTGACAGTTCATCATATAAACAGGTAGGGCGGAGAGAGCTTTTCCAAAGGGCCAAGGAGACATAGAACTGCAGATCCTGTGGGCTGAGGGGGATTAGGAAGGAGGCCTGTCCTCTGACTCCTGGTTACCTATTGACTCATCCTGATGATGTCTTTCCAGCAGAAAACATTTTGATTTCTACCCTGTTCTCACCCCAAAGCAGTGTTTTCAGCCCATTGAATATACTGCAGTTATTTGTTCCTCAAACTTTGACAAATAATTATAAATTAAATCACAGGTGTATTTGATTTTCACAATCAAGCTTACCACTGGGCAGGAAGGCTAGGCAGCCAGGAGCCCGCCAGTACACTACTTTAAGGAGCCATTTAGTTCTTCTCATAAACGATTTAAAAACAAATCTCTCTAAAGCTCATTTTCCCCTTTGAAGTAACTTTCTTCTTTATGTTGTTAATCGCCTTCTCCCTTGGAGTCTTGGCTGAGTAGTGATTAGGTGCTATCATAGAAGCTCCAAACAATTTGAGAGACACCTCAGATCAATGTATTGTGTTTGACAGTTCTGTTATTAGCTGGATTGTAAAATTATTTTATAATTTAAAAAATGCTTGTGATGTGAAACAGTTGGGTTTTGATAATAAAGAAATTCAAACTACTTACTCAGCAGCTTTGTTAAACCAGATTTTCTTGTTTTTATAAGTCTATTTCTCACTCCATGCTCTTGTGTACACTTGATTAGCAGCATTCAATATATCAGTGAAATATGCTTATATTTAAAGAAAATGTACCCCACAGTTCTTTTCCCCCCTGATCATTTGTGCTTCGTAGGCATTTTTCTGTATAGTAAATTTAGCCTCATTTTATGATATTACTGGGTATATCACTGAAAATAATGCTTATTTTCCTCTTGTTACAAATGAGCATTGCCTGTATATATTTTTTAACCAGAAGGAACAAACATTTAATATTATTAACTTTTTTTTCTAACTCCCAAAAGTATGATACGAAAATAAAGAGGACTGATAAATCCTACTACTCAGAGATAATTCCTGTTAATCTGCTAGAATGTCTTTATTTTCTTCTCATCTTCTCCTAAACATTTTTAAGTCAGGTGAACTGCTAACCTACCAGCTTACACTGACGGGTTCACACCCACCAGCTACCCCGAGGGAGAAGACTGAGACTGCCTGCTCCTGTAAAGATTTACAGCCTTAGGAACTCTGTCGAGCATCACTATAATGCGGAATGATTTAAGTGACACCGCATTTGCTTTTTGATTAATAGATATAAATGGTACTTCATTTCAAATTTTTTAAATAAAGGGTTTATTAAAACTGATCCATGTGAAATGCTTAGTGAAGGATAATAGTTTTAAAGTTATTTATTTGGTTTCTCACTAATTGTTAACATTTCCATCGTTAGTGTTGCTAAGTGCCGTCAAGCCTGGCTAGGTAGACCGCATTGCTAGAAACATCAACTCAATGTACAACAGAACAAGACACTACCCAGTCCTGCACCATCCTCACAATGTGTCTTACGTTGGAGCCCATCGTTGGAGCCATTGTGACAAGCCATCTTGTCAAGGTGCTTGCTCTTTTCACTTCCCCTCTACTTCACCATGCCTGAGGTTCTTCCTCAGGGGATAGTCTCTCCTGACAACATGCCCAAAGTACAGGAGACAAAATCTCGCCATCCTTGCCTCCAACGAGCATTCTGGCTGTACTTCTTCCAAGACACATTTGTTTGTTCTTTAGGCAGTCTATGGTACTTTCAATATTCTTTGCCCAAACCATAATTCAAGTGCATCAATTCTTCTTCAATCTTTCCTATTCAAGGTCCAAGTTTCACATGCATATGAGGCGATGGAAAATACCATCGCTTGGGTCAGGTGCATCGTAATCTTCAAAGTAATCTGTTTGCTTTTCAAACTTTAAAGAATTCTGTGCAGCAGATATACCAATGCAATTCATCTTTGGATCTCTTGACTGCTGTTTCCATGAGCATTGATTGTAGATCCAAGCAAGACAAAATCCTTGGAAACTTCAACCTTGTCTCTATTTATCATGATGTTACTTATTGGTCTAGTTGTGAGGCTTTGGGTCTTCTTTAATTTGTAATCTATACTGAAGGATGCAGTCCTTGATCTGCATCACAGATGCTTCAGGTCCATTACACTTTTAGCAAGCAAGGTTGTGTCATTAGCTTGTGTCATTAGAACTGGCTTCTTCCAGTTCTCATGCTGAAATTTCCTTTATCTAATCTGGCTTCTTTAATTATGTGCTCAGCATGCAAGTTGAATAAATATGGTGAGAGGATGCAGCTTGGACTACACCTTTCCTGATTTTAAAACCATTCAGTATGCCCTTGTTCTGTTCTAACAACTGCCTCGTGATCCAGGTACAAGTTGCACACGAGCACAATGACGTGTTCTGCAGTTTCCATTCTTCTCAAGGTTACTCATAGTTCGTTATGATCTACACAACGGAATGCCTTTGCATAATACATAACACACACTAAAGCATTTTTCTAGTATTCTTTGCTTTCAGCCAAGATCCAGCTGAGATCAGCAATGATATCCCTTGCTCCACAACTGTTTTCTGATTCAGGCCTGAACGTCTGGCAACTCTTTGTCCTTTGTTAGCTTACCTTACATCCTAGCTCTTTCTCAAAGTCTTGATGAGAGCTATCAGCTGTCATGATCAAACTGACTGTCACTGACTTGGGTTTGGGGTCTGACAGTCTTTGGTTTAGTGCCTAGCGTAATCGTTGCTGTTGCTATTAGGTGCTGTCCAGTTGGTTCTAACTTAGAACGACCCTACGAACAACAGGCTGAGAGACTGACCAGTCCTCAGCCCGCCTTACAATCGTTATATGTGTGTCATTGCTGCAACCCTGTGTCAAGTCCATCATGCTGAGTGGCTTCCTCATTTTCACTGCTCCTCTGCCCTTTCTCTCTCTCTCTTTTAAAAAAATTATTTTATTGGGACTCATACAACTCTTATCACAATCCATCCATGCATCCATTGTGTCAAACACATTTGTACATGTGTTGCCATCATCATTCTCAAAACATTTTCTTTCTACTTGAACCCTTGGTATCAACTCCTTGTTTTTCTCCTCCCTCCCCATCACCCCCCTGATGGACCCTAGATAATTTATAAATTATTAATATTTTGCCATCTCTGACACTGTCCGATGTCTATCTTAACCCACTTTTTTGTTGTCTGTCCTTCAAGGAGGAGGGGGTTATATGTAGATCCTTGTGATCGGTTCCCACTTTCTTCCCCACCTTCCCTCGCTCCTCTATCCCTTTAGGCGTGATTCCTTCTCCCCAAATTGCTATCCTGATGGAAGCCCTGTTCTCCTAGTAGGTTATATGTTGGGCTGCTAACCACAAGGTCAGCAGTTTGCATTCACCAGCCACTGTCCAGAATTTCTACTCCTATAAAGAAGTAAAGTGTTGGACCCCACAGGGTCAGTTCCACTCTGTCCTCTACAGTTGCCATGAATTGAAATCAACTCAATGGCAGTGAGTTGGTTTTATAGAGGTTGGTCTCTCCTAATAACCTGTCCAAAGTATTCAAAACATAATAGGTGGTAAATAAGAGCTTGTCACATGATTAAATTAAGAACTTTTCATGCATAATATTACAGCACCCAGCACTAAGGGATTTGCTGGCAAATATGATGAAAGCCACACATTCCCCAGAACTTTAAGGATCTTTGGGAGGTGAAGACATAAACACGTAGGAAAAGTAACTTGAGGATGAAGTGTTTGATTGGAATTAAGGAAAGAAATCAGCCAGTGGTTTTCATTACAGGTGCCGCAGGCATATAATAGCATACTCTATTGCACAGGGACATTCAGGACAGCTTCTTAGGAAACTGGGACTCAGATGGCTCTTTCCTGAGTGACCAGAGACCTAGAAACTTTTAGTCAGCTTGTGAGGAATTAATGATCCTCTCTGGGTTTGGGGGTTCATAAGGAGCCCATGTGGAGTAGTGATTACACATTGGGCTGCCACGAGGTCAGCAGCTCAAACCCACCTGCTGCTCAGTGGGACAAAGATGAGGCTTTCTGGTCCCATAAAGATTGACTTTCTCAGAAACACTAGTAAGTCGTTTTACTGTGTCCCGTAGGGTAGCAACGAGTGAGAATTGCCTCAGTGGCACTGTGAGAGGGCTAATACTTAGGCAGGCTTCAGATGTTGTTTTTCTTCTCTGTGTTCTAAGATCTAAGCTCTTGACTGAAGAGTGGGGTGGCGAGGGGTGGGAAGGTTCTGTGATACCTACTAACTGTACTAATTACTGTCACTTTTTTTCTGCTACCCATTCCGAAGGAGGTCATATTTTCACACTTCTGTCCTCTAGAATAGCTTTATTGCTTCTTTTTTCCTTTTATTTCTTAACCTTCTCTCATTTTCACTTGTTGCGCTCAGTCATGTATCATTATCATATTGATTTGCATATTTTATGTGACTGCACATTATGCAGGAAGTTCCTTGATGGCAAAGATGTAAGTCTTAGATTTCCTTTGAATATTCTACACCTCTTAGCGCTATGCTATGCACGTAACAAGCAATCATATGAATAACTATGAGTAATGCATATATTATCACTTTATTACCTTGCCAACAGAGAAAAGCCGTGATTCCAGGAGTATTTAGCTTCTTGACATTTCTCTTTAGAGTGGCTGCATGATATCTTGATCTGAAATAACTGAGACTCCATGGGCACTAAAACTCACTTGAAGCAGCGGTTAGAAAGCAGAGTCCTGAGCAGTACCGTGCCTTCCCACGCCAGGGAGTGGGATTACACTTGTTAAACAAAGGAAACTATCACAACTTGTGATTCCCAGCCATGGACTGACTTGGAAGACCAATGGTCTAGACAGGCAGGTAGAGAGAGTTCATCGTGGCTGGGGAAGATACTAAAAACGTAGCTTAGTTAGAACCTCTTAATTAAAAAGGAAAAAAAAAGCCCTATGAAACTATCACAGGATGGTATAGTAATTCTGGAAGGCTGCTGTTTGAGTTATTGTTGAAGTTTTATGTTTATGTGTTTTTAAAATTCAAATTGTGGTTGCCTACAAGTTATCAAAAACATGCAATGTTCTAGAGTAAGTAACAAAAAAAAGGCATTGCTCTAAGATCAAGGAACCTTTTATTAAACAAAATATCAAAATGTGCAGCTTTGGTTTTTCAATAAAAATCTTATCTATGCCCATATATTTCTGAAAACAGTGTTTCAGTTTCTCTAACCCTTCCCCAGAGAATTCTACACTTTGGGCTATGCTGCATGAAAATGGAAATGGGGGCAACATTGAGGGAATCGGATTATGGTCCTTTAAGTGTTCCTTGAATTTTCGGCACAAAAAGAAGTCTAAAAGGATAATTAAAGTGAATAGAGTTTCTCAGTAAAATTCTTACAGAGAAGCCCCTCATAATACTAGGAAAGGCCAGGTGCATTGTGATGGGTCAAAAAAAAAATCTCTTGGGGAACGTTCCTGGACTTTTCTCTCCACCATTGTAGTTTTCACTTTTCTCAAAACTCCATGTAAAATCTCTGTGATCGTCCTATGTCCTTTGGAAGAAAAAAGTCTATCAAGCATCCCCCTTTGGTAAAGAAAAAACAAAAAGTTGACATAATCTCATCAGCCAATCTCTCTGAGTTGAATTTAACTGGACCAGCAAATCTCCCCAGAAGTTACTCTTTTGATTGGATCTTTTTTCAAGGTACCTTAACGAGAGTAAAATTGGGTGTTTTATTGAGAGTACCTGTCTGAAGCCATCTGCTGCACACAGGGACACGTTCAGACACATTTTGTTTGGGATAAGCTCGTGTATGTGTGAGCGAATATCAGCAGCAGTACTTTTTGACTTAGCCTTGTGTCTCGGAGCCTGGTAGGGTTGGATTGCATGCCTTTAAATCATCTCTTGAAATATATGATGAAGAATCATTCACAGGAGGCAGATTCCTTTCCAGAATAGCATGTTTTCAACGTGGGCGAGCTGGTTTTCCACACGCCAACTTCACAAATGGGCAGGTTGGTGCTACTGATTGACATCTGTCTGATTCACCTCCATGGATTTCCACAATTCGGGTTGCCTGCTGCTGCGGGTCAACCCCTATGCATGTTTCTCGGATGGACTTTTGAAAAAGCCAGTTCTCCTTTGATGCTTTTAATGTGAGTCAAACACGGCGGCGATGTCTTATGGATATTAGAACACATGATTCTCAACAAAAACTCCTTTTAGGTTGTTGTCTCAGCTTTATACACAAAGGACGATCTTAGAAAAGGGTGGGTTCCCTGGCTGAGGGGAAGGCAGGATCTAACCTGAGCAGCCTGTCCCTGGTGTCTCTTAACCACTGCTGAACAAGTAAGCATGATTCATGTTCTCTTGGGACTTTCTGTGTAGAACAGAATGCAATATTTTACATATGATATCTGTTTAACCATAATTCAGTTTTAATGGGTGTTTTTCGTTTTTAAGTCAATATGATTTTACTACTCCGTGCAGCAGTTGGGATACTGAAGCTAGTGTAAGGACTGGCATGGTGGTCAATGATAATAGCAACATAAGACTTTCTAAACAGATGTGTGATGGTTTTGTTTCTGTTCCATTTCCCTTACAATCTTGCTCTTCTTTCTTGTCTACTCACAATTTCCTTGTTTTAATTTTTTGAAATGTTTATTTTTCTATATTTTGTTTTTGAAAGTTCTTGTGAATGAAAGCAAGGTATGAACAATTGCATAAAACATTCATTGGTGCTTGTCTCTACTTCTTTCTTGCTTCCTGACTAGAGTATTTTACAATAATGCATGATTTCAGCCATATATCCTATGGATTCTCTCATTTTTTATTATTTTATTTGGGGCTTGTACAACTCCTATCACAATCCATCCATTCATCCATCCATTATGTCAAACACATTTGTACATCTGTTGCCATCATCATTCTCAAAACACTTTCTTTCTACTTGAGCCCTTGGTATCAACTTCTCATCCCCCCTCCCCCCGTCTCTTTCCCACTCTCCTTCCCTCATGAACACGCAATCATTTATAAATTATTAAGATTTTTTTCATGTCTTACACTGACTGATGTCTCTCTTTATCCACCTCTCTGTTTTCCATCCCCCAGGGAGGGGGTTATAGAAAGATCATTGTGATCGATTTCCCCTTTCTCCCCCAACCTTCCCCTTCTCCTCCTGGTATGGCTACTCTCAATATTGGTCCTGAGGGGTTTATCTGTCCTGAATTCCCTGTATTTTCAGCTCTTACCCATGTACATGCTCTGGCCTAGCCAGATTTGTAAGGTAGAATTGGGGTCATGATAGTGGTGGGGAGGAAGCATTAAAGAGCTAGAGGAAAGTTGTATGTTTCATCAGTGCTTTACTGCATGCTGACTGGCTAGTTTCCTCCCAGTGATCCTTCTGTGAGGGGATGTCCAGTTGCCTACAGATGGGTTTTTGGTCTCCACTCTGCACTCACCCTCATTCACATTGATATGATGTTTTGTTCTGGGTCTTTGATGCCTGATACCTGAACCCTTCAACACCTCATGATCACACCGGCAGGTGTACTTCTTCCATGTGGGCTTTGTTGCTTCTCAGCTAGATGGCCATTTTTTTTTCTTCAAGCCTTTAAACCTTTTGATAGTCAGGCACCATCAGCATTCTTCACCACATCTGCTTATATACCCATTTCGTCTTCAGCAATCATGTTGGGAAGGTGAGTATCACAGAATTCTGGCTTATTAGAACAAAGTGTTTTTACATCGAGGGAGAACTTGAGTAGAAGGCCCAATGTTCATCTGCTACCTTAATGCTAAACCTATAAATATATGCACATAGATCTATTTCCCTATCATCATATATAAATATATTTACATATGTACATGCCTGTATTTAGACCTCTAAAAATACCCTTTGCCTCCAAGTTCTTTCTTCTGTTTCCTTTTACTTTCTTCTTATCCTCCTATCATGTGCTGCCTTCATTTGGGTTTCAGTAATTCCTCTCAGTCACATTGTGCTTGCTCAAGCCCTACCAGACCTCCTATACTCTCCTCGTCATCGATTTTAGATCACTTGTTTTTCCGTATTTTTCAATGGTGGTCCCGAGAGGTGGATCACTGTACTTAGTGACTCCATCTCCAGTCTCTCCAAATCCATTGCCCATGCTTGATGTACATTGTTACAGGCCCACAGCCCATTGTTCACATTGGAAGTGCACTTTTTAACCTAAAGATTAGTCAGGTTCACTAGAGCTTTCTCTAATAGTAGAGGCATGATTAAAATCTTCACAATTCGATACAATAAGCACATGTGGACAGGCACACTTGACATAAGGCTAGTGAGGCTGAGGTGCTGAATGTTTCATTGCATGACGTAGCCTCAGCTGGTAGTAGCTGCTGTAGGGAATGGCCTATCCCCAGACGGGTCTTTTCATCTTTGTTCCAGGCCTCACTGCCTTGTACGTCACTTGCCATGGTCTCAGTCATCTGACCTAATGAACTGTGCCCCATTGTAACTCTTGTTTGGTGACATGGCTTGCTTTACAGCTTCCCTTTGAGCCCCAGTGTTTTAATCCCAAAGTGTTTAAACACATGTACACAGAAGAACACTAGCTCCTTTAAGGAGAGGGGCAGTACTTTATTAATGTATGTATTCAGGACATAAGTCTAGATTCTGAGAACTTTCTCTATGAAAAAAGTAGATGCTAGTGTTTTCAGCCTCCTGGACCATAGCATCTCCTTTGACAGTCACTCACCTGTGGTGGGGTAGCCATGAACAGTATGTCAATGAATCTGCATGGCTGTGTTCCAATACAACTTGATCTACAAAATCAGAGTTCAATGGTAGATTTGGCCCTAGGTCATATCTGGTGAGACCTAGTATTAGAGTCATAGTTGTCCATTGTGGATGTATGCAAATATTCCTTCTTTATTTTATGATGATTTGGTTCCTACCATGTGTTGATTCCTGGGTACGCAACTGTGAACAGACAGATAAGTGTCCTTAATTTATAGGAGGAAAGGTTATTAATCTAAAATAGTATACCCATAGATATGAACTCATGCAACATAAATATGATTTTAGGTACGGGATAAACTAAAACAGGGATGTGTGTTTGAGAAAGTTTGAATAATTGAGGCAGAGTGTTCAGAGAGGACAGTCTTTTTAAAGTTAATGATGTACGATCCGAGACATGGAGAGCAAGAGAGGCCAGCCCCATGCAGGACAGTGGGCAGAGAATTACAGGGAGCAGGAAGCAAGCACAAAGGTGCCAGGTAAGAAAAAAGCTTGCCATGTCTAAGAAACAGAAAGAAGCCATATGGAGTCAAAGCACAGTGAAGGAGTGAGAAAATGCCGAAACCCTGGAACTAGAATAATACATCCTTTAGTGCTTTTGAGAAACTTTTGTGGAATTTGAATGAGAGTAGAATTGGTGATGGGATGGGGGAAGGAACGAAGCAGAAAGGGAGAGAGGAAGGATGAAAGAAGGAGAAAGATGGAAAGTCGCAGAGAAGAAAAGATGGATGCAAGGAGATGTTGTATGTACACTGATATTTTACCTGATATGTCAGTTTGGTGCCTTGATATCATACTTTATTCTTTTTCACTATCCCATATCCCCAAGACCCTGGCTCTTATTAAGACCTCATAGAAATAGTGGATGCGTGAGTCCATTCACCTAGTTCATTTGGTAGTTTTTCAAGGAAGACACATTCATGGACTCTCTCAGTGAGGTGGATATTATGAAACATTTCTTCATTGATGCAATAGTGCAGTGCTATCATGCAATTATTTTTTAATCTTTACTGCCAATTTAAATATACCACATTGAGCTTTTCAGATCCCTTGTGTACTATGAAACTTTACGGGATATTCTGATAGCCGTATACCACCCTTGTAGAAACAACTAATATTCTTAATCTGGGGGGGGGGGGGAGTTAAAAATCCTTTGTTAAGAATGAGCTTAAATGCATAGGTATTACATTTCTTTTTGAAACAAATGTGAATTGTGTATTTCCTAAGATATAAAGTGAAATTTTCTGGCTTCATTTGGAGGAATAATTAAAGTATGTGATATTGTTTAACTGTTCACTTTGTCCAGAGCAGCAACATACAAATATTTGACCTCCTTGATAAAGACAGATAGGTTGAAGCTACATACCATGATATCATTAGGCTGTCGAACAACATCGTTACTCATGATTATAAGGAATTATTCAGGTGCAATGGCACACATAATCAGAAGCTATTATTTGTATAAGGAGTATAGTTTCACCGTCCTTGTCATTCCCACCCCTTAGTCAAAGCGAGGATAAGATATGTCTATTCATTTTACTATAAAGAATCATTAACAGCATGATTTAAACAAATGGAAGCAATTATAATTAGTAATTTAGTAAATCGGATGTTATAATATACTTCTAGAAAGAAGTTGCCATAATTTAAATATAAAAAATGAACATTGTTTAATTTATTGGTTTTTTACATGTGTGTGAATTTGTATTTTGTTGTGTAAAACCACTGTGCCTTTTGAAATATATGTAATATTATGCTTTCAGAGAAGACTTAAGGAGACACCTTAAATTAAAGCAGTGTCATTTCAAAGTAGCATCAATTTTGCTAGCATGGACAAACTGTGCCCGTATCAGAATCCTGGTCACTGCTACACAGGTAAATGAAGTTGTATTATAACAGAGCCATGCACAATTCATACATATTGTCTAAGGCTATCTTCCTGCCACAAGGGCAGAGATGAGTAGTTTCAACAGAGATCATATGACTTGCAAAGCCTAAGATCTTGCACCTTTTGCCTTTTGTAGAAAAAGTTCGCTAAGCTTATGTTCAACATAGGGTTGTTATGAGTTGGAATCAAGTTAGTGGCACCTAATAATAGGCACTGTTATCTTATGGAGAATTTCATGTTTTCTCTAACAGGAGATTGTGCTCTTAGATAAGAATCTAATAAATTACCATTGGGCTATTTTTAATTCCAATTATTGATGATATTATAATTTGATACACAGTTATAGCTCTGTTCTCATTTCTTGAAGTTCAATGCATATGAGTTGTGAGAATAGAATTAAAGTTTTTTTTCTTCATGTCCACATTGAAAAATGTCATTTTGGAAATGGCAATAAAATAGATCATTAGGCTAAACTTAATATGATGATGTTGAAGGTGTGACCTAATTAAAATGCAAATGTAAGCATACTTCTATAAAATTGACATTGCAGCTTAGATCCTCCTCAATAGTGAAAGAATTGCTTGTTGATAATTTGATTTGACAGGTTCCCTTTGCAAGTTCAACGCTTGAACCTCACAGTGTAAGCATATATTGGCTTTCCTGATAAGATGGGAAAAAATTAGACAGATTCAGGAAACCTAAAATAAATTTTAATGAGTTGTGATCTCCTGGATATAAATGCACATCCTCCTTATTAGAGAAGTTCGGGAAATGCCTCCAGTGTACAAAGTTATGCATTGTGGAAAGTCGCTGTTTTGATATGAAATCCATATTACATGGGAACTTTTGTCCTCTTGCCTCATGTCCTAAAGTCAATGTCATGTTATCCCTTCCTCTAAAGGTACCTCTCCTTGTTCAATTATTTCTCTGAGTTCTGGATTTGACTGTTATTTCTCTTTAGAGCCTCTGCTTGTCTCATGCCCAACAAGAAACACCTGTCTTTTCTAAGCTCTCTGATTGTAGTTCTCTTTGGCTTTCATCCATTCTGCCCTCCTTTACAATTGTGTGTGTACGGGGACGTGTCCCATCGTAGATCATTATAAACAAGAAAAATTCCTTGTTTATAGTCAGTCAGCAAAAATGACTGACAAGCAGCAGACTTTTAATTGAAGTTACCAAAGAAGATTGAGTAACCGAATAAGGGAAATATGTGGCTGCACTAAGTTTCGTGAGCACATAGACCTACCAATCACTTCTTATTAAGCTGTAGATGGTAAACCTAAAAATTGCCAACTTCCATTTCACCATTTACCATCTGGCCAGCTCTGATTCATGGAGAATCCAGGTGTTCAGGAGCAGTGTTTGTGCCATAGGATCCTCGATGAGCGATGCTTTTCAGATGTGAATTTCCAGGCCTTTCTTACCTTGAGGTTAACTAACCACCAAGCAAGTTACCCATGTGCACCACTGCTCAAGAACCCCAAACTACTCGCCTGCCGTAGGGTCAATTCTGTCTCATGACAAGGCCCGTGTGTGTTGGCTTGTGCATTTACTAGTCCACCCAGCTTATTTATAGACCTTAAGAAATATGTGAGTTAGCTTTCTTAACCTCTTACTAAAATTTCAAATGGTTAGGAAATATGACACCCACCCCATTGAAAAGTGTATTTTTGATAGCAAGACTTTTCTGTTCAAGTGTAAAAAAAATCCCCAACACTCAGTTATTTAACTTTTTGACCATAGAATGATATCAGTACTTTAAGTCCTGAATGTTTATATTCCAACAAACCTTCTGTGGCTTTTCTGTTTTCGTAAATGTTGCCTGTTCCTTTCATAGATTTTCAAATTTGGTTTTAGCCAAGAATCTGTGTGCAGGGTTAGACACAATAGATTTTGTTGAAAGAATATCATTAACCACTGAATGAACATGTCTCAGAACCTCTATGGTAGTATGTATGATATATTGATTCCCAAGGATATCCGTGTCCGAGATGTCAATATTCTAGCAGAATACCTTTTGGAGGACAATAGCTTTGAGGAAGATGGTTTTCTGTAAACAAGATTAGAAAATTCTTTACTGGAAAGGGAAGGAGTTTTTAAACTCACTGAACATGTAACACAAGTTCAAGAAACCTTTTTTATTGTAATATAGACATTATATCAAATAGTATTATAATGGAACATTTAGTTCTGTTTCTATTGTAATAAATTATAAGGAAATCAATAACAGCCTAAAGGCGAAATTGGTAGCTTACCCCAAATATCTCCATACTTATGTAAAGGCCTTCTTATCTCAAGTAGTCTGATGGTTATAAAATGAAATGCATTTAAATCCAGGGCAAAAGATGATTAAAATATCATCCAGAACTAAAGCACTCCAGCTGTAGATGTTCATTAAATTGACCATTAATAACTTGTGATAAAGAGGAATATTACTGCATTCATAAATTTTGTATGCAGATTTTATTAAGCTGGCATGTTATGTGAATTGATTGTCCGACATCTTCTGGCTGTGGCTGAAGATAATAGTGTTCTATATGCATTTTCTATAACCCAAGAATGTGGATAGACTGTTTCTAGCTAGCTTCTGTTTTTGATCTAGTTGGCATTTCTTTTGCCCAGTGTACAATTAGAGAATAGAATTATAAATTTTGGTATGAAACATTATAAGGTTGGTTGTGTCAGCGTTTATTACAGTCGTTCCTTCATATCTGTGGAAGATTGGTTCCAGGGCCACCCAACCACTGTTCCTGAATCTACCGATGCTCAAATCCCTTGTTTAAAACGGTTTACTGTCTGCATGGAACCCAAGTATTCTTTAAATTATCTCTGGATTACTTTCAACATCTAATACAATGTAAATGCCCCCTTTTTGCCTTTGAGGGTTTGCTTTGATCACTTAATTGTTTTTTAGGATCCGTATCCCTGATCAACATTTAAAAAATTGCATCCCAGGATGGTTGAATCTGTTAGTGCAGAACTCATGGACCTGGAGGGCTCATTATCTGACTTTACTTTGGGGGGAGGGCTCCTAGCTAAGAAATGTGTGTGCATGTAAAAAAGAAACTGTTAGTTTGGTTGACGATTTCATTTTATTAATGAATTATTTTAATTTTTTCTAGAAATCTAAGTAGACCCCAGTTGCTATTGCTTTATTTTAAATATATTCCAGCAGGTTCTGGCTTGCCTTCCACATGTGAGGTGATTTAATAAGTCTTTTAGCCTGTTTTAATGAGTAACTCAGCACCATGTGATTCCCTGAATTTCCTGCTGACCTACTGCTTTGACTTGTGCTCTGCAGTCAGTCTGATCGCAAGTTTGGAGAGCTTGAGATCAATGTAGACTTTCCTGGAAATCTACTTTGTTGCTTCTCAACACATCGCTCTTCTTTCCATTCCTTTGTATGCATTTCTTACACACATGAGGCTGCCGTGAGTTGGCGTCAACTCAATGATAATTATTTTTGTTTCAATCCCTCACTTGATGAAGAATTATAAGACAAAGGCAATCGAATCTGAAGCCTGGAACCAGATTACCTTAGTATGAAGCCTGGTTTTACTACCTGTGCAAGTTACTTAATGTCTCTGGTCCTGCATCATCACTTGTTAAATGCCTACTTTATGAAAGAGTGATTTTGAGAATTAAATGATCAAATGAACAAAATAAGCACTCAGTAAATGCTATCCAGGAGCCTGGGTGGCATTGTGGGTTGCACTTTCAGCTGCGAATCTCAAGGTCAGCAGTTCAAAACCACGGGTTGTTCCAGGGGAGGAGGAGGATGCCTTCTACTCCTGTAAAGAGTTCCTGTCTTGGAAACCCACGAAGGAAGGTTTACCCTGCCCTGAAGGGTAGCTATGAGTCATGTCGACTCAATGGCAGAAAATTTGTTTGGGGGGAGTTTGAACATGCTAGCTACTATTAAAACCTGCATTAATAAGAGAAAAAAGATGAAGCTTAACTTTCATACAAATTAGATGAGACATGCTATTGAAATCTACCTGAGTGTCTGAGCTACATCCTGACACCTACCCATTTTCAATTTTACTGAGAATGTATGAGTTTTTAAAACAGACACTTGGATTTGAGTATTTAACCAGCTTTGACTTTAAAAACAAACTCAACCTTCTTTGCTTCAGTTTCAACTTTATTAATTTAATAATATTTTTACTGACATATCTTACACCTTCCAATATATCTCTTCCCTTCCCATACAGTTATGTTGTTCAATCCCATGGGGTGGGGCTATACAATCATCAGTGCTATCACGCTCACCCCCACACACTTCCGGTACCCTCAGGGAACTGTCAGTGTCTCTGAGCTGTAATGTACCTTGACTACCATGTACAGAGAGATCTTAAATGGACAAAAGACCATATGCAAATCTAACCTGACCATTGAGGTAAGGGGGAGGAATCTTAAAGAACTAGAGAACAGTTCTGTGGGCCATCAGTGCCACACCACACCCTGCATTTTACTTCCGTTCCATGAGGCCCTTCTAAGAGGGACTGTCCAATTGTCTTGCTGGTGGAGTTTGGGTCTCCAGTACATCCCCTCCCCTTCATATAAGTTTCTACTTTTGCACCCAACAATTATAGTAAAAAAAAAGAAGAAGAAAAGAAACCAGGGGGCTTTAGAAATAGATGTTACTTTTATTTTAAAGAAGCAATATTTGATAGATTCTTTGAGGTCAGTAATTATTGGCTCTTCTTGTGGTACATAGCAGGTTTTGTTATCTGTTTACCACGAGACTTTCCTGAAGGCAGCTGGGGCACCTAGTGTAATGATTTGCTTCCTTTAGCTCGTAGAACTTATGAAAATATTGCCCCCTTTTAAATAAAATCTCATGGGCACGCCAAGGATTACTGGACATGACTAGTTTTGTGGCCCAGGAAAGCACAAGGCCCACTGACCATGTGACCACCTAAAAACTAGTAAGGTGTGGCTTCTTTTCTATTACTTTAGTAGTTTGCAGTTCTGGAGCCTAGCCACGTCTCTGTTTTGAAAACTATTGCTCAAATGCGAATAAAAGTGAACTACTAAATGTTCAAGCTGGAAGGCTCTAGTCCTGTTTCCCATTGAACCCAGGAAGAGCACTGAGGCGGGCTCCAAGCAGTGAACACAGGGAGCAGACGGTTTTGGTTTGATAGCATTCTGTTTTGTGCTGGATAATTGAAGTATTAGAATGTTTTCATGCTTTTTGGCCATCAAAATAATAATAATTTATAAATTATCAAGGGTTCATGAGGAAGTGGGGAATGGGGAGGGAGGAAAAATGAGGAGCTGATACCAAGGGCTCAAGTAGAATGAAAATGTTTTGAGAATGATGATGGCAACAAATGTACAAATGTGCTTGACACAATGTAAGTATATATGGATTGTGATAAGAGTTGTATGAGCCCCCAATAAAATGATTTTTTTTTTAAAAAAAGGAAAAGCACAGGCCCTCCTGCCAAAGCTGTAAAAGAAATTTGGGTAAAGCTTAATGAAAATTAGGCAGAGAGCCTCAAACATTAGCATATCACCACATTCTCCTTTTGCAATAATAGTTTAAGAGCCTGTTATGCTAATTTAGATGTGCAGAGAATCTTTATCTAAATCGGGCAGATGTTCTAATTGCTTTCTTAGTGAACAGGAGAATTGTGGAAGCAGGTGTGAGTGATCAGTGGGGTCGGCACAGGTGATTTTAGTTAATGTACGTGGGGTCAGCAGTATACATTGGCCTGGCCATATGGATATAAGCTACACTCTAGAAAGTTCCAACTTAATGTTAGTCCTGGGCCCTTGTATAATTCAGTGTGTTTTTGAAAATTCAAACACTGATAAAGGGAATTTAACTTATGCTCCATTAAACTCAATAGAGTTGGAAACCAGGGTTTTGATTGCTTTCTCAGAAATGAAACATCCAAGCACATGTTTTCTAATGAGCGCATGTGCTTGTGTTTCTATGTCCTCGAAGGGTAATTTGCTACTTGAGTTTGATTTTTTCCCAATGTTCCAGTCTTTAGCCATGCCTCTGAACAAAAAGGTAAATAGATACCACTACATGGGGTCTCTTTCTGTCCTGGAGGGATATGATTTGCTTAAAGAAAGAAAATAAGATTTTTCCTTCCTAGCAAATGTGATATATATTGTGCTGTGCGTTAAAACAATGATTTCTGCTGACACTACTCACGCTCTCTCTTCAAAGCACTCCATTCACCTGACATTCTCTAGTTCAATGCTTGGCCCGCTGTGGAAATCCTCTCCCCCTCTAGTGGGAGGTGGCATGCACACCTTAAAGAGATTACTAGGGGAGGTGAAAACAGCTGTCTTCCTTTGTCGCCACCCAAATTATTCAGGACAACTTCTAGAGCTTTATGTTTTGCATATCAACTTGACACATCATGTCTACCTGGGTTTTACTTCTAGATTTTAGACACTGGGTTTTGCTTCAGATCTTTTAACAACTTGAACTTGAATGAGAGAGTTAATATGCTTAATTCTCTTTAAGGCCAACAAAGCATCATCACTTAAGGAAGAACAAGGCATGCGGGATTCGGGGAGAGTTGATTTTAAATTATTTTTCTAAAATCCATATCCGTTAGTGATCTGCTATGTTTTTCATAAAAAACAAACAGCTTTCAAATAGTTTGAGATAACCTGCATTTTCAGTTTATTTAAAAACTAGATGGTTACTACTTTATTTATTGGTTAGAAAGCATAATACTTGACCAGAACTATCTGACTATATGGCTTGGATTCATTAAACTTTACTGGACAATACAGGGCTGCTGATATCCAGCTGTTGTGCTCTGGCTTAGTCATAAAACAAACAAACAAACAAACAAGCAAAACAACTCATTGCCGTCAAGTCTGACTCACAGCGACCCCATAGGATAGGAGTAGAAAGTCTCATCTTTCTTCTCTGAAGTGACTGGTGGTTTCAAACTGATGACCTTGTGGAGTGTGCATAACCACTAAGCCACCAGGGCATCTTTGGCTTAGCCATACTGGTTATTAAAATATGTAAATGACTCCATTGTACATGGGCATTGCTCTGAGTACCCAATGCCACCTTTGTAAATGCCCTGTGCCCTTTCCTAGTATCCCCTAGACCAGTGGTTCTAACCGTCCTAAGGTCTCAACCCTTTCATACAGTTCCTCATGTTGTTGTGACCCCACAACCATAAAATTATATCCATTGATACTTCATAACTGTAATTTTGCGACTGTTATGAATAGCTATGCAAATATCTGATATGCAGGATGTATTTTCATTGTTACAAATTGACCATAATTAAAGCATAGTGATTAATCACAGAAACAGTATGTCATAATATATTGTGAAATATTTATTTCTAATAACGAATAAATGAAATGTTGTCTTGAAGCATGGTGTAGCACGGGTAACAGTCTTCACTCCGGGTACCCGTACGTGGGCGTATCTGTCTGTGGGCAGACCCGCTCCTGGAGATGGATAGAGGAGTGGTGTCTCTGTTCCTACAACCATCAGAAATATGTGTTTTATGATGGTTTTCAGCGACCCCTGTGAAAAGGGTCGTTTGACCCCCAAAGTGGTTGCAACCCACAGGTTGAGAATGGCTTCCCTAGACCTTCCTGTAATCCAGCAGCCACAGAAGTAATGTCTGGTCCAGCAGAAGGCCTCTAGGTCTAGGACCCCCTCAGCAATACTGAGCTTCTAGCTATCTTTATTAAACATTGCCTAAAAACAGTTCCACAAATAATGTTAATTTGGTTAATTGAACTGGTGGCTCAGTGCTTAAGGAATTGGCTGCTAAACAAAAGGTCGGTAGTTCAAACCCATTGCTACTGCACATGAGAAAGATCTGGCAGTCTGTTTCTACAAAGATTATAACCTAGGAACTCTGGGGGCCCTCTGTCCTATACTATCCTATACAGTCAACACTCATGAGTCAAAGTGGACTCCACAGCACTTGGTTTGGTTTTACTGAGTTTAAAATAAAGGGGAAACTATTATTAAACTTGAATGTGAGGTTGACTCACATGGTTCTAAACTCCCTGTAGTTTCTAAGTGACAGTGGAAAGTAAACAGACTGCAGCCTTACAAAGGGTCTCCTCCTCCAGCAGTCTGTCAAACAATATTAAAGGCTGATGCATTAAGATCATTGGCTAATTCCTTTTTCCTTCCTAGTCGGGCTTAGTCCAGAAGCTCTGCTGAAAACTGCCCATCGTGGCCACCTTGCTGGTAGTTGAAATACCGGTGGCGTAGCTTTTAGCATCAAAGCAACATGGAATTCACCATCTTAGGATGAAATGATTGACAGGTGGTGGAAGAACATCGTTGGAATTCAACAAATACCTCGCTGAACGAAGCTCTCACACACAATCTCTTAGTGCAATGCGCTGTGGTCTCTTGGTCATTTAACAAAGTTGCACGTTTAAGTCAAAGCAACCTCACATTCTGTAAGCTTTATCTCACTCCAGGCCCCTTGTCAAGGTTCCCCTTCCAGGCTCTCCCACTTCTCACAACATTTGCCTTGGATCACAGAATATTGGCTTCACACAAGATCTCTTAAATAGCTGAAGAAAGACCCTCTAATCACTAGGCATTTTTAACAGGCACTTAAAAGGTCCATCCAAATTCTGTTTGCTTTAGCTAGAGAAATAGATTCTCTAGGTAATGAACTTGAACTTTGTCACCTGGTTATATCTTTGAAATAGCAGCAAAGGGGAGATTGAATTAGGAGGAAAGCTTACCGTCTAAATGGCTTGGCATTAAAGACTTCATTATCTCTGACTTGTCAGAGAAGGAGCTAAACTCAGGGCTTGCTACTTTCTACTATAAAATGTAATGTTGAAATGTTTTGAGTTGATGATAGACTTTTTTTTCCCCTTAGCAAGTCTGAGGTAGCTGGGCACCACAAAAGCCCCAGGCATCAAGTAAGTGAGAGGCAAGTGAAAGATACACTAAAGTGTAGATTTGTATACACTTCTACCTATTAATTGCTATGAACTCAGATGAGCATTTTGTTCAAACCTTCTTGAAGAGAGTGACATTGGCAGTGACCCAGCTCCTCAGGTGTCTTATAGCATGACTTAGATTCCTCTGAACGCTCGGTTTCCTTTTGTGAAGTCATTGCTTGGGTAGTATTTCCACATTGGAGCTGGTACATGTTTCTGACTCCAAGCAACAAAGTCAGAAGGAAAAAAAACCAACATAAAATTGCAAGGAGCCATCCTGGATCAGTTCCTCATTACACGCTACGTAGCTTCTGAAACTTACTTGATACAGTCTTCTGCATTGGCCTTCTTCCATGGAGCTCTTACATTCGTATTCCCA